>NC_082693.1:49271058-50637913 GCF_949987515.2 Delphinus delphis | reverse complement strand
GCAGAATGCTGGACACATGAGGGGACATCGCTGGAGGATCATACTCTGCAGGGATAGATTCGTATGTATCTTAAAGACCACATTGGCTGCAGGGGAGCCAGATTATCGGCTGCGAGTAATTCGGACGTGAGATTCTTAATGTAAATAAGCTCATTTAATTCCCTCTTTTTATACGGTATTTTGGAAAATGGCAATACTGGAGAATCTAGGGACTAAAATCAGGTCCCCTGCAGTATTCGTGCCGCTAGGATTTCAAGCAGCTATTCCCGAGTGATCCTTGTTGCCCACTGACAGAACTGCAGCCTTTCTCAGCGTAACGAGAGGCGGAGAGGCCGAAGAGACCTCTGCAGATAAGGGCTAAATTTCTGAGTGAGGGAGGCGGAAGGAGGGAGTTCTTCCCAGATGAGAACTATAGGAGCCGGCAGTGAAATAGGAAGCTATGGCAGAGTGGTTAAGAGCAGAGGCTTTTGAATGGAATAGACCTAGGGTTGCAGTCCCAGCTCTCCCTGCCAAATACTGACTTTAAGTAATTTTTAAAAAAAACTCTGTAAGCCTGTTTAATCACGTATCTTATATACAGTGGAGATAAGACCACTGTAATGCTTGTTAGAAAGGAATTCATTAAACCTTTAAACAATGTTTAAGTGATGGAATCATTCTACTGTAACAACAATCTATTCACTGCTTACATTCCCACCAATTTTAGTTGTCCCCTATCTAATGCCAAGAAGAGAACCTGTCCAAGTTCCTTATAACTCACATCTCAAAGGTGAATGGGAGAAAATGTGATTAGCTGAAGGCCTTGATTCACATGTTTACCACATGAGTGAGGAACATTGAAATACATTTTCTTAAAGATCAAGCCATTTGTGAACCAATTAATATTAGTATTTAAGATTTAAATAAACTGTTAGGCACAGAACTATACCAGGCCTCATAAAACTCTTGTAGTTCCATAGTTAAGTCATACAAATCGCGCAGTCTTACTGCCTCAATGAGGCTGTTAACAGATGAGATTCACCCTTGAGACGATTATTTGGGTGTTTGCTTTTGGAGACTAAGAACAATACAGAAAAGGTAATTCATGGTGGAACAGTTTCCTAATTGCTATGGTACTCCCTAAGTAAAGTGCACTAGGCAACTTCAGGGAAGGAAGGTGGGAATTATTACACATGATTAGATAACATGAAGTTTTAATTTCTGTTACAGACTCTTAATTCCCACGTTTTGATTTCTCTTAGCTCTGAAAACTTGTTAATCTCCTGAAGGGCTTTAAAGAACCAGGGGAAAAGGAGGTGTTGCCTTTACATACACGGAATAAACAGTACAATAACAATAGCTATTATCAAGCCTTCATTTGCAGATGCTGTAGTAAGCTCTTTTCATGTTCAACTTACTGAATTCTTAGTTATGAGGTAGTTATCATTATTTCCCCCACTTTACAGATGGGGAAACTGGGGCAGGGAGAAGTTATTTAACCTGCTCAAGGTTCTGAAACCAATTACTGGCAGCACTGCTATTTGAACCTACTTAATCTGGATCCTGAGCCTGTCTAAGCTCTTAACTACTATGCTATGCAATTCAGTATACTTTGGACAATTAGTTCAAAGATCACTGCAATAGATGCAATGATCTCTCCCACTGTAAAAGAAACAATTAGCTCTCACTCATCTATTTTTAAAACCATTTTTATTTAAGTACAGTCATCCCTCAGTATCCACAGGGAACTGGTTCCAGGACCTCCACAGATACCAAAATCCTTGGATGCTCATTTCTTATGTAAAATAGCATAGTATTTGCATGTAATCCACGCACATCCTCCCATATACTTTAAATTATCTCTAGAATACTTACAATACCTAACACGACGTAAATGCTACGTAAATGGTTCCCAAGTGCAACAAATTCAAGTTTTGCTTTTTGGAGCTTTCCGGAAGTTTTTTTTCCCAAGTATTTTTGATCTAAGGTTGGTTGAAACTATGGATGTGGAACCTGCACCTACAGAGGGCTGACTGTATAATATACATTCCACTGATCTATTTTTATAATTAACTGTCAACTTAGTTTAGTACCTTTATTCTATGATGTAAGGAAAATATTTATAATCTCTTCTGGAATTAACACCAGGAAAAGATTTATGTGCAAAATTTTGAATACAATTTTAGGGAATTTAGAAGACCACTGAAGCCCATCCATGAAACCTCTAGGGACCACATGGGCCAAAGGTTAAAAAAAACCCTCAACCACCCTAAAACCTTACTTGGGCTTTTAAAATTTAAACTTAAATGATGGCTATAGTAAGTGTGCTGCTCAGTTTTGTCCACCGTTTCTTAATTTTCCAATACTACTACTGATATTATTTGTCTTCTTGGTTTCCTGCATAGTCATGAATAAAAATCGGGGAAGGCAGGGGAACTAAACGGGCAGCTACTACTTACAAGCATCATAAACACATAGGTATATTGTGCCCTAAGTAAATCTAGTAAGATGGAAAATATTAGATTTTTAATTCTATCAACATACTGACACAGGCTTTTTCTAGTTCACTTAAAAAAAGGATTCTGAATTATTTAATAGAACTAAGTCACATGTAATCTTTTAGGAGCATAATTAAATAAATCATCCATACACTTATATGTGCAATCCTTTAAATGGGAAATCAGGGAGAGATGAGAAAATAAGACTCCAGTATTTATAATAATTCCAAAGAAGACTCAGTAGATTTCACTACGTAAAATTTATTTCCTTTTTTTTTATAAAAAATGTATAACACCAGCACCTACTCTTCAATCAGTTAATTTATGAAACCATTCTCTTTTGTAGAATACACATTGGCATTGAAACGGTTTAAAGAAATGTAATGGCTATCTACAAAAAATTAGTTTTGATTTGTTGTATTTCCCCCATATTTGATGAGTCTGCACACATAAAAGAAAATTAAAATTTTCAAACATTTTATATTCAGCAATTAAAAAAAAAGTACACTGTTTTCCTGCTATGGTCTTTATAAAGGACTTAAATTTTCAAGTTAAAAAAAAAGGTACTAGGATAACTGCTGTATCTTATAACAGCATTTTTATATAGAACGATTTGAATTGGCATGCAAGCAACTTCTCTAGTTGTCACATACCAGTAATTTAGGGAAAATTACACCCATTTTACAGAAAAATCCCAATGCATATACTGCAATAAGCTCAAAGCAGTGTTAAAAAGACCAGTGTGAATGGCACACAACAATTGTTTCTTTATAAATTATTAACTGGAATTCCTGATCATGAAGTAGGCACAGGGAGATCCAGTCCTTAGGGCTTTGCTCTCTGGAAAAACACCTGTAAATAAAGTATTAGTACAATTAGTACTGATGTCAGAAGATTATCACCTTTACCTGAAGAATGGCTCCAGGTTACTGGGTGCTAGTCACTCTTTTGTAAAATACAATAGATTATGTAAAACATTTAATATACTCCATAAATCCACACATAATGCAAGTCAGGAACATTCTCTTCTGGACAACTTGATAAGGTCTAGAGATAACTTATGTTGCCATTTACTAGTGAAAATATGGTATCACCTCCAATGCTGTGAGATTCAAGCAGTCAGAGGAAAAGATGCTCTTGACACCTTTTTGCTGATTGGCACTACTGTCAAAGTTAATGCTAGGAAATTAAATTTTGAGGAAGAAACAAACAAGTCAAAGCTAAAGACAGCAGCTGCTATCTCTTAACTATTTATTTATTTGATTATGAAAAAATACTTCCAATTCAACACTTGAGACTATGAACGAGTAGGCTAGAGGCTGTGCTAGGCACTGGCTCAGTATTACTACGTTCCATAGTTGGGTACATGTTAAGTGAGTATTCGAAAGAATAAATAGCAGGCAGTAAGCTCATTATGGATAAGGACCACATTCGTCATTATATCGCTAACACCTAGTAGGTCAGACATTCACTTAACAATTATTAACTGTCTATTGACTAAGTGGAGAGAAAAGAATCATCAATATAGAGCAAAAAATAGCCCTACAAAGAGGCCATGCTTGAGATAAGCCTAGAAGAATGGGTAGAATTCATAAAGGCGAAGCATGCTAATAAGGCAGAATTCTTGAAGAACAGCAAGAATAGTAAAGACTGTTCCTGCAAGAGAAACCGGAAAGGTAGTCTGAGATCAGAATCTGAAAAAAAAACACACCTAAATGCCAAACTAAGAAATATGTACTTTTTAGTCAATAAGTTATGAAGATTATGAGGAAGAGGAAGGAATTTCAGAGGACTGTTCAATGTTTTCAAACAGATCAGCTTGGATAGAACAATGGAAGGGAAATCAGAGTGAGATAAGAAGCCTACACCAGAGTGGCAGCAGTAGAGACAGAAAGGAAGTTAGCAAGGAGGAAACAATCAGCAAGACCTAAGGATCAATCAGATAGGAACAGAGTAGGCACAAAAGAAGGAACTTCCTTTTTTCCAACTAGAAGAATAACGCTATCACTGAAGAGAAGCTGGGCTGGGGAGGAAGACTTTATAAATGCTGTTTGGATGAATATGTTTGGGGCACAAGCCTGCTACAGTGTACGCACATCTGCTATAACAGATACCTCTAACAGAGAGTTACAATGTTTTTAGTCCTTTAATCCAGTGTGATTGATCTCTTACTTAACAGAGGTTACCTCCACAGGCACTTTGCTTTTATGGGGAAATGGGAGAGGGGAGGGTTCTCAATGACAGACAGTAACTCTATCTTCTCACAAACTCTTTTGTCAGTTTAAGCTGACAAACTTAGCACCAAAGTCAAAGGATAGCACATTTATTTATCAGCAAAGCCCCTTGACTTGAATGCCATGGGCAAAAGAACGAGGGAGCCATTAAGTTACCTGCCCCTAAGAAATTTAACACAGTGCTTTACCCTCAAATTTGCTGAATGAAGATAATAAATAAAAATAAAGAATAGTTCCTCATCCTGTCACACTGTAACTTTATTTCCAGACCATGAGCTCCTTGAGGGCAAGGAAAGTAACTCATTGGTATTTGCAGCAGTTAGCATAGTATGTGTTACATAAAAAGCAGTCATGGAGTACTGAATGACTGACTACCCAGGTGAAAGCAAGATACCTGCTTCATGGATTTAACTGTAAAAATGAATACCAAATACATATTTGGTACTTCTTGCCAACTTGGAGGTTGATTGGTTGGTTTGTTTTAATTTGGTGATTTTATGAATGTAAAAAGAGCCTTAATGGCCAAATCTGAGGATTCTACTTTTTGTCCATTTTGCAATTCAAAAGTTTCAAGATAGGATATAACCAAGTAATTCATACTTGTTTCTTTATTTTTAGCTCCTTCCTTTCAACTCAATAAAGGGCAGCTGTTTATAAACATTACTTGTTCTCCCAGTCCTCTAGTTCCTGTTTAATTACATCACAAAACTTAAAGGAAACTTACATTTTCATACCAACATGCTCAGGCACATACACATTCAGTTTGCTTATCTGACTTTCTATAATCTTTTGTAGGAGCTCAGTTGAAAGGGGCTTTACAGAAAACTCTGAAGTGTAACATCTATTAACCATGGATTCTTAGAAGCAGGTTTTAGAGCAAAGAGATCCCCAAATATGTAACTGTTGATCAAACTACAGTATGACACAGTATCCTGTAATATATATTCTCTCTTGGCTCTGAAACATCACCTAATTGTATGAAGATATATAAGTTTTTCCAAATACCTACCTTTAAGTAGTTTTTAAAAACTTTAGCATCAGGCTGCTGAAGCGCTTGGCAAAACTCCTGGGGGGGCCAGGAGGGGAGGAGAGAGAAAAGAATGAGTCTATTTGTATTAAATTCATCATAATTCAAAACCACAGTATTCTTTTTAAATTATGATTAAAAAAATAAAATCGACCATCTTAACCATTTTTATGTGTATAGTACCAGCAGTGTTAACTATAGACAACTGTCATGCAATAGATCTCTAGAATTTTTTCATCTTGCAAAACTGAAACTCTATACCTATTGAACAACTCCCCCTTTTCCCCTTTTTCCAGCCCCCATCCCCTGGCCACCACCATTCTGCTTTCTGTTTCTATGAGTGTGACCACTTTAGATACTTCATAATAAGTGGAATCATGCAGCATCTCTTTTTGTGACTGGCTTATTTCATTTAGCATAACATCCTCAAGGTTCATCCACGTTATAGCATATGACAGAATTTCCTTTTTTTTTTTTTAAGACCCAATTGTATTCCATTGTATGTATATACCACATTTTACTCATCCATTCACCCATCAATGAGCATTTAGGCTGCTTCAAATCTCTAGGATTCATATTATAATTTATCAATTAATTAACCTGAACAGTTCCTCACCAAAAAGGTTATATGGCATTTTCAAATGTAATACTTGTCAGAGAGGCTGCTTTCACTTTTGAGAACATGGCCTCCTGGGCAAGATTGACTCTTGCCTCAGAAGGGTGGGTGGGACAAAAACCACATGGCTATGGCTGTTTTCATCTAGTAAGAGGGTAACTGAGCGGAGCCAGACTGAGAGAAAAAGAGAAAATTCTCTTCAATAAAATTGTGCAGGGACTTCCCTGGTGGTCCAGTGGCCAAGACTCCCTCCTCCCAATGCAGGGGGCCTGGGTTCGATCCCTGGTCAGGGAACTAGATTCCACATGCTGCAACTAAGAGTTTGCATGCTGCAACCAAAGATCCCACAGGCGGCAGCTAAAAGATCCTGCATGCCACAACTAAGACCTGGCACGGCCAAAAAAAAAAAAAAAAGGATTGTGCAAAAAGTGCTGTCAGAAGGCATATGAAAAAGGGAAGACTGGGAACCATTATCTTTTATAAGCAAATTATTAGATAGAAATATAATACACAGAAAGACAAATATCATATATTGCTTACATGTGGAGTCTAAAAAAGAGGGTACAAATGAACATATTTACAAAACAGAAACAGACTCCAAAAACAAACTTATGGTTACCAAAGGGGAAATGTGTATGTGTGTGGGAGGGATAAATTGGGAGATTGGGACTGACATATACACACTACTATATATAAAATAGATAACTCATAAGAACCTACTGTATAGCACAGGGAACTCTACTCAATACTTTATAATAGCCTATATGGGAAAAGAATCTAAAAAAGAGTGGATATACGTATATGTATAACTGATTCACTTTGCTGTACATCTGAAACTAACACAACACTGTAGTCAACTAAACTCCAATAAAAAGAAAAAAAGAAAAAATAATTTTGCTTCATTTAGCAATCTGGGAAACTACTGATATTATTCAAAATTGAATGGTATATTTCTATTTTTGAGGTGCACTAAGATCATATGAGTAATTAGTAATGTATTGTTTTCATAAAATACTAATTTACTTGTGTAACAAATGATAACTGAGAAAATTAATTTCAAGTTAAAGATATGTCATAAAATAAGAGATCATAAATTCACTAAAAATGAGTTTTATGATCACTCTTATGTGAGATCTGTTTCTACCTCATTAGAATTATGTGCTATTGGACAACAGGTCTGGATAACTATGCATCCAGAAAACAATCGAATGCCATCATAAAAATCACTCTGAAAGAGTGCAAAAATGTAAGATAGCTTTCCAGGCACTTACCTCAAAATACGGTTTCAGATTCACAAATTAAGCACTGGTGAGCTTGGCCTGTGTAAAATGAACTACCTGGCACAAACTTTCAGAGCAGAGGTTCGTGTGCCACAGCCCCCTCTGGCAGTCTGGGGGAGCCTGCTGGACTTCTTGCAGAATGTTTTAAAAAACATACTTGTGACACACGGGGTTACAAAGGAAGCTAATTCAATGAATTATGGTTATCAAATGTATTTGTGACATGTGGTAGAAGAATAAGACTTATTGATTTAGATAACAAGGTCTAGTGGCATATTCTAATAACGCATAATTTCAAAAAGATGAATATAAATAATATTTCGAGATCTGTGGAACAACTAATGCGATATAAAAATATCTGTGATTTCTACGGGTGACAACATCACAGGCAATGCAAATACTACTGTGATTTGTCCCCTACACAATGGTAGGAAATTAAATTTCTGTTAAAGGTAGTGAAAATAAAAACAGTTTTTTTCTCATTCAATTTCATAGGCCCCCTGACATTTGGACTTTTGCTATCCTATACATAGTAAATCAAGGAGAATGTAGTTTGGCTTCCTGGAATCAAAATTTAGATTGAATTACATAGCTCTATTTCTTTAATTAAGAGGAAAATCCACTAGGACAGAGCTTACCTGAATTATCTCTGGAGCTACTTGCAAGGAAGGCAGGTATTCTTGTTGAAGATACTGAACACATTCTGGGCCCTGAAAATTAAATTGGAACAACATATGTATACTTTAAACACAAAATGGTATTGTGATTAAGAACACAGACTCGGGAGCCAGATTGCTTTGGTTTGAATCCTGGCTCTGGCAAATTTCTAGTAACCTGTGCAAGTTATGTAACCTCTCTGAGCCTCAGTTTCCCCACCTGAAAAATGGAGTTATTGTGAGGCTTGGATGAGTTAAGAAACGTAAAGCTGTTAGAATAGCACTTAGCACTGAGGACACGTTCACATTACTTAGTGCTAGTTATGCAGTGCTGAAGATTAAACAAATACTCTTCTAAATGCAGGAAGTCACAACGCCAAAGCCTGGTTCCATGCACTGAAAGGAGAAAGCAAAGAGAGGGGCTTCTGGTTCAATCTACCATTGGGTGGACTATAGGGTGTCTATGGGTGTGCAAGGGGAAGCCTGTGGGTAGTGCCAGGATAATGAACATCTTTAGAAACTAAAATACAAGCAAGAAAGAACAAAATGCTATGTCGGGAGATAACAGCAATAAAAGTACACCCCCTCTCCCTTCCAGTTCAATAAACTAGGAAACAGGAATTTAGTAGCCAGGTAAGGAAACCAATACCCAGAAAGATAGGGTGATTTGGCTAATTTGCTGTTAATTAAGTCTGTACTAAGTAAAAAGCAGGTCACCTGACTTCTAAAACCATTGCTCTTCATTGCCAACTGCTGGTACTGCTAGATGCTAAAACTCTAATAGTTTTGTGGGTTTTTAAGGGTAAACTTGGTAGAGGGAAGGGAGAATTCCACAAACTAACCCCTAAGCCCTACACCTTCTCAACAGCTACAAAGGAACTTAAGATACAATTTGAAAACGGTTTTCCTATAGCAATTTGTTTCTGAGACGGTGGCCTCGACCAAATGCAATAAATCCAATACTTAAAAAAAAAAAAAAAGAAAAACAAAAAACCCAGCTAATTTCACTTTCAAACTTGAATCTGACTTAAAGGCTTTAATATGTTAATGACTCCAATCTAGTCCAAATGAAAGTAACAGTTATCAAAATGAAATCAATCCAACTCTCCTCAATGTACTTCCCCCTGCATTAATATCTCACCTTTTCCTTTAGTCTACTCTCCCTATACTTACTGCCCACTCACTGCTCATCATTGCATATAACCCCACTGTTACCACTTAAAAATGGAGTATACTTTTTTTTTTTAATGAGGAAAAGTAAACTTAAACCTCAAGAGGAAGTCAGTCAGGTAGATAAATGAGAAAACAGAACAAGGAAGCAAAACGTTTTCTAATATGTTCCATTTGATTCAATTCTCTGTGTATCTAAATAACAGCTCTAAGGACAAGATAAATACTTCTGCATTGTAAACATCATTCTTACTGTTTGTTATTCCTCATCCTCCTTGACTCTCTAGCATCCAACAATGTCAACTAGTCTCCTCTTTCATGACTCTCTTCCCTTAACTTTCATTCCTTTGGTTCTACTTCTAGCTTTCTCTTGACTCTTGCTTTAGCCAAAGTTCTTTCTATCCTGGTCTTAGAAAGTCTCATTCATTCCTACTACTTCATCTTAGCAAACTACAACCTGAGGACTCCAAAATCAGTATTTAGTTCTAACTGCTCTAGACCCGTATATCAAAGTGCCCTGTGAACATTTTTTCCACTTAGCTCTCCTAAATTCAACCCCACTGACTACTGACTTACCAACTTTTCACATGTAACACACACCTAGTTCCGTTTTGGTTTTTAGCTATTCTACCTCCATGCTTTAGCTAAACGGGATAACACTATTTTCTACCAAGTCTACCATGTGACATCTGATCTGTCTTCATACACCCACCGCATAACTTTGCCCAGAGCGCCAGCTCCTCCTGGTCAGCCCGATGAATGTACATTTGTTTCAAGGTCTATCAGAAAAACAGAAAAATATCCCCTCTTTTCAACGGCTGTCTTAGACTGCCCTCATAGGCAAAGCTGCTCATTCATCTTTAGTCCCACCATGTTACATTTAATACAAATGTATTAGTTTAATATACCTCTGTTAAATTACTTACTTAATCCATCCAATTGAGTTTTTAGGTACTGGTCTCCCCTGATTCTAAGCTCCACAAATATTGGGGCACTTTTTATTCATCTTTATACAGGTCTCCTGCAGCCCCAAAACACATACCCCTCACCCTAGCACACAGAGAAAATGTTTGATTGAAAACCCTTCAAATCTCTTTTGGAATCAAAAATTCAAGTTCAAACAAAGAGGGGGCTATACAGAGACTCTGAACAAGACGTCATGCTTTTATTTTAGGCAACTGAGGGAAGACTCATTAGATGACTGCAACTATGTGGGAATGCTAGTCCTGTGTTGGCATCCTAGCTTTGTGAAGTTGGAGACAGAAATTTTTGTTTAAAAAAAAAAAAAAAAGCTACCTGATTTTCAAATATTGGTAGTCAACTCATTATTATTTAAAATACTGTATAAAGCAAACAACACACCAGATAGATTCAGCCCAGAATCACTTATAATTTATACAAATGGTTAAACTGACAAGGACAGTACAACATTCTGAAGTAGTAAAGTGTTCTAACCAATCTGTAATACTAAGAAGTTGGACAAATCTGTGAAGAACCACGAGGTAGTGAAATCTAGATCGTGAAATTCTGATTAAAATTTTTCTCACTCTTTGTCAAACCAAACAAACATACATTTTAACCTTCCTGTTACCCCAAATATGAAAGACAATAAAGGATACTACTATTTTCATTCGACCCACCCCTCACATCCAAAAAAGTCAGAACTGAAGTTAACTTTTATAAAAGATATAGCTTTCAAGAACAAGACATACTCAAAACTACAACAAATAAGGGACTTCCCTGGTGGCGCAGTGGTTAAGAATCCGGCTGCCAATGCAGGGGACACGGGTTTGAGACCGGGTCTAGGAAGATCCCACATGCTGCAGAACAACAAAGCCCGTGTGCCACAACTACTGAAGCCCATGCGCCTAGAGCCTGTGCTCCACAACAAGAGAAGCCACCGCAATGAGAAGCCCACCAAAATAAATAAATAAATAAATTAATTAAGGAAAAAAAACTATAACAATAAGCATGTGAGCTGAAAACGAAGGGGCAAGGAGTACAAAGCTTACCCGTTTGAGATGAATTGTTTTCAGCGTCACTGCACACTCAGATAAAGCCTGTGAGAAACAAGTTTAAGAATTTTAATATAGTCAATTCTTGGTTACTGTTACAACTTTTCTTTTTATTTCCCTGGCCACTGCTCATTAACATTTACCTCCAAAGAAGGGATGGAATGATTTCCTGGGTGGCTCAGTGGTTAAGTATCCACCTGCCAATACAGGGGACATGGGTTCAATCCCTGGTCCAGGAAGATCCCACATGCCACAGAGCAACTAAGCCTATATGCCACAACTACTGAGCCTGCGCTCTAGAGCCCGCAAGCTGCAACTACAGAGCCAGTGTGCCACAACTACTGAAGCTTGCACGCCTAGAGCCTGTGCTCTGCAATGAGAAGCCACCACAATAAGAAGCCCACGCACTGCAACAAAGAGTAGCCCCCACTCGCCCCAACTAGAAAAAGCCTGTGTGCAGCAACAAAGACCCAATGCAGCCAAAAATAAATTAAAAAAATAAAATAAATAAATTTACAAAAAAAAAAAGTGATGGAGAAAGGAAAGGTAACAGGCAGGCAGATGGAACAAATGGGTTAGATAGAAAATTTTAAAAATAGAAAAATACAAAAATGCTGTCTTAATGCAGTACATGATAATTAAGAAATCTAGCTTTTACTAGGTCCTGGGTAAGTGAGTAAAGGGCAACTGCTTGACATTAAGCATTCTGAAGATGAGATTTGGGGAAACTATCAAATGAGGAAGAGAAAGTTACTTTTTTTTTTTTTTTTTTTTTTTTTGCGGTACGCGAGCCTCTCACTGCTGTGGCCTCTCCCGTTGCGGAGCACAGGCTCCAGACGCACAGGCCCAGCGACCACGGCTCACGAGCCCAGCCACTCCGCGGCATGTGGGATCTTCCCGGACCGGGGCACGAACCCGTGTCCTCTGCATTGGCAGGCGGACTCCCAACCACTACGCCACCGGGGAAGCCCGAAAGTTACTCTTAATAATTAGGAAAAAACCATTAAGCTAAGTTTTAGAATGAAAGTAGAGGCAGGAAACTAATAACTCAATCAAGCTTTAAAAAAATGTTTGTATCATGTACCCTTTCATGGTCCTAGAAAAAGAGTCTTGGCTGTTAAAAGTTGGAGGAGTTGGATTTTATACATTCAACTTTAACATCAAGATTTAGTTAAGAATCAAAAGGTCCAAAAGGTATCAATTTTTAAAAAATGAATTCTAATTTGAAATTTTTTTTGTTTTAAAAAGGCATTGAAATCTAATATAACCAACCTGGCATTAAAAAAGAAATTGTGAGTTAGAACACATGAGATGTACATAAAGTAAACAAAGACTCCTAGGTGCTTACCAATACTGTTTGTGCATCTGCCAGGTCAAAGGTTTGTTTTAAAGGTGCTAAGAAACATGCGGGAACAATGTGCTTATAAACAAAATCAGCAAATCCCACTGGTCCGTCTTTACCTCCTGTCAAGAGAATTCAGATTTTCATCTTGTATAAAAAGAAAGTCATTTAATTTATCACTGGTGAAAATCAACTCCCAGCTCCTGTCTATGTTAGGGCCAGGATCCCATTTCATCTCTCTTGTCTTAGGAAACAGGTTGGGGAATGAAGTTTTTTTTTTTTCTAAATCATCTTACCCCAGAGTTCTACCAACTTGGAAAGGATGATAAAACACGTTTTCTGGGCAATTGGATCTGGATATTCGACTGCTCCTTGAATAACAGTTACCAACACTCGTTCTACATTCTCTGCACCTGAAAAGAAAAAAAAACTGAGTTCAATCTCATAAAGAACTAGAAAGGCAACCTGAAGCTCTCACTTCATATATAGTAACATAACAAAAACAATTACAGAGTTGCTAAGATCCTCAGTTTTTATTAACGTGCCTCCGAAATTTTAAGCATAAAACATTGAAAAATTACTATTCTCTTATTATCTTGCCCTCTGGATTTCCATATAGCAAAATATTCTATGTTGATCTATATAGTCTCATTTATTTTAAATTTCAAAACAGCTAAGTGGCCAGTAAGATTTAATTGTCAGGTCAATTCTGGCAAGTAGCTATCACACTATTTATACTATGAAAGAACCAATTAATACAGCTTTAGGCACGCATGGATCATTCTCTGGGATAGACCACATACTAGAACACAAAACAAGCCTCAACAAATTTAAGAGGATAGAAATTATTTCAAGCATCTTTTCTGACCACAATGGCATGAAACTAGAAATCAACCACAGAAGAAAAACAAAAAACACTCCAACTACATGCAGACTAAACAACATGCTACTAAAAAAAAGGAGGAAATCAAAAAATACCAAAATGCTAATGAAAACACAACCATATGAAAATCTATAGAATGCAGCAAAAGCAGTCATAGGAGGGAAGTTTATAGAGATTCAGGCCTTCCTCAAAAAACAACTTAACCTACCAGCTAAAAGAATTAGAAAAAGAACACGCAAAATCTGAAGTCAACAGAAGGAAGGAAATAAAGATCAGAGAGGAACTAAACAGAGATTTAAAAAAAAACAGAAAAAGTCAATAAAACCAAGAGCTGGGGGACTTCCCTGGTGGCACAGTGGTTAAGAAACCGCCTGCCAATGCAGGGGACATGGGTTCAATCCCTAGTCTAGGAAGATCCCACATACTGCAGAGCAACAAAGCCTGCGCACCACAACTACTGAGCCTGTGCTCTAGAGCCTGTGAGCCACAACTACTGAGCCCGTGGGCCACAACCACTGAAGCCTGTGTGCCCTAGAGCCTGTGTGCTGCAACTACTGAGCCCATGCACTCTAGGGCACACATGCTGCAACTACTGAAGCCCGTGTGCCTAGAGCCCGTGCTCCGCAAGAGAAGCCACTGCAATGAGAAGTTTGTGTACTACAACGAAGAGTAGCCCCCACTCACCACAACTAGAGAAAGCCTGTGCGCAGCAACAAAGCAGCCAAAAAAAAAAGCGCTTTACTTAAATAAATGAACAAACAAGTAAGTAAATCATAGCAATATTTTCTTAGATCAGTCTCCCAAGGCAGAAGAAATAAAAGCAAAAATAAACAAATGGGACCTAGTCAAACTTATAAGCTTTTGCACCGCAAAGGAAACCATAAACGAAATGAAAAGACCACCTATGGACTGGAAGAAAATATTTGCAAGTGATGAGACCGACAAGGGCTTAATTTCCAAAATATACAAATAGCTCATACTACTCAATAACAACAACAAAAAAGCCAACCCTGTCAAAAAACGGGCAGAAAACCTAAATAGACATTTCTCCAAAGACAAACAGACATGCACATTGAAAGATGCTCAACATTGCTAATTATTAGAGAAATGCAAATCAAAACTACGATGAGGTATCACCTCACACTGGTCAGAATGGCCCTCATCAAAAAGTATCCAAATAATAAATGCTGGAGAGGGTGTAGAGAAAAGGGAACCCTCCTACACTGTTGGTGGCAATGTAGATTGGTGCACCCGCTATGAAGGACAGTTCCTTAAAAAACTGGCGGTTCCTTAAAAAAACTAAAAGTGGAGTTACCATATGATCCAGCAATCCCACTCCTGGGTATATACCCGGAAAACATGAAAACTCTAATTAGAAAAGATACATGCACACCAATGTTCACAGCAGCACTATGTACAACAGCCGAAACATGGAAGCAACCTAAATGTCCATCAGCAAATGAATGGATAAAGAAGACGTGGGGTATATATACAATGGAATATTACTCAGCTATAAAAAAGAATGAAATATTTCAATTTGCAGCAACATGGATGGACCTAGAAATTATCATACTAAGTGAAGTAAGTCAGACAGAAAAAGACAAATATTGTATGATATCATTTATACGTGGAATCTAAAACATGACACAAGTGAACTTATTTATAAAACAGAAACAGACTCACAGACATAGAAAACAAACTTATGGTTTCAAAGGGGAAGGTAGGGAGGGATAAATTAGGAGTATGAGATTAACACATACACACTACTATATATAAAACAGATAAACAACAAGGATTTACTTATAACACAGGGAACTGTATTCAATATGCTGTAATAACCTATAACGGAAAAGAATCTGAAAAAGGATATGTATATACGTGTATAACTGAATCACTTCACTGTATACCTGAAACTAACACAACATTGTAAATCAACTTAAAAAAAAAAAGGAATACTGCTTTAGGAAAATGGGAACTGAATACAAGTTAATTTTAAGGTCCTCTATGTGAAAATGATTCCCACCCTGATGGTAATAAAATGTCATCTTTGGGGCCAACATATAACTACTTCAAAAGTTTACTGTTTATTCCAACTAGCTCTTGCTCATATAGATATACAACTGTGACAAGTACTTAGACGATTTAGGCACTGCATGCATCCCCACCTTGATTTGCTATGACTTCGCTCATTCCACTGCCTGTGACTGTTTGCAGGAAAGCAAAGTAACTCCTGCGCAACATCTGCTTCTCTAAAGCAGCAGACTGGTCGTTTTCTTCTGCTGGTCGGAGCAAAACTTCAAAAATTGCATGAAGAAGAGGCATAAACATTTGTTGTAAAAATGGGGATACCTGTATCTGAAGAGATGAAGCAACTATTACTATTTCAGAAATAAGAAAATTAGTAATACGAAACTTAGAAAAAACGTGTTTTACATAAAGCCTTCTTCTAGAGATTCTAGTTAGGACACATATTTACATAATTTTGTTAGCAAATATCAATGTTAAGACAAAAATCTATAGAGCATAACAGTATTGAAAGCCTCAAGATCGTTAAGTTCAACCCATTTCCTGCAGTTCAAGATTCAGGTTCAAATAACATGGAGTCAGACATATTTCACAATCAAATATTGCCATGGATTATTTTCAAATTTAAATTCTCAATAAATGAATTCTACTGCTAAATTATAAATGAATTTATACGATTGACTCTCAGGCTTTACATGCCCTTGAGCAAATTGCTTGACTTCTGTGTCTCAGTCTCTTCATCCTTAAAACAACAATACTTAACTTCTAGGGTTGTTACAAAGATCAAATGAATGTATAAGAAAATGCTCTGAACAGATTTTGAACACAGAAAACACTATGTAAGTGTTAGTAATTTATATTAGCCAACTTATGCTTAGGTTACATTTCCTTGTACATAAAACTGACACTGAATTATTTTTAAACTACTTGGGCACCCAAATTACAGGGCTTAAAATTTATTCTTTAGGCATTTATTATTCAATGCTGTTTTATTTGCTTTTCTAAAATACCAGATTAATAGCTTTCTTCTGCTGCATAGAACAGAAAAGGTCTGTTCTTATTAAAACATCTTTTAAGCATTTCCTATGTGTCAGGCAGTGTTGCAGACATTGGGGATGATAAAAATACCTATGATCCATGCCCCCAAGAAACTCATAAAAAAAAAAAAAAAGCAAGGGTCAAATGCTAAAATATACCTAAAGATGAATACATCTAATCTTGAAGTCAGGAGATCTTAAAGTCAGGAAATTCTCTGAGCTCTGAAGGTTTGTGGTACCTTAAATTTAGCTGTAATCTGGTTGATAAGAGGAATGAATTCCTGGAGGTCTTTTGCTTCACAATCTTTGAGCATGTGTTCTGAAGCAGATGGAATGAACGGAAGGACTTCTTCCTCCAGGCAAATAATCATGCGATGAAGGAACGTGCGAACCCCACTTCTGAGAATATCCTTTTGTAAGGGACAACTGAGGGCTGGCAAGAACGTCTGTAAACAGTCCAGATAAACTTCGGAACAGCCACACTGTTTCACAGTCTGCTTGTTGCTGAAAGCTTTGCTGGTTCGACTATATAAACAATTATCAGGTAACTAGTTTTAAGTTTATTCTTCAAATGTTTTATGGAGTAGTCAAAAACAACACACAACAAATTACAAAACTGACAAAACAAAGAAGCCATTTCTTTATTTTCCATGTCACAGCTACATCTAGCTTTAGCTGATACGGTTATTTGTAAACTATTGCTTCCAGTTACCATTCCAGAAAGAGCTCAAGTTAAAATTAAATGAATGAATGAAATGTAATTAATACAATCTCTCAAATGTGAGTCCACCTAAATGTTTTACTAAAATCCTGCTGACAACTTATGAAGAAAAGAGAAAAAAAATCTATTTGTTATGAATAGGCTATACTACACAATCTGTAAACTACCAATTTATATTTAAAACAATCTTAGAATCAAGTTATTTATACAACATCTTTAACATAAGCTTTTGCACTGAAGTCTTCTGCAGAGCAATTTCTCTGTGTAGCTTCTAATTAGCAATCACTATAACTTTCATGCTGTTATTATTTGCCAATAAACAGAGAGAAAGGGCAGCTTGGGTGGTCTTCAGGACACAATGTAACAACTAAAAAGAAGCCTCAGCACCTTCTCTTTAAGGTTCCAAAACTGATCCCCTGATGTCATTGGTATATAAATACTTAGACTAACCTCCTTAAATAAGTAAGCAATTTATAACAAAGAAATCAGAGGAGTTAAGGATTTAGATAACTGTCAAGTCAGAAATGCAGAATGTTACATGACCTAATTCCTTCTTCAGTTAAATCTAATTCAATTAATTTAGAAAAGAAACAATTTAGACAATCCTCTGGACAATCTAGTTTTGGAAACATAGATATGCATGCCCAATTAGAAAAATCCAAGCAAATGATTCTGTGTATGTTGAAAAAATCACTTCACAAATTTAAATGCAATCACTCACCTGGCAAATCCAACAGCGTGGTTGAGACAGTCTGCAAGAGATGCCTGCCTTTCTTCGTCCTGCGCCAGCATCAATTTTTCTAACAGAATTTTAAACTTCTCCATGAGTGGACTCAACAGATTCCTCATTAATGCCTGCTTCCGTTCTGCTGGGTACTCGCTATTAACAATCAGCACTCCAGCTGTCTCATAAATAAACAATTGATCATCGCTGCTCAACAAAGACTGGTAACCATTCTCCTAAAATGAAATTTAGTCTTATTGAAGTTTTTCTTTGTTCAGTTCCTCTCATTTAAATGAGAATAAGTACAAGAGGGACAGGAGATTTAATCTATCACATCAACTCATTATTAAAAAGAAGACTGAGTACTTATAAAATTTTTCCCAGGATCATATAATGGAAAACAAGTGGAATTAGAGGTCAAAAGATCATGGGTCTAATTCTACCCCTAACAAGACTTCATAAATGGTCATATAATGTAACTGTTAGTTTTCTAACTTGTTTTCTTTTGTAAAACCTATTTATTATTAGGAGGCTAACAATCAGGTATACAACGTGCTTTGAATGTTAGGAAAAAGGCCACACAAGTTAATACTTTCAAGAGTGTTTAAGAGTTAAATAACAATAAACACCACACAATAAACACACACATACACAACAGTTACTTTAGAACATCTGAAAATAAGACTGCAAGTGAAAAAAAAAGATCTCATTCAAGCATAAGCAAACATCTATATATTGATCCATTTTTATTAATGAGTTTGTTATTTTTTAATTAAATTATTTATTTTTATTTATTTATTTTTTTTGCGGTACATGGGCCTCTCACTGTTGTGGCCTCTCCCGTTGCGGAGCACAGGCTCCAGACGCGCAGGCTCAGCAGCCACGGCTCACGGGCCCAGCTGCTCCGAGGCCTGTGGGATCTTCCCAGACTGGGGCATGAACCCGTGTCCCCTGCATCGGCAGGCGGACTCTCAACCACTGCGCCACCAGGGAAGCCCGAGTTTGTTATTTTTCACATTTATGCAGTCTGAGAGGCCAGGAGGAGGGGGAAAATATCAGAGGCCCCTCTAGCTCTAACATTAAAGCTCCCTGTTCAGAAATTATTTAAAAGCCTTGTCTTAAAACAGATAAATTATGTGGCAGTCTTATTATTAAAAAAAAAAGACCTCATCTTTTAAAAGAGAATGTCCCTATTTATTTATTTATTTATTTATTTTTGCATATGCAGGCCTCTCATTGTTGTGGCCTCTCCTGTTGTGGAGCACAGGCTCCGGACGCGCAGGGTCAGCAGCCATGGCTCATGGGCCCAGCCGCTCCACGGCACGTGGGATCCTCCCGGACCCGGGGCACGAACCTGTGTCCCCTGCATCAGCAGGTGGACTCTCAACCACCGCGCCACCAGGGAAGCCCCCTATTTATTTTTTATATAAATTTATTTATTTAGGCTGCACTGGGTCTTAGTTGTGGCACACGGGATCTTTTAGTTGTGGCATGCGGACTTGTAGTTGCAGCATGCATGCAGGATCTAGTTCCCCAACCAGGGATTGAACCTGGGCCCCCTGCAATGGGAGTGTGGAGTCTTACGTACTGGACCACAGGGGAAGTCCCATGAAGTATTTTAATATATATGTTTCTTTAATATGTAGGCAAAGATAATTTAACCATATAATGTACTAGTAACCTTTCAAGCAATGAAATTATATACCTTTGTACCCTGAATACTGGTATTTATTTTTCAAAAACCCAAAATATTATTTTATGTTTAACACTTTTCAAGTGGCAGCTCTAGTAATAACTTTCATCAAAATGAAAAAAAAATGTCAAGGTCAGTATTTTGCTTTACACAAAAACATGTATCAGTCAAAATGTGCTTACAAAGTATCTCAACTTAAATCTGTCTAGTGAAATAAACACCGAAATATACAGATCAACCAGCATTTAAATTTTACCCCAAGCCAGAAGTTTCACAGAAAAACTTCAGTCTACCAGTAGCAGTCACTGAGAATGGCTAATGTGATCATAGTACTAAACAAAGAGAATAATTTAGAAACCGAATTTTCCTTCTCCAAAAAACACTTCACTGGCATTTAACAGTACAGAGAGCAGACCATATCTCACACTGCTAAATCTATCAGTCAAATTTTGATTCCTTTCTATTTCTATTACTATGTTTTGTTTACTGTATCTCAACAGAGTTTTGGTAAACAAAACTAACACTTGCACACCCTCCATCCACACTTTAAAAAACAAAAACAAAACAAACAAAAAAAACACCCAAAGGCATTAACACTAAAGGCTAAAGGGATATGTAGCCTCAATATTGGGGAAAACTTATCACTCAGAAGGATAGATACTTACAGGTGGAGAAAGTTCTAATAAATCTTGTATTCTATTCAGAATATCCTCAATGAAAGGATTCATTTGTTTACTGAATAAAGGCAAAAAGGAAAACCACAATTACATAAATAACAGTGCTTGGCAAAGTGCGGAAATGCCAAATCCCTCTTTAAGGCAGAACTAAAAAAAAAAGTTCAGTGCTAAGGTAGTCACATGTGATCATTCAGACTAGCTATGATTTTTTTAAACTACGATTTTATAAGCCTAAGAATAAGTAGTTTTCATACCAAAAGCTGGTACTAGTAAAGAACAATACAATATAAAACAGATTAAGTTCAAAATGTATTTCCAAGGAGTATCATCTTTAGAATTTCACAGAAGCCATAGAGTTATCTACAGCAGTAAAACCGTTAAGTAACTAATGTCATTAGTGATGACAGGTGTTACATACAAAAATATTCAAACAAATCACTGTTTAATGATGAACAAAGTACCTGGCTAAAGAGAAGGAAAAGAAATCGTAACATCATGATACAAAAAGGAACACCAAAATTTTACAAAAGCCTTAGGACGAAAAGACCAAATCTACCACAGACTCTTAGAAAATAATTTACATCTTACTTAACAATCTTAAAAACAAGAATTAAACATTATAGATGAAATTTTGTACTTACTTCAGAGATTTGACAAATCTAGAAAACAGGTAAGCAGTTCTGCTCCGTACTTTTGCACTAGAGTGCCGCAGACCCCTGTGATCTAAGAAAGCCATCTAAAGAAACAGAGACACTTTTACTATTTCTGTACTTATTTAAGGCTTTTATTGCTATTGTCATGACACATTTTTGTTCATACCAAATTCTACTTTTTAGCTCTAGAAGGGAAGAACTAGGTACATATAAAAAGTAAGCCTACACTACACACAAACAGGCCCTTGAGTATTTGTTTTAAATAACTGACTAGACACTCCATTTTAAAGGAATGGAGGAGGGGTTAGTGTCAGTGTGTTGAAGAGTTTTTGAGAGCTTCTGGCTCTGGAAAAAGTAATAAAAGAAAGATAGAATACTATCTGCTCATTAGCTGAAACACACGGAAAATAAAAGTTGAGAGTAAAGTGTATACTTACTAGTACACATGGAATGTGTTGAGGTTCAACTGTGAAAAACTTTTCATATCTAACAACAGTTTCGAAGAACTCCAATGTCACAGATGTGTGCTGGTAGGAACTAACTCCTGATGTTACCAACTGGAGCAGGAAAAAGTTAAGAAATCTATCCTTATTTACTACAACATCAAAATGTCCCAGTATTAACATATATTAAGCTCTAACAATTAAGGAACTCACATTAGCTTATATGAAAACAGAAAATTATGTTCAAAATAAATTATCTTTAGTATACTTACAGTTCGCATCATATCCTGCAAAGCACTAGCTTTTGAAACATCACCTGAGAAGTGAGCACCATGAGATACTGGAAGAGCTTCTGCCAACATATACAGCAATCTTATTGCCACTTCAACTTCCATAAACCTTGTAGTCTGCCAATTCCTACCAAGGTATATAATATGTCGGTGAAATCTGAATATAAACTTTCTATACAACTAGTGATGCACGGGATAAAAAGACACCAACCGAAGCCTCTTTAATTATTAAACCGTCACAGCAATTGTTAATTTTGCCAGGCAACATAATTCATATCACAAAAGTATACAAAACTAATGAAATCCATTTTATTGACATTCCAAAGAGCAGTATTTCCCCCCAAGAATCAAGATAAATCAGAGGCAAGTGCATTGTTTCAGAGATACACGTAAGATCTTCATAAGTAACATAAATTAATAAGTCACGTGAATCACTTATGGTAGACCATCATCAGGGAGAAAAGGAAAGAGGTGACTTGTTAGAAACAGCGTAACAAACTTACTGCAGGGTAGAACTAAAAACTCTGCGAACAGAAGCCAGCAGTAACTCGGGTGAAACTTGAGCAAGCCTGTCCAACAATAACTTCAGTTGTTTTCTGTATTCTACAAACATGGCTTCGTCTTCACCCTATGATATTTTAAAAATTCCATTAAAAAACATAAAAGATCTTAAAACACATAAAATGGTGAGTTCTCACTAGTTTTTGTATTTACAAATTTAATACACTTTTATTTTTTCATTAATATTTATTTATGTAGGAAAATGTACTATGCTCAGGAGCCTTTCCCCTCCTGCTCACAAATAATTATTTCTGAACACAGCCCTAGACCATGAAAGCCTAGAGCCAGAAATAGCATAGGGAGGATGTTAAAAACAAAAGTCTAACAGGAAAGAGTTATTGAGGGACAATTAAGCAAAGGACAGATAATGCAAGGCTTTGGGGAAAAAACAAAAACAAGAGTCTAAGCCAGGATGGGTTCATGTAGGGCTCTGTGAGAACTCTGGCATCTTATTTACACTCCTTGTATCTCACTGTCCACTTTAAGAACTGCAATAATATCACATGATTGAAGATATTATATGTAATGAGCCTAGCACTTCATAAGTGCATGGTGTGTTGGTGATCATCACCATTATTCTTTTACAGTTAGAAGTTTTTGAATGCCTGAAGTGGGTAACAGAACACGTTAGCACACAACTAGACAGTACATGCCATCATTGAGTTGCTAGAAAGCACCGATAACCCTTGTGATTGATGAGAAGCTGACTCACTGACAACCCTGGACAAGTCTTTAACCAGAACAAGTCCAGAGATGGTTAAGTACCTCATTCCTACTCTCCCACAGACAATTATGATCTGAGGTCCATCAACTGGGCTTCAACTGATCATTCTTACTAAATATAAAGTGAAATATGATCACCAATAATACTGTCAATATTTATGAAGTTCAATGCTACAAAGTGTTTTTAAAAGGGTCATTTTAAAGAGGGACAAAATACAAAAAAATGAAGGATTATGAAAGTTTCCATTAATTTCACCTAAGTAGAGGTCAATATAAACAAGACTAGGGACTTCCCTGGTGGTGCGGTGGTTAAGAATCCACCTGCCAATGCAGGGAACACGGGTTTAAGCCCTGGTCCGGGAAGATCCCACATGCCGTGGAGCAACTAAGCCCATGCGCCACAGCTACTGAGCCTGCGCTCTAGAGCTCGTGAACCACAACTACTGAGCCTGTGTGCTGCAACTACTGAAGCCTGCACGCCTAGAGCCTGTGCTCCGCAACAAGAGAAGCCACCGCAACAAGAAGCCCATGCACCACAAAGAAGAGTAGCCCCCACTTGCCACAACTAGAGAGAAAGCCCGTGAGCAGCAATGAAGACCCAATGCAGTCAAAAAACAAAAACAAAACCCCAAGACTAATTTTTTAAGATAATCAAAACTTGGAATATTAATTTGATGTAAGTAAACAAAATTAAAACTGATTTCCCCTCAATGCAAAATTCTTACCTCATTTTCAAAGTTATATTCTTCATCATAGGTTAATTTTTTCATAACGGCCAACATGATTGCCTAAAATTAAGAACAAAATACCTTTTGTCAGTCTCCTTTAATTTCATATAATTTGAAATTAAGCTACATTTCAAGGCAGACTGCAGATGTAGATTCTATTATTGGTTTAAAAGAAACAAAAAGAAGTCAATTACCTCTACATTAGCTTTTTGCTGATCAGAGAGCACTGTAAGCTGTTGAAAGAAAGCAACCATTTATTAGCTTTCCTAAAGTTATACTTGCTTATCAGAATATTTTTCTGATCAGTTAAGATCTTTTCAAACATGCACACAGCTTTTCTGGAGGACAGTTTGACAGTACATTTCTATATATGAAATGTACCTAACCTAAGATCTATCAATTTCACTTCTAGTCAGTAACTTGACATGTAGGCAAAGACATGTAGATGAATTTGATTTTAAAAGGCACTTATAAATGTATTCAGCAAAGAAGTAGATTATAGAACAGCAAAGTATGATCTCACTTTGTTTTTAAACAAGGCCAAAAAAGCCTAGAAATCCATTATGAGATACACAGTGGGACTATCAATACTGATACCAATTTTAACTTTCTTCATACCTATCCACATTGCCTAAAATTTCTTAAAATATGCATGCAGAAACATATTAGGTTTATAACAGAAGCTAAACTCAGTTTGGAAAAAAATTATTTTAAGCTTGACTCAATTCAACTAATTCTATGTAAATATCAATAAAATAGGAATGGCTCTCACCTAATGTCATAATGAGAAATCACTAATTCTTTAAAAGGCTACATGTTATCAATATAATATGGGAGGTTCATACCTTCTACATTTTAAGGTCTATTATTGGAAGCAACTCTCTAGGGGGAAACTTTTAATTGTAAAAAAAAAATTGTTTATAAGAAATGATGCATATGTAATTAAAATAACGAACCACGGGGACTTCCCTGGTGGTGCAGTGGTTAAGAATCCGCCTGCCAATGAAGGGGACACGGGTGTGAACCCTGGTCCGGGAAGATCCCACACGCCATGGAGCAACTAAGCCCGGGCACCACAACTACTGAGCCTGTGCTCTGGAGCCCGCTCGCCACAACTACTGAGCCCGCATGCTGCAACTACTGAAGCCTGCATGCCTCACAACAAGAGAAGCCACCAGAATGAGAAGCCCATGCACTGCAATGAAGAGTAGCCCCCGCTCGCCACAACTAAAGAAAGCCCGTATGCAGCAACGAAGACCCAACGCAGCCAAAAATAAATAAATTAAATAATTAAAAAAAAAAAAAAAGAACCATGTTTAACAAAATTTCTACTGTATTTAGAAATAAACAGAGGGGGCTTCCCTGGCGGTCCAGTGGTTAAGACTCTGCGCTCCCAATGCAGGGGGCACGGATTCAACCCCTGGTCGGGGAACTGAGACCCTACATGCCACACAGCCAAAAAAATAAATAAATAAAAATAAACAGATTCATGGAGTTCCCTGGTGGTCTAGTGATTAGGATTTGGCACTTTCACTGCTGGGGCCCAGGTTCAACCCCTGGTCGGGGAACTGAGATCCCGTAAGCCGTGCAAAGCAGCCAAGATTTAAAAAAAGAAAAAGAAATAAACACAGATTCAAAATAAAAAAAAACCCTAAACCTATAACTAATTCTGAAGCTTTTTAGTCTAGTGAATTTTAGAACCTGGCCATTTCTGTTTTTTGGCTAAGAAGTTTAAAGAAAAAAAAAAGATGAAAATACATTAATAATTAACAGTAAATGTCATTAGAGTGTAGAATTATGAGTATTTTCTTGTTTTCATTTTTCCTGTATTTTCCAATTCTCTATTGCTTTTCTATATTATCTACTGGACAAAAAGATTAAAATAAGGACTTACCTGTTTCAAAATATGAAGATAATCATAACAAAATCCAATAATGTTAGAAGAGATGTCATCATCCTCATGAACTAGGAGCTGCAACATCAGTGCCACCTTTGTTTCAATAGCTTGTAGTGCCTCTTGAGCATTCTTGATATCCCCATTCTTAATTAATTTAGTCCAGCTAACTATCAATGACTGTCCCATTCCATTTACCAGTTTAGAAAATCTGGCCAGGAAGTCAACATCTTCTTCCTACAAATGATCAATACTTCAATTTAAAACCAACCACCTAAGAGGGAAAACTCTAAACTTAGGTATGGGTCAAAGACCAATCATAGGAGTCATTTTTATTTTATTTATTTATTTTTAATTTTTTGCTGCATTGAGTCTTCATTGCCACGCACCAGCTTTCTCTAGCTGCAGCGAGCTGGGGCTACTCTTCGTTGCGGTGTGTGGGCTTCTCATTGCAGTGCTCTAGGCACGCGGGCTTCAGCAGTTGTGGCATTGGGGCTCAGTAGTTGTGGCTCATGGGCTCTAGAGCACAGGCTCAGTAGCTGTGGCACATGGGCTTAGCTGCTCTGCAGCATGTGGGATCTTCCCGGACCATGGCTTGAACCCATGTCCCCTGCATTGGCAGGCGGATTCTTAACCACTGTGCCACCAGGGAAGTCCCAGGAGTCATTTTTAAACTAACATTAGACACTAACAATTCTACCATTTTGACTGGGAAATCTTAAGAGTTTGAATTCTTCTACTATTATTATCCATTAGTACTAACTCTTCAAAGCAACTTTTTTTAATGATTATAGTCATGTAGACATTGCCAACTTATAAAAGCTTAAAAAAAAGAGATCTGGGCTTCCCTGGTGGTGCAGTGGTTGAGAGTCCGCCTGCCGTTGCAGGGGACACGGGTTCGTGCCCCGATCCGGGAGGATCCCACATGCCGTGGAGCGGCTAGGCCCGTGAGCCATGGCCGCTGAGCCTGCGCGTCTGGAGCCTGTGCTCCGCAACGGGAGACGCCACAACAGTGAGAGGCCCGCGTACCACAAAAAGAAAAAAAAAAAAAAAAGAGATCTGTGGTTTCAAAACCTTCTCTCTAAACCGCTGAATTTAGTAAATATGCTCTAATAAATTTAATGCTGCCATATTATGCTATGTATAAGAATTTACAACAGCCCTTTCTGATACTATTTAATTTGAACCTCAACTGCACTACAAAGAGATAAAACTGCTATTATAATAATCTGCCTAAGGTCACATCAGCACTAATTCTAGAACTTAAAATTAGGTTATTTTCATTAATTATCCTTATGATGTTTCCTACAGAAAGAGATTTTCACCTTCACCATTTTAAATCTTTTACCAGGGACTAAATAAGACAATTATCAGCAGTGTAAGAAAACACTACTATTTGTCAGCTAGGAAAATACCAGAGGTGTTGTACTCCGGACATATCAACAATACAAAGACTTCTCAGTAATTCTTTACCAATATCACAGGTAAAATTAAAAATAAAAACCTTCAAATTCAGTTTCTAAATTACTAATTTACCACATTCAGCCCTAATTCTGCTGACGCTAAACTTTAACAGCTCAAATGAATGTGATGAAAATATAACATTTATAATTAAGTCTAATTTAGGTCAAAATGCATTGCCATGCTTCTTAAAGTGTGGTCCATGAATCAGCAGTATCACAGAGAGTTTGTTAGAAACGCACAATTGTAAGTACCATCCCAGATCTTCAAGTTTAAGTCTGGTATAATCTATTGTTCAAGGCAAATGTTACAGATAATGTTATGGCTTTCTAGATACAATGTTTCATTATTATAACGTCAAGGAAGTTTCCAGCATTTAAAAACAAAACAAAAAGGAAAAGAAAAGGAAAGCATATTTAAATTACTGCCTATCCTAATTTGTTCTAACATTTTCAAAACCTTATACATAAATTTACTGACCTGGTCAATGCTGAAAAACCCAGCAGACTGTAATACTCGACACAAAGATTCTACTAGTTTCATTTTATCAACAGGATCCATTCCTTTATTTACAATTTCAAACAAACAATCACATGCTTCTTCCCGTAGAACTTCTATTGACATATGACCTAGCAGCATATTTATAAACCTGGCAATGGTGAAATAAAATTGTTACAATATTTTCAAATTCATGAGTTTTACATACTGTATTTTGTAGGTTTACATTTTTAAAATATAGGTTAACTTACCTATCATTGGCTATAAGGGATAAGTCTATCCAAGAGACATAAGCCCCAACTACTTCAAGGCACTGACATGTTACTTCTGAATTAGTATACTGATAGTTTTGTAGGATTTGGTACCATGATTCCACCAAGTTTGGAATGCACTGTTCCCTCATGGTATCTTTTATGAGAGTATTCCTACGAGCCTCCTAAAAGACAAAACAAAGTACCACATACACAATTAAAGTAGACTACCTCCCAAAATAATGTTTAACATCTGAATAATAGTCGCACACAGTAATTTCCTCACCACTAAACTTCCAGACTTGTTAACACATTCACTGCCGCTATTTCCTATTTATCTGCTCTAAAATCATAACCTGTGATTCTAATTCCTCCTTCCATTCTACTCATTTCCTCAGACACAATTTCTTATTAAATACAAACTATAAATAAACATTGCTTAGAAATCTTAACCATGTGATAAAAGTTATTTCTCAATATTATACAAATACTTAAAATTACTTAAGAGAATAGCAATTACTTAAATGTTACAAACATATTTGACATACAATGACCTCAAATTATCATACACATTTGAATTAAGCTATTTCCATTGTATTCTTTAAGAAAAAGGAGAAAGTTATATTGGGTAATACAGAAATAGAGAAAGACTAAGGTGATGGGCTATGTGACTAACTGAGAATACAGAAGAACCCAGCACTGATTCATAAGCAATGCTTTTTCCTCACTCGTTGACTATAAAGCAGTAGTAAATATAGGCCACATTTGTCTATAGATTCATAGGAAAAAATCAATTTGTGTATTTCTCTAGAGAAAGTTCTTGCCTGGTTAAAAAAAAAATCTGAATACTCTAATTTCACCCTATACCTGGAAAAAAAACCCAAGTTTAAATTCCTTTGTAAAACAAAATTCAAAACGTTGAGTAAATTTATAAGTATTCTTAATAAAGTTTTATCTCAAAAAAAACAATAAAAAACTCTTCTTGATCCTTTTATTATATGCCCACCACCTCCTACAATATCTACATTAAAAACTTAAAATTAATAGGAAGTTACTTGCCTCTGATGTATGCACCACATCACGATCCACCAACTCTGAATCAATAGCCATGAGAATTCGGAGGTACAGATCTACTCCCCTTGGATTTAGGTCCACTACTGAGAGAATGTCAAAAAAAAACTTGGGCCATTTAGTGAGATATTCTGTAACAAAAAGCAAGGCGAAGACTTGGGCTGCTTTATTTCGTATAAAGGTCTTCTCTGGTTGGGGATTCAGCATCTGACAAACAGGGAAATAGTTCATAAAATCAAATGTAAATGGAAAAGACTCAAACGTTGTTTTCCTATTTATCATTAATAGGCAAAACTCCACCAAACTTCACTAGGCTCTAGAACAGCTGTGCAACAAATATGCTTGAGAATTACCAAAGTTCTGAGGTGACTAGCCAGATGGAGAACAATCAAATGAACAAAGGTGCTAACCGTTACACCTCTCTCACACTTTCAGAGAAAAGTTTCACGGGCAGAGCGTTAGTAGTTCCTATAATTTTTTCTAAGAAGAAAAAAAATTCAATGATTTTTCTTCTACCTGCTTGCTCTTTAAGGAAAATAAACATCCTAGCTACACAACTGCTTTAATATGTTAAGATTAGCTAAAATTAATGAAAAAGAATGTACTGAATAAAGAACTCTATTGGCTCCTCTGAAAAGGGCTCTTTCTTAAGAGGCTGTCCAGGAGAGCTCACCTTAAGTGTGAACAGAAAAGCCACTCTTGTCAAGTAGTTAAAAACATATTACATTTTAAAACCAAAGTTTCCACCATGTGTCATGGACAGAATGACAGCTTCAATTATCAATATAATTTAAAGTTATTGCTAAGTTTTCATCTACCCATGATCTTCAAAAACAGCACTTTCTAAAAGAGCTACATGATGAAATGGAGGATAAATGAGTGACATTTTTGAGGTGAAGTTGCAAACTCTTGCAAAAATAAAAATTTAAATATCTGGCAATTTGAGGCACTAAATGTAAAAACTACTATTTTACCTGAGCTTGAAGCCAAGATATGAGTGTCTCCCTAATCAGTTGTTGTTGAACAGTAGTTAGTTCTGAATATCTGTTCAAAATAGGGAAGAAAAATAACAATGATAATGTTTAGTGTCTGTGGTTTTAAAAAAGTAACAGCCTCTTATAAATTTGAATGAGAAAATTTGTACAGCACTCGACTATCTAAAATTCCCTAAAACAAATTGGTAATACCTCTCATTACTGCTTTAAAGACAAGGGTGGGAGAGGCAGGTGGGGTATCAATACTGATCTTTGTTTTGTGGTTCAGTTCATGTTAAAACAAAATGGCAGCTACACAATTTTTCAGACGAAAATACACCCATGGTCTCAGGTCTGTGGTTTACAGAATAAATCATTAGGCAAACTAAGGATCCCCAGAGCAGCAATTGACTGTTTTTACTTAAATTAGGCAGGGGTTCTAAATACAAGTGCCCACACTGCCACTCAACTCTAACAGAGAGTCATTGTTCAGAGAAACAGGCTCAGTATTGCTAGATCTTCTAATTTCTTCCAGAGAAGCTGGAAATCTACTTTTTTCCTGTGAAATGACTGGATTTTTATATGTAACCAATGAACTCAGTATTTTTAAAACACTTTTTGGGATAAATCAAAATACATCTATGAGCTGGATATGACATATACCATCAATTTACAACCTATGTTATGGTGTCCCCAAAGACGGAAAAACTAATTTAAAAAATGGCCTCTCGGGACTGCCCTGGTGGCGCAGCGGTTAAGAATCCGCCTGCCAATGCAGGGGTCACGGGTTCAATCTCTGGTGCAGGAAGATCCCACAAGTCACAGAGCAACTAAGCCCATACACAACTACTGAAGCCCGTGCGCCTAGAGCCCGTGCTCTGCAACAAGAGAAGCCACCACAATGAAAAGCCTGGGCACCACAACGAAGAGTAGCCCCTGCTCGCTGCAACTAGAGAAAGCCTGACTGCAGCAACAGAGACCCAACATCGTCAAAAAGAAATTAATTAATTAATTATTTTAAAAGTTAAAAAAAAAAAGCCCTCTCCCCACAAATCTCAGGGAGAAAAGCCTTACTTGTATTTAACTTGATGTTCTAGTACTTGAAAGCAGAAAAATTTAATGTGATCATCACTGAAAAAGAAAAAAAAAGAAAAATTAGATAAGCAGAATATGAATTAGGGAAAACAAATCAAAGTTAAAATAGTAATGAATAAACTACAGTTGAAAAGTTTCTCAAACTAAACCTTTGGCTTATTGATCTCAAGTTTTACATTCACATCCATTTGTTTAAAAAGCTAAGAGAACTTTTTATGTTATACAATATTCAATGGAAATCTGGCAAATGGAATAACCAAAAAAATTTGAGCTGCATTTTAAGTACATACAGTGCTTTTGCAAACAGAAGGCGTTCCCCCTAAATTCTAGACGTTAGGATTCCCAGAACAACTTCTACGTTTTACAATAGAAAGGCTAGATGTAAAATTACAAATGGTAGGACAGCCAGAGACTGAGTCAAACCAGAAATGGTCATCAAAGTCATACTTAAAAGTTCTACTGCAGTCAAATCCAAAGCAAGCGGAGTCACCCAGACTGGCAGTCCAGCCCCCAAAATTCATACAGAAAACCAAGTTACCAATATATTGCCCTTATAAAAGGGGAGTAAAAACCAACACCCACCCATCATCCACTTCCAACTGTGTCTCTAGGGGTGACGGCAGAGCTGCAGTGAGCCAGCTACAAACTCTGACCAAGTCCCGTTAGTGAACAACAATCTGTTCACCTTAATACAGTTGGTCTAGGCCAGGCTTAGTCATGGAACAATTTTTCATATACAAAGCTGACTAGTCAATACAAGAATGGAGGTGTTATCTTCATTTAGACTACATCAATTAACCAAAAAACAATAATAATTTCACACTTAAGAAAATGAAACTTAATTTTTTAAAGTTTTTTAAAAAGTTACATTTAATTTGCATCTCTTCTAAGACCCTAGGGTTTCTAATCTTATCATGGATGGCACTGAAGCTTTAACTAATTATGTGACTTAGATCTTCCACTCAAAATATAAACTATAGGGAGCCTTTAATTAAAAGCCAGCCCTTATTTACTCTAAGACATATAGATATTCTCAAAACCAACTTTCACTAAACTGGAGCACTTCCTTTTGGCTATAAAATGTAGTGACTGATATCCACAGCATGCCAAGAACTCTAGCTAGGAGTCATCACTGACCTCTATAAACTTCTACTCCCACTAGTAGAGTTGTTTATTTACAACTAGTCAGCTGTGTTTCCCCAAGCCTCACTATGTGTGTTGTACTTCTTTTGTATGTAAGTAACTTAATTATCATATAAACTAATGAAATGAGTATGATGACAGTTTATATTTTCATAAAAATTAAGTTGAATGCTTTAGAAAGAGTTCATAGGAAGTCACACTGCAGGGGGAAAACCTTGGACCTATGTGATGTGAGACAGATAACTTGGAGAGATAGGAACAAATAAATAAAAAGTTTAGAAATCTGTACTCACTGTTCCTCAATCCACTACAGGGACCCAAAGTGGACATTACAGAGGATCAATTATGGGTGTGATCAACGTTGAGAATGATGAAGTGAATGTTAGTGGCATATATGCAAAGAAAAGTCCTTGGTCCAATATCAAAAGATTAGTAACTAAGTGTTTATATACTTTAAATTAAAATTAAAAATTAAGATATATAAAATTTTTGATTACCTCCTTTACCAACTTTTTAGAAAACCAACTACCCCTCCCCATCATAAGAAGATAAGAAGTTTCTACTGTATAGAAACTATATGCCACTTGGGATCTACTGCCAGGTACTCAGAATAAGGCAAAGGATATTTTAATGAGAAGTCAATTCTGGAATGGCCAAATTATTAGTTTACTATTTTTCTCATTTCTACAGTGAATAGTTTTCCAAAATATAAGTCATAAAATGTTTTTATGAAAACATTTTCCAAACAGGTAAATGTAACAATCCTGTCGAGTTCACAAAAATTTAAATTCTCCTACAAATCACGCAAATTTTGTTTTAGTCACCTGTACGTCCTCTGGGCCAGAGCTTCTGCACACACTTGCCAGGCATCTGGGGAAATCTTTAACTGCTCAAAATAGGCCAGGGCCTGTAAGATTGCAAAGCAGAAAATGCATTTGGAATAGTCAATCTCAATTCTCTGCCAATACTCGATAAAGTTTTCTGGGAGTAGCAAAATAACAACAAAAAAGTGACTAAATAAAAAATAGCTAAACATTGAATTCAGGCTTCTGAGTATGTGCAACTTAGTGATCATTCCTAGGAAAAAAGGTTAAGTAAAAAACAAATTCCATCAGTTGGATACTCCAACCTGTTTCTTTACAGGAAAGGAGACAACACAAAAATGCCCTGCAGGTATCTATGAATTATTAGGAAGATCAAAGAGAAAACACTCAAGTGCTGTGTCAAGTGCTATACTACTGAGGTATATGCAATTATAAAATGGTATATAAACAATATTTTTCCTATTTAATAGCAAACATACTATTAAAGAGGTGATTATAAAAGATGAAACATACTCTGTAGGTCATTTGATCTACTGTTTAACAGAAAAGGAGAGTTATTTAAAATCTTCAGCTATATCATGTAAGTTTCCTAAAAAGTGAGATTAAAGTCGGAGTTCAAGTGCTTGATATGAAGTTTGCAGAAGTACCAAATAACTGAAATGGTCAAAGTTTTAGGAAATGTGTTTCTCATCCCTGTATTCGCGAATTCTGGGGCCTGTCATAAGAGCAAGTATACTCTAGACTGGATGCAGCACCAAGTCCATATGCTCTCTACCACTGTTGGGAAAATGGGAGTGACTTCTGCCACTTTTCCATTAGTATGTTGCAACTGGAATCAATGACAGATGCAGGTTTCACACATGACAATGGACAAACAGTAATCTCACCAACTTGTAAAAAACATCTCAGTCAGGAAAATAACACATAATCTCTAGAAACACTGCTAAATGATTTTAAAGCAATTACATACTGATATAAACCCTGAAATTAAGTTAGAAACAATATTAAGCCTTAGAGGAACCTAATTTCAATTAGTCAGTATATATTTTTTAAATGTGGTTTGTGCCCCATCCATGATGAAGACAATTTTATTGGTCTTGATCAGCAATTTTTAAAATGAAACAATACAGAATATCAGACTGCACTGCACCTAGCAAGAATAACTATTATTTTGTGTAACTTGTCTTAGTCATGTATGTATATGTCATATATTCATGTGTATATGTGTCTATGTTTACATATATATATACACACTCACACACACATATACTGTCAAGATATAAAATTATTTTTTCCTTTCAGTTAGAGGTTAAAAAAAAATAAGAAGCAAAAAATCCACTGTATTTAGGTGATAGTTTCCTGTGTTATGTAACTATGAATGAGGGAATGGGTTTTCAGACGTGGTCTCAGTGGCTGCTCCCACTGACAGAGGACCAGATAAATGAACGTGAGCAGATGAAGAAGATCACCAAATACTATCTTAAGTGTAAGTAACAGCTATCTTTAGAAATTAAGAATATAGGAACCCAAGCAGCTGCAAAATAATCTAGTTCAGGTGTCTAACAATATCTATTCCATGAAACCTAGAGTTTCCTTTAGGAATACCCCAGGGGCCAGGGCAGGGGACAATGCTGAAGTCAATCGTATACTGCATTACCACCTAATATTTCACTTACCAAAAGAGGAGGGGGAGGTGTGATTCAGCTGCTAGAATTGTCACTGACATACCATTTTCTTTCTTTCTTTTTTTTTTTTCAGTACGCGGGCCTCTCACTGTTGTGGCCTCTCCCGTTGCGGAGCACAGGCTCCGGATGCGCAGGCTCAGCGGCCATGGCTCACAGGCCCAGCCACTCCGCGGCATGTGGGATCTTCCCGGACCGGGGCACGAACCCGTGTCCCCTGCATCGGCAGGCGGACTCTCAACCACTGCGCCACCAGGGAAGCCTCATTTTCTTTAAATAATAGCAAGTTTTAAACCAAAGACAGATATTCTATTTTTTTAAGTGATAATAACTTGAAAAATTTCAGTTTTAGCTAGTCTTTGCACTCTGAATCCATGTGATACTAGCATCAAAAAAAACCTGTGGCAATGACGAACAAGTCAAAGCTTTTATCACCCAGTTCTCTCTCGTACCTTCTTTGTAACGCTCCACTGTCTCTAAGTGGCAACAGAGTCAGTTCAGCTACTTACTGCCCATGTAGAAAACAGAGAACTACAGACAGACAATTGGGAACCAGGGTTGGTAGTCATTTATCTTACTACGAAACTGAATTAAGTTCCCACTACTCCTGAATTCCAATATCAGGACTATCAGAACTCACTTTTCCTTCAGATTCCTTGTTTTTCATCCTAATTGTTATGCAGGCTGGCCTAATGGGATATCAAATTAAGCCTGCACCAGGATGCCTAACATAAGCCTGTGACTGATAGAACCCATTTTTATTGATTAAAAACCTAACTTCTATATTAAAACCACTGCCAGTGTACTAGTTTTACTTTTCTGAAAAAGAAAATCATGGCACATTTAAAAAAAAAACCTGTCGGATGGTGGAATTTAATTATAAAACAAAGGATTTCAAAAAAGGAACGTAAAAAATAACAAGTTTATTTAATAACTAAACAAATAGTCAAAGATTTTAGTTATAATAACTATGAAGTACCAAGCCAGACTAAAGGTACAGGTCTGTGATGCTTCGACTATGTGACTAAGGGTTTGAAGGCAGGTAGCTTACACTCCCATGAAAAGAAATATTTGTCCATACACAGAAGACATGGACTTTTAATGACTTTTCATGTCCTAACCAGTTTGATAGGTATCTTGTAATTAGCTATTTAAATCTCAATTCTTACTATTTACCTCCATCTGGAGGGCTGGTAACTTCTTTTAACATACTATGCTGGAAACCCCTGGAAATTTTTTACTACTTAAAAAAATCTCTGCTTAAAAGCAGAAAAATTGCTATTTTTTGTGAAATTGTTAAATTGCTATTTTTTGTGAAACTGTTAACCTCGTTTAGCTCATTTATAAAAAATATTCTTTGGGGCTTCCCTGGTGGCGCAGTGGTTGAGAGTCCGCCTGCCGATGCGGGGGACACGGGTTCGTGCCCCGGTCCGGGAAGATCCCGCATGCCATGGAGCAGCTGGGCCCGTGAGCCATGGCCTCTGAGCCTGCGCATCCAGAGCCTGTGCTCTGCAGCGGGAGAGGCCACAACAGTGAGAGGTCTGCGTACCGCTAAAAAATGAAAAAATAAAAAAAAAATAAAAAAAATCTTTGTTATGAGAAGTAGAAAGAAGAAAATGACTCTCCATCCACTTACCTTATACTTCAAACCACCCACGCATCTTTAAAAAATTTAATTATAGGCTTGCTCTCTAGATTCTTCTATCATTCAGCCATAGTCATGATTACAGGTGTAGGCTAAATTATGTTTAATTGTTTATACTTACCCAAATATCCCAGCACCTCATAATGGATTCTTTGTCATGTGATCATTTTACATAACCTGATGGCATATCATAACTGCTTACTTACATGTCTAAATAACAAGGATGTTAACTATCACTAACATGAGGGTTAAGCAACTTGTTTAGACCAAACCAAGCAATGGGAAAATATAATATGTACACCGGCTACTATGGAAAGTCCCTTGAACAATCCTTTGCATTACAACTTTTAAATAATTAGAAATAGTGATGTGACATAAAGACCTGCCTTGAATTACATGAGATTTTAATACTTTTAAGCCAACTTAAGAGAAAATAAATCACAATCACTCACTGTTTCTGTATTCAGAATATAGTCAAATACCTCAAATTTGTTTCTCTATTCATTTCCACCCAAATTAGACCTTTATCAGATGTATATTTTTGATTCAAGTCCTCTAATGCAAATCTTCCCGTAACATGCTTTAAAAAATGATTAAGCCGACTTAACTTACCCTTTGCCTGAAGTCTGAATCAGCATTTGGATTTAGCCCTAAAAGAGCCTGTTCATCCATCCCTGCTGCTATACTTGGAGTTTTCTGATTACAATAGGCGTGCCCTCTGATCCCACAGAAGAATCCACAAACATCTGCACACACACACACAAAGTTGAAAGAAAACAATACTTGATAAACAAAATAGATGCTTATCCAGAATATCATAACAAGCGGTAACATTATGCAAAGAAGTTTAAGAGTTAAAAGAACTTCTTTTGAACCTATCCAAATTACAACTAAAGGAGCCTAAGTCTCAGAAGATTGGGTCTGCTAAATACTCCGCTAATGTGTAATTTCTAAAAATCTAAGGTATGCCATTAAGGTTCTCAAATGTTTTTCTTCAAGATCATCAATAAAGTACAGAAAGTCATTCTTTTTCTTGAAATAGAAGTATCTAATTTATGTTATTACCATCTCCAGTAAAATGCAATTGTGCAACTACATTAAGTTTAAAAAAAGACAAATCCAGATCATCTTATTACACTAATTATAATACTTGCTTACTGCCATTTATCAATATCACAATCCTTTAAAAAAAATTAGAATGGCTGACTAAATACAGATCTCAGAGTGCCTTTCTGGAGAGTCTACCAAGTACTTCAGGAGAAGTCAAATGAAAAAGGAGCTAAAGAGTGAAAACAAGTCATTTAGCTTTTGAAAAATGGGCTAGCTCTTTTACAGATCTCTGCTCTTGCCAGCCCAATTCCAGAAATGTATTTCAAAAACTGTTTTCTAACAGTAGCTATAAAAATTGACAACACTGATTTTTCTTATTTAAGAACTTTTTTTAGTCTCCGGAAAATACTGCATTTTTTCACAATATAGGGTCTAACATTCTCAAGTAAGAACATGACCAGCCCTAAAGGCAACTTGGTTTCTGATAAACTGTTTATTTATCTGCAGAAACAAAAAACAAACTCTACCTGAGGTAGGGAGACCAGATCTTACTACTCCTATTAAAAGGTTGTAAGGCTTTTTTAAAAAAAAAATTATCATAACCAATTAGACCATAACTGATCTAACCAAAGAGAAGATCAGAGCCTAAAGGGGTCAAGTACCTAAATGGGGGATGTGGTGTGGAAGGGGTCACAGCCTTTCGGGAATGGTAAGACCAGGATCAGATCCAGGTTAGAAGACTCCTACTACAACATGCTTTTCTGTCTCCCTGGCTCTGCCTGAGTCAAATGATAAATCAGGATATATGCTGAGAGCCTTGGAGAAGAAAGCTTGACCCCTTCTCTTACGATTACCATCATACTTGCAGACTACAGAGGGGCAGTGTAACTCCCCACTGCCCTCAGGATTAAGATCCAAACACTTTTCAACGACTCCTCACCATTCTGCACCCTAACCCAGCAAGGCCAGTGGTATTCTGCCTTTCATCTTCTTTGGACACATTGCTCTTTCCTTGTTACTTAGTTAACCTCTGCTTGTTCTTCAGAATTCAGCCTAGAGGTCACCTCTTTCAAAAACGCTACTTTGACCTCTATTGTTCAACTCTCCCAAACTGGATTAGATGCCCCACCTAAATGCTGATACATTGTCACTGTCTGCTTACTACTTTTCTCTCATTAACCTTAAAGGGAAGGAGGGACTGTCTATTTGTCACTGTGTCCCTAGGACATAATATAACATACATTTTGGATTTGGAAAGACCTGTATTGGTACTCTGATCTTGTCATTTTCAAACTAGGGCCACATAGACAACTACCAAACCTGAGAGAGAGAGCCCTTTCTATGAAACGGGAAAAAGAGCATCTGACTCATAAAGTTGCAAAGACTTCAATGAGATAAGGTATGTAAAAGCATGCCTGGCACCTAGTGGGTCTTCAATAGCTTATCTATCATTCAGAGCTAGGCACACGGGGGAATGGGAACTACTTGGAGTAATCTAGATTTCTTTTTTTTTTTTTTTTTTTTTTTTGCGGTACGCGGGCCTCTCACTGCTGTGGCCTCTCCCGCTGCGGAGCACAGGCTCCGGACGCACAGGCTCCGGACGCACAGGCTCAGCGGCTATGGCTCACGGGCCCAGCCGCTCCGCGGCATGTGGGATCTTCCCGGGGCACGAACTTGTGTCCCCTGTTTCGGCAGGCGAACTCCCAACCACTGCGCCACCAGGGAAGCCCTAGATTTCTTATACTAGTAAACTGGCATTTTGAACAGATGGAAAACCAAAAAGGTACTGTTGAAAATTTGATGACAATTCCCCTGAAAAATGCACACACAGAAAGAAAAGACAATCTGAATTTCTATGAATCCCAGATTAAGTCCTATAAAAGATTCCTTGAATTTGGCATGGCTTTAGGGAAAATTGCGTAAACTTGGTCACTCCGATTCTACCAAGGGAAACAGCAAGTGGTCCTAAGTAAAAACATCGCAAACAAAACAACTTAAGGAAACAAAATTTGTTACAGTTGTCAGCACAGAAAGAATCCCCCACGGAGAAGGCACTTGGATAATAATCAACATGCAATGGTAAATTACTTACATGTATGCAAAAAACGGAAAAGTTACAACCTCTGCAAAAAGGTGACAATGTTCCCAGTAAAAGGTTGTGCATAATGTTCTAACACCGCATAGCGGTGCAGGCTTAAACATTTGTTACAATGTGATAAACACTTCAATTACGCATCTAGCAAATGTTCCGGGGGAAGGCGAGCAACATACTCGAAATATCAAGCCCTAACTCTCCCATGTATAGCCATTAAATCAAGAGTCAAAACAATCTGGAAAAATTCCTCTATACCTACTGAAGACTGATCAAAGACCAGGACTGAATCTTTCCAGCCTTTTAACACCACTCTGACAAGTCGCTTTAATAAAACGTAACTTCCCTCAGTAACAACTAGCACTTTCAAACAGTGCTAGTCGTTACAATTAGCACTTTCAAAAGGTACTCCTTTTTTCGGGTTACAGGGAAACATCACGCTTCTCTACTCCTGCAGAATTGTGAGGAAGGGAAAAGCAAAAATGGCGTGCCGTGCTGGCAAATTACTACACAGAAATAATACTTTTTTTTGTCCTGGGACGGGGGTCGGGGGTGGGGTGGGAGGAATCAAGTCTGAGGTCTCTGCAGTTGAAACTGGTGGGACACGCTACAAGTATTACAAACGGGCTCGGCCACTTTTACTATATCGGGGGCCACAGGCAATGGGGGCCCTCCTCGGCCGGCCTTGGCCCCTTCCTTCCCCCGGATCCCTCCCCTAAAGGGAGCCTCGTGGCAACTCGGGTGATGAAACACCCGGCAACGAGCGGCCACGCACTGGGGACGCGCTCAGCCTCGGCGGCCGCAGCTTGTACCCACCCCCACCCAGTCCGCCCAGCCTCTGGGAGCATCGCCATGCAGGGCCCGACCCGCACCACTCCCCGACATGGGGGATCCCCGGGCCAGTCCTCCCGGCCAACTTCCCCGCAGCCTCGCGTGGACCGAGTCGGGTCCGAGTCCCGCCCCGAGCCCCGAGTCACCTTCCCTATCACTCCATCCCGCCTCCCAGCCTGCACTCCCGAGGGCCGGTCAGCAGAGCGGAGCGGCGCCGCAAGCAGGGAGCAGGGAGAGCGGCCCTCGTCCTTGTCACCGTAGTCCTCCGCCACGGCCGCAGCGCTAACCCCGGAGACAGAGCTGGCCGGGGCCGCGCGCCTCTCGCCGCTCCGCGTCCCCTGGCGCCTTCTATTGCGTGGCGTCGGGCAGGCAAGCTAGCAAGCTGGCAGGCGGGATCGGCGCCCCAGGAAGGGAAAGAGCGCGAGGGCCAGCTAACGCTGCTGCCGCCGCCGTCGCCGCTGAGTCAGCGCGAAGCGCGCTCCCCGCGTCGGAGCCGCGCGGACCAAAGCCAGCAGCCTCCTGGAGAGTGCGGACTACGGCCCGCGAACCCGGACCGAGAGCCTACAACTCCCAGCATGCAATGTGCAGGCGACACTTCCGGGCGATGGGGCGCACGCGCTCGCCGGGCGCTCGCCAGGAGACGTGGTCGCCGGGGTCTCTGGTGCATGCTGGGATGGGGGTTCGTGGGAGTCTGTCCCGGCTGTAGAGTCCCTTGCTGTTTCTGCGCCGGTACAGAGACCCAGGGTTGGGTTTGCTTAGCACGTTCCGTAAAGGCTTAGGTAGGTAGTTGGCACGTTAGAGTATGGAGCTCCGGAGAGCCTCACCACGTGGTCCAAACCACGTGTGAGTCAGTTGTTTAATTATTCTCTTTCGCGGTCCCACGTGTTCCCCCGCGTGAGGATCCTCCGAGGAGCGATGAAAATTTTTAATTTTCTTTTTAAACGTACCAGTATTTGTCATTCGTGAAAAGAAGGAGCACTTTCTTAGGAAGTCCTATTCGTAGGTTCCTTCTGTGATACTGTTACTTCGTTTATTCATTCACCGATTAGCTTATTAATACTGAGTAGAGGTAGTGTGGGCACAAGCTGTGTAGATTTGGATAACAGCTCGCCCCACTCCCGTCACCTACCACCCCGCTCACTAGTTGTTAACCTCAGTTTCAGGCGCGTTACATAATCTATCTGTACTTAAGTTTACTCATCAGTGAAACGGTGGATGATAATCATATTGACCTCAAAGTGTTGTTGGCAGGATTAAATTAATACATGTGTTTGGCATACAATAGGTGCTCGTTATTTAGGTTTCATTGTTGATTGTTAAGTATGTACTGAATACAGACTAGGTTGCCCTCACTGGAACTACAGTGAAAAACAAAACTTGGGGGAGGGGAATGGAAGGAAAAGTAGAATAAAATTAATGTTACCATTTAACAGCTACATTTATTTAGTGACCGGCCATGTGCGAGACACTGCACCAGGCATTTCATATATAAAGTATCTCGAATCACTTTTGCATCACGCTTTTAATTTACTCGTTTAAAATGTCAGGCTAGGATTCCTGTGCTATTACAGTGTATCCCCAGCGTCTAGTACCATGCCAGCCTGTAGTTACAACTCAATAAGTGAACAATACGGAGGCCTAATGCTAATCGTGGTCTAAGTGGCTCCAAAGTCTGTCATATGTTCAGTGTATTCCACTGTATCATCCTAAAGACCCTCAAAATACAGTCTATTGTATTGTTACCATCTATATTTGCCTTTTTCATTTGTAAATTTATTTTGTGGATACTTCATATGGGGAAGTTTATCTACAGCTTATCTAGTATCTATAGCTTATCTACAGTTTATCTAATAACACTGGCCCTTTATGGTAGTTCAAATACCTAGGATTGTAAAAAACCTCTGAATTTTGTAAATTCATGTTATTTCGTAACAAATAAAGAAACTACTTGGAATCTACCTGAAGAGGATCTGAGAGGGATATTAAATTTGACCATTCTGTATTCTGGTTCCCCCATCCATAAAGGAATGGACAGTTTCCCATCTCAGACTAACATAAAATGCCAGTTATCAAAATGTTGACAAAGAGCTGTGATTATTTTAACTTAAAGCATGTGTGCTTGCACATGGCAATGCTTGTATGTACTAATTGGCAACATTTTGGAGCATTTATTATGTGCCAGAAACAGTCCTGAATGTTCAGATGTTAATCCTCACAACAAGGTACTATCATTACCCCCATTTTATAGATGAGGAAACAGCAGTGCATAAAAGTTAAGTAGCAGAACTGGGATTCAAATGCGCATAGTCTGGCCCTAGAGTCTGTGCTTCTAACCCCTGTCTCTCAAATGAAGGTCCACTAAACGGTGATGACGCTGTAGAACTATTGTGCTAAGTCAATTTTTCTTCCTATAAATATGGTGAGGCACCTCTCTTATAAAAATAAAACATTGTTCCTGTCCCATATTTCCCTTTTTTTTCAATTGCCAGAAAGAATTAGGGTAGATAACATTTATATATTTCATTATGGTTTACAATATGTCTCCATATAACTTTTCTAATTTGTTCCTCTTAACCTTGTAGGGATGGAGCAGATATCATGATCATGATCATGATCATCATTTTTAATTTATGGAAAAGGAAACAGGGGCTTCCTTGGTGGTGCAGTGGTTAAGAATCCGCCTGTCAATGCAGGGGACATGGGTTTGAGCCCTGGTCTCGGAAAATCCCACATGCCGCGGAGCAACTAAGCCCGTGCGCCACAACTACTGAGCCTGTGCTCTAGAGCCAATGAGCCACAACTACTGAGCTCGCGCGGCATAACTACTGAAGCCCGTGCACCTAGAGCCCGTGCTCTGCAACAAGAGAAGCCACTGGAATGAGAAGCCCGCGCACCACAACAGAGTAGCCCCCACTCGCCGCAACGAGAGAAAGCCCATGCGCAGCAACGAAGACCCAATGCAGCCAAAAATAAATAAATAAATAAATACATAAATTAAAAAACAGGTGGCTCTATTTTAAGTAACTTATCCACATAGCTAGTAAATGGTGGGCTAGAACCCTAGATTCTTGATTCTAGATTTCCTGTCTTCAGGACACCATATATGTTGCCTACACTTAATCTTCCAGTCTCTCACTTATTGTAATCTGTTTTCTGTTCCCAAATCACTCTACTAAAACTCTTACAAATGATCCAACCCTGTGACCATTTTTATTAATTTATTTCAACTTTTCTGTTGACTATTTCCTTCCTCCTTGAAATTCCTCTCTTGACTCTGACCCTGTGTTATCCTCAAAATCCTTTTATTTTTTTTGATGACTACTCTGTCTTCACTGCACTCCTACTTTTGTTCTCTTTACCATGTCTTCCCCAAGGCTGCCTTCTTAGCCATCTGGCTTTCTGTTTTCTGCACTTGCTCTCAGTAATTATTTCCATGGCTTCAACACTCATTTCTATGAAGATAATCTCCCATTCTCTACTTTGGGTTCTAAGATTCTGTACTCCTAACTTGTGTTACAAGACACCTACACATCTCACCAGCATGTCAACTCTTAACATGTCCAGAACCAAAGTCGTGATCTTACCCACAAAATACACCTCCCTCCTGATGTGGCTGTTTCTACCAATGCATTCAACTCCTCAACATAACTCAGTGCTCTTAGGGTCAGTTTGTTGCTTTCATGTTCAGTGATCCAGTTCAATTTCAGCATAGTGCTGTCACATCTATCTTTTCTGTTCCTTTCCTTATTTCCTCTACCTTACATTAGGCTTTCAAAGCTTCTCTCATGAACTTACTGAAGGAAACTTATCCATTACTTGAAAGTTATCTTTAGGTTGTGAGACTGCAGGTGATTTTTGTTATCTTCCTTGTACCTTTTTGGATTTAAAAAAAAATTCACAGTGAACATGTAGTCCATTCATTAAAACAAATTTTTAAAACTGACTATAATAAAAGGAAAAAAAGAAACAGTTTCATTCACTCTTTGAGAATTTATTGAATGCTACCTCCCTCAAGAAGTGTTTCCACATTTCCATAACCAGGCTTATTTGATCATTTCTTTGATGTTGTGCTTTTTTTTTCATACCTCTCATGTCATTAATATATTTTAATATGTTTTTGTTTTGTATTAAATTTGTGTGGTTGTCTTACTCACCTATTAGTCAATTCTTGAAGACTGAAAATAAGTTTTATCCTGATTCTGTTTATGGGTAATAATTTCTCTGTAAATATCCGTGAAATGTATTGAATTGAGCCCAAATAATATAATATGAGCTGATAACCACTGAGTTCTGTGTCAGATTCTCTTATTTGTCTCAAAGCTTATTAAGCCTAGTGTCATTGTCACCAAAAGCTCATTCATGATGGGTTTCCTGGCCGAGAAAGAAGTCGGAAAATAGGTCTGGTGGGCTGTCTTTATTGGGTTCTAGTCCAATCATTGGTTTCTTTTAGAGTAAGTGGGTGTGAAGCAGGAAGCCTGAGGCAGAACAGAGCACTGGGGCATTATTTAGTAAAAGAAAAAGTTGTTTGTTTTAATCCAAGGCATTTACATGTTTCCTTAGACTTTATCATAATGATACCTCCTCTTCTCTATATGCCAGTTGACTGCTAATGTTGTAGATATTTAAATGGCCAGTATCCATTAATACTAAGTAGAAATACCAAGGGATTCCTAATTCAGACACCTTTAAAAGTGCAGGTTCTATTTACCTACTACAGGCTTCAAGTATCTCTCTATACATATTGTCTTTAGTTTCACGCTGGGAGATGGGAACACTTGGGATCCCTAGACCCACTGAAGGGTACTTCTAGTTTGAAATCCTTACAGGATTCTTATGACCTATGGCCCACTGCTCATTTCTCCACCAAAAATGCAACTAAAAAAAAAAAAGGTAAAAATGCCATTCTTTTGTTTGTATATTTGTGCATGTAGATTAGGTGTTGTCTTGAGCCTTAATCTGAAGTTTAAAGAGTTAGGCTGCACCCAACAAGGAAGAGTTTAATATTACTACTTTGTATATGGGGAACTAAATGACCATATATGTACCAGGAAATCACACACTTGTTCAATTTATTTTTAAAACACTTACACATTGTCGCTCTGTTCTAGGTACCTGTTCTAAGTACTTAGAAACATTGCTAATCCTCATAATAACTCTATGGGGTTGGTACTATTACCCCCATTTCACAGATCAGGAAACTGGGGCACTGAGCAATTAAGGTAAGTTGTCCAGGAACTCCCTGGCAGTCCAGTGGTTAAGACTCCGTACTCTCCCTGCCAAGGGCCCAGGTTTGATCCCTGGTTGGGGAACTAGGATCCTGCATGCCGTGCAGTGTGGCCAAATAAATAAATAAATAAAGTTGTACAAGGTAATTTTTTAAACTACTGAGTGAGACCTGGAATTTGAACCACGGCATCTGGCTCTGCAGACCTATGCTCAACACTACTGTCCTCTCATCCTTAGACCTAAGGCTATTCTGTTCTTCTGGTTAAGGAGAGTGCCTTTGGGTATTAGTTCCAGGTAAGTCATGTTCCATTCCTTTGGATAGTTTTATCAAGAAACATCTCTTAAGTGCTTGATTGCACAGGATCTGTACCAAATTCTCCCTGAGTTTGGATGGATTTAGAAGATAAGGAACAAATGCTTATGTAGGGTGTATTTATGTTAACTATCCTCATAAAGCTTACCCAAAGATAAGGGAATATGGATACTTTGCATGTCTGTAGTGCTTTCAGAACTCATAAGTCATTGCCTTTGCTCCTCACATCAGCTCTTTGGTTAGCAGGGCATAAATTAGTACTAGTTTCATTTTACAAATGGTCAAATGAGGCTCAAAAAGGTGAAGTGACTTTCCAAAAATCTCAGGTACTGAGCAACAGGATTAGTGCTCTAATCCAGTTCTCCTGACTCCAAATCCAGGGATCTTTCTCCTATATTAAACCCCTTTCCTGTGATCCGAACTTTGCTGTTACACTGGCAACAGTATAGAACAACAAGTGACTGGAAACCAAGATACTGCCTTCTCTGTGTGCCACAAAGTTAAAAATTTAACTGAGCTCACCTTAACCACCAGACCCTTTGTTAAATTCCCTTCTTCATGTGCAACATTTGTTAAGCCTAGTACCCTTATCACCAAAAGCTCATTTATGATGGGATTCCTGACAGAGCAGATATGCTGTCTTTTCCGGTCCTGATCCAGTAATTCTGTTTCTTAGTCCCAGGAAGTGGGTGTGGAACAGTGAGCCCAAGAGACACAAAATAGCAGTCTGGACTGATGCCTTTCCCCACTTTCCTCACATTCCACCTCTGCAGTAGCCATTTACTTTTCTTTTCTTTTTCTTTTTTTCTTTTTTTTAACATCTTTATTGGGGTAAAATTGCTTTACAATGGTGTGTTAGTTTCTGCCGTATAACAAAGTCAATCAGTTATACATATACATATGTTCCCATATCTCTTCCCTCTTGCGTCTCCCTCCCTCCCACCCTCCCTATCCCACCCCTCCAGGCGGTCACAAAGCACCAAGCCCATATCCCTGTGCCATGCGGCTGCTTCCCACTAGCTATCTACCTTACGTTTGGTAGCGTATATATGTCCATGCCTCTCTCTCGCTTTGTCACAGCTTACCCTTCCCCCTCCCCATATCCTCAAGTCCGTTCTTCAGTAGGTCTGTGTCTTTATTCCTGTCTTACCCCTAGGTTCTTTTCAACCACTCTTGTGAGGTGTGGCTATTTGGCAAAGCTGAAGGGCCTTTGCCTTCTGTTGGTTTGCGGCAACAAATTCTAGAATGGGTTACATAGCGAATAGTCTTTATTTCAGAGGAAATAGCCATGCCTCTGGGGCTCCAGGTATGAAGTTATGAAGAGTCAGATGATCAGATTCTAAGAAAACTTTAAATGCTAGGTCATTTAAAATTTTGTCAGCAGGTGGCTCTTCTCTCCTTATTCACCAAATACATTCTCACCAAAAAAAGAAATATTGTTTCTACTTCTTTGCTGCTATCGAGTTCCTCAGACTTCTTTAGTCACATCCAAACATTTCTCCTCAGTTCCCTTTTGCAGCGATTTAGTTTACAATAAGTTTATGCATTTTAATTTATTTATACTCTCCACAAAGGATTTGAAATTGCTTACAACATACAGTATGCCATAGTAAAATATGACGAAAAGGAGAATATAAAATGCAATAAAGAATATGTAATTCGATTCTGGGTTGCAGGTAGCTGGAGCAAATCAAACAAAATATAAATATATGGTTTGCATTACCAGGTCTCTGGGTGAGTGAGCAGGAAGAGAGAATGACTTTTCTAGGATTTGAAATTAAAATGAAAGTTCTCACCTAGAGTTATTGGAGGCAAGTTTCTGTTGCTGTGTCCTTCTCATCTCTCTAACCTAATTTATAATAAGTTATTCATGGTCTGTAAAAACTAAGCAGTACTTTTACTACCCTGCAGTCTCAAGGCTGCATGATCAGCATTTCTCAACCTCTAAGCTTCAATTTGTTCAAGATGCAGGCTTCACCCATTCATTCATCCTACACAGATTGAGTTCCGACTGCCTACAGGGCGTTGTCCTGGGCACTGGGAACAGAAACATATCCATTAGGTAGGCTTGGGTGTGCTCAAAACAATTTATAAGATATTCTTCTGTCTGATTTTATGTAGTTGGAGAAAGAAAAGCTACGTTTCTACTCATAAAAATTAGAGAGCTATGCCATGCAGTGTTATAATCGAATGATAAATAAACCTGTGATTCATCTTAATAGGGCTCTAGGATTGTTCTATTTAAAAATAAATCGGTAAATTACATGTCATTCAAGTTTCTAATAGAAAACCCGACTAAAACCGAGGCTTCCACACAGTCTGTAAGAAATGGCTTGGTCTGCAACAGCTGGAGTAGGCGAGGGTAGCGGGCCGGGGTGAGAGGAGGGCCCAGGATGCTTGCCAGCAAGGAACCTGGGGGACCGGCGTCGCGGCCCGCCCACTGTTGTCTGGGGTTGAGACCAGGATTGGGGGGGAGCGGGGGCGGGGCCGGGAGGGGGGTGGTGATGTTCCAAGGAGACGGACCCAGGATTTGGTCTCCGAATCCCGGGGCCCGGCCCCCAGTGCCCGGGGTTAGCGACGGCTTTGTGGCGCGCGTGGGTTCTACCGCGGGCGGCGCGGAGGCGGGGCTGCGCGGAGGCGTCCACCACTCTCAGCCCTCGGCCCGGCAGCGGGCGCCCCGCATGGCCAGCCCCGCGCGGGCCGGTTTCCCCGCGCGTAAGAACAGCCGCCTGGACGCGTTCCTGCGGAGGCGTCTGCCGGCCCGAGATCTACAACGCCATCCGCGCCTACGAGCCGTGCATCGTGGTGTCCGACACGGGGAAACACACCTTAAAGTACGTGCTGCTCAGTGACCGGCTCATCTACCTGACCGAGAACCCGCTCCAGTCCATCCGGCGAGTCGTGGCGCTCCGGAACATCGCGGCCTTTGACCTGGTGAGGCGCGCGGGCGGGCTCGCGAGAACCCCCCTTCTTGGGGGGGTTCTGTATGCACTCCGAATAAAGATGCTTTTACCGTTCTCATCTTGTGTACCGGTCATCCCCTGTCCCCTCAAATACAGATTTGGAGAACATAGCCCCCTATCAGAAGTACGCTTTGAGGTCATTCCTAAGTTCATTAAGCATCTAGCCTTGCCAAGCACTGTCTAGACACTGAGGATACAAAAATGAAATAGGGCGCCATCCCAGAAGCTGCTGTGGGAGAGACAGAAAGCCAACACCAGGACAAATAAATGCCATGTGATAAATGCTATTATGCCTTGTTTATTTTTTTATTTTTAGGGCTTAGAGCGTGTTAGGTGCTCAATATGAGTTAAGTGAATAAATGAATTAATGAATGCATGCATGCATTAATGAGATGCGCATGGGACGCCTGGCACTCTCAGGCGGATCATTCATCCAAACTGGGCTCAGGCCATGCTGGGAAAACTTCCTGGAAGGAGTGTCATAGCGGAGCCTTGAAGGAGATACAATCTGTCCCAGTTTTTAGTGTGCTGCTACTGTATCCCTTTCGTCCAGGAATAGATTTACCTTATAAACCAGCAACAGCTTGAAGCAGTCTCTCTCCAATTACTGTTTTTCCCCCTTGGCTTCCTTTGTCTGAGCTGCTCTTCAGGTGTGTTCTTCCTTTTTCCATTGGGGACAGGTGTCTAGCCTCGTTTTTCTTTCCTTTGCCCTAGTCTCTGTGTCCCTCAAGGGAGAGGTTGGCGAGACTCTTGATAGAGCTGTTTTTTAATTTTTATTTATTTATTTATTTATTTTTGCGGTACGCGGACCTCTGACTGCTGTGGCCTCTCCCGTTGCGGAGCACAGGCTCCGGACGCGCAGGCTCAGCGGCCATGGCTCACGGGCCCAGCGGCTCCGCGGCATGTGGGATCTTCCCGGACCGGGGCACAAACCCGTGTCCCCTGCGTCGGCAGGCGGACTCTCAACCACTGCGCCACCAGGGAAGCCCTGATAGAGCTGTTTTGCCAAGAAAATCATAGCTTGTTTGGAACATGTCTGTAAGAAAATAATAAAATTAAATGAAAAAAGTAGGGCTTCCCTGGTGGCACAGTGGTTAAGAATCCGCCTGCTAATGCAGGGGACATGGGTTTGAGCCCTGGTCCGGAAAGATCCCACATGCCGCGGAGCAGCTAAGCCCGTGCCCCACAACTACGGAGCCTGCGCTCTAGAACCTGCGAGCCACAACTACTGAAACTCGCGTGCCTAGAGCCCGTGCTCCGCAACAAGCCACTGCAATGAGAAGCCCATGCACTGCACCGCGGCTAGAGAAAGCCTGCACGCAGCAATGAAGACCCAATGTAGAGAAAAATAAAAGAATGAATAAAATAAATAAATTAAAAATAAATAAATAAATGAAAAAAGTAAATGCTTTCTTTTTCTACTTAAAATACCACCGTGGGCTGATATCACTATGCTAATTTCTTTGCTTTATTTGAGCCAAAGCTGGAAGTAAAACTGCCTTTTCCTCACTGCTACTGTTTGCGTTCTCTTGAACTAAAATTTTTAAAAAATTAAACTTCTGACCAAATGTTTTAGAAAACATTAAACACTCAACTTCTTCTAGTGTCTGCAGTGTAAACATGTATTCTTTTAACAGAAAATAGTGATTTTAGGATATTGTTACTCTCCCCAAAAAGAGACAGTATACATATTTCAGTAGTTGTTATATGTATTTCTTTTTAAGCTGTCAGAATCTGAAAAGTACAGTAAAGCTCCCTAGGCCTCCCAAGCCAAGAATATTACAAAAAGGCATACCAATTTATTTAGTTTACAAGGTAAACTCTGTACTCGATTTACAGAGTTTACCTTTCAGGCATATAGAAGAATGTGTAATGTCTATAAAGGTGCCGAACAAATCTAAGATTTCAGCATTGTTGATAGATTTAATGTCCATCTTACACAATATAGTTTAACTTTGTTTAAAGTTGTGGTAGGCAGAATAATGGCTCCCAAAAGATATCTCCAGAACCTGTTTTACGTTACATGGCAAAGGGGAATTACAGTTGCAGATAGAATTAAGGTTGCTAGCTAATCAGCTGACCTTAAAATAGGGAGATTATCTTGGATTATCTGCATAGGGCGAATGTAATCACAAAATCCTTAAGAGTGGAAAAGGGAGGCAGAAGAAGAGTCAGCAGCAGAGTGATGCAGCATAAGAAAGACTACTGGTTTTGAAGTTGGAATGGGGCCACGAACCAAGGAATGTGGGTAGCCTCTAAAAGCTGGAAAAGGCACAGAAACAGGTTTTTCCCTAGAGCCTCCAGAAAGAATGCAGTCTTGCTGATACCTTGGTTTTAGACCAGTGAGACCCATATCAGATTTCTGACCCCAGAACTGTAAGAAAATAAGTTTGCGTTGTTTAATACCACAAGTTTATGGTAATGTGTTACAACAGCAATAGGAATTCAATAAAGAAGTGTTTTCTCTTATGTTGTTTTAAAATGGGTAATTGTTAAAATGTATTGTTTCAGTGAGAAATAAGTATAAACACGCCAAGCACAAATGCCTTAATCTCTTTTTCTGGGTTTTTATTATAGTTATTGTTACATTTCAGTGGCTTGTACTAAGCTCCATAGGCTGTGTGAAAAATGGGTGTCCCCAAATTGCTTTATCTAGTGTCAATTAATAACGAATTAATAACACTATGTCTGTCCTTGGTACCACATAGAGAATTTTGCTGATTTCTATGTTATGTCATATATAGTTGTCCTGCTATCTATTACATTGGATTATATTATCTCAGTGCCAGGCAGCTTTGTTTTTTAGAACTGGTTCCTCCTTTCTTGAAAGATAAACTGTTTAATCTCCTTTTCTACTAGGGTGCTGTCCTCTTTCTAAGGCTACCTCTTTAGACATACTTTTCCGTTCTCAAAGGTCTTCTCATTTTACTGTGCAAGTTTGTCTCTTGTTATTTAACTTTCAGTTGGCTCAGGTTCCCACTTGGCCTTTGTTTTTACTGTCCTGTCAATAAAGCCCCTAAGCAAACCAGTCCTTTATGCCTCTGGGCCTCTACCCTTCTTGTTCCACATTTGGCCAGATTTCTCCACATAGTTCATGTCTCATATTCCAGTTACACTTAGGATAAAATTTGCAAATATACAGATAAAATTCTGTTCTCTTCCCTAAGGAAAAAAATTGAAAGAACAGCAACAAAATGTTAGACCCAGAGTATAGATGTGAGATTTCTGTTCTAGCAAAGACAAGTTCCACATGCACTTGGAGGTCTCAGTAGGTGATTTGTTTTTGTTTTTTCAAAACAAATTAATGTCAGTTTTATTTAAATAATTTTTTTTTTTTTTTTTTTTGCGGTACGCGGGCCTCTCACTGCTGCGGCCTCTCCCGTTGCGGAGCACAGGCTCCGGACGCGCAGGCTCAGCGGCCATGGCTCATGGGCCTAGCCGCTCCGCGGCATGTGGGATCTTCCTGGACCGGGGCACGAACCCGTGTCCCCTGCATCGGCAGGCAGACTCTCAACCACTGCGCCACCAGGGTAGCCCTAAATAATTTTATGTAAGTTTTTTATCATTTATATTTAAAAATTAATTATTTTAAAAGTTGATATATAATTGACTTATAACACTATGTTAGTTTCCGGCGTACAACATAGTGGTTTGATATTTCTATACATTACAAAATGATCACCACTCAGTAGGTGTTTGTTATGGTTCATATACTAAAAGAAAGGGTTTCCAAGGTTGTTCGGGCAGAGCTTTTGTGAAAGGCAGATGTTTTCTTTCAAAGTTGCTTTTGAAAGCTCTAGAGTTCTGCCCTTGTCATGTGCATCACAATACTATTCTTTAAGCCCTTCTAAGATTAGACACATTTTTCAAGTGTGAGAACCAACTCTCCTGAACAGTGATTTCCTATGGATTCACTCTCCTTCAATGCCATCCCATCACCTACAAAGAAAAAAAACCTGTCAACTTCAGCAGCCCTTGTTTCTACTTCTTGCCTTTCTTTGTCCTTGTCCTTTCACCACTTTCCTCAGTGAATATCTCCTCTCCAGCCATCCTGGGGTCCATGTGGCTTCTTGAACAGGCAGCAAATGCACCTTTATAGCCGGGCCTGTTTGCTTGCAGTGTTTGCTTCCTCCTCCTTCAAGGATGTTCAGACGTCGTATCTATAATCTTCCTCCTTCTCTTTCTCCTTTTAAAAATGTAAAAAATATTCTCGGCTCGGACAGAAACAGGTCACAGGCTGTGCCGAAGGGGCCACTGTAGTTTGCTAACGGATTCCTGCTTTCCCCTTCCCGTATTCAAATCCTACACAGTTTCCAGGCTAAGCCCAAGTTGTTCCTTCTCCAAATCACTTTTTCTTGACTGAGACCATGTCTTTTGGTCTGTTTTGCTCATTGCTCTATCTGGTTCCTAGAACATTGCCTGATACAGGTGAGATGGCCAATAAATATTTGTTAAATATTCAACATAATCTGTCTCTTTGTTTCTCAGTTTATTATCTGCAATATACATCGGGGCATTTAGTAATATATTTTTGTTCAGCTTTTGCTTTCTACCTGTGTGGACTTGGTCAAGTATATTCAACCTCTACTTTGTGCCTCCATTTCTTCATCTGTGAAATGGAGATAACAGCACCTTCCTTATAGAGCTGTTGGGAGGATTAACTTCATTAATAGATGAAACACACTTAAAATAGTACTTGGCACATGGGAAGAGCTACATACATGTTTCATTATTATCAATAACCTTTATTCACATATATTAAGTCAACTAAGGTTCCTGAATCTGTAAGATTGATATTATCTCTTTAGGAGATTTAGTAAATTTGGGGAAAAAATAACTGGTTTTTGAGCATTGATTATGTATTAGGTGTTTTATTTATTTATTTAGGCTGCGCCAGGTCTTATTTGCGGCATGAGGACTCTTAGTTGCAGCATACATGCGGGATCTAGTTGCCCCACCAGGGATTGAACCCAGGCCCCCTGCATTGGCAGTGTGGAGTCTTACCCACTGGACCACCAGGGAAGTCCCTATATATTAGGTGTTTTAAAATCTCATTTATTCTTTTTGAAAATTTGTGCACTGGGTTTGTCAAGTTTAATATGTTCAAAAACAGAATTCCTGATCTCCAGCCCCAAACGTGTTCCTCTCTTAGCTTTTCCTATTTTAGGAAGTAACATCATCTTCCATTATCTTTAATTCTATCTTTCACTCTCCTCATCCTACACATCAGTATGTCATCTTGACTTGTGTAGAAGAGGAAAACGTTTTCCTCAGCCCTCTTAGGGACCCTGGCTAGGTCTGAAAATTTTATATGACATGGGAGCCTTTATAAGGAAATGAAATTACAAAGAAGAAACAGTTAAACCTATGTGTGTTTAGTACTAGGTTTAATGAAGAATGGAGAGTCATAGAAAAATGTGATAGTTCAAAAAAAGTTCAAAAAAGCTAAGGGTAATAGACTGGGGAAATTTTAGAAAGGCCTGCTTGTTTGGATTTGTCTTAACATCCCTGTCTTGGAGATAAGGATGTTCCTTTCCTCTGGGTATAGGGAGGGCACCTCTCTCATGAGGGCCTTAAGACCTGATTCAGGGGAGGAGGGCTAGGGAAGGTCAGAAGGACTTTCCTGCATCTGTGTTTTCTTCAATTCCTTCAGCCCAAAGTATTCAGTATGCCAAGGCACCATATTTTGGGGTAGTGTGTTCTGAACCCCATCACTTGTCTTCCAAAATATATCTAACTATGACCTTTCCCATTTTTCTTATTCCTTTTTCTAGCACCACTTGTCCAGTCCCTTATCTAGACTACTGAAATTGCCTCCAAATTGATTCCTCTCCACATAGCAGTTGGGATGATCCTTTTAAATAATAATTATAAATTAAATTATATCACTCTTCTGTTTCAAAGTCTGCATGAACTTGCAAACTCCTTATTGCCTATAGGAGCCTCCATGGTTTGACCCCTCCATCTCTGACTTACCTCCTACCACTCTTCCCAGAGCTCTTTCTGCTCTTCTTCCTGCCTCAGGGCCTTTGCACCTGCCATCCTATCTGGAACACGTTTCCTCAGATCTTCAGAGGGTTGATCCCTTCTTGTCAGTCATGTTTCTGAATTCAGCATCACCTCCACAGGGATGCCTTCTGTGTTCACCCAATCTAAAGTACCATTCCCCCAACACACTTAGCACATCTCTTTGTTTCAAAACACTTACCACTATTTGCAGTATAAGATTAATGTGTTTAGTGATTTATAATTGTCTATGTCCCATAGTAAATGTAGGCTCCATGAGAGCAGGACCTTGTTTGTCCTTTCATCCCTGTATCACTGTGCGTTATATTCCCGGACACATAGCAGATAGTCAATAACTACTTGTAAAACTGGAAGAATGAATAAGTGAATCAATGGATGCTCAGATCCATCATACAGTTTACCTCTTAGAAAGGGACCTATTTCCTTATTTCCAAATATTGAGGGACTTGGGAGACTGACAACTCATCACACTGGCCAGAGTTAACATAGCCAGTTAGTGGCAGAGTCAAGAGTAAATTCCCACGGGTCTCCTGCTGCTCAGATTCAGCTCTCTTAATGCTTCTTTTGTGTTGGTATGGGATGATCCCTGTGTTGTTTATCTGTATCATGCATTTTGAGAGATAGTGAGAGTTATATGAGACCATGTTATGCATACTTCTTTTTATCATGAGCTTTTTTTCCCTCTATTTTGACTCACTTGTTGCATTTCAAAGATCTCACTGTGGGAGGAAGAAAGAAGTGGTAAACTCTTTATCAGTCATTGTGGCTGTTTCTTTTTTTTTTTAATTTTTTAAAAAATTAATTAATTTTATTTATTTTTGGCTGCATTGGGTCTTTGTTGCTTCGAGCGGGCTTTCTCTAGTTGCGGTGAGCCGGGGCTACTCCTCATTGTGATGCACAGGCTTCTCATTGCGGTGGCTTCTCTTGTTGCAGAGCCCGGGCTCTAGGCGTGCGGGCTTCAGTGGTTGTGGCATGTGGGCTCAGTAGTTGCAGCATGCAGTCTCAGTAGTTGTGGCTCATGGGCTCTAGAGCACAGGCTCAGTAGCTGTGGTGCATGGGCTTAGCTACACTGTGGCATGTGGGATCTTTCTGGACCAGGGCTTGAACCCATGTTCCCTGCATTGGCAGGTAGATTCTTAACCACTGCGCCACCAGGGAAGCCCAGGTCAGTGCTTGTTTGATTTTATTTATTTATTTATTTATTTATTTTTTGGTTGTGTCGGGTCTTCATTGTGGCATGCAGGCTTTTCGTTGCAGCGCATGGGATTTTCTCTAGTTGTGGCGTGCAGGTTTTTCTCTCTCTAGTTGTGGCGCGGGCTCCAGAGCACGTGGGCTCTGTAGTTTGCAGTACGTGGACTCTCTAGTTGAGGTTCACCAGCTCAGTAGTTGTGGCGTGCGGGTTTAGTTGCTCCATGGCATGTGGGATCTTAGTTCCCTGACCAGGGATTGAACCCGTGTCCCCGGCATTGGAAGGCAGATTCTCTACCACTGGACCACCAGGGAAGTCCCAGTGCTTGTTTGATTTTAATAACCTTATTAACAGCCAGAGATTTTAATGAAAACCCTCGTGAAGAAGTGCAGGGGGGTAACTGGAAAGATTGTGAACACTTGGCTTTAGGAAAATTCCTGGTAGTCATCTCTGTGAAACTTGGGCCTCCCACTACAGAGGGAACCACAAGTCCTGCCCTGATAATTGTGGTTTTATTATGGCTATTAACAGCATTCACTCTCCATTCAAAAATATTGGCTGGGGGGCTTCCCTGGTGGTGCAGTGGTAAAAAGAACTTTGGCTCTTTGCCTAGTTTATAATTTTGAATTTGCAAGTTTTTGTGAGGATTTATAGAGTCATCAATTCAGAACAGTAACTCTATCTTCTTCATAAACTCAATCAAATCATGTAACTAATGACCAACTAACTTTTTTTTTTTAAGTCAAAGAAGAGAATAATGGCCCTGCCTTTTGGAGAGGCAAAAAGCCTAAAAGTTTGAATGAATCCCTTTTCAGGTGAGATTGTTGTTTTATGTTTTTAACTTGCTGTCCAAAACTTATTTTACATTTCAATTGGCTTTTTAAAAAAATTATTTATTTTATTTATTTATTTTTGGCTGCTTTGGTTCTTTGTTGCCGTGCGTGTCTTTCTCTAGTTGTGGCGAGCAGGGACTACTCTTCATTGCAGTGCACGGGCTTCTCATTGCGGTGGCTTCTCTTGTTGCGGAGCACAGGCTCTAGGTGTGTGGGCTTCAGTAGTTGTGGCACGTGGGCTCAGTAGTTGTGGCACGTGGGCCTAGTTGCTCCACAGCATGTGGGATTTTCCCGGACCAGGGGTCAAACTCGTGTCCCCTGAATTGGCAGGCGGATTCTTAACCACTGCGCCACCAGGGAAACCCTCAACTGGCTTTTTAAAATGCTTTTTCTCTACTAATGTCTTTGAACTGAATTCTGTTTATCTCATGTACGTAATAATGAAGAAGGTATTTTGTGAGATTTTCTTCTAAATTCAAATCCAGTTAGTTATAAACTATAATTTTTCTCATTTCAATTGAATATACAGATGTCTCAGTATAAATAAATGATTAAAATCAAATTCAAATCATTTATTGAACTCTGGTTCTGTGTAGTGGTATGCTGGGCCCTGTAATAGATACAAAGATGAGTAAGACATAGTTCCTATCCTTGAGAGGCTGATTCTCACCAGGACATATGACATTTGCGTAAATAAAGATACTGCAAAGTATGCATGCTAAGTGTTATGACTGAGTTTGAGCAAATTGTCAAAGAGATTTAATGAGGGGAAAGGTCTTATTTGGTTGTGGGGAGAAGTCAAAGTGCCAGATGAGAGTCGGTGAAGGAATGGTGCACATGGTGATAGAGATATTGCAGTTGGAGGGAACAGTAGAAGCTACGGTAGAGGCAGGAAAAAATGGAACATGTATAAATTGAAAAAGGAGTTTCCTAAGCTGCATAACTCAAAGTCTGATTCTATTATACACTTTAAGTATCTAGACATTAGGAGGAAGGGAGCATAGGATTCTAAGAGCTCTGAGTCAGGGGATTATAGGCATGGGGAAAATTAAGGTGCATTGGGGCCCTGAAAGTCAGGTCATGACATGGGGGAAACAGCCCCCAGGAAAACATTGCAAAATGTGGAAAGAAAAAGTGAACGCCTACTTGGAGAGTATTCACCCCCAAGACCTGTGGTGTACCATGCTGTGCAATGGGTTACTGGGGAGGGGCCTTTTCCCACTGTACTTATTCTCATACCTTCTCTCACTGAACAGTGACATACAAAGGTCTTTTAAACTAAATTTTATTAACTTTTTTTGTCACCAAAAAAAAAAAAAAATTGTTTTAGGAAGCCTGGCTTGTATCATTAGGCTTAGAGGGTCATGATTTGTTCTCAATCCATGTAATAACAAGCTATGTTTTAAGGGGTTGATACACTTCCATTGTTACCCTGAGCGCCATAAATTACCAGCTTCTGGGAGGAGGGCCTCTGCCTTCTTGTCTCGGGGCACTAAGTGAAGTTCCCAACGTGGCCCTCGTAACTGGAAGTACTGAGGGAGAGGCACTGCCAGTGGGTAGCCATCCACATGCTCTGAGATTCAACATTCATTTCACATTTGGCATATAATGCCCCAATTTTTCTAGACCACTCTGATAGCCTCATTGTTTTCTTCCAGTTTAGAAAAATAAAAGAGATTTCTAAGTAATGTATGCAGTAGCTGTTTTAGGTTATTGTGGAGATCAGAACTCTTTTAAAAGTGGCAGAAGTCCAACTTAGGTTAAAAGGGGAATTTATTGGAATTACAGGGCAATATTGGAATTAGAGGGCAACTCATGTTATTCAACATTCATTCAGCAGATATGTATAGATACAGACATAAATATAGATACAAATGTAGATCTATCTATTTTACCTGTTAAATCTGACATATTCTATTTGCTGGGCTCTTCAATTTTAGATGTACAGTGGTGAGCAAAATTAGCAAAAGTTAGAAACCACAACTTAGGAAAGTAGGAATGCTAAGAATGAAGTTGGACTTAGGCATAGCTGGCACTTGGGACCTGAATGCCATAGAACTTTGTCTCTGTTTCCTCTGATGTGTGTGGATCAGCTTCATTTTCTCTCACTGAATGCCACGTCTTCTGTGGGACAGCAAAGTCACCAACTGTCTTAAATTCACTTTTTGCTTCTCCCTCCACCACACAAAGGCTAACTCACACACTTTCTCGTACCAAATTAAAAAATCCTGGGAAGGTCTCTGATGCCTAACTTGAATAAACGATTGACTGCTAAAAAAATATCCACCATAGCCAAGAGGTTTAAAAACATGGCAGCTTCTGTGTGCTCCATGTGTGGAGAGGAGGACTGATTTCCAAATAAAGTGGGGGTGGTGGAGTTAGGTCTGCTATCCCATAGTTTTCTAGTATTGTCGTCTTCATAATTAAACATCTGAGTCAAAAGTGTAAACAAAAGGCAGGCTACCATAAACACTAATTAGAGGGCTAAAGAATGTTATCATGTACAGAGCTTTGTGACACCTCTGAGGTGTAAAGTTTTAGGCCTAATTATGAGAAGCTGCAGGTCATAAGAAGGATGCAGTTATCTTGGGACATCACACTTACATAAATATGATTATTTTTCAAGGTAATAGTGAACAACAGGCCTTTTAACACCTGAGGGACAGAAAACAGACTGGTGATGATCTCTGATAATGAGATTCAGTACTTTGGTTTCTCTGTCTTTAGTATAGCTCTTCATTAGTGCATAGTTCCATGTAGTCATGCATTTTACAGGAGAAAACCCAAGCAGATATCTAACCAAAATGTTCTCTAAGGAAAAGTTTATTGTGACTTACTTAAGAATCCCCTAAAGCTGGGAGGAAAAAGACTGCCTATTGCTTGCACGTATAAAAAAAACATACAGATCAATAGAACATTTTTACAGTGCTGGCATAGAGTAAGATTTATGTAAATTTAATTGCATTCACCTTGAATAATCCAAAGGAAAAGAGTGAAAATGCTTAGCCCTCAGTCCAGATCTGCTAAGCTCATACCCACCAGGGTGGATTTCAATCTGAGTTTACATCTATTTATAGCCTCTACTGATATTTAGCTAATGAAAACTTAAAATTAAGCAGATTTTCTAACCATAGTGCATGGCAAGTAGTGGGATGAACTTTTGGAGAAACCGATCTGTTTAATTAACAGAATCAGAGCTGACCACCTTGGCATCCTTATGAAATGAGAATGTATTGCATTTAATTGTATATCATTAGCAAAATAGAAGGGAAAAAAAAAACAACAAAGAAGGTGAACCTTATATTTTTCTCTAAGAAGAAGCACTTCGCAGAAAGTAGAAAAAGGGAGCTGTTTTGTTCTTCTCTGCATAGTAGATAAAAACATAAAGGCTCTGTAGCCACACTGGCTGACTTCAAATCTGGACTCTACCTTGGACTATTTAACCTTCCCAGGCTTCACTCCTCATGGGTAGGATGGGGCTCACAATGGTACATATCCCACAGGGATGATATGTAAAGGGCTAAGTCATGTACAGTTGACCCTTGAACAACACAGGTTTGGACTTTGAGGGTCCACTTCTATGCAGACTTTCTTCAATAGATACATACGACAGTCCTACACAATCCTTGGAAACGGAAACTTGGATACAGAGGGGTGAACTGTAAAGTGTTATATGCTGATTTTCAACTGTGCAGAGGATCAGTACCCCTAACCCCACATTGTTCAAGGGTCAACTGTACATGTAAAGTGCTTAAACTGTGTGTGGCACTTAGTGAGTCCCTATTAAACTTAGCTCTTTCGTTTTTGCAAAGTCAGTCACTGAGCAATAATCTATTTAGCATCCTCAGAATCCTTGATCAAGCCTTGAAACAGAATAACTTTCCTCTTTTCTCTTCTCCCTAATAAATACTACGGTATGTAAAAAATAAAAATGCTATTGTGCAATAATTTGGCACGAGGCACCATCTGTATTAATTTCCTAAGGATTTCTTATGCGGTAGGTTGCTGTACTTCTATTAGAGGACCAAGTCCTGTGTTTATGTAAATATACTTTGTGTGTAAGTATATGAATTCAGAATGTTTAGAAACTCAAGAGAAGGATTCAAGGCCTGCAGTAGCTGTTCTTATAATAAGCCCTTATTTCTTGATATTTCTCAAAATTGACACTGCAATTATTATTATATGCAATTATTATTAGATCATAGTTTATAATTATTAACAAATATTCATTGATCAGTTACAGATTTATAAAAATACAAAAAAATATTGAGGGTTGGGGTAGAATCAGTATTCCTTTTTCTCCCCCTTACTCTCTTCCATCCTGTTTGAAAACTTTCCTGGGACATATACTCAGGAGCAGAATTGCTTTGTACATTCTACTAATATACATTATACGAATCAGCTTATTGGTTTTAGAGATTAAAAATACCTCATCCCATATTGTCAACTACCTATTAGCTTATTCTATGTGGTGTCTTCTACTGAGTAGAATTTTAATTTTGATGTAATAAAATTAATTAAGTTTTTAATTCTGGTCGAGGTGGAGTAAGCACACTCTGCCCTACCTCTCCCTCTGAATGGAAGTAAAAATCCTGAACAGAATGCACACAGCAGTTGATTGCCTGATTAAAAAAAATAATAATAACATTCTACATAGAATTTAAATAAGACCCAGAGTCAACAACAGCTATAAACTAAAATCTGTTTTAGCTGAGTCACATGTATTTGATGTATATTGCCATTCAGTTCTAAATATCTCTTAATTTCCTTTATCACTTACAGCAGTTTGATTATGATATGTCTGGTGTGGAATTCTTTGAGTTTATCTTACTTGGGATTCACTCAGTTTCTTGAATCTATAAGTTTGTGTCTTTTGCCTAACTTGGAGAGTTTTCAACCATTATTCCTTCAAATATTTTTTCTGTACCACTCTTTTTCCTCTCCTTCTGGGACTCTGAAGACATGAATATTAGGTCTTTTTCATACTGTCACACAGTCCCTTGAGAATGTGTTCATTTTTTTCTTCAATCTCTATTCTCTCTGGATTGTTCAAACTGGATAATTTCTATTCCTCTATCTTCAAAATTCAATGACTCTTTTCTCTGTCATCTCTACTCTGCTCACTGAGTCCATTCAGAGAATTTTAAAATTTTTAGTTATTGTAGTGTATTTTTTTCCTCCTAAAATTTCCATTTGGTTCCTTTTTATATTTGCTATTTCTCTGCTGAGACTTTCTATCTTTCCATTTGTTTCAAAGGGGTTCACTCTCATCTATTGGAGCATGGTTATAATGGTTACCTTAAAGCTTTTGTCTGATAATTCCAACATCTTTTTCATCTCAAGATTGATATCTGTTAATTTTCTTTTTCCTCATAAGATATTGAGATTTTCCTGGCTTTTCAAATGTCAAGTAATTTTGGATTGTGTCTGGGACATTTTGAATATTATGTGACTCTGGGTCACATGAAGAGTTTGGTACTGGTCTCTGCCAGCCTCTTGATTACACTTAAATATCTGAGAATTATTTTCTAGCTTTGAATTATTTTACATAGAATTGCTTATATTTCACCAATTCTGCTTTAGTAGAGTCTTCATGGGGAATTTTTTATTCAGGAGAGCTCAAATTCTACATCTTGAGATCTAGGTCTATATGATTTTTTTTTATGGAAGAATCATTGTTCCTTATTGTTCTGCTTGTTTCTTATATTTTAGCACATTAATCTGACAATTTCGGTCTGATAGGTGTTTTACTTTCCATGAACACTAAACTCCCTGTTTTCATATTTACTTAACTTCTTTCTCATTCTTTTTAAGAGTTTTAAAAATCAATGATTTTTTTCTATTCCATTTTAAAACTCTTAAAAAGGATGAGAAAGAAGTTAAGTAAATTCTATTTACCATTTTTCTTCATTTCTTGATAGAGTCAATATGCTAGTATATGTGTACTTTGCATTCTTAGCTGACTTTGCATCTAACAGATTTTTCTGAAGCTGTTTAATGTTGCCTGCTGCTTTTTGGACGCTGGCTTTTAACCTGACAGTTTCAGCCTCAAGGAGTTTATCTGTGTTTGATGCAGAGGGAGAAAGGAGAAAAAACGATTTGTGCATACTTTTGATTCTGGAGTTCTCTTTCCCAGTTCTCCCATTACTTTCTCCTTTGCGGTGGCTCTCTCTAGAGATACGTAATCAGCTCATTAGAAAAACACTTGACTTTTAGCAACTTAGTTGTGTAAATGTGGAGTTGACACATGTTGAAACTCAAGGTTCTAGAACTCTTGCTTAGTAATGAACTACTCTTTAATCAGACTACTAAAAGTGGGTATTATTGAATTTCATGTGAAAAATACAGTTCAACTTTATGAGTTGGTTTGCTTCACTGGTGAAACTATAATGTCCATGACATTTTAACTTATGCTGTCAAAAAGGTAATCCTTTTTAGAAACTCTTTTAGCTCTTTAAAATAATTTTTCATACAACTGAGTAAATAACAGTCACTTCAAGTGTGCCTTTCTGTAACTACCTGAAATCATTTTGCTGACCTTTCACATGAAACATATGTTGTGCCTAAAATGAACATTGTAACATAATTTCATAACATTACCTAACATAATCTGTGCACTGGTTATTTAACTCTCTTAATTTCCATAGAGAAAATTTTAGAAAATATCATCTACAAGAATAAAGAAACGCTATCACTTTCAAGAGGATTGGAGTATGTATCATCCATTTCTGGGCTACACATATTCATTGACCTGAAAATCCTATATGAGCACCTTATATTCTTAGATACTTCGATATCATTGTTACATAGTACTAGAATCCTATAAAGAAATAGGGCAAGGTAAGATAATCAGTAAGTGGCATTTAGAGATTATGGGTCATATACATTAATTTGTTTAGTTGTGTGTTTAAAATCTGGCCATGTCATGTGCCACTCCCCAGGGCAAGAAGAGTGCAGGAAGGAGGGGGTGCTCGTACACTCTCTTTCCTGATCATGCTCTGGGACCACAGTGCCAGTGTGCACATCCTTAAGCCTGAGGGTTTGGCAAGGATGGCTGTTTAAGGGGGATGGAACTTGGATAAATGAACTGAGGTGAGCACTTGTGTATGTGTGTGTGTGTGCATGCATGCGTGTACACGTATGTAAGGTCAGTGGAAGAGGGAGCTGAGGGCTGGAACTCAGCACAGTTCATAGCATTGTACAGATGATGAATGAATTTTATACCTGTTTAAAGTTAAGAACTAATAAAAGCAAAGTGGTTTTCCACTTTCACGGAGGTGCCAGTCTCATAAGGAAGATAAGATATCTTAATGTAAAATGATAAACCAGCAATTCAAGGCAATATAGGATAATATTAATCCCTAGCACCTACTGAGTGTTTCCAGTGTTAAAAAACACTGCATGTATTTTCTTACTTAATCCTCACACAAACTCAATGAAATTGGTTCTATTATTGTTCCTATTTTAAAATTAGGAAATTGAGGCTTAGGTCAATCTAAGTCACATAACCACTGAGTGGCAGAGCCTGGATTAGAACTTAGATCTCATACTCTGCAACTTCTTAGCCTCTACCACTTGCTTCCTTGTGTTGCAGAGAAAAGAAATGAGTCATGGTGAGCTGGAGAGAACAGAGAAGGTAAAAGATGGGACCCAGAATTGGTTCTGAAAAAAGTGCTGATGCTATTGGGATGATATTGGAAAAATCAGAGAGTGTTAGCAAAATATGAATCAAAGAAAACACCATTTAAAAAAAATCTCTCTCCCCCCCAAAAAATAAATAAAAATAAAAAAAATCTCTCTTCATCTCTCCATATGAATAGTTCTTTTTTCTTTATAGGATCCATTAGAAATGCAAGATGAAAGAACAATCAAGTTTCAAAACTAGAATGAAAAGTCCTTTCACTGGGAATGTTGGGCTCTGTGAAGGACAGGCATAAGGCTTTAGATATAAAAAATACTTCTTTAAATGACATAGCATAGAGTTTTATTTCTGAAAGCAGGAGTATATACTGAAGAATTGTGCCATACCTCCTCTAGGTCAATGGTCAACAGCAGGTGAGAGTAAATCACTCCTTTCTCTTACAAGCATTTCTTTTATGTGAAGACTTTTACTTTCAGACTCTTAAACTGCTGCAATGGGGCCATTGGTTTCTCTTTGTTCCTTACTGTTAAATTCTGAATATTATGTTTAACTCTAAATTCTACCTGACAGGTACCACCAAGAGAGCAGCACACCACCATCCAAGGACTCAACTCTTGGCCCTCCTTCAGACCTCAAGAAGCTGTCCCTTCATGGCCAAAGTGCCTGTCGACCCTTACCTACCCCTTCCAGGAGGAGCTGTCAGCCCACATCAGCCACTAGCAAGGCTGTCGGTGTGCCATTTTGCACCACAAACACAAAAGAACCCCAGGGACTTTCAGATCACAAAGACTCTCTAAGTGAAATCCCTTTCAAGTCAGTGGGAACGGAAATGAGTTTTACTTAGGAAATTCCTCCCTGGCCTCCCCTTTACAGAGTAACCCAAACCTAGAGAAAAAGGAGTCAAAACTTCATTAGTACATTATTTCCACAACTTCATCAATATTTCTGCACTTAGAAAGTTCATGGAACAATTATGTTATAGTAAATGTCCTCCTAAGTTAACCTTGACTTGAATATTGGTTTTTTTTTGCGGTACGCGGGCCTCTCACTGCTGCGGCCTCTCCCGTTGCGGAGCACAGGCTCCGGACGCGCAGGCTCAGCGGCCATGGCTCACGGGCCCAGCCGCTCCGCGGCATGTGGGATCTCCCCGGACTGGGGCACAAACCCGCGTCCCCTGCATCGGCAGGCGGACTCTCAACCACTGCACCACCAGGGAAGCCCTTGAGTATTGTTTTTTAGGGTAGGCTTCCCTGCTCTTCCTCCCCATTTTGGAAGTTTAACCTTCGAATTTAGTAATATTGTGCAAGACATAATGCACTGGACAATTAAGGATATGATTTTACCAGGCTATTGCAATAGGGAAAATGCTCATTAATGAGACATGTCTTCAAGAAAAGGAGATGGATCTGAGGTTTTATAGAGGCAGGTAATAAACAAGGGAGTCAGCAGTGAGTCTCATGGGAATCAATGAGGAAGGTTGGAGACAAGTCTTATCTTGGAATATTTGTGAGCAGGGTGGTCTTTCGCAGTTAGCTGGGGGTGATTTCTCAACCATTCTGCTTTCAGAGACCAGGGAGCTCAGATAAAGTTCAACAGTATCAATATGTTTCTGTATTTCTTAGCTGTGCTATTGAAAGTAGGTTAGTGGGAGTTTTTGACTTTAAAAAAAAAAGCACAACATGAGATTTGTGAGTTAAGTTTTATTTGGGCAAAATGATGACTATAGCTCGGGAGACAGCATCTCAAATAGCTCTGAGAGGGCTTCCCTGGTGGCGCAGTGGTTGAGAGTCCGCCTGCCGATGTAGGGGACGCGGGTTTGTGCCCCGGTCCGGGAAGATCCCACATGCCGCGGAGCGGCTGGGCCCGTGAGCCATGGCCGCCGAGCCTGCGCGTCCGGAGCCTGTGCTCCGCAACGGGAGAGGCCACAGCAGTGAGAGGCCCGCGTACCGCAAAAAAAAACCCCAAAAAACAAAACAAATAGCTCTGAGAAACTGCTCCAAATAGGTAGCGGGGAAGGTCAGTATATATATGATTTTGGTGAAAGGGGAGTACATGCAATCTAGCACATATTTTTTGCAGAAGGTTTCTGCTAGTCTTGTGAAGGTTACTGCTAGTCACGAGGAGCAGACGTCATGAAGGATTTTAGTAGTGCTTTTCTAGATATGAGGAGATACAAGAACTGGGCTCATAAAATTGGCTCCTGAAAATATCTAACTATCTGAAGACCTGTTCTGCCAGTTTTTCCCCGAGCACAGCGTGCCTCATTTCTGCTCTCCACCCTGAACTCCTTTCAGGGGGTGTTGAAAAGTTAGCAGCTGCAGCAGCACATGATTTAATCCTTGTAGAGGCAGATGGCAAGTGCTGACGGCAGGTGCCAATTTGTAGTTGACAGACTCATTGTCATAAGATCAGATGATTTTATAGAGATCACTTGGTCTATGTCCCTTATTTTATAAACGAGGAGACTGAAGCACAAAAATTCTACGTGACTTACTCAACATTATATAATAAGTGTAGGGGCCGAGTCAAAACTCCCATTTAGGGATCTTCTTCTAACACCAGAATCAGTTTTAAAATAAGCAATTTATTAAAAGAATAGTATGACCCTTTTTACTTATCTTCAGTGATACATAATTTTTATTATGGATCTTCAACATAATAATGTTAAGAAGTATGAAAGACTCTTTTCACTCAGAAGAAGCTAGGAAGGAGGGGGTTTTATAAGTGGCCAAAAATTGTGAAAGGTTGCAAGACAACTCTCATTTTTTTCTCATAGCACAGTTTAGAATGTTATTGTTTAAATTAAATGTTAAATGTTTAAAATTCCTCTCTAAAATTTTAAACCGCTTTCTCCAAATTAAGAATGTAAGTGAATCATGAATAGAGGGAAAATCCTGATCTATTAAAAGAAGGCTTCATATGTTCTAATAGAAAAACCACAATTTAATTGACTTCTAAAAATCTACCTAAATATTTCAAAATAACTGTTTAACTAACTCCCAGTTTTAAGTACTACTTTTAAATTCTGCAGCAAAGGCATGGATGGGGTAAGTCAGATAGGCCAACTCATAGCCCTTCTGATACTATAAGCAATAACAAACAATTAATGTGTAGTGTTATTATTGGTAGGAACTGTTCTGATGCTTTCTGTATATTAACTCATTTAATCTGTACAACAGTCCTACGAGGTAGGACTGTTATTCTCATCTCATAGATGAGGAAATTGAGGCACAGGGAAATTAAATGATATATTCAAGGTTGTACAACTAATATAGAGCTGGGATTTGAACCCAGACAGTCTGCTTTTTTTTTTTTCTATGACCACTGAAATAATGTGGATGGAGGGGGGTTATCTTTATGAGTTGTCAGATATTATCATTGAAAACAATGTTCTGGGAATTCCCTGGCGGTCCAGCAGTTAAGACTCCGTGCTTCCACTGCAGGGGGTGTGGGTTCTATCCCTGGTCGGGGAACTAAGATACTGCATGCCTCGCGGTGCAGACAAAAAAAAAAAACCAATGTTCTATCCCTTGAAGGATGAGAAATGAGTAAGCAAATATTTCATATATAAATGATGAATCTATCAGGTTAGCATTCATTCTAGTGAGAATAAGATATTAACAATATAAACATTTTAAAAGTTGTGACTTTTTTGTGACATTGTTGAAGTCTTTCATTAGGTTGGTCACCTTTGGTTAGTCTTGGCTATCTTCATAAGTTTTAGGAAATGGACAAAAATAATCTCCTAAATCTGTCAGAATTATCTTGGGTAATTGCTCTCTTGTGCCTTGAGATTTCTTTCATGTTGAGGTATGGATAAATGCTCCTAGGAAAAGGAATTAGACATCTTAACTCTCTGTATACTTTCAGGTAAAATTAACCTAAACCATCCAGTTAGAAATTAGCACTCATTCTGATTTTAAAGGTTTCCAAAGAGTTGTCCTTGTCAGTAACCCATTTTATCTGTAACTTTCACCAAAAGTAATTACATCTGCGTTGTTTAGCATCTCAAATTCTACAAAGACAAAACATGGCAATTCTTTGCCCTTCATACATTGTGGAATAACTGCTAGAAAGCTAAATAACGAATATCCTCAAATTAAAATTCTAGATTTAAGGCAAGCATAAACATTTGGAGAGAAAAGAAAAGGCAGCTTTTTTTTTTAAACATAAAGCAATGACAAAAATAGTAAGAAAAAGTACATAATTCCCCCCTACACACCCACCCACCACCCTACTCTTATTAAGGAATAAGACAGGAGTTGTTTGGAGTTGTAAATCAGCAACATTTCAGAAATTCCTTCTGACCTGTTAAGCCTCAACATTAATAAAAAATTATTACACTACATGCCAATTTGTTTCAAGACCCAGTGGGAAGTGGGAGCACTAAAGATTTAAGGAAAAAATAACCCCATTAATGGGGGAATAGTTAACAAAATTATTGTATATCTCGGCTATGTAATACTGGGTAATCATTATTAAAAAGACTGAAGTAAATCTATATACGTAGACATGAAAAACTGTCCACCATATATTAAGTGAAAAAAAATCCAGATTAATATGTGATATAATGTAGTATTTAAATACATATTATAAAAATATATCATCTAACATGTAAATATTATAAATGTATATGTTATAATTAACATGTTTTTATATGCCTGAAAGAATATAAACCAAACTAACAACAGTAAGGTGTTTTGAATATTGAGACAGAAAGGGTAGGGAGAGATAGGGAACTTTTATCATTTACTTTTCTTTTCTGTACTGTTTTATTTTGATAGATTATTCTATTTTATAATGAACAAATGCTATGTATAAAACTTTAAAAAAACTATATAAGGAAAAAATTCCCTGTAGTATTATCAAATACTGGAATGAGTTACAAATCATGTACTGTAGAAGGGATTAAAGAATAGATATATGATATTGACTAAAAGTAGTGGGAATTGATTTTTCAGTAAACAAAAATTCTAACTATTCCCACTTTTTTTCCTCTTTCAGAAAGTTACTCTTTTACAAGATCCCCTATATGTTAGTGAGCTCAGTCCTGCTACTGGAAGTCAAAAGCCATATAGGTGGGCTTCCCTGGTGGCGCAGTGTTTGAGGGTCCGCCTGCCGACCCGGTCTGGGAAGATCCCATATGCCGTGGAGCGGCTGGGCCTGTGGGGCATGGCCTCTGGGCCTGCGCGTCCGGAGCCTGTGCTCCGCAGGGGGAGAGGCCACAGCGATGAGAGGCCCGCGTACCGCAAAAAAAAAAACAAAAACAAAAAAAAACCAACCCCCCCCCCCCCAAAAAAAAAAGCCATATAGGTAAGGAGTGATGACAGAACAGAGTTGCACGGCAGGGTGTTCGCCCTCTTTGCCTCTCCTAACTCTATGTGATGCTGACCATCACATTTATATCTACATCTCTTCTCGCCCTGAATTGCAAAGACAATTAAGCACTGGATATCACTTCTTGTATGTTTCACAGGAGCCATAACGTCAGCATATTCAAAACAGAACTCAGCCTCTTCCTTCTGTGACCTGACCTTCCATCTGTGTTTCCTAAACAGGGCATGATGTCATTATCTCTAGACAGCCTAAGCCAGAGTCCTGGATCCCGAGATCCCCATCCCCTAATCCAGTCATCACCACATGATTTACTGTACTTATTGAATATATCTGGATAACACCCACTTCTTTCTACTGCCACATGCTCAGATCCAATTATCTGTTCTGGGCTCTGACAGTATTTTCCTGGCTGGCCTCTGCCTTCACTCTTGCCCCTCTCTAGACCATTCTTCAATACAACAGAGGAACCTTTCAGAAGTACAAACGTGATCATGGAACTCCTCCCTTAAAGCCTTTCCATAGCTCCCCATTGCCCTTAGAAGGTCTACACTCTATAACAGCTTTTTACAAATCTTCCTGATGTCTCTATTGTGTCCTCCACACTCCTGCCCTAAGCTCCTGATCCAAATGAACTCATAGCTCTCAAAGAGCTCCCTGTTAATCTGGGCCCTAACGTGATGGCCTCTATTCTAGAACCCTACTCTCTTCTCTTCTTCCCCTTCATAGAAACTTCAGCTCCTCAAGTCTTAGCTCACTATCCCTTTGTCTAAAAATCAGTTCTCAAGACTAAGTTGAGAGGGTCCCTCCATAACGTCCTGTGCTTACATATCTGTAGCACTGTCCACTCTGTATTACGGATTGCTTGTTTATGTGCTGCCCTATTATGCAATATGCTCCTTAAGGGCAGGGACTGTTCCTCGGTCACTGGCACATAGTAGGCTGCCAATAAACCTTTATACAATGAATGAATGAATGAAATAAGATAGAGGCTGGGACCTTATATGCAAGGCAAAGGAGTTTGGATTTTATCCAGACTTCATACTTCTATTATGTTCTTACCATAGTCAGCCTTACATTGAAGTAGTTACTTGTGATGTGACGATTACTTCCAATAGACTGTGAGCCCCTGGAAGGCAAGGAGTATGTCTTATTAATGTTCGTATTTTTCTTACTTAAAACAGTGCTTTGTACTTAGAGAGCACTCTGTCAATTGATGGTGCCAATAATTTTGATATTAAGTAAGTCATGAGTGACTTTTGAGAGGTTTACGATAGTGACGTATATTGGAGGTGATGTAAGTGAACTAAGGGAAAGTTTAATTTTAAAAGATACAATTCATTCCCCATTAAAGGGAACCAAAGTTCCTTGGAAGAATGACTGATTCTAGGTCTGGGGTAGGAAATATACAAATGAGTCTGAAACAGCTTGTGGCAGAATGCAGAGTAACAGGGCTCAAACTAAAGGACACAGGAGCCCACATGAAGGGCCTCCTGATAGCCAAAGATGGAACAAATCAAGAATCAGAAAAAATAATGAATGAGATAGTTAAAACATAACGAATATATAAAAATTCCAAAGTGTATAATGATGCATCATAGAGAGAAAGTCCTCCCTCCTACCCTCCCCCACCCGGTTAAGAAATAAAAATGTACTGAACTCCGTTAGAAGTAAATAGGGCACTAATTCATTTTTCTGCAAATCAGCAAACAAATGGAAAGAAAGAATTAAGCATTTATCCTGCCTTTCCTGCATAAACTGTAATTAGGTCAGGGTAACCAAGTAGTCCAAGTTGATGAGAGCAAATTCCATTTTACAGAATTCCAGCTAATGAATGTGGGAGGTTTAACAGAATTAGAAAGCTACCATTTTTTAACCTCTGATGAAATAATAGATTCATGCAAAGATCCTCAGTGGATGGAACCATCAGACAGAAAGGTGAAGTGGAATTTCAAAATGGAGGGTTCACGTAAATAACTAAACACTGATCAGTCTTAGAATCACTTAAGTGGGATGCTATAATGGAGCACTTAAAAATTATAAAATGCCTCATTATTTGATGTAACATGAAACACATAGCACCACCTATGACATATCTTTGTTCAAACAATTAAACTGGAATCTGACTTAAAAGTGTGGGTGTGTCAGCCTTGAGAAGGAATGAAATTCTGATACATGTGACAACATGGATGAGGCTTGAAGAAATTATGCTAAGTTAAATAAGCCAGTAGTAAAAGGACAAATATTATATGGTTCCACTTATATGAGGCACCTAGAATAGGCAAATTCACAGAAACAGAAAGCAGAATATAGGTTACCAGGAGCCATGGAGAAACAGGAATGGAGACATTGTTTAATGGATGCAGAGTTTCTGTTTGGGAAGATGAAAAAGTTCTGGAAATGGATAGTAGTGATGATTGCACAACACTGTGAATGCACTTAATGCCGTTGAATTGTACACCTGAAAATGGTTAAAATGGTAAATTTTAGGTTATGTATATTTTATCTCAAAATTTTAAAAGGTGTGTGTGTGTGTGTGTGTGTAAGGGAATAGATAAAACAAGACTGGCAAAATGTTGAAAATTACTGAAGCTAAGTGATGGGTATGTGAGGGTTTCTTATAAGACTTTCTCCATTTTTGTGTATGTTTGAAAATTTCCATAGTAGAAGTTTTTAAAAGATCTAAGAAACATAGCAAACAAATATAGCAATTATCTTATTTAGATCTTGGTTTTAATGAACCAAATATAAAAAGGCATTTTTAAGACAAGAGAGAACATTTGAATATGGATTAGGTATTAGACAATACCATAGAATTATTGATAGGTTTGTTGGTGTGATAATGATGATTTTGCAAGGAAATGTTCCAGTTATTTCGAGATACGTTCTGAGTTATGTAGGGGTTAAATAGCATAATGTTTGGGATTTCCTTTTTTAAAATTAATTAATTTGGCTGTGCTGGGTCTTAGCTGCGGCACTCGGGATCTTCGTTGCAGCATGCAGGCTCTAGTTCCCCAACCAGGGATGGAACCCGGGCCCCCTGCATTGGGAGTGTGGAGTCTTAACCACTGGACCACCAGGGAAGTCCTGGGATTTCTTTTTTTTTCTTTCTTTTTTTAAAATTTATTTTATTTTTGGCTGCGTTGGGTCTTCGTTGCCGCATGTGGGCTTTCTCTAGATGCGGTGAGTTGGGGCTACTCTTTGTTGCGATGCACGAGCTTCTCATTGCAGTGGCTTCTCTTGTTGCGGAGCACAGGGTCTAGGTGCACAGGCTTCAGTAGTTGAGGCTCGCGGGTTCTAGAGCGCAGGCTCAGTAGTTGTGGCGCACAGGCTTAGTTGCTCCGCGGCATGTGGGATCTTCCCGGACCAGGGCTTGAACCTGTGTCCCCTGCATTGGCAGGCAGATTCTTAATCACTGCACCACCAGGGAAGCCCAGTCCCGGGATTTCTTTTTTTAAAAGATGATTATACAGATAGCTTAGAATTTCTACATGTTTTCTTATGTTTATTCTAAAAAAAAAGTATCAGTTTTAATTTTGGTACTATATTATGTAAAGTGATTTTAAAGCTAATTGTATAATAAAAACAGGCTTTTACTTTGTGTGGCTTGAAATTTATCCCTGAAGGCAAGGAGGGTTCTGCCACTATCCTGACTCAGGAAAAGCATATTTCTTGTAAAGTTAATTTCTGAAGGCAACATGTTTAAAGTGTAGTAATTTAATGCACCATGAAGGATGCAAATATATGCACAAGATACATAGGAAATAGTCTGTGCCTACAAGGCACCTTCAGTTTATTAATTAATTAATTTATTTATTTTTGCTGTGTTGTGTCTTCGTTTCTGTGCGAGGGCTTTCTCTAGTTGTGGCAAGCGGGGGCCGCTCTTCATCGCAGTGCCCGGGCCTCTCACTATCGCGGCCTTTCTTGCAGAGCACAGGCTCCAGACGCGCGGGCTCAGTAGTTGTGGCTCACAGGCCCAGCTGCTCTGCGGCATGTGGGATCCTCCCAGACCAGGGCTCGAACCCGTGTCCCCTGCATCAGCAGGCAGATTCTCAAGCACTGTGCCACCAGGGAAGTCCTTCAGTTTAAAAGAAGTAAATATTCTTTGGGTTTTCAAATTAGGATTTTGTCACAGTTGTGAGTTCTGTAATCTGACCATTGTGAACATATACACAGAGCTTCTGAGATAATGTACGAAAAACCATACCAGCTGTAAAGCATTATTCAAATGTAAGGTATTACTGATATTAAATGTCTCGAAAAATGAAAAAAATAGTAAAAATAGAGCTTATCATTAAATCAGTAATCCTCCTGCTACATTATTTGCGTGAATTTATGTTTTCTAGCTCATGAAAATACAGAATATCTGTTAACATTAATGTAAAATTTCCTCTTATTCCTAAGTTGAATAATGGATTCTTCTGGCCTAGACTTTTTCTTTTCTTCTTTCTTTTTTTTTTTTTTTTATGCGGTACGCGGGCCTCTCACTGTTGTGGCCTTTCCCGTTGCGGAGCACAGGCTCTGGACGCGCAGGCTCAGCGGCCATGGATCACGGGCCCAGCCGCACCGCGGCATGTGGGATCTTCCCGGACCGAGGCACGAACCCGTGTCCCCTGCATCGGCAGGCGGACTCTCAACCACTGCACCACCAGGGAAGCCCTAGACTTTTTCTTATTTAAATTAGTCAAAGAAAGTTTGTCATCTGTGTAAAACCAAATATTCTCTGAATGTTCAGAGAAACTGTGATTATCCATAACTTCTCTGTAGAAATATAGGCTACTGAATCTAACTTGAATTTATGAGGTATATGAGACCTCAATTTATATATTAATTGATTTTTAGTATGAAGAGATTAGTGTGCTTTTTCTTATGAAATTTGTTTTGACCTTTTTGAAAAAAATATAGTTCGATATTATTATAATCTTTTGGCACCTATGATAGCATAGGTGCCAAAAGATAAAGACAGTTCCTTTCTACATGGGTCTTAGCAAATTGCTGACTCCTAATGGAAAAAACTGGAAAATCAATTTCAAAATAATTGTGCTGATATTGTATTTTTTCTGGGCTTTTGCTTTTCTAAGCTCATTTCTTTGTGAAAACTACATTTCTGCTGTTTTTTGGAATTCTCAGAGAATAGAGGGATTTTATGGGTTTTTTTTTTAACATCTCTATTGGAGTATGATTGCTTTACAATAGTGTGTTAGTTTCTGCTTTATAACAAAGCGAATCAGCTATACATATACATATATTCCCATTTCTCCTCCCTCTTGCATCTCCCTCCCACCCTCCCTATCCCACCCCTCTAGGTGGTCACAAAGCACCGAGCTGATCTCCCTGTGCTATGCGGCTGCTTCCCACTAGCTATCTATTTTACATTTGGTAGTGTATATATGTCCATGCCACTCTCTCACTTAGTCCCAGCTTACCCTTCCCACTCCCCTATGGTTATTTTTCAAATGAAATGTGGCAGTAGTTAGAAATGGATGTATAGGGAAGCAAGATCTCAAAGCTTACTCCTCTGTTATTTAGATAACATTTATTAAACACTTACTGTGTGCTAAGCGCATGAAGTAACTAAAGTATCAAAAGAGCACAATGGGATAGGTACTATCATCATCCCCATTTTACATATGAGGAAACTGAGGCACAGAAAGACTAAGAAACTTGCCCATGGTAGTTACTTAGAGGAAAGGGGCAGATCTAGGATATTGATCAGCCTGTCTGACACTGCCCCTATGCTCATAATCATGTTCTTCTGCCTTCATGACTGTTATCACTGAATTCTTTCATTTTTTTAACTCAAGTTCAGCTGATTTACAATATTATATGTTTCAGGTGTACAACATAGTGATTCATAATTTTTAATGATTATACTCCATTTATAGTTATTATAAAAATTGGCTATATTCCCTGTGCTGTACAATATATCCTTGTAGCTTATTTATTTTTATTTTTAATATTTTATTTATTTATTTATCTATTTATTTATTTTGGCTGCACCAGGTCTTAGTTGAGGCATGTGGGATCTTTTAGTTGCAGCATGCAGACTTCTTAGTCGTGGTGTGCGGACTCTTAGTTGCGGCATGAGAACTCTTAGTTGCGGCATGCATGCGGGATCTAGTTCCCCGACCAGGGATCGAGCCCAGGCCCCCTGCATTGGGAGCATGGAGTCTTACCCACTGGACCACCAGGGAAGTCCCTATTTATTTTATTTTTTATAAATTTATTTATTGATTGATTGATTTTTGGCTGCAGGGTCTTTGTTGCTGTGTGCGTGCTTTCTCTAGTTGCGGCGAGCGGGGGCTACTCTTTGTTGCGGTGTGCGGGCTTCTCATTGCGGTGGCTTCTCTTGTTGCAGAGCACGGGCTCCAGGCGCACAGGCTTCAGTAGCTGTGGCACTTGGGCTCAGCAGTTGTGGCTCGCAGGCTCTAGAGCGCAGGTTCAGTAGTTGTGGCACATGGGCTTAGCTGCCCCGTGGCATGTGGGATCTTCCCAGGCCAGTGCTTGAACCCATGTCCTCTGCATTGGCAGGTGGATTCTTAACCACTGCACCACCAGGGAAGTCCCTGCTATTTATTTTATATATAGTAGTTTGTACCTCTTAATGCCCTACCTCCAGCTTGCCCCTCTCCCCTTCCCTCTCTTCACTGGTAACCACTAGTTTGTTTTCTAGATCTGTGAGTCTGTTTCTTTTTTGTTATATTCACTAGTTTGTTGTATTTTTTAGATTCCACATATATGTGATATCATACAGTATTTGCCTTTTTCTATCTGACTTATTTCAATTAGCATAATGCCCTCCAAGTCCATCCATGTTGTTGCAAATGGCAAAATTTCATTCTTTTTTATGGCTGAGTAGTATTCCATTGTGTATGTATACCACACCTTCTTTATCCATTCATCTGCTGATGGGTACTTAGGTTGCTTACATATGTTGGCCATTGTAAATAATGCTGCTATGTACATTGGGGTGCATGTCTCTTTTCGAATTAGTATTTTCATTTTTTTTCAGATAAGTACCCAGGAGTGGAATTGCTGGGTCATATGGTAGTTCTGTTTTTAGTTTTTTGAGAAACCTCTATACTGTTTTCCATAATGGCTGTCCTAATTTACAGTCCCACTAACAGTGTACAGAGGTTCCCTTTTTTTCCACATCCTTGCCAACATTTGTTATTTGTGGTCTTTTTGATGGCTAAGACTGAATTCTTAACGATCATCTCCTCCAGTATCTCCACTAGAAAAGAGACTTTTTTTCAGGAAGTTTTAATTTTTGCGTTAATAAGAGAGGTTCATTGATTGCATAGAGGAGAGCATCTTAGAATTTTTTTAAATAAAGGGGGAAGGAGTGGGCAAGAACCAAGATTTCATGTAGCATTACTGGAATAAATGGCTGGTATCAAGATTTGTGGAATAAGTGGTAAAAATATTTTTACTTTAAGTCAGAAATTCTAAGACATTTCCATCAACCTACATATGTTCTGTTACTGTTACTTTGCACCCTGCTTCTCTGAATCACTGGTTGTGTTAGCTTGGACAGGCTACTTAACCTAACATCCTATAAATGCAATAGTAATTCCCAGCTCAGCCCTCCTAGTGACGCTGAATGAGCTAGCCCATGAAGAGAACCCAGGCCAGACCCCGCCATAGAGTCAGTGCTCAATTAAGTACAGGTTGTTATTATTGAGCACAGTGGGAGATGGAAACAATATCTAACCTGATAATGTGTTTTCAAGTTGCTGCAAAGCCGAGGGGCCAGGACAAGTACACAAATAACTGCAATGGAGTGAAGTAGGATTAGTGTGGTGTAAGAAGTATGGAAAGAGTGCTATGGGAGAGGGTTCCCCATCATTGGTGGAATTAGGGAAAGCTCTGAGAAGAAGGTGTTAACTCATTTCAGCTAAGCCAGCTTTTCCTGAAGTGTGGAACGCACATGGGGCAGTAATGGAAGATGACTTCATGTGGTATTCTGACATGGCATGAAATAACTTTGAATTCCATGGTAAAAAATGATTCCCTTTTCCAATTCGTCTGACCTCATTAGGGAGAACCTCTTGGCTTGGTGCCGGTAGTGGCAGCTCTCAAACACATGCTCATATGCCTTTTTGTCAAAGGGAGAGCAGACTTCAGCCTCAAAATAGGGAGCATCTACTTAGAATTTTGTTGCTATTTTTAGTTACGTGCTATTTATAGCAAATGGTACTGGTTTTCCCATGTGAAGTAGTGATACAAAATTTTCTGTATAAAAAAATTTCTCTAAGAAAAAATGAGTTGATTTAAAGAAAAAATACTAAGCAAATAATATTACATATGACTCGTGGGTTATGGTAAATGGTATGTGAAGAAACTCTGTGCTGGACTATGAAAGAGGGACGGAAGTTTACCAGGAACAATGAGAGTATTCATGATATGTACAGCTTGAGTAAAGGGGCATGGCAAAAAAGTATGTTTGGAGATTAATAAATAGTTCAATTTGGGAGGAGCAAGTTTCATTACTGATAAGTAACAAAGCTAGAAGTACAAAACTATATTAAAATTCAGTTAGTAACAAAGTTTTACAGACCTAGCAATAATCGTTGATATTCCTCAACTGCTGTTTATCATTTTTTCCATGGAAAATTTTCTTTTCTTTCTGTATATCTGAGGAGAAAATTAAGCACTTCAGTCAACTTAAATCTGAACTTTTTCTTAAAGACAATACTTTGAGGAAGATACTTTGTTTAATTACAGAACTTAAAGTAGCAGCCCCGAAAAACTTCATTCTGAAAAGGCTTTTCTGGAAAGTAGTTGTTTTGTCTTATTTTTAATCTTTAAAGCTTGTTTTACCTGTTTATCAAGTGCAGCATATTCAATCTTAAAGTAAAATATAAATAAATGTTGTATACTGATGCTGCATTTTAAAATGTTGATTAAATTTAATGCAATCATCTTGATGCCTGAAATGTTGTGATGGAATCATTGTATATGGTGTGTTGGGGCCAGGGAGACAGAAGAGGGGAGAGCAGTAGGGAAAAGATAGTAGCTCACATGGGTTGGGTTAGCAGACACAAAAAAAGAGAGATCGAGGGGAAGTTCCTGGCATGCAAGAAGTATGAGTACAGACAGTGAGATGAGAAAGTACATTTCAAGAAGTCTTATGTGTATGTTCCCCTACAATAAAAATATAATTAAAAAGTTACTTTTGAATGTAGGATTGTTATTTTTTAAAAGGTGACTCCTGGGAAGTCAAAGCAGTCTAGCTCCCACTTGGCAAGTTACACACTTACTCTGTAAGCCTGACGTAGTCTCAGGTTTAGGTGAAGGTATTGAGAAGCCCAGGTGAGTACTGGTGCTGTGCTAATGAGACTCATTCTGGTTAGTGGTCTTATACATAGTTGCCACCTTTTTATTGCACAGTTGGGAAGTGCATAGCTTCCCCAGCCATACCTGACAGTCTTGGCCATGTCTTAGATTCTAAGTGCTTGACACATCTGATGACCAACCATCCTGGTTTACCTAGACTAGGATAACAAACTCTCCCAGTTTGCCTGGGACCGAGGAGGTTCATGGCACTTGGGACTTTTAGTGTAAAAGGTAGACCAGTCCCAAGCAAATTGGGATGGTTGATCACCCTAATTAGAGGGCAGAGTAGCTACAGAGAATAGAGTATCAAGTGTCCCCAACATTGAGGCAGGTAAGGATGATGTAGTGCTGTATAATCAAAAATGCTTGAGCTAGATAGACACTGTTAGGAATACACCATCCAAGTTTTAACTAAAAAACTTCAGAGAATTATGGAAAATACAGGGACAGGCATCAACATGACTTACATATGGTTATGAAGAGTCCACACGGAAAGGCTAAAAGAAATTGGTATTATCTCCCACCCAAATAAACCTCTCCAGTCCAACCTACACGGTGTCTACTCATCTATAACACTGATTGTGAGGACTTTGCTTCCTAAAAAACTTCTTGAGGTTCTCCTTATTAAGTACAAGCACTTTGGCTTTGGCATTTAAGGCTCTCCACTACCGACCTCTTGTCACAGATTCCAAGTTTGGACAGGCATGGCCTTTATTTTAGCAGGGTGGGTTATCAGGAAGGGGCCAACATCTGCATAGGGCAGCCACTGGGAAAACGAATCCAGCTGTAGATGCTAAGGGAGAGGGCACAGTGCCCAAGGACGAGAGTGATCTCTACAATGTGCAAAATGAGAAATATCAGGGCATTATAGCATGTGGGTGGATTACACCCAGATGTCTGCATAAACATTTGGCACCAGGAAGATCTGCATGTTCAGGATTTGGGAACAGGGCCTTCATGGAATGTGGGGTTGGGGGGAGTAGCAACGATACAAAGTCAAGAGTAAAGTCAGTAGCTGGGAAAGGACTGGCAAAGGACTTAGCTCAGGGCCCAAAGGAGAGGGCCACATAGACAACCTGGACACAATCAGGGGATTGATTTAAAGCAGATGTCTAGGCAGGAGAACGGAGCTACCACCTAAGGGTTAGACTCGCAAGAAGGGTGTTGATGCTGAATACCAGCATGTTGGTCTTAAGCGTCTCCAATCTTAAAACAGGCCTGAAGCAGGTGGCCTCGGCTGTGGAGTAAAAGAGGGATGCAGAGAAAGGGAATAAAACCAGGTCTAGCCCACTCAACCCACCACTTCACCACTCTCACCTCTTTTCTGTAAAAGCTTGAACCATGTGAAATGATTGGAACACCCTGCCCTTCCCAGCCCCTCCACGTTTTCCCCTACTATTGCTTTCTCTAGGATACTCTTTCCATTTTCTCCTGTTAAAATCCTACCCATTCATTCTCCAAGGCTCATCTCAAATGCTGTTCGTCTGCCTTTCCTCAATGGAGAACTTTGGTACCTTCCTCTTTTTGATCTGTTATGGCAGTTCTGTGCCTTAGAACTCTCCTTGATATTTTATAATCTGCACTGTTCAATAAAGTAGCCACCTAGCCATATGCGGCTATTAAGCACTTGAACGTGGCTAGTGACCAAGGAAGTGAAACATTAATTTTATTCAGTTTTAGTCCATTTAAATGTAAATAACCACATGTGGCTAGCGGCTTCTGTATGGACAATGCAGCTCTACAGCATCTCCCATAGTACTTTCTCTTTAACGATTCAATAAACATTTATGGCATGCCTATTCTGTGCTTGTAGCAATAGGCACTAGAAATGCAACCATGGCTAAGACACAGTCCCTACCCTCAGGAATTAGCACAGACATTCTCCCTTTTGCTTGGTATATATTTGTTATTTACCATAGTATTCTATAAGCTTCTTCAGGACAGGCATGTGTCATACTCATCTTTGTATTCTCCCTAAGGCCTAACATAATGCCTGCCTATATCAGGTTGCACAATCAATTCATAATAAATTGAAATTTTATTCTCTTGTGAAAAATTAACCTGATTGGAAGTCTAGGAGTAAAGCATTCATGTTCTGCTTCTTACTTGAAAATTCTGCAGCCATTCTTTAATGTAATATCCTTAGATGGACTACAATAGAAGATCTTCTAATTTAGTTGTCAAGAATGAAAGGTCAAAGTGAATAGAGAGGGAAATAAAAGGCACATGGGTAGTCTTCCTGTTTGGGGTCTTTCCCTACTTCAGTGGAGTACGTTGTGTCCCTCAGAGCTGGTAGCCTTATGTTCTCTCTCTAACCTGCAACCAAAATCTAGTCTCATATTCATTTACACAGAGTTAACAAATATGACTAGTAAAACTCAACATTTTAATCTTCTTTTAGGAGCTCTTTTATTTAAATGGTTATCATAGCCTTAAGCTAAAGCAGTGTTTTTTTCCAACTTTGTGCTGGGCTCCCTGCAGAATGTAAGTTTATGTGAAGCTCCCTTAAGAACCCACACTGGGGTGGGGAAATTAGAGGCAGCTTTAATTTTTGGTTCTTGGGTAAGAGGATGGGAAATTATACATATATATTTAAAAATTATAATAGGGGCTTCCCTGGTGGCACAGTGGTTGAGAGTCCGCCTGCCGATGCAGGGGATGTGGGTTCGTGCCCCGGTCCGGGAGAATCCCACATGCCGCGGAGCGGCTGGGTCCGTGAGCCATGGCCGCTGAGCTTGTGCGTCCGGAGCCTGAGCTCCGCAATGGGAGAGGCCACAACAGTGAGAGGCCCGCGTACCGCAAAAATAAATAAATAAATAAATAAAGTTAATATAATGAATAACTATAGGCATATTCTTATAATTAATAATACAATTATTATAATCATATAATAAACAATATAATATTATATAATCATAATATATACAGTTGACCCTTGAACAACATTAGTTTGAACTGCTTGGGTCCACTTATATGTTGATTTTTTCAATAGTAAATACTAAACTACTACACGATCATGGTTAGTTAAATCCAAGGTGTGGAACCGCAGATATGGAGGGCTGACTGTAACTTATACTCACATCTCGTGTTGTTCAAGGGTCAAATGTTTATCATTTTCCCTTTTAAAAATCAACTTCATTGGGGTATAATTTTCCTCTGTAGGTAATTTTTATTCTTCAATTTTAATACAAGAAAAATTTTAAATTACGAGAACACTTTTGTACAGGTTGACTAAACTGCAAGCTTTAGGAGTACAGACACCATGTCCAGTTTGTCAGTTTTGCTTAAGGTGTTATTCTCATTACTTAGCATAGTACCTGCCACATGGCTGCAATCAATAGTTACATGTTCAATGAATGAATGAAAGAGTTCTCTAGACATGTTGTTTCCCAACCATTCTTTTTTTCTTCATGAAGTTTTTTTTTCCTTCAGTTTTTAAAAACTATGGTGAAATACATATAACATAAAATTTACCATCTTAACCATTTTTAAGTGTCTAGTTCAGCGTTAGGCACTCATGTTGTATATCTATCACCACCATCCTTCTGCAGAACTCTTTCCATCTTACAAAACTGAAACTATATTCATTAAACAACAACACCCCATTTCCCCTTCCCCCCAGCCCCTGGCAACCACCATTCCTCTTTGCGCCTCTATGAGTTTGACTATTCTAAATATCTCATGTAAGAGGAATTATACAGCATTTGTCATTTTGTGACTGGCTTATCTCACTTGGCATGATGTCTTCCAGATTCATTGATGTTAGAGTGTACGTCAGAATTTCCTTCATTTTAAGGTTGAATAATATTCCAGGTATGTAATACCACATGTTATTTATCCATTCATCCATTGATTAGCACTTGGGTTGCTTCCACATTTTAGCTACTGTGAATAATGCTGTTATGAACATGGGTGTGTAAGTATCTCTTTGAGACCCTGCTTTCAATTCTTTTGGGAGTATAGTTGGAAGCAGAATTGCTAAATCATATGGTAATTCTATTTTTAATTTTTTGAGGCACCGCCATACTGCTTTTCACAGCAGCTATACCATTTTACATTCCCACCAACAGTGCATAAGGGCTCCAGTCTCCAGTTTTTCCACATCCTTGTTATTTACTGATTTTTTTTTTTTTTTTTTGCGGTACGCAGGCCTCTCACTGTTGTGGCCTCCCCCGTTGCAGAGCACAGGCTCCAGACGCGCAGGCTCAGCGGCCATGGCTCACGGGCCCAGCTGCTCCGCAGCATGCGGGATCTTCCCGGACCGGGGCAGGAACCCGTGTCCCCTGCATCGGCAGGCGGACTCTCAACCACTGCGCCACCAGGGAAGCCCTTTACTGATTTTTTGATAGTAGCCATTCTAATGGGTGTTGGGGTACCTAATAGTTTTGATTTGCATTTCCCTAATGATTAGTGATGTTGAGCATTTTTTCCCATGCTTATTGGCAATTTGTATATCTTCTTTGCAGAAATACTGGCGTCCAATTTACATATAATAAAGTGCACATATTTTTGAGTGCATTGTAAAGAGTTTTAACAAATGTATATATCTGTATAAACACCACCCCAGTCAAGACTGAGAACATTTCTATCACCCCTTAGGGCTACCTCGTGCCCTCTGGCAGTCAGTTTCCTCTGACCCCTGGCCTCAGGCAACTATTGTACTTTCTGTCGTCATAGATTAGTTTTGCCTGTCCTAGAATTCCACTTACATGGAATTGTACACTATGCACACTTTTGTGTTTGGCTTCTTTTGACATAATATTTTTGAGACTTTCATGTTGTTGCTGGTAGGCAGAAGATATTTTATAAGTGAAAATTCCTGAACCACTGAGCGGTGGGAGATCACAATAATAACTGACATTTATTAAGCACATACAATACGTTGAGTACTGTTCAGGCTTTACAAATAATATCTTACTTAATCCTAACATCAACCTCATGAGGTGATTCTATTAATCCCATTTTAGAGATGAAAAGTCACAGAATGTATAAGTAATCTGCCAAATGTCCTACAGCTACCCAGTGGCAGAGCTGGTATTTGAACTCAAAGAACCTGGCTCCAGAGTCAGCGTGTAAAGTTACCACCCTCTGCAGCCCCAGCACTCCTGAGAGGGCCAAGGTGTACGTCCTGCTCCTTTTGTCCTTCCCTCTTTCCACTTGCCGTCCTCAGCCTCTTCTGAGCACACATATACCTGTCTAAACGAAGAGTCTAAGTTGCCACTAGTAAACGAAAGTGTAAGGCCAACTGGCCTGAGGCAGGGGAACACAATCAGATTCACAGGTTGCATCAGACCGAAATTCTCCGGACCACCCAGTTCCAGAAACTGACCTGGAGACATTCCGGACCACCCAGTTCCAGAAACTGACCTGGGGACTTTGCACCCGGCCCAGCCTTCCCGCCTTTCGAGGGGTGGGACTAACGGTCCCCCAGGATACCCGAAAAGACCACCAAATAAGGAATACCCTGCGCCCTCCCAGATTCACCACACCCCTTTCCCTTCTTCCCCTATAAAACCTTGCCCAACCCGCGCGACTTCTCTGGCCCCTTTCTCTCGGACCAGTGAACCTCGCCCGGGAGCGCTCCCTAAAAAAGCTCACTTGAAGCTTTCCTCTGTTTCGCGGTGCTGTTTGTTAAGATCCGACCTTACAGAAAGTGCTGGGGAAAAAATGAACAGTAGAGGAATAGAAAAGAGAAGCAATTATATCCAATTCTCATTAGTACCAACTTGCCTGATTTCATGGGCCTGTGCTTATTTTCATGCTCAATTATCTCATGAGACTGGATAGGAACACAAAAAAAACTGGTTCCCACACTCTTAAGTCAGTGTTTATTTTGGCAGAAGTGGCAATCTACATTTCCACTGTATTAACAGAAGTATTAAAATCATTCTGCACCATCTTCATGGGCTATACCACTGCTGTACATTTGTTTCTGAATTAGTAAACAGTTTTAAATGAGTGCTTTTCTAGCCATTATTTCATTATGTCCTCACAAAGGCCAAATTACTTTGGAAAGGCAGGAAATATAGCGGCCCCCGTTTAATATTATTATTCCAAGGTGACTGAATGACTGGCCTAACGTTATACACCTACTTCTGGATGATCTTCACTATTAATGGTGAAGCTGGGCCTAGAAGGCATCTCTCAGCGTCACCCGCTAGGTTTTAGCTCTGGCTCTGTTCACCAGGACAATGGTCTTCTGGTTGTAAGTAAAAGTATATTTTCAATTTGGGTTATGCTAGTGTTAATGAGAGAGAATGTAAATCACTTTCTCCCTAATTGAAGAACAAATCATTTCTTCTTATTTTTATTATGTAAGAATTGAGAGTTTTGCCAACAGATACCTTAATTACCGTCTTCTTTCCTGCTTGCTTTCACAGACCAGTGACCTTTTTTATTTCCTAGTAAACAAACTTCATGAGTACTTGCCAGAGTCTAGGGATAAGAATGCACATCAAAATAAAAGCCAAAGTGTTGGTGAGCTGGTGTAAGTACTAACTGGATAATCATAGATATTTTTCCCTACGATGTTCAAGATAAATGGAAGGCATTGGGCAAAATATATACTGTATTAATGATTAATAGGGCAGCAAGTTTTGCTTCACATAGATTTTTTAAAAACAGCATTTATTTTGTTCTAATTGTATAGTTAAAGAAAAACTACACAAGAAACTAGTAATACTGGCTGTCCCAAAAGGGAAAAAAATGAGTGTCTGAATAAAAGACACCTTTCACTGTATTCCCTTTTTTACCTTTGAAATTTTGAGCCAGAAATTACTACTTGAAACAGTTAAAATTATTAAATGTAGTTTAAAAATAGTGTGATTATCATTAAAACTTTGCAAAAAATAAGTGCAAAAATCAATATGTAAATGACTTTTAATCCTGACATGCACCTATTAATTCATTCATTCAACAAATATTTTTGAGTGCTTACTATGTAGCAGTCACAGAGTAGACACTCAACCAATGTTGGCAATTTAACATACAGAATTTCCTTCCTATACTTTTTTCTACATGGCTATCTGAATGCAGTTCTATTGAGCATTACTGATTTTGTGGAATTCTTAACTTACAATGAAATCATGCCATTTCTGTGATTTTTTTTTCTCTTTGTTTTCTAGGGCATGCATTGAAATTATACAGACTCTGGGACTGATGTTCAGAGAAACAGAAACTGAGGCATCACCCCTGAACACATTGGCAGCTAAGAAGTAAGGCCTTTTAAAAATTGAGACCTTGTAGTTGCAACCCATTAACTATTCTACTGAGTGTCTTCCAGAACTCAACTCTCTTGACTTCTCTGTTCAATCCCCTTGTAAATATATTAAACTCTTTTGTCTCACTTCCTTCTTTGATGAATACATTAATTAACATACTGAGTCCTCTCTGATTATTGGGGGCACAAAGATTTTGTTAGCATAAGTTTATCTTTTGTCATTGCCTGAAAAAGACCAAATGAACCATCATACATTAAAAACGAGGGGGTCTCTATTAGAATTTTCTAGAGTACACTTTTATCCACATTGCAAAGGCAGGAACTATAGTAGCTCCCTTTAGTATATAATTGTGTGACCTTGGAGTGAATGACATTGGAGGGAAAGCTGTTGTAAGATACTCCAAGATATGTGGCCCAAAGAAGATAGAAATTTACATCATTCTTACATAACAGTCCCGAGTTAATAGCCATGCTTTTCCTCTACAAGATCAGCCAGAGACTTAGGTTCCCTCCTTTTTGTTGCTCTGCTATCTTCTATCATGCTATCTTTGTCCTCATGGTTAGCTGGCTAAATTGCTTGCTTTTATAACTCCCTGTGGGAATCAGGAAGAGAAGTAAAGGGCAAGCAACTTTCCTTTTTAAGCAAGGCGTATAAGACTTTTGCTTACCTTCTGTTGGTGAGAACTTTAGGCACATGGTGTTTCTAGCTGCAGAAGAGGCTGCAAAATGCGTCTGTAGTTGGACAGCTGTGTGCCTAGCTAAACTATAGATGGCAATGGGACATCTGTAATTTAAAGGAAGAATGGAAGAACGTATAGTGAGGGACAACAGCATTCTTTGCCACAGAAAGTATGTGTTTGCATGTCTTCCATATTATCTGCTTGACCTTTTTGTGAGATTTATAGGCTATGAATTACACCCTCGGGCAATGGTCTGACTAAAATCTTAATTTTTTTCTACCCATATCAATTGTTTATCTACATTTCTTGTACTAGAAGGTGGAAGAAGGAAGAGAGCCATGGACTCTGAAACATTTAAACCAGAGGGAAGAATAAGAACTTTTAGTAATATTTGTCCAGCCTATTTATTAGAGACCTTTACAAATAAATTTTAATGATAATACTCATTAACATACCTTAAGCAACTTGCTATGTGCCAGGGACTATGGGCATACTGTGCATTATAGCAGGGATGGTCAAACATTTCTGTAAAAGGCCATATAGTATGGGCTTCCCTGGTGGCTCAATGGTTAAGAATCCACCTGCCAATGCAGTGGACACGGTTTGAGCCCTGGTCCGGGAAGATCCCACATGCCACAGAATAACTGAGCCTGTGCGCCACAACTACTGAGCCTGCGCTGTAGAGCCCGCAAGCCACAACTACTGAAGCCTGTGCACCTGGAGCCCGTGCTCCGCAACAAGAGAAGCCACTGCAATGAGAAGCCCGCGCACTGCAACAAAGAGTAGCCCCCGGAGGGCCCCCACAAGCTTCTGGGATCTGCAGGGAGCAGGTGTCTCAGTGACAACTATACTCTGGACTAAATCCTGAATTTGTCTTGTTGGTCAAATGATTAACATCAAAAGCAGCTCCAAGAGATTGTCTCAAGATGGCGGAGTAGAAGGACATGCCCTCATTCCCTCTTGCGAGAGCACCGGAATCACAACTAACTGCTGAACAATCATTGACAAGAAGACACTGGAACTCACCAAAAAAGATACCCCACATCCAAAGACAAAGGAGAAGCCGCAATGAGATAGTAGGAGGGGCGCAATCACAATAAAATCAAATCCCATAACTGCTGGGTGGGTGACTCACAAACTGGAGAACACTTATACCACCCACTGGAGTGAAGGTTGTGAGCTCCACGTCGGGCACCCAAACACGGAGGTCCGGCAACGGGAGGAGAAATTCGTAGAGAATCAGACTTTGAAGGCTAGCGGGATTTGATTGCAGGACTTCGACAGGACTGTGGGAAACAGAGCCTCCACTCTTGGAGGGCACACACAAAGTTGTGTGCGCATCAGGACCCAGGGGAAGGAGCAGTGACCCCGTAGGAGACTTAACCACACCTACCTGTTAGTGTTGGAGGGTCTCCTACAGAGGTGGGGGTGGCTGTGTCTCACCGTGAGGACAAGGACACTGGCAGCAGAAGTTCTGGGAAGTGCTCCTTGGTGTGAGGCGTCCCAGAGTCCGCCATTAGCCCCACCAAAAAGCTGGGTAGGCTCCAGTGCTGGGTCGCCTCAGGCCAAACAACCAACAGGGAGAGAACCCAGCCCCACCCATGAGCAGACAAGCAGATTAAAGTTTTACTGAGCTCTGCCCACCAGAGCAACACCCAGCTCTACCCACCACTAGTCCCTCCCATCAGGAAGCTTGCACAAGCCTCTTAGATAGCCTCATCCATGAGAGGGCAGACAGCAGAAGCAAGAAGAACTACAATTCTGCAGCCTGTTGAAGTAAAACCACATTCACAGAAATATAGACAAAATGAAAAGGCAGGGCTTCCCTGGTGGCGCAGTGGTTGAGAATCTGCCTGCCAATGCAGGGGACACGGGTTCGAGCTCTGGTCTGGGAAAACCCAACATGCCACGCAGCAACTAGGCCCGTGAGCCACAACTACTGAGCCTGCGCGTCTGGAGCCTGTGCTCCACAGCAAGAGAGGCCGCGACAGTGAGAGGCCTGCACACCGCAATGAAGAGTGGCCCCCGCTCGCTGCAACTAGAGGAAGCCCACGCACAGAAACGAAGACCCAACATAGCCAAAAATAAATTAATTAAAAAAAAAAAAGGCAAAGGACTTTGTACCAGATGAAGGAACAAGATAAAACCCCAGAAAAACAAAATGAAGTGGAGATAGGCAACCTTCCAGAAAAAGAATTCAGAATAATGATAGTGAAGATAATCTAGAACCTCGGAAAAAGAATGAAGGCAAAGATGCAAGAAATGTTTAACAAACACCTAGAAGAATTAAAGAACAAACAAACAGAGATGAACAATACAATAACTGAAATGAAAAATACACTAGAAGGAATCAATAGCAGAATAACTGAGGCAGAAGAATGGATAAGTGACCTGGAAGACAGAATGGTGGAATTCGCTGCCATGGAACAAAATAATGAAAAAAGAATGAAAAGAAATGAAGACAGCCCAAGAGACCTCTGGGACAACATTAAACGCAACAATATTCACATTATAGGGGTTCCAGAAGGAGAAAAGAGAAAGGACGCAAGAAAATATTTGAAGAGATTATAGCCGAAAACTTCCCTAACGTGGGAAAGGAAATAGCCATCCAAGTCCCAGAAGTGCAGAGAGTCCCAGGCAGTATAAACCCAAGGAGAAACATGCCAAGACACATAGTAATCAAAATTGCAAAAATTAAAGACAAAGAAAAATTATTGAAAGCAGCAAGGGAAAAATGACAAATAACATACAAGGAACTCCCATAAGGTTAACAGCTGATTTCCCAGCAGAAATTCTACGAGCCAGAAGGGAGTGGCACAATATATTTAAAGTGATGAAAGGGAAGAACCTACAACAAATATTACTTTACCCAGCAAGGATCTCATTCAGATTCAACAGAGAAATCAAAAACTTTAAGACAAGCAAAAGCTAAGAGAATTCAGCACCACCAAACCAGCTCTACAACAAATGCTAAAGGAACCTCTCTAACTGAGAAACACAAGAGAAGAAAAGGACCTACAAAAACAAACCCATAACAATTAAGAAAACGGTAGTAGGAACATACATATCAATAATTACCTTAAACGTGAATGGATTAAATGCTCCAAACAAAAGACACAGGCTCGCTGAATGGATACAAAAACAAGACCTATATATATGCTGTCTACAAGAGACCCACTTCAGACCTAGGGACACATACAGACTGAAACTGAGGGGATGGAAAAAGATATTCCATGCAAATGGAAATCAAAAGAAAGCTGGAGTAGCAATACTCATATCGGATAAAATAGACTTTAAAATAAAGAATGTTACAAGAGACAAGGAAGGACACTACATAATGATCAAGGGATCAAACCAAGAAGAAGATATAACAATTATAAATATATATGCATCCAACATAGGAGCACCTCAATACATAAGGCAACTGGTAACAGCTTTAAAAGAGGAAATTGACAATAACACAATAATAGTGGGGGATTTTAACACCTCATTTACACCAATGGACAGATCATCCAAACAGAAAATTAATAAGGAAACACAAGCTTTAAATGACACAATAGACCAGATAGATTTAATTGATATTTATAGGACATTCCATCCAAAAACAGCAGATTACACTTTCTTCTCAAGTGTGCATGGAACATTCTCCAGGATAGATCATATCTTGGGTCACAAATCAAGCCTCAGTAAATTTAAGAAAATCGAAATCATATCAAGCATCTTTTCCGACCACAACGCTATGAGATTAGAAATCAGTTACAGGGAAAAAAACGTAAAAAACACAAACACATGGAGGCTAAACAATATGTTATAAATAACCAAGAGATCACTGAGGAAATCAAAAAATACCTAGAGAAAAATTATAACAAAAACACGACAATCCAAAACCTATGGGATGCAGCAAAAGCAGTTCTAAAAGGGAAGTTTATAGCAATACAAGCCTACCTCAAGAAGCAAGAAAAATCTCAAATAAACAATCTAACCTTACACCTGAAAGAACTAGAAAAAGAAAAAACAAAACCCAAAGTTAGTAGAATGAAAGAAATCATAAAGATCAGAGCAGAAATAAATGAAATAGAAACAAAGAAAACAATAGCAAAGATCAATAAAACTAAAAGCTGGTTCTTTGAGAAGATAAACAAAATTGATAAACCTTTAGCCAGACTCATCAAGAAAAAGAGGGAGAGGACTCAAATCAATAAAGTTAGAAATGAAAAAGGAGAAGTTACAACGGACACCACAGAAATACAAAGCATCCTAAGAGAACAATACAAGCAACTCTATGCCAATAAAATGGACAACCTGGAAGAAATGGACACATTCTTAGAAAGGTATAACCTTCCAAGACTGAGCCAGGAAGAAATAGAAAATATGAACAGACCAATCACAAGTAATGAAATTGAAACTGTGATTAAAAATCTTCCAACAAATAAAAGTCCGGGACCAGATGGATTCACAGGCGAATTTTATCAAACATTTAGAGAAGAGCTAACACCCATCCTTCTCAAACTCTTCCCAAAAATTGCAGAGGCAGGAACACTGCCAAACTCATTCTATGAGACCACCATCACGCTGATACCAAAACCAGATAAAGATACTACAAAAAAAGAAAATTACAGACCAATATCACAGATAAATATAGATGCAAAAATACTAGCAAACAGAATCCAACAACACATTAAAAGGATCATACAACATGATCAAGTGGAATTTATCCCAGGGATGCAAGGATTCTTCAATATACGCAAATCCATCAATGTGATACAGCATATTAACAAAGTGAAGAATAAAAACCATATGATCATCTCAATAGATGCAGAGAAAGCTTTGACAAAATTCAACACCCATTTATGATAAAAACTCTCCAGAAAGTGGGCATAGAGGGAATCTACCTCATCATAATAAAGGCCATATACAACAAACCCACAGCAGACATCATTCTCAATGGTGAAAAACTGAAAGCATTTCTTCTAAGATCAGGAAGAAGACAAGGATGTCCACTCTCGCCACTATTATTCAACATAGTTTTGGAAGTCCTGGCCATGGCAATCAGAAAAGAAAAAGAAACACAAGGAATACAAATTGGAAAAGAAAAAGCAAAACTGTCAGTTTGCAGATGACATCATACTATACATAGAGAATCCTAAAGATGCCACCAGAAAGCTACTCGAGCTAATCAATGAATTTGGTAAAGTTGCAGGATACAAAATTAATGCACAGAAATCTCTTGCATTCTCATACACTAACAACGAAAGATCAGAAAGGGAAATTAAGGAAACAATCCCATTCACCACTGCAACAAAAAGAATAAAATACCTAGGATAAAACCTACCTAAGGAGGTAAAAGACCTGTACTCAGAAAACTATAAGATGCTGATGAAAGAAATCAAAGATGTCATAAACAGATGGAGAGATATACCATGTTCTTGGATTGGAAGAATCAATACTGTGAAAATGACTCTACTACCCAAAGCAATCTACAGATTCAATGCAATCCCTATCAAACTACCAATGGCGTTTTTTATGGAACTAGAACAAAAAATCTTAAAATTTGTATGGAGACACAAAAGACCCTGAATAGTCAAAGCAGTCTTGAGGGAAAAAAAATGGAGGTGGAGGAATCAGACTCTCTGACTTCAGACTATACTAAAAAGCTACAGTAATCAAGACAATATGGTACTGGCACAAAAACAGAAATATAGATCAATGGAACAGGATAGAAAGCCCAGAGATAAACCCACACACCTATGGTCAACTAATCTATGACAAAGGAGGCGAGGATATACAATGAAGAAAAAACAGTCTCTTCAATGAGTGGTGCTGGGTCAATATTTAAAAAACAAACAACCCAAGCAAAAAATGGGCAGAAGACCTAAATAGACATTTCTCCAAAGAAGACATACAGATGGCCAAGAAGTACATGAAAAGCTTCTCAACATCACCAGTTATTAGAGAAATGCAAATCAAAACTACCATGAGGTATCACCTCAAACCAGTTAGAATGGGCATCATTAGAAAACCTATAAACAACAAATGCTGGAGAGGGTGTGGAGAAAAGGGAACTCTCTTGCACCGTTGGTGGGAATGTAAATTGATACAGCCACTATGGAGAACAGTGTGGAGGTTCCTTAAAAAACTAAAAATAGAACTACCATATGACCCAGCAATCCCACTACTGGGCATATGCCCAGAGATATCCATAATTCAAAAAGACACATGCACCCCAATGTTCATTGCAGCACTATTTACAATAGCCAGGTCATGGAAGCAACCTAAATGCACATCAACAAATGAATGGATAAAGAAGGTGTGCTACATATATACAATGGAATAGTACTCGGCCATAAAAAGGAACAAAATTGGGTCATTTGTAGAGACGTGGATGGATCTAGAGACTGTTATACAGAGTAAAGTAAGTCAGAAAGAGAAAAACAAATATTGTATGTTAACACATATATGTGAAACCTAGAAAAATGGTACAGATGAACTGGTTTGCAAGGCAGAAATAGACACAGATGTAGAGAACAAACGTATGGACACCAAAGGGGAAAGTGTCAGGTGCAGTGGTGGCTGTGGAATAAATTGGGACATTGGAATTGACATATATACGCTAATATGTATAAAATATATAACTAATAAGAACCTGCTTTATAAAAAATAAATAAAATAAAATTCAAAAAAAAAAAAAAAAGAGTAGCCGCCACTCGCCACAACTAGAGAAAGCCCGCACACAGCAACAGAAACCCAATGCAGCCAAAAATTAAAAAAAAAAAGGCCATATAGTAAATTATTTTGGCTTTTCAGGCCATATAGTCTCTGTTGAAACTACTTAATACTGCCATTGTCACAAAAGCACCCACAGACAATATGCAAAGGAATGGGCACAGCTGTGTTACAATAAAGCTTTATTTACAAAAACAGGTTCTAGGCTATTTGGACTGCAGGCCATAGTTTGTTGACCCCTGCTTTACAGCATACAAGGAAAATATACTCTGTTATTTTCTCTGCATACTTCTTTATGCAGTTGATGGTACTGCCATTTTCCCAATCTCCAAGAGGGAGATTGAAAATTATGAATGATATTTACATCTTCTCCCACACTGAAAGTATTGCTAAGTCATGTTACCCTTTTTGTCCACCTTTTGGTCCTTATGTTTCTTTATCCAAGATGGAGAAAATCATTCTTACCAATCTCTGTTGTAAAGTGTCGCATTTTAATTGTTCTGTCTTAACTTGGTTCAACCACATCAGCCCTACTACATCAAGCCTCTTTCCTGATATGTCTAATTCTTTTCATGCCCTTTGATATATATATTATATTGCTATAGTAGAGTCTGGTTGTAACACTAACTTTTCAGTCAATTTTGATATTCATAGGGGTCAAATCATGTTACCTATACCATTAACTACCACCATAAATGTTTAATACAATTAATAATCTTCTATTGCCATGTAACAAATTACCACAAAGTTAGTGGCTTCAAACAACATACACTTATTATGTCACAGTTTCTGTAGATCAGGAAATTTGGGCACAGCTTAGCTGGATCCTCTGCTCAGGGTCTCATAAGGCTTCAATCAAGGTGTTGGCTGGGGCTGCAGTCTCATCAGAGGCTTGGGGCCCTCTTCCAAGCTCATCTGGGTAGTTGTTAGCAGAATTAATTTCCTTATAGCTGTAAAACTCATGACAGCTTGCTTCTTGGCAGGAATATCTCTGAGCTCAGGAAAGGCCTAAACTCTCCTTTAAAGGGCTCGCCTCATTAGATCAGGCCCACTCAGGATAATCTCTCTTTGATTAACTCAAAAGTCAACTAATTGGGGTCTTAATTATATTCGCAAAATCTCTTCACCTTTCTCATCTAACATAACATAATGACAAGAGTGATAGCCTAATAGATTCACAGGTCCTGACCATACTTTAGGGGAAGGGATCATATAGTGTATATACCATGGGATGAAAATCTTGGAAGCCATATTAAAATTCTGCCTACCACAATAACATAAGATGACTTATGAGACCATGAGTTTGCCTTTAATACATTAAAATAAGATACTTTAATCTTATTTTTAAGATTTTAAGATACTTTTAAGATACTTTAATACATTAAAAATTCTTATATTAGAAATAATAACAATCTAAACAATGAAAGTATCAAACTGTTGGTACCATTTTTAAGGGTGTGATGTCAACCCTATAATAAGTCAGGATGAAACTACCATTTTAGATTAAAATTCTTTTATCTATTATTGGCTTAATGGATTTTAAATTGAGTTGGCAGAAGGGATAGATTTCAAATTAAATTCCATTTGAGCAAATAAAAAAGCATTTATTCATTTCAGCATTTTTCTCTTTATTTTTTTCATAAGTAGAAATTTTATTTGTTCAACCCACTTCATTGTATTCTTGAAATATGCCATAATCCTTTCTTTTTTTTCAGTATCCTTATGGTTGAATTCATGTATTACCACAGCAAGTGACTCAGAATTTGAGAGTTCCTTCCCGTAGCCTAGGGTATACGATACTTTGAAATGAAGCCGTTGCTGAAAATAAAGGACTATAATTAAATATAACAGTGAATGGAATGTCAATTCAAACTTAATATCAGGAAAAGCTTCTAAATGGAGTGCTTTGTTGATTTTGGAAGTGTCTTCTGAAAATAGACTGGCTGTTTTATAAAACAGCCTGAATCAAACATTAGCAAATATCCTGTAGGACATATCCTGCTTTTTTGAGCGATGTGCTAACTGACAATGTTCTAACTTCTTTTGCAGATATGAGAACTAGACTTGTTTTTTTTTTTTTAAATTAATTAATTAATTTAGTTAGTTATTTTTGGCTGTGTTGGATCTTTGTTGCTGCACACAGGCTTTCTTTTTTCTGGTTGCAGTGAGCGGGGGCTACTCTTCCTTGCAGTGCACAGGCCTCTCATTATGGTGGCTTCTCTTGTTGCAGAGCACGGGCTCTAGGCGTGCGGGCTTCATTAGTTGTGGCACATGGGCTCAGTAGTTGTGGCTCACGGACTCTAGAGCGCAGGCTCAGTAGTTGTGGTGCACGGGCTTAGTTGCTCTGCGGCATGTGGGATCTTCCTGGACCAGGGCTTGAACCCGTGTCCCTGAATTGGCAGGCGGATTCTTAACCACTGAGCCACCAGGGAAGCCCTAGACTTGTTTTTTGAGTTGGAGAAACGAGGGGAATTATATTTCTAGTAGAATTTTGGTAAACTTCTAATCATGGTAATGATTTAAATGACTGTAAAAAGATTAGGAAGCCTCAAATATTACTAAACAAGGATTGTTTATATTCTTCTTTATTCCATTATGAAAGGAATGCTTAAGGTTATAGAGAATTTTTATACAGTCCTGTATGTAAATTCTTTTATTGCTCCTATCTGTCAAAGCTACTCTGATACTGACTTCAGTTAGGCAACTGATATTTTCAGTGGTCTGCCTTCAGCTCCTTTTCAACCATACATGGGTTGTACTATACACATGAAAATAGGGTTACTAACCCAGCTTCTCAGGATGCACATTTTGAATTGTGATTTTGTATGTGTGTGCCTTTTTATTTTCAAATACTATGGTATATTATTCAAATATATAGTAACATTTAAGTGAGTTATTAGTGTACGTTAGTGGACTGTACTAACAGTCCACATTTTTGTTTGAAATCAAAAGGCTTCAAGTTTAATACTAGTTTTATTCACTAATAGCTAGTGATCTTTAGTGGAACAGTAAACCTCTGAAATTCTTTGTTAAAAAAAGGTTTCTCGAGTCAAAAAACTTAAGAGATAAGCGTTTTAAGAAATGCTTCATACTGTTTCTTTGTCCCAGAGATAAACAGATATAAAATCTCTGAGAAGTCCTGTAGTAAAACTATCCAGTGAACTTGGCTTACCCAAGTATTTCCCATACTTCCTTTGACCACAGAACCTATTTTGACTATAATATTGCCTGGAATTAGTAATCCATAAAAAGCCCTTTGGGAAATACTGCTATAATTTAAATCACTCAAATTTCCCTTAAATCCAGATTCCCTAAGCTTTCCAAGCTAAGTGAACTTCTAGAACTATATTTTTTCTGAACCAAAAGACCAAGAAATTATATTTTCACTTAAATGTTTCATCACTAGACATTTGTCTGCATGTCTAGGGATACAAAAGCTCAGTCAAGAATGATCTGCAATCGCCACTAAAAACTACTAGAGCTCATCAATGAATTTGGTAAAGTTGCAGGATTCAAAGTTAATACACAGAAATCTGTTGCATTTCTATACACTAACAATGAACTATCAGAAAGAGAAATTAAGAAAACAATCCTGGGAGGGGCAATATAGGGGTAGGGATTAAGAGGTACAAACTATTATGTATAAAATAAGCTACAAGGATATATTATACAACATGGGGAATATGGCCAATATTTTATAATAACTATAAATGGAGTAGAACCTTTAAACATTGTGAATCAGTATACTGTACACCTGTAACTTATATAATATTGTACATCAACTATACATCAATTTAAAAAACCATGATGAATTACCACTTCATAAAAAACAAAACAAAACAATCTCATTTACAATCGCATCAAGAAGATAAAATACCTAGGAATAAACTTACCTAAGGAGGAATAAACCTACCTAAGGGAGGTAAATCTACCTTATAGTTTTCTGAGGTGAAACCTACCTCAGAAAACTGTAAGACACTGATGAAAGAAATTGAAGATGATGCAAACAGATGGAAAGATATACTATGTTCGTGGATTGGAAGAATTAATATCCTTAAAATGACCATATTACCCAAGACAATCTACAGATTCAATATAATCCCTATCAAAATACCAATGGCATTTTTCACAGAACTAGAGCAAACAATTTAAAAACTTGTACAGAAACACAAAAGACCCTATATAGCCAAAACAATCTTGAGAAAAAACAGCTAGAGGTATCGTGCTCCCTGACTTCAGACTATACTACAAAGCTACAATAATCAAAACAATATGGTACTGGCACAAAAACAGACACATAGATCAATGGAACAGAATAGAGAGCTCAGAAATAAACCCATGCACTTATGGTCAGTTAATCTACGACAAAGGACGCAAGAATATACAATGGAGAAAAGACAGCCTCTTCAGTAAGTGGGGCCGGGAAAACTGGACAGCTATATGTAAAAGAATGAAATTAGAACATTTTCTCATACCATATACAAAAATAAACTCAAAATGGATTAGAGACCTAAATGTAAGACCATAAATCATAAAACTCCTAGAAGAAAACATAGGCAGAACACTCTTTGACATGAATTGTAGCAATGCTGTTTTGAATCTGTCTCCTAAGGCAAAGGAAACAAAAGCAAAAATGAACAAATGGGACCTAATTAAACTTAAAAGCTTTTGCACAGCAAAGGAAACCATTGACAAGACGAAAAGACAACCTACTGAATGGGAGAAAATATTTGCAAATGATATGACTGATAAAAGATTAATATCCAAAATATATAACAACTCATACAACTCAGTGCAAAAAAACCCCCAAACAACCCGATTAAAAAATGGGCAGAAGACCTGAAAAGACATTTATTCGAAGAAGATATACAGATGGCAAACAGGCACATGAAACAGGCTCGACATCACTAGTCATCAGAGAAATGCAAATCAAAACCACAATGAGATAGCACCTCACATCTGCCAGAATGACTATCATCAAAAAGACCACAAATACAAATGTTGGTGAGGATGTGGAAAAAAGGGAACTCTTGTACACTGTTGGTAGGAATGTAAATTGGTGCAGCCACTATGGAAAACAGTATGGAGGTTTCTCAAAAAATTAAAAATAGAATTACAATATGATCCAGCAATTCTAACTGGAATTGCCCAACTCCTGGGTATATATCTAAACAAAATGAGAAACACTAATTCGAAAAGATACATGCACTCCAATGTTCATAGCAGCATTATTTATAATTGCCAAAATATGGATGCAACCTTGGTGTCCATTAACAGATGAATGGATAAAGAAGATGTAGTGTGTGTGTATATATATGTGTGTGTGTGTGTGTATATACACACACACACACACACATACACACACACACAGTGGAATAGTACTCAGCTCTAAAAAAGAATAAAATTTTGCCATTTGCAACAACATGAATGGACCTGGAGGGTGTTACACTTAGTGAAATAAGTCAAACAGTGAAAGACAAACACTGTGATATCACTTATATGTGGAATCTAAAAAATAAAACTAATGAATCTGACAAAAAAGAAACAGACTCACAGATATAGAGAACAAACTAGTGCTTACCAGTGGGCAGAGGGAAGGGAAAGGGGCAAGACAGACATAGGGAATTAAGAGGGCAAACTACTACATATAAAACAAATAAGCAGGCTTCCCTGGTGGCGCAGTGGTTGAGAGTCCACCTGCCGATGCAGGGGACATGGGTTCGTGCCCCGGTCCGCGAAGATCCCACATGCCGCGGAGCGGCTGGGCCCGTGAGCCATGGCCGCTGAGCCTGCGCGTCCGGAGCCTGTGCTCCGCAACGGGAGAGGCCACAGCAGTGAGAGGCCCGCGTACCGCAAAATAAATAAATAAATAAGCTATAAGGATATATTGTACAAAATGGGGAATATAGCCAATATTTTATAATAACTATAAATGGAGTATAATCTATAAAATTTTTGAATCACTATATTGTATACCTGAAACAAATATAATATTGTAAATCAACTATACCTCAATTAAAAAAAAGAATGGTCTGCAATGCTTCATACCTGTAAGTATAATTACACTCAGTTTCTGCAAACTTAGTGTCACTGCTATTTTTTTTTTTAACTTTTCTCATTAACAGCCTTTATTTTTTTTTCAGGGGAACACTATTTAACCTCTTGGTAATTTTAATTAGCGAGCCTCAGATTCCAAAATCTTGTCCTGTGTTTGACATCCAGTTGGTGGCTGATTCAGCTTTAGTTGAGATGTCTTTTGATGCTGAGGTGAGAGGAGAATTTTGGAATAGACTAACTACAATACATAGGGGTCCTGGGTTCTTCTATGTGGACCTTGACATCGTAGAGTATAGAAAGATAATTAAATCAAAGAGTAAATACGTTGTTATTAATCTCAAAATTTAGATAGCTATTCTGTCAATATTACTATTATATCCATTTTATATGTTTTAGAGTATACATACTAAGAAAAATTATTATTCTTTATACATTAGATAAATCTGTTTATATTTGTCTCTATATAAAATATTTACATATATAATTCCACAGCAAGGGTCTAACGGGTAAAAAAGCACTGTCTTAGAGATTTTAGGATTAACGTTCTTGCCTTAGTTTACCATTTCCTTACCTATCTAAGTAGTGCAAACTTAGTTACTTATTTTTCTAAAGTTTTACTAAAACATTAGACATATCAAAGTGCCTATAATGCACTTATTCTGAGAGAATAAATCAGGTTGTTATTAGTTTTTTTTGAGTAGGCCAACACAGAATTTCTTTAAAGGATGGGACATGATTTCATAGTTGTTGAACATACAATCAGAGTTATGTTTTAGCAAACTCTTAAATTCACTCATTCATTCAATAAATATTTATTGAGCATCTGTTATGAGCTAAACAGTGTGCTAGGCAGTGGGGTCCAAACGAGAAGCAAAATAGACACAATCTCTGCCCTCATTAGTTTAGAGTCGAGTTGGATAGACAGACGTTAGTCAAATATAACATCAATGTGTTATAGCAGACTGTATACAGAGCGTCTATGATACCAATATCAACAGTGGAGTGAGGGAATTAGGGATGAAAGAGGAGGATGGAAGCAAGACTGACAGACAGAGGTGTTAAGAAGCTAGTGCTGTAGTTCAGGTGAGGGATGATATGGGCAAGAAGGAAGCCTTCTTTGACCCCTAAACAAAACTAGGCTTTCTTTTTAGAGCTCTCCTACCTTCTTGTGTTTTTCTTTCAGAGCCCTTGTCTCAGTTTGTAACTATGCAATTTATGTGATTATTAGACTGATGTCTGTTCCCCACTAGATTGTATGTTCCATGAGGGCAGGAACCGTATCTCTTGTTACTCTCCATTAGTACAGTACAGTACTCCAACTAGTACAGTGTCTGATGCATGTTTGTTGAATAAATAAATGAAAAAAAGGGATAGTAGTTGTGAAGAGGGAAGATTCCAGAAATTTTTAGGAAACTGAGTTGATAAGTTGATGGGAAGATAAAGAGTTAAGATTAGATGACTTCTAGATTCTGGCCTGAGTGACAGATAAGAATTACAACAAGAAGAGTAGGTTTAAAGGGGAAATAATGAGCTTGGTTTTGGATTAGTTTATTTGATTTGCCTTTGATATTTCCATATGAAAATATTTAGTGGGCAGTATAGATAGGTCTGAATTTCCTGTTTTTGGATCTGCTGACCTTTTGCACCTGGGCTATTAGTGAAGCCATGAGCAAATCATATAAATTCTGGTTCCAAGGTCTAATAGAGTGGGAGATTTCAAAATAGAGCTCTTCCTTGCAAAGAATACCGCCAGGGAAAATGTGTTGGCCTGTAGCATGCCTGCAGACACAGTTCTTTCTCATGCACCAAGTGGCCTATGGGCTAGAAGACAGCTTCACCAACTGTTTGGATTTCTTGAGAACAACAGCAACAAAATGTCTCTAACCCTATACTTACCCATACCACAGAAGGAGTTATCCTTCAAGATGGGCATAAGACTAAATTCCCCAGAGGATCTCCCACTTTAATTCTGGGGAGCAAATTTCTACATTCTTGAAAGGAAGCAGGGTTGCTGATCTGAATGATTTTGCAAATTAAGTGTGCAATTTTTTTTGTGTTAGTATTCTGTAGGACCTTGTATCTTCTTTCCCTGACCTACTTTCTTAGCCATTATTAAATGTGCACTCATTTTATGAGAGCCACTTTTTTGAGAATGACTGAATCAAACAGAACAAGAAAATTAACCACACTAATATTTTTTGTTGATCATAAATTCTTTTATAAATACTTAAAGAGAACCAGGAGAAATGATCATTTTCTGGCTCTGCCAATGATATTGCATTGATTACTATTTAAAATTCTAGTTACAGAAGCTTATCCTGGAATACACAGATACAGCTACAGCACTTTTATATGAGATACTTCTTGTCTTTCAGCAGGTACGTTTTTATTATACATACTATATTGTGTGATTATTATATATGTCATGACTATCATATGATATATATATTATATGATTAATAATATACCTTAAAAATGTTTGTATTAGAGATAATCTCCAAAATTGGTTATTTAAATGATAGTACTGCTTTTGCTCTTAAGTGTTCATCTAGCTTATTTTCCTAAATACTGATTTTAAAGATTTGATTAATCAGGATAAAATGTATTTGAGAATGAATATCTTTTTAGGTATCTTTTTAAAACTTGAACTTCATGAATATAACTTGTTTATTTCCTTGAATCTTTTAGGGAAATCTTGGATTGGGGTCATCAAAGTTTGCTATTAGCTGGATGATGTCCTTTCTACAAAGTCGTCCTCCCATAGTAAGTACGTAGAAGCAGAAACAAAACTACCACTCAAGGCTAATGAAACAGATGCTCTTGTGCTTAATTAATAAAACAAAATTTCTCTGTAAGTAGTCAAGTTTATAAAACAGAAGAAAATGTAAATTTGATGATTTTATTAACCAAAATAAAATGTTTTTATATTTGGGGCCTGAATGTTTAAGGTACTGAAATGACATCTTAAGCGTGATCTTTATTTAATGAAAAGCCCTAAGATATATGCAGAAAACAGAGTATTAAAATACTGGCTGTATAATTAAGTGAAAAAAATGAACATTTATCTTAAACACTGAGTGTGAGTTGGCAAGTACGAATATAACACTTTTAATACTCGGGCCACTCTGCCCTGGCAGCCACCATCCTGGTCTGTAATATCACCATCTCTCTCCTTGGCACTATAATTGCATCTACATGGTCTGTCCTATCTTCTCACCGGACTACAGTCAGAGGAACCAATGCAAAATAAAAATCTGATTATGTCATCCCTTGCTTTAAATCTCTCGTAATAAAGAAAGATATAACAAATAAAGACTAAACTTCCTAATATGGCCGACAAGGCTGTACATATTATGACCCTACAGCCTCATCAGTTGCCTCACTCTTCCATGTCGGTCTTATACCCACTGCTCACCCCCAACACCCCCAACTCCGTCACAGGATCTTTACCATTCCCTCGGTCTGCCCTCCTCAAATGCTTTCCCCTCCCTTTTCCACCTAGTTAACCCCTACTTGTCCTTCAGGCCTCAGTGCCCCTTCCTGGTGCAGGGTGGGGGGGATGATTCTCTCACCTCTGACTAGGTAAGATCCCCCCATTATGGGCACACAATCATAGCATGGTGTCTTCTTCCTTTTCTTCATAGAACTTGTCACTGTTGCAGTCACATGTGTTTGTGTTATTATTTGGTTCTTTCTTGTGGTAGCCATTAGTGTCCACACATATTCTGGCTCTCTCTCCTTCCAGGCACGTAGTAGGAGCGTACATCCTTCCCCACTTGAAATTAGGTAGCTCTCTGTTTTTGCTTTGGCCAATGGAATCTGAGCAGAAGTAACCTACGCCACTTCTTGTGCAAAGGTTTAGGAGCCAGTGCATGCTTCCCTGGCTTCCTTTTTCCTTCTGGCATGGTGACTGGCAACACTCCATATGGTCCTGAGTGACTACAATGAGCAGAACTCCCTACTGACCCTTAAGGGACATACAGTGTGAGCAAATAATAAACCTTCGTTGTATTAAGCAAAGCATTGACGTTTTGTGAGATTTGTTACCACAGCATAACTTAGTCTATCATGATTGATACAATGTCTTTCTCCCCAAACAGACTCCAGGTGCCAGTAAGGGTAGGAGCTATGTCTGTTGTGCTAGGCACACAATAGATGCTAAATAAAATATCTGCTGAATTAATTCTAATAAAGGCTTTATCCCCTAATCTCTTTTCATGTCCCCAAACTTCCTTTCACTTTATTCATTCATGTATTTGTCTATTCAATCAACATAGATTTAAATGGAAAACTTTTCAAAAGGTAGTAACCCAAACTAAATTTTCATTGCTAATGGAGGATTTGACACGTGGTATTATGTTCTCTTTCCATATATGAAGATGCCTCTCTTAACCATCAGTGATTTTCTGCTTTGAGGTATTTTTCTAGAGTGATGTTGAGTCTGTCCTAGGGAATCTAGATTATCTTGCCAGATCTCTGTGACATATGTTTCCAAAAACTTGGCTGGAGGCAGAGGGTACACTTGTCAGTAGTACAGCCAATTACCTTATACAGAGACTGAACCCAAGAACTTGGCTCCTTTAGCAGCACATAGACCCCAACCAATCTCGGGCCCACTTCAGAGTGCTGTACAGTTATAGTCCTTCCCAGCCCAGAAGCTCTTATGTGTAAGATGCAAAACCCTTCCTTTTTCTGTGCAGTGGTTCCAGACGGGGTCCTAAAAACTACAAGCAACAGGAAAGTTTCCTTATCAACCTCTAGGGTTGGTTCACCAAAGGAACTGAGTTGGTTATGAGCCCAGACTGTGACCATAAAGCATGTCAGGATGAAAGATGGCAAACGACCACTAACACTGTTTAAAGCTTTGGTATTAACCCATTTCTAAAGAGTCTGGATAGAAATAGACCACTTTAGAGAAACTTGCAAGCAAGGAACCTGTTGGGATCATTGAATACACCATCCCAGTCAGTGCTGGCTGATTCTCTTACTTGGTCGGAGCAAGATGCTAAAGAAATTAAAAATTTAATCCCCATATGGCCATTGCTTTGTTTCCCTGCTCCAGACTCTCTGACCTCAATCTGCGTTTGCCTGACACAATACCTAGTCAATATGTGTAAATGGATCTGAATTGCGGAAACCTCACTTCAAATCACCTGCCCTACTTAGGAATGGTCTGTAGCAACATCAATAGAAAAGGCCACATTTATTGGTATTAATTTAAGGGGCATCCAGAATGACCTGCTTACTAGAGCCTGAAAGAGCACTAGCTTTCCTTTCTGTTTTTTTACAGTAGCCTAAATTTATACTTCCAATGCTCTCCTTCCACTTTGGAGCCAAACTTCTTTGACAGTCAGTACTAGTTCTGACCCTGCCTGTAGGGGGGCAATTGGTAAGCCCAGTTGGTCTATGGTCTGGTGCTCTCTGAGTACCATTTCAATAAGAAATAGCACAATGCAAGGGCATTGGTGTAAGGGTGGTGAGGACCTCAGCCTAAATTTATAGTTGAGATTCCAGCTGAAGTAGGTGCTCTTACAGGTGTCATGCAGCCTACGTGTAACTGCATTCTCCTTGTCTAGATTACTTTTGTGGCCAGAATTGTGAAACGAGTGGTGAAGGGGCTTTCAGCTTCATTTCAGCTGCTAAGTCCTGGCCAAGCAGTTCTGTTACACCAGCAGTTTTACATCCTCAAGAGCTGCCTGCAGTACAGCAAGACTTTAGCTGAGTATATTAGGAATGACTACAGAGAAGAATTCAGGTAAGAAAAAGTCGGAATCTTATCTGCAGTAAAATCCACTCATTTCTGATTTTCATGCAAAACTACAACACTGCCCAATATTTAGAAGATTAAGTGACAAAGGGAAATTCTAATTTTTGTTTTTAATAATATCTTACTTTGATAAAATAGTTACCTTACTGTGGTAAGGTAGGATTTGGGGGAGGGGGGCGGGTGGTGCTCTAAGAACCATCGCCACTTGAAGCACATTCCCAGGCCAAAAAAGGCTAGTTCACTAGTCTTTTCATCAAACCTCTCTCTGAAGAACTGTTTCTCCCTCATTGTCTTGATTTCAACCAGCATCTATCTCACAGAATCATGTTAATGATTTTAACATGCTGTGAGTAATGGAAAGTAACCAACCCTACTGAAGGAGGCAATATATTATGGGTTGTGAATTAACTGAGTCACTGGGAGAGAAAAACTATTGATAAAGGAGGAATGATGAATGCAGTTATTAGGGATTTTTTGGTTTGTTTGTTTCATTTACCCCTCTCTTACTCTCCATAACAAAATAGTAAGAAAGAACATTAGCAAGCCTTTGTTTCATTAGTCAGCTTGTCCTGCACCTCGGGGGTTCCTACTTCTATTTATATGCTGCCAAAACCAAACGCACTTAGCCGTACACCCCTGCCTTAGCACCTATCAAGGAAAAAAACCCTAGGTTGTGTCTAACTTAAGGTGAAAAGGGTGCAGCAGGCATAGCTTTGCTACCAGTTTGGATGGAGACATACAAGGATGTGGAGGCATATATTATGGCCTAAAGATTTGCTTTAAAAAATGTTACCGTCCAACTGTGGATCCTGTTTTTCCTCCATGTGGTTTTATACCATAGGTTCCACTCTGGCTCCCATAAAAGAGTTTTGTTGGGCCCACTCTGAGGTGGTGCACGCAACCCCATTTTTTCCTCACTTTTTTTGAGGTAAAATTCATATAGCATGAAATTCACCATTTTCAACATTTTAAAGTGTGCAACTCAGTGGCTTTTAATACATTTCACAATGTTGTGCAACCATCACCCCTATCTAATTGCCAAACATTTTCATCACTCTCAAAGAAAGCTGTTACCCATGAAGCAGTCACACCCCAGGCCCTGGCAACCACTAATCTACTTTCTGTCTCTGTGGATTTGCCTATTCTAGACATTTCATACAAATATTATATACATGTAAATATTATATACAAATCATGTATATATATCATGTAAATATTATATACAAATATAATCATACAACATATGGCCTCTGTGTCTGGCTTCTTTCACTTAGCATGATGTTTTCAAGGTTCATCCATGTTGTAGCATGGATCACACAAACGAATTTTTAAAAAATAGTTATGCACATTTAAAAATCAGCACAATGGCGAAAATAGTGTCACATGCCTACATGACAATAGTTGGTCAGGGCTCAAAAGCAGCTACCTTCTTAGGTAGATCATGCCCTGTTTAGTTTGCCACTGTCTCCTCTCTCTGTCCTTACTCTTACCGTTCCTCCTACTATGTTATCTGTGGGCATTTAGGTTTGTGATCCTTGTTTTTACACAAGTGACTTTCAACCTGCCCTGCATAGAATCAGTAGAGAGACTATTAAAAAATACTGATACCCAGGTCTCACATGGAGAAGTTCTGTTCAGTTTGTCTGGGGTTGCACCTCGGCATTGACATTTAAAATGAACTGTCCGGGTGATTCCAATGTGTATCCAGGGTTGACAACTAATCTTTTAAGCCATCCGAGAGGCTGGCTAAAGATTTTCTTACTTTTGTCTCTTCCCTGGCCTTTGCTATACAGTTGCCCCTTGAACAATGTTGTGGTTAGGGGCGCCAACCCCCATGCAGTTGAAAATCCACATATAACTTTTGACTCCACCCAAATTTAACTACTAATAGCCTATTGCTGACCAGAAGCCATTCCGATAATATAAAGTTTATTAACACATATTTTATTAACACATATTACTAACACATATTAACACATATTTCTATAAGTCTTGCTCACGATGTTCTAGACATATATTTTTGTATACATTGAAAAAAATCCAAGTATAAGTGGACCCATGCAGATCAAACCCATGTTGTTCAAGGGTCAACTGTACTCTTACTGAGGCTGTGGGGACGAACTCTCCTCTTCCCTCTTGATTTGGCCCTAGTGGTCACCCCAGCTTGACTCATTTCAACTCCCTGCTATGTACAGCCTGAGAAAACAAGAGGCAGGAGCCTCAGCTCACCCTGTGGTGAGGACAGTCCTGGCTTCCTTATTAATGCTTTGATAACTGATACATTATTAATGCAATTCGCTTTGCTGAAGCAAAGTGCTTCAATGAGCTGAAAGGTATACATATCAGAGGTCTTCTAGGTCACAAATGGGGGAGATTGGAGGGCTAAAAATGCTGCAGGTTAGACTCCCACACCCAACAATGCTACGCCAGTAAGTGTGTACGTACTGTGACCAGTGTGAAAAGTCTTGCTTTTAAAGCTCTCTATTTTGTTTCGTTTTATGATTTGCAGGTACTTTATTCACATGCCAGCCTTGGAAAAAAGGCTCCCATTATGTTACCCTATTACCCAACCTACCACTCAACTTTTTCATGAAGTTCTGAAATTGGTTGAACAGAAACAATGTGTGAAATGTTAATAAGAGTGTAAAATGTGAATTGGGAGTCAACTTAATATTTATGAGAAACATTTTTTGATTTAATATCCAGCTATTCCTGTGTCCTATAAACAAAGATTTTATTTGAAGGTTCCATCAATACCTCTCTAAGAGAAGTGTTTAAAGTTTTTAATCTGCTACAAAAAAGAAACTGTTTAAATACACTGACATACATAAAGTGGGGTGAAAGACTAGCGTTCTTCTAAAAGAAAAAGTTTCTAAAGACATAAAGGAAACAGAAACCCAGGAAGAGCAAATGTAGAAAGTGCAGGCTGATGAGTTTTGTTGTCTAATAACGGTGAGTGGCATGAAGCCACTGAAATATCCAAAGATAAATTGTTGTGGGGAGTATAAATTACAAAGTGATCACATTAGAGAAATGCTGGGCAATAGGATGCTACCCTCCTTTTCCACCTGTAAAAATTCTAGTGACATAAGTATTCATGGAAGAACAAGCAGAAGAATACAGGCATAGCTATAAGGAAGGTCAGTTCCTCATTTATCATGGGGAAAGAAGCTTGGATTTTCTTCAACAGCACTGAATGCATTCTGCCACTCTGTTTCAGGCACCTGGGGGCTAATGTGAACAGTGTTGTACAGTTTCTATGAAAGAGAAACTGTCTATTAGCAGTTAAGGCTCTTCCAGTTGTTTAAAAAATGTCTTCACTATATCTTATGGTAATAAGCTAATTTAATCCAACAAAGACCTTAACTTTGGCATCCCTGTGGAGCTACTGAATTTGGGCTTTTAAGAACTTAGGAACTGGGTCCTCCATTCAACTTACAACTTAAGGGAGGATCAGAGAAAAATCCACCACCAAAGAAAGAGCTCCCAAGCCAGAACTGCCTGTGCTGTTCAGTGGAGAGAGAATTAAACTCACTCAGGACATCTTATTTCTGGTTCTGGCTAAGCCTAATCTGCTGTTTGACCTGGAAAAAGTCAGGTCTCCTTTCGGGGCCTCCTCTGCTATGTGGAAGGGTAAGGCTAGATGTTCTCCAAGTTCTCTTCCAACTCTAACATTCTCTGCCTGTGATGAGACACTTCTTAACACTCTGTAATGGGGTAGTGTATTCCTGTGCACCCTGGCTCAGTGGATGATTTCACATTGATTTCAACAATCCTGCTTTCTTTGGACTAAACATTTCCCTTCTGGCTGTCATCAGCATTGCTCTAGAAAGTGTCCAAGGCTTCTGCACTGTTACCCATCCAGGACTATAAGTCTTCTACTTTCTAATCTGGGGACAGAAAGGGGAGCAAAATGGTGTTTATGAGTGTCCTGGGCTGTTAGACGAGGGATTATTCCCAAGGGATGGTTAATCAGAAGAAGATTCTCAAGACAAAGGCAAGCAGCACTTGAAACTGGACAAACGATGGACAGTGGGCTGACTACTGGTGAATGTGGAGCCTGCAGAATGACGAGAGGACCAACTCAGCTCTGCCTCAGCTTCTAGGCAGTGCCCTGGCTCTGAGCAAGTAGCAGTGAGGCTCTGGAGAGAACTTGGGGTCTCTTTCCCATGGGCCTTCTTGTCCACGTTGCTTCTCCTCTCCCACTGTTCCCTTCACTCTGAAAGCATACTTTATCTCATCTCTGGGAGCAAAAACTCTATCCGAATGTACCTCAATCTTTCCATGTAGGGCTTAGTCAGTAGCTTTTTTGAAAGCTAATGGTTGAATATTTGTTGTCTTGATTTTCTTATGACACATGGCTAATCATTTACACAGTCTGGGAGAAGAGGGAAAACCCAGAAATGAATACTTTGAAGGGGTATCCTGCCACAATTCTTTCCTACTATGTGTTTTTTGCATTATTGCCAAAGCCAAGAAAATTACTAAATAATCCATCTCTATTAGTGATCAGACACATTTGATTGACTAAATATTGATTTAGACCACAAAATAATTATTTTTCAGGGAAACTAATTGTAGAAAAACTTTGAATATGAAAATCACATATGTAACTTTTTTTTTTTTTTGCGGTACGCGGGCCTCTCACTGTTGTGGCCTCTCCCGTTGCGGAGCAGAGGCTCCGAACGTGCAGGCTCAGCGGCCATGGCTCACGGGCCTAGCTGCTCCGCGGCATGTGGGATCTTCCCGGACCGGGGCATGAAACCGTGTCTCCTGCATTGGCAGGCGGACTCTCAACCACGGTGCTACCAGGGAAGCCCACATATGTAACTTCTGAAGAATAAAAAGGATCACCAAAAGGACCACCACACACAGCCAGTTCTCAGGTTGGGTTCAAGATCCTGGACTCTCTGGCCACCTTTATAATACAAGGATTGCCATTGACCACTCCCACTAAGAGTGAAGTCATAGTAATTAGCTCTACCATTATATATACAGGGGTTTTGAGGTCAAAGAGCTGAGTTTAAATCCCAACTCTGCACTACTGGACCTTGGGAAGTTACTTAACATCTCTAAGTTTTGGTCAAAACAAGGGTATAACCTATCTCATAGGGTTGTTAGATTTAAATGAAAAGATGTTGATAAAGCACATAGCATGGCATGTGGAAATAGTAAGGATGCAGTACTTATTATTATTAAAATACTATCAAAGCTGGCTGAGAACTTAGAGATTTATAAGTACTACCCTTATTTTTTGGACCAATTTGGGGAATAGCTACTATACTCAGCCCCTAATCCATACATTACTGAAGAACAGATTCATTTCACTATTAAACTGAAAATTCAATTTTATATTAGCAGGAGTGTGATTTAATTAAGTGACTATTTCTACTGCTCACCACCAAGGACCACTGACTCTAACTGACATTCTCAATGCAAGAGCTATGTGGGAAATATTCTTCCCACGAGTGGACAGAAATCTTTTCAGTCCTGTAAACTTTTTTTTCACCTTAGATTTAAATAGTTAATTACTAACTAATCAAACATAGCCATTCTGTCCTTATAGAGTTCCTAATTGATTCACAGGTACTGTTAGAATAAATATATGAAGAATTTCTTCATTTTACTGAAATATAGATAATCTAGAAACTATGTAAAGAGGGAAAAGCTTGAAGTCCCTATAATTGATAACATATTTTACTTATTTCCATACTGACTCTCCCTCACTGGTAGTACCACTTTTCATACTGTACAGAGATGCTTGAGAGTATGGTATTAAATGTGCTATAAGGCAGTTGATAAAAGTGGTCACAGCTTGTTGACTGGTAATATGCTCCAGCTAGCGGCATTATATTTTTTCTGAGGTTAGAATCACTTGTTTTATATTTAATGTTTTTGTATAGTAGAGACATTAGGTGATAAATGTGGAAGAGAAGCTGGAAATTTCTTGAAGAAATGAATTTGATGGGAATTTTTGAGCAACCTTTAATAGTGTTAACTCACTGTCTGATTTCTCTTTGTTCATTGTATTTACTTCTAAAATGCAATACTGACTTGTAAGGTCCACTTGGATTTGGCTCTCTATAGGAGGGCGACAGTCAGCAATTTTTCATGCCATCAGACCAAGCACTCTGTGTCTGTATATCTGTCTTTTGGATCTGAAGCTTTTCACATTTAGGGGAAGGCAGCATGCCTCTGGCTGAAAATCTGGGTGGTGTAACTTTGTGACCAAGAGTCCAGATGCTATGTCAGAAAGACCTTGTTTTGATTCTTGCCTGCCTACTTACTTGTCATCAGACTTTTGGCAGGTTATGTAACTCAGAACTTCCATTTTATCAATCATATGTTAATGAAAGCCTATCTTAAGGGTTTTGTGAATATTCATTCACTTATATATAAATAAATAGTTCTATGGCCAGTAAATACAGAGACAAACCATATGGCATTGCCATTTTCAAGTTCAAAATTGTCAATATCTGTAATTTCATATGGTTCAAACAAATAAAATCCCCTCAATAAATGGTAGCAATTATCCTAACAGAAACACTAACTTGCTTTAAGAACTTATACTTTAAATACACGTCATTAATTCTAATTTCCCAGATAGCATGGCACTTTGTTATAATGTGGCTTATTCTTGCACAGATTTGGGTGAACCTTAAATCATATAGTTCGATTACAAATTATTGAGTGGGCATAATATAATTAAACATGCTCAAATGTAATTTAAAATTTTCTTCCTTGCCTTCCCCCAAAATAAAGAAATCTGTTCTTCCACCAGTCTCCTCCTCCTCAGTGAATTGTACTTCATTCACGCTACTACTCAAAAGAGACAGTTGGGAGACCTCTGTGTTTTCTCCATTCTCTTCATTCTCCAAATGCAATCCGTCGACAGTGCTTATTGGAAATTCCTTCAAAATATATGAGTAATCTACTGACTTCCCATAGTTACTACTACTCATGTCCACACCTCCATCACCTACTACAATAAACTATTTAGTCACCCTGCTTTCACCCTTGACCCCTACAATCGTTTCTCAAAAAGGAGAGTGGACTGTTCTTTTGAACAAGGAAATCAATACAACTGATGACTTAAAACCTTCCCTTTTCTTCCCATTACCCAAGATGAAATCCAAAGTCCTTACCATGGCTTTCAGGGACCTTCATGACCTGGCCTCTGACTACCTCTGTGACCTAATCCAATCACTCTTCTCACTCGCTGCTCCCTAAACAAACCGGCCTTTGTGGTTTTCCTTCAAATCTCCAAGTTGTTCAAGCCCTGGACATTTGACTAGCAAATGCTTTCCCCCCACAATTTCAAATGTCACTTCAGGGTTTCCCTGGTGGCGCAGTGATTGAGAGTCCACCTGCCGATGCAGGGGACACGGGTTCGTGCCCCGATCCGGGAAGATTCCCGCATGCCGCAGAGCGGCTGGGCCTGTGAGCCATGGCCGCTGAGCCCGCGCTTCCGGAGCCTGTGCTCCGCAACGGGAGAGGTCACAACAGTGAGAGGTCCACATACCGCAAAAAAAAAAAAAAAAAATCACTTCAAGAGGGCTTCTCTGATCACTCCCAAGTAGCATCCCACCCACCTACATCACCTTATAGTGTATTTGTTACGTATTCTTTGCAATGTAACAATTTAAGAATGTAAGCTCTATGAGGGTCTGGCCCTCATTTGTCTTATTGAGTACTATATCCCAACGCCTGGAATAGTGCCTGGCGCAAAGTGCCTCTTCTGTGTTGGGTGAAGGATGTGCTAAAGAAACATGCAGAAGGAGCCCACAGACAGGAGCACCAGCTCCAGTCGCCACATCACAGCAGACTCATGAAAGACCCCAAGTGAGACCTGTAGAAGAACTGCCCAGCCAATCCATAGAATTGTGAGATACAGTAAAGGGTTGGATTTTTTTCAGCATCACCGAGGTATAATTGACAAATAAAATTGTAAGATATTTAAAGTATACAATGTGATGATTTGGGGCTTCCCTGGTGGTGCAGTGGTTGAGAGTCCGCCTGCCGATGCAGGGGACTCGGGTTCGTGCCCTGGTCCGGGAAGATCCCACATGCCGCCTAGCGGCTGGGCCCGTGAGCCATGGCCGCTGAGCTTGCGCGTTCGGAGCCTGTGCTCTGCAACGGGAGAGGCCACAACAGTGAGAGGCCCGCGTACCGCAAAACAAACAAACAAACAAAAACCATGTGATGATTTGATATTCTTATACTCTGTGAAAGGATTCCCCCCCTCAAGTAAATCCATCCCTCACATCACATATTTATCTTTTTTTTGGGGGGGGACCATTTAAGTTCAACTCTCTGAGCAAATTTCAATTATATAATACAGTGCTATCAACTATGGTCACCATGTTATACATTAGATCCTCAGACCTTATTCACCTTATAATTGAAAGTCTGTACCCTTCAAAGTTTGGAGAAGTACCAACCTCTCCCTATTTCCCCTACCCCACAGCCCCTGGCAACTACTTTCTATTCTCTGTTTCTATGAGCTTGACTTTTTAAGAAATAAAGTGTTGTTTTAAGCCTCTTAGTTTTGGAGTGGTTTATTATGTAGCAACAGATAAAACAAGAACACTTTCATTTATTTTAAATAAAATTTTACAACATTATATCAATGTTAAGGTAATTCCAAATTAAATTATTCACCACAATCAGGCACTTTAACCAGCATAAGTATTTTACTTGTCTATATGTTCTTCTAGCTTTTTTCTACATTGTTAAAATCATATAAATTTTCCCTTTTGTCACTGTAAATGGATTCGATAGCATCTACAGAGTTCTCCCAGTCTCTTTAAAATGGGATTTATATCTGTATAGACACAACAGGGTCCACACTGTCACTGTCCCTTACTGGGAAGGGGCCTTTGGAATCACACAGCGCAAATAACGGCTGAGCGCTTAAGTGCTGATAGTGTATGATGAACACCAAGCAGACTCAGCTTGCTTCTGCCCTCAACCCTTCCCCTTTCAGTCGGTCCCTAGTTACAAAGCGAAAGTTACAAAGATCGGAAGAGATAAGGCTTTGAAAGTGTATTCATTACATATCTGAGAAAGTTCTGGCTTCTGGGTTTGGAGAAACCATGGGGCAAAGGGTTTTCTTCCATTATTTTCCTGGTCTTCTTTTCTTTCTTGTTGTCTTCTACTTGGAAGGTGACTTTGACCCTGAAGAACTAAGAGGGGCTACAGATGCGACAAAAGAAAAGGAAGCAAGATTAATATTTGCCCCAAGATTCTGAGAGGCAAAGAAACCTTTAAGTTTCCTTCTAGGTGGTCCACTCCTTTGAAGATCCCAGGAGGGGTGTAGGATTTCAGGGCGTAAGTTGTCGCCTATACATAAAGATGATGGATTTGATCAAGGCACTAACCCCCTCCTCTTTCTACTTTTGGTGGTGATGGGGACAGAGTAGTTAGTGGTGGTGGCAGTGATGACAGATATGGTGATTTGTATGTTTTGCCAGCAAGGAGGTCAGTGGAGGAGGGTAGAGGGTGTAGATAAAGTGGCATAGGGCCACTGTGGGTTTTTGTGGGCTATCCTGCAATAGTGGCCATTATTTATAACACTGTTGCTACAGGGAAATTATTCTGTCTTCTGCACAGCTGACCGACAAATGAATTTGGAAAGGACACATTTATAAAGGAAGTATTCTACTTCTAGTAGCAACTATAACCACCAGGGGGCATAACTGGACTAGGAAGACAGAAAGAAAAGCAAAACTTTGCTCTAGGAGTATTGATTCTTAAACTTCTAAAATTCCTGCTGACCTTCAAAATTAAATTAATTCTTGTTGTCAGGTGTCTTTAATATGTACTAACATAAATCTAGGTGTGAGAAAGCTCCATATGCTCTTAAAAGATCAACACAAATATATAATTTAAAAGTTTACAAAATTAAATGCAAATTAATATCATTAACATAATGCGTGATATTTTGCTCAAACTCTATCTCCTCTGCCAAATGAAGACAGTAGAATGTACCACACAGGCTCTTGAGTTCAGTATGCTGCTATCACATTTCACTCTTCTCTTTCAGAACTACTACACATCTTTATGTACGGGCCATGCTGACATCTGACTGTCCCTTAGCTTGTACATTTCACTATGTATGAAGTCTGTTTCTGTTCTCTTTTTTGGCCAAGGACAATTAAAGTTCTCCCACTCACGGACAAACAATGGATCAACATAGACAACGCAAACATGGGCATTTTGTTGAAATGAAAACAAAACTTTAGATTTCCTAAGAAACCCCACAGACTTTCAAGCTGAAAATCTAGACCCCAATTTGAGAGGCTCTGCTACAGAGGATAAGGGGCTCAAAATGTTGTCAGTATGATGACTTGTCCTCACTATTTCCCTGGGTGGTTTATGCCTTTATTTCCCCAGCACCCTCTGCTTTATTTTCAATAGTGTCCTCATTTGGATGATAAAGTAATAAGGTTATATCTGCTTAGAAACCAGTCCCAGCATGGAGTTTTAAGATCAGGAAAGACCTGTGCCTTAGCAGTGGGAGTTAGGAAACAAAAGTTAAAGCCACTTACAGAAGCTTCTTAGGTTTCTTTGAGAAGCATATCTAGTCCAATATGAGTCAAGCTTTGGGGGTTAAACCCAAACTTTTGACATGTTCTGATCTTCTTTTTTGAAGAAGAGGCCTCAGGGATTCCCCTGACTCCCCATATTCCCAAAACACCACCTCAAAACACAGGCTATATAAGAAAGGAAATACATAAAGTGAAAGATTTCATCATAATGAGGATTCTCTGATATCTGAGAGCATATAAGGTCATTTTAGGTTAAGAGAAGCGAAACTTCTGAAAGGGCCACATTTACTCAGAAAAGCTGGAAGACAGGACAGCAGTTTTGTAACTGTATGACATAATTTGGCTAATATCATGCTTTGGGCTTGCTACACAACATGATTCCTTGCTGCCAAGTCTCAAGACCAAATTCAGTTGCCAATGTGACTTCAGATGGTTCAATGTTAATAATAATGAAAAGATGCCATAAAATATGGTTTTTAAGGAGACTGAGAAATATTTCTCTAAGAATGTCCCCAAAACAGATATTTGCTGAGATTGGTCTGTTGAAGTGATACTAATGAGAGCATTCTAGCAACTTTGAGTCCTCTTTCCTTCAGATGATGAATATTATTAGCATTATTTCATATTTACCAAGTCCCAACTGGGGCAACTTGTCATAATGGGCAGTGAAGGGAGAGGGAAAAAAGCACTACCTGTCCCTGGCATATGTGCCGAGGACACTCAATGTGCGGACAATGTCTTAAACGTGGTCTGCCGTTTAGGAGGTTTCATATGATTTTCAAGGATCTCACTGTGCCAGAGACAATTCAATTCAACTCAGTAAGCGTCTATTCGGAGCTAGTTGGGTACTTAAGGTATACAAAAATAATAAAACTGGGTTCTTGTTCTAATAAGCTAAATTCTCTAAGCTGAATTATTTGAGTAGAACCTACAAAATTTTTGCCATATCATCTGTATTTTTATTTACTCCATATTTTCCTAACATCATTATTTATTCAATACTTTTCTAGTATCTCTACCTACTTTAGCCATGTCTTAAAGAATATCTTGGGAAATCATGGAGTTGATGTTCCAGATATATATTTTTAAATACTTGTGTTTACATATTTCTTTTTTTTTACATATTTCTAATAGAGTGCACTTAAAAATGTGCATTGAAAAATAAACACAATTAAAAAAATTTTAATTGTGGGACTTCCCTGGTGGTCCAGTGGTTAAGACATTGCCTTCCAATGCAGGGGGTGCGGGTTCGGCCCCTGGTCAGGGAGCTAAGATTCCACATGCCTTAGGGCCAAAAAAAAAAAAAAAAAACCCAAAACATAAAACAGAAGCAATATTGTAACAAATTCAGTAAAGATTAAAAAAAATTTTTTTTAATTAATTAATTTATTTTTGGCTGCGTTGGGTCTTAGTTGCTGCTCACGGGCTTTCTCTAGTTGCAGCTAGTGGGGGCTACTCCTCTTTGTGGTGCGAGGGCTTCTCATTGCGGTGGCTTCTCTTGTTGTGGAGCACGGGCTCTAGGCGCGCGGGCTTCAGTAGTTGTGGCTCGTGGGCTCTAGAGCCCAGGCTCAGTAGTGTGGCGCACGGGCTTAGTTGCTCCGCAGCATGTGGGATCTTCCCGGACCAGGGCTTGAACCCGTGTCCCCTACATTGGCAGGCGGGTTCTTAACCACTGCGCCACCAGGGAAGCCCTAAAAAAATTTTTTTAAATCTCTTTTCCTTGGACTAACTAAAACCATCTTTTACTACTCTATGGGAATGATAATAATAAGGAATACTTAAAATATTTTACAAGGGTAGAATAAGTCAGATGATAGAGGTATAAAGAAAGGGTTACGGGAAATCACAGAAAGAAGAGTTTAATTCTGTTTGGGTCCATCAAGGAGGCCTAACTTAGAAGATGTTGTATTTGAGGAGGTTTTAAAAATATCTAAGCATGTAATATTTTTTTCAAACTAAAGAACATGGCAAAATGGTAAGATTTGACAAAGCTTGGTGGTGAGTGCACAGATATTCCTATATTATGCTCTTCTCTGTATGCTTGAAATATTTCATGATAACAATAATAAAATGTGTCTAAGGTTTGGAGAAGAGAAAAGCATTCCAAGCAGAAAAGAAAGTATGAGTGAAAGCACAGAATCCTGAAATTCAGGCTAGGTGTCTTCGATAGAAGGTGAGCACCGGAAGATTAGGATGTGGCAGATCATGCAGGACCTTGGCTAAGTAGTCCTGAATAAGAGGTCTGGGGGGGGGGGGGTGTGGGAAATCCCTGGAGGTTTCTGATGAACAATATATAACCAGAGCAGTAGATTAGGAATGGAACTCTGGGAGAGAACTGCAAGAAGGGGAGAGCCCAGATTTGGAAGGATCTTATAATAATGATTCGAGTGACAATACTGTAGTCTCCCTAAGCTCCATAACATGCTGATTTGCTCCCTTGTTCTGCCCACTTGCATCCTGTTTTTATTTTTTAAAAATCCATTTCTAGGACTTCCCTGGTGGCACAGTGGTTAAGAATCCACCTGCCAATGCAGGGGACACGGGTTCGAGCCCTGGTCCGGGAAGATCCCACATGCCACAGAGCAACTAAGCCCATGCGCCACAACTACTGAGCCTGCGCTCTAGAGCCTCTGAGCCACAACTACTGAGCCCGCGTGCCACAACTAGGGGAGGCCGTGCACTAGAGCCCATGCTCCGCAACAACGGAAGCCACTGCAATGAGAAGCCCACGCATTGCAAAGAACAGTAGCCCCCACTCGCCGCAACTAGAGAAAGCCCGTGTGCAGCAATGAAGACCAAGTGCAGCCAAAAAAAATAAAAAAATCCATTTCTATTGGGTAGTCATATTTCCTCCTTCCTACCCTAGATCCTTTGCAGTCTCGTCCAACTATATTATAGACAAGGGTCTGCTAAACTTTTCCTGTAAATGGCCAGATAGTAAATATTTTAGGCCTTGCAGGCCATACAGTCTCTGTTGCAACTATTCAACTCTGTTGTAGGGAGAAAAGCAGCCACAGACAATACATAATGAATGGGTGTGGCTGTGTTCCCCTAAAACTTTATTTATAGACCCTGAAATTGAAATTTCAGATAAGTACCCTTCTTTTGAATTTTTCAACATTAAAAGCGTAAAAACCATTCTTAGTTTTCAGGCTGTATAAAAATAGGCTGCAGATTACAGAAATGCAAAACAAAACCATAATGAGATACCATTCCTCACCCCCTGATGGCTGTAATCAAAAAGACAAATAATAACAAGTGTTGGCGAGAACATGGAGAAATTGGAACCCTCTTACATTACTGTGGGAATGTAAAATGTCACAGTAGCCTTGGAAAACCCTTTGGCAGTTTCTCAAATCGCTAAGCATAGAGTTACATATGATCCAGCAATTCCACTCCTAGGTATATACCCAAGAGAAATGAAAATATATGTCCACACAAAACATAATACACAAATGCTCATGGCAGCATTATTCATCATAACCAAAATGTGGAAACAGTGATACAATGGATCATTTGGCAGTAAAAAAGAATGAAGTGTTACTGTGCTCAACCTGGATAAATCCTGAAAATATGCTAAGTGAAGGAAGCCAGTCACAAAAGACCACCTACTGTATGATTCCACTTATAAGAAATGTCCAGAATAGGCAGATCTATAGACAAAAAGTAGATTAGTGGTTACCTAGGGCTGGGCGCGTTTTGGAGACAGGGGGATTAACTTGCTCATGAGTGACAGTTTTTTGGGGGGTGTGATGAAAATTTTATAAAAGTGACTGGGGTGATGATAGCACAACTCAGTAAATATACCAGACAACCACTGAACTGTACACTTTAAAAGGGTAACTGTATGGTATGTAAATTATATCTCAATAAAGCTGTTAAAAAATAAATAACGGGCTGCAGGCTAACTGGTCACGCAGGTGGCAGTTTGCCAGCTTCTGCTGTAGGCACCAAATGAACTGGCTCCTTTCAGAAGCTTACTAGTAGATTCAGCTATTTAAACTTGGAAAATTCAATTTAGAAGAGCTGCAAGATAACTGTAGTCAGACAGGCCTTTGTTCTTGGGTGTTGCTAGTGAGGGGATCTGTACGTCTCATAGATGTACAATCTAAGCAATGATGAATTCCTGTTTGTAATTAAAGCCAGGAATTCAGCCCCCATACTCAGATATACTCAGACTCACAGTAGTTTCCAGCAGTGAGGTCTTGCAGAGCCACTAGGCTGCAAGGACCTTCACTTTGTCCCAGCCAAGCTTCCCAGGCAAGCAATCATTTTGTCCATCTTTCTTCTTCTAGACCAGCTGGCTGGTTACCTCAGATTCCTCAACTTCCCATGATTAAAAAACAAAGCTTTGGGGACTTCCCTGGTGGCGCAGTGGTTAAGAATCCACCTCCCAATGCAGGCGACATGGGTTCGAGCCCTGGTCTGGGAAGATCCCACATGCCGCGGAGCAACTAAGCCCCTGCGCCACAACTACTGAAGCCCGGGTGCCTAGAGCCCGTGCTCTGCAACAAGAAAGCCCGTGCAGCACAACAACGAAGACCCAATGCAGCCAAAAATAAATTTAAAAAAAAAAAAGCTTTATCTCATTGCCTCTTTGGAGAGGTAATGCAAGGGGGTGATGGTAAAACTTAACCTAAATTTTTCTTCTTGTAATCAGTCTCGGCCAAGGCAAGACTACCTCCAGTAGACTACAAGCTCCATGAAGTCAGGGCCTTATATGATTTGTTTATGACTATATCTCCTTACCTAGCCCAGGATCTGGCTGATCATAGATGCTCAACAGATGTTTTCAATAAGAAGCAGATGTTTTGAAAAATATCAATTACGACAGGAAGACTATGAAATTACCTTAAAAATGTAAAAGTAGTTTATGACCAATATTATGATATAAATTAGAATAAAGAGAATGAAAAGAAGGACAGAAATATGATTAGAAAAGTAGGAAAGGAGATGAGGAGAGAGTGTTAAAGAGAGAGGACACAGAGTCACCATTATAAGCAAGAGAAGGAGCATGGTAAAAAGAGAATTTTATTTAAAATAAAAACTGGTGAGGGTTTGACTGAAGGAGCATTTATTTTGGGAATAATCCTTTTAGGAGACTTGGTGAGTTGTAAGCCAGGACTGCTACCCATACACTGGTCAAAATAAAGACCATCCCAAATTTTGAAAAGGACAGTTTTGTCCACCACTTCATACCTTTTGTCTTAAATCCTTAGAATCTCCTGAATGAGATATTACATACCTTCCCCAGGAGGACTAGAAGTTTTAGGAAATAAAGCACATAGCAGTGTTTTTGCTTTTAAGAGGGAAGCTTTTCAGTTCACTTCCAGCCTTAATTCTTAGATAATTTGTGCCTCATCTCCTCTCTCTTTAGGCTTTGCATGTGGTGATAGCTAATTTTTAAAAATTGGAAGAGAATCTTTGGTTTTATCATTAAGTGTCAAGAAGAGGTCATGTGTAGAAAAAAATGTTTAATAAGATGCAGAAAGCACAGCCCCAAGGGTCTCCATGAAGACCTTTGCCTTACATGTAAATGGATAAATGGATGGATAGTAACGTGGGTGAGAACGACAGGAATGAATGATCAGAGGAGTTAAGAATTCAATGATACATAAATACTTAATACATAAATACTTAAGAAAAAATACTCAAACGACCTTCTCCGAGGAACACAAGATATGAATTTTAATGATGTCACTAAAAGACCCAAACAAGTCCATGATCATTTAAAACACAAAGGGAGGATCCCTTTATCTTAATGAGTGTTCCAATCTCCTAGAATTAACTAGAAAGAACATGTTGACAAAGATACAACTCCAATCTATTTGGGAGTTTAAATAGTGTCGATTTATGAGAACATTTATATTTTATTAAGAAAAATGATTAAAAAATTTGCTGGGGTTCATAGTACAGCATTAGTAAAATTGAATACCATAATTATTTCAACAACTAATTATTGAGTATCAACTATGTGCTAGTCACTGTAAAGATTAATAAGACCCAGTGTGCCTATCTTCAAGAAGCTTACTATACAGCAAGCTTATAGTAAGTTAACTACAGAAATAATTATACGATAAAGTAGTTGATAATAAATAAACAGGAGGTACAGAGCTTTATGAGTTACAAGGCAAAAAGGCTTGTATATTATTGAGATAATCAGTAAAATTTTTCATGAAGGAAGTAGCATTTGAGATGAGGCTTGGAAAACAGCAACTTTTTCATAGTCTTGAGAGATGAGCATTCCAGATAGTGGGTACAGTAACAGCAAAGGTACAGAAGTGGGAAAGCAGGAGAGATTTTTAGGAAACTCAACAGCTATTTTGCCAAAGTGTAAACTATATGTTTTGGGGAGGGGGCAGTAGGAAATACCACAACTGGACAGTTATGTAGGAGTCCAATTGTGGGGAGCTTTTCAAATTCATTCCCTCACTCATTCAACATTCACTGAGCCCCCGTGCCTGCCACTGTGCTGAACACAGCAGCAAAAAAATAGATAGGAGACGTGAGTACTGTAACCACATCAGCTGTGTCTCCACAGACGTTCACAACTAGAGGCCTAAACATTCTTTTCATAAAACGAAGTCACACTATTTGTCTGCTCCCTAAATTTCATATTGAATTAGTCAAGCTCATTAACGGCCGTGACCTGAGTCCAGGCGATTGCTGTCTCACAGGGGTTCAAAAGTAATTTTGAGGAAGAGAGAAACACATTTGCAACCAATTATACTTTCCAGTTACACTCTAATTTCAAGGAACTAGGTCAAATTCCTTAGCAGGTTCGGAAGGATTTAACCTGTTCCTTTCTGGGAACAGTGACCTCTGCAGCTTGTTCCTTAAGAGGCTGGTGCCACTCAGTTTGTCCCAGTGGGGTGATATCATGATGATAATCACACCCCAGTAGCTGATCCACCAGACTGGCCACATTTGGGATTTATCAAGGTACTGCTAAAGAATTCTAAGGACAAATTCTTGCAGCTGTTTTCAGCCTTGAACATGACTGGAATATCAATCTATAAGCTGGAGGTGGCACATGTTGGAGATTTATTGAAACTACAGGAACCCAGATTTTACTGTGGCAAATTTGGGCACCCTGGCTATTAAAATAAAGAGATTATGCCTACGTTTAAACCTTTTAAAAAGGAAATGTGAAATAACCAAACATTAAAAATAGAAATGAAAGTCATTGAAATGCAGAGCAATTATATAGATGACAAATTGAAATGTAAAAATGTATTCACGAAAAGGCTATGATAAAAGATTATCATTCACTCAAGGTGTTATAATAAGGAGGGCTTCCCAGGCTGAGTGTTAATTGAATATAAGGTGGGGGGAGGGGCCTAAAAAGCTTTCTCAGTTTGAAGTTCAAATCTGTGGAACTCCCTGTCCTCCCGGCTTTAACTCAGACCTGACATTACTCACTTGAGGAACTGCTGTCAAGCTTGTCTTTGCATCCAGGCAGAAAACAGCACTGCAAGTCTTTACAAAAAGCCTCTGGGCCTTGAGTGGCCTCACTGATGAAAGTTAATTTACTAGTCTACTTGCCACTTACATGTTAGTCTTCTAATAAGATAGTGTTTCTCAGAGTACCTAAACTCTGTCCTTTCACCCCCTCAACCTGAAATCCATGTTGGACCAGCCCAGTCAGGAAAATGGCCTAGTTTTGATCCCCTAGATAATTATATGAGTCTTTTTTCTTTTTGGCTCTGTTGCGTGGCTTATGGGATCTAAGTTCCCCGACCAGGGACTGAACCTGGCAGTGAAAGCGCAGAGTCCTAACCACTGGACCAACAGGGAATTCCCAGGGGTCATTTTTCAAACCAAATTTCTGCTGGGTGACTCTCTCTACAGCTTAGAAAGGAAGACATAGCAGAAATATTTATTCAATTCAGTCAATCAGTATATATGTTTTAGTGCCTAATATATTCCTAGCACTGTGCATGATGCGACTAGGGAGAGAAGTGTCAGAGGCTAACAGTCAGAGATATAGGATCAACACAAATAAAGAAGGTATAAGACAGTACTCCTTTGTATGGACTGTGCTAAGAAGGCACCCTGTCCAACTGCCTTGCTACCATGGTGACAGTTACTAAGAAATGCACAGATCCACATACGAACAGGTTACAGAGTTCTGTTTTGTTGTTATTGTTTTTAAATATGCAGTTTCTCCAGTGAGATGAATGGTTCTTAATATCAGTCTCCAATTTTCTCTATGAACTCTGTATTCAAGTCCTTAAAGAGCATGTCGACCAATCCATGCAGACCCTGCACAATTTGGGGGTTTTCCTGTTGCTTGGGGATCAGGCTTTAACCCTTCATGTGTAGTGTGGAATAACCACAAGTGTTCCAGGCATCTAAGTTTACCTGACTCTAATACACAGGTATGATTTCCCAAGGATACCCCAAGGTTAAGAAGGAATTCTTTTTTTTTTTGCAATAATAACTAAAGATGTTTATTATAGCATTATTTATACCATATTTTATCCAACTATAAGAAGGAATTCTTGATCATCCCTAAATTCCTGCTTTTTAGTGGCTGCTATCTCCTCTTTGCCCCACCTCATCCTAGCTGTGACCACTGTCCCCTCCTCATTTATTCCCCAAACACCATTACATACAAGTGGTTCTTTATAAAAGACTTTGACTGAAAGTCTGCGAATTATAAGAGTAAGTAGTATTCTATATCACAGGATAGGAAATATAAGTATCCAAAAGTTCTATGGCCATTTTCAACACAGGGAATTTCTCCCTATATTTTCCTCTCAGGCTCTGCCTGCTGCCACTTTACTCAGATTTCCTTCTCCTTCATCTCTTTTCTGAGTTCTGCAGGTCCAAATCGCTGTCATTTCATTACTCCAAGCAATGTAATTCTCATAGTCAAACCGTCCCCCATATAGACTAACTCACAATCCCCAAAGGCCCATCTTTTTTTTTTCTCTCCTCAAACAAAATCTCCATTTACCCCAGAGGTGGATTTTGCTGTTCCTCTGGAATATAAAATAGCAGCTAAACATAACTGTTTTTAAAAGGTACTTATTTTCTTTCCCTGCTTACACACTTTTTGGCTGAATTCTTCTGTTTACTCTGTACTCATGGTAACTTTTTTCTTGAGACTGTCTGAACTACAGATGTAAAGTCAAAGTGTCAGAAACATTATGCATCGTGCATAGGTCATTCATATGTTTAGAGACAAGTTTAGTTCCTTTTCGTTCTTTTTAAAATTCATTTTCTAAAAAAGTGATTCCTCAAAGATTGAGAAAAACTATGGAATGATTTGTGATTTTCTGATTGCCCTATAGGAGATACATAGGGAGCAGAATAAAAACTGGTCCCCTGTAGAAAACTCCCTACTGTATCTGGCATTATCCACAGGCCAAGACCCCTTTATATGCATGCAACACAATTTTCATAAAAGAAACCTTTTCACATTCAGTCACAGGAGTAGACGCTTGGGCGGTGACCACAGCTCTGCTTTAAGGATAAGAATCTTAACTTTGACTACAGAAATGTTTCCGGAAGTGCTGAGTACTGATTTCTTGGAGGCAGCCCTCAATTACATTTGAATGTCATCCCCAAAAGAAAGTAACACATGACAGTAAGTACAGCCTCTTGTGAAGATGGATATTTCCCCTTAGAAAGATCTCAATCTTTCTATCTATATATACACCCCTGGACTAGGTACCATGGAAGATGTGAGAAAACAATAAAACAAAATTGAAATCCCATAGGAGCTTAGAATTCAGAGGGTGAGAAAAGTTTCACTATACAGAAGTAATAATTATTGAATGAAAAACAAAGTAGAATTTATTCACAGAGTTCTGGAATTTTAGAACTAGAAGTATTTTAAAGATTATTCACTGATATACAGAGGAGCAAACTGGAGCCCAGAAGGGTTACCTGAGGTCACGCAGTGCATTAGTGGCAGAGCCAGGAAGAGACCACAGATATCAAGAGCTTTGTCTACTTTACCACACTGTAACAACTATTAAGCATCAATTCTATGCAAGGAAATATACAGCTTGAGATAGTAAATGCAAAATGCCTAGCACAATGTGTGGGACCATCAGCTGTCATCATTATCATAATCATCATCACAATCATAATGGTTAAGAGTACAAATTTTGTGGGCAGAAGACCTAAATAGATATTTCTCCAAAGAAGACATATAGATGGCCAAGAGGCACATGAAAAGATGCTCAACATGGCTAATTATTACAGAAATGCAAATCAAAACTACAATGAGGTATCATCTCACACCAGTCAGAACGGCTATCATTTAAAAAGTCTACAAATAACAAATGCTGGAGAGGGTGTGGAGAAAAGAGAACCCTCCTGTTGGTGGGAATGTAAATTGGTGCAGCCACTGTGGAAAACAGTATGGAGGTTCCTCAAAAAACTAAAAATAGAGTTGCCATATGATCCTGCAATCCCATTCCTGGGCATATATCCAGAGAAAACTATAATTCAAAATGATACGTGCACCCCAATGTTCATTACAGCACTATTTACAATAGCCAAGACATGGAAGCAACCTAAGTATCCACTGACAGATGAATAGATAAAGAAGATGTGGTACATATATACTGTGGAATACTACTCAGCCATAAAAAAGAATGAAATAATGCCATTTGCAGCAACATGGATGGAACCAGAGATTATCACACTAAATGAAGTCAGAAAGAGAAAGACAAATACCATATGATATCACTTACATGTGGAATCTAAAATACAACACAAATGAACTTATCTACAAAACAGAAACAGACTCACAAACATAGAGAAAAGACTTGTGGTTGCCAAGGGGGAGGGGGCTGGAGGAGGGATGGATTGGGAGTTTAGGATTAGCAGATGCAAACTAGTATATACAGAATGGATAAACAACAAGGTCCTACTGTGTAGCAGCACAGGAAACTATATTCAGTATCCGGTGATAAACCATAATGAAAAAGAATGCATATATATGTATAACTTAATCACTTTGCTGTAGAGTAGAAATTAACACAACATTGTAAATCAACTATACTTCAATAAAATTAAGTTTTTTAGTACAAATTTTGGTATTGGAACTGGAGGGTTGCAGTTCTACCACTTATTGTGTAACTGTAGATGAGCTACTTATCTTCTCCAAACCCTAGCTTCTTCATCTATAGAACGGGAATAAAAATAATATCTACCTAATAGGATGGTTATGAGGATTATATATACTTCTCACTTGAGTATGTTCAAACATTAGCTGTTCCATTTATTAACCTATATAGGTATACAGAGAGACAGACAAAGATACACACATACAGAGTATTGGTGGAACTTCTCTTTGCTCTGCCAAAAAGAAAGCCAAAAAGTTAACACTTTTTTAGCTTTTACTATATAGATATCAGTACACAAAAGTATGGAGCAAAGAAAATAGGAAAAGAAATGCTATTTGGGATATTACAATATAGAAACTGCTTACTATTCTCAACAAATATACACCAAGTTTCTGTTTTCAAGGAGCTTGTAACCTAGTGGAGGAAGAAACCAGGCTGTTAGGATATGGAGTGATATACACGTTGCAAAGCCAGAGTTAAGAGCTGTGAAAGCTCACAAAAGGGCATCCTATTCAGTAAGAGTGGAGGCAGAGAAGTGAGTCTCAGAGAAGGTTTCTCAAATAAAGGAATAAAGAGCTGGCCAAAGATGAGAAGAGTTGGAAAGTGCCTAAAGCTACAATCCAGGTGGGTCCTCAGGATCCATGCCAAACCCCTAGTGTGCCTTCTTACACTGCAGGTGTTAAAGAAGGAAAAACCACACCTCCCCCATCTCCCTGCAGTTAGGGTTCTGCTCCTGCCAATTAGAAGGTGGATCACAGGCTGAAGCCACCTGCTTTGTTTCTGCTGGCGAACTCAGCTGTGAACACGTTGGGCTTTTCTGCTACATTATTTCAGTGTCTAGGTACTAACTTCACAGGCGTTGAGAGGTAGTCACAGGAGCAGCAGTGGCTTCCTGATCCTTGGATTAACAGCTACAGTGGTATGTCTTTGAACTCAACAGTTCCAATGGAGTCCCCTGATTCCCCGTCTCTCTGATTATTGCAGAGGTAGCAGCCACCCTGGTAAACCAGCCCAGCAGTCTTGTCCTAGTAATCATTCCTGGAGGCCCCACTTTATCCCTTCACCCTTTCCAATAACTTTGTAAGCTCCTGATTCCCTGAATTAAATCCTTCTTGCTTAAAATGATGTGAATGGTTCCCATTGCTTGAATCAAATACACCAAAAGAATACAAAAATGCAAAATGTGCCATGAATAATATTATTTGCAGGGGTCAGCAAATAATGGGCTGAAAATGGGTGTGTAAATATCTCTTTGAGATCCTTTCTTTTGGATATATACCTAGAAGAGGGATTACTGGATCATACGGTATTTCTGTTCTTAGTTTTTTGAGGAACCACCACACTGTTTTCCATAGGGGCTGCACCATTTTATGTTCTTACCAACAGGGGACAAGAGTTCCAATTTCTCCACATCCTCGCCAACAATTGTGATTTTCTGTTTTGTTTTTTTGATGGTAGCCATTCTAATGAGCATGAGTGATATGTCACTGTGGTCTTGATTTGCATTTTCCTAATCATTAGTGATGCTGAGCATCTTTTTATATGCTTTTTGGCCATTTGTGTGTCTTCTTTGCCCATTTTTAAATTGGATTCTATTTGTTGTTGTTGTTGAATTGTAAGAGTTCCTTATATATTCTGAATATTATCCCCTTATCAGACACGTGATTTCCTTGGGTTGCTTTTTCACTCTGTTGCTTCTGCCAGTCCAGTTTTAGTCCATGCTCACGAATGGAAGTCTAGTCTGGAGCAACTTGCTGGCAGTCTGGCCAGATCTGGAGCCATCTTCCATCCTAAAGACACCAGTGGGAATAAGCCAGAGCATCCCTATCTTGGACACTTCAGGTCTTAGCTACTCTGATTCCCTGTGATATCGAAAGGTACCTCCATGCTTTACTTTGAACCAGAACAAGCCAACCTAAGGTTTCTGGGGCTGCCAAATTAGAAGGAGCCTCAAGACTGGGTATGGGAGTCATGGAGGTAGACTCACCAGATTCAGGTTTTCCACTGTCAAGTACCTGCCACTAGAAAGCTGAAATCAAACACAATTTTCACATCTGTTTTGTAATTTAGCGCTGCTCCTTTTACTTCAAAGAGTAGTTCAGTTCATCTTCTTTGATTCTCTCTGTTTATCCTGAGGGGATAAAATATCCCAACCCTAGAGACCTTAACGATTTCCAGTAGAATACATAGAGAGTTAATGCATGACTTAGTCTAAAATACAACCCAGTTCACACAGTACTTGCTCCAAAAAATCCTTGCTGATTCTGTATTAGTGGGTATGAACTCCAAGGCATGCTACGTTTGCTAAAATATCCTATTTGAAGAGAGACGATTCTGATTTATAGAAGGTCTATTTCCTTTTCTAACTACTACTGCCTTTTGGAAGACTTTAGGAAGCCTTAATGTGCATTATTTTTATGGTCCCCACAAGAAAAGGAAAACGGGATGGTTAACAGAGCTGCATTAGGTCAAGAAGAAGAAACACTGGAAATGAAAGATCCTAATTCTCTTCTTCCCTGACTTTTATGTTAAGTTGTTGCTATTCAAGGGCCTACATTCAAGTGTTTATCACTGCATTACCTTTAATTATGAGTATCAGGGATAGTGACATTTATAAATGATTTCAGCTGTAAGTAACAGAAAACCCAAACATAAGTAGGTTAAAAAAATAGTTTTTTCCTCATCATAACAAGAAATCCAGAGATAGGCAGTTGCTGGCACTGGTTTAAATGTTCAGCGATCTCAAGGCTAAAAGTCGTTCATTCTCTCAACTTTTCGTTCACGGATGAAAGATGGCTACCACAGCTCCAGACATCCTATTCTTTACAAAGTAGAGAGAACAGAGAAGAGATGATACCAGTTCTGGCTGTGCCATTTTATTTGGAAGGCATAAGGTTTCCTGGAACTTCCCCCTCAACCTCAGAAATCTTCAGCTTACTTCTCGAAGGCTGAAACACCACTCCCAGGTGTAAGCAAGGCTAGGAAAACAAAATACATGGGAATATTTGGTTTTCCCACCCCAGAAGCAGGCAAGTGAGAGGGAAGTTGGCAATGAGTGTTGGTCTGCCAAGTTTTAGGGTTTGCCACAGTGAAAACCAGGAAACACCAAAATATTCAAGAATGCAAGACTGACTAAGTGTAACGTGCCATATGAATCCCAGGTAGCTGTTAAAAATTGTGGTACAGAAAAATACTTAGTGGCATCATGCAAAATTATTCATAAAATGTTATCAACTAAAAAATTAACATATAAAACAATAGATGAGAAAACATCAAATTTGTTGGGGTGACCTAAGTTTAGATAGATTTTTAAAAATAAATTTATTTATTTATTCATTTATTTATTTATGGCTGGGTTGGGTCTTCCTTGCTGCGCGCGGGCTTTCTCTAGTTGCGGCGGGTGGGGGCTACTCTTCATTGCGGTGCGCGGGCTCTAGGCACGCGGGCTTCAGTAGTTGTGGCATGCAGGCTCAGCAGTTGTGGCTTGTGGGCTCTAGAGCGCAGGCTCAGTAGTTGTGGCACATGGCCTTAGTTGCTCCGTGACACGTGGGATCTTCCCGGACCAGGGCTTGAACCTGTGTCCCCTGCATTGGCAGGCAGATTCTGAACCACTGCGCCACCAGGGAAGCCCTAGATAGATTTTTAGAAGTTAAATATATATATGCAAAAAGAAAAAAACTGGAACTTATACTCTGAAAATGTTGACTTAGGTTGGGTTTTCCAGGAAACAGACTCTGAGGCAGAGATTTGCTTGCAGCTGGTTTAGTGGAGAGTGCTCTGAGGAGCAGCACCTGTTGTGGGGGCAGGACTGGGCAGAGGGAGAAGGTGAACTGCAGGGCAGATGTCACAGAGGCTTTAATTGGTTCCATTGGAAGTTCTGAAGCTGAAGTCCCAGACTGTCCCAACTGAGGGACTGTGCCTTGTACCTCCACAAGTGACCAGTCGTGGGATTTGGACTGTCCCCAGGGACGGGATATAACCTAGCGTGAGGCAGTTTCCTTCACAGAGGCAATTTTGGAGAAGAATTCAACTGTGAGTCATCAGCGGCCAACATTCTTGGCAGCTGTATCTTGAGATCCGGGCAGCACACGGCAGCGTCCACCAGAAATGTCAACAGTGATTATCTCTAGGTTTGGGGATTAAGGTTGGTTTTCTCTCTTTTTAAAAATATTTTCCAAATTTTCCATAATGAATATAACATTGTTCTAAGCATTAAATGAGTTAATTCATAGAAGGCAGTTAGCACAGTTCCTGGAATTTATTAAACACTCAATAAATTTAGCTATAATTATTTTGTATTTATATATATATGTATATACGTGTTCATGTAACATTTTAAAGGGAAAACATAAATATGGATATTGTCAAGAAGAACGTATGAAATAGGATTAAAATAATAACAGAACTTGCTGTTCCTTTTGGCTTATTATTTTTTAAAATATTTATTTATTTATTTGGCTGCACTGGGTCTTAGCTGCAGCATGAGGGATCTTTGTTGCTGTGTGCGGGATCTTCGTTGCAGTGTGTGGGATCTGTAGTTGCGGCATGCGGGATCCTTAGTTGGGGCATGCAGGATCTAGTTCGCTGACCAGGGATCGAACCTGGGCCCCCCGCCTTGGGAGCTTGGAGTTTTAACTGCTGGACCACCAGGGAAGTCCCTGGCTTATTATTCTTTTAATCTGTGTTTTAACCTGTGAAATTCTTTCTTATGACATTGTTTCTTTCCGGCATGTCCAATAGAACTTTATGTAATGACAGAAATTTCAGGGACTTCCGTGGCAGTCCAGTGGTTAACACCCCACGCTCCCAATGCAGGGGGTGTGGGTTCGACCCCTGGTCAGGGAACTAAGATTCTGTATGCCGCACGGTCAGTGTCTGTGCTGCCCAATATGGTAGCCATTAGGCACAGGTGGCCGCTAGGCACTGGAAATGTAGTAGAGCAAATGAAAAGCCAAGTTTTAAATTTTATTTAGTTCCAATTCATTCAAATGTAAATAGCCACATATTGCTAGTGGCTACCATATTGGACAACGCAGCTCTATACCAATATTAGGCAATGGTTATGTAGAGAATAGACCTAAAATATTCTTTCTCTAAGTTTGGATTCGTTCCTCAACTCACTACCCTGTATAATCTCCTACTTGTGATTTCAAAATCACATTTTATTTACACATATTTATTTACATATAAAATAAATTTATATTTATTTACAAAAAAGGGCTGTTGGTGGTGGTGGTGGTCAGACTTTTAAAATATGCAACAGGGAAAGTAATTTAGTTGAAAGGTGCTAAAGAGCTACATAATGTATTGCTAACTGTATGGTATCTTTTAGTAAATAATCCAAAGAGAAAATGAAAGAGGTTGTTCCATATCATATATCTGGTTCCTCTTCGTAAGCTAAAAGAGACTTCTCACCAAAATCATACTTTTCAACCATACTGTCCATATAAAAAGGGAGATAACTGCAGAAACAATTTGAAAATGCCTAAATAACAATGTGGAAGTCTCTTACCTCTTAGATGGGAGGCATATGTATATGGTAGGAGACATATGTATATGGGGATAACTCACTAACAGCAGCCAAGTTTCTGGAGAAAAGAGACACAGATCTTGGTTTGCATCTCACCCTGCGAGTTAATGGCTGTGCGTACTTTGAACAAATTACTTAACTTCTCCATAATCAAATGGTGATAGCTACACCTGCCTTGAAGATGAGTTGAAAGATTAGTGATATGTAAAGCACCTGGCATATAGTAAGTGCTAAATCAATGACAGTTTTATTATGATGTTAGTATAATGTGAAGAAAACAGATCAGCAAGAAGGAAGTAAGCCCAAATACTTAAAAACTGGGGTAGGAATTAACTGGAATAATCATTAAATTGTAAAATTATTTTTGGTATATTTTGTTTTATGTGTATTTCAACCACACAAAACTTAGTCAACTGTTTATCAAATGAATGAAAAAAATGGATGCTTGAATAAATGAATGAATAAATGCCTTGCCTGTTTTTAATATCATTTTGCCTCCCAAATGGGTTGTTATCACTAAAATGGTTTTGTCACTGGCATTGTCACTAGGGATATTTTCAAAGACTCTGTAAAGAGCAGTATCAAATCAATGGTCTTTTCTAGACTTAACAGGAGGGATTTGGGCTGATATTAAGAAACAACTTCTTGAGCAATATTACTAATGGAGCAGTTAAGAGCTTCCATCCTTAGATATTTTTAAGAAGACAGATAATACTCCATGCTGGAAATGTCATCATCTTCTGTGGTAGTTAGCTTCCAGGGTAGCCTCCATTGAACCTTACTTCCTAAGTCAATCAAGGATGGTCCTGAGTATGGCTGAGGTGATGTGTGACTTCCAAGGATATGTCGTAAAAAGCATTGCAGCTTCAGCTCCAGTCGATCAGATTGATCACATGCTCCATGATAAACCAGTAGCCATGCTGTGAGGAGGACACTCAAGCCATCCCATGGAGAGGCCCATGTGGCCAACAGCCTGTGCCAATCCACTGGACATGTAAGAGAGCCACCTTGAAAGCAGACTCTCCAGCTTCAAACAAGTCTTCAGATGACCACAGCCCTAGCCAACATCTGACTGCAACTTATGAAACACTGAAACAGAAATGCCCAGTTGAGCCACTCTTGAATTCCTGACTCACAGAAATTGTGAGAGGGAATATATGACTTTTATTGTTTTAAGTCACTAAGTTTTGGGGTTATTTGATATGCAGCCAACATATCATCAATGGCAAACATTTATTGCTACTGTCCAAAATGTCCTGCTAATGGGCTGAACCAGATGACCATTTTTTTTTTGAACCAGATAACCATTTAAGGTAACTTCTATCTTTGTTACATCAACCTTTTAACAGCTTATCATGTAATGAACTCAGTATCTTTTTCCTATAAAATTCCTATGAGACAAGGAGAATCAGCCAATCAAATATTTAACAAACATCCATTAAGTCTGTGGAATTAAAGAACATCAGCTAAAATTGGAGTCAGGACACACCTGTAGGGAGAGCTCTCACAGCTGTGCATCATCAATTACTCCAAATTGGAAGAGACATACCCCTACATCTCTCCCACAGGAAGGTACTGCCTACTTTACTATCCAGAAGGAAGAAGAAAACCATCTTTCTGGCCAACCACAGCCCAGCCAATCAGAGACTGTAGCACCCTGGCCAATGAGAAGCCTCTATACTTTGGACTGCCAGCTTCCTCCGGTGAACTCTTTAGTTATGATAGCCCCTACCAAGGCCTCCCTTTTCCCTATAAAAGCAAGCTCCCCTTCCATGTTCTCTGGATTTGCCTGTGGTCCACCACAGTTCCCATAACCTGAATTGCAATTCCTCTGGCTATTCCCAAATAAACTTGTTTTGCTGGTAAAATAACTGGCTATTATTAAAGATGATAAATTCAAGGTATTACTCTAGGTGCTCTGCTGATTAAAAGGTATGATGATGCTAATGACAAAAATAACAATAATAGTAACAATAATAAGTATTACTAATATTTATTAAGCATCTACTTTAGACACTGTGCATATACTCTCATTTAACCTTAATATACATGGCCAAATGTTTTCCAGGAAGGTCATACCAAATTACACGCCCATCTGCAGTGTATAAGAACAGAGTCACTGTATGTTTACCAGCACTTAAAAACAATTTTTTTTAATCTGATAGGTGAAAAATACAATAGTTTAATCTGCATTTCTATGATTACTAGGTCTTGACATGTTAAGCACATCAAACCTTTATCTGACATACATTACAAATATTTTCCCCCCAGGTTGGTATTGTGTTTTTTTGAAATTTTTACAGTCAAGCCAATCTCTTCCTTTGTAATTTCTTCCAATTCTTTTGTAATTAGGTTCTTCTCTATTTCTAGATCAATTAAATTTTCACTTGTATTTCTTTCTAGTTTGTTTACATTTTTTTGTTTTTGACTTTGAGTTTACACAGTAATTTACTTTGTTAGACTTTTGTTTTCTTCTCTATTCTCTTTTTTTTTAAGTGGAGTATAGTTGCTTTACATGGCTGTGTCAGTTTTATGTGTGTTTTTTTTTTTTTTTTTTTTGCAGTACGCGGGCCTCTCACTGTTGTGGCCTCTCCCGTTGCGGAGCACAGGCTCCGGACGCGCAGGCTCAGTGGCCGTGGCTCACGGGCCCAGCCGCTCCACGGCATGTGGGATCTTCCCAGACCGGGGCACGAACCCGTGTCCCCTGCATCGGCAGGCGGACTCTCAACCACTGTGCCACCAGGGAAGCCCTATGTTTTGTTTTTTACACATGTAATTATTTTTTGTTGCAGGATACAGGGCAAAAGTCTTTCTTCCCCCATAATCATGTCTCCTTCACTTATAAATTGAATAAGTTTTCCTTTCCCCACTGATTTATGATGCCACCTTTACTGTCTAAGGAATTCTTATATTACTGGAGTATGTTTACAGTCTTTATAATCCTCTTTCACTGTCTGTCGGTTTTGGTGCTAGTACTGCACTTTTCTGATTACTTACATCTACTCATTCACTAAGGACCACCACATTCTCTTCCAGGAAGCCTCCCTGATTCTCCCAAAGAGATACCATTGCTGCCTCCTTTGTCACCTTTATAACATATAAAATTTCACCTTTACATGTAAAATTTCACAGTTAACAAAGTTGATCTTACCCAATTATATTCTTGAGAGCAAGCAACAGGTATACTATATATTCATTAAAATCAAATTATGGGATTTGCATTAAAAGGTAACGATGGCAGAACCGATCTTGTTTGACAAAAAAATGAAAACAGGCAATTCCCTCATTTGTCTAACAAAAATCATTGTGCCATCCATGATGAAAAAATTATAAAGGTGAATGAAACCTAGATTGTGCTTTAGGGAGTTCACTTAGTAGGGGAAAGACAGATGAGAATATACGTGTTTAAATACATTATGACTAAAGTGTATAAAATAAAAATAACAAAGAGAAAGGTAAAAACTAAGTGAGCAGTGGGGTAGTGTTTCAAGCAGTGGACATACCTATGAGCTGGGTTTATGGTGTTTCTTAAATGTTTGAGGATTTGTAATTAATCCGAATGACAAAGTACATCAATTCAGATTCTTTAGCAGAAGTTGCATTAACGTAGCCTTCATTCTGATAACGTTTTAAGGAAGCCTAATATAGTGTGGGTAGTACGGCCAAGCCTAGGAGCAGCTCTGGTCGGAAGCCCTTTCGTTAGCACGAACCCGAGATGACTAGAACCTGACAGAGGCGTGAATTAACCCACCACGGGTGAACATCAGACATGGGGGTGAGAGATAAACCTTTACCCACCTGAGGCTTCTACTCTATAAACCACTTACTGGAGTTGGTTTAAAAGCAATGAGGACCACAGACTCCTTGTTGTGAGAGCCAGCACAGTTCCAGGCCCAAGGCTCACCTCGCCGCGCGCCTCAGGCCCCAGCCGAGCCCCGGCCAGATGTTAGGACAAGAACTACTGGCGTCACGGAAACGTGACGTCACCAGCACTGACGCAGTCTAACAGGGAGGGGCCTCTCAGCTCACCTCAGAACGCCGTCAGCTCCACGGAGCAGCGAGCGGGCCGCCTCGCGCTCTGCCCTGAGGGTCCGAATAGTCAGAGCTGCGGGAACCGAAGCGCCGGAGTCGCTCAGGAGCTAAGAAGCGGCCATCCCTCTCCCGCCTTGACCCTTAACCGCGTCCTCTCTAAGGCCCAGGCGCGGTCCAGGCGGCCGCGCGCTCACGAGCCCGCCGCTTGCGGCGGTCACGCGCACGCACGCTCGTGCGCCCGTTCCCTGAGAACCCGGAAGTGCGAGGGAGAGGCGAGCCACGTGGGTGGAGCTGGAGCGCAGCTCGCATGGGGGAGTCTATCCCGCTGGCAGCCCCGGTCCCGGTGGAACAGGCGGTGCTGGAGACGTTCTTCTCTCACCTGGGTATCTTCTCTTACGACAAGGCCAAGGACAATGTGGAGAAGGAACGAGAGGCCAACAAGAGCGCGGGGGGCAGCTGGCTGTCGCTGCTGGCGGCCTTGGCCCACCTGGCCGCGGCAGAGAAGGTCTATCACAGCCTCACCTACCTGGGGCAGAAACTAGGTACCTCCGCCCCGCCCCCCGTGCCCCTTGAGGAAGGAAAGGGAGTATATTCCCCCATCGGCAATGGCTTGGGTTCCCTGTCTCTGTCACTCTTAGCCGCAGGCTCAACTCCGCACTCCCAGGTCTCCTCCCACCGATCCCGTCCTTCCCTCGGCTTCCACAAACCCCGCCCACCGGCCTCCGCGGCAGATAGATTGGCCGTCCGGGTGTATGTTGTTTGCAGGGCTGTGCTTCAAACCGATGGCAGTATCCATTTTGCTCATGCATGGATTGGTGCCATAAATGAGAAGTTAAACTCTATGTCCTCGCTCTCTAACCAGTGACACTGCGGCGAGAGGAGCAAAACTTGGCAATACAACCTAGTTAGAATTCATGAACACTATTGTCTGGCTTCTTAAGGCCCCGGAGAGTTACAGATGGAGTCCTACCCCCTCTTCGTAGACCCACAATAAATATCTAATGAATGAAGAGAAAAATGAATGCTGGACAGGAAAGGCAAGAAATATGCCTAACACTAACAAGAGGGGCCTTACAGGGAAAATGGTAAACACTCTTATCATCCCATGATAAATCTTGCCCCTGAAAATAAGATGCAGGAGCTGATTAAGCTGATTTTCACTAGTAGAAACAATTAGTATGAGTAAATCAGAAGGAAATAATATATGTGAAAGCCAAGGGCTATACATACGAAGTATTACTACTTAAAATTACCAATATTATGAATCCCAGAGCTTTTAGAGTTGTTTTAGTACTTTGGCGTATTTTAGACCCTTTAATATCAGAGGCACAGGGTCTGGTATGAATGAAGGACACATAACAGTATAAAATAGAAGTGTACAATTGAGTGCAGATTCCAGTTTGAGTTTCTCCCCCCCCCCAGTTTCCTTATATTGCCTGAAGGTGACCATGTACATCTTGCTTTCAGTAAACACTCAAGAGGCAGGGCTTTCTGAGATCTTAACTGTGCTTTAGCTTTTCAAACAATAACTTGTTATTTAGTGTGTTGACTTATTGGCAACAACTAGTCAGGTAGTTTCACCTTGTGTAATTTTTCCTCCCTTTCTTACAGTGGCACTTCTCAGAAATTTACAGTTGCTCTTGCAGTGTTATAATTCCCCTTTCTACAGATTGGCAAATTGTGTGCATGCAGTTGTGCGGGTAGGTGACAGAGCCTATACCAGAATACCTACCTTTGAACTGTCAGATTGTGTTTGTGTCCAAATGATTTATAAAAATTGTAGATGTAGTATAATTTACAGTTATATATTAAATAATTTACATATTATTATGTATATATGAAAATGGGGAGGATTCTGCCTGTAAAATTGAAGGTGGGTAATTTTCTTGCAGTTTTAGTGTTTTTAGATTCCCCCGCCTCATGAAGAATGGTGATTGATCCCAGTGCCATGTTTTTATGTTTTTTTCTTTTAGTTAACCTATGAGGATTTGATAACCTGTGGCCTCACTCCCCAGAAAAATATATATGTAATACAATTTTGCATGTAATCTGAAAGGGTTCACTTGGATTTCCTAAAGCCTATGTATAGACCTCAGTTAAGAAATCTACTCTAGTTTAAGTTGTATGTGCCTGGTTTTAGGTGCCTGGCTGTGCCTAAGAACATGCACAAGCCCATCACTGTCTCTGACTTGGGTTCTCTGAAGTGGCTCTTATTATGTAAAGCGATTAGTTCTGCACAGACCCCAGCTTGCATGGGTGAGCCTGAGGGCTGTGCTTTGAAATTGATCCACAGAGCAATTTACACTGTGAAACATGCTCAGGCGCTGTTTAGGCTCCCAGCTGATCTGTCACTTCGGTGTAAATGTTCTGAAAATGGCATGTTTAATGTCACATAGCTTACTCTCGTGTACAGTAAATGTAGGTTCCAGATGTAAATTTTTAGCTTTGCAATTACCTTACCGTTTTTTGATACTGGAATGTTTGTGATATCAACGTGCTTACAATATGACTTCATGATTATTGAGGTGACTCTGCATTTTCTTAAAAACTTGGGAAAATTTTTATGTTGCTACTTAAAACAGTCCCATGTTCGTCAACTACTTTGCTATTTAGAACATTTATATGGTTTTCTTTAAAAAGCAAAACAAAAAGTTTATGTGTATTTTTTAAACATGTAGAAAGCACGGTTTTAAAAAGTGAGTCTTTTTGACTTCACTTTTGTGACTGGTGTTTATTGGAGACCTTGGCAGTGAATCCTGATTATAGATGCAAGTGTGGGACTTTAGACAAAGAACAGACCTGACAGGGAGCCTTCTGTTCCTGTCTTGGCTCAGCTGAAAAACTTTGGGGTCAACCCTTATCTTGGAGCCCTCTGTTTACTTTGAGGGGAGAATATATCTATTTGGGGAAAGATCAGTGATTAAAGTATGCTGACTCAATACCTGCAGAGGACTTTAGAAGGTCATACTTTTCTCCCCTTTGTTTCATTGCTGGAGAGTTTCCTCAACATCTGGTGGCTGGAAGATACCATGGTAGAAAATGACTTAACTTGAGAACTGATGTTTAAAGAGTATCATTAGCAAGAAGTTGTGGAATAAAATATTCAATTAGAAGTGCAAAACTTTAATATACTCATTGCTTGAAATTTCATGATGTGAGATAGACTGTTGAAATCTTGAAAAATAATGAGCATTCATAAAACGAGACTTCCATGGAAACAATTCAAAATAATCATATTTTGTAAATTCAAAAAGCTGAGACAAGAAGTATGGTGTCTCTGATTCCTTATTTCCCAGCATGAAGGAAGGCCACTCCCCATTGGATGTTCCTAACCAGGGTAGTCACCAAGTAGGCTTGTGCTCCTGAGAGCTTTGAGAAGAGAGACATGTTTAAAACAAATGCGTTGGTGGTCTCTCCCTTCCTTAAAGTGTCAGGTAACTTGGTTTCACATAGTAGTAATGGATGTTTATTGATAAGCTTTAAAAGGTATTCTTTATATTTATATGGTGTTTCCACACCCCCAGGTAAGGGTAATCTAATGAAGGAAGGTATCCCTTTTTCACTCAGAGTTAAAATTTTCACCAAGTTCACCTTGTTTAACAGCAGAAGTGAGTACACAGTTAAGGTCACCTAGCTATCTATCAAATAGCTAGCTATTCTTTTTACAGTACTTGAAGCTCCCAATTTACCACAGAGTTGCAGAAGCCCAACTCTATAGTATTGAGAGCTTCTTTTATCAGTTATAAACGGAAGGGGAAGGGATTAGCAGTATTGATTACGTGCTTTGCTCCAGGTGTGTTACATACCAAATGTTATTTCATTGTGTCTTTTTAGTTTCATGTTAAAACAACAACTAAGGCTCAAAGTGGCTAAGGTTAAGTCCCGTGCACATCACACAGCTTGTAAATTTGGAAGCTGGGATTTGGAACCAAGTCTTTCAGACTCCCAGAGCTTTTAAATTTTACTTGGTACTCTTGCTACCTTCGTAACCTAAGAGATTTTGTCTTAGACCTGGGCGCAGAGGTCCATTTATTTCATACCATCACTTTACAAAATCTGCAAAGCTAGACTTAATATGGGTGGAGAGGAAAGGCAAACCTTCCTGGATACAGTCCTGTATGGGATGTTGGTGTCAGGGTCAATCCACCTTCATATGGTTTTTGCTGCTATTAGTAGGAGAAATGATGTGAATGCTAGTCAATCTGGGCAGTATATTGGAGAAAACACTTTTTCAGTATCAGCAATTTGCCTGTGAAATCAGTAGTAGTAGGGTGACCAACCCTATAGGTTTGCCTGGAGTTGAGGGGGTTTTCAGGACATGGGACTAAGGGTTTCCTGAGAAGCTAGACTTTCAGTACTAAAACCTGGAAAGTCATGGGTAAACTGGGACAAGGTGGTTGCCATAGTGGTAAGGGATATAAGATTCATTTCTTGAAATACAAACTGGTCAATGAATTGTGAAATGTTTCATTCATTAAGAGGACATTTTACAAATGCCTTGATAAGTAATTTATACTCCTAATTGGTATGTTTAGAATAGTAACTCATTCATTAAAGCATTCTATGAATATCAACAGAAAATTTTAAATGTCATTCATCTCTGAGAGTTTTATATATTCCTAAGAATTACTGTTTTAAACCTGCCCTGTTTCTTTTTGTTCTCCTAATGTTTTACCTCTGACCTTTGGTGGGGTACAGAATTGCTTAAGAAAACATCTATGAAACTGGCCCCATAATTATTAGAAGCATAGTTGATCATGTATTAATACAGAAGTAAAGAAATAATGTCTATGCCATTTGAACCTTTTTGGTTGTTGAAAAGAATGTATGTGGCCTTACTTTTTGGCTGATTTCCTTTGGAACCCCTGAGTTACAACATGAGTTACAGCAGCAGTTATTTATAATTGCTTCCTACTGTTTTTGTCTTTTTTTTCTATTTTCTTTTCTTTCTTTATTTTTGGCTGCTTTGGGTCTTCATTGCTGCGCATGGGCTTTCTCTAGTTGCGGCGAGCTGGGGCTATTCTTCGATGCGGTGTGCGGGCTTCTCATTGCAGTGGCTTCTCTTGTTGCGGAGTATGGGCTCTAGGCGCGTGGGCTTCAGTAGTTGTGGCTTGCGGGCTCTAGAGCGCAGGCTCAGTAGCTGTGGCACACGGGCTTAGTTGGTCCGCGGCATGTGGGATCTTCCTGGACCAGGGATCAAACCCATGTTCCCTGCATTAGCAGGCGTATTCTTAACCACTGTGCAACCAGAGAAGTCCCACTTCCTATTCTTAATAATTCACAATATGGTGCTTATTATGACAAAGACTGTACTGTCAACCTTGTTAAGAGCACTAAGAGTCCCTTTGTTCCCCTGGGATCCCAGTAGTCTGTGTTTTACATTTTCTCATACAGCTTGAAAGGAAAACGCAACTCCAAAGCAGAAATAACATTTTCTGGTTTACCAGGAATAACAACAGTGTTTCATAATTGGGTGTTCTCTTTTGTTTTAAATATCTTTATGTGGAAGGAGGACTTTTTAGATCCAGGTTGATGTCACTTGCAAGGTTAATCATCCCCTGAATTAGATCTGAATCCTCATTGAAGTGGGCTGGGGGAATATTGGTGCATGAATAAGGAAATTTTTTTTGAATTTTATTTGTTTTTTTATATAGCAGGTTCTTATTAGTTATCCATTTTATACATATTGTGTATATATGTCAATCCCAATCTCCCAATTCATCACACCACCCCCCGCCACCTTCCTCCCTTGGTGTCCATACGTTTGTTCTCTACATCTGTGACTCAATTCCTGCCCTGCAAACCGGTTCATCTGTACCATTTTTCTAGGTTCCACATATATGCGTTAATATACGATATTTGTTTTTCTCTTTCTGACTTACTTCACTCTGTATGACAGTCTCTAGATCCGTCCACATCTCTACAAATGACCCAATTTTGTTCCTTTTTATGGCTGAGTAATATTCCATCATATATATGTACCACATCTTCTTTATCCATTTGTCTGTTGATGGGCATTTAGGTTGCTTCCATGTCCTGGCTATTGTAAGTAGTGCTGCAATGAACATTGGGGTGCGTGTATGTTTTTGAATTATGGTTTTCTCTGGGTATATGCCCAGTAGTGGGATTGCTGGGTCATATGGTAATTCTATTTTCAGTTTTTTAAGGAACCTCCATACTGTTCTCTGTAGTGGCTGTATCAGTTTACATTCCCACCAGCAGTGCAAGAGGGTTCCCTTTTCTCCACACCCTCTCCAGCATTTGTTGTTTGTAGATTTACTGATGATGCCCATTCTAACTGGTGTGAGGTGATACCTCACGGTAGTTTTGATTTGCATTTCTCTAATAATTAGTGATGTTGAGCAGCTTTTCATGTGCTTCTTGCCCATCTGTATGTCTTCTTTGGAGAAATGTCTATTTAGGTCTTCTGCCCATTTTTGGATTGGGTTGTTTGTTTTTTTCATATTGAGCTGCGTGAGCTGTTTATATATTTTGGAGATTAATCCTTTGTCCATTGATTCATTTGCAAATATTTTCTCCCATTCTGAGGGTTGTCTTTTCATCTTGTTTGTAGTTTCCTTTGCTTTGCAGAAGCTTTTAAGTTTCATTAGGTCCCATTTGTTATTTTTGTTTTTATTTCCATTACTCTAGGAGGTGGATCAAAGCAGATCTTGCTGTGATTTATGTCAAAGAGTGTTTTTCCTATGTTTTCCTCTAAGAGTTTTATAGTGTCCGGTCTTACATTTAGTTCTCATTTCCATTTTGAGTTTATTTTTTATTTATTTATTTATTTTGCAGTATGCGGGCCTCTCACTGCCGTGGCCTCCCCCACTGTGGAGCACAGGTTCCGGACGCGCAGGCTCAGCAGCCATGGCTCATGTGCCCAGCCGCTTCGCGGCATGTGGGATCCTCCCAGACCGGGGCACGAACCCGTGTCCCCTGCATCGGCAGGCGTTCCCTCAACCACTGCGCCACCAGGGAAGCCCTGAGTTTATTTTTGTGTATGGTGTTAGGGAGTGTTCTAATTTCATTCTTTTACATGTAGCTGTCCAGTTTCCCAGCACCACTTATTGAAGAGACTGTCATTTCTCCATTGTATATCCTTGCCTCCTTTGTCATAGATTAGTTGACCATAGGTGCATGGATTTATCTCTGTGCTTTCTATCCTGTTCCATTGATCTATATTTCTGTTTTTGTGCCAGTACCATGTTGTCTTGATTACTGTAGCTTTGTAGTATAGTCTGAAGTTAGGGAGTCTGATTCCTCCAGCTCTGTTTTTTTTCCCTCAATACCGCTTTAGCTATTTGGGGTCTTTTGTGTCTCCATACAAATTTTAAGAATTTTTCTTGTAGTGCTGTAAAATATGCCATTGGTAAGTTGATAAGGATTGCATTGATCTGTAGATTGCTTTGGGTAGTATAGTCATTTTCACAATATTGATTCTTCCAATCCAAGAACATGGTATATCTCTCCATCTGTTTGTATAATCTTTAATTTCTTTTATCAGTGTCTTATAGTTTTCTGCATACAGGTCTTTTGTCTCCCTAGGTAGGTTTATTCCTAGGTATTTTATTCTTTTTGTTGCAGTGGTAAATGGGAGTGTTTCCTTAATTTCTCTTTCAGATTTTTCATCATTAGTATATAGGAATGCAAGAGATTTCGGTGCATTAATTTTGTATCCTGCAACTTTACAAAATTCATTGATTAGCTCGAGTAGCTTTCTGGTGGCATCTTTAGAATTCTCTCTATATAGTTTCATGTCATCTGCAAACAGTGACAGTTTTACTTCTTCTTTTCCGATTTGCATTACTTTTATTTCTTTTTCTTCTCTGAATGCCATGGCCAGGACTTCCAAAACTATGTTGAATAATAGTGGCAAGAGTGGGCATCCTTGTCTTCTTCCTGATCTTAGAGGAAATGCTTTCAGTTTTTCACCATTGAGAATGATGTTTACTGTGGGTTTGTCGTATATGGCCTTTATTATGTTGAGGTAGGTTCCCTCTATGCCCACTTTCTGGAGAGTTTTTATCATAAATCGGTGTTGAATTTTGTCAAAAGCTTTTTCTGCATCTATTCAGATGATCATATGGTTTTTATTCTTCACTTTGTTAATATGGTGTATCACATTGATTGATTTGCGTATATTGAAGAATCCTTGCATCCTTGGGATAAATCCCAGTTGATCATGGTGTATGATCCTTTTAATGTGTTGTTGGATTCTGTTTGCTAGTATTTTGTTGAGCATTTTTACGTCTATATTCATCAGTGATATTGGTCTGTAATTTTCTTTTTTTGTAGTATCTTTGTCTAGTTTTGGTATCAGGGTGATGGTGGCCTCACAGAATGAGTTTGGGAGTGTTCCTTCCTCTGCAATGTTTTGGAAGAGTTTGAGAAGGATGGGTGTTAGCTCTTCTCTAAATGTTTGATAGAATTCACCTGTGAAGCCATCTGGTCCTGGACTTTTGTTTGTTGGAAGATTTTTAATCACAGTTTCAATTTCATTTTTAATCACAGTTTCAATTTCATTACTTGTGATTGGTCTGTTCATATTTTCTATTTCTTCCTGGTTCAGTCTTGGAAGGTTATACCTTTCTAAGAATTTGTCCATTTCTTCCAGGTTGTCCATTTTATTGGCATAGAGTTTCTTTTAGTAGTCTCTTAGGATGCTTTGTATTTCTGCAGTGTCTGTTGTAACTTCTCCATTTTCATTTCTAATTTTATTGATTTGAGTCCTCTCCCTCTTTTTCTTGATGAGTCTGGCTAATGGTTTATCAATTTTGTTTATCTTCTTAAAGAACCAGCTTTTAGTTTTATTGATCTTTGATATTGTTTTCTTTGTTTCTATTTCATTTATTCCTGCTCTGATCTTTATGATTTCTTTCATTCTACTAACTTTGGGTTTTGTTTGTTCTTCTTTGTCCAGTTCCTTTAGGTGTAAGGTTAGATTGTTTATTTCAGATGTTTGTTGTTTCTTGAGGTAGGATTGTATTGCTATAAACTTCCCTCTTAGAACTGCTTTTGCTGCATCCCATAGGTTTTGGATTGTCATGTTTTCATTGTCATTTGTCTCTAGGTATTTTTTCATTTCGTCTTTGATTTCTTCAGTGATCTCTTTGTTATTCAGTAACATATCATTTAGCTTCCATGTGTTTGTGTTTTTTACGTTTTTTTCCCTGTAATTGATTTCTAATCTCATAGAATTGGGGTCAGAAAAGATGCTTGATATGATTTCAATTTTCTTAAATTTACTGAGGCTTGATTTGTGACCCAAGATGTGATCTATCCTGGAGCATGTTCCGTGCACACTTGAGAAGAAAGTGTAGTCTGCTATATTTGGATGGAATGTCCTTTAAATATCAATTAAGTCTGTTTGGTCTGTTGTGTCATTTACAGCTTGTGTTGTCCTTATTAATTTTCTGTTTGGATGATCTGTCTGTTGGTGTAAGTGAGGTGTTAAAGTCCCCCACTATTATTGTGTTACTGTCCATTTCCTCTTTTATAGCTGTTAGCAGTTGCCTTATGTATTGAGGTGCTCCTATGTTGGATGCATATATATTTATAACTGTTATATCTTCTTGTTGCATTGATCCCTTGATCATTATGTAGTGTCCTTCCTTGTCTCTTGTAATATTCTTTATTTTAAAGTCTATTTTATCTGATATGAGTATTGCTACTCCAGCTTTCTTTTGATTTCCATTTGCATGGAATATTTTTTTCCATCCCCTCACTTTCAGTCTGTATGTGTCCCTAGGTGTGAAGTGGGTCTCTTGTAGACAGCATATATATGGGTCTTGTTTTTGTATCCATTCAGTGAGCCTGTGTCTGTTGGTTGGACAGGCTCCAACCAAATGGTTAATCCATTCATGTTTAAGGTAATTGTCGATATGTATGTTCCTATGACCATTTTCTTAATTGTTTTGGGTTTGTTTTTGTAGCTCCTTTTCTTCTCTTGTGTTTCCCACTTAGAGAAGTTCTTTTAGCATTTGTTATAGAGCTGGTTTGGTGGTACTGAATTCTCTTAGCTTTTGCTTGTCTGTAAAGCTTTTGATTTCTCCATCGAATCTGAATGAGATCCTTGCCAGGTAGAGTAATCTTGGTTGTAGGTTCTTCCCTTTCATCACTTTAAGTATATCATGCCACTCCCTTCTGGCTTGTAGAGTTTCTGCTGAGAAATCAGCTGTTAACCTTAATGGGAGTTCACTTGTGTGTTATTTGTCGTTTTCCCCTTGCTGCTTTCAGTAATTTTTGCCAATTTGATTACTCTGTGTCTTGGTGTGTTTCTCCTTGGGTTTATCCTGTATGGGACTCCCTGCCCTTCCCAGACTTGGGTGGCTATTTCCTTTCCCATGTTAGGGAAGTTTTCGACTATAATCTCTTCAAATATTTTCTCGGGTTGTTTCTTTCTCTCTCCTCCTTCTGGGACCCCTGTAATGCAAATGTTGTTACACTTAACGTTGTCCCAGAGGTCTCTTAGGCTGTCTTCACTTCTTTTCATTCTTTTGACTTTAGTCTGTTCCGTAGCAGTGAATTCCACCATTCTGTCTTCCAGGTCACTTATCTGTTCTTCTGCCTCAGTTGTTCTGCTATTGATTCCTTCTAGTGTATTTTTCATTTCAGTTATTTTATTGTTCATCTCTGTTTGTTTGTTCTTTAATTCCTCTAGGTCTTTGTTAAACATTTCTTGCATCTTCTCGATCTTTGCCTCCATTCTTTTCCAAGGTCCTGGATCATCTTCACTATCATTATTCTGAATTCTTTTTTCTGGAAGGTTGCCTATCTGTACTTCATTTAGTTGTTTTTCTAGGGTTTTATCTTGTTCCTTCATCTGGTACATAGCCCTCTGCTTTTTCATCTTGTCTATCTTTCTGTGAATGTGGTTTTTGTTCCACAGGCTGCAGGATTGTAGTTCTTGTAGTAGTTCTTCTGCTGTCTGCCCTCTGGTGGATGAGGCTATCTGGGAGGGACTGGTGGTGGGTAGAGCTGGCTGTTGCTCTGGTGGGCAGAACTCAGTAAAACTTTAATCCGCTTGTCTGCTGATGGGTGGGGCTGGGTTCCCTCCCTGTTTGTTGTTTGGCCTGAGGCGACCCAACACTGGAGCCTATCCGGGCTCTTTGGTGGGGCTAATGGCAGACTTTGGGAGTGCTCACCCCAAGGAGTACTTACCAGAACTTCTGCTGCCAGTGTCCTTGTCCTCACGGTGAGACACAGCCACCCCCACCTCTGCAGGAGACCCTCCAACACTAACAGGTAGGTGTGGTTAAGTCTCCTACGGGGTCACTGCTCCTTCCCCTGGGTGCCGATGCGTACACTACTTTGTGTGTGCCCTCCAAGAGTGGAGGCTCTGTTTCCTCAGTCCTGTCGAAGTCCTGCAATCAAATCCCACCAGCTTTCAAAGTCTGATTCTCTAGGAATTCCTCCTCCTGTTGCCAGATCCCCAGGTTGGGAAGCCTGACGTGGGGCTCAGAACCTTCACTGCAGTAGGTGGACTTCTGTGGTATGTGTTCTCCAGTTTGTGAGTCACCCACCCAGCGGTTATGGGGTTTGATTTTATTGTGATTGCGCTCCTCCTACCATCTCACTGTGGCTTCTCCTTTGTCTTTGGATGTGGGGTATCTTTTTTGGTGAGTTCCAGTGTCTTCCTGTCGATGATTGTTCAGCAGTTAATTGTGATCCTGGTGCTCTCACAAGAGGGAGTGAGAGCATATCCTTCTAGTCCACCATCTTGAACCAATCTCCTGGGTAAGGAAATTATACACAGGTCCACCACTACACTGAGTTGTACCAGCGTTAATTTACTCTACAGTGAAATTATGAATCACAAGATATTTAAATCCAAATCATAGAAGTCAGAGAACGTGGTAGATGAAAACTCATTGAGCTCAGCAGTTTAGATTCTTTCCTTTTGGATGCTGAGAGGTGTTTTGTACTTGCAGTTTCTCTACCTTACCCGTCATGTGCTTATGTCATTTGTCTACCAGGGGGCCAGTCTTTCTTCAGCAGGAAGGACTCCATCCGCACCATCTACACTTCCCTGCATAATGAGCTAAAGAAGGTGGTGACTGGCCGTGGTGCCCTAGGGGGGACTGCACCTCACGTGGAAGAGCTCCTTTCCCACCTGTCCGAGCAGCTCTGCTTCTTTGTTCAGGCTCGGATGGAGATCGCAGACTTCTATGAGAAGATGTACACCCTCAGCACACAGAAGTTCATCAATGCCGAAGAGCTCGTTGGCCTTTTAGACACCATCCTCAAGAAATACAGCTCCAGGTCAGTGTAGGGGAGGAGGGAGGGAGGAGTGTGGCAGCCTCACAATCCCACACAGAGTCTCCGTCTTCCCCACACCCCTGCGGAAATCTGTGATGGAATAACTGTGAAGGAGAAATAGTTGTATTACTTTTTATACACGTTAATTAATCAACAGGTATGCATTAGACATCTTCTTTGTGCTTAGTTAACACCATACTGGATGGATGCTTCTCTGAGCAGTAGCAAAAGGTCGAAAATGAAGTAATCCTTAAAAGTTGTATTGTAACTGTTTTTTCTGCTTATGAAAGAATTCACACAACAACAAAAGAATTGTATATCACGTAGTGTGACTTTTTAATAAACCACTATTCAAATAAATGTCCCTTTCAAAGTCATCACCTTGGTGAGTTATCCACTTGATTCCTCTGATGGAGCCATTACTTAACATGTGTAGGGAACTCCTTTATAATTGCTTTCAGCACCTGTCGCATAGTTTTGATTTTGTCTTAAACTTCTTTGGTGGAGGCAGGCATCTGTGCTTTAGAGCAGGGCATGTTTTTTTGGTAGTCAAAAAGATATTTGTAGCCAGTTTAATTTTTTTTAAAAAGATGTTGATCAACTGGAAAAAAATTTTTGAAGGAAATTGCTGCTTATAAAGTGAGACTCGTTATAATGTATTGCTCACTGCCTGGCCCAAAAAGCAGTTCCAAAAGAATTTGAGTAGTGTTGTGAACATCATTGACTGTGAATGACTCAGGTTTATTTTTGGGTCCTTGGAGCCTGGCTTAGAGCCTTGCACATAGTAGGTGCTCAGTAATTTTATGATGAATTAAATGGAAAGTGATGCTAATCATTAGAGAAATGCAAATCAAAACTGCAATGAGGTATCACCTCACACCAGTCAGAATGGCCATCATCAAAAAATCTACAAACAATAAATGCTGGAGAGGGTGTGGAGAAAAGGGAACCCTCTTGCACTGTTGGTGGGAATGTCAATTGATACAGCCACTATGGAGAACAGTATAGAGGTTCCTTAGAAAACTAAAAATAGAACTCCCATATGACCCAGCAATCCCACTACTGGGCATATACCCTGAGAAAACCATAGTTCAAAAAGAGTCATGTACCAAAATGTTCACTGCAGCTCTATTTACAATAGCCCAGAGATGGAAACAACCTAAGTGTCCATCGACAGATGAATGGATAAAGAAGATATGGCACATATATACAATGGAATATTACTCAGCCATAAAAAGAAATGAAATTGAGTTATTTGTAGTGAGGTGGATGGACCTAGAGTCTGTCATACAAAGTGAAGTAAGTCAGAAAGAGAAAAACAAATACTGTATGCTAACACATGTATATGGAATCTAAAAAAAAAGAAAAAAAAAGGTCCCATCCTGCCTTAAGGCAGGATGGGAATAAAGATGCAGACCTACTAGAGGATGGACTTGAGGACACGGGGAGGGGGAAGGGTAAGCTGGGACGAAGTGAGAGAGTGGCATGGACATATATACACTACCAAATGTAAAATAGATAGTTAGTGGGAAGCAGCCGCATAGCACAGGGAGATCAGCTAGGTGCTTTGTGGCCACCTAGAGGGGTGGGATAGGGAGGGTGGGAGGGAGATGCAAGAGGGAAGAGATATGGGGATTTGTGTATATGTATAGCTGATTCACTTTGTTATACAGCAGAAACTAACACACCATTGTAAAGCAATTATACTGCAGTAAAGATGTTAAAAACAAAAAAACCCAAAAAAGAGTCATGTACCACAATGTTCATTGTAACACTGTTTACAATAACCAGGACATGGAAGCAACCTAAGTGTCCATCGACAGATGAATGGATAAAGAAGATGTGGCACATATATACAATGGAGTATTACTCAGCCATAAAATGAAACGAAATTGAGTTATTTGTGGTGAGGTGGATGGACCTAGAGTCTGTCGTACAGAGTGAAGTAAGTCAGAAAGAGAAAAACAAATACTGTATGCTAACACATATGTATGGAATCTAAAAAAACAAATAGTTCTGATGAACCTAGGGCAGGACAGGAATAATGACACAGATGTAGAGAATGGACTCGAGGACACAGGGAGGAAGAAGGGTAAGCTGGGACGAAGTGAGAGAGTAACATTTACATGTATACACTACCAAATGTAAAATAGATGGCTAGTGGGAAGCAGGTGCGTAGCACAAGGAGATCAGCTCGGTGCTTTATGACCACCTAGAGGGGTGGGATAGGGAGCGTGGGAGGGAGACACAAGAGGGAGGAGATATGGGGACATATGTATATGTATAGCTGATTCACTTTGTTATACAGCAGAAACTAACACAACATTGTAAAGCAATTAAACTCCAATAAAGACGTTTAAAAAAATTAAATAAATGGAAAGTGATGACTTTGAAAGATACCACTCCTTTGGATATATGAGTTCAGATATGTTTGCTTAAAAAAGAAAGGCAGATATATTCATTTATATTCCCAAATTAAGCCTACTACTCATCTGATTAATGGACTGGGGGAAGTAGGCTAAGTGGAGAGATTAAAAGAGACTTCACAGAGGGAGGTGGAATCTGAGAAGACTTTTAAGGGCGGGTAGGATTTTGAAAGAAAAGGCAGGTAGAAAGCATAGGTTCTTCCATATCTGTGACTCCACATCCAGAGATTCAAAGTACTGAATATACTACCTACTAAAATATGTTACCTCCTAAAATACATACATTTTGTAATATATTTTACATGTGTATATAAGTGGACCTGTGCAGTTCAAACCCATGTATGTCATTCAAGGGTCAGCTGTATTCTAAATTTTTATTTATTTTTAGTAGGCAATATATTAACATGGCTCAAAATTTATGAAGTACAAAAAAATGCAGTAGTGAAAAGTCTACCTTCTGCCCCTGTTCCTTAGCTACTTAATTTCTTTCCTAGGAGTTAATGAATGTTAACAAGTTCTGTCATTCTCAAGAGATAGTTTATGCATATAAATACACACATTTCCTTTTTTTAAACAAATTTTACATGTTTACAGATTTTTTTTTATCTTTGGAAATTTTCTTTTATTTCTCCCTCAAATCTGATTAGTGTATGTTTTCTTTTAATAAAATAATTTTTTTTAAACCAAAAACTACAGTACAATTGGAGCTGTGATTCTCAAGAGGAAGAGATCTTATGTGGTGATTCCCAAATGCTAACGTGAAAGTGTTTTGCTGAACCATTTTGGGAGCTTAAGAAAAATACCGTTACCTGAGCCCTTCTTCTTTCCCAAGAGAGTAACATTCAGTGATTTGGGGTTGGGTGCCTAGAAACCTGTCTGTTTTAAAAGTTCCCTGTGATACTGATACATAAGTCTGCAAGAAAAATTGGATAAATAAGGAAAAGATGCCAACGTTAGGATATACTGGTTATTGAACCTTACCAATGTGTGTGCAAGTGCTTGTGTGTATGTTGTGTCATAGTAAAGAATGGTTATTACTATATAATTGTTTTTATTTTATTAGATTTGTGACCTATCATCTTTGAACCTTCTTTGAAACATCCCACTTCTCAGAGGCCTGGGAATTTCTTCCATTGCAGTAGCAAAAGCCCAGGTTTCATTCTTGAAGATCTTAGGGCAGTACTTAGCAGTACCTCTTATCCTGCTGAGTGGATACTGATGGAGCTGACTGTAAATCACATATGGTCAATAGGTGTTTTCAGCTATTGTCTCCATCCTCCACCAATGCTACCTTTGTCTACTTAATAGGGAATTAATGATCACAGACACATCCTAGCCTAAAAATTATCTACAGTAGAGGCTTTGGGTTAATTTGAACAACATAAATTCTTTAGTTTAGAATTTCTGAAAAGTTGAAATTCTGTATACTATATTCATTTTCTTTGGGAAGTGAAATTATTTTAGATATAAATTAACATGATTTGCCCTTTGCTTTCAGAGATGAAGGGGATTCATATTTTGTTTTTCTCCTCTGGAAGCCAGGTGTGCTCAGAGTAGAATGGTGTTAAAGGTTTCCTCTTTTGGCAAACTTATTACATTATTAAGCAAATGTAAATTGGTTAAGAATCACAGTCATTTGTGATGCTGCATTTCAAATTGAATAATTAACATTAATCATTTGAGTTTTCATTGTGTGCCCTTTAGAAGAAAAAACATGGATTAACTCATGCAGGGTCAGGGTGTCTACTATTCCTTGAATACTTTTGAGGAGAAGTAGAACTTGGGTTTTTATTTCCAAGGAATTATCAGTGGAACATTTTTTGATTCAGTAGAATTTGTTTTGAATTTATTTACCTGTTTGGTACAGTGGACATAAAAGAAAATTCTGGCTTATCTTTCTATTTCATGGTTAAAACAATTATAAATGCAATTTAATATATACTCTCCTAAATCAAGAACTTTTAATTGAAGTATAGTTGATACACAGTATTATATAAGTTTCAGGTGTACCGTATAGTGATTCACAATTTTTAAATGTTATACTCCATTTATAGTTATTATGAAATATTGGCTGTATTCCCTGTGTTGTATCATATATCCCTTTTTTTTTTTTTTTGGCCATGCCGTGCAGCACACAGGATCCTAGTTCCTTGACCAGGGATCAAACCCGTGCCCCCTGCAGTAGAAGCACAGAGTCTTAACCACTGGACTGCCAGGGAAGTCCCATATATCCTTGTAGCTTATTTTAAATATAATAGTTTGTACCTCTTAATCCTCTCCCCCTATATTGCCCCTCCCCCTTCCCTCTCCCCACTGGAAACCACTAGCTTTACAACATGATTTTTAAGAAATAATTCTTTTAGAGAAGTCAGCAATTATTCATTCTAGACAGCTTTTAAAAATCCATCTGGTGTGGCAATAATATTCTATTAAATGATTTTTATTCTTTAATCATAATTTTATAGCTAGGATTTAAAGAGCATTTTTTTAAAAACTGAGTTACATAAATTTCTGTTTGCATTTTAGGAAGCACATTTTTTTTTGATCTGAATGCTTCAAATGACAGAATTCTCACCAAGGGCAGAACAGTGATTTATTTAGTCTTTATGCCCTTTTTCCTTCAAAAAAAAAAATTCATGATGATAAGACTGTTAATGAAACAGTTAGTTGCATGTGTGTAGTTCAACAAGGTTAACTGTTGCCCACTGAAAATTTCGTAAGCAAAACCAGCAATAGTACGATTTCTGTAGGACGCGTTTTACTCTAGGTATTTGACTCGCCTAGATCTTAACAGTGGAGACTCAAGGGTTTCTGTGATCTTGCCCCAGCCCAACTTTTCAAATTACCTAAGGCCCATCAAATGCCTTAAATTGCACTAAAACTCCTAGTAAAAAGGAAGCAGCTTCAAAGAGAAAACTTTGAGGATTTTAAGCAGAAGCCAAAAAAAACAGTCCATAATCTAATGTATTCCCCATAAGGAAATTTGCCATTTCCTACCTTGGTTCCTGTTACTTAGTTTGCTTAGAATGTCCTCCAATTTGTAGGGGAAGAAAAAATATCTTTTTCCTTTACTCTTCTAAGTATCTCAGCTGAGGACCCTTTAACAAAAGACAGATTAACAAGAGAAAAGCATACAAATGTATTTTAATATAGGTTTTATGTGGCATGGAGCCTTCTAAGGAAATGAAGACCCAAAGGAGTTGTTAAACCTGTGTTTTTATGCTAGATGTGATGAAGAGTGAGAGTTGTGGAAAAATGTGCTAGGATGAAAAAAGGTATGAGCTAAATGTACTAAACTGGGGGAAACAGCAAGGCCCGGTTCAGATTTCTCTCTGTGACCTTATGTCTTTGGAGATAAGGATGCTCATTTCCTCAGGGTACAGGGAGGGAAACCTCTTACATGAGGGTTTTATGATCTGCTTCAGGAGAGGGTCAGAAAGTCCTTCCTGCATATGTCATTTCTCAATGTTACCTGCATATGTCATTTGTCAAATTCATTCAGCTTAAAATAGTCAATATACCAAGATGCCATATTTTGGGGTAGCGTGTTCTGAACCTCGTCAAATTCTATCATGTGTCAATTAGCTGTTGCCACAATTATTTTGTATAACAGGCTACCCCCAAAATCACACTTTCGGGCTTGCAGGTCAATTGGGAGTTGTCTGACGTAGGCTGGGCTTAACTGGGTAGCTCTGCTGAACACTGTTGGTCTCATTGGGCTTGGCTTACTGCTGTGAGTTTTGGGCTTGGTCAGCTACACGTGTGTTCGTTCTGAGCCCAAGGTTAGAGGGGAAGCAGCTACCCGGTGATGACGCCCAAGTGCCAAAGAACAAGCTCAATTAAGCTCATTTCAAGCCTTTGCTTGCATCAGATCTGTTAACATCCCTTTGGCCAAAGCAAGTCACATAGCCCGATCCATGGTCCAGGGGTGGGAAAGTACACTCTACCTCTGGTGGGAGAGGCCGCAAAATCACACAGCAAAGGGTGTGGAATCAGGGGTGGTTAAGAACTGGGGCCAGAAATTTAAGCTCTCATCTTCACGTGGCTAAATCCTACCTGTTCTTTAAGCTTTATGACTCAATTGAAATCCTGTCTCCTCTATGACCTGCACAATCTTTCAACCAAAAGGAATTGCTCCTTTTTCTAAACTGTTAGTTGATTTGTACCCCTCGTAAGAGATGTATTACTTCCTGCTTGTAGCCATTATAAATACCTCCTTCTACCAGGGGAGGTCCTGTAGGGCAAACCTTTGTCTAATTCATCTTTATATCTTCAATGTAATTATATCTAAAAACTAGTAAAGTGATTGTTTTAAATGAGATTATGGATTTTTTAAATGTGGTGAAATATACATAACATTTACTTCTCTAACCATTTTTAAGTGTAAGTTTTTGTGTGTTTTTTGGGATTTTTTTGATTTTTTTAAATTTTATTGTTTTGTTGTAATAAAACATAATATAAAATTTATCACCTTAACCATTGTAAGTGTGCAGTTGAGTGGCATTAAGCACATTCACAATGTTGTGCAACCATCACCACCATCCATTTCCAGAATTTTTTTTTAATCATCCAAACAGAAACTCTGTACCCATTCAGCAATCACGGCCTATTCTCCCCTCAGCCTCTGGTAACCTCCATTCTAATTTCTGCCCCTGTGAAATTGCCTCTTCGGTGTCTCTCATACAAGTGGAATCACGGGACATCAGTCCTCTTGTGTCAGGCTGATTTCACTTAGCATAATGTTTCCAAGGTTCATCCATGTTGTAGCGCGCATCAGTACTTTGTGTTTTTTTTAATGGCTGCATAACGTTTTGTTGCTTAAGTGTACAGTTTTGTGACATTCATATATTCACATTGTACTACAGTTTTATTTTTAATTGGTCTTCTGACTTCTCACATGCATGGGACCTGCATACTTCTTTTGGAAGGAACTCCTTGATGGGGATTTGTGAAGGAGGGAGTGCGTGCTGGAGCTCCCTTCCTCTCTCTCTCTTTTTCTGTCTTTTTGGCTTTTTTTGGAGCAGATGTTCTCTGCAAATAGTTGTCAATTTATTCTGTATTCAGGCTCTTTCAAGCTGTATGTTTTTGGATTACAACAATTTAACAGATCCCACTACGGGGTGAGATGTGAATAGGTATGAGGCACAGAGTGGGAATGGGAAAATGATACAACATAATGCTAATCTCAGGGTCTTGGCAGAATAACATTAGCATGAATTTTTAGCTCTTCTTACGGATGAAAAGTAGCTTCGGCATTCACATTCATCCTAATAAATGTTGAACATTTAAACACTTTTCCGTATATGTATACAGAAGAGATTGTGCAGAATTCTTTCTAAAGGTTTGTACAGAGAAGAGAATTCATATTCTTTCAAGAGAACATTGGATATAAATGATGATTTCCAGCTGGAAGCAGAAACATCACTTTGAGTATTGTTATTTGTGGTAGAATGAAACCATTTTCCTCTTATTAACAGTCTTACTGTGTTCATAGCTCCTCGGCAGATTTTTGTGATATCCATGATTGTAGAATCTGGTGATACTTAAGGCTCATTAAGTGTCAAGTTGCCTAAAGGATAAGGTGGTAGGAGCATTTCTCAGAATGCAAAGATTCTGAGACATGCTATAGTGTGTGTGTGTGTGTGTGTGTGTGTGTGTGTGTGTGTGTGTGAGTGAGATAGGCTTTGTTTTTCTTTTTTTACAGATTGATTTATTTTTGGCTATGCTGGGTCCTTGCCACTGTGCGGGCCCTCTCCAGCTGTGACGAGTGGGGCGCCACTCCTCGCTGCGGTGCGCGGGCCTCCCATCGTGGCGCCTCCCCCCACCGCGGAGCAGGGGCTCCAGGCGCACGGGCCTCCGTAGTTGTGGCTCCTGGGCTCCAGGGCGCAGGCTCATTAGCTGTGGCGCACGGGCTCAGCCGCCCCGCGGCATGTGGGATCCTCCCAAACCAGGGCTTGAACCCATGTCCCCCGCATTGGCAGGCGGACCCCCAACCACTGTGCCACCAGGGAAGTCCCATGTTAGGCTTTCTTAACGTTTACTTCAAAGCATGTAATGTTTGAAGAGTCCAAATTAGTTAATTAATTGAGTACATGAGCTAGAGGATTTGAGATCTGGTTTATCTTTCTGATTCTTTGAGTGTATTATTAGACTACACCTCTCACCCATGTTTTAGCTTCCGTATCTTGAAGGATGTTGATTGTAAAATACCAGTAATAGAAAAAAAATGTGTTATTGTTATGTGACTAGCTACATCCTATTTATCACATGATAATCAGTTTCTATCATATAATATCCAACCTAGTTTGGGCTCTCTTAATCATAATCCCATTTGTTTAAATAGATTTTTTAAAACTCTAGACATACTTGTGATGATTTTTTTTTCCTAATTGTTTAATTGATAACCAGGATTTTCCTCTTCAACCAGGGCCAAAACAGATGTGTAAGAATCTTCTGTCTCATTGACAGTGAAGCAATTAAATTACATGGGCTCAGGCCTGTAAATCATCTTCCATGGTGCCTGGGGCATATGATATGCTTGGGAAATGCTAGATCTTGCCCACACCTTCAAAATGGGATCACTTGCTAAGATAATTCCTGAAACCTCTGCAGATGCTTTGGAACTTGAGGAAGAGTGTAAGGGCTTCATGTAGGCTCCTTGAGAAGGAGGTGCATCAGGCCAGGCAGACACTGAAACTCCCTGGGCATTTCTCAGAAGAAAAAGATGAGCAAGAAAGTTCTAAGTGGTCCATACAGAAAGGACTCTCCTCATCCAGTCCTTTGCCACACTTGATATTAGCCAAAAGGCTGAGAAGCGATAACCATTCCATCTCATTGTTACAGAACTTCATTTAGGTCATAAACAACAGAGTCAATGAGGCAGAAACTAGGATTCAAATCTTAACATAGTTACCACATTTACCGAGTTTCTACTACGTGCTGCATGTTTGAGAGATGGAGTGAAGGAAGAACGTAGCTTTTACTTCCCCTCAGAAGGGGCTCAAAGCAAGGGTGACCCTGTGTCCCAGTTTGTCTGATAAGTTATACGATTAAGCTACAAAGGGGAAGACAGGTATTAAGAAACTAGAGGATATAATTAGAGGGCCTGACCTAGTCTGGGGGAGGACAAAGAAGACATTTTGAAGGAAGTGACTCTGAAGAGGAGACCTGAAGTAGAAGTGTTGATGGAAAGGCTCAGGCTGTCACTGGCCTCAGGGTCTTTGCACGTGCCCGTTATCACCTCTGCCGGGGAGAGAGGACCTTCCCACAGCCTGTCCCCTTCCCCCTCAATTTACTAGACAAGTGAAGTAAAAAATGTTTTACAAACAGCAGGTAGCAGTCCATGAGTCATAAAATTAAGTTAGTGAGTAGTAATCTAATTAAAAAATATATATTGGGCTTCCCTGGTGGCGCAGTAGTTGAGAGTCTGCCTGCCGATGCAGGGGACACGGGTTCGTGCCCCAGTCCGGGAAGATCCCACATGCCCCGGAGCAGCTGGGCTCGTGAGCCATGGCCGCTGAACCTGCGCATCCGGAGCCTGTGCTCTGCCAACGGGAGAGGCCACAACAGTGAGAGGCCCGCGTACCGCAAAAAAAAAAAAAAAAAAAAAAAAAAATATATATATATATATATATAGTTAAATATCAAGAGTACATTGTGCATAGTAAGGGTAAATGTTAAATTTTAAAACCTTTTATCTATCGATGTATGCACTTCATCACAATATAAAGTATTTCTTACTGTAGATCATGGTCAAAATTTTTTTAAAAAATTTTGTCTAGAACAAATAGAAATGAAATCATGCTATTACCCTAACCTTCTCTGGTATACCATTGCATTTCTAGTTATTTAATGTATGGAGAAAGTGAGAAGAATGAGAATGTGGCTCAAGCTGAGGAGGGACCAGGTTTTTCGAGGCCTCGTAAGACTTTTTAAGGATTTTAGATTTTATCCTGAGATAAATGGAAAGTGGTTGAAGTATAAGATTTTTTAAATTAGCCACGATTTTTTTTTTCTTTTTTTTGCGGTACGCGGGCTTCTCACTGTTGTGGCCTCTCCCGTTGCGGAGCACAGGCTCCGGACGCGCAGGCTCAGCGGCCATGGCTCACGGGCCCAGCTGCTCCGCGGCATGTGGCATCTTCCCGGACCGGGGCACGAACCCGTGTCCCCTGCATCGGCAGGCAGACTCTCAACCACTGTGCCACCAGGGAAGCCCCACGATTTTGTTTTTAACTGTGATTAAATATGAAGGGAATTTGAGAACTAGAAGTAAGGGCTTTCTGATAAATGTTCTATTCCTTTATTTTTTGGCTGTTTTGTTGCTGTGGGCGGGCTTTCTTTAGTTGGGGCGAGCCGGGGCTACTCTTTGTTGTGGGGCGTGGGCTTCTCACTGCGGTGGCTTCTCTTGTTGTGGAGCACGGGCTGTAAGCGCGTGGGCTTCAGTAGTTGTGGCACGCAGGCTCAGTAGTTCTGGCTCTTGGGCTCTAGAGTGCAGGCTCAGTAGTTGTGGTGCACGGGCTTAGTTGCTCCGCGGCATGAGGGATCTTCCCGGACCAGGGCTCGAACCTGTGTCCCCTGCATTGGCAGGTGGATTCTTAACTACTGTGCCACCAGGGAAGCCCTATTCCTTTAATAAACATTTATGGATTGTATACTGTTTCAGTTGGTTTATAGTCTCTACTCTCATCTGCAAAATAGGTTTTGTAATACCTTTTGGAGTTACTGTGAACATTAAATAAGTTGATATGTGTTATGTACACATTTAAGAGATGTTTTAGTGACCTTTTATTTGCCTCTTTAGGACCACACCCTGAAAATAGGTTGCCTTGTTTTGTCATACAATTCCCAGAATAAATAAAATAAGTTAAGAAAGACCTATAGTGGGAATTCTCAGGTGGTCCAGTGGCTAAGACTCGGTGCTTTCACTGCCGTGGGCCCGGGTTTGAACACTGGTCAGGGAACTAAGATCCCACGAGCCGTGAGGCGTGGCCAAAAACAAACAAACAAAACAAAACAAAACACCTTGGGGTTTTTTGTAAGCTGTAAGAAAGACTTACAGCTAATTCAGTTTCTCTGTATTTGAACAGAAGGTAGTGGCTATTCTCATTTTTTGTTTTTTTTTAATGTCAGGCTATTTCCACAGGAGACTATGGTGCTGACATAATTCTGAGATGGCGAAGTTATATCAGAATGACCTTTTAAATAAATCAACATGGAATCTTTCCATCTTTCCTTCCCCCGCCCCCAAACATAGTATTAGTCTGACCACACTGTGTTTTTTTGAGGATAGAAAGTGTCACTGTGGGGTCACATTTCCACTCATTTCTGTTAATTCCCCTTCCCCCTTTAGATTTCACCACCCCATCCTCAGTCCTCTGGAAAGCAGTTTCCAGCTGGAGGTCGACGTACTGAGTCATCTCCTGAAGGCCCAGGCTCAGGTCTCCGAGTGGAAGTTCCTCCCGTCTCTGGTTAACTTACACAGCGCTCACACCAAGCTGCAGACTTGGGGCCAGATCTTTGAAAAGCAACGGGAGACCAAGAAACATCTGTTTGGAGGGCAGTCCCAGAAGGCCATTCAGCCCCCACACCTTTTCCTTTGGCTGCTGAAACTCAAAAACATGCTTCTTGCCAAATTTAGCTTCTACTTTCACGAGGCACTGAGCCGACAAACGACTGCTTCAGAAATGAAAACGCTGACTGCAAAAGCCAACCCAGACCTCTTTGGAAAGATTTCCAGCTTCATCAGGAAATACGACGCTGCCAACGTGTCCTTAATCTTTGACAACCAGGGTTCCGAGAGCTTTCAGGGTCATGGCTACCACCACCCCCATTCCTACAGAGAGGCCCCAAAGGGCGTGGATCAGTATCCAGCCGTGGTATCTCTGCCCAGCGACAGGCCTGTCCTGCACTGGCCCAATGTCATCATGATCATGACAGACCGCACGTCTGACCTGAACAGCTTGGAGAAAGTGGTCCACTTCTATGATGACAAAGTTCAGAGCACCTACTTCCTTACCCGCCCAGAACCCCACTTTACCATTGTTGTCATTTTCGAGTCAAAGAAATCTGAAAGAGACTCCCACTTTATTTCCTTCCTTAGTGAGATCTCACTTGCCCTTAAGAACCCCAAGGTTTTTGCTAGTCTGAAACCTGGATCCAAAGGTTAGCAGGTGATTTGTGTGAAAGGCTTTCAAGACTGGAAATTGTGTTCTTAATTGCTCTAACGATCTACAGTGGTCTGTGATTAGAGTTTCCATCCACCTGTGCTGCTTTCAGGTCTAAATTAAAGACACATTCTCCCTAATTGTGTTGCACCCTTTATAAGCAGTTAAGGCCAGCTCAGTTACATATCCAAAGAGTAAGCGAGGTGGACGTGGCTGCCGGTCTCCGTGGTACAGCAAGGTATTTTCGGCGTTTTCTCCTGTATTTCATGTAGATTAATATTTATTGGCCTTTGATTTTTCTTTCTAGATGTTTTATATTATTCTAAACGTTGTGTTTCAGTGCAATTTCAAATGCCCTCTCCTTTCTCCCTCTTTCTGGATGAGTAATTGGGATACGATATTAAACGGCTTTTTTAGAATCAAGGACTGTTTTCTAGCTCATAAATTAGCAAATTAACATAAAACTAAGTTTTGTGATCAACAAATTAATATTTTTGATGCCAAAATTAGGGTCTTGGTGAGAAATTTCTATCAGTTTGTGAAATTGTAGGTGAATCAGAGTGGTAGCCTAGCATTTGTTTTTTAACAATTCCGAAGATACTCATGGCAACTTTAATAGCAGTGGTTTCTTTTGAGGTGATCTACACACCTAGCTTCGTTTGCTTTTCCCCTTATAAAGTTTCAATTTTTCACTCTGTTTTAAAGTTAGCGTAATCCATTAAGTGGGGTTTCTTCCTTCTTCAAAGTATAATCTGCTTGGCTCTCTATCACCTTTCTGCTGAAATGTATGTTCATGTTTGGCTCTATTCCCTGTTTATTTTTAGGCTGAAAAATCAGGCCGTCTTGGTTTTTCAGCCACTTTTATGCAACTTAGCCTACTTTTATAAAATCAAAATGGAGGTCTTGATACCTTTTACTTGTTAAAAATCAATTGTGCATTCAAAAGACCTCTTCGTAGTTGAGTCATCAACCCCGCAATTAAGCACATCTGAACTTGGGTTTCATGCCTGTCTCCTCCACGTTATTTTTAGAAGCAGTGATACATCTTAACACATGCTTCCTTAACACTTTCCTTCAGTAGGTGTTCATGGGGAAGGAGACAGGTCAGTAAAGCCATAATGGGCTGTGGAGACCTTCACTTCTAGGTTATTGATTCAGAATAAAAATAAGCCACAAAGACTAATTGAGTTGTAACTCTCTGATAGTTCCTTCAAAGCTTGTGTGCAGTGTAATGATCAGAGCAGTCCTGTTTTTCATGATTGCACGGAGCCACTGTTTTTACTGGGCGGCCATAGCAGGCAAGCTGGCAGCATTGGCAGAGACCGGAGAGCCCCTTTGAGCCCGTGTAGGAGGCCTGCCCACCTCAGCCTGGACTCCCTGGTGGAAGAGCCCACTGGCCTATTTTCTGGGGAGAACATGTGTTTTTCTTTTCTTTTTTTCCTTTTTTTTTTTTTTAAAGTCATATGATTTGTAAAAAGCCAGTTTGCTTTAAATAGAAAGTAGTATTTACCTCTGCATTTTATTCACTCAGGTTCGATGAAAATCTGGACCGATTTTACAACATAGAACTTACATAAAAAATTGAAAACAATTGGAACTAAAACGTCAAGTCATTTTTCCTCCCTTTTGTGTTTTGCTGAGAAGCTGAAAAATATTCCTTGGTGTTCATGTATTTTTCCCTAGGTAAAACCACCATTAGCCTTAATGATATGGTCTCCTGTACCTAAAAGAAATATGCTTCAGTGGAACGTGGAGGAGAGTGTAAATAAAACATATATACGATATTTAAATAATTAGCCCTCGCCTAGAACATATTTGAATTGTATATTTATTTTTAAACATACTTTGGTTTAAGCCAAGAAACAAAGTCATTTTACTCTTGAGATTTGTCCTTTAAAATCAGTAATGGGGCTTCCCTGGTGGCTCAGTGGTTGAGAGTCCGCCTGCCGATGCAGGGGACACGGTTCGTGCCCCGGTCCGGGAAGATCCCACATGCCGCGGAGCGGCTGGGCCCGTGAGCCATGGCTGCTGAGCCTGCGCGTCTGGAGCCTGTCCTCCGCAACGGGAGAGGCCACAATAGTGACAGGCCCACGTACCAAAAAAAAAAAAAAAAAAAAAAAAAATCAGTAATGAAATGATCTATAAAGTCTGTGCTTTGCTAATTGGAAGAGTACATCCTCATATTTTCTGCAGACTGCTTGCTTTGAAATATATTTCTAAACCACAACTTGATCGATGTTTATGGGTAACCAGGAGTGTAGTGAACACTTATTTGTTTGCTAACAAGGCCATCAAGGAGTGTTCATTTCAGGATGCTGTTTGGACACTGGGTAAATTTTACGACTTTGTCCTTTGGGTCCAACCTGGTGTCTGACTATGTCATTTTAGGGAGTGTGTGACAATAAAGCTGAATTCTTAACTGAGGAGCCAATACTCTTTATATAATTGCTTTGTATGTTTGGACATACTGGAGAAAATTTACTTTCAAGAAAGAAAATAGTTGGTATTTTCAACCTCGCTCCCAGTAGTCAGTCAGGTGATCGTCAAAATAAGTTCACCCTTTGATCTAACAGCAAACTTGCAATTTTCTTTGGCAAGTCAGCCTCTGAGCTTGACTTCCTTATCTGTAAAATGGGGATAAGGAAATGTGGGCTTTTTCAAAGGATGTGTAAGAATGGAGTGACATCACGCATGTAAAAAAAAAAAAAACTTTGCAAACTTACTTGAGTTTGAATGTTTAAATAAAAGATGGACCACTCTTTCTTTAAACTCAGCACCTCTCCTGTTCTTGTCTTTCTCTTCAGATTGGTGAGAAACCTGTGCTTAGTCGTTAACTTTGAACGGTACTTAAAGAACTAGTTTAGCAGAGGAGGCAGATAAATGTCTAACCAACCCACCCACTCTACTTATTTTAGAATCTTTGTGGGTCTTCGTTCCCAAACTTTTATGATTGATGGTAGCATCATTTCACTTCTTCTGTTTTCCTACTGATATTTTTTTTGTCTGATTGCTCTATCAATTACTGAGAGGGGTGTATTAAAATCTCCAATTGCGACTGTGGATTTCTTTGTCAGTTTTTTGCATTTTGTATGTTGAAGCCCTTTTATTAGGCCCATATACATTTATAGTTTTTCTGTCTTTCTCATGTATTAACCATTTTATCATTATGAAGTTTCCCACTTTATTTCCATTACTACTCCTTGCTTTGAAGTCCTTTTTGCCTCATTTTTTTTTTTTTTTTTGCGGTACGCGGGCCTGTCACTGCCGTGGCCTCACCCGTTGTGGAGCACAGGCTCCGGACGCACAGGCTCAGCGGCCATGGCTCACGGGCCCAGCCGCTCCGCGGCATGTGGGATCTTCCCAGACCAGGGCACGAACCTGTGTCCCCTGCATCGGCAGGCGGACTCTCAACCACTGCGCCACCAGGGAAGCCCTTGCCTCATATTTTTATGACCATTCCAGCTTGCTTATGTTTCCTGTTTGCATGGCATGTCGTTTTCCATCCTCTCACTTTTCATTTATTTGTATCTTTGTTTTTAAACTGTCTGTAGTGAGAACTAAAGAGAGAAGACTGATTAAAAAGAGCAGTTACCAACTCTGTGCTCGCCAATCTGACAATCTCTGCCTTTTGATTGAAATGTTTAGTTCATTTCTCCTATGAAGTTTTCACAGTCAGGGTTTTGCTGATGGTATCCTCAAACCATCATTTAACATGTTTTCTATTCTCTTTTTTCCCCTTTATATTGGGAGTTAGATCAAGATGTTTGGTCAGATTCAATATTGTATTTTCTTCCCTCCCTCCCTCCCTCCTTCCCTTCCTCCCTTCCTTCCTTTTTGGTAGCAAGTGTTGTGTGTTTTATTAGGCAGCTAATACCTGGCATTACTAAATCGGTTTTGTCACTAGAGGTTACAAAACGGTGATATTCTAATTATATCATTCCATTTTCATTTATTAGACAGAAACATTCTACAAAGAGGAACTTCACCTCCAATTGTTTGGTTACCTTGAAGAACAGTTCATATAGGAATGGCTGGATAAATGCTTTATTCTTTTGCCAGTTTTTAAAATAATGAGTTAGTTGTATAGTATCTTCCAGAGACACTGGGGAGTTTTTAAAGAAATGTATAAGAATTTATAAGGATTTCTGCCTTCTCCGAACTCTTAGGTTTAACCCCAAATTTGAAACAAAGCAGCCATTTTTTCCCCTTATCATAGACACTTTTATATAAATATTATGACCTTCCCTTATTTCTTCCTCATGGTTGATTTTCTCTCTCGATTACTGTTAACTCTTTTCCTCTACTTTTTTCCCTCCCTCCCTCCCTTCTTTAACTTCCAGTACCTTCCAGCAATTCCACTTTAGCCACTGAAATTTTTCCCATGCCTCAGGGAGCCAGGACATACCCCAGTGGTCTCTGACCCAATTTTGGAAAGCAGCATCTGAAAGTATTTATTTTGATTGTTTTTACAACTTGTAAGTTTTTTTTTTCAGGCAGTTGCAAAGGAATCCATAGAGGGGAAAAGTTCAGTATTGACACTAATGGGGTGACCACAAAAAGCCCAACCATTTCATGAGCACACAAGACATTTAGCCAACTACAGCCAAGCAGTGCTGTATGTATCTAGTAGATTATTCGACAAGAAAAGCTACTCAACTAAAATCTTTCCGAACGTATTTTTACTATAATATTTTTACTATTAAGTAGATCATTCTTAGTCTATTTTCAATAATTCGTCTGTATAAAAACATTATATTAACTTCTGATTTTGTTTTTCCTTGAAGTAAACGTTTAAGAAAGTAGATTCTTTTTTTCCCCCATCTAAGTGAGAAAGAAAAAACATACCATGTGACTTCCCAAGAAAGCCCTGTAGGTAGAGTTTAGCAATTCCCCCTCTACTTTTTCTACCAATGCAATTATTTCATGGCCTTTTGCCTGAATAATTCTAAGCTGCTTCTCTAGAGGAAATGAGTCAGAAGAAATAGGCTTGACGTGCACTTCTGCCTTTGGAGACTTCTCTTAATATCTTGTAAATCCATGAGGCTTCATTAAATGCAAGTATTTTGACTTGTCTGCATATTTTTTCAATCTGCTTTTGATAATAAAATCTGTTTCTGGGATACTTTAAATTTAAAACCCTATGGTATGTGTAAAATATCAATGCTAGAAATTGGAGAGCTGCAAGTGGGTTCTGCTTTCTGTAGCCCCCACATAATGTCAGCACCCGGGGCCAGGATTCTGGGTGGTGGTAGAACTCAGGGAGGGGCATGAGGCAACTGTGTTGAGGTACATTCTGAAAGAGGAGTGCTTAGCTGTGCAGTGACAACAGCAGGAGCATATAGGATGGCACGTGACATTGATCTCGCAGAGGAATATAGTCATTGGGACTTTGGCTAACTTTGTCCCTAGGGGGCTTTTGCAGGTCTTAAAAAACTGTAGAGTAATTCCAAAATTCAGTTAAATTTGAAAATCTGATGTCTCATTTGATCTGAGATTTATAAGGACTCAGCTGATCAAACCTCTAGATTAGGTCTAGACTCATTTCATTTTTGGTGTGTCAAGGTCTGGCAGCTGTAGGACACCCCTTGACTCCAGAGCCGTCCTGGTTTCAGTCACTCCAGGCTAGGCCAATAGAGCAATCGATCCCTAAAGCAGAAGCAGGTAGAGGATATGAATGACACCTTTCTAGTATTCAATATGTATTCATTTAACAACTATTAAACATCAGCTATGCCAAGGATGGTGTTACAACAGTCAACCATGGCACACATGGGGCCTGCTCGGTTACTGCTGGTAGTGAGCTGAGCCCGCTCCGACCACCCAGGCAGGCCAAGAGCTGAGGGGGTCGTAAGCAGGAAGGCAATGAGTAGTCTTCAAACTTGGTTTACTCGTATACCTCCCTACCAATTTTAGAAAAACCATGATACCTTGATGGATTTTTTTTTTAATCCAGAATCCTCATCATTACATTTAAATGTCTCAAATGATGCACTTTATCATGCATTGTAGATACTGACGTTTAAAATAAAATGTTAATTGTTCTTTTAAATGTATCCAGTGAAATATTGGTATAATAGAGACTTGATAGCTACCATTTTCCATGTTTAAAAATATCTTAATAAGCTTTGTAACAGTTGGAAATATTATATTGCTCCCTGAACTCCGTTCTACTTCTCCCATAGAATCTTATTCTAATATGATTTTTTCCTTAAAAGTCTTATTGATCACCCTATTAAATACTTCTCAGCATATTATATATAAATGTTCTTTCTGTTACCATAAGGCTCTGAGTCTAATGACCAACTGACTTACATATGAGAAATTTTATTTGAACATTTTATTTGAAATATCTCTTTCAAGGAAATGAGTAGGTACCGTGTTTATGGTGACTTGGTTAATGAAATAGATTGTCTAAATGTTCCTTTGATGGGCAGAGATCTTTACACCCTACAGTAATACCTCATGTTAAGAATTGTGAAGGGTCTGATAGTTTACAAGTTACCCTGCCATAGTTTCATGGATGCTGGCAGAACACAGGAGAAATTACAGCAGTAGCAGTAGCCGGAATATCACCATTTTTTTGCACTGGTTTTCTGGGCCCCAGTTCCCGCAGGGCCAATGTGGATGGGCCCAGATGGATGCCTGCTCATGCAATAGGTTGCATTTCAGGACAGAATTCTGACCTTAGGAAACCCAAGTCTTTTTAATGGTCAATAAGCATGACTTCCGCTTGCCCAAGTGAGACATTGTTATTCTGGACAGTAAATGTATTAGTTTCCTAGGGCTGCCTTTACATAGTACCAAAAATCAGGTGGTTTAAAACAACAGAAATTTATTGTCTCTCAGTTCTGAAGGCTAGATGTCTGAAATCAAGATGGTGGCAGGGCTGTCTTCCCTCTGAAACCTGTAGGGGAATCCTTCCTTGCCTTCCTAGCTTCTGGTGGTTTGCTAGCAGTCTCTAGTATTCCTTAGCTTATAGCTGCACAACTCCAGTTTCTTCCTTCATCATCACATGGCATTCTCTCTGTGTGTCTCTGTCTTCACATGGCTGTCTTTTTATAAGGACACCAGTCATGTAGGACTAGGGGCCCGCCCTACTCCAGTATGACTTCATCTTAACTAATTACATCTGCAACAACCCTGTTTCCAAATAAAGTCACATCCCGAGGTACTGGGGATAAGGACTTCAAAATCGTTTTGTGGGGAGGGACATAATTCAACCCATAACAGTAAACATGTCTGCTTTTTAGATAAAGGGAGCATTCTGTGTTCCAAGGATACTCACCAGGACACAAACATCCTTGAAAGATAGTCCAGAATTAAGAGCAGTTAGTGCCTCTCTCTCAAGAGCTACAGAAACATGAAAAACTCATGGAAAATCTTCTAATGTACCACATAAACTTATGGGTGAGAAGTGAGTTTGCTTTTACATAGGAGAAGAGCAGTTATTAAAGGAGAAACTAGAAAGAAGCACCTTCATCTCTGTGAAGGTGCCTTATGATAGGTTATTTGGCGAAAAGAGTTTATACAGAAGTTGAGGATCTGAAATTGATTTCCTGGAAATGACCCCTATCCTCATATCTCTCGGGAAATATTCACATACCCCAAGTGGTAGAGTCCCAGTCGCAGATCACTATTATAAGAGATGTGGAGGTGTATCTGGGCTGTGAGTAGCCACAACCAGTACAACTTTAAAGTGTTCTTGGTGTTGTAATGCCTCCTTCCATTTTCCTGAACTTTGAGAGATGCCTTTCCTAAAGGTTGCAGCTGGGTTGAGCAGTGTCATCAGAGAATTAAAAGACGAGTCTCTGCATTTGCTTAGGGAGAAGCAGATCAGGAGTGGGCAGCAGTAGCTGGAGGGAGATTGACTCCAGAAATTGTAAGAGGTGGTTTGCAGCAGAGCAGTGGATAACCTGTGCAGATACAGCATGGATTGATGAGGGGCAGACCTGTGGCTGAGGCCACAGACACCCGGGGTGGGGTCCTGATTCCCAGAAACAGCAAGGAAAGGAATTTATCAAGACCCTGGAATTCCTGCAGTTAAGCAGGATGGAATGTTGAGGTTTTCTTAAAATGGGTATTAACAGGGCTTCCCTGGTGGCGCAGTGGTTGGGAGTCCGCCTACTGATGTAGGGGACGTGGGTTCGTGCCCCGGTCCGGGAGGATCCCACGTGCCGCAGAGCGGCTGGGCCCGTGAGCCATGGCCGCTGAACCTGCGTGTCCGGAGCCTGTGCTCCGCAGCGAGAGAGGTCGCAGCGGTGAGAGGCCCGCGTACCGCAAAAAAAAAAAAAAAAAAAAAAAAAAAATATTAATATATCCATGCGACCTCATTTAACACTCCTGTTGACATAGTCTGGGCGTGCCAGTTAAGCTTTCTGACCCAATTGTATATGGCTAAATTGATGTGGAATCATACAATTCCTCAGTAAATCATTAATGCAGACACAGTGACTTATTTGCATAATTTTTTCAAGTGTGCTTTTCAATAACAAGGCCAGTTTCTGAGACATGTGTTTGTAACCATCTGGCTTAGCAAGTACAGTTGTCCTTGGAAAGCTTGAGAAGACGATTCTTTACATATTTTTTTCAACATTAGTTTTAAAACCAGCACAAATCTCCAGGAGCAATAATGTTTCATTTTATCAAAGTTGAGTCTCTGCAGTCTTGCTTCTTTTTAAAGGGATGGATGATATTGAGGGGAAAAAAAGTTTCATGTCTGTGTCCTCAGGGAATTAACTTCCAAGGAAATAGGACCTACAGCAAAGATACTCAGCTTCAAAAAAAAATTGTACTGATTGTCAAACTGCAACTACCTGCAAGTGAGACTTGTAACAATGTAGAAAAATTGTCAACCAATTAGCTGCCAATAATAAACTCCTTCTTGGGGAAAGTATTAAATGCTTGGAAGAAATAATACTACTTTGAGAAGATTGGAGTAGAATTGGTCTGGTTACCTGCAGGGTTTTCCTTTTGCTTCCATGGAGGAAGAACTGGGACGGACCAGGGAGGGGAGAAAAAGGATTGCCCTGCCTCAAAGAATCAAATACACCCTTAGATGCACCACTGCAGAGCAGCAAAAAAATGCCTAAGGGGAGGTCTTTCAGGGTGCTCGTTGAGAGGTTGCACTGTGATCCTTTCTTTACCTTATGAAAAGTTCAGTAACTTGAGTAGATTTTTTGAGGGGTTAGGAAGGAGAAGGACTTCCAAGGAAGGAAAAAGAACATGGGACATCTGAGTTACATGTTAGTCTGGGCAATATTTTCTTTTTTTCCTCCTTCTGTTCCTTAAGTTATAGGAAGAAAGGAACAGCAAGTTGTCCTTTCCTTAACAACAAAGGTCTTTTAATTGTATATCTGATCAGGGCTTGCTGACTCATCAGATGGTGACTTACACCTGTCATCCATATATATTGATTACATAGGAAGGCGATAATGGCAAAAAAAGGCAAAATATAATCAGTCTTATTTTCCAGCTTTATTGAGGTATATTTGACAAAAAGTATGTTTATTAAGCTTCCTGCGAATACTGTGTTCCACACATGACCTCACAAAGGTAGTTCGTTTTAATGAAGGAAAAAACCCCAACTATTTTCAAGGTTTTTATTTCCCTATTCCATTCTGCGTGCCTAACTTTTTTTTTTTTTTTTTTGCGATACGCGGGCCTCTCACTGTTGTGGCCTCCCCCGTTGCGGAGCACAGGCTCTGGACGCGCAGGCTCAGCGGCCATGGCTCACAGGCCCAGCTGTTCCGCGGCATGTGGGATCCTCCCGGACTGGGGCACGAACCCGTGTCCCCTGCATTGGCAGGCGGACTCTCAACCACTGCACCACCAGGGAAGCCCCCTAACTCTTAAATTTCCTAATATGTTTGATCCTTCTGCTTATTTGTTATCACTTCATGTACAGTACATTGAAAGCACCTTTTGTCTTCATTACCTGGAGTTAAAATGTTTAGTGAGTATCAAAAAATGTGAGATATTAGTCAATTCTGTAGGTTCCTAATAACGTTGGTATTATGGATTTTGAGGAGTTTTTGGAGCTGGTAGGTTTCTCTTAAATTTTGAGGGAATCTCTTTGGTGTCTGAACTCTCTAGAAAGGCTCTATCAAACGCAGCATAATTGCAAAATCTTTCATTTGGCAGCAAGAAGACTGGGAATGAAAGTAACTTGGAACTAGCCAGTAGAGGGCAACAGCTCCTGAGCTGAGGCTTTTGTTTCTGTCCTGGCACAATCGGTGCAGTGTGGATTCTTTGGACAGTGGAAAGCTGAGCAGTGCAGGTGTTATTACAAAAATGACCATTTTTAGTGATAAAAGTTGGGGCTTTAATGACTGCTCTTGTAGAGACAGGTATTCAGGCAAGTTTTGGTTTAAGAGATGAGTCAGAAACTCTAGTGTCATCTTCATTGAATTTTGACCAAGAAATTCCAAACTCTTTTCTCATCTGGTGACTGTGCGGTGAGCATCTACTGACTCAGAACCATTCACCAATGACTGGAATCTTGCTGCTGCATCGTTACTGAGACTTTTTTGGTTTGTTCCGAGACTTGTGCCTCTTCCCAAAATCATCGGATGAGAGGGCTTCCCTTGCTTGGAGTGCTTAGAAGGATGACTAGGGAGTACTTCTTAGCATTTTTGGAGGGGGAAAGAGGGTCACATACCCTTTGAGTTTGTATTGAAAGTACATACTTCCTCCCAGAAAAATGTCCATGACCACAAACAAAATTCGCTTTTGTAATTTTAAGGGTTCACGGAAACTCCTGTGGGTCCATGTGCCCTCAGGATAAAAATCTCTGTGGGGGAAAAGCTCTTTGAAAGACTTTGCAATTATGCTGCTTTTGATAGAGACTTTCTAGAGAGTTCAGACACCAAAGAGATCAAAAAAAAAATTTATCTGAAACATACCAGCTCCAAATAAGTTATTCAGGAGGTGCAATATGTCTTGAAGGTTAGTACCTTTGTACTAGTACCTTAGTACCTTAAATAAATACTGTAGTGCCATTAAATAAATACTGAATGTTTTCACCTGGATATCCTGTAGGCAACTTAGCACTTTCCTTTCCCAAACTTGCTCTACGTGGCTTCCTTGATTTTCTTGGTATGACTTCTGTTCCAGTGACCCTCACTTTAAACGATGGGGTCATCTTTGATTCCTCTCAGTCATACTCAATGTTAAATCTTCAGAGCACTTTCACATTCAATTCCTTTTTCCATTATCATTCGCACCCTCTTCACTTTGGGCTTTTACTAGTCAAGGCTGGATTAGAAATTTAGTCTTTCACCTCTATTTCTTTGTATTCCAGTCCATCCTTCTTACCTTTACCAGGCAATTATTTTAAAACTCTGGTTTGATTGGGTTTCTCCTGCTCTGATCCTTGCCCCACTTTAAAAAACACCCTGATTTATGTAGCTCCCCAGAGCCTGCTGAAAAGAAGTTCTGATGATCAAGTTCAGCCTTTTTTCTCTTCATTGTTTTCTCACACTTCAGTCAAAATGGAATACCAGCTCTGCCCTGTATTTTCTCACCTCTTAGCCTTTGCTCAGTTTTCTTTGCCTAGACTCCTTCTAGTCTAGGAGTTCTTAACATTTTTTTGTACAATGGAATAGATCTCTTTGGCAGTCTGTGAAGCTGATGGGCACTTTCTCAGAATGTTTTTTTTTTTTTTTTTTTTTTTTTGTGGTACGCGGGCCTTTCACTGCTGTGGCCTCTCCCGCTGCAGAGCACAGGCTCCAGACGCGCAGGCTCAGTGGCCATGGCTCACGGGCCCAGCCACTCCGCGGCATGTGGGATCTTCCCAGACCAGGGCACAAACCCATCCCCTGCATCGGCAGGTGGACTCTCAACCACTGCGCCACCAGGGAAGTCCTCTCAGAATGTTTTTAATGCCTAAAATTATATACACAGAATTACAAAGGAAACCAGTTATATTAAAATACAGTTATAAAAATATCTTAATCTGTGGTATGTAGTCTTTATGCATGCATTTATAAATAATGACCTTGCATTGGTCCTAATTATTATAGTAGTTAATTGCCTACATCTGCATTGGAGGACGATGCTAAATATCAGCTGGAGGTTAGTGAAAATGAAGATGTATTTCTTTCCCCAATCAAGTTCATAGACTCCACGTTCAAAGTTTTAAATCAAGATCATTGATTGTCAAACTAGAGTATGTACCAGAATCACCTGGATACGAAACAGAATGCTAAGACTCATTTCTGATTCAATAGGGCAAGGGTAGACTCTAGAATTTGCATTTCTAACAAGTTCCCAGGTGGAGGTGGTGTTACAGGCCCAGGATCTACACTTTAAAAACCTCCAATCAAGAGTAGATCATTACCTCATGCTATCTTTACCTACCAAAATCCTATGCCTCCCCAAACCCGGGAGAAGTCCACCTTCTGTATTAGTTTTTCCCCTTATCACCCCATCAGAAGAGATCTCTTCCCCTCAAGGACTCTTGTCCCAATTTATTCTCTCTCGTGGCATTCAGCTTCCTACTTTGTTTTATGGTCAGCAGGGTGCAATGTGCCTGGCCCCCATCTGGAGTTCCAGGCTCCTAAACTATTCATGCTACTGGCAATGCTATGATATTTCAAACCTCCATGAAGGAATAAGTGTCTTCTTTCACTCATTAGACTAGGAGCTCCTCTACAGTATGAAACATGGCTTATAATTTGTGGGAGGGAGGAGTGAGAAAGGGAGGGAAGGAGGGAAGATCCAATGGAGAACTGCTCATTAGGGAAATTTAGCAGCATAGAAATTAGTAATGGAAGAGAACACCCATTTTATTTACTTAATACCCTTACTGAGTGCCACATGTTGAACTATCCTTCACCTTTATTTAAAAAGTTAAAACAGGGCTTCCCTGGTGGTGCAGTGATTAGGAATCTGCCTGCCAATGCAGGGGGCACAGGTTTGATCCCTGGTCCAGGAGGATCCCACATGCCATGGAACAACTAAGCCCGTGCACCACAACTACTGAGCCTGTGTGCTAGAGCCCGTGAGCCACAACTACTGGGGCCGCATGCCACAACTACTGAAACCTGCGCACTGAGAGCCCGTGCTCTGCAACAAGAGAAGCCGCCGCAACGAGAACCCTGCACACCACAACAAGAAGTAGCCTCTGCTCTCCACAACTAGAGAAAGCCTGTGCACAGCAATGAAGACCCAACGCAGCCAAAAAAAAAAAGTTATAACAAAGTAGGTTACATACTGGGCCCTCCAACAAAAGTTCAGAAAGATGTCCATTGGCCCATGGTAATTGCATAGTATATGGCCCCATCTAGGTCACTGGTAAGAATGCTGTGTAGGTCAGAGCCCTGGTGTGGGTCTGGATTATCTACAAATGTTCCAGTGTAGTACTCTGGAGTTATTGTTGAAGATAGGATGAACCCATTGGGGCCTTTACTACACTATGGCTTATCTATACCTGGCCAAACCTCCTATCCAATGACTATTAGTGGTTTGAAGTCAGCCTGGGAGGAGACACAGAATTAGGTAAGTGATGAGTTGCAGGATTCTGACTTCATCTCTGAACTGTTTAATTCTTGGCATTCTCTCTCTTTTTTCTCCTCTCTTCCTCCCTCTATCCCTCTTCCCTTCCTTTCCCCTTTTTAATCTAGTGACCAGGATAGTGATCATATAGATTAGAGGTTGAGCTACTGGATCTTGTAAGGTTCCTTTCAAACTGAAAATTTTGAGACTCTATAAAACAGATCCTGAGCTTCCCTGGTGGCGCAGTGGTTGAGAGTCCGCCTGCCGATGGAGGGGACACGGGTTCGTGCCCCGGTCCGGAAGGATCCCACATGCCGCGGAGCAGCTGGGCCCATGAGCCATGGCCTCTGAGCCTGCGCGTCTGGAGCCTGTGCTCCGCAACGGGAGAGGCCACAGCAGTGAGGGGCCCGCGTATCGCAAAACAAAACAAAACAAAAAAACAACAAAAAAACAAAAAACAGATCCACAAAGGGTGTACTCTCTTGCAATGAAGAAATTGAGTTTGTGGTATTGCTCGTTCCTATGCTTTGACTCTTTTTTTTTTTTTTAACATCTTTATTGGGGTATAATTGCTTTACAATGGTATGTTAGTTTCAGCTTCACAACAAAATGAATCAGTTATATATATATATACATATATTCCCATATCTCTTCCCGCTTGCGTCTCCCTCCCTCCCACCCTCCCTATCCCACCCCTCCAGGCGGTCACAAAGCACCGAGCTGATCTCCCTGTGCTATGCGGCTGCTTCCCACTAGCTATCTACCTTACGTTTGGTAGTGTATATATGTCCATGCCTCTTTATCGCTTTGTCACCGTTTACACTTCCCCCTCCCCATAGCCTCAAGTCCATTCTCTAGTAAGTCTGTGTCTTTATTCCTGCTTTGACTCTTATGCAGTTAGCGGAGACTATGCCTTTGTGAAGAAGCAGCATGTTATGAGAATTCAGCTCAAGTCTTCTGTCTCTACCTTGCTGTGTTTGTAAATTGTGGAATTTTAGTTATTCTGTCACATTTAAGTAATGACTATAAAGGCAAAATAGTATTTATTAAACAGTGATGAGGATAAACATTTGCATGTAGTGCTTTTCAGTTCTAAGTGGCTTTGAGGAGACTGAATGTAGTCTTAATATTAGTCATTTTGCTTGTGTTATTCCGTATCTTGGGTCAGAGGGTTTCTCTTGGGTGGTAAACTCTCTTCCAACTGTTTAGAAGGGCTCTTTTTAGTAGTTATTGCATTTTTTCCCTATAGGGCATAATCCTAAACTTTTTCCTCATTCTTTGTGGGTGTAGTTCTCTTAAGATGTTAAGAAAGATCTGTTCTCTGTTGCTAGCTGTACATCAGTTTCTATTCTCACATATGCATTTAAAATGAATTTCTCCTCCTGTTGTGGCTACATAGAAAACTACTGTTAGGAAATCCTTTCCCATAAGGGAAACACTGAAATTTTCTGAAGGTTTAGAACAGATCTGAGAATAAAATCATGATCTTCATAGTGACATCCTGCCAGGTATTTCAGCAGATACTTTGAACCCCTACTTCCCTAAGGCAGTGAAATAACAGTGATAGCTAACGTTCCTTGAGTGCTTACTATGCAAAGCACTTTATCTTAATCTCCCAACCATCATATTTGGTAGGAAACTAATAAATCCCATTTTTCAGGTAGAGAAACTGAGGCACAGAGTACTTAAGTAACTTGCCCAAAGTTATACTGCTAGTAAGGAAACAGAGCTGAGCCTGGAAACTGCCTTTATCTGACTCCACCACCTGAATTTCTAAGCACTACTTATACTGTTAAGTACTCTGGGTTACAGGGATGAGTAAGGCAGGCCTTGCCTTGAAGTTTACAATTTGAGGTCCTCAGCTCGGCTAGATGCAAATGTTCAGTGAATGTTGCCCCATGCATGCACCTCTCTCTTTGGTTATTTTCTGAATATCCTAGATGGATTTGTACAGTTCTTTGTGTATGAATAGACCCCGAGGACCATGTGGCTGGTCTTATATCCCTTTTCACCTAGTGCCGGGTATGTAGACGGTGTTCGAGAACTATTTATTGAATTTAAATCCTCTTTATTTCAATCCCAAACCAAACCAAATTCCCTTTATTATAATCTCTGACCAAAAGCAAGGAATTTTCTATGCATAGATTTAAAGTAGACTTGTATTCAATTAAGGAGCGCAGTCTGACTTAGTACATGGTTTAAAGATCTAAGGATTTATTTTTCAGTTAATGCTGCAGTCTGGGTGTTGTCAGGGGTGTGCATCCCTGCCAGCTGCCTCAGCCGCATCTCACTCATCCTTCCTGGGCTCTCTTTCGGCCCTGGGACAGCCCACGCTGTTCTGTGTCTTGAATGCTCTTCTTTACCCTCCACCCTATGTCACGCCCTTATCCCTTCGTCCTCCAGCCCTCATCTCAATTATCACTTCCTCCAGAAGCCTTGCTCGATCTCCTTTGGCTGAGGGGTCTTTGGTTCCTTTTCTTCAGTGCCCTGATCTCTGTTATAAATGGATGGCCGTTCATTCCTGAGCAACTCTGCTGCTCTGCTCGGTAAACTTCCTGAGGCCAGGGGCTGAGCTTGTTTTTGCTAATCTTTGTGTTTCCAGTACAGTGGCTGGGATGTAATAGGCACTGCACTGAAGTTGTGGCTCTCCCATAATTTCCATCATCCGCCACAAAATAGTTCTAGTCTTGGTTGGAGTCACTTGCCATTTTCGCGATCTTATGTAAACCGTGAATGTAACTCCACACGTGCAGGGCTCCATGTCTGTTCCCTTATGTATCTCAAGCATCTGGAAGAGTTCTGCCAGGTGGCAGGTGCTCTGAACTATTTGTTGAATTAATAAGGCATCACGAGAAAACTTTTCATTGATCTGTGATATTCAGTTGTACATGTTCTGCAAAACCCAGTTTGGAGACAAGTCGCCTTCCTCTCTTCCCCAACTCCCCACCTTCTAACTGCATTGCACTTTCAGGTTCCTCCCTTTAGAAACTTTAGTGTTGCCCACCGGTAGGTTGGAATATATCAAGGAAGTTTCCCAACAGTACACACCTAGCTGAAGCATCGCCCAGCTAGAGAGAGAGGGTAGGCTGGGGGTGGAATCCATTTCCCAAAGTATCTCTGCTTCCAAGAGCATGCTAGGAAGGCTCAGGAACACATAAGCAGCTTGCTTTGAGCAAGCACCAAGCTTCTGAATATCAGCTGGAAAATGTTTTTCTTTTAAAAACAATAGCTTTTCGAAAGGACAGCGTTTTTTAAAAACCATTTTTGCAGGCTTCCCTGGTGGCGCAGTGGTTGAGAGTCCATCTGCCGATGTGGGGGACACGGGTTCGTGCCCCGGTCCGGGAAGATCCCACATGCCCCGGAGTGGCTGGGCCCGTGAGCCATGACCACTGAGCCTGCGCATCCGGAGCCTGTGCTCCGCAACGGGAGAGTCCACAACAGTGAGAGGCCCGCGTACAGAAAAAAAAAAAAAAAAAAAAAAAAAAATTTTTGCGTTGTAAATCGTAATTTATGTGCATATGTAAATGAGGGTATGGCCACATGCATGAATCTTCCCCCAGATCTGTTATTTTACAGGAGTGTTACTCCCTATCCTTCAAGTTTCCTCGCAGTTCAGCTTGTCAGTGGCCTCGTCATACATACACAGAAGGCAGCTTGTTGTCACCAGCGACCAACATCTGGTTTAGATGTGGCTGGCGTGCCTTGTTGCTTCAACAGAGGGGATGTCGTATTTAAACTGTGAGGCATGGTGAAGGGAGTGGCTGTCAGATATTACCACACTTGTGAAAAATGAGAAAACACATGGTCTCAAATGTAGCAGTGACATAGGGGAATATAAGTATTATACACTTCTTGAAATGGTCTCATTCCAAAGAAAACCATTTGGTTTAGAGAAACATACTGGAGAAGTGAAATACACCGGAAGGCTAGAAATAGGTCAACGTGACGGCAGAGCAGTCTGTTCAGCGTTGTTGTGCAGCTCCTAATGGCTTCCGTTGGTCACCCAATCAGAGAGCTTGTCTTTAGACTAATGCTATTCAGCTGGTTACTATGGCAGTGATGGAATACTAGTTGTCATGACGATGAAATGGAAATTTAGGGGACTAATTTCTTTAGCGGAGGTGGATATATTAAGTCCTGTCTTTTCTTCTTTCCTTCAAACTTGACCATATTGTATAGTACTTGCAAGAGGGGCCATTTTCAAACTCTGCACTTACATTTCAGGATTTATATTATCTTTTCTTATTGTTAGATCACATGGCTTAAGTCTTTTCAACGCTGTGATGAGAATAGACACGTTTCCCCCACCCCCGCAGTATTTTATAGCTCATATTAAAGAATGACACTGCAGACGTTAGGTTTCTTTTTATCATCCTCAAAGTGTTTCTGCCAAACTCCACTGAATTCCTCCAAAGTTAATCTGGTATGAAATAGAATAGGATCAAAATCAATATAATGGACTGTCTATTATAAAGGATATTTTTTCCAGCTTTATTGGGGTATAATTGATATAAAAATGTACATAGTTAAGGTGTACAATGCCGCGTTTCATATACATATCCATTGTGAAATGATTACCGCAATCAAGCTAATTAACCCATCCATCATCTAGTTTGCTTTTTTGTGTGTGATGAGAACTCTTAAGATCTACTATCTTAGCAAATTTCAAGTACATAATACATTATTATTAACTATAGTCACCACACTGTACATTATATCCTCAGAACTTATATTCATCTTAGAACTGAAAATTTGTACCCTTTGACCAGCATCTCCACATTTCCCTGACCCCCAGCCCATGGCAATGACCATTCTACTCTCTACTTCTGTGAGTTCAACTTTTTTTTTTTTTTCCGGTACGCGGGCCTCTCACTGTTGTGGCCTCTCCCATTGCGGAGCATAGGTGCCGGACGCTCAGGCTCAGCGGCCATGGCTCACGGGCCCAGCCGCTCTGCGGCATGTGGGATTTTCCTGGACCAGGGCACGAACCCGTGTCCCCTGCATCGGCAGGCGGACTCTCAACCACTGCGCCACCAGGGAAGCCCAGTTCAACTTTTTTGATTCCACATAATACAAAGGAGACTATTCCTCACTGATGTGTTTATTAGAATCATACATGGAAGCGAATCCTTTTGAGAAGCAGCAGAAGCCTGGCTCTCTTCCCCTCCTGGTGATCTTGGAGGTTTCATTCCTCATTGCTTAGAGTCTGCTGTATGGGATCATCAATGGGAAATGTGTGCTGTTCACATGTTACAAAGATGTGGTTGACCTCTTTCTTGGATGCTTCCAAGGAACTAATTTAGACACTCATTTAGGGATTCTGGAGAAAGGGATAATATTAACAGTTTGGATCAATTTTGCCTTCATTAGAGAATTGAGAGAAAATACATTGGAACAAATCTGAATTCATGGACTTTTCCATTTTTCTGAAATTACTTTTGGGGTATGAACACAAACTTTCTGGAAAAAGCTTTTTGGTGTATTTTTATATTGAGAGTTTGCTACTATAAAATTTTTTCATGTTATTTATGACAGTGATTCTCAAACTATTGTGCAGAAAAATCCCCTGGAGAGTGTGTGAAATGCAGGTCCTTTAAAAAAAAAAAAAACAGATTAAAAAAAAATTGAGATATAATTAACAATAACATTATATTATTTTCAGGTGTACAACAAAATGATTTGATAGTTATATATATTGTGAAATGATCACCACAGTAAGCATTCGAGACCTATTGATTCAGATTTTTGGGGTGGAGCCTAGGAATTTGTATTTCCACAAATATCCCAGATGATTTTGAGGCAGGCTGTGGTCCCCATAACCATTAGCTAATTGAAGTGGGAGGGAAAATGTCTCAAGTGAAGGGTGTAGGTTGCTGGATGTGGAGGGACTCATCCTCCCTCTGTTGCTGCCTTCCTCAGCACACCAAGGAAGGTGAGAGGATTGCTCAGTCTGGCCTGAGGACAGCACCTGAGCTTCCACCAATACCCACAAGGGCTCCTTCCTCTAAATAATGAATCGAAGTGGTATCTTTACGTTCTTTCTTCCCTGCAGCAGGTATTGCTGGTGATACTTTATTTTTCTGATAGATTTGTTTCTTATAGATTGATTGGGAGCCTGGAACACACCAAGCCTGCCCAGCCAAGACGAACAGTTCTCCCCTGGTTAGTACTTCTCTGCTGGGACCTTCCAGCCTGGTGTCATATAGCCACTAATGGCTTCACCTCTTTGCGCTTGAAGCCCATCTGCCATACCTTCTTTTAAGGCAAAGGAAGCTATTTCGATAAAGCCCAAGGAGATTATTTGGGATACAGATTCATCTCCTATAGCAGAGGCCAGAGTAACAGTACTTCAGTCAGATAGGAATGGCTCCTCCTACTTTGCTGCTCTGCTCTGCTCAACACATGGCTTCCATATTATGGTCTAAGATTCACATTCCTTCCTTCCTTCCCTCCCTCCCTTCCCTCCTCCTTCCCCTCCCCCTCCCCTCCCCCTCCCTTCCCTTCTTCCCTCCCTCCCTCTTTTCCTCCCTCTCCTCCCTCCCTTCCCTTCCCCTGACTTGGGGGAGTCAGCCCCAAGATTAATCCCATCACTCTTCTTGGTAATAGCATCACTTCCTTGACTGAGGAGCTAGAGTTTTTCCTTAAGGTGAATAACTCCCTGCAGCAGCAGCAAGTGAAGCCTATTCCCCTTTGCTCTTACAAGTGGAACATGCTCACTATGGAGTTTCCAGCCACCAGCATCCAAAGTCTTATCGATAGCATCTTCTACTTTTTCTGTAAGTAAGTATAAGAGTACTTACAAAAAAGAAAAGAATTTCTCATGTTCCATGCTTTTCTCTTGCAAAGAAAAATACAGCACCAACAATAGATTTAATTGGAGTACAGTTATGACCCATTCAGGAAAAGTAGTCATTCTGAAAATCACAGACTTGCAGAGACTTTCAGAAATCATCAATGCCATTCCCCTATCCCTGGATTTAAAAAGTAGATTGTGCAAGTAATATGAGTGAGGAGTGGACACACAAAAGAACCCTAGAATTGGCGTAGGGATTGGAGATTTCCAAGAAGCGTCCAAAGCCCTTTCTTTGATTGGGCATCTGTTGGTTCGCCAACCTCGATGACATTCTAGCTCTTCCCTCCATGCGTTAAATAATACTTTAATTTTTCTTTTATTGAAAAATTAGCAAATTTGTTGTCAATACTAAAAAACAAAACCCATATAAACAGAAAAGGAAAATAAACAATCACCTGTAATCTCACCACTGAAGACAATTATTGTTAATAATTTGGTATCTGTACTAATCTGAACTCTTGCTAGTGACAGAAACCCAACTCTAACTACACTGAGTTTTTATTTATTTATTTATTTATTTATGGCTGCATTGGGTCTTCATTGCTGTGCATGGGCTTTCTCTAGTTGCGGCGAGCGGGGGCTACTCTTTGTTACGGTGCGCAGGCTTCTCATTGCTGTGCCTTCTCTTGTTGCAGAGCACGAGCTCTAGGCGCGTGGGCTCAGTAGTTGTGGCTCATGGGCTTAGCTGCTCCACAGCAGGTGGGATCTTCCCCGACCAGGGCTTGAACCCGTGTCGCCCGAGTTGGCAGGCAGATTCTTAACCCCTGTGCCACCAGGGAAGCCCCCCACGTTGAGTTTTTTAAAAAGGAAATGTATTGGCTTCTAAAGCTGGTACATCTAGGGTTATGTTTTATTTTAGGCTCATCTGCACTCGAGGGCTCACACGATGTCATTAAAATTTGGTTCCTCTGTCACTTTTTCTTTCCCTTCTGGTGTCCTCCTCTGTGTTGGCATCGCTCTCAAGGAGGCCTCCCTGAGGATGGAGGCCCCCACAGTTCCAGGCTTACATCCTATTGGCTTAGCAACCTCAGGGGAAAGAGGGAAACTATTTTCCAAAAGTGAAACACAAGTCCCAGGATTGATCCTAATTTGGCCCAGTTTGGGCAATGCACCCACCCTCAAATCATTTAATCTGATAAGAGGGATAGACTATGGTGATTGGGCAGGATTAGGTCCTGTACCATGGACACATTCAACTCATGTTAGGTCAACTCTCCATGCCCTCTATAATAATCTTCCATCCCTCTTAGAAGAAAATCCAGACTCCTCGCTGTGGTCTGCAGGGCCCCCCACGGTCTGGCCCTTGGCTCGCCTTCCTGCTCCATCATCTCCCGTCTTGCCTTCTCATTCTGTCCAGTCAAGTTGGGTTCTTGGTGTTTCTCAAACCTTTCAAGCGTGCTCGCTGTTCAGGCAACTCTATACTTGTTCTCTCTGCTTCGGAAAATCTTGGAAATCGCTTAGATGTCAGTGTGGTTTGTCTTCTCACCTCACTAAAGTCATTTATTCAAAGGGGTTTCCCCTGATCCCCCACCTAAAACAGTGCCCCTTGCCACCTGCTTTTTTCTCTGTCATGGCAATTAGTCTCGCTATTATAAGGCAATACAAATCCTACGATCATTTTCACAGTCATGATCACAGTCATGATTTAGTCATTTCTAGTGTTTAGTCCCTGGTAAATAATATCACCTTCAAATTTAATTTGAATGAACATTCTCCTTCCCAACTCCACATGGGGTCAGCTGCAGAGGGGAAGCTAGGTCAGGGAGGAGGGGAAAGGGATCAGGAAAGTTCTTACTTGACGGGTACTATCTGCTTAAACTGGCTTTGTGCTTAAGCCAGAGTGAAAAGTAAACTCCTTCCTTAGAGAAGTGCTTTCGTGAGTTTTCAGAGACTCTGAACCCATCAGTCTCTTCAGGATCTCTCCCAGCAGTCCCCTTAATACATCTCTCTTCTAGCTGTTTGATTACTACTTCCTTAGCACTTAGGAATCCAGCTCCATTCAGTTACATTCTATCCTTCTCTCCAGGCAATCTTTTGACCAAAACATAAGATACCACTAACACAGCCTCCTTCTGCATAGAGCTTGGCCCACGTCCTGTATCCCTTGGCCTGACACACTCTGGAAGTGCAGGCAGCCCACGCTGCCACCTCTCCTTCATCTCCTCCATCAGCACGTGGCTAGCCCGCTATGTCTCACAATGAAGATCTCATAGGAGAAGTCAGACCCCAGTCCACTCTGTCCCTCAACTTCAGGAGATATACATCAGACTTTCTTGGGTGTTCCCGTTGATGCCTTTCTCATTAGAGTTGAGATGAAGACCAGGCAACCCCCGCTCTTCTCCTTTGAGGAGAGCTCACAGCACATGCATGCTTCTCTCTAAAAATCTTCATAAATCATTCTCCTAGTATCCATAGTCTCTAAATCACTAGAGGAGAGTGAGGCATTCATGAGCTTTTCATGAAATCCTTTGAAAATTTGCATGTTGATTTGGTCTCGTGCAATAGAATATGATATTTTGGTCCCTTCCATTTTTATATCCTGTTACATAGTAGTAAGTGCTATGAAGAAAAGAAAGCAGGATAATTTGTGACAACATGGATGGATCTCGAGGGCATTCTGCTAAGTGAAATAAGTCAGACAGAAAAAGATAAATACCATATGATCTCACTTATACATAGAATCTAAAAACAAACAAAACCAGAAAACCGAGCACATGGATATAGAGAAGAGATTGGTGGTTGCCTGAGGTGGGGATGGTGGGTAGGGAGTGGGCAAAATGGGTGAAGGGGGTCAAAATGTACAAAGTTTCAGTTGTGAAATAAGTCATGGGGATGTAATGTACAGCATGGCAACTATAGCTGATAATACTGTATTGCATATTTGAAGGTAGCTAGGAAAGTAGATCTTGAAAGTTCTCATTACAAGAAAATAATTTTGTAACTATGTATGGGGGTGGATGTTAACTGTACTTGTTGTGATCATTTTGCGATATATACAAATATCAAATGATTATGTTCCACACCTGAAACTAATATAATGTTATGTCGATTATACCTCAATTTTTTAAAAAAAGGAAATGATAGTAGAATAAAGGGGATTGGGAACTGCTATTTTATTGCAGGGTAAAAACCATTTAAAATTAATTTGGAAAAGTTACAGGAATCAGAATACAGTCACATGAATCAGACATAAAAATGTATAAAAAAATTCAGTGAAAGTCTTCTTCACATCTCTGTCCACCATCCGCCTATTTTTCGCCACTCATTCCACCTAGGTAACCTCTGTAAATACTTTGTGTGTGTTCTTAGAGTTTTTTTTTATATATAAACAAGCAAATACAAGCATATATTGTTATTTTAGCTGCTCTTAGCACGAATGGTAGCATATACCACATACACTGTTTTGCACTTCGGTTTTTTTTTTTTTTTTTTTTTTTTTTTTTTTTTACAAAATCATGTTTTGGAGAGCTTCCCATATCAGTACTTGGAGATCTTCCTCTTTCTCCTTTATAGGGACAAAGTGAGTAAGTAATCCATTGTATAAATGTTCTATAATTTATTTAACCTGTGCCCTATTTTTTAAAAAATTATTTACTTTTTGGCTATGTTGGGTCTTTGTTGATGCACACGGACTTTCTCTAGTTGCAGAGATCGGGGTATACTCTTCGTTGCAGTGGGCGGGCTTCTCATTGCAGTGGCTTCTCTTGCGGAGCACGGGCTCTAGGCGTGTGGGCTTCAGTAGTTGTGGCACGCAGGCTCAGGAGTCGTGGCTCGCGAGCTCTAGAGTGCAGGCTCAGTAGTTGTGGCACACGGGCTTAGTTGCTCCGCAGCATGTGGGATCTTCCCGGACCAGGGTTCGAACCCGTGTCCCCTGCATTGGCAGGTGGATTCTTAACCACTGTGCCACCAGGGAAGCCCCTAACCTGTGCCCTATTGATGAGCATTCAGGTTGTTTGCAATCTGTTGTTGTTCCAGATAATGTTGCAGTGAATAACCTTATACATATGTAATTTCCCATGTGTATAAATTTGTCTGTAGGGTAAATTTCTAGAGCTGGAATTACTGGGGCAAAGGGAATATGTGTTTGTGATTTTTTTTTTTTTTTTTTTTTTTTTTTTTTTTTTTTTTTTTGCGGTATGCGGGCCTCTCACCTCTGCGGCCTCTCCCGCTGTGGAGCACAGGCTCCGGATGTGCAGGCCCAGCGGCCATGGCTCACAGGCCCAGCCGCTCTGCGGCACACGGGATCCGCCCGGACCGGGGCACAAATCCGTGTCCCCTGCATCAGCAGGCAGACTCTCAACCACTGCGCCACCAGGGAAGCCCTGTGTTAGTGATTTTGATCGTTGTTGCCAAATTGCCCTGCAAAGGGGCAGAACAAATGAACAGCCATCAGCCTGTACCTAGGCTGTTAATTTAGCAGGGTTGTTGCAGTGGCTTCTACGTAGAGTTAACATTTGAGCAATAATCTGATTATCAAGAAGGAGGCATCTGTGTGAAAAATCTAAGGGAAGATCATTCTAGGTAGAGGCAGCTAGAGTAAAGGTTTGAGGCAGAAACAAGCTGAGCATGTTGGAGGAACAGCAAAACTGCCAGTGTGGCAGGTGTGTCACGAACGTGGGGCACCTTGCACAACACAGGGTGAAAGGGCGCAGCAGAAGCTGGATCACGTGGACCCAGGTTGGAAGTTTAGATTTTATTCCAAGTGGCATGGGAAGTCATCATAAGGCGCTTAAGTGTGGAATGAGGTGATGTGCTTTCCATTTTAGAAAACGATTGACTGCTTTTTTTTTTTAAATGTCTTTGACTGTTCATCTTGCTTGTCAGAGGAGACCGAATTCTTAAGTGCAACATAAACGTCCATCCTAAAAGCCTCTTCTCAGCAAAGATCTAAGAAAAGTGTAGATGCACAGATGATTAAAGACAAGCAGACTTTGGTGAGGTGCTAAGAGCAAAGTCACACTATAGATTCATACTATGTAACTTAAAAAAAAAAAAAAGGAAAAGGATGCAACTATAATAGTGAAGGCCTAGAACCATTATGAACCAGTCTTGCCTCCAGCTGCATGTAGAAATGTAACATGAATGTTTTTATGTTACCCAGGTAATCATTTATTCCCTGGGTACTCAATTCCTTTAACTGAAGGCAGAGATTCTCTAGTTCAGGGGAGGGCTTGACTTGGGCATACCTGATTCTTTCTTTTGTTTTCCATATCTATAATGCAATGACAAAAGGACAAACAGAAAACTTCCGTACTAACAAGTTAACTTTATATGTCTTGCATCATTTAAAACAACACTAAGTGGGCTTCCCTGGTGGCACAGTGGTTAAGAATCCGCTTGCCAATGCAGGGGACACGGGTTTGAGCCCTGGTCCGGGAAGATTCCACATGCCGCAGAGCAACTAAGCCGTGTGCCACAACTACTGAGCCTGCGCTCTAGAGCCCATGAGCCACAACTACTGAGCCCGCGTGCCACAACCACTGAAGCCTGCGCGCCTAGAGCCCGTGCTCCACAACAAGAGAAGTCACCGCAGTGAGAAGCCCTTGCACCACAACGAAGAGTAGCCCCCGCTTGCTGCAACTAGAGAAAGCCGGCGCGCAGCAATGAAGACCAAAAAAAAAAAAAAAAAAAAATTAAGTTTTAGTCTAGGACTTTTCCCAAGAATGGCTGGAAATAAGAAAATGATTTCTTCTGTCCTGATGTTTGGACAAATTAGCAAATAATCGCCACCAAATAACTGCTGAGGGGAAAGGTACTTCCTTCACCCACTAGGCCCAGTTATGGGATGTGTATTAATGTACGCTGCCTTTAGCATCGCTTTTTATTGAAGTGCTTATTTACTCCTTCAGTGAAATTGTTTGGACATCTCAGTCATGTGCCAACATGTGCCTCTGTTTGTTTGTGTCAGTGTTGCCCATTTTAGATTTGCTACTTTGGAGGATACTGCTGCCCTAGCACCTGTGCCTGCTCTGAGATAAGGGACTTTGTCCAGTGCTGTGCTTTGGGCATAACTCTCAAAGGCCAGCAACTGCTCAGCTGTTGGGGCCTCTCTGCTATACATCCAGTGTATTGATGCCGGACGGAGCCAGACAACTTCTGCATCCCCCGAGATACTAGGAAACAAACAAGGACATCCAGAGGGAGGAATGAGAGCCTGGAAGGGAATAGATGGACTTTGGGAAATTTTACTTTCCCTGGCAGTTGGGGGTTGGGGCTCAGGCAGTTTAACTCTAAAAACATAAGGATGAATTGCATCATCAAATTGGGTGACTTACAGTTGCCTTCTCTCCTCACTGTGACCACTATTTTCAGGTGTAGAACTTCCTGGTAATTATAGTTTCCCTTCATCCGGCATGGTCAAAACTCAATTATAACTTCATTCTAAATATATTTCTCAATTCCAGTAGACTTTTAAAACTCGTGACCTGCATTTGACCTACATAGGAATTCCTATTTTGAAATTTCCTCTATTCAATGTAAATTATATCCAGAGCCCATAGGTGATTTTTTTCAGTACACAATCAGATATATCTGAATCTCTTTTCCCCACATAGATCACTGGGGACACTTGGTTCTCTGGCCATGAAGCTTACTATTTTTTTGTCATTAACACACTCCCATTCCAATATAACTTTTCTTTTTCCAAGTGGAAATTTCTGAGTTATAATGGGTCGTCAACTTACTCATTTTCATAAGCTATTTTATTTATTCAATAAGCACTTGTGTATTTTGCTTCACACCACACGAAACAAGTGTTCTTCATTTCTGATCATCTTTATTATTTTTCTTCATTTTTTGTTTAAAAAAGAAAAACTAAAATACTTCCAAGATAAAATGAAACACTTCTCCCACTGTTTTGTTCCTAAATGCTGAAGTATTAAATCAAGTAAAGCAAAAGTAAGTTCTGGCTGTGTCTTTGCCAAGCCATCTTCTCTGGAGGTAGCAAATGAGATGCTCACATCCCCCTGATGGAAATACGTACCATTTTGCAAGTGTTGTGGTCTGCAGAATTTGGAAAATTCTCCCTGGTTCAACAGTAGCTTGGTTTGGACAAGCACTTACCTCTTTAATATTCAGGCTTCTGTTTACCCTCAAGAATAACTATTTTACCTTTATTAGGAAGAAAATTCTTTCTGAATATGTGTGTTAGTCAGGGCTAAGCACGCAGCAGAAACCAATTCTGGCTGAGTCCAGCAGAAAGGATTTTAAGAGGCCAGAAAAGGAGCTTGTTTAAAAGTTGTGATCTGAAGACAGACATTTACCTCTGCTGCTTCCTAACACCTCTCAAAATGACAATGAAGAACATTAAAAAATGACGTAAACCCATGATTAAAGAGACTAAGAGAGGTAACAACAGTAACAAAATTTTGGAAGACAGAAAGGAGGCGAAGTAACATATTTAGCATCTGGAAAAAGTTGAATCCTAAGCTGGAAAACTGACTTGCACTGAAGAAACTTGTTGATTCCACTTGGTGTTTCTCTGAGGTAAAGCTGAAACAGGGAGATTCGTAGATATAAGAAGCAGTTAGGTCCTAATATTTTCCCCAGCTCCACATGGCCAGGGAAATATGCCCCTTCCTGCTTCAGCAGAAGATTGGAGGTTACTCCCCTGAGGGAGCAAAGCATAGTGCATTTGTCAGAACAAAGTAAGGCTGCCGTGACAGAGCTGAGAATAATTCAGTGGCTTAAAGGAGCTACCGGTTTATTTCTTCTTATGAAACAGAGTTTTCAATTGGCTTTTGGGGGTAGCAGTTTAATTGAGATATAATTCACATGTCATACAAGCCACCACTTTAATGGGTACCATTCAGTGGTTTTTGGTATATTCAAAGAGTTGTGCAACCATCACCAAAATCAATTTTAGAACATTTAATCACCTTCCCAAAACATCCCACATCCCTTTGTAGTCATTCTTCTCCCCCAGTTCCTTTCCTCTAGCCCTAGCCCACGGTGAATCTACTTTCTGTCTCTATAAATTTGCCTGTGCTGGCTTTCATATAAATAGAATTATGTTTTAAAAGTTCATCCATGTTGTAATAAGTATCAGTACTTCAGTTCTTTTTATTGCAGAATACTACTCCATCGTATGACTATATCACATTTTTTTAAACTAAAAAATTTTTTTAAATTTTATTGAAGTATAGTTGATTTACAATGTGTTAATTTCTGCTTTACAGCAAAGTGACTCAATTATACATACATATATATTTCTTTTTCATATTCTTTTCCATTATGGTTTATCACAGGATATTGAATATGGTTCCCTGTACTATGCAGTAGGGCCTTGTTGTTTATCCATCCTATATATGATAGTTTGCATCTGCTAATCACAAACTCGAATCCTTCCCTCTCCCCCCACCCTTGGCAACCACAAGTTTGTTCTCTGTGAGTCTGTTTCTGTTTTGTAGATAAGTTCATTTGTGTTGTCTTTTAGATTCCACATGTAAGTGATATCATATGGTATTTGTCTTTCTCTTTCTCTTTCTGACTTACTTCACTAGTGTGATAAACTCTAGGTCCAAGCATGTTGCTGCAAATGGCATATTTTTATTCTTTTTAATGGCTGAGAAATATTCCATTGTATATATATGCCACATCTTCTTTATCCATTCATCTGTCGATGGACATTTTTGTTTCTATGTCTTGGTGATTGTAAATAGTGCTGCTATGAACATAGGGGTGCATGTATCTTTTCACATTATAGATTTGTCTGGGTATACGCCCAGGAGTGGGATTGTTGGCTCATATGGCAACTCTATTTTCAGTTTTTTTGAGGAACCTCCATACTGTTTTCCATAATGACTGCACCAATTTATGTTCCCACCAACAGTGTAGGAGGGTTCCCTTTTCTCCACACCCTTTCCAGCATTTATTATTTGTAGACTTTTTAATGATGGCCACTCTGACTGGTGTGAGGTGGAACCTCATAGTTTTGATTTGCATTTCTCTAATAATTAGCAATGACGAGCACCTCTTCATGTGCTTATTGGCCATCTGTATGTCTTCTTTGGAGAAGTATCTATTTAGGTCTTCTGCCCATTTTTCGATTGGGTTGTTTGTTTTTTTGTTATTGAATTCTATGAGCTGTTTGTATATTTTGGAAATTAAGCCCTAATCAGTTGCATTGTTTGCAAATATTTTCTCCCAGTCTGTAGGTTGTCTTTTCATTTTGTTTATGGTTTCCTTTGCTGTGCAAAAGCTTATAAGCTTGATTAAGTCCCATTTATTTATTTTTGCTTTTATTTCTATTGCTTTGGGAGACTGACCTAAGAAAATATTGGTACGATTTATGTCACAGAATGTTTTGCCTATATTCTCTTCTAGCAGTTTTATGGTGTCTTGTCTTATATTTACATCTTTAAGCCATTCTGAGTTTATTTTTGTGTACAGTGTGAGGGTGTGGTCTAACTTCATTGATTTACATGCAGCTGTCCAAGTTTCTCAACACCACCTGCTGAAGAGACTGTCTTTTCCCCATTGTATATACTTGCCTCCTTTGTCGAAGATGAATTATTCATAGGTATATGGGTTTATTTCTGGGCTCTCTGTTCTGTTCCATTGATCTATGTCTGCTTTTGTGCCAGTACCATGATGTTATGATTAGTGTAGCTTTGTAGTATTGTCTGAAGTCTGGGAGGGTTATGCCTCCCGCATTGTTCTTTTTCCTCAGGATTGCTTAGGCAATTCTGGATCTTTTACATTTCCATATAAATTTTAGGATTATCTGTTCTAGTTCTAAAGAAATGTCATGGGTAACTTGATAGGGATTGCATTAAACCTGTAAATTTCTTTGGGTAGTATGGCCATTTTAACAATATTAATTCTTCCAATCCAAGAGCATGGGATATCTTTCCATTTCTTTGAATCATCTTCAGTTTCCTTTATTAATGTTTTGTAGTTCTCAGCATATAGGTCTTTCACCTCATGGTGAGGTTTATTCCTAAGTTTTTTTTAATATAATTTTTATTTTATATTAGATTATAGTTGATTTACAGTGTTGTGTTAGTTTCAGATGTGTACAGCAAACTGATTCAGTTATATATATATCCATTTTTTTTCAGATTCTGTCCCATATAGGTTGTTACAGATTATTGAGCAGAGTTCCCTGTGCTATACAGTAGGCCCTTGTTGATTATCTATTTTATATATAGTAGTGTGTATATGTTAATCCCAAACTCCTAATTTATCCTTTCCCCCACCTTTCACCTTTGATAACCACAAGTTTGTTTCCGAAGTCTGAGAGTCTGGTTTGTAAATAAGTTCATTTGTATCATCTTTTTAGATTCCTCATATAAGTGATATCATATGACATTTGTCTTTCTCTGTCTGACTTACTTCACTTAGTATGATAATCTCTAGGTCCATCCATGTAGCTGCAAATGGCATTATTTCATTCTTTTTTTTATGGCTGAGTATGATTCCATTGTATATATGTACCACATCTTCTTTATCCATTCCTCTGTTGATGGACATTTAGGTTGCTTCCATGTCCTGGCTATTGTAAATAGTGCTGCAGTGAACATTGGGGTGCATGTATCTTTTCGACTTACGGTTTTCTCTGGATATATGCACAGGAGTAGGATTGCTGGATCATATGGTAGTTCTATGTTTAGTTTTTTAAGGAACCTATATACTGTTTTCCATAATAGTTGTACCAATTTACATTCCCACTAACAGTGTAGGAGGGTTCCCATTTCTCAACACCCTCTCCGGCATTTATTATTTGTAGACTTTTTAATGATGGCCATTCTGACAGGTGTGAGGTGATACCTCGTTGTGTTTTTTAAAAATTTTATTTATTTATTTTTGGCCACGTTGGGTCTTCATTGCTGCATGCAAGCTGTCTCTAGTTGTGGCAAGTGGGGGCTACTCTTCGTTGCATTGCACATGCTTCTCATTGCAGTGGCTTCTCTTGTTGCGGGGCACAGGCTCTAGGTGCGTAGGCTCAGTAGTTGTGGCTCACGGGCTCTAGAGCGCAGGCTCAGTAGTTGTGGTGTATGGGCTTAGTCGCTCCACAGCACGTGGGATCTTCCTGGACCAGGGATCAAACCCATGTCCTCTGCATTGGCAGGCGGATTCTTAACCACTGAACCACCTGGGAAATCCCCCTCATTGTGGTTTTGATTTGCATGTCTCTAATAATTAACGATATTGAGCATCTTTTCATGTGCTTTACAGCCATCTGTATGTCTTCTTTGCAGAAATATCTATTTAGACCTTCAGCCCATTTTTTGATTGGCTTGGGTTTTTTTTTTTTTAACATAGAGCTGCAGGAACTGTTTGTATATTTTGGAGATTAATCCCTTGTCAGTCGCATCATTTGCAAATATTTTCTCCTATTCTGTGGATTGTCTTTTTGTCTTGTTTATGGTTTCCTTTACTGTGCAAAAGCTTTTAAGTTTCATTAGGTTCCATTTGTTTATTTTTGTTTTTATTTTCATTACTCTAGGAGGTGGAACCAAAAAGATACTGCTGCAATTTATGTCAAAGAGTGTTTTCCTCTAAGAGTTTTATGGTATCTGGTCTTACATTTAGGCCTTTAATCCATTTTGAGTTTATTATTATTTTTTTAAAATTTTTTTTTGGAGCCTAGTGGTTTATTTATTGTAAAGTTCAAACTGAGAGCTGTGATTCACCACATCAATTTAAAATAAATAACTTATATGAAATACAGATTCTGGCATAGATATAAGATGTTAAAATCAAAATCAATGGACTGAACCGGCATCTTTCATTTGCTCACAAATTTGAACAGACTAATATTCTGCAAAAAAGACAGTTGCAGCAGGGGAAAAGAAAACTGCTCTTTTGCAAACAAGACTTAAGCATCCCTCCAAAGAGGTCAAAATAAACATGCATATATAGATATAAAGTGTTACAACACAAATGCTATTTCTAGAAAAAATTTAACTGCATAGGTTAAAAACAACAATGTGCAACATCTTAAGGCATTAAAGCACCGGAAAAAAAAAAAAACCCACCAAAACCACTTTTTATGACGATTGACATACACAAAACACATATACTGATCAAAACTCAGGAAGTAAATACCTGGACTGATATAACATCCATTGTTGGGAGAATTTCTCTTCAATTTAAATGTCTCTTCTCATCTCTAAAACAATTTTAAAGTGCTAACTTTATATAAAGCAGGCAAATTCTTCAAGTAATTTGCTATTTAAGTATGCTAATTTTTACAGAGCTAAACAAGGAACTAAGAATAAACTAACGTGAAACAGGAAGATAGACATGAGGAAAAAACTCACAAATTATAGCTGAACAAATCGATAGAATGCTCTAATACCACCTTGGCCTTCTAGGTTCAATGAAAAGCAAAAGCTAATAGATTTAGATGTCTGCTGGTTTATTACACTAACTCCCTTGGCTTTGCTAAAATGTGTACATCAATAGGTACACGGATTCCTAAGGAAAAGAATGCCACTTAAAAATCAAGATTGGATACTAATGAAAGCAATTTTAAAAACAAAAGGTTGTCTATTACTACAAATGAATACAAAATGTCACAGACCTTACAAACTAAGAACTGAAGCCTGGCCCAAAGTTTATTTACTCCTGCCCTTGAGCTGCCTCTTCAAGGAAGTATACATTAACCAAATGGCGATTGAGGTGTTTGCTGTAATCTTCTTCCTTTCTAAAAGAACGATCACAGAAGATACAAACAAAATCTCCCTCGGCCACTTTGACTGCCAAGGCTTCCTTTCCATTTTTTCTACTAGTCTCTTGTGGAACTGGCCGAGCCCCATTCAATCCAGAGTCATCACTATCCTCTGACATGTTGTCACTTAGGTCACTTCCATCATGACTGTGGATGCCTTCGTCTTCATCCATTTCCTGAGACTCACTTACTGCCACGGTGACAGGAGGTGATGCCACAGTAGCTGTGGACACTGCTTCACATTTTTCTAGCGGTAGAGGAAGAAGTGGTGGTGAAGCTGGTTCTTCAACCGCCGAGTCTCTGCCGGGGGGATTCTCTGTTTTCTTCTCATCAGCGTCCATCTTCATTTCACAAAGCATAGCGTCAGCCTGATGTTTACCATCTGAAGTTTCACCCTCTGGCATATTCAAGTTTTGTTCAGAGGATGAAATACTGGCAGATGGCTTGGTAACAGCAGCAAGACCAGCTAGACTCTTATCTGCTTCTTCTGCTTCCACTTTTTGAAGAGGAGCTTCTTTATGTCCTTCGCCTGCAGGGACTAATTTTTGGTCTTCTGACTCTTCCTCTTTTAAGTCTTCCTTTGGCAGAGGCGGTGATGGTGGTAAGAGATCCTGTGCACCGGCACTTTCCTTTAGAAGCTGCCTGTCTTTAACAGGCACTAAGCCAACTTCAATAAGGACTTGCTCCTTCTGCACCATTTCACTCTGCATGTTGGACTTTTCCTTGCCATTATCTGGCTCCACGGGAGGAGGAGGCTCCGCATGAACAGGCCCCTTCTGAACAACCTTGACCTCAGCATGACCCCCAGTGGGAAGAGGTGGAGGAGGAGATGGGGGGGAGGGGGAGGAGGAGGCGGCCGCTCCGTCTGAACAACCTCGACCTCTGCATGCCGCTCGGGGGCAAGGGGAGGAGGAGGAGATGGGGGGGCAGCGGGAGGAGGTTCCGTCTGAACAGGCCCCCCCTCAGCAGACTCCATGCGAGGAGGAGGCTCTATCTGCGTGGGCCTCCTCTGAGCAGGCTTGCCGCTTTTTTTACATGATTTACTTCTCAGAGTTTTCTTCTTTGCACTGTTTTTCATGCAACTCCTTTGCTTTTTATTCTCCTCTACTTTGCTGTCACCCTTCGGCACTTCCTGACTATTTCTGGATTTGCTTTCTGCCTTCTTTTTCTTTTTTGTCACAGGTTCCTCATCATTCACAGGTTCTTGTAAGGAACGGGCTGCAGCTTCTGTCTTCCTTTCGCTTTTCTTGCTTTTACAGCTTTTTTCTGCATTATTTCCTGGGTGCACATCCATCTCTTTAGCTTCCAGTGCCGATTTGCGAGTTCTTGTAGTCACTTGGCTTGAGGCATTACTACAAGGCTTTTTCTCTTTTGAAACATTATCTTTTTTCTCCACTTTTACAGACCTCTCGTTTTTCTTCCCAGTCACATCCCCCTTCATTTTTGTCTGCTCTGTTTCTGTTTTCTCATTGGTGATTTTGTTATCAGGCAAGTCAGCCTCTCGCTTTTTGGTTTTCTTTAGCTTCACTTTTGAGACATCCATGGTCTTATTAGGACAAGTAGGACGCTTAGATTTGAAATGATACTGCAGATTACACTTCTTGGAAGCTGCGTAGTCGCATACAGGGCAGTTGAACTGCCGTGGATTAACATGTAGCTCCACGTGTTTTTTGAAGTTACTTCTATCTGCTGTTTTGTAGTCACAGTGTGGGCAGTGAAGAGGTTTAGGCCCATTGTGAACCTGTCTTGCGTGACGGGTTACTTCACGTTGATTAGAGGCCACATAACTGCACTGGTCACACTTAAATGGCTTCTCACCTGAATGAGTATGCATATGTCTGGTTAGATGAGTTTTCTGAGAACTTGAATAAGGACAAAGCTCACATTTATACGGACGTTCTCCTGTATGAGTTCGAACATGCTGAACATAATTGTTTTTTCTGTCTGAAAAATAGTTGCATTTTCCACATGTGTATACTTTCCTTGGAAAATGGTTTCTCAAGTGTTTCCTCCAGTGATATTCGCTTACTGTGGTGTACGTGCAAATGATGCCCTTGTAGACTCGCTCATTGTCCCCGGCTCGGGTGTGGTGTTTCAGGTGAGCAGTATAGTGATCATAGCGATTGGTATTGTAGCCACAGCTGTCACAGCGAATGGGGCCCTTGGAGAAATCTCCCTCTTCCCCAGTGGAAGAGCCACATTCCCTGGCTTTGGCTTGCTTCTCTGCACTTTCCTCCACAAAAAATTTCATGGCACTATGAACTCGGATGTGATGCACAAACTGTTCTTCAGATTCTGCTTCATACTGGCATGGTTTACAGCGAAAGGGCTTGGTCTTCAAGTTCTTGCATTTGTCCTCTGCTACAGGTGTTTCCCGAGGAAGATCTTTATTTGCGCTGTACGGTTCTGAGGCAGCTGACACCTCAAACACAGGCCGCGGTTGCACAACACTGAGTTCCAAACTCTCCAGTTCCATGTTTTCCAGCCCACTGGGCTCGCCTTTTACCTCAGGATCCTGACTCCTCAAGTCCTTCTCCATCACTATCTGAAAAGTTGTTATCCCCAACAGGCATCAATTCTGCCATCTGTCTGTCTTCGCCAACCAGGTAATCACAGCAGCCGCCGTTTACTTCCCCAGTTAAGGCCACATTTGCCAACATGATGAGCTGAGGCGCAGCCAGTTCAGCTCTGGAGAGATAAGGCAAGTCATACATGTCGTTAGGCAAGGCCATGCCCATGGTGCCACTGCCGGTGAACAGACCTCCTCCTCCGGAAGACTGCCCCATTACCTGGGTGGCCATAACGGTGTTCAAACACAAAGCAGCTCTTTGCAAACTCTGGAGCTCTTGCTTCCTCTCGGCTCGGCCCGCTCACTGCACCACTGACACACCAGTTGCCGCCACACTCGTCCTGAACCTTTCCCTGGGCGGCCTTCCTGGGCGAGGAGGGGCGAAGACCCGCGTCGCCGCCCCTTCTCGGACTACTTTTCTTTGTTGCTGGAGTTTCGGGGGAGGGGAGGGAGAGGGAGGAAAAGTTGGACGCTGGGGCAGTCGAGGCCCGTGAAGACCCAGGAGGGGGGCTGCAGAGAATGTTCAGGCCTCCGGCTCTCGCCCTACCGTCCTGGCCGCCGCTGCCGCCTGGGGCCCCGGACCTCGGCGGCGCTTGCTCTGCTCCTGCGCCGTGAGCTCTCGGGAGCCGCACATTCCAGCACAGAAGGCTGCGCCGTGCACCCGGCCCGCGGCGCCGCCGCCGCCACCCCCCGGGACACGCCCCCCCATTTTGAGTTTATTTTTGTGTATGGCGTTAGAGAATGTTCTAGTTTCATTCTTTTACATATAGCTGTCCAGTTTTCCCAGCCCCATTTATTGCAGAGACTGTCTTTTCTCCATTGTATATTCTTGCCTCCTTTTTGTAAATTAATTGACCGTAGGAGTGTGGCTTTATTTCTGGGCTTTCTATCCTGTTCCATTGATCTATATGTCTGTTTTTATGCCAGTACCATACTGTTTTGATGATTGTAGCTTTGTAGTATAGTCTGAAGTCAGGGAGCCTGATTCCTCTAGCTCCATTTTTCTTTCTCCAGATTGCTTTGTCTATTCAGGGTCTTTAGTGTTTCCATACATATTTAAAATTTTTTGGTTCTAGTTCTGTGGAAAATGCCACTGGTAATTTAAAACAGATTGCATTCAATCTGTAGATTGCCTTGGGTAGTATAGTCTTTTTGACAATATTGATATGGTATATTTTTCCATCTGTTTGTGTCATCTTCAGTTTCTTTCATCAACATCTTATAGTTTTCTGAATATAAGTCTTTTACCTCCTTAGGTAGATTTATTCCTAGTTATTTTATTTTTTTGATGCAGTGGTAAATGGGATCATTTCCTTAATTTCTCTCTCTGATCTTTCATTGTTAGTGTATAGAAATGCAAGAGATTTCTGTGTGTTAATTTTGTATAGTGCAACTTGATGCAGTTTTTTTTTTTTTTTTTTTTTTTTTTTGCGGTATGCAGGCCTCTCACTGTTGTGGCTTCTCCTGTTGTGGAGCACAGGCTCCCACGTGCAGGCCCAGCGGCCATGGCTCACGGGCCCAGCCGCTCCGCGGCATGTGGGATCCTCCCGGACCGGGGCACAAACCCGTGTCCCCTGCATCGGCAGGTGGACTCTCAACCACTGCGCCACCAGGGAAGCCCTTGATGCAGTTTTGAAAGGGATTGTTTACATTCCCTTTCTGATATTTCATTGTTAGTGTAAAGAAACTCAACCAATTTCTGTATGTTAATAGTCATTGTTGTATCCTGCTACCTTGCTGAATTTGATCAGTTCTAGCAGTTTTTGTGTGGAATCTTTAGGGTTTTCTTTATATAGTATCATGTCATCTGCATATAATGACAATTTTACCTCTTCCCTACCAATTTGAATACCTTTTATTTCTTTTTCTTGTCTGATTGGTGTGACTAGGACTTCCAATACTGTGTTGAAGAGAAGTGATAAGAGTGGGCATCCTTGTCTTGTTCTAGATTCAGCAGGAAGGCTTTCAGCTTTTCACTGTGTATTATATTGGCTGTGGGTTTGTCATGGATAGCTTTTGTTATGCTGAGATATGTTCCCTCTATACCCATTTTCATAGGGGTTTTTATCATGAATGGATGTTGAATTTTATCAAATGCTTGTGCTGCATCTGAGATGATCATGTGGTTTTTGTCCTTTCTTTGGTTGTTGTGGTGTATTACATTGATTGATTTGAGTATGATGAACCATCCTTATGACCCTGGGATGATTCCAACGTGGTCATGGTGTATGATCTTTTTTATGTGTTGTTGAATTCAGTTTGCTAATATTTTGTTGAGAGTTTTTGCATCTGTATTCAGCAAAGATATTGAACTGTAATTTTCTTTTTTGGTAGTGTCTTTGGGTTATTTTTTTTTTTAATTTTAAAAATATTTATTTATTTTTGGCTGTGTTGAGTATTTGTTGTTGCGCGCAGGCCTTCTCTAGCTGCGGCAAGCAGGGGCTACTCTTTGTTGTGGTGAGCAGCCTTCTCATTGCTGTGGCTTCTCTTGTTGCAGAGCACAGGCTCTAGGCACGCGGGCTTCATTATCTGTGGTGCACGGGCTCAGTAGTTGTGGCTCGCGGGCTCTAGAGTGCAGGCTCAGTAATTGTGGCACATGGGCTTAGTTGCTCCGTGGCATGTGGGCACTTCCCGGACCAGGGATTCAACCTGTGTCCCCTGCATTGGTAGGCAGATTCTTAACCACTGAATCACCAGGGAAGTCCCTCTTTGTCTGGTTTTGGTATCAGGGTGATGGTGGCTTCATAGAATGTCTTTGAGAGTGTTCCTTCCTCTTCAATCTTTTGGAAGAGTCTGAGAAAGATGGGTGTAAGTTCTTGTATGTTTGGTAGAATTTACCTGTGAAGCTATCTGGTCCTGGAATTTTGTTTGTAGGGATTTTTTTAAATTGCGTCTTCTATTTCACTTCTAGTGATCAGTCTATTCAAGTTATCTCTTTCTTCTTGATTCTATTTTAGTGGGCTGTGTGTTTCTAGAAAGTTGTCAATTTCTTCTAGATTGTCAAATTTGTTGGCATATAATTGCTCAGAATATTCTCTTATGGTTTTTTTTTTATTTCTTCAATATCAGTTGTAATTTCTCCTCTTTCATTTCTTACTTTGTTTATTTAGGTCTTCTCTCTTTTCTTTTTGGTGAACTTGGCCAGAGTTTTGTCAATTTTGCTTACCCTTTCAAAGAACCAACTCTTGATTTTATTGATTTTTTTCTATTTTTAAAAAATCTCTATTTTATTTATTTCCTCCCTGTTCTTTATTATCTCCTTCCTTCTGCTGACTTTAGGTTTTTCTCATTCTTTTAGGTAGTGGGTTAGGTTGTTTATTTGAGGTTTTTCTTGTTTCTTAAAGAAGGCCTGTATTGCTATGCACTTCCCTCTAAGAACTGCTTTTGCTGCATCTCATAGAATTTGTATTGTTGTGTTTTTATTGTCATTTCCCTCAATGTATTTTTAAATTTCTTCTTTGATTTCATCTTTGACCCCCTGGATTTTTTAGTATTGTGTTGTTTAGGCTCCATATAATTATTTTTCTTCTCGCTTCTTTTTCTGTGGTTGATTTCTAGTTTCATGCCATTGTAGTCAGAAAAGATGGCTGAAATCATTTCTATTCTCTTACGTTTGTTGAGGCTTGTTTTGTGCTCTAGTACATGGTTAGTCCTAGAGAATATTCCATGTGCACTCGAAAAGAATGTACATTCTGCTTTTTGGGGGATGTAATGTCCTGAAAATATCAATTAGGTCTAACAGTTCTATTCTATCATTTACTATCTCTGTTGCATTAGGATCTCGTTTCGAAGATCTGTCCATTGATATGAGTGGAGTGTTAAAGTCTCCTACTGTTATTGTATTTCTGTCAGTTTCTCCTTTTATGTCTGTCAGTATTTGTTTTATGTATTTGGGTGCTCCTATATTGGGTGCATATGTGTTGACAAGTGTAATATCTTCTCCTTGTATTGATCCTTTTATCATTATATAATGTCCTTCTTTATCTTTCTTTATAGCCTTTGTTTTAAAGTCTGTTTTGTCTGATGAGTATTGCCACCTCTGCTTTCTTATGATTTCCATTTGCATGAAATATCTTTTTCCATCCCCTCACTTTCAATCTATGTGTGTCCTTTGCCCTATAGTGGGTCTCTTGTAGGCAGCATGTTGTAGGCTCTTGTGTTTTTTTATCCAATCTGCTGCTCTGTGTCTCTGATTGGAGCATTTAGTCCATTGACATTTAAGGTAATTATTGACAGATATGTATTTATTGCCATTTTAAACTTTGTTTTCCCATTGATTTTATATTTCTTCTTTGTACCTTTTTCTGTTTTTCCTTTTGTGGTTTGATGATTTTCTTTTGTATTATGCTTATGTTGTCTTCTTTTTGGTTTTTGTGTATCTATTGTATGTTTTTTATTTGTGGTTGCCCTCTTTTTCAAGTATGTTAACCCCTTTCTATATCTACTTTCTTTAGACTGGTAGTCATATTTCTATAAGCTCAAACATATTTTCTAGAAAAAAATCTACATTTTTTTTACTCTCCTCCCCCACATTTTATTATTTTGATGTTTTCTTTTACATCTTCATGTTCATCCTTTTGCTGTTCATTGTAGTTACCATTGCTTCCACAGAATTTTTTTTATTTTTTGAAAAATCTGTGCACTGGATTATTTAAGTGATTTAGTTTCCAAATGTTATTTTCTCTTTCTTATAGATTCATACTTCTTTTATATTTAGAGAAGACCTTTCAATATTTCCTTTAGGATAGATTTAGTATTGCTGTATTCTTTTAGTTTGTGCTTGTCTGAGAAATTTTTTATGGCTCCTTCTATTCTAAATGATAATCTTTCTGGGTAGAGTATCCTAGGTTGCAGATTTTTCCATTTCAGGACTTTGAATATATCTTGCCACTCCCTTCTGGCCTGCAACCTTTCTGTAAAGGAATCAGCTGATAGCCTTATGGGGGTTCCTTTGTAATGAACTCTTTGTTTTTCTCTTGCTGCCTTTAGAATCTTCTCTTTAACTTTTGCCATTGTAATTAAAATATGTCTTGGTTTAGTTTTGTTTGGATTTATCTTGTTTGGAACCCTCTGTGTTTCCTATACCTGGATATCTGTTTCCCTCTTTAGGTTTGGGAAGTTTTCAGCCATAACTTCTTCAAATACATTTTCAATCCCCTTTTCTCTTTCTTCTCCTTCTGGGATCCCTATTATGTGCACATTGTCATGCTTTATATTATCCCATAGGTCTCTTATATTGCTTTCATTTTTTTTCCATCTGAGTTTCTGTGTGCTCTTCTAATTTGGTGACTTCCATTATTCTATCTTCCAGATCACTTATTTGTTCTTCTGCATTATTCATTCTGATATTCATTGCCTTTAATTCAGCTTTTGTCTCTGCAATTGAGTTTTCTAATTTTTCTTGGCTCTTCTTTATAATTTTTAGTTCCTTTTTACAGTTATCTACATTTCTGTTGATAGCTTTTCTTAATTCCTTGAGTATTTTCATTATCTCTTTTCAACTCAGTGTCTATTAGACTGAAAAGGTCTGTTTCATTTTTGTTCTTTCAGGGAAATTCTCTTGATCTTTTAATTGGGAGTGGTTCCTCTGCTTCTTCATTTTACTTATATTTCTCTTGCTCTGGGAGTTTAGGAGAAACAATTATCTATTGTGGTCTTAGAGGGCTATTTTTATGTGGGAGTGTCCCTGTATAGCTTGCGTGGGTTTAATATTTTGGGTGTGAAGTCTGTTTTTAGTATGGATGTCTGCCGCCTCTTTCCTCTGTGTATGCTGGCCATTATTCCCTTGCTAGGAGGTGTAACTTGCTGTGACCAGAGCCTGCACTGGATATTGAGTGGGGCTTCCTCTTTGCTCTGTGGTTGTCACTGCCCTGTCAGGGGCAGGGCCTGCTCCCTAGTTGTTGGAGTAGAGGCCTCCCAATCCATTTCTCAGCTGCATTTCTGAGCTGTGGTGTGAGGTAGGTGGGATTGGAGTGCTCCCACTGGAGAGGAGCCACTGAGTATTCCTCTTCTGGAGCTGTTCACTGGTGAGTGTGCTCTGTTGTGTCACCTGTCACCTGCTGCGTGGGCTCACAAAGTATACTGTTGTTGACACTGCCCTCAGCCCCACCTGAACCATGGGAATGCTGGCATTTGGCCCTGGTGTCCCTCAGACATTGTGTTCACAAGGCCACCAGTGCAGATCCAGTGAAGTCAGGTCCCAGGACTGCAGTAGTCATGTACCTGGACCCACTGTGGGAGCTATGGAGGCAGCTCAGACCCTTTCCTGGCCCACCCCCAATGTGTATTTGCCCACAGATCCCATAGCTGCTAAGGTCAGACCCCTCCCAGCTGTGGGAGCACCTGTGGTCCATTTGGATGTCCTGCAGGCACTGAACTTACGAAGCCAGTGGCGGAGAAGTAAATCTGTGGCTCACACAGCCAAGGGGAGAGATTTCAGTCCTGCTTCCTAAGTTGTGTGGCTCCTGAGACTCAGCTTTGGTTTCAACTTGGCCTCTGTGCATGGGCAACCTGCTGGCATCTGCTCCTGGGGCCCGCTGAGGTGGTGGCTGGGGCATAGGAGCCTGCTGAGGTGGGAGCTCCCTGAGGTGGTGACTGGAACGTTTCTCTCCTGGAGCCCTCAGAGGATGGGGCGGCATGTGGAGAAAGAGGCTACAATGGCAGCCCCACCCCTCCCTTTGCATGCCACTTAACAGTGGTGCTTCACATTCATGGCAGCCCCGGGCCTATTCCACTAATGCTCCTGGTTGCAGCCCTACCACACTCCAGCCCCTTCAGGCTGTTTCCGTGCAGCCAGCAGCAGTCCTCTCCCCAGGGCTGTCCTCTAAACCCCTAGTTTTAGCACCCACCCCCCACCCATACCAGCAGACAGGTGCCTGTGCGTCTCAGGCTGGGGTGAGCAGGGCAGTGGCATGAACCATATGTGTAGATCTCTCTCTGTTCTGCTTGCACAAACTGGTTGTTGCACTCTCCTCTGAGCCTCTGAAGCTCCCTTCCTGTCCTGGCTGATCTCCCCGCCTGTGACGGGGCTTCCAAGGGAACCTTTCCATTTCTTCAGCTCCCTTCCAGGGGCGCAGGTACCATCCACTTCCTCCTTTTTTTTCTTCCCTTTTGTCCTACCCAGTTACATGGAAATCTTTCTTGTCCTTTCAGGTGTTTGAGGTCTTTTGCTAGTGTTCAGTAGGTGTTCTGTGAGAACTGTATCATTTGTAAGTGTATTTTTAATGTATTTGTGGGAGGGGGTGAGTTCCATATCCTTCTACTCTGCCATCTTGATAGGAGCCTCTGTATACCACATTTTATTTATCCATTTACCCATCAGTTGATGGACATTTGGGTTGTTTCAACCATTTGGCTATTAAGAATAATGTTTCTATGACAATCAGTTTTTTAGTGCTGCTCTTTAGTGCTTATTTTTATTTACTTTTTTTTTTTTTTTTGCGGTACGCGGGCCTCTCACTGTTGTGGCCTCTCCCGTTGCGGAGCACAGGCTCTGGACGCACAGGCTCAGCGGCCATGGCTCACGGGCCTAGCCGCTCCGCGGCATGTGGGATTTTCCCAGACTGGGGCACGAACCTGTGTCCCCTGCATCAGCAGGCAGACTCTCAACCACTGCACCACCAGGGAAGCCCTACTTATTATTTTTTATTGAGGTATAGTTGATGTACAATATTATATAAGTTACAGATGTATAACACACCAATTCACAATTAAAAGTTATACTTTAATTATAGTTATTATAAAATATTGGCTATATTCCCCAATACATCCTTGTAGCTTATTTATTTTATTTTATTTTATACATAATACCTCTTAATACCCTATGCCTATCTTCCCCTCCCCCCTTCACTCTCCCTACTGGTAACCACTATTTTGTTCTCTATATCTGTGAGTCTTTTTTGTTATATTCACTAGTTTGTTTTATTGTTTAGATCCCACATATAAGTGATATCACGTAGTATTTGTCTTTCTCTGTCTTATTTCACTTAGCATAATAGACAGCCAAGGATTACTAGGCATTTTAAGTCAGAGAATTTCATGCCTTATGACCTTGACACTTCTTCAGAGGAGGTATTCTTTATTAGAGAACTGCCTTCTTTCTCCATTGATCCCTGACATTTGGTAACACATTCTCCAGCTTTTCTCCTGTTAAATTGCAGGGATGCTGCAGTCCAAAGGTATGGAGGCAAATGACATGTGTCAGATTTTCCATGTGTAGTAATACTTGTGGCTTGAGCCTATTTCCTTCAAGCCCCAACCACTCATGTTAATGATGATGGCTTATTCTCTGGTTAGCATGATTGCATTTGGTGTAATAAGGCCAGGTGAACAGATTGATCCTCTATAAAAATATGTTTGTTTCATCATTTCCTTTTAGCTTTGCTTCTAATCCTGGGCACAACATTAATAAAGTTCTGAAACTGCTCATACCCTTTGACCTCGCAGATAGTTCTACCCTTGGGTACCCACCGCAAGTAATAGGGTGATAGAAAATAAGTAATATATGCAGAGGTCCAGAGTATTGCTACTAAAAGAACAAAAATATTGGAGACTCAATGGAATATTATGTAGTTGTGAAAATTACAAATAAGATAATAAAATCTACAAATTAATTGAAACTACTTATTCAGTGCTTCCTCTTTGCCTGAAATTTTTCTTCCTGCAAATGAGTCTACTAAATAAACATTCATCATTCAGTTAAATTCTGGAGAATACAAAAATGAATAAGAAATCTCTTTTAAAATTTATATGTTAGTCATGGAAAAAAAGCGGGAAGATGATAGTTAAATATGGGATTCTGTAGGCAATAGATCTAGGTCCAGATGCTGGCTCAACGTGCATTAACTGTGTGATTTCAGAAGAGATCATTTCTTTAAGCCTTAGAATTTGTTTTTAATATGAAAAATGAGGATAATGATGATTCCCACCTTATAAGATTAAATCAGATCATGTGAAAGTAGTAAACACAGTGCTTGGCACATAGCAAGTATTTAACAAATGTGTTAGTATTCTTATTATTTCATCATATTTCTGTTAATGAAGACATTCTACAAATGCCACTGATTTCTTCTCTTGGCACTGATAATGTTACACTTTCCTGGTTTTCTTCCTCCTCCTCTCTGGCTGTTGCTTCTGAGTCTCCTCTGCTAAGTCCTCATTCCACCAAAGCTCTACAAGCTAGAGCTCTCCTGGGCATGGTTATTGGCTCTGTTCCTTCCTATTTCTAGGAGATCTCCTTCAGTCCCATAGCTTTAAATTCCAAATTTCCATCTTCTGGCCAGAAATACCGCCCTGATCTTCAAATCCAAATGCCTTCTAGATTTCTCCACTTGGAAATCTAACAGGCATCTTAAGTAAGTTCAAACCTGAATTCTTGGTTGTACCCCTGTTTGCCAACCTCTTTGTCTCCCCAGTCTTTCCTTCCTAAGTAAATGTCAATATCGTCGACCCTGTTGCTCATAAAAGAGAAAAACAACCTAGAAGCTATTCTTGATACCTTACTCCTTTTTTTTTAAAATCCCCATATATAATTCATCTGCATATCCTGTTGGCTTTAACTCTAAAATATACTCCCAATCCATCCTTTCCGCTCCAACTACAAGGCCATCTAGTCCAAGCCACCCTCATCTTTTGCTGTTGCTTCTTTTTGTAGTCTCTCACTTCACTATTGCCATTGCCTCCCAACTTCTCCACCCCACCCCCCACATAACTCTTACAGCATCTAGAGTGATTCTTTTTCCTTATTGTGTTAAAAAAACACACACAACATAAAATTTGCCATCATATTACCATTTTTAAATGTACAGTAGTGTTATCTATGTGCACATTGTCATGCAACAGATCTCTACGGCTTTTCCATCTTGCAAAAGTGAAACCCTGTATCAATGAGTAACAACTCCCATTTTCCCTCCCCCCCCCCTCTGGTAACTACCATTCTACTTTCTAAGAGTCTGACTACTTTAAATACCTCATATAAGTGACATCATATGGTATTTGTCTTTTTGTGACTGACTTGTATCACTTACCAAAATGTCCTCAAGTTTCATCCATGTAATAGCATGTCAAGAACTTCTTTCTTTTTTAAGGCTGAATAATATTGTATGTATATAACACATTTTCTTTTTCATGTTTTTTCAAATTGAAGTATAGTTGATATAAAATATTATATGTTATAGGTGTACAATATAGTGATTCACAATTTATAAAGGTTATACTCCATTTATATTTATTATAAAATATTTGCTATATTCCCCCTGTTGTACAATATATCCTGCTGTACAATATATGTAGCTTATTTTATACCTAATATTTGTACCTCTTAATCCCCTCCCCCCATATTGTCCCTCGCCCCTTCCCTGTCCCTACTGGGAATCACAAGTTTGTTTCTGTATCTATGAGTCTGCTTCTTTTTTGTTTCATTCACTACTTTGTTGTAGTTTTTAGATTCCACATATAAGTGATATCATACAGTATGTATCTTTCTGTGTCTGACTTATTTCACTTGTCATAATGCCCTCCAAGTCCATTCATGTTGCTGCAAATGGCAAAATTTCATTCTTATGATTGAGTAGTATTCCATTGTATATATATAGCCACATCTTTTTATCCATTCATCTGTTGCTGGACACTTAGTTTGCTTCCATAGCTTGGTGATTGTAAATAATGCTGCTATGACCATTGGGGTGAGTGTATCTTTTCAAATTAGTGTTCTTGTTATTTTCAGATATATACTCAGGTGTAGAATTGCTGCATCATATGGTAGTTATATTTTTAGTTTTTTGAGGAACCTCCATACTGTTTTCCAGAGTGTTTGCACCAATTCACATTCCCCCCAACAGTGTATGATGGTTCCCTTTTCTCCACATCCTTGACAACATTTGTTATTTGTGGTCTTTTTGATGATAATCATTCTGACAGGTGTGAGATGCTATCTCACGGAAGTTTTGATTTGCATTTCCCTGATGATTAGCAATGTTGAGCATCTTTTCATGTGCCTGTTGGCTGTTTACATGTCCTCTTTGGAAAAATGTCTATTCAGTTCTTCCCATTTTTTAATCTAGTTTTTTTTTGATATTGTGTTGTATGAGCTGTTTATGTATGTTGGATATTAACCCCTTATCGGTCATATCATTTACAAATATTTTCTCCCATTCAGTAGGTTGTCTTTTCATTGTGTCAGTGGTTTCTTTTGCTGTGCAAAAGCTTTTAAGTTTAATTAGATCCCATTTGTTTATTTTTGCTTTTATTGTCTTTGCTTTAGGAGATGGATCCAAAACAACATTGCTACGATTTATGTCAAAGAGTGTTCTGCCTATGTTTTCCTCTAGGAGTTTTATGGTATCTGGTCTTACATTTAGGTCTTTCATCCATTTTGAGTTTAATTTTGTATATGGTGTTAGAGAATGTTCCAATTTCATTATTTTACATGTAGCTGTTCAGTTTTCCCAGAACCACTTATTGGAGACATTGTCTTTTCTCCATTGTATATTCTTGCCACCATTGTCATAGATTAATTGACCATAAATACATGGGTTTATTTCTGGGCTCTCTAATCTGTTCCACTGATCTATGTGTCTGTTCTTGTGCTAATACCATACTGTTTTGATTACTGTAGATTTATAGTATAGTCTGAAGTCAGGGAGCATGATACCTCTAGCTCTGTTCTTCTTTCTAAAGATTGCTTTGGCTATTCAAGGTCTTTTTTGTTTTCATACAAATTTCAGAATTATTTGTTCTAGTTCTGTGATAAATGACATTGATATTTTGATAGGCATTGCACTGAATCTGCAGATTGCCTTGGATAGTATGGTCATTTTAACAATATTAATTCTTCCATTTTAAGAACATGGTATATCTTTCCAGCTGTTTGTGTTGTCTTCAATTTCTGTCATCAGTGTCTTACAGTTTTCTGAGTATAGATCTTTTACTTCCTTAGGTAGGTTTAAGCCTAGCTATTTTATTCTTTTTGATGAGATGGTAAATGGGATTGTTTCTTAATTTCTCTTTCTGATAGTTTATTGTTAGTGTATAGAAATACAACAGGTTTCTATACATTAATTTCTTATCTTGTGATTTTACCAAATTCAATGATGAGCTCTAGTTTTCTGGTGGTGTCTTTAGGATTTTCTATGTATAGTAAGTATCATGTCATCTGCAAACAGTGGCAGTTTTACTTCTTCCTTTGCAGTTTGGATTCCTTTTATTTATTTATTTATTTATTTTCTCTGATTGCTGTGGCTAGGACTTCCAAAACTATTGAATAAAAATGGTGAATAGGGCTTCCCTGGTGGCACAGTGGTTAAGAATCTGCCTGCCAACACAGGGAACGCAGGTTTGAGCTCTGGTCTGGGAAAGTCCCACATGCCTTGGAGCAACTAAGCCCATGTGCCACAGCTACTGAGCCTGCGCTCTAGAGCCTGCAAGCCACAACTACTGAAGTCCATGTACTTAGAGCCCATGCTTCACAACAAGAGAAGCCACCATAGTGAGAAGCCCTGCACACCACAACAAAGAGTAGCCCCTGCTCGCTGCAACTAGAGAAAGCCCGTGCGCAGCAACAAAGACCCAATGCAGCCAAAAATAAATAAATATATGAAAAAAATGGTGAATAAAAGGTGGGCATCCTTGTCTTGTTCCTGATCTTAGAGGAAATGCTTGCAGCTTTTCACTGTTGAGTATGATGTTAGCTGTGGTTTTGTCATATATGGCCTTTATTATGTTGAGGTATATTCCCTCTATGCCCACTTTCTGGAGAGTTTTTATCATAAATGGATGTTGAACTTTATCAAAAGATTTTCCTGCATCTATTGAGATGAACATAGTTCTTATTCCTCACCTTATTAATGTGGTGTGTCACATTGATTGATTTGCAAATATTAAAATATCTTTGCATCACTGGGATAAATCCCACTTGATCATGGTGTATGATCCTTTTATTGTATTGTTGGATTCAGTTTGCTGGTATTGAAGATTTTTACATTTATGTTCATCAGTGATATTGGCCTGTAATTCTCTCTTTTGTGATATCTTTGTCTGGTTTTGGTATCAGGATGATAGTCTTCAGATAAGCAACCTAAGGTGTAAGTTTTGGTTGCTTTTCTTGTTTCCTGGGGAAAGCTTGTATTGCTCTAAACTTTCTTTTTAGAACTGTTTTTGCTGCCATCCCTTAGGTTTTGGATCATTGTGTTTTTGTTTTTATTTATCTCTAGGTATTTTTTGATGTCCTCTTTGATTTCTTCAGTTATTCATTTGTTGTTTAGTAGCATATTGTTCAGCCTTCATTGTTTGTGTTTTTTTGCAGTTTTTTTCTTGCAGTTGATTTCTAGTCTCATATGGTTGTGGTTGGAAAAGATGCTTGATACGATTTCAATTTTAAAAAATTTACTTAGGCTTGTTTTGTGGCCCAGCATGTGATCTATCCTGGGGAGTGCTCCATGTGCACTTGAAAAGAATGTGTATTCTGCTGCTTTTGGATGGAATGCTCTCTATATGTTAAGTCCATTTGGTATAATGTGTCATTTAAGGCCAGTGTTTCCTTATTGATCTTTCTGTCTAGATGATCCATCCATTGGTGTAAGTGGGGTGTTAAAATCCTCTACTATAATTGTGTTACTGTTGATTTCTCCTTTTATGTCTGTTAATATTTGCTTTATATATTTAGGTGCTCCCATGTTGGGTGCATACATGTTTACAATTGTTATATCTTCTTCTTGGATTGATCCCCTGATCACTATGTAGTGTCGTTCTTTGTCTCTTGCAATAGTCTTTATTTTAAAGTCTATTTGGTCTGATAGAAGTATTACTACTCTGGCTTTCTTTTGATTTCCATTTGCAAGGAATACATTTTTTGATCCCCTCACTTTCAGTCTGTGTGTGTGTCTCTAGATCTGAAGTGAATCTATTATAGGCATCATATATATGGGTCTTGTTTTTGTATCCATTCAGCCACTCTGTGTCTTTTGGTTGGAGCATTTAGTCCATTTACAGTTAAGGTAATTATTGATATGTATGGTCTTATTGCCATTATGTATGGTCTTATTGCCATTATGTATGGTCTTATTGCCATTTTTTTAATTGTTTTGAGTTTATTTTTATAGATCTTTTTTCCTTCTTTTCTTCTCATGTAATTTAATGACTATTTTTTAATTTTTGAAAATTTTATTGAAGTATAGTTGATTTACAATGCTGTGTTAATTTCTGCTGTAGAGCAAAGTGACTCAGTTATATATACTCTTTTTCATATTCTTTTCCATTATGGTTTATCACAGGATATTGAACATGGTTCCCTGTGATATAAAGTAGGACCTTGTTGTTTATCCATCCTATATATGATAGTTTGCATCTGCTAATCACAAACTCAAATCCTTCCCTCCCCCACCTCCCCTCCCTTGGCAACCTCAAGTCTGTTCTCTGTTTCTGTGAGTCTGTTTCTGTTTTGTAGATAAGTTCATTTGTGTTGTCTTTTAGATTCCACATGTAAGTGATATCATATGGTATTTGACTTTCTCTTTCTGACTTATTTCACTTAGTATGATAAACTCTAGGTCCATCCATGTTGCTGCAAATGGCATATTTTCATTCTTTTTTATGGCTGAGTAATATTCCATTGTATATATGTACCACATCTTCTTTATTCATTCATCTGTCGATGGACAATTAGGTTTCCATGTCTTGGCTATTGTAAATAGTGCTGCTATGAACATAGGGTGCATGCATCTTTTTGAATTATAGTTTTATCTGGGTATATGCCCAGGAGTAGGACTGCTGGATCATATGGTAATTCTATTTTTAGTGTTTTGAGGAACTTCTATACTGTTTTCCATAATGGCTGCACCAGTTTACATTCCTACCAACAGTGTAAGAGGGTTCCCTTTTCTCCACACCCTCTCCAGCATTTATTATTTGTAGACTTTTTAATGATGGCCATTTTGACTAGTTTGAAGTAGTACCTCATTATAGTTTTGATTTGCATTTCTCTAATAATTAGCGATGGTGAGCATATTTTCATGTGCCTATTGGCCATATGTATGTCTTCTTTGGAGAAGTGTCTGTTTAGGTCTTCTGCCCATTTTTCAATTGGATTGTTTTTTTGTTGTTGTTGTTATTGAATTGTATATTTGTATATTTTGGAAATTAATCCCTTGTTGGTTACATCATTTGCAAATATTTTCTCCCAGTCCATAAGTTGTCTTTTTGTTTTCTTTATGGTTCCCTTTGCTCTGCAAAAGCATATAAGCTTAATTAGGTCCCATTTTTTCATTTTGCTTTTATTTCTATTGACTTGGGAGGCTGACCTAAGAAAACATTGGTACGATTTATGTCAGAGAATGTTTTGCCTATGTTCTCTTCTAGGAATTTTATGGTGTCTTGTCTTATATTTAAGTCTTTAGCCATTTTGAGTTTATTTTTGTGTATGGTGTGAGGGTGTGTTCTGACTTCATTGATTTGCATGCAGCTGTCCAACCTTCCCAGCACCACTTGCTGAAGATACTGTCTTATCCTCATTGTATATTCTTGCCTTCTTTGTCGAAGATTAATTGACCACAGGTGTGTGTGTTTACTTCTGAGCTCTCTATTCTGTTCCATTGATCCATGTCTGTTTTTGTGCCAGTACCATGCTGTTTTGATTACTGTAGCTTTGTAGTTTTGTCTGAAGTATGGGAAGGTTATGCCTCCTACTTTGTTCTTTTTCCTCAGGATTGCTTTGGCAATTCTGGGGATGACTATCTTTAGTGTTATGTTTGGATTTCCTTTCCTTTTCTGTGTGTGTATTATAGATTTTTGTTTTGTAGTTACCATCAGGTTTTTATTCAGCATTCTATATATATGTGTGTATGATTGTTTAAAGTTGCTGATCTCTTAATTTCAAGTACATTTAAAAAAACCTACATTTGTACTCTTCCCCTCATAAATACTGTTTTTGATATCATATTTTACAGCTAATTGTTTTGTGTATCCCTTTACTGTTTATTGTGGATGTAGGTGACTTTATTACTTTTGTCTTTTAACCTGACTACTAGCTTTGTGTGTAGATGATTTCGTACCTTTTTTGTATGTTTGCCTTTACTGGTGAACTTTTTCATACTTTTCTTATTTCTAGTTTTGGTCTTTTCTTTTCCACCTAGAATGTTCCTTTAATATTTCTTGTAAACCAGGTTTTGTGCTATTGAACTCTTTTAGCTTTTGCTTGTCTGTAAAGCTCTTCATTTCTCCATGAAATCTGAACAAGATCCTTACTGGGTAGACTATTCTAAAAGGTTTTTCCTTTTCATCATTAAAACAATATATATTATTTATTTATTTAGGCTGTGCCAGGTCTTAGTTGTGGCATGTGGGATCTTTAGTTGCAGCAACACAGACTTCTTAGTTGCAGCATGCAGACTCTTAGTTGCAGCATGCATGTGGGATCTAGTTCCCTGACTAGGGATCGAACCTGGGCCCCTGCACTGGGAGTGTGGAGTCTTACCCACTGGACCACAAGTGAAGTCCCCTTTTCATAATATTAAATATATCATGCCACTCCCTTCTGGCCTGCAGAGTTTCTGCTGAAAAATCATCTGATAGCCTTATGGGAGTCCCTTTTTATGTTACTTGTTGCTTTTCCCTTGCTGCTTTTAATATTCTCTCTTTATCTTTAAGTTTTGTCATTTTAGTTGCAATGCGTCTTTGTGTGTTCCTCTTTGGGTTCATATTGTATGAGACTCTGCACTTCACTATACTGGGGTGACTGTTTCTCCTCCCAGGTTAGGTAAGTTTTCAGCTATTATGTTTTCAACTATGTTCTCAATTCCTTTCTCTCTTCTCCTTCTGGGACCCCTGTAATGTGAATACAGTAAGTCCCCTACATACAAACCAGTTCCATTCCAAGAGCGCATTCGTAAGTCCAATTTGTAAGTCCAACACAAAGTTAGCCTAGGTACTCAACTAACAAAGTTGGTTACACAGTACTGTACTGTAATAGGTTTATAATACTTTTCACACAAATAATAAAAAACAAACACAAAAAATAAAATATATTTTTAATAATTTTTATTGGAGTGTAGTTGGTTTACAATGTCGTGTTAATTTCTACTGTACAGCAAAGTGAATCAGCTATATATATATATATACATATATATATGTATATATATATACATATATATATGTATATATATATATATACATATATATATGTATATATATATATATACATATATATATATGTATATATATATCCCCTCTTTTTTGGATTTCCTTCCCATTTAGGTCACCGCAGAGCATTGAGTAGAGTTCCCTGTGCAGTGGGTTCTCATTAGTTATTAAATAAAACATTTTTAATCTTATAGTACAGTACCTTGAAGAGTACAGTAGTACAGTATAACAGCTGTCATACAGGGGCTGGCACTGAATGAACAGGCAAGAAGAGTTACTGATTAGAGGAGGGAGAGAAGGTGGGAGATGGTAGAGCTGAAGGATCATCAGCAACAGGAGATGGAGGGCAAGCTGCAATGTCACTCACGCCTGACATTGATGGCACAGGTTCTGGTTCCTTGCTGGATTCAATTCTATCTACCCTCTTGAAAAATTGATCCTGTGATGTCTGGGTAGTAGCTCTTCTTTTCTTGTAAAAGATGACATGGTAGCACTGGATTGCTACCACACTGCTGCAACTTTCGTGTACCGTTCTATGTTAGGGTCCTGTGCCTCAAAAACTAACAGTGCCCCCTCACATAAAGAAAATCCCCTTGCCATTTCCTGCATCGTGAATCTCTTTGGTTCTTCAGTTACTTCTTCTTTCTCTTGTCTTTGTTCGTCCTTTCTCTGGGCCTCCAATTCCATCAGGTCTTCATTAGTTAAGTTCCTTGGGTTGCACAGCAAGGAGTTCAATGAAGTTGTCCTCTTGCAGATGCAGCTCCAGCTTCTTGCTGAGGGTCACTAAGTTGCTGAAGACCTCTTTGGACTCCTCATTCACCTTCTCAAATCCACGAAAATCGTGAACAAACTATATGGGCAAAGGTTCTTCCAAACCCCATTTGTGGTGGCGGCCGTAACCTCACGCCAAGCAAAGTCAATGTTTTTTATGGCCTTGTAGATGTTCTAGTCCTTCCAAAATTGTTGCAAGGCTGTTCCTGGCTCATCACTTGCCCTTACTGCCTGATGAAAAGTGTGACGTAAATAATATTTCTTGAAAGTCGCTAAAACTCCCTGGTCTGTAGGTTGGATGAGTGATGTAGTATTCGGGGCAGATGCAGTACTTTGACGTTGGGATGAAAGTTGTCCATGAATGGGGGGTGGTCCGGAGCATTGTGGATCAGCAAAAGAATGTTGAATGGGATGTCCTTCTTGAAGCAATATTCTCTACCTCTGGGAAAAAGTGGTGGAAAAACCAGTCCTGGAAAAGGGCCTGTGTAACCCAGGCTTTGGGGTTAGTCTTCCACATAACAGGAAGAGAGCACTTGGCTATGTTTTTAAGGGCTTTTGGTTTCTCTGAATGATAAACTAAGACAGGCTTCAGCTTCATATAGCCAGAAGCATTGCCACCAAACAACAGGGTTAGCCTATCCTTTGCTACTTTATAGCCTGGCATCAACATTTACTCCTTACTTATATAACTTTGGTCTGACATCCTCTTCCAGTACAGTCCTGTCTCATCCACATTAAAAACCTGTTTGGGTAAATATATGCCTTCATCAATAATTTCTTGAAATATTTCAGGAAATTCCCGGGCAGCTACTGAATCTTCACTTGCTGCCTCTCCACTTCCTTTTAAATTGTGAAAGCTGGCTGTAGCCTTGAACTGGTGAAACCAGCCATGGCTGGCATTAAAAGATGCGCCTCTGATTCTTCGCCGTGTTTCTTCTTCAAGTATTCATAAAGGCTTTTAGCTTTCTCTTGAATCAGCATTAAGCTGAGCAGGACTCATTGCTGATGCTGATCTCGATCCTGCATCCACACGCTGAGAAGTTTCTCCATCTCCTCCATCACTTTTCCATGCTTCTCTTTTTAACTTATTTTACTTATTTATTTATTCTTGGCTGTGCTGGGTCTTCGTTGCTGCACGCGGGCTTCCTCTAGTTGTGGCGAGCAGGGGCAACTCTTTGTTGCAGTTCGTGGGCTTCTCATTGCAGTGGCTTCTTATTGAAGTGCAGGGCTCTAGGTGCATGGGCTTCAGTAGTTGTGGCACGCGGGCTCAGTAGCTGTGGCTCGCGGGCTTTAGAGCGCAGGCTCAGTAGTTGTGGTGCATGGGATTAGTTCTGTGGCATGTGGGATCTTCCCGGACCAGGGCTCGAACCCGTGTCCCCTGCATTGGCAGGCAGATTCTTAACCACCGTGCCACAAGGGAAGCCCCCATGCTTCTTTAAAATTATTGTCAACATCATCAGCACAGCAGACTTCACATGTTCCATGATCTTGTCCTTATTCTTTAGACTTGTGCTGATGGTTGAACAATTCATGTTATAAGAAGGAGCGACGTCTACCATCTTTTTGCCTCACTCCACTCTCTCAATTACTTTCACTTTTGTTTCCATCGTTATCGCTTGGCACTTCTTAGCAGTACCAGCTACACCACTGCTGCTTTTGCACTTGCTTCTGGACATCTGGGGCTTGAAATAAAGATACTGTCCTACTGTACTCTATACAGTACTGTACAGTAAAGTACACAAAAGCACAACCACTTGTAGAAGATGCACACACGTCACAGTGTACACCAGACATGTGAACTAACTTATGTGATTGGACATGGGAATGCATGTTTGCATCTTTGAAAGTTCGCAACTTGAATGTTCATATGTAGGGGACTTACTATATTAGTACACTTGGTATTGTCCCAGAGGTCTCTTAAACTGTCCTCATTTCGTTTCATTCTTTTTTTTTAAATTCAAACAGAATGTCACAAAAATTATAATCATCCTCATCAGTTCACTCAGTCCCATGTAATTAATTTTTTTTCATCTTGATCTCTTGTAAACACTTTTATGAGTTCATCAGTTTTCCATTAGAGTTTTGAAAATGCTTAGTCATTCAGTTCAGCAGTACAGTCAGTTACCAGAAACCTGTACTTGTCAGAGTCTTTTCCATGAATTCCTTGAAGATGAAACCCTTTTATAGGAACATATTTGCAAAAACATCAGAGAACACCCAGAACTGTCTGTAAATGACAAAAGACTTAAAAATGACCACGGTTAAAGATTTGATGAAAGTTCATAATAATGCAATTGACAAGGAAATTTAGTTATTTCTGAGATATACATTTTAAAGTAAAAATAGAATTATGACTTATAACATTATACCAGAACATATAAGATTTTTAGAAATTTCATGTAATGTCTGAAACATTTATATTGACATATTTCCATACAAATAACCCAATGAAAGTTTAGTATTGGTTGTTTTGTTTGTTTTTTTATACTGCAGGTTCTTATCAGTCAACAATTTTATACACATCAGTATATACATGTCAATCCCAATTGCCCAATTCAGCACACCACCATCCCCACCCCACTGCAGTTTCCCCCCCTTGGTGTCCATATATATGTTCTCTACATCTGTGTCTCAACTTCTGCCCTGCAAACTGGCTCATCTGTACCATTTTTCTAGGTTCCACATACATGTGTTAATATACGATATTTGTTTTTCTCTTTCTGACTTACTTCACTCTGTATGACAGTCTCTAGGTCCATCCACGTCTCAACAAATGACTCAATTTTGTTCCTTTTTATGGGTGAGTAATATTCCATTGTATATATGTACCACATCTTCTTTATCCATTCGTCTGTTGATGGGCATTTAGGTTGCTTCCGTGACCTGGCTATTGTAAATAGTGCTGCAATGAACATTGGCGTACATGTGTCTTTTTGAATTATGGTTTTCTCTGGGTATATGCCCAGTAGTGGGATTGCTGGATCATATGATAAATCTATTTTTAGTTTTTTAAGGAACCTCCATACTGTTCTCCATAGTGGCTGTATCAATTTACATTCCCACCAACAGTGCAAGAGTGTTCCCTTTTCTCCACACCCTCTCCAGCATTTGTTGTTTGTAGATTTTCTGATGATGCCCATTCTAACTGGTGTGAGGTGATACCTCATGGTAGTTTTGATCTGCATTTCTCTAATACTTAGTGATGTTGAGCAGCTTTTCATGTGTTTCTTGCCCATCTGTATGTCTTCCTTGGAGAAATGTCTATTTAGGTCTTCTGCCCATTTTTGGATTGGGTTGTTTGTTTCTTTAATATTGAGCTGCGTGAGCTGTTTATATATTTGGAGATTAATCCTTTGTCCGTTGATTCGTTTGCAAATATTTTCTCCCATTCTGAGGGTTGTCTTTTCGTCTTGTTTATGGTTTCCTTTGCTTTGCAAAAGCTTCGAAGTTTCATTAGGTCCCATTTGTTTATTTTTGTTTTTATTTCCATTACTCTAGCAGGTGGATCAAAACAGATCTTGCTGTGATTTATGTCAAAGAGTGTTTTTCCTATGTTTTCCTCTAAGAGTTTTATAGTGTCCAGTCTTACATTTAGGTCTCGAATCCATTTTGAGTTTATTTTTGTGTATGGTATTAGGGAGTGTTCTAATTTCATTCTTTTACATGTAGCTGTCCAGTTTTCCCAGCACCACTTATTGAAGAGACTGTCTTTTCTCCATTGTATATCTTTACCTCCTTTGTCATAGATTAGTTGACCATAGGTGCGTGGGTTTATCTCTGGGCTTTCTATCTTGTTCCATTGATCTATATTTCTGTTTTTGTGCCAGTACCATATCGTCTTGATTACTGTAGCTTTGTAGTATAGTCTGAAGCCAGGGAGTCTGATTTCTCCAGCTCCGTTTTTTTCCCTCAAGACTGCTTTGGATATTCGGGGTCTTTTATGTGTCCCTACAAATTTTAAGATGATTTGTTCTAGTTCCGTAAAAAATGCCATTGGTAATTTGATAGGGATTGCATTGAATCTGTAGATTGCTTTGGGTAGTATAGTCATTTTCACAATACTGTTTCTTCCAATCCAAGAACATGGTATATCTCTCCATCTGTTGGTATCATCTTTAATTTCTTTCATCAGTGTCTTATACTTTTCTGCATACAGGTCTTTTGTCTCCCTAGGTAGGTTTATTCCTAGATATTTTATTCTTTTTGTTGCAGTGGTAAATGGGAGTGTTTCCAAAATTTCTCTTTCAGATTTTTCATCATTAGTGTATAGGAATGCAAGAGATTTCTGTGCATTAATTTCGTACCCTGCAACTTTACCAGATTCATTGATCAGCTCTAGTAGTTTTCTGGTGGCATTTTTAGGATTCTCTATGTATAGTATCATGTCATCTGCAAACAGTGACAGTTTTACTTCTTCTTTTCCAATATGTATTCCTTTTATTTCTTTTTCTTCTCTGATTGCCATGGCTAAGACTTCCAAAACTATGTTGAATAATAGTGGTGAGAGTGGACATCCTTGTCTTGTTCCTGATCTTAGAGGAAATGCTTTCAGTTTTTCACCATTGGGAATGATGTTTGCTGTGGATTTGTCGTATATGGCCTTTATTATGATGAGGTAGGTTCCCTCTATGCCCACTTTCTGGAGAGTTTTTATCATAAATGGGTGTTGAATTTTGTCAAAAGCTTTTTCTGCATCCTTTGAGATGATCATATGGTTTTTATTCTTCAGTTTGTTAATATGGTGTATCACATTGATTGACTTGTGTATTGAAGAATCCTTCCATCCCTGGGATAAATCCCACTTGATCGTGGTGTATTGTTGGATTCTGTTTGCTAGTATTTTGTTGAGGATTTTTGCATCTATAGTCATCTGTGATATTGGTCTGCAATTTTCTTTTTCCATAGTATCTTTGTCTGCTTTTGGTATCAGGGTGATGGTGGCCTCATAGAATGAGTTTGGGAGTGTTCCCTCCTCTGCAATATTTTGGAAGAGTTTGAGGAGGATGGGTGTTAGCTCTTTTCTAAATGTTTGATAGAATTCGCCGGTGAAGCCTTCTGGTCCTGGACTTTTGTTTGTTGGAGTATTTTAATCACAGCTTCAATTTCGTTACTTGTGATTGGTCTGTTCATATTTTCCGTTTCTTCCTGGTTCAGCCTTGGAAGGTTATATCTTACTAAGAATTTGTCCATTTCTTCCAGGTTGTTCATTTTATTGGCATAGAGTTTCTTGTAGTGTTCTCTTAGGATGCTTTGTATTTCTGCGGTGTCTGTTGTAACTTCTCCTTATTCATTTCTAATTTTTTTGATTTGAGTCCTCTCCCTCTTTTTCTTGATGAGTCTGGCTAATGGTTTATCAATTTTGTTTATCTTCTCAAAGAACCAGCTTTTATTGATCTTTGCTATTGCTTTCTTTGTTTCTATTTCATTTATTTCTGCTCTGATCTTTATGATTTCTTTCCTTCTGCTAACTTTGGGTTTTGTTTGTTCTTCTTCCTCTAGTTGTTTTAGGTGTAATGTTAGATTGTGTACTTGAGATTTTTCTTGTTTCTGGAGGTAGGCTTGTATAGCTATAAACTTCCCTCTTAGAACTGCTTTTGCTGCATCCCATAGGATTTGGATCATCGTGTTTTCATTGTCATTTGTCTCTAGGTATTTTTTGATTTCCTCTTTGATTTCTTCAGTGATCTCTTGGTTATTAGTAACGTATTGTTTAGCCTCCATGTGTTTGTGTTTTTTACATTTTTTTCCATGTAATTCATTTCTAATCTCATAGCGCTGTGGTCAGAAAAGATGCTTGATATGATTTCACTTTTCTTAAATTTACTGAGGCTTGATTTGTGACCCAAGATGTGATCTATCCTGGAGAATGCTCCGTGCACACTTGAGAAGAAAGTGTAATCTGCTGTTTTTGGATGGAATGTCCTATAAATATCAATTAAATCTATCTCGTCTATGGTGTCATTTAAAGCTTGTGTTTCCTTATTTATTTTCATTTTGGATGATCTGTCCATTGGTGTAAGTGAGGTGTTAAAGTCCCCCACTATTATTGTGTTACTGTCGATTTTGTCTTTTATAGCTGTTAGCAGTTGCCTTATGTATTGAGGTGCTCCTATGTTGGGTGCATATATATTTATAATTGTTATATCTTCTTCTTGCATTGATCCCTTGATCATTATGTATTGTCCTTCCTTGTCTCTTGTAACATTCTTTAAAGTCTATTTTATCTGATATAATATAGCTACTCCAGCTTTCTTTTGATTTCCATTTGTATGGAATATCTTTTTCCGTCCCCTCACTTTCAGTCTGCATGTGTCCCTAGGTCTGAAGTGGGTCTCTTGTAGACAGCATATATATAGGTCTTGTTTTTGTATCCATTCAGCGAGCCTGTGTCTTTTGGTTGGAGCATTTAATCCATTCACGTTTAAGGTAATTATTGATATGTATGTTCCTATGACCATTTTCTTAATTGTTTTGGGTTTTTTTTTTGTAGCTCCTTTTCTTCTCTTGTGTTTCCCAGTTAGAGAAGTTCCTTTAGCATTTGTTGCAGAGCTGTTTTGGTGGTGCTGAATTCTCTTAGCTTTTGCTTGTCTGTAAAGCTTTTGATTTCTCCATCAAATCTGAATGAGATCCTTGCTGGGTAGAGTAATCTTGGTTGTAGGTTCTTCCCTTTCATCACTTTAAGTATATCATGCCACTCCCTTCTGGCTTGTAGAGTTTCTGCTGAGAAATCAGCTGTTAACCTTATGGGAGTTCCCTTGTATGTTATTTGTCATTTTTCCCTTGCTGCTTTCAATAATTTTTCTTTGTCTTCAATTTTTGCCAATTTGATTACCGTGTCTTGGCGTGTTTCTCCTTGGGTTTATCCTGCCTGGGACTCTCTGCGCTTCCTGGACTTGGGTGGCTATTTCCTTTCCCACGTTAGGGAAGTTTTCGACTATAATCTCTTCAAATATTTTCTCGGGTCCTTTCTCTCTCTCTTCTCCTTCTGGGACCCTATAATGCGAATGTTGTTGCATTTAATGTTGTCCTAGAGGTCTCTTAGGCTGTCTTCATTTCTTTTCATTCTTTTTTATTTAGTCTGTTCCGCAGCAGTGAATTCCACCATTCTGTCTTCCAGGTCACTTATCTGTTCTTCTGCCTCAGTTATTCTGCTATTGATTCCTTCTAGTGTATTTTTCGTTTCAGTTATTGTATTGTTCATCTCTGTTTGTTGTTTAATTCTTCTAGGTCTTTGTTAAATATTTCTTGCATCTTCTCGATCTTTGCCTCCATTCATTTTCCGAGGTTGTGGATCATCTTCACTATTATTATTCTGAATTTTTTTTCTGGAAGGTTTCCTATCTTCACTTCATTTAGTTGTTTTTCTGGGGTTTTATCTTGTTCCTTCATCTGGTATATAGCCCTCTGCCTTTTCATCTTGTCTATCTTTGTGTGAATGTGGTTTTTGTTCTGCAGGCTGCAGGATTGTAGTTCTTCTTGTTTCTGCTGTCTGCCTTCTGGTGGATGAGGCTATCTAAAAGGCTTGATGGGAGGGAGTGGTGGTGGGTAGGGCTGACTGTTGCTCTGGTGGGCAGAGCTCAGTAAAACTTTAATCCACTTGATTGTTGATGGGTGGGGCTGGGTTCCCTCCCTGTTGGTTGTTTGGCCTGAGGTGACCCAACACTGGAGCCCACCTGGGCTCTTTGGTGGGGCTAATGACAGACTCTGGGAGGGCTCACACCAAGGAGTACTTCCCAGAAGTTCTGCTGCCAGTGTCCTTGCCCCCACGGTGAAAGAGAGCCACCCCCTGCCTCTTCAGGAGACTCTCCAACACTATCAGGTAGGTCTGGTTCAGTCTCTCCTAGGCTCACTGCTCCTTCCCCTGGGTCCCGATGCGCACACTACTTTGTGTGTGCCCTCCGAGAGTGGAGGCTCTGTTTTCCCCAGTCCTGTGGAAGTCCTGCAATCAATTCCCACTAGGCTTCAAAGTCTGATTCTGTAGGAATTCCTCCTCCTGTTGCCAGACCCCCAGGTTGGGAAGCCTGACGTGGGGCTCAGAACCTTCACTCCAGTGGGTGGACTTCTGTGGTATAAGTGTTTGCCAGTCTGTGAGTCACACACCCAGTAGTTATGGGATTTGATTTTACTGTGATTGCTCCCCTCCTACCGTCTCATTGTGGCTTCTCCTTTGTCTTTGGATGTGGGGTATCTTTTTTGGTGAGTTCCAGTGTCTTCCTGTTGATGATTGTCCAGCAGCTAGTTGTGATTCTGGTGTTCTTGCAAGAGGGAGTGAGAGCACTTCCTTCTACTCCATCTTGGTTCCTCCTCTCATTTCATTCTTTTTTCTGTTCTGCAGCAGTGATTTCCACTACTCTGTCTTCCAGCTCATTGATCCACTCCTCTGTATCACTTAGTCTACTAATGATTGATTCCTTCTTGTGTATTTTTCATTTCAGTTATTGTATTCTGCATCTCTGCTTGGTTGTTCTTTATCCTTTCTGTTTGTTTAAAAACTTCCATCTCTGTGCATCCATTCTTTTCCTGAGTTCTGCCATCATCTTTACGATCATTACTCTGAACTCTTTCTCGGGTAGATGGCCTATCTCCACTTCACTTAGTTCTTCTTCTGGGATTTTATCTTGTTCCTTTGTTTGAAGATGGTCCTTTGTTGCCTGATTTTGTCCTTCTGTTGTGGCAGACTGACTATGTGGGGGATCTGGTAGACTTTGTTGGCCCCTGGCCCACCTGGTTGCCAGGCCTACCTTCTGTAGATGCTGTTTGCTGCTGGTTAGTGGGGCCTGGTCACAAGGTGGCTGACTGCAGAAACCCAGGGGGCCCTGGGGCTAGTGCTGGCTCACTGGTGTGTGGCATCAGGGTCCAGAAGACTCTGGGGCTGTTGCCCCCACTACTGGCGGGTGAAGCCAGTTCCTGGGGTTAGTGCTGGAGTATTGGCAGGGAGTGCCACGTCCTGGAATCTGGCTGAAGGGCCCAGGGATCCCAGAGCTGGTGTCAGATAGCTGAGGGGCAGGGGGGTTGGGGGGAGCTGGCTCCTGACACAGTTGGGTGTGTGTTCCGGGGTGTCCTGAAGCTTGTGTTGGCCTGCTAGTGGGCAGGGCTGGGACCCAGCTGGTCCCAGGATAGGGTCTGGCCTGATGTGGGCAGGCTGGGTGTGCAACCTGTGGAAGGTGGTTTTCTTGGGTCTTATACCACATCTTCTTTATCCATTCAAATATCGATTGACATTTAGGTTGCTTCCACACACCTTAGCTATTGTGAATAACACTGCAATGAATGTGATGCACAAATATCTCTTTGAGATTCTGTTATCAGTTCTTTTGGATACATACTCAGAATTGGGAGTGCTGGATGATATAATAATTCTATATTTAATTTTTTAAAGGAAATGCCATACTGTTTTCCATAGCAGCTGTACCATTTTACATTCCTGCCAACAGTGCACAAAGATTCCAATTTCTCCACACCCTCACCAACATTTGTTATTTTCTTTCTTCCTTCCTTCTTTCCTTGTTTTTATTCCCCCCGACAATGGCCATCCTAACAGGTATGATGTGATGTCTCACTGTACTTGTGTAGAACAATTTCCTAAAACATTGATGATGTCACATTCCTGCTTGGAACCTTCCAGTGACTCTCCTTGCACTTAGAATGACATCTAAATATGCTGTTTTGGCCTCTAAGCTCCTCCAAAGTCTGGTCTCTATCCACTCTTTAGCCTTCATCTCCATCTCCAGTTTTTCTTGCTTACACTGCTCCAGTCATTGTGACCTTCTTTAACTCCCTAACAACCTTGCATGGCCTTTTCACAGGGCAGTGGCCCATGCAGTTCCCCCTGCCTGGCCAAGTCTTTTTCTTTCTTTTCACCTGCCTGTTTCCTTCTCATCACTCAGATCTTAGCTCAAATTCTACCACCTCAGAGGTGACATTCAAACTGTCCCATCTAAAGTCCCCCTCCCAGACATTGTAAATCACCCTGTTCTGTTTCACTTTTACTTTCCATAGCAGTTATCAGCACCTGAAATTGTTTTGCCAGAATAGTTGTTGGCTTGTTTGGTTGTTATCCAACTAAGAACCATACTTCATGAGACCAGGAAGCCTGTATGTCTTGATCACAGCCACATGCCCAGAAGAGAGCCTGACTGAATGAGAGTGAAGTGCAGTGGAAGCACGGAGGACGGAGCAGTGAACACCAGCTGAGAGATTTAGGGAACTCTTCGTGTAAGATGTAACATTTCCGCTGGGTTTTTAAGTTTAAATGATTGCATCAGGCGGATATCAGTGAGGCAGGGGACATGTTGGGCTGAGGAATGGCCTGAGCCGCGGTGACGAAGCTTATAGCGCAGCCCATTCAGGGCAAGGTAACCCGATAGGGCTGAGCATAAAGGTTCTTGAGAGGAAGTGGTGGGCAGGAAGGCAAGTGGCAGACCGCCAACGTGGCAGATACTGCATTCATTTCAGTCTTGTTAGTTAATGATATGTTAGGTTTGAAGGTGCAGAGATGAATGAGACATAGCTCTGGGTCTGTAGTGGGGAGCCACATACGGTTTTTTTTTTCCACATATGGTTTTTGAGCAGGGGAGTGATGTGAGCATCTTACAGGGGTCAGAATGCAGCAGTAATTACAAGCACAACCTCTGGGACCAGGTGGCTTAGAATCAAATCCTGGCTCTACCAATGGCTAGCTCTGTGACCACAGCAAGTTCTTAACCCCTCCTGGCTTAGTTTTCTCGCTTGTAAGGATGATAATAGTCGTAGCTTTTTCTCTTGGCTTTCCTGTAAGGATTAAATTAATGTTTGTATAATGGTGTCTGGCACTCAATACAAATTAGCTATTTTTATGTAACCTGTCTAAAACAATGCCTAGTAGATAGTAAGTTTTCAATGCTTGCTTGTTGGATTTTTTACTCACTAGTTTGTTAGATTGTTTTCGTTTTTGTTTTTTTAAAGATGATTAGCGTGAGTATAGAGAATGAGATGATTAGCGTGAGTATAGAGAATGAGTATAGAGAAAGACGATTAGCGTGAGTATAGAGAATCCTTGCAAAGGGAAGACAATGGACCCAGGAAAACTACGTGGGAAGATACTGCAATAGTTGAGGCAAAAAGAAATGAAGCACACAGAACTAGGTGAAATCAGAGAGAAAAATCAGTAAAACACTGGATGTTGGTGGAGGGGAATGGAATGTGTTCTGGAATGCAAGAAAGTGGATTTAGTTTTTGGGTCTCTTGAGTTTAAGGTGTCTAGGGGAAAATCTCTGCAGATGTTCAGCTGAATTGATAGGGAGGGAGACATCTGAGATTGAGGACAAAGAGGTGAGCAAACCGGGGATTTCTACTCTGAAAATGAGGATATGCACTTGAACAAAGATTGGAGAATTTGGATCAAAACTCTCATTTACCTATTACATTGGCAAAGAAACAAAATGACAGTATTGTAAGCTTGTGTTCTGTACTCATACTTTGCCAGCAGTAGTGTAAATTTGTGCAGACTTTCTGGAAAACATGTTGGCAACATTTATCATGAAACTTAGAGATGCTTATACCCCCTGACCCAGTTATTTCATTTTTTGGATTCAATGCTAAATTAACGATCCAAAATGCAGACAGTGATTATGTACAGAGCCGCTTACTACAGCTCTGTAGAACATTCAGTTGAAAAAAACCCTGCAAACAGGCTCACCGAGAGGAAAATGATTAAATAAATTATGGTATGTTCATATGCTAGAATATTAATGCCGTCCTTAAAAAATCATGTTTACTGAGACTTGTAATAAGAACTGATACGAGGGAGAAAAACCTGACAAGGATACACAATTATATGCACAATATAAATTCAACTCCACTAAAAATAAGCATAGTGTAAGGATTAGAAGACAATATACTAAAATGCTGCTGTGGATTATTTCTGTCTGGGAAATTAAGGCATTGGTTGATGATTTGTAGAAGTCTAGTAACTGAGTTTGAATTAGGATCAGATAATAGACTATTGTCGTATTTGAAAATTTTCCCTCCTCTCCTAATGCATCTGCTAATATTCAGTTACTAATGCAATAATCATCCTTTGCTCACGGTCCATACCTTCTATTTGAAATCCTGACCATGTTGCCTTAAAAAAAAAAAAAAATGGATGCAGTCCATCCATCAAAGGCTTAGAAAGCCAAATCTCATTTTCAAATTAGTTAGTATCATATCATTGTATAATTTCGAATATGCCACCAGACTATTGATGACGCCTCCCTCTCCCCTAGCTTACAGACATGATCGTTCACTTTCATTTAGAGAGGGAATTTTTACACAAGAGATTCCTTGGATATGTCAAAGACAAAAGATTAGTATAGTGCATCATCACTGGGAGGATAATTCATCAGTAGTCCTCCCTTCAGCTGCACACCCAAGCAGCTAAAAGAAAGCCAATCATCCCAGGAGTGTACTTGACAGAGAGCGCACTCTGATGCGTAGGAAGGGGGCACCCACTATTCGCCAGAACTGGACTGCAAATATCTTAACTTCCTTCAAGATGTTAATGTTGAATAAAGAATGTTGTCTCAGGGCTCCAGGAGGACCAATCTCTCTCTCTTAAACACACAGACACACATTTTGATATCCAACCTGGTTCCAGCTCTCCGGCCACTCTTGCTAAGGACTCATCTTGATAAAATCACCATTTTTCACTGTAGGAGGCAAGTTTTCTATCTACTATATAGATGGAAGTCTACTGAAGAATGGTGAACCTCACCATGATTACTTCTCAAAGGTATCTTAACCCTATTTTCCAAAATCCAAGAGGGGATATATGGCCCATGGCACAGAATGTGCCGTAATTTTTGGCTTCCAGGACCTGTTGGGCATTTTAGATCAAGTTTGGGAATTTTCTGCTTGAGTCCCAACTACTCGAGATAGAAGCCGGAAAACTCCCTTTCCCTGCCTTCCTAATATTCTTACAGGGTGCTGGCCTGTGAACAGTGGGAGCTGACAACCATACTCACGTGGGACTCTAATTCAGGCGTGAGGGATACAGGCGCACGTGGGGAGGGTTGTGGCAGAGGCTGAGGCTCGTGGATTTGCGGATAGTAGTGAGGGAGATGCAGGACAGTGGGGCTTTCCTGGAACAATCCTATAGTCTGACTTGGGCATTTGTTCCCATGGGGCAGCCTGTAAATCCAACTCTCAGGTCCTAAAAGGGTACCTACCTGCTTTTAGATAGGCGTTCCAGTCAATGGCTTCGTTCAAAGTCATTCCATCATGTTTGGGGAAAAGATTTCCTTTAACAGGTGGGTCTTTTTTTTTTTTTTCTTCCCATTAATTTGTCCATGTTTAAAGATTTCTGCATATAATACCCAAAGTATAATCAGGAAATACTAAAATAAAACACCAAGCACATTCATATAGAATTCTATACAGCCATGCATACAATACCTAAAGTTTAATTAGGAAATACTAGACTATACATATTCATATAGAATTCTATACAGCCCTGAAAAATGTAGAAAACTACCGTCATATTTAACAACATGGACTCTCCCAAACATAAATTTCAAGAAAAGAAGCCAGACAGAAAATCTACACACCGCGAGTCTGTTTGTAGAAAGTTAAAATGACAGGCAAAACCAAACTATGGTGTTATTCGTCAGGATGTTGATAACTTTGAAAGCCTAGCTTCTAGGAGGCTGTTAATGTGCTATTTCTTGATCTGGGGGGTGGATAAATTAGTGTATCACTTTGTGAAATCTCTTACACTAATGATTTGTGTACTTTTCTCTATGTATTTTATGCTTCAATAAAAGTTTTTTCCCCTCCATTTATGTCAATTTTTTTTTTTTTTTTTTTTTTACAGCTCATCAGTATTCAGTCTGGTATATTGCTGATACAATCTGCACATTGCTGATACAGTTTTACAAAACTATATTATGTATTGCTAGTCCTCAAGAGTTAGGAAAAAAAGCTAAGTTTGAAGATAAAACATCCATACATGGGGGAATTCTAAACATAGTCTATACCTAAGGATTGCATTTCAATGGATTCAAATGAAACCAAAAATCAGCTTGACAAGGTTTACTACGTCAGAAACTCCTCAAAGGAAAGATTTCAGTCTGGAGTGTTTAGGAGGACTGTGCTCTCTCAGCCTCTTACTTGAGACTCTCCCAGCCCCATCTCTCTTATTACAGAGGGGTCTCCAAACTATGCCTCTGAAAAACCCTGGCTTCATGGACAAGGCCCTGTGCATGAGGCCTCATTTTCAAATTCACAAACCAAAATCAAAGATGAAAACTTTTTTTTTTTTAAAAAAGGTAGTTTCATACGATTTAACGATTTAAGGCAACTCAGCTCTGGTGGTGGGGGGGGCGTTAAATAGTGATTAGAAATAGAAAGGAATGAAAACACGGCAGAGAATCAGACCATCGGAAGCCGACAAAGGCAGCCAGAACTATCTTATTTATTATAAAGATACACCATGAAGAACAGACCTGACTGTATACTGAAGCCTGGAATGGTACATGCCAAAATGTACAGTACTTATACATAAAAGTGCATTGTCACAACAGATTAACAAAACTTTTTTTTTTTTTCTCTTCCAGAACTAGAAAAGCATCCCCCTTTACTTTCACCTCAGAGAGGAGGGAATGTCATGGGAAGAGGCAGTACAGAGCAGAGGCGAACAGGATGGCCGTCAGCAGCACGTGAGCAGGGGAGGGGAGGGGGGCGATTTGCGGGGGACCCGGAGAGTGACTGTGGGGAACGAAAGGCACAGTCACGGCTAAGAGGAAAACAACACGTCTGATGACCATGACCTGACCATGACCGACAAGAATGCAAGACAGGACAAGGCTGAGCACCGAGGCGTGAAAAGGTGCGGGGGTGGAGAGGCAGCTGGGAGAGAGGGAAGGAAATTTCAAAACAGTCAAGTGGATGCAGGAATTGGGGTGGCACTTGGGGGAGGAGGTGGGCGGGGCAACAGTAAAGAACAAGGCTAAAACTCCTCTAAAATAGAAAGGCACTTTCACATGTACATACTACGGATGTACATTGACACGATCAGGTAACAGTCACAAGCAGGAAGCCACCAATACTGCAATTAATCAAACCGACAGGAAAGGACAATACTGATTTAATTACGTGGGCAGGAGTTACCCTTAAGTCAGTAGGTAAATAGCAGTCTCTCCTGTCACACAGCCACTTACTATACTTCAAACATCTATAATAACCATCACACAACACATTGAACTTGGATGAATGTTCTAAGGGGGGGGCATTCACAAATGCACGGTTTATATATTTTCTTTTACTAAACAGTTTCTAAGATAAGCATTATGGAACCCAGAACAATTATTTAAGCATACAAAATTCCCTACGTAATTTTAAGATACAGGTACCATTTTGATTATACTACGTAGACTTTTTTTTGTTTTGTAAAGTATACTAGGGTGGGTGAGTGAAAGCTCAATTTCCAGTTTATTTTTACTGATTTGAACAAAGCTGTGCCAGTCACCCTGCCCCATGCCTGACACCCCAGCCCAGCTGGAGGTTGGCTTTTAGCTCAGGGGCCAGTCTCCAGTCGTGAGCTCATTCATACATGGGAAGAGACTTCACTTCTAAGCTGCCCGTGCCTTGGGGCCTATGTGGCAGGTAACTCAGAGCGAGACTCAGCCCCAAGCACATTTCCTGAATTCATGGCCCCTCACTACTGTGGTCAGGAATAAATGTCATCCCAAATCTGAAGTCTTGTAAACCCAATAGAACCACAGGCTCTTTAACTTTGGATTTCAGAGGCTGTGATTACTAAAGTTTCTTCAGTTTACAGACCCCAGAGGCCATGCTTCATTCCCAAACGCTAAGGAGACCACCATGTCCCCCCACTTTTTTCTTAATTAAATTATAAACCCATTTTTGGGAATGGCAAAAGTACACAGACAGAAAACTCATACAATTTGACCCTTGGTGCTCTATATCCATTGATCACTGTTCATGTTCATTGCTGTAGATGAAGTGGGACCCCGCTGTACATTATTCTATGGATTGCTCAAGGGGCACCAAAGTCAGATTACATTGTGTGAAAATGTGAAAAACTGTTGAACAATGGTGTTTACGCCACACTTGAACATGGAGCTCTACAAAGGGCCATTCAATGGATTGAAATAATTTACAGAACACTCATCAGGAAACAGGTACTAAGAACCGTTCACTCTATCCTAACGACCCACTCCAAGCATCCCCACCCAAACAGAAAGGCCAATTTGGTAAATCTACTTCAGTGAGTTCTGTGGATGGGACGTGAACATTCAGTTATATCAGCTGTGAATACATATTCTTGTGTAAGTGGAGTCAGGTAATCTTTGTAGAACCATAATTTACTCATCATCAAAATGACCCACTTCCCAAACTGCACATGAAACGTTAAGATCCTTGAAACTGGGGCATAACACCTCAGGGACTTATTTTCTTTCTTCTCTCCCCATTCCTTGTGACTTCCCACCTCCCCACTGTGGGCTACACCTGTGGCGGTAAAGAGGCCCACATACAGGTGAACCCTCTCAGCTGCTGAAACTTTTAAGGAACTTACTGGGTGTTATTCTGGATCCTTTGTGAAGTGGCCACTTTGTCTTATCCTTGGAATCTGAAGGCTTTTACTAAACAAAGTAAGGATTAGTGAGTCCTTACTCACTCTGAGGTCACATCCTTCCCTGGGAATTGGAAAAAAAAAAAAAAAGCCTCAGGGTGACAACAGAGTTATAGAGAGAAAAGACAGAGACAGGTAAAGAAAGGGAGCGATGGGAGGGTATTCGGAAGTGTTTCCTGGAAGAAGGCACAGCCTCTGAGGCTCTGAGGTCTGGAGCAGCATGTCCTCTGCCGTGCGAGGCAACAGAGTCCTGATCTGGAGGGTGGAAAGGCAGTCCTCGTTCCATCGCAGGTGTCAACAGCAAAGAGAGGAGACACTGGGGAGGATTACCAGGGAGAAGTCTGAAGAAATGAGTTTGCAGGGGTAAGATCTGAAAAGCTAAAGTTAAAGCTTGTAGAAGAACCCTTCAAAAATTAGTAAGTTCAAAACGCCTCTGCCCTTGTGACGCCCTCTGTTAACATCTTACTCATCCATCAAATAAGGAAGTGGTTTTTAAGAATCCTCTTTAATTTCTAAAAGATTTAAAGTCTCCTCCCCCATTGCTCCCACCCTTTTCTCTGTTTCTGTTTCCCCGTTAACAACAGAGAATTAGAGACCACAGTGGAATCTAGAAAGAACTGGAAGATTATCTTAAAAGTTTCAATTTCCTAGAAATTTGGGAAGCTTGTTTAAAAGGGTTCGTGCTATTCAGAGCTCAGTCCTGGCTGGGTTTCCATGGTGCCCAAAGGTGCTGAAGGACCACTAAAGCTCAAGGGGGAGAGGGTGGGGGGGGGCTGTTGCACAAGATGCCGAGCTGGGTCTCTTTTTCAAAATGGGCAAGAAGGATGTTGTAAAAATTCAGAGGTTTACAATACCTGGAAATATTATATTTGAAATAATTTTTTTCACTATTTAATCCATTTGTGAAATCAGGCTGCAGGCAAGCCACCAGCAGTGTGACTTGGAAAGGTAACAGTATCTCACAAATGTCATCTCTCTTTGCATTAGAATGATTAGACTGGCAAACTGAGGTAGAGATCAAAGTAATGTCTGGATTTTAGTACAGATCCCCATTTTTTCCACATTGATGCATTCACCAATGAGCTGAGAAATCAAAGCCCATACTGTAACTCTTAGGTGGGCACGCAGTTGGCTGCCAGTTTGAAATCAAAGTGGTCCAGAGGGGTTAGTTCTGGCCACCCATTTTTCTGAAAACAAAACAAAAAACACCCCCAAACCAAAAAACAAACAAAAAAACTCTTCCTCAGTAAGTTCAACGACAGGGTAGATAAAATGCTCATAGGTTTACAGATGGTATAAGCTGCTGCTGTTAGGACAGTGGTGATCTGTACCTTAGTAAAAACAAATGAACTCAAAGCAAGCTTTTTAAGATAGAGGAGAAACAGAGCATAAATATGGGCTAAAGAAAAACTGTCTGTGGGTGAGGATGTCAGAGAAAGAGGGTGTCAGTGGAGTTCAGCTGACTGTGTGAGTGATGTAGTAGAGACCACACGGAGAAAACAAAAAAAGCCATGGTTCCAGGATGCACAACCGGGAGGAAGTCGTCCTGGAAGCATGAGGTCATCGTCCCACCTCGGCTGCTCTGGCTCTTACGCCAGTACCGTAGCTCAAAGAGACAAATGCCGAGGGGAGCTGGGGATTCAATTTAGGATCATCAGGCCTCTGTAGCACGTTTAAAGGAACCCAGGTCATCTTGTCAGGGGAAGGGAAGGCCGGCGAACCAAGGACTTGTGCGCTGTCTGCTTTCTCCGTTGCCACAGAGGAAGACACGGGGGCTTAGGGGAGCTAGAAGTTGTTTTCTAGGCAACAACAGACCTCTGAAGGGGTTCATGGAGTAGTGTAACCAGACAGTCTTTAAAATTAGACTGTTCTAGTCTGCAGTGAACGTAGGGGATGGACTTGGAAACCCTCCGGGGCCTGATCAGGCTTGGGGAAAGAGTCACAGCAATAGCTCTGGAGGACTGTCCCTTCCCAGGTTCAGTTCAAGCAGTAACTGCAGAGGTTCTACCCGCTCCCGCTGAGACTTTCACCTGGACCCAGGGAAACGACTGTTACGAAAGTCAGCCAGTGGGCTGCAGCTCGCGCTGGGAACACCCCACTGTGACAACAGCAAGTCTGTAGCGAGAGCCAGCCCCCTGCCCCACTGCATGGAATAAGAGGTACTCACTGTCAGCTACCAAACAATCCATTGTCACCTTTCAGCCTTACCCCGAGTGCCAGAGACCAACACTGGTTACATTCCAAGGCCTGGAACTCAGATCCTCCTGCCTTTGGATTCAGACGCTTCTGACTCATCCAGGCTACACTAAGCCTGAAGCACTGTGCAACGTGCAGGGCAGAGCGGTGATGCCTTCATTACAAATGGTGCAGCATTGGATTTTCAAGTAAGTCTAAGTGTTTCTATTGTCTTTAAAATGACACAGGATATGTCCAGTTATTAAAAAAAAGGATGAAATTACAAAATGCAAATGCCCGTGTTAATTTAGCTAGTCTCAGACATTACATTCGAGAACACAGAAAAGCCAAAGGGTCTCCAGTTAAAAGCACACGACTAAGGAAAGTGAAGGATTGTTGACTTTTGTCACTAATCCGTTTTCTCTTTCTAATCACCTCCCCGTATGCTCGCTCAGTTGGTTTTTACATTGTGCAAGACTTGTCTGCTGGACCCTGGGAAGGTGGGGTGGGCCCTACTGTAGGGTTTGTTTTTGGAAGAACAGCAGGTTTCGGCCGAAGGGCTGGGGGCTTCAGCTGCACGCCCATTCTGGGCGCCACCATAGGCTTGAAAGTACTCATTGTGTCACTGGAGGAGCTAGTGCTGCGTCGAATCTGAGGCTCTGAGCTCCTGAGGGCAACGTTGTGCAAAGGGCTGAGAGATTCCGTGGACGTGGCAGGGGTGGGAGAGTTTTTCACTTGTTCTAAGGTATCCAGCACCACATCGGGGGCGTGCTTTGCTGTACTCTGTCTCTCCAGTTCTCGGAGTTCATTCAAAGCAGTGTTCATCGTCTCTTCAATATCCTGTTGAAAAAGAACCAGAAGTGAGAGATGGTAACTAAACTTATTCTGGTGATCATTTTGAAATGTATAGAAATATCGAATCACTATGTCATGTGACGGGAATTAGCAGTGTTGTAGGTCAAGCATACTTCAAAAACAAACTCATAGCAAAAGAGATCAGATTTGTGGTTCCCAGAGGCGGGGGGTTGCGGGGATGGGCAATTGGATGAAGGCAGTCTAAAGGGACGAACTCCAGTCATAAGATGAATTAAGTACTAGGGATGTGATGTACAACGTGATAACTATAACGAGCACCGCTGTAGGTTACATGTGAAGGTTAAGAGAGTAAAGCCTAAGAGTTCTCATCACAAGGAAAAACAGTTTTTCTTCTCTTTCTTTAATTTTGTATCTCTGTGAGATGCTGGATGTTCACTAAACCCACGGTGGTAATCATTTCATGATGCGTGCAAATCAAATCATTATGCTGTACACCTTAAACTTATATGGTGCTGTGTGTCAATGATAACTCGATAATTAGCTGAAAAAAAAATAACCAGCAAGAGAGACAGACTAGGCTGATAATGAATACTAATGTATAGAAACCATATACTTCACTTCAAAGCAGGCAGACCAGCAAAAGCATGACGGTTTTAACACCAGCCTGTGGAGTGTGTAAACCTAATGCCATCTCACACGACCACCGTGACTCAGGATGTGCAGGAGACAAGACGTGCGATGGCACCAGTGGCTCAAAGAGCCACAGAACAAGCACTGGCCATTCTGAGGCACGTGGCAGCCCTCTGGTGGGTTTGACCTTACATGCTGACATCTTAGATGGAATTCTATTTCAATCTGTGGTAAAAGATGGCTTAAATTTAGCAAAACAATTTTTAAGAAATGCGTATAGGCATGAAAAATCAGGCTTCTTTCATTCATTCAACAGATAATTTTTGAGCACTTTTATATACTTGACTAACTCCTAGCAGTTCTTCAGAATTCATTTTAAGACTCCCCCTGACGCTTCTGTCCAGTGGATCTCAATGGAAGTGGTACTGCCCCATGGAGGGCATTTCTGTAATATGGTGTACGTGTATGTGTAGTTTTAAATGTCAAAATAACCAGGTGGCATTATTGGTATTTGGTGCGCAGGGGCCAGAGATACTGGATACCTTACAAGTGTCCTGGATAATTTACATGCAATGAGTTGTCCCATATCTCGTTCAACTTTTAAATGTCCTCCAGACATTTATGTAGGTGAAAATTTTTTTATAATAGTCTGAGTCTAGAACCTAACTTTCTTATATATAAACACAAAATATTTTTTTCATGGTGTCTTCTAGGAAGGGAACTATCATGTAAATTATACCCTGCTTTGATTAGAACTGTATGACCGAGGGTGGTCCACCATTTTAGAAAAATCATAATTTTTTTCCATAATGGGAACACCATTATGGAAACTGAGTCGAAACTAATTAACTTAATAATACTCTTATATCAACGTACATTTTTAATTGTATTTATGGTAAGTCTACATGTAGGTGAAAGCATCTCACTACTTCATTTGTCTTCTAATGTAGTTAAGCATTCTGAAATACATTTCTTTTAATACTAATCTCCTTTTGTTTTTCCTTTACATTGTATTTAGGGCTTTATATGTTTTAAAAAAATTGGCACATCATCAGTTTTTCAGGTAATAAAGGGGGAATTGCAAAATATTTGTTTTAAAAACGTGAGGTGTGCACCATCGACAGATGAATGGATAAGTGAAATGTGCTGTATACGTACAATGGATTATTACTGGGCCTTAAAACGGAAATCCTGCCACATGCTACATTAAAGGCATTATGTTAAGTGAAGTAAGCCTGTCACAAAAAGAAAAATACTGCATGATGCCACTTATATGAGGTGGGCACATTCACAGAAGCAAAAAGTATTTAGAATAGTGGTGGCCAGGGCATGGTGGGGAGGGGAAAAAGGGAGTTGTTCTTAGATGGGTACAGAGTTTTAGTTTTGCAGAATGAAAAAGTTCTGGAGATCTGTTACACAGCCATGTGAATACACTTTACTGACCTATACACTTAGAAATCGTAAAGAGGGTCAGTTTTACATTATGTTGTTTTTTTTAGAATTTATTTTTGGCTGGGTTGGGTCTTCGTTGCTGCACGCAGGCTTTTCTCTAGTTGCGGCGAACGGGGGCTACTCTTCATTGTGGTGCGCGGGCTTCTCATTGCTGTGGCTTCTCTTGTTGCAGAGCACGGGCTCTAGGCACGCCAGCTTCAGTAGTTGTGGCGCACTGGGCTTAGCTGCTCCACGGACTGTGGGATCTTCCCAGACCAGGGATTGAACCTGTGTCCCCTGCATCGGCAGGCGGATTCTTAACCACTGCACCACCAGGGAAGTCCCATATTATGTTTTTTATACACTGCCCCCCCCCCACCAACACACACACACATGGTGGAGTACTGTGTGAGATAGGGTGGGTGGAGAACCACTGCCCTGGTCTGATGGAAATACCTCTTCTCCACATTCCCAGGCTTCTTCCACTCACCTGGAGCATTAGCCTGTGGCCCTGCACAGCAGCAACTGATTTCCATATCTGCCTCCTCCACTGAATTATAAGCACCTTCATGCAGCGGCTGACTGACCATTGATTTAACTCTGTGTCCATAACACCTAGCATGGGAGCTGCCATACAGTAAGTGCTCAATAAAGACTTGCTAAATGAATAAACAAAGATCCAGTGATCACATGTGGATATGTCAATTTTTTTTTAAAAAGCTCTATCAGGGATTCCACTGATTTGTTTACTAAAAGAAATTGCATGTTTTTGGTATGAACACCATGATGGCAGGCTTACTTGTCCTCATGGGAAAATCTGAAGATGAGAGATGGAAAGATAAATAAAGGACACAGCTGGAAGCCATATTGTGAGGATGACATCACTTTTCAAGTAATTATTTTCATATGTGATTTCCATTTGACGCTAAATATATGGATTTGTTTTTTTACAAGTATTTGCCCCAGAGAGAACGTGTAGAGCCTGGTTTATCTGTCGAGTTTTTGTTTTTATGATTTACAATGAAAGGATTTTGGTTCTAGAAGCAAAAGGGTTAAAACAGACCTTATTATACCTTCCCACCACTAAACTCCTACTCCCTGTCTCTCTAACCTAAATGCTGTTTCACCTACTTATTACAAGGAATGATGTTATGGATTATAGCCAAATATCATTGGTTCTAAAGAGACCTCAAAGGACTCTGCATTGCACGTCAAATAAAAAAAAAAAACCAAAAAGGTCAAGTCTTTTTGGTTTTTGCTGAAAAACTATTGTGCACTTAAAATTGGTTTAATTTTATAAAAACACATTAAACTCTCCACACAATCTAATTTGCTATCCAAAATTCTTTTTAGTTAGGACAATGAAAATAGCTTGGAAATTTGTCATATCAAATGCAGGTTTCCTTGAGCACTTTTTATTAAAAATAATCCATCTTTAATACTTCCCCATGTTTGTTTCATTAATTTCTCACTTCCTTTTTTGATCTATTCTATTTTTAAGCTTCAGTGATACCTGGAAGACACTTTACTGAAATGGTGAACCCTGAATCTATTCACCTCCTTTTTCACTGGCCATACACATATTTTCTTCTTTTTTTTTCCATTGAAGTATACTCGATTTACAATATTGTGTTGGTTTCAGGTGTACAGCATAGTGATTCAGTTTTTTTTTCCTGTCATACATATATTTTCTGATGGTCTGTGTTGTAAAAAGACCCAGAGGGAAATAAATGGTAGAATGAACGATGGAAAAATCCATTAATACTGTTTTACTTTGTCAATTCTTTTTATTTTTAAATTAATTAATTAATTTTATTTATTTATTTTTGGCTGCGTTGGGTCTTCGTTGCTGTGCGTGGGCTTTCTCTAGTTCCAGCGAGCGGGGGCTACTCTTCGTTGCAGTGCGCAGGCTTCTCATTGCAGTGGCTTCTCTTGTTGCAGAGCACGGGCTCTACGTGTGCAGGCTTCAGTAGTTGTGGCTCACGGGCTCTAGAGCGCAGGCTCAGTAGTTGTGGCGCATGGGCTTAGTTGCTCTGTGGCATGTGGGATCTTCCCGGACCAGGGCTTGAACCCGTGTCCCCTGCATTGGCAGGCAGATTCTTAACCACTGCGCCACCAGGGAAACCCTACTTTGTCAATTCTGATCATTAGAAAAAACTACAAGGCCCTTCTCTGCAGTCACTATTGGGAAGTAAAGACACACATCCATTCAGGAGTGACAGAGGAGCCAAACTTGCTGTTCTTCAAACAGCCAACCATCATTTTCTCACTTCATTTACTGAGTAATCCACCATGTCCTAAGATGAAAGTGTCACTTTCATCATACACTACAAATGTTGTTTCAGGGCTCTCCATTCCATTCCATCTGTTTGTCTGTTTTACTAGCTCTGGCATGCACTTCGGATCTGGTAGGGCTAGTCCTTCCTCATTCTTCTTCTTTTTTAGAATTTTCCTGGCCATTCAGCAAGGATGTGTTTGACTGTCCTGGGTCCTAAGTTTCTGCCGTGTCTTTGTTTAAATCACTATGAACCTAATACACTTGGGCCCTTCCAGTATCACATGGACTTAAATTGAAGAATGGGTTAATTTCTTTTCTGTTGTCTTTAGTTGATTCTGTACAAAAGACATGGCTCCAGAAAGTAACTCCTGTACGCCTCCTTCGTCACACACCGGTACTTACCATGCAATATTCTATCCAAAGCAGCCTACCTGAGCGATTGTCTCTGGGTCCAGTGGCTTGTGGTCGTTGAAGCCTGTGTATTGCCCTGATGATGTGGACCTTCTAATAGGAGGGCTGTCAATCTTCTTGAGGGAGTCGTGGCGGCTGATGTTGGTCAAGCTGCCGTGACCCGGCCGACGCCTCCTCTCGGGACTGTCATTATTGAGGCCACGGTTCTGTAGTAGGCCCCGGGGGTGACTGCCCAGGCTTGGGGACCCCAGGTCAATTGAGGAGTTGGAAAGACCATGTGGGGGATGGAGAGGGCAATGGCCATCACTGGTCCTGCCAGGACGCCTCACTGGAGGGGGTGGCTCTCCTCTTTTTCTTTGCCTAGACAGAGACAGAGAGTGAGAGGATAGGAGAGGTTATCACACAGGGTAATTCTGCAAGGCTGTGGATGCCACGGCCCCTCAGAGCCCCTGGAGAAGTGGAGGTTCAGGAGCCTGGTGACCACTCCACCTACCTGGCTAAATAGCCATCAGGATGACGGTCTGTTGGGGAGTTCATGTCCTTGGATGAAGACTTGTCTTCAGTCACGGGCCCACTGCTGGCCTCACTGTCGGCTTTTTGGCTTAGAGTGTCTGAAAACGTATCATCCCTGAAACGATGAGAATCAAGAGTGAGGGTCTTTTGCTAGACGAATGGGGACAAAAGAATAAGTGATGGCATTTATGTATGTAAGTCTTTCTCTTACTAACGTCACTTTTTTCTTTTCACTATAAGAATAATAACGTTTCATGGCAGATAAATTGGAAAATTCCGAAATTCCCATAAAAATCACCCATAATATAACGTAACATCCAGAGACAACTACTGTTCGAATTCTAGAAAATATCCTTCTCTGCTTTTCTTCTCTGCCTGGGATACATATCTACAAGGATGTCCACAGGTATGTACAGTATTTATACTATAGATATTTATATGTTTATGTACTTTAGATATATATGACTGTATGTCTGCATACACACACATCATATTTCTTGCATTCTGAGAGACACATTTTAACATTTTAAAACTTAGGCTCAATCAGTCACTGTATACATTTTATGTGGTATTTTCCCCTTTTCCTTGAAGAGCTGTTCATAAATTCGTGCTGCATTGTGAAATACTGCAGTCACAAAATTAAAATTACACTGTACATGGTATTTTGTAACTTGTTTCTTTCACTGAAAATTATGACCAGACGGGAAGATGTCTCTTTAAGTATTTTTTTGAAAGCAGAGCTTTCTCATCAGCAAAATTAATAAAAAGCCTGAAGATGATTTTCTTTAGACTTGAAGTCAGCATCCTCTCTCTTGGGAATGTGGAATTGAAACAGTAGACAGGCACCAAGAGAAGAGCCACCACTGTTTCTGGAATCAGCAGGGCCACTTTAGCTCCTAAAGCCATCCTCCGCACAGGGTATTTTTCTAAGAACCTGAACGCTTCAGAAGGTGTGTCTCTCACTAGTCCTTGGCTCCAGACCTTCTAGGAGAGTTTGGGAAATGAGAAGCTGTTGGCCCTGAAGTGCTGTTAGCAAAGACCCATTAGTAAGGTGAAGAACTGTGCCCAGCTCAGAAATTTTTGCTCTGTAATCCCTTCTGCTCGCTTCTCACGAGACCAAAGTCATTTTAAGAACAATAGCTGCTGGGCTTCCCTGGTGGCTCAGTGGTTAAAAATCCGCCTGCCAATGCAGGGGACAAGGGTTTGAGCCCTGGTCCCGGAAGATCCCGGAAGATCCCACATGCCGCAGAGCAGCTAAGCCTGTGTGCCACAACTACTGAGCCTGCTCTCCAGAGCCTGTGAGCCACAACTACTGAGCCCGTGTGCCAGAATTACTGAAGCCCGTGCACCTAGAGCCCATGCTCCGCAGCAAGAGAAGCCACCACAGTGAGAAGCCTGCGCACTGCAACTTCTGAATAACCCCCGCTCGCCGAAACTAGAGAAAGCCCACATGCAGCAACGAAGTCCCAATGCAGCCAATAAATAAATAAGCAAACAAATAATTAAATTTATATATATAAAAACAGTGGCTGGAGTCTTCTCTCGGGAGCGTCAGGTGATGGAAGTTGGGACTACTTACATGTCCTGCACCACTATGTACTGGTGGGGCACAAGCCCGTCGATCCCGTTGTGTCTTCCTTCCCACCAGTCCTCGGATGCGCGGTGATACAGCAGCAGGGAAGCACCCTTCTTGAAGGACAGCTCTCTGGCAGACCGCCCAACATAGTCAAACTTGGCTATTGCTTCTATTGGCTCATTTTCTACAAAGAACACACCAGAAGACGGTGAGAGCCAGGGTTCTCAGGAAGGCATGATACACTAACTGAAAGGTCTATATGAGCCTTTAGAAATAAACAAGGTCGTTTTAATATCCAGACTGAACAAGGTAAGAAAATCATCAAGACAATGAGAAAAGGATGCTGTTAAAAGAGATACAGAAAAATATTCTCTTGCTGTCATCAGTTTTTCAGGCCAAGAAAAACTGAACATTAGATCTTAGTTTCCACAGCCTCTTACTAGAGATACCATGACAGTCTAATAAAAAAATATTTAAAGCTTTGCAATATGATATATAAAATCTCTCCTTGGGTTGTAATATCTTCTGCAACAGCTCCAGTATTATCTTGACCAATATTATTTGATCAAGTTCCCTGGCAACATGTTAATACCATTTAGAACATGGAAGAATCACTATCTCAGAACATTAAGAAGTTTATGCTTTATTTGCTTATTTAAAAAAAAAATCAAGTTTACAGAAATCACCACATTAAATACTATTTGAATACATTTAATTTCCTTATGTATTTTTTTGGCACTATCAAATCTTGAAACTACTACCAACAGTAAAGACAACTTTATTTTTTCTAGTATCAAAACCAAATTCTGGATATCACCTGCGAAACAAGCATACCTACTCAAACGACCAGATTCAAAAATTATATCTTCTAGAGATCAAAAAATATTCAAGGGAACAATGGTGAGTGAAAAAAGCCAACCTCAAAAAGTTACATATTGCCTGATTCCATTTATATGGCATGCTTGAAATGACATAATAATTGAGATGGAGAATAGATTAGTGGTTGCCAGAGGCTGGGGTCAGGGGGAAGTGATGGAAGGAAACAGCTAAGGCTATTAAAGGGTAGCACGAAGGATCCTTGTGATGGAACTGTTCTTGATCTTGACTGTGGTTGTGATCACACAAATCTACACGTGTGATAAAACTGTACAGAACTAAGTAAACACATACACGAATGAGTGCATGTAAAACTGGTGAAATGTGAAAATGGTGGAGGGAGTATATCAATATCAGTTTCCTACTTGTAACATTGTACTACAGTTATGTAAAACGTTACCACTGGGGCAAACTGGGAGAAGGGTGTATGGCATCTCTCTGTTGCGTTTCTTACAACTGCATGTGAATCTGCAATGACCTCAAAATTAAAAGTTGAAAAAAAGCTATCAAGCTCTGGGCCTAGAATTGGAATTTCAGCTCTATTCTAATTCTGACCACAAATATTAAAGGCAAATAAGAGGACAAACTACTCAAAACAACTACAAGAGTTGCTTTTTGTGATCCAGCTTATTGCAAAAAGCCCTGAATCGGGGGCTTTACGATCCTATCTCCCCTCTCCCACCATCACCCCAACCCTGCTACCAACAATAGGTGAGTAGGGCTTCCCTGGTGGCGCAGTGGTTAAGAATCTGCCTGCCAATGCAGGAGACACAGGTTCGAGCCCTGGTCTGGGAAGATCCCACAGGATGCGGAGCAACTAAGCCCGTGTGCCACGACTACTGAGCCCACGTGCCACAACTACTGAAGCCCGTGAACCTAGAGCCCGTGCTCCGCAACAAGAGAAGCCACCACAATAAGCATGCGCACCACAACGAAGAGTAGCCCCCACTCTCCACAACTAGAGAAGGCCCGCGCGCACCAACGAAGACCCAACGCAGCCAAAAATAAATAAAATTATAATAGGTGAGTAAACTGCTAATTAATAAGAAACAGAACAAAAAAGGGTCAGTACAAGTGGCATATGCTTAGAGAAATCTGTCTATGCAATGAACAATACCTCATTTGCTAAAAACTGAGCATGTATCACTTTCCAAATACTCTAGAATATATGCACACGTAATAGATTAAAACCTGCTTGTCAAATATTTTGTAAGGAACTTTTATCTTCTATTTCCCTTGGTAACAAACCTTTCCATTTAAGAGTTTATTGCTTCCCAAAGTTTACTGCAATATCTTCAATATCTGTTGTACTTCTATGAAATAACTGCACAAGAAATCCTTGGATAGCCAGCTAAACTTTCTCACTTGATAAATTCAAACATCCTCTGGGATGGCAAGAGCATGAAAATCAACAAACATACTGAAAAAGCTTAGGGTTTACCTTATATGAAGGGCCTGGGTGAATTCCAGCTCTATGTTTAAAATAAAGACACACAAGAAAAGCGCCATCTTTTTGCTAGTGGATAATGTTTAGGGTGAATGATATTTCATACGGCAGAACCACAACACGATGATCTGCACACAGTATACTTCTCAGCAAAGTAGGCGTAAAAATAATTTTAAAACACTAGTTTAAGTCCTTTAATAACTGATAACTTTTAGACCGTATGTTAACACTCTGATATTCCATCCTAAAATTATATTTTAATAAAACAATAGCAGCTTTATGAAATATCCCTAAGTCTGCTCACAGAGGAGGAAACAGAACTTTTATTCAAGGAGACTGACTTTATAGTCTGTTCTAAACTTGCATGTAAAGGATAAATCCTGCTTGAACTGAAATGACAGATGCCAATTTTTTTTACCCCAGTTCTCCCTGGGGAAGGGGTCCCCAACCCCCAGGCCACGGACCAGTACCTGTTAGGAACTCGGCGGCACAGCGGGAGGTGAGCGGCAGGTGAGCGAGCAAAGCTTCATCTGTACTTACATCTTCATTGCTCGTACTACCACCTGAGCTCCGCCTCCTGTCAGCATTATGGTGAGTTGTATAATGATTTCATTATATATTATAATGTAATAATAATAGAAATAAAGTGCACAATAAATGTAATGTGCTTGAATCATCCTGAAACTATTCCCCCGCCCCTAGTTTGTGGAAAAATTGTCTTCCACGAAACCGGTCCCTGGTGCCAAAAAGGTTGGGAACCACTGCCCTGGGGGACAGAAATCAACCTGTCTGTGGTACAGGGGACACAAATAAACATCACAGAGGAGTGAAGTCATGCCAATGAACTCATGCCAAAAAGAGCTTCGTGATATGTAGTTTGCAAATTCTGATGTGACACACCCATATGTTTAAATTGTTTTACTGAAAGAAAGTGGAAAGATAACAGCATAACATAGCATACAACCTATGTACCTGTCAAAGGGAAAAGAAGAGAGAACTATTAATATTCTTTAATGCCATTCAGTCTTACACTGTCAACACTGGCCAAGGGCGATTTAAGACTATTTAATAGATAATATACAAATTTTATCATAATTTCATCATCATGCCCTCTATGCTCATTATCTCTTTTTGTTTTTTGAAACAACTAGCAACAAGATTATCAGACTCTGCTTATATGATTCAAATGTAAAGACGTTTTAAAAGAATGACCAGATGGATCAGAAGTACACTTTACTGGTAATCCTACTACATCAACTAGTAATTCTGAGCAATTTCATTATTTTGACTCTTTCCACTCCCATGAGAGAAATTTCACAGTCAAGTGTCAATAAGCTATTTATACACATCTGAGTCTCATCATTGCAGAGCAAATCGATCTCAGGGCATGGAGACACACCATACCCCTTTCATGTAGGGTTACACAGTCCTTTAAGGTCCTGCAGAGACTTTGTAGAATGCTACTGCTACCAATAACAACATTAATAAGGGTGAACACGATAACTTCATTTTCCTACAAGGCAATTATAATTTTGTGCAAAGGGAAAGAAAATTCAACAAAGCTGATTTTCTGACTGCCTGGTGCTATCAAGTCTTATATTTCCATTTCTTGTAATTTTATACAAAGTGCTAGTACATCGCACTACCCCTTTGGGACCTTGCTGTCCCTGACACTTTCTCTCCTAGATCTGTTACCCGCTGCCCTTGCGGACGATGATTCTGTTCTGTGACAGCCTGTCTTTTGGAAACAAAAGCTACTCTCTCTAGTGATACCATGACAGAGAAAAGAAAACACAATACCTAGATGATCAAAAAGACAATCAACACGCTAGTTAATTTAGTTACAGGACTTTCTGGCTGCGGGCAAGGGTCTCTGTCCTTTGTAAGCAATGCTTTTCTTTCCAGCAAAATCAGGTGAACATGATCAAAATATTATCTCAAACACAGAGCCCTCAGCAAAGCTGCTCTTTTGTAGCCAAGAGGTAAGAACAACTGCCAGATGGTGCGGTGGTAAGACAGATGCTTGGAAAGAGAGATGGCTGGGGCTTTGTCTTGGGCTTTTCCTGCCACTGGGGCAAGCAAGGAAACACTCACAAGTCATCAGTGAAAAAGGAATGAATCACAAAGAAACACAGAAACTCAAGACAGAAGAATGGAGGGTGGCCGAGGGAGGGCTCAGAGACCTTCAAAAGCAATACCACAGAAATAGAAGCTCTCACTTTAGTTTTTTCTAACTTAAGTTCTAAAAATGTCAATTTATCCTACTTTTAAAAACACAGGGGCTTCCCTGGTGGCGCAGTTGAGAATCCGCCTGCCAATGCAGGGGACACGGGTTCAAGCCCTGGTCCGGGAAGATCCCACATGCCGCGGAGCAACTAAGCCCGTGCACCACGACTACTGAGCCTGCGCTCTAGAGCCCATGAGCCACAACTACTGAGCCTGCGTGCCTAGAGCCTGTGCTCCGCAGCAAGAGCAGCCACTGCAACGAGAAGCCCGTGCACTGCAACAAAGAGTAGCCCCCACTCTCCACAACTAGAGAAAGCCCGTGTGCAGCAACGAAGACCCAACACAGCCAAAAATAAATAAAATAAATTAATATATATATTAAAAAAACACACAAACTTTTTTTTTTTTAAAGCACAGGGTGGACCTAGACACCCTGATAACCCTCCTGCTGAAATCAACTAAAAATGCTGATTAAAAAAAAAATCTTTGTAATCACATTAATTATGACTGTGAGGAATATTAAAGACCAAAAACCTGATGAATGTGGGAACCCACCAAGGTAAACAGAACACTAGAATATGTTAAGTCAGAGTTTGCCTGGAGGGAATTTTCCCTGCCTGGTTAACTTAAACTTTATTCTGCACAAAACACTAGGTCCAGGGGCTGCCCAGTGTGGAGAATCTAAGCCCCACCAAAGGATCAAACTCTCTGTGTCACAGTGGACTTCTAGTTCTGAAATCTTCCTCCCTTCTCACTCTCCATACTTCTCCATAGATGTAACCACACCAACTTTGGACTTAAGGAAATAATCTGTCTCAAGCCTTGGGAAACAAATCACCTTAGAGAATCCCAACCACGTTTCAGTCCTCTGGCAGGTTTGCAGTTTAAGTTCACACTACCTGGGTGGTCTGAAAAAATCTCAGACTAAAAATCTACTGTGGTCCCAAGCTGGTTATGCACCAGGCAGACGTATATGAAAACCCTCTCTGGAGGGGACATACCTTCAACTCAACATAAAGGAATTCCATGAAGTTCTAAGAAATAGGTAAAAAATTTATAAAACACACTGGAAATAAGATTCAATGAGCAAAGCCGACAAAAACAGATCCAGGAAGACTTCAGCTATTAGCATGATTAGACACATAATCTAAAACAATGGAAAGGATTAATATCATAAGTAAAGAGCAACCGACCAAGTAGATATGAAAGTAAACTGAACAGAACTTGTAGAAAAAAAAATTAAAAATAAAAACACAGTGAATGGGTTTAAAGCAGATTAGTCACAGCTAAAGAGAGAATAAAAGGCTTATGCATACAGCTAAAGAGGTACTAAGAAAAAACCGACAGCTTTATATGTTCACATTAAAAAAGTGTCAAAAAGTAATGTTAAATATTAAAGTTAAGAAGTTAGAAAGACAAAAAGATGATTACTACAGAGAAAAGTATAAAAGTTTATTGGGAGACATTAAGTAACTAGAAAGGTGTTTGTGGATTGGAAGACTGAATATTATAAAAATATCAATTTTTTTCATATTAATACATGTAGGATCAGTGCAATTGCAGTCCAAACCTCAACAGGTCTTTAGGTTGTTTTTTCCTTGTTTGTTTCAAGAACTTGAAAAACTGAGTTTAAAATTTAAGTGAAAAAGGCCAAGAATTGTTAAGAGGAACAAATTCAGAGGTCTTGATTTGCCACATGTTAAGATTTATTAAAAGGTATCAAAATTAAGACAGGGGTGTAGGGATAGACAAGTGGACCCATGGAAAAGAACAGAGCCCAGAAACAGATTCACGCAGAGATGACACTTGATTTATGATAAAGGTGTGGAGCAGTAGAGAAAGGACAACTAAGGCTGGGACAGTGGGGACAACTGTGCACCCATATGGAGAAAAAAGGGAACAAATCCCTACCTCACACCATACCTCCACATAAATTCCTGGTAGAATTAAGACCTGTGTGTGAAAAACAAAACCTGAAAGGATTTAGCAGAGGATATGGAAGAACTTCTTCATTAACCTCAGGGCACAGGATTTCTTAAAGGAGATGCAAAGTGAAACAACCATGAAGGAAAAGATCGGTAAATTCAGCGCCTTTAAAATTAAGATTCTCTGTTTGGCAAAAGATACAATAAGCACATGAGAGACAAACTACAGAGCGGAAGATATTTGCAAATCATATATCCAATAAAAGACCCGATCCAGACTCACAAAGAGCTCTTATAAATAAGAAAAAACCAAAGCCAAACTAAACTAAACTAAGCAAAAAAAGCCCAGAGAAAATGATAGTGGGCAAGTGGGCCCTAAATGGGCAAAAGATAGGAATTTCACAAAGAAGAAATCTAAACATACAAAAATTAGTATATCTGCATTAACCATGTTTTTCATTTTCTGTAGTGTGAGCTCTGAGGCCTCGCTGCCCCTGGAGGGACTGTCCCTCCCAGGGTTAGCCAATTCCTAGGGATGGTAGACAACTCACCTGGAATGTGCTTTTCAAATACAAACCAACCGATCCAGAGCCTATATCCCAACCACCTTCTCTCTGGGGCTCTCACACGTTACACCACTATCTGTCTGCCCCAATCACTTCAGAGCCAGGTACCAGACAACCAGAGACAGCCCCAGAGCCCACTGAAATTATTCAAACTAGGCAATCCTAACCCTGCTTACCCTGCCTCTCATGTTCCTTTCTGTGGAAACCACAATAAAAGCTCTTACCCAGTTGTTCCTCTCCCTCTGCCTCCTGACTGACCCTGGTGCTTTCCTTGGCCCCCTGAGGTGTGATGTGTCCCCTCCTCTTAGGAACTGTATCAAATTATCTTTTCAATGGCGATGATCTCCCAATCTGCTGGCCTTACCATACCTCAAATTTTCTATTAATACACTATATTTTAAGACAACATCTTCGTCAGTAATCAGAGAAATGTAAATTAAAATCACAATGAGATGCCATTACACACTGACAATATTGGCAAAGATTACAATATTTTATAAAGTCAAGTGTTGGTACTTCCCTGGTGGTCCAGTGGTAAAGAGTCCACCTTCCAATGCAGGGGACACAGGTTTGATCCCTGGTCAGAGAACTAAGATCCCACATGCTGCGGGGCAACTAAGCCCATGGGCTACAACTCCTGAGCTCACGTGCCTCAATGAGACAGCCCGTGTGCCGCAAACTACAGAGCCCATGCGTTCTGGAGGCTGTGCGCCACAACTAGAGAGAGAAAACCTGCACACTACAACTAGAGAGAAGCCCCAGTGCTGCAACGAAGAGACCACACGCCGCAATGAAAGATCCCGCGTGCCTCAACGCAGATCCCGTGTGCCGCAACTAAGACCTGACACAGCAAAAAAAAATAAAGGAAAAAAAAATCAAGTGTTGATGACTATGAACAACTGAAAGGCTGCGACACTGCTGGTGGGAGTGGATATCCTTACAACCATTTTCAAAAATAGTTCGGCAGTATGTAGTAAAGTTGAAGACATGCTACTCCTATGTGAGTATATCCTAGAGAAACTCTACATTTGCAGTAGGATACATGTTTGAAATATTCATAGGTGCACTGTTTTTAATGGCAAAAAAATAGAAAACACCTCACATATTCATCAATAATAAAACAAATACAATGGAATATAGGTAAATAAATGATTATAACTGCATGCAACAATGGATGAATTTCAGAAACATAATACTGAGTAGAAAAAAATCATGAAAAGTATATACATATGATTCCATTTATGAAACGTTAAAGAAAATAGAAAATGAAACAATAAATCACTTAAAAGTACAAACATATAGTGGTTACCCTGGAGGGGTAAAGAAGGCAATGGGTTCAGGAAAGCGCAAAGGTAATGATACCCTTTTCTTAAACTTGGTGGTGGTTCCACAAGTGTTCATTGTAATGTTATTCTTTGCACTTTACACATATGTAGTAAGTATTCTTTTGTATCTACTGAATTCTTATTATAAGCAATTCTTAAAAAATGGATATAAAGACTAATTTTATAGTAGCATGGGCACAAATGCATACCGTCTTCACTGGTGTGGGGCTCTGTACCAGCGTCCTGATCCACTTCCTCCAATGTACCGTGCTCACTGTATGGGCTGTCGCTGAGGAGCGGAAATAGAAATTCATATGAAGCCAAAGTGGAAAGCATTTCAAAGATGAACAATTGCTACTGTAAAAAAAAAAATAAGACTTTGGAATGGCAAAGGAGTTACTGGACAGCCTTTCAGTGGAATGCTGGAGCCTCTAGGATTCTCTAATGCTATGGGAGTGTATGTACCTTCACCTTTAACACATTACAAATCTGTAAAGACAAAATTAACTTGTAGGAAATTGATAGTATTACAAATAATTCTTATCCATAAAAATGAAAATTTGTTGAATTCTAGTGGAATATGATTATTGCCCCATGGATACACCAGTTTTTGCAAATTCATTTCAATATTCCCTACTGCATAAAAATGGATGGCTCTTCGGTTTCTGCTTTGACTTGATTGTAGTATCTTTTTTAACTTTTCTAGACACATGTTCATTTTTGTATCCGAGAGTCAGATTTTATCCTTTAACATTACCACTATCTCTTCTCAAATGTATGCTGATAAATGGAATGCAATGGTTACAAATACAAACCCGACATTACTGTAAAAGGCCACTTATATTGCTGGCATTGGGGAACAGGGATGACTACTATATTACTGACTTTCTGTTTAAAATGAGCGATACCCATAAAAAACACTATGTATGGGAGAAGGACATAATCAAGCACGTGTTACTGGCTGCAAGACTCTTTATTATGGGGCTTTTACCCTGTTTGTAAAAATGGAGCAACCACAAAAGTTCTAGAATACAACGCATCAAATAATATCGACCAGACATCCACATACTTGCTCTGTGATAAAATGAACAAGACAACAGAACTTACTGACATAGCTCTGAATATTTGGAAATACTAAACATGACTGACACTGGCCTTGAAACAAATACAACTAGGAAAATAAAATTCTGAATCTCACCAGGGCTGAGTTTTATTCATTTATCTTCCCAGAGCCAAGCTTAGTCAGTATGTGCATGTAGTAAGTGTTTTTTTTCAGTGTTCTTTTTCTTAATTAAGTTGATATCTGTACTTCCATAATTCTTCCAGGGGGAGAAGGACTAAAATTCTTAGACTTACCAATAGTCATCTCCAGCCATACATTTCTCATAAACAGGGCCATCCAGCTCTTTAGCATCTGGGAAAATAGTCTCATGGTGGATGATGATGGTTTTGACAATCTCATTCACATGAGCCTGGCAGGACACTTGATCCTGTATTTCTGGGACAGGCATCAACGTGGGTCCAAAGCAAATGGCCAGGTTATAAGGGTCCATCATGTTCTCATCACTGTACTGTGAAAGACTACGAAAAGAGGCAAGAAAGGAGTTAACATGAGAAAAAAAGAAAATCAATGTTTAATAAGATACTTCCTATTCTAAAAATATCTATCTAAAAGATTTTATTTGGTTTTTATTATTAGAATAAAATGATATTCCACCCTGCTTTAAGGTGGCTCAGCAAATTCCAAAGAAAGTAAAGCGACTTACCTTTCAACTTGGTAGAAACTGAAAGGGGAACATAAATCCTGTTTGCTTAAGTGGTATTTTTTAAAGCCACAAGGGAGTTTAAGATAATCTCTACTACAATGGAGACGAGGATCAAGTAAATGAGTTTCATTTGTAAACATTATGGTCCGGCTGTAAATGCTGCTCAGGTAAATCTGGGAGGGGCAGCAGTGATCTCTATAAAGCTTTATGGAGATCTTTAAAATTGTTCTCCAACGAACCGAAAACATCTCAGATTTCAGTTTTTTCCCATAAATCTTGAGGAGAGTCTGGAGGAAAACAAATTCCCTTTTCTTTGTACCCGCTGTGAGAAAGCAAGCAACTCCAGGCTTTGTAATTTGCTTTTGGGTAAGACTACCAACACTAGGTGACAACCAGTGTCATAAAACACACAAGTGCAAGAGAAGGGGAACAGAATCCTCAATTCTTGCATTCCACTTAAAGCTGGTAAGCTACAAACTCTGAGGAGATTTCCAGTTGCCTAGTACTAATTTCTAAATCCAATCCAATGGCTATTTGTGAGATATTTCCCACAGGTGACTGAAAATAAGCCAGCTCTTTACTGCTATGCCTCGTAACACATGGGCAAGGTGCTGCTCCAGGGAGGATCCAGAGAATCTATCTTTCAGTGTATAGAATGTCAACATTGAAAGGAAATGTAAAATCCAGGTGAACAGATGACAAATGGAAGGAGGAAAAAAGAGACTCTATATTTGTGAGATGTTGACAGACACAAAGAAACTGAGATACCATGTGATGTGATACTTTACCCTGTTTTGGAAATAAGATAGCCTAGAAAGTGGAAAATACAAAAGCATGATTTCCACAGGTAACATATGTCTTTCTCTTCTGCCATTTCTCCAACATAAAATCTTAAAAACAGTTCACAAATAACAGCCAATGATCATGTTACAGATCATCTTGAAAATGAATGCAGGAAGGAAAAGTGAGATTCAGAATAAGAATGGTCTAATTTTCAAAAGACCCACTTAAGCTCAATGGGGAGAGTCACAGTCTTTCTGGGTCTTTAATTTTGTGCTGGCTTGAAGAGCAAAAACTTGAAATAAAAACGTTACATACATGTTTTGATTTTACAATTGAAAGAGAATAGTTTCTTTTCCCAAAATTCCTGTCCCGAGCATCCTATCCTAGAGGCTGGGCCTTGCCTCTGCATGAAGGCAGATGCAGGGGACCAAGGGGCATCTTTGGGCAGAAATGCTGGAAGCAATGCCAATCGTCTGACGAATGGCACGGTGGCCATTCTGTTGAGATACACGGTGAATTAGATTCAGGTTTTGAGAACTTTCTTGGTTCATGGTCAGTCTGCTTTCCTAATCCATTGTGGTTTATTCGTTCACAGTTGGTTTCGCTCAGGTGTGTCAGGAAAATTTGGTAGGGACAGCATGGAGAGGACCAGCAGGGATGCAAGGTGCTCCATGTTGGGGAAGGAGAGGCACATGCAATCTTCAGATTTTTACAATTGCCTGGGTGACTTGGCTTATTTAAAGGTAAAAATTTACAGGATGTATTTAACCTAAACTAGATTATACCCATCTCTCTAGATACTGCGAATTTCCAGGGTATTTGTGAATGCTTTAGCTCCATTCTGTATGGTTCCTTGCCAGCATTTCCCTATTTTAGGATACTTGGCTTGCAGGGGGTCAGCCTGAATGGGTATGACTTCAGGAAGAGTTAGCAGGGTTGTAATAAATCCCCATGGCTTTTAAGAACTTAAAACTTCCAGTGAAATAGAGAAGAGAAAATATCCTAATTTTAAGAAGGGAGAATTCATGCTGGAGTGAGAAAGCATTTCCCCAAGCTTACTCTGCCTGGATTTTAAATTTCCAGTTATTTAACTGAAACACTGAAGTGCAAGGGGGCTCTTAGATAGGACCTGGGGAAGATGTTCTTATAATGGAGCCCATGTATCTACAAGTGACACAACTGAAAATCAAGTTGCCTAAATTAAAAGAGTAATGATTCCTTGAAAATAATGCAGTGAGTTTTAAGATTTCTGTTACATTGTTTTAGAGAATGTTTTAGAAATATCATCTTTTTGACAAGGTCTCATTACACTGAATTTGCAGAAAATTCTTTTTTGAATTTGTGTATAAATCTCACCTACACTTTCCCTCCTTCCCTGACTACAACTTTAAAAATCACAGAAATTTTCTGCAGTGAGCAGGTGGTTTACATCGTTTTAACAAAACATTCATGACATTGGCTTTGGATGGAAGTTGGAAAAAACAGGTAATTCACTGAAAAGTGCTCTTTTTAGTAATACTTGTATATTTTTGCAATTATGGCCACAGTTTCTGCATCTGGTGACAGGCTTATTTAAGGTAGGTCACACAATGACTTTGATCTGCTGAGGAAAAATGCACCTTCAGTCTCTATTCAATCATTTCCTCTTCAACTCTGCTGATAAATGGAACCCAACGCACATGTTACAGAATCCAGGAACAAAGAACTCAGAGGGGTGCAAATGGAATTAAGATGAGCATTTTGGCAGAGAATTATGGTACTTACTGATTGAGGAAGGCAAAGAGGTACCTCATCACTATAAGGACCGACCTGGGCAAGGTCAGGAGGAGTTTGCGGATGTGAAGCGCCCTCTCATAGAGATTATCTATTCCTATAGACAGAAGAGCACATGATCAGGATGCTTTCACTGGCCACATTTAAAGCAGAACACTCTAGCACCCAAATTTCAGGTACATATCTGAACATAAGCAATACTTTGCCTTTGGGTGAGATGCAGTCATAACCAATAAAGCAAGTAAGTGATCAGCTTGGGTGTACCACCATTTCCGAGGGTGTCTCCTCTGACCCATCACTGTTTTCCGATGTCCATGGTCTTGGCTCTTAGCAACTTAGAGTCTTCTGAATTTAAAAATCATTTTTCACCTGCTGCTATTTCTACATTTTGCATCTGATATGGTTTAAACTCCTTTTTGCTGCATATTAACTCAGGTGACTTTTTTGGGACATGACACCTCTCCCTCTCCACGATTCATTAATTCATCATGTATTTGTCTTTTACTATTATTCACGCAATGTGCCAGGTTTTGAATCTCCTCTTCCTCAAAACCATCCGAATATTTTATTTATATGACCTTTTACCTTGTATTATTTCATCAAATTTTAAAAATAAATATTTTAGGAGAGCCTACTAGGTTTCAAGCACTAAGTTAGGCATTGGAAATACCTTAGTGACATGATTCCTGCTCTCACAGAACTTTTGCCCTGGTGTTTATAGTTATGTATTTCCTTATCCTGTTTTCCCTGTGGGATGGTGAGCTCCCTGAACAGAAGGTGACCTTGGACTTCCTAGTATTATTTTACCTCTTTATTAGGAATATAAATTGTCCAAAGCTTCTCAATACTAAAGTGTTGTGAATAACAGCAAAAAGGTTAGTGCTAATAATCCATTTTCTGTATACTGGTCTACATTTTACAACGCATTTTCACATCTGTTATCTAATTTAATGCAAAAAACAATACAGTGGAGTAGGCAGGGCAAGCACTTAGCATCGCCATTCACTGGGCTAGCAAAATGAGCACTGGGTAAGTGGCTTACCCAAGGTCAGCTGGCTAGAAAGGTGGAACTAGAATTAGAAACTGTTTTCTATTTCATAAGTCTGGCTATCTTTCTTGGATTTCAAAGTACCTTTATAAAGTATAACGTTTTAAAAGAATTAATTATTTATTTTTGGCTGTGTTGTGTCTTAGCTGCTGCGCGGGCTCTCTCTAGTTGCGGCGAGCAGGGGCTACTCTTTGTTGCGGTGCACAGGCTTCTCATTGCAGTGGCTCCTCTTGCTGTGGAGCACGGGCTCTAGGTGCACAGGCTTCAGTAGTTGTGGCTCCCGGGGTCTAGAGCACAGGCTCAGTAGTTGTGGCACACGGGCTTAGTTGCTCCGTGGCATGTGGGATCTTCCTGGACCAGGGATCGAACCCGTGTCCCCTGCACTGGCAGGTGGATTCTCAACCACTGTGCCACCAGAGAAGTCCCTATAAAGTATAACTTCGAAGATATCCAATAAACATACATCTGAGAGAAATATTTCAGAGACTATTTCAAAAACATTTTGAAGCTCACTATGATTTAATGTTACTACACTGTTCTTAATTGCTCTTGAGATAATCATATATCCTACTTGAAAAGCTCAGGCCTCAGCTTCTACCACTACAGCCAATTGATTCTCCTCCCACTTCTCAGGTTTTTGGACCCTCTCCCATCCATGAATGTAGTTATCCTTTAAGGATCTCTACTTGGTTCTCTTCCATGGCAACCTCATCCAGTCTCAAGGTTAGGACCATCACGTCTATGAAGATGGTATCTTTGCTTCATTTTTCTCCCTTGTCTGGGACATAAGTCCTGTTGTTTTTACCACTGAATATCTCACTGCTAACTTCCTAACTGAAGTCTTTATTATTTCTAACTTGGACCATCATGATACTCTCCTAACTCAAGTTTCCCTTTCTAATTCCTCTTAAACCAGCAGTTCTTAACCTTGACTTGGAATCACTTAGGAAGATTTTATTAAAAGGCTGATGCCTGAGATTCTTTTATGCGGCCAAGGTTGAGAACCACTGCCTGAACTACTCACGCCAAGCCTCATTTCCCTGGAATCTTGAGTGCTGACTCCAGCTGCTTTCCACTTATTATCAAACCACCACGTTAATAAGGTATTTTCATTTATTTTCCACGGGTGAAAAGATGGGGAAAAAATATTAGGAATATTCTCACTTAACCACTGAGGAGTTTGCAAAACAACAAATAGTTTATCAGAATTCCTGGGAAAAATCACTTTCATTCCCAACTTTGAGTATGCTGTAGCTGGAACTGTAGCTAACACCTTTGAGAAAATGGATTTCAGAAACTCTCAAAAAGAATGTAAGTCAACACTCTATGACATAAATCACAGTAAGATCCTTTCTGACTCACCTAGAGGAATGGAAATAAAAACAAAAATGGGACCTAATGAAACTTAAAAAAGCTTCTGCACAGCAAAGGAAACCATAAACAAGATGAAAAGACAATGCTCAGAATGGGAGAAAATATTTGCAAACGAAGCAACTGACAAAGGATTAATCTCCAAAAGATACAGGCAGCTCATGCAGCTCAATATCAAAAAAAAACCCAATCCAAAAATGGGCAGAAGACCTAAACAGACATTTCTCCAAAGAAGATATACAGATTGCCAACAAACACATGAAAGGACGCTCAACATCACTAATCATTAGAGAAATGCAAATCAAAACTACAATGAGGCATCACCTCACACCAGTCAGAATGGCCATCATTAAAAAATCTACAAACAATAAATGCTGGAGAGGGTGTGGAGAAAAGGGAACCCTCTTGCACTGTTGGTAGGAATGTCAATTGATATAGCCACTATGGAGAACAGTATGGAGGTTCCTTAAAAAACTAAAAATAGAACTACCATATGACCCAGCAATCCCACTACTGGGCATATACCCTGAGAAAACCATAATTCAAAAAGAGTCATGTACCACAATGTTCACTGCAGCTCTATTTACAATAGCCAGGACATGGAAGCAACCTAAGTGTCCATCGACAGATGAATGGATAAAGAAGATGTGGCACATATACACAATGGAATATTACTCAACCATAAAAAGAAATGAAACTGAGTTATTTGTAGTGAGGTAGATGGACCTAGAGTCTGTCATACAGAGTGAAATAAGTCAGAAAGAGGAAAGCAAATACCGTATGCTAACACATATATATGGAATCTAAAAAAAAAAAAATGGTTCTGAAGAACCTAGGGGCAGAACAGGAATAAAGACGCAGACATAGAGAATGGACTTGAGGACACAGGGATGGGGAAGGGTAAGTTGGGACGAAGTGAGAGAGTGGCATGGACATATATACACTACCAAATGTAAAATAGATAGCTAGTGGGAAGCAGCCGCATAGCACAGGGAGATCAGCTTGGTGCTTTGTGATCACCTAGAGGGGTGGGATAGGGAGGGTGGGAGAGAGATGCAAGAGGGACGGGATATGGGGATATATATATATGTATAGCTGATTCACTTTGTTATACAGCAGAAACTAACGCAACATTGTAAAGATATTATACTCCAATAAAGATGTTAAAAAAAAGCATAAAAAAAAAGAATGTAAGTCAAACACAAGGACCTACTGTAGAGCATAGGGAACTATATTCAATATCTTGTAATAAACCATAATGGAAAAGAATCTGAAAAAGAAATAACCGAATCACTTTGCTGTACACCTGAAACTAATGCAATATTGTAAATCAACTATACTTCGATAAAAAATAAACAAAGAGAAAAAAGAATGTAAGTCAAACATTATCATCCAATGAACATTTTTGTAACACAAGTTTTCAACATAAACCTATAACTAATAATAGTGTAATTTCAGTAATATTGAAGTAAAACATTTATATTCTGTTTTATTTGTAAAGTATTTCAAAATGGACAAAATTACAATACTACGAACAAGGTCAGTGTCACATCTATCAAGTATAAGCACTTTGTTTAATATACTTTCCAGACAACGGTCTTGACTTTTTTCTGAAAAAGGGGAATGAGACTTTAAAAGAAGTTGTTAAACAGGTGCATAAGTTTACTAAGGTCACAAAAACTCAGTAATCAAGTTATCAACATTTCCACCTAATTCAGTCTCAAGAGTGTCAGTAGGACCAAAACATGTCCCAGGGAAATTGGTTTATCTTTCATGACAACTTCATGGGACACCTGAAGAACCCACATTGTACGGAGAGGGAAGATGAAATACCCACAGATGATTTGCAAGGCATTGAGAGTTTGGTGGAGTGAATTTTGCATCTATAAATGCTATATAGGTTTAGGCATAATTGGATTATTGTTTCATATCTGAAATTAACTGGTTAAAAGTTTATTATCTAAGATAACTGACTTTTTAAAGTATGACTGTTGTTGCTGCTTTAAGTTAAAGATAAAAAGATGATTTAGCATGCTTGTATATAGAAAGACTATCTCAAAAAACAAACAAAAACTCTCAAAGGTGAAATTATACAGATTATGACCCATTATTAAAAATAAACATTGAGATTATCATCTATTCCTTTGGTCATTAAAAAAAATTTGAATAATTTTATATCATACCTCAAGCCAAATAATTACAATGTTTAATATATATCTGTAAATATTAAATTGTAAAAAGGAACTGTCCCATTAATGGGCCCCCTGATTGGCAATGCCCTTTACTCTCTTCCAACAACATACAAAGTCATATAGGGGTTATGATTAAGAACAAAGTAGCAAAAAAGTTTTACTATTGTTTACAGAAGATCTGGAGTGTTTCAAGAGTTAAGTCTACTGATTCTCCAACTAACCCTCAGTTTAAGGTTAAGGTCAACTATCAGGGAGAGGGTTTTAGCATCTTAAAGCTAGTTTTGGGGTCCTAGAGTTAAAGCACAAAAGGAAAGGAAAGAATGCAAAAGGAACCACTCAATGTAGTATTCATCTTTAATATTTGTCAAATTCCATAGGGGGCCTGTCATTTTTAGGCTAGAAGAGAATATAGGTATTACTTCCAAGAGGCTTCATCTTAATTCAAGATCCTATTGTTTCTATTTCTGAGTTCTAAACTCAGTTCCCCTGCTCCTTAAAGGCAGTTTTGTTTTTTTTTTTTTTACTTAAAAAGAATTGGGGAACAGATATTTACATACCGATTTCATAGTAGCATTATTCATAACAATCAAGAGGTGGAAATAACCCAAATGTCCATTGATGGATGAGTGGATAAACAAAATGTGGTATGTACACACAATGAAATATTATTCAGCCTTATAAAGGAAGGAAATTCTAATATATGCTACAACAAGGATAAACCTTGAAGATGCTATGCTAAGTGAAGTGAAGTCAGACACAAAAAGCCATACATAAATACTGTATAATTCCACTTATATGAGGTCCCTAGAGTAGTCAAATTCCTAGAGACAGAAAGTAGAATGGTGGTTGTCAGAAGCTAGAGGGAGGGAGGAGTTTAATGGGTAGAGTCTCAGTACAGCATGATAAGAAAAATTCTGGAGATGGATGGTGGTAACAGTTGCAAAACAATGTGAATGGATTTAATGCCACTGAACTGTACATTTAACAGTGATTAAAATGGTAAATTTTACATTATGTCTCTTTTACTGCAATAAAAAAAAGAATGGCAGAGGGGTGCTCTGTGAGATGCAAAGGAAGATTTCAGGACAGGAAAGCAAGAGGAATATAAAAAAGTGACACCAAGAAGACTAAATAAAATCATGTGAGGCAGGCATTCATAAACGAAAGCAAAACAGAATTGCTGGCATTCCTGAAGTAGGAGCAAGTCAACGTCTCCCAAAGGCCAGACCACGACGGCTGTGAGCAGGACTCAGATGTTACCTGGCTGGCTGCTTAACAGGCTTGCGGCACGCATCCTACAGGAATCGCACTCTTGTGTAAATGACTCATTAACTTTCCTGAGTCCAGTTAGCGGGTCAAAATTTATGGTTGCTACAGATACTCTGATTAACGTGCATTCCCCCCTGGCTCTGAGTGTGGCAATACATGGTCTTTCACAATTTTATGCTGCATGAAAAGATGGGTGTTTTCTTCTCCTCAGAAAAGTCATCGGTGAGGAAAATCAGTATTTCTTCTGGATTTCTTTTATGATGGCCTTTGTTTCCATGTTTTAGCATCTCATGTAATTAGGTAAAAGTGGCATTCATCCAATTTCGGTTACATGCTCAAAGCTCCCTAGGCTAATTTATGTTCTTTCCCTAGCATTGCAAGGTTCCCATGTCAGGATGCCAACTTCACAGCATGGGGGTTTGACACATCTATGTAAACGTGCGTGGAAAATTCACCACCAAACACAAGTGGATTCAGAAAACGACAAAAAGTTCAAATGGCCATTCCTCTGAAAATATCAGTTCTTCTGTGGCACTATCTGTAAAAGTGTTTGTCAGAAAACAAGTAAGATAACACAAGATGCAAATTTATCCTTAAGTATAAAGACAGGGAAGGAAATTCCTTGATGGCTATATTTAGAAATGGCTTATGTAAGAGCAGGTACCCAGATATTTCTGAGCTCCATAGCCCAACAAGCAGTAATCAAGGGGAATTTAACAGTTCCAGGGTATTTTTAGGTTCAGTGTTAGATGCTAATAATGTCAGGGTATCAATCAGTTGTGTGTAATAGTGTATGTGTGCGAATGAAAGGAAAAGAAAAACAGATGTTCTCGTACATTTGGATGGATCCTAGCTTAGCCTTGAGATGAGTTACCAGCTGTTCTTCCAGGTAAGAAATGAACTGCTTGTAAATCTCTCTAATTAACCATTAATAGATTTGGATTCTGTGAATTAAGCCACTGTGCTCTTTCCTAGTTAACTAGCAACACTGTAGATATAAATATATAATGTCTCTCCTTCTGCTGAATTACCATATTGAAGTTAGTAAAGAACTGAGTCTTAGCCTAGGAAACCTTACCTGTTCAGTTCCAATACTAAGCCTATTAAACATTTTTAAGGAGAAAAGGAATCTTTGAGAAAATCATTATAAGGCATGAAACAAATTTATAGAGTTCAGAGAGATACCACGTATGGCAGTAAAGCCAAAAGAATTTTTAGCAACAAAAACACACACTGGAGCGCCAGGAAAAGAGTTCAAAAGATTTTTACATAAAACGATCAGATGTGGGCAAACCAATTTATGTACCAAGAGGTTCATCATGGTATTTTTGTATAATTACAAAATCACTGGAAACAACCTAAATTTCTAAAACTAGGGGATTTGTTAAATAAAAACCATTATATGGACACTAAAAACTATGTTTTGAAAAATACTTAGTGATGTGGGAAAATGTTAATAACATCATTAAATTTAAAAAGTTTAAAAAAGCAAATATGTTATAATTTTTAATAACAGATTTATTGAGATACAATTCACGTATTTGAAGTGTATAATTCAATGGTCTTTGGTACACTCAGAATTGAGCAACCGTAACTTCAGTCAACACTTTCATCATCTCTAAAAGAAATCTTACATTCACTAGCAGTCATTTGGTATAATACAGTTTTTATCAAAAGTATGTAGTTATGGTATATCTACATAATGGAATATTATTTGACAATTTAAAAAAGTGCTGACACATGCTACAACATGGATGAACCTTGAAAACATGCTAAATGAATTAATCCAGTCACAAAAGACCACATATTGTATAATTCCATTTATATGAAATGGCCAGAATAGGTAAATATAGAGAAAGTAGATTAGTGGTTGTCTAGCGCTGAGGTTGGTGGTGGTTTTGAGTAAATGGGAAGTGTCTGCTAATTGGGATTTCTTTTTGGAGTCAGGAAAGCGTTCTAAAATTGATTGTGGTGATTTTCATAATCCTGTGAATATACTAAAACCACTGAATTGCAAACGTTAATGGATAAATTGTATGGTATGAGAATTGTGTCTCAATAAGCTGCTTTAAAAAGTACACAGATATATATATATAGAATAAAATCTGGGGAGATATTAAAAAGGTTAATATTATCTTTGTGCAGAAGAATTATAGATGATTTGTTTTACTTAGTTTCTAATTTTCTATAGTAATCACATATTAGTTGCATATTAAACAATTATTTTTAAAAAGCACTGATTGGCTATTTGATGATTTTAAGGAATTACTGTTATTTTTTTAAGGTATGAGAATAGTATTGTGGCTATGTTGTATAAAAAAAGAAAAGAACTGTCATTTCCCAGAGACACACACACAGATGAAATGATCGATGTCAGAGGGATGATATAAGGGGTATACGTGGGACAAGACTGGCTAAGAAATGGAAATTGTTAAAGCGGGGTGATTATATTATTTATACATAAATATATCTTTCTGTATCCTTTTGTAGATGTTTGAAATTTTCTACAATAAATAAGTCAAAAAGAAGGTAGGTTACAAATAGGAGAGTACAGTTCCACTTTGTTTTTTTTTTTTTAAAGTGGTAAAAACAGATTTTATTTAGAAGCTATTGCAATATGGGAAAAGAGACCTCAGTCTAGAACTGGGGTCAATTCCAAAGACAGCATGGGCAAGTGGGGATTTATACCACTTTGGCTTTTAAAAACAGTTGTGACCTAAATGTCCATGGACAGATGAATGGATAAAGAAGAGGTGGTACATATACACAATGGAACACTACTCAACCATAAAAAAGAACGAAATAATGCCATTTACAGCAACATGGATGCAACTAGAGATTATCATACTAAGGGAAGTAAGTCAGAAAGAGAAAGACAAATACCATATGTTATCACTTATATGTGGAATCTAAAATACGACACAAATGAACCTATTTATGAAACAGAAACAAAATCAGGGACATAGATGATAGACTGGTGATTGCCAAGGGGGAGGGAGGCGGGAGAGGGTAGGAGTGGGAGTCTGGGATTAGGAGATGTAAACTGTTATATACAGAATGGATAAACAACAAGGTCCTACTGTATAGCACAGGCAACTATATTCAATATCCTGTGATAAACCATAATGGAAAAGAATATGAAAAAGAATGCATATATATGTATAACTGAGTCACTTTGCTGTACAGCAGTAATTAACACAACAGTGTAAATCAGCTATACTTCAATAAAAAAATAAATTAAAAAAACAGTTGTGTGTGTATATGAATATAAACGATCAGAATGCGTACACACGATTGATTCTCTTTGGGTAGTGGCATTATGTATGACAGTATTTTGTTCTATGTGCTCTTTAAATATTTTTCAAGTTTTCTACAATGACTACATGTTGGTTTGGTGATAGGTTAAAAAATCTGCCCTCCTAAAAAAAGTTTGCTTGTGTCCAAACAGTCCCCTAAATAATAACACATAATGATAACACATAATGAAGTGCAAATGTTTCCTCTGGGTTCACAGCCCCAAGGCAGTCAGGAAAAACCATGAATTGCTTGAGCATGTCTACTAGAGCAAGTCACTTGGATCTGTGCCCTAGGGAACCTCAGAGCCACAGCACACGGACATTTCAGAAGCTGCCCAGACTGTGTGGGTCTGATCTGGAGCATTCACAAAACCATTCACAAAGTGGATGGTTTACAAAAAAAACAAAAACAAAAACAAAATCCTTGGGTGAGAAATGGAGATACTATCAAGCTTATTTCAAATTTAGACTGCCTTTGATGTTTTCATCCAGATAAGTAATTTTTAAAAAGAAATTTATAGTGAATTGGGGATGAATAGTGCACACTGAAAAAAAAGAAAGAGAGAGAATGCTAAGACAAATTCCCTTTTACTACACTTGAAAGCAAGCTTCCAAAGAACATGGTATTTAGGGGCATAAAAATGGCACAATAATAACTCACCACACACACACACAAATCTTTCCCCAAACAATTCAAAAGTAGGTAAGCAAAAGGTAGTAGGTGTTCCAGAGACTTATGTAAACTCTTAGAAAAGATGAAAAGGAAAGTTTTTCTATATGATGTAACTATCACATGAAATTACCTTAATAGGGAAAATCAAATCCAATTATGGTGATGCTAGAAGATGACATGGACAAAGCAATCAATCTCCATGAAACCTCTCTCTCTCTCTGCTAACATTTCTAAATCTTTTGCTTCTATCACATACTTAGATTGCATTTATTTGTAAATGTCTTATCTCCTCTAGTAGATTTTAAACCTCCTGAATGCAAAAATCAAGTCTTTGAATCCTGAGAAAGTTTTGCAACATTGCAGGCAATTAACCAACGGTCCAAATCATTAGAAGTTTGTAATATCAACGAAAGGATATAATCACGAATGACATATACCATTTTCAAATAATTCACAGACAATCCAAGAAAAAAGATATATCATGGTCACATGGTAAGAGAAAATGCACGCCTAAAGATAAATCAATAATAGCCAGGAACCCCCTTTTAAATAGATTAGATGTTGGAAGAAAGGGGGTTGTTATATATAGTGCCAGTAAGTGTTCTTGAAAAACATCCCATTCTGCAAAATTACGCACTAAAAATAATAGGACTTATAATAATGTAGGGTTGGGACAGACTATTCAACATCTACTAAACTCTGTAATTAGAGCACGAACAAAAACATTAAAAATACTACTTAAAGGGCTTCCCTGGTGGCGCAGTGGTTGAGAGTCTGCCTGCTGATGCAGGGGACACGGGTTCGTGCCCCGGTCCGGGAAGATCCCACACGTCGCGGAGCGGCTAGGCCCGTGAGCCATGGCCGCTGAGCCTGCGCGTCTGGAGCCTGTGCTCCGCAACGGGAGAGGCCACAACAGTGAGAGGCCTGCGTACCGCAAAAAAACAAAAACAAAACCAAAAACTACTTAAATTACTAGCAAGTTAAATCTCTACTGGTGTGTGCACCTAGCATCCTTAGTGGCCTTAATCCCCAGGGGGACTCCTGATTCTATGAGATGTCGGTCCTGGAGGGTATTCATTTCCACTAGAGACTATTTTCATAAAAATTAGCCCAAGGATATTAACCCATTTTTTCCCATTAATCCATTGTTTAAATACAGGGGGAAATGTCTCTGCAGCTTCTTTATTTGCACCTGCAGCATTTCATATAAGGCACTCCTCGCATAAAAGAAAGATATTTCCAGAGTTTAGAAGGATGGGACTGGAGTCGGAAGACAACTGCTCAGACTGCCAGAGCACCCTGTTCACTGTTCCACATTAGATGCTTAGAGGGCTAAATCAAGAGTGTTGGAGGAGGAACTGTAGAGCTGGGCTTCTTCCTGGACCTGGACTTACCTCTTCAATGGCTAGGTGGCTGACAGAGTCTTGGTGCTCCAGCCGGGTGTCAGGCCTGAGCCTCTGAGGTGGGAGAGCCGAGTTCAGGACATTGGTCCACCAGAGACCTCCCGGCCCCACGTAATATCAAGCGGCAAAAGCTCTCTGAGATCTCCAACTCAACGCTAAGACCCAGCTCCACTCAACGACCAGAAAGCTACAGTGCTGGACACCCTATACCAAACAACTAGCAAGACAGGAATACAGCCTCACCCATTAGCAGAGAGGCTGCCTAAAATCATATTAAGTTCACAGACACCCACAAACACACCAACCGGACGTGGTTCTGCCCACCAGAAAGACAAGATCCAGCCTCATCCACCAGAACACAGGCACTAGTCCCCTCCACCAGGAAGCCTACACAACCCACTGAACCAACCTTACACACTGGGGGCAGACACCAAAAACAACAGGAACTATGAACCTGCAGCCTGCAGAAAGGAGACCCCAAACACAGTAAGATAAGCAAAATGAGAAGACAGAGAAACACACAGCAGATGAAGGAGCAAGGTAAAAACCCACCGGACCAAACAAATGAAGAGAAAATAGGCAGCCTACCTGGAAAAGAATTCAGAGTAATGATAGTAGAGATGGTCCAAAATCTTGGAAACAGAATGGAGAAAATACAAGAAACATTTAACAAGGACCTAGAAGAACTAAAGAGCAAACAAACAATGATGAACAACAGAATAAATGAAATTAAAAATTCTCTAGATGTGATCAATAGCAGAATAACTGACGCAGAAGAACGGGTAAGTGATCTGGAAGATAAAATAGTAGAAATAACTACCACAGAGCAGAATAAAGAAAAAAGAATGAAAAGAATTGAGGACAGTCTCAGAGACCTCTGGGACAACATTAAATGCACCAACATTCGAATTATAGGGGTCCCAGAAGAAGAGAAAAAGAAATGGACTGAGAAAATATTTGAAGAGATTATAGTTGAAACTTCCCTAATATGGGAAAGGAAGTAGTCAATCAAGTCCAGGAAGCACAGAGAGTCCCATACAGGATAAATCCAAGGAGAAACATGCCAAGACACATATTAATCAAGCTATCAAAAATTAAATACAAAGAAAAAATATTAAAAGCAGCAAGGGAAAAGCAACAAATAAAATACAAGGGAATCCCCATAGGATTAACAGCTGATCTTTCAGCAGAAACTCTGCAAGCCAGAAGGGAGTGGCTGGACATATTTAAAGTGATGGAAGAGAAAAACCTACAACCAACATTACTCCACCCAGCAAGGATCTCATTCAGATTCGACAGAGAAATTAAAACCTTTACAGACAAGCAAAAGCTAAGAGAGTTTAGCACCACCAAACCAGCTTTACAACAAATGCTAAAGGAACTTCTCTAGGCAGGAAACACAGGAGAAGGAAAAGACCTACAATAACAAACCCAAAACGATTAAGAAAATGGTAACAGGAACACACATACCGATAACTACCTTAAATGTAAATGTATTAAATGTTCCAACCATAAGACACAGACTGGCTGAATGGATACAAAAACAAGACCCATATATATGCTGTCTACATGAGATCCACTTCAGACCTAGGGACACGTACAGACTGAAAGTGAGGGGATGGAAAAAGATATTCCATGCAAATGGAAATCAAAAGAAAGTTGGAGTAGCACTTCTCATATCAGACAAAATAGACTTTAAAAATAAAGGCTATTACAAGAGACAAAGAAGGACACTACACAGTGATCAAGGGATCAATCCAAGAAGAAGATATAACGATTGTAAATATTTATGCACCCAACATAGGAGCACCTCAATACTTAAGGCAAATACTAACAGCCATAAAAGGGGAAATTGACAGTAACACAATCATAGTAGGGGACTTTAACACCCCACTTTCACCAATGGACAGATCATCCAAAATGAAAATAAATAAGGAAACACAAGCTTTAAATGATACATTAAACAAGATGGACTTAATTGATATTTATAGGACATTCCATCCCAAAACAACACAATACACTTTCTTCTCAAGTGCTCATGGAACATTCTCCAAGACAGATCATATCATGGGTCACAAATCAAGCCTTGGTAAATTTAAGAAAACTGAAATCATATGAAGTATCTTTTCTGACCTCAATGCTGTTAGACTAGTTATCAATTACAGGAAAAAAATCTGTAAAAAATACAAACACATGGAGGCTAAACAATACACTACTAAATATCCAAGAGCTCACTGAAGAAATCAAAGAGGAAATCAAAAAATACCTAGAAACAAATGACAATGAAAACACGACGACCCAAAACCTACAGCATGCAGCAAAAGTAGTTCTAAGAGGGAAGTTTATAGCAATACAATCCTACCTTAAGAAACAAGAAACATCTCAAATAAACAACCTAACCTTACACCTAAAGCAATTAGAGAAAGAAGAACAAAAACACCCCAAAGTTAGCAGAAGGAAAGAAGTCATAAAGATCAGATCAGAAATAAATGAAAAAGAAATGAAGGAAATGATAGCAAAATCAATAAAACTAAAAGCTGGTTCTTTGAGAAGATAAACAAAATTGATAAACCATTAGCCAGACTCATCAAGAAAAAAAGGGAGAAGACTCAAATCAATAGAATTAGAAATAAAAAAGGAGAAGTAACAACTGACACTGCAGAAATACAAAGGATCATGAGAGATTACTAAAAGCAACTCTATGCCAATAAAATGGACAACCTGGAAGAAATGGACAAATTCTTAGAAATGCACAACCTTCTGAGACTGAACCAGGAAGAAATAGAAAATCTAAACAGACCAATCACAAGTAATGAAATTGAAACTGTGATTAAAAATCTTCCAACAAACAAAAGCCCAGGACCAGGTGGCTTCACAGGTGAATTCTGTCAAACATTTAGAGAAGAGCTAACACCTATCCTTCTCAAACTCTTACAAAATATAGCAGAGGGAGGAACACTCCCAAACTCATTCTATGAGGCCACCATCACCCTGATACCAAAACCAAAGATGTCACAAAAAAAGAAAACTACAGACCAATATCACTGATGAACATAGATGCAAAAATCCTCCACAAAATACTAGCAAACAGAATCCAACAGCACATTAAACGGATCATACACCATGATCAAGTGGGGTTTATCCCAGGAATGCAAGGGTTCTTCAATATACGCAAATCAATCAATGTGATACACCATATTAACAAACTGAAGGAGAAAAACCATATGATCATCTCAATAGATGCGAAAAATCTTTCAACAAAATTGAACACCCATTTATGATAAAAACCCTCCAGAAAGTAGGCATAGAGGGAATCTACCTCAACATAATAAAGGCCATATATGACAAACCCACAGCCAACATTGTTCTCAATGGTGAAAAACTGAAACCATTTCCACTAAGATCAGGAAACAAGACAAGGTTGCCCACTCTCACCACTCTTATTCAACATAGTTTTGGAAGTTTTAGCCACTGCAATCAGAGAAGAAAAAGAAATAAAAGGAATACAAATCGGAAAAGAAGACGTAAAACTGTCACTGTTAGCAGATGACATGATACTATACATAGAGAATCCCAAAGATGCTACCAGAAAACTACTAGAGCTAATCAATGAACTTGGTAAAGTAGCATGATATAAAATTAATGCACAGATATCTCTTGCATTCCTGTACACTAATGGTGAAAAATCTGAAACAGAAAGTAAGGAAACACTCCCATTTACCACTGCAGCAAAAGGAATAAAATACCTAGGAATAAACCTACCTAAGGAGACAAAAGACCTGTACTCAGAGAATTATAAGACACTGATGAAAGAAATTAAAGATGATACAAACAGATGGAGAGATATACCATGTTCTTGGATTGGAAGAATCAACATTGTGAAAATGACTCTACTACCCAAAGGAATCTACAGATTCAATGCAATCCCTATCAAACTACCACTGGCATTTTTCACAGAGCTAGAACAAAAAATTTCACAATTTGTATGGAAACACAAAAGACCCCGAATTGCCAAAGCAATCTGGAGAAATAAAACCGAGCTGGAGGAATCAGGCTCCTGGACTTCAGAGTATACTACAAATCTGCAGTAATCAAGACAGTATGGTACTGGCACAAAAATAGAAATACAGATCAATGGAACAGGATAGAAAGCCCAGAGATAAACCCACGCACAGATGGTCACCTTATCTTTGATAAAGGAGGCAAGAATATACAATGGAGAAAAGACAGCCTCTTCAATAAGCGGTGCTGGGAAAACTGGACAGCTACATGTAAAAGAATGAAATTAGAACACTCCCTAACACCATACACAAAAATAAACTCAAAATGGATTAGAGACCTAAATGTAAGAGAATGAGAAACCTAAACGTAAGGCCAGACACTTAGAGGAAAACATAGGCAGAACACTCCATGACATACATCACAGCAAGATCCTTTCAGACCCACCTCCTAGAGAAATGGAAATAAAAACAAAAATAAGCAAATGGGACCTAATGACACTTCAAAGCTTTTGCACAGCAAAGGAAACCAAAAACAAGACGAAAAAACAACCCTCAGAATGGGAGAAAATATCTGCAAACAAATCAACGGACAAAGGATTAATCTCCAAAATATACAGGCAGCTCAATATCAAAAAAACAAACAACCCAATCCAAAAATGGGCAGAAGACCTAAATAGACATTTCTCCAAAGAAGATATACAGATTGCCAACAAACACATGAAAGGATGCTCAACATCACTAATCATTAGAGAAATGCAAATCAGAACTACAATGAGTATCGCTTCACACCGGTCAGAATGGCCATCATCAAAAAATCTAGAAACAATAAATGCTGGAGAGGGTGTGGAGAAAAGGGAACCCTCTTGCGCTGTTGGTGGGAATGTAAATTGATACAGTCACTATGGAGAACAGTATGGAGGTTCCTTAAAAAACTAAAAATAGAACTATCATATGACCCAGCAATTCTACTACGCGGCATATACCCTGAGAAAACCATAGTTCAAAAAGATTCATGTACCACAATGTTCACTGTAGCTCTATTTACAATAGCCAGGACATGGAAGCAACCTAAGTGTCCATCGACAGATGAATGGATAAAGAAGATGTAGCACATATACACAATGGAATATTACTCAGCCATAAAAGGGAATGAAATTGAGTTATTTGTAGTGAGGTGGATGGACCTAGAGTCTGTCATACAGAGTGAAGTCAGTCAGAAAGAGGAAAGCAAATACCGTATGCTAACACATATATATGGAATCTAAAAAAAAGAAAGAAAAAAAATGGTTCTGAAGAACCTAGGGGCAGGACAGGTATAAAGACGCAGACGTAGAGAATGGACTTGAGGACATGGAGAGGGGAGTCAGAGAGTGGCATGGACATATATACACTACCAAATGTAAAGTAGATAGCTAGTGGGAAGCAGCCACATAGCACAGGGAGATCAGCTTGGTGCTTTGTGTCCACCTAGAGGGGTGGGATAGGGAGGGTGGGAGGGAGTCGCAAAAGGGAGGAGATATGGGGATATATGTTTATATATAGCTGATTCACTTTGTTATACAGCAGAAACTAACACACCATTGTAAAGCAATTATACTCCAATAAAGATGTTAAAAAAAAAGAAAGGTATTTCTGTAGATTTTCCTTTTTTTCTCTTATGTTCTTCCTATTTTGCTTCGTATTTAATTTTGAAAAAGCTTGTCTTGGATTGTTACAAAACATTTACTGTGCTGGGAAAAATCATGCTGGAACCAACACAACTTCTGGGTTAAGCTAACATCATTTCTAAATGCACGTGAAGTCACTATGGCAGAGAAACACATATGTTGCTGGACAGACAGATTGGTAAATGTCTGACCCAGGTACTGGCATATGTGACCTGAGTTTGTAGTAGGAGTAGTTGTAATAGTTGTGATGGTGACAGCTAGCAACATATACTCAGGCTCATTATGTGCCAGGCATGATGCTATAAACACTTAGTATGATTATCTCCTTTATTCACACAGACTCTATGAAGTAAAGAAACAGATATTTTAAAAGATTAAATATTTACCTCTGCCCCAGGTTACAAAGTTGTTAAGTGGTGAAGCTAGGATTTGAACCGAGATCTTTCTGACTCTAAGGCTTCAGCTTTTAATAACCACAATAAAATAATATTTCTCATCTAATGAAAGTGTGATGTGATTTTGCAGTAGTAAATGACAATGCAGCCCCCTGGTCTTTATCCAGCTGGCATACGTAAACATAAATGTTGATGATGTATGTACCTAGAAAACCACTGAACATTGGAGAGTGCTTATAATTTTTGCAGATTTAGACTTCCTGGCTAAGCTGGTGAGGGAAATCTTTGCATATGGCCAAAGGAGAATTCCAGAAGTGTGACACCTTCTCAGTTCTTTCCAGCTGAGTCAGAGGCTGCTGTGATGACTCAGGCTATGCGAGGGCCTTGGAATGGACACTCAGGCACACTTCTGAATTCCACACACGCATCAGACTGTATGGGGCGGGGGTGGAGGTAATTATCACCAGGGAATTCATACTCAGTGAGATCTAGGACTTCAGGCATGGATGCCAACCAAATAATTTTGGTGGCATTTTGACTTTTCATTTAAATTCTATTTAACAACTATGAATTATTCACTCACCACATGTCTGGAATTAACTATGCCAAGTGTTGGAGCTACAAAACGGAATAAACTATCAAGACCTCACACGCCCATGGAGCTAAATGTAGGCATTTCATTGAACACACTCCATGCTGGGCACTCTTCTTGGCACTTTACATGTATTAACTCATTTAATTCTCACAACCCTATTATATACGGACTAATGTTCTCCCTATTTTATAGATGATGAAACTGAGGTGCAGAGAGGTTAAGAAACTTGCTGAGCAATTTGGACCTAGGATTTGGACCTAGGCTGTTTGAGTCTGGAACCTACGTTCTTAGCCTCTTCCCTAAACTCTCTGTAGTAGAGGGAGACAGAGAGGTTAAAAGTAATTGTAATGCGGGGCTTTAAGAAAAATTATAGACATATGTATACAATGGACTATTAGTAGAGGACAAAGTGACTAATGCTGCCTCGGTACTAGGGAGGATGGCAGTCTGGGAGGAGTGCCAGTTCAGCAAATCCTTCCTAGTGGATGTCAAATGGCTGTCAGGGACAGCAGATGAAACAGCACAGGCAAAGGCACGGAGGTGGGAAATGGCCTGGCGTGCCTGCGGGTTGCTACTGTTGAAATCGAAAGGCAATAAGGGGGCTTCTCTGGTGGCGCAGTGGTTAAGAATCTGCCTGCCAACACAGGGGACACGGGTTCGAGCCCTGGTCCGGGAAGATCCCACATGCCGCGGAGCACGTAAGCCCATGCACCACAACCACTGAGCCTGCGTTCTAGAGCCCGCGAGCCACAACTACCGAAGCCTGCGCTCCTAGAGCCCGTGCTCCGCAACAAGAGAAGCCACCGCAATGAGAAGCCCACGCATCACAAAGAAGAGTAGCCCCCGCTCGCCACAACTAGAGAAAGGCCGCGCGCAGCAGCAAAGACCCGACGCAGCCAAAAATAAACAAATAAAAGAAAGGCAATAGGGTAGTCGGCAGGAGATGAGTGCATAGAAGGAGAGAGATCAAGGAGAGGAAGAATTTCATTCTGTGAGTTGGCCATACCAAGGGGTTTGTTTTCAGGTGGGCAATATTGAAATAGGTTTTAAACGGGGTGGTGCGGTGGTGGTAATGTAACACTCGATTTGCCCTTTTGAATCTAGCTGGGGTTGAGAGGTAAGGAAAGAGGGTAAAACCTACACGTAGGGTCTCCCAGTGAGAAACCAAGGCCCTGGTGACAGGAAGGGGGAAGGAAGGGTGAGTGGAGAGATTTTCTGAGGTCCACTGGACCTGTTGATTCAGGGGGGTGGTTTGGGAGAGGGGCTTTGCTCATTGCGGTAAAGCTTGATTCTCATGGAAGCCCTCACGATGTGATTTAAGCCAGCTCTACTCCCTTGCCCAGGAATTTGGACTTAAAGGGCACTACATTTATAGATGTATGGGACGTGACTGAGGTTAAATACCGAATTCTCAGTATCATTATTTTCACCTTCCTTCCTGTAGTGACAAGAGCTCCCCACCCCCTGCAGAAAACAGCAATGCTTTACTCTGCTGCTGACTATGGGTTTCATAATATATCATACATGGTCCCAGAGCAACTCTGCCTATTAGCTGGGGATGCCCACTGACAGATAATTACCACCTGCTGTTCCTGCACTGTAATAATGATCATTTATCTCCTTTTACCTTATTTCTTTAAAAAAAAATTACTTATTTGGTTGCACCGGGTCTTAGCTGCAGCACGTGGGTTCCTTAGTTGTGGCATGCGAACTCTTAGTTGCGGCATGCATGTGGGATCTAGTTCCCTAACCAGGGATTGAACCCAGGTCCCCCCGCATTGGGAGTGCAGAGTCTTATCCACTGCGCCACCAGGGAAGTCCCCACCTTTTACCTTGTTTCTTGAAGTAACATTCGAAGAGGGATAAGTTACCCTACTCCTAAGATCAGTGGAGAAAACTAAGAACCAAAAGCCAAAAAGGAGTTATATTTCCATGCTTACAGCCTTCTCCTCACCTTCAGCTGGTTGGTACCTGCCTCTCTGCTCTATCCCAGATACTAACGGGGAAGCTCTCGGGCTCTGTGGAGCCCGAGGAATGTTTAGGAGCAGAGCCCACTCAGCGAAGGGCGAGGCCACAGCTGGGAAGATGACTCACGCTGGATCCAGAGAGAAAACAAATGGTCTCAGAAATTTGGTGGTGATGGGTAATGGTGGGGGAGGAAGATACAGGGAGAGGGGCCACTGCCTTTTCCAGGAAATTGGTTAGTGAAATAATTCTAGTGGGAAAAGAATTGTTAAAAAAAAAAAAAAAAGCCCACTTACTGACACAAGAAATCAGATCATTAAATCTTTCCTTAGGAAAGAGGGGGTTTTCCAGCCCACGGAAGTAGAGCTTTAGAACGCCAGCAACTGAGTTAATATCATGGTTACTCTGCTCGTCAGCCAAAGGGTTTTCACCTAAAAAAAAAAAAAAAAAACAAAAAAGAAAAATTAGTTACATGGACATTGCTTCTCTTTTTAGCTCTGAACAAAAATATGTTTCTATACTCACACACACATTTCTGTATATACATGTATCTTTTAATTATGTTTTATGGAAGATTATATGCTACTAAAATTAAAATAACTGGTTTAGATATCCTACCCCATGATTAACCTAAAAATAGTTGGTTAAAATAAATTTTTTTTTCTTTATCATATGCTACCAAATAATCCCTTACAAATTACCTAAATCTTAAAATAAAATATTGTGGGATTTATAATTGGACCCAACTTTTTTTTTTAAAGCTAAAATCTGTTATATTAGGTTGACATAAATTCAAATACTATATTCTGTGTTTCTTATTCTACTGGGGAAAAGAAACAATATAGGTCTGTCTGGCTACACTATATGGATCAGCAAAATTTATCAGAAATACTACAGGACTCACCTAATTGTGAATACCGACAATTAAATAAACACTTCTCAAAGTGGCATGGTGGTGTTCACAGCAGACTTGAAAGCTGCTTTCAGCAGCGGGAGATTTTGAAATCAGAGAGAGGAATTTGAAAATGTATCTTAACAGTACCACGGAATTTGCGTAGAAAGTGGAAAATTTAAAAATATATCACAAACGTGAAATTATATTATTCTTTATGCTAAGCACTTTAAAATGATCAGGTAACTGACCTGGCTTGTCCACCTCCCTGAGAATCAAACTGAAATAAAATCCTTAAGAAGTTCAACATAATGTGCAGCCTTAAATCAAACTCCGTTTTTTTATTCACAGGTCGGCTCTTCTAAAGTTCACAAAAATTGTACATTGAATTTTAACTTTTTTTTTTTTTTTTTTTTTTGCCTGTTGGGGCAGCTTATTTTCAGGGACCTGTGGTTCCTTTTTCTCTGCTTCAAGGGTAGGAAATCATTGAACACGAATTCACCAAAATATATTTTTTTGGCCCACTGTGAGAAAGCCTTACCCAAAGGGATCACAAACAAACAACATACTAGGGGAATGTTCAAGGAAAAAGAATAAAGCATTTTTGCTTGCAGTGGCTGGCACAGGAACCCGAGGCTTTACTACATTTCAATTTATCTTGAATATGGTCCATGTAAGAGACTTGGACACTTAGCCCTTGAGAGGGGAGGCCGCTCGGCTCTATGCACACTGTAAGAGGCTCTGGAAGAGGAAAAACAATCTGGCTCCAAGTTCACCTCTTCACCCAAGGTTTCAAACTGGCTCTGTGTCAAGTCTGGGTTAGGGCAAATGGGACCAAGAGGGGCTGCCTTGTCTCCAAGCCTCGATGCCCCTCCCTCTGCATCCTTGGCTTGACTTCCAAGCAGAGGCAGGAAGGTGCAGATGCATCCAGAAGCAGACACAATACAAATCATTATAACTGGAGAGCATTATTAGCTAAGACCCACTCCTAAAGAGTTAGGCATGGGCTTCCCAGGTGGCGCAGTGGTTGAGAGTCCGCCTGCCGATGCAGGGGACACGGGTTCGTGCCCCGGTCCGGGAAGATCCCACATGCCGCGGAGCGGCTGGGCCTGCGCGCCATGGCCGCTGAGCCTGCGCGTCCGGAGCCTGTGCTCCGCTACGGGAGAGGCCACAACGGTGAGATGCCCGCGTACCGCAAAAAAAAAAAAAAAAAAAAAAGAGTTAGGCACTTTCATGGATTATACCCAATTCTCACACCAGTCCTGGGATTCTGCAGATGAGGAAACCGAGGCCAGAATAAGAGATGAATCACTTGACCCAAATCACATGATTAGTAAATGCAAGAGTGTGATTTGATTCTAGGTCCGCTTGATGCTAAAGTGTACGGTTTTGCTAATCATAATGTTCAGGAGGACTTATTTAGCCAATTGGGAATAAGAGAAGGCACCAACTAAGGTCACAGGGAAGGAGTCTGGGGATGGTAATAAGAGGAAGGAAAGTTCCTGACAAAGGAAACAGACATGAAGCTGGGATGAGTCACCTCAAACAGCTGCTATGCAGGCCCAGGGCTGTTCTTGCCACTCTTCTAGAACCTTTCATGAGCCACCTTTGACAACGTGCTGAGGATTATCAATGCCAGTCCTAAACCAGGACACAAAACTCATGTGCTCTTCTAGACTTGATAACAAGGTCTTATGATTTTGGCTTCATTTCTTAGCTATTCTAAATAGACTCTTAACTCAACATCCACAACGAAATAAATGCAGAGAAAGGTTGTGAAGATATACAGGATAAGTATGCCACTCCACTCCACAGAAAATGATGACTTTTTAACAAGGTTTGCTTATAGGTGCAGACATGCAAGTACCTCTCTCAAATGAATTTTTAATATCATTGACTTCCACCTGGGAACCAGACACTCTGAAAATCCCCTGATGCTGAAGACCTAAAGAGAACAGAAGGGAAAGAGCATGAAAGAACCCATCATGTCCTCCAGGTCCCCCTTTCCCAACAATTAAGTATTAAAAGGAAAGACATAGTTACTGCAATACTCCTAGTAATTATTGTTTAAAATAAGAATATTGCAGTTTAGGGCTTACCATAGAGATTGATGAACCGAATACAGCTTTCCACAATGAGGGGGATGATCTGTCCTGAGTCCTGGGTAAAGAGATGGAAACCAGTTAACCGCAAAGAAGAGGCACAAATCACACATAACAATAAAGCTCATAGTTTAACCCTAGTTAAAGACTGACTTTTACTCTTTTAGATGATCATCTCCAAACACACTCCCTCTAAAATATTCCACAAGGGCCAAACATCAAATTATATTTAACTGAAGGTATGTTTCAGTTCTGGGGCAAACCAAATTAAATACATTGAAGGCAATCGTGTTTCAACTTACTCTGCTGTGCCTAAAGATGTCAAGTGAATTCATCTTTTCTACTGTATGTAGGCTTACATATAGAAATGAATATATAAATCACTCAGTTTTTAAAAGGTTATTTATACAAGTAATTGATCTAATGGACCGGAAAAGAACTCTGTGTATTTTAAGCACAGCACCTTAGGACTGACTGACTGTACCAGTCACCAAACACAACCATTCAGCCATCTCAGGATCTTCTCTGTGGCATCCCTGAGAGTCCACCATCTAGATGATGACAGTTATAAAAGGGCTTACGTGTTTCCAGATGCATAACATGAGAATTGCTTTAGAGCTGCTTATAACGTGTCATGTATTTATTTAGTTGGCATCAGAACTTACTGATCCTTAGAGATTTTTCACTGTTATTTTTTCATGTTTTAAGGATGGAGAAAAAAATGGCACCAACGCACACCCCATTAGATCTCGTTTTCTTAGAAGGACCATCTCTTAGCCTTCTTTCTCCACATCTCATAACATAGTCAGTGCACTCTACTGAGCAAATGTGAATTCTGGAAATGTATTAAGACATGTACAGGATGACAAATGAAATGAAGGAGCTGCTTAGGTCACAGTTAAATATGTATCAATGCCATGCACTCCATGTAGTTAAAAAAGGTTACTGACTATGGAGTTATTTTTCATGTTCTTTTCAGGCTCTGCTCTTTCAGGAATTAGAGCTTTAAGGTTAACATGGAGGTTCAAAATGATTAGCTGAAATCAGGCACTAATTCATGAGGAATTTTATTCTGCAACACAAGAAGAATTTGGTTGTCTCAATCTATTAGAACAATTCAGAATCCACTAACCTTTCCAATTAATCAACAGGGCAAAGAGTGGGAATAATGCAGTCCAGCAATCTAACTTTTTACCATTCCTAGAATGGGTAATATACTTCTTGAGGAATGATTTCATTTTCGGTTTTAAGACAATCTCATCAGTGTATAAACCAGTTAATGGTTCAATTACTTCTGGAGACTGCATTAAGTTTCTCTAATTAGTCAATTTGTTTCAGGAATGTAAACTTTATTAATTGTGGACCAGTTGGCTCAAGGATAGCCATATAATTATATCAAAACTTACTAAATATGAGAGGGGATTTTTCTTTAGGATACAACCTTTTTTTATGTGAACAATTCCTATAAAACTGTAATCTAAAAGAGCAACAAATATTTAAATGTAAATGATAAAAGAATATTAGTTTGCAACAGCTGAACTTAGGATTAAAACAAAAAGAAAAACCAAGATTAAAAGGTTATTAAAAGGAAAATGTTTGCATTCAGAAAGTTCTAAATAAAAATGTGTTAGGTTTGTGTATTATTTTAAAAATATTTTCGTCTTCACATTTGCTTAGGCAACTGCTAATCTTTCAGCTATCATCACTATTTCATTCAGATATCATGAATTTTGGAGTCAAAAAGTAATGAATGTGCATGTTTTAATTTAATTTCATGGATGCCAGATGCTTTGGTAGAAAATATTTTACAAGAAGTGAAGCAATGCGCTGTGCTCCATCAACCATTCAAACGAATCCCTTTGTGTCTCAGTTTCCCCATGGGAAACAGGAAAAGTGGTGTTTTTCTCGCAGTGATACTGTGGGGACCTCAACTGACCGAGCACTTTTCAGTGTAGGGATCCCTGTATCCACTGTTTCACTGCTAGGACCAAAGATTCTTTAATATGGCATCTGGGACAAAGAGGAGCTCACATAAGTGAATTTTCCACGATAAGTGGTTTACTCCCACTTTCGTGCCTAAATTTGGTTTCCTTTAACTCTTCTTAACGAAAAATCTTTTAAAAATATAATATGTGCTTTCCTATGACCTTAAGCAGTCATTCTTGTACTGTGCTATCAAATATAATGGAATCACACATCTGCTTCTTTGAGCTTTTCTATATTCTCCTTCTCTGCCAGGCAGTTGCATAGCGCAGTGCTTTCATTTTATCATTCCCTTCTCTCCATCTAGTGTGCCCCCGCTTGTGAGCCCTGGGCTGGGAAACCAGATAATCAAATTTGACAATAATTTCATATTAAATTAGAGCCAATAAGGCTCTTCTGGGTTTAAGGCTAATGGCATTGGATTCGTGATTGCTCTGCAGGTTGTCCGGTGACTTTTCACTCAATTCCAGGGTTAGGGCTCAGTTTTAAGGTTGCCAGATGCTTTTAATCTCTGGATGTATGCATGTGTCTCTCTGTCCACGTGCATGCGCACACACACATACATTTTTTAACGATTAGTGTACATATCCAATAAAAGATCTGTCTTTAAAGAAAGCAAGACAGCTGTAACATATTGTTAAGGGAGGTTATCAATGATGTGGTTTCCTGTATAAATTTAGTCTTCAGAAACACTGCGTCCCATGTCATAAAATGTTAGCTATGAAAGAGTAAGTTCTTCTCTTTTTTGTATAATTTACATGAGGGTCCAAAATCCAGTATTAAATGTACATTTGGTATTTAACATTGACTCTCCTTAATAAAAGCCCCTGACCCAAATTTAGTATGTTTGCCAAATACATAATGTAAAACTTAAGAGTTTATCCAACTCTTCTTAAATCAGTGTCTGAGTTCTATGATTCTTTTCTAAGTAAAGCTATTTATAAACCTGTCTAATTTCCAATTGCAAACACTTTTCTTTTAAAGACCTTAAAAAATCTAATTAAAGCCAAGCATGACTGTGATTTGAAAATGATATCAAGAGCGAAAGAGGCTGTGCCCTCGCTTCCCTCGAGCACTATACCTGATGTCTCGCGTGTGAATTCCTTCGTCCTCGGCTAGAAGCGTTATCAGAAATACAGGATGAAAAAGACAGAGTAAACATAGCAGAGATCCAGATACAGACCACAGGGTCCTACAATTTATCCAATATAATGAATTCCTCAAGTCATGGGAAATCGAAACTCGTTGTGCTTCAGAGCTAGCTTAGCGATGGACTTTAGATATATTTTGTGCCACCTCATTTGCATGAGTAGAAACAAAACATTTTATCAGGTAGCTCTTTTCCTTTTTGTACAAATTATGGCTTTTTTTTTTTTTTTAAGAAAGAGGGCTTTCTCTTTTGCCAGTATAATAATACCCACATTTATTCCCTCTTCTGAAGGCACTCAAACCAAATATTCTTTCCTCTCTCTGACTTCAGGAAATATTATATTGATTTTCTGGGAAAGCAAAGAGCCCCAGGACAGACTTGGACATAATGACCTGCCTCCTTTTATGAGAGGCTGAGACCATTATAGTAAGAAGCGTGGAGATCAGCCACCCAGATGGCTGGTGCCAGTACCTTGATGAATGTTTCCAAATCCCCATTAAACAACTTAGCATTATACTGTGAGCGGGGTCTGGACTTCCTGTGTTTCTGGGGCTTAGGGGGAACATTTGGAGGCCTAAGAGAGGGAATATAATTACTGAGCATGGCAGAAATCAAACAATAAATGAAACACCCATAGGTCACATCAAAATTACAAAACACAGGAATTCTTGTGTTCCTTCCCCACCCCTATCCACAGAGGAAAACAGTCCTCCCCTTTCCCATTTATTTACTTTTAGTTATATATCAAAACCCATACCAGCTATTCAATCAGACTATTCTTTTCTTGTAGTTGTAGTTGACATTTGTTTGCTAGTTTGTTTTAAAGCGGAATTATCACCAACAAATGGAATTAACTGTGAGCTATTTGGCCAAGAGTTACGAACCGAGGTTTGTGTTATTCGGCTTACAAGTGACACAGAAGACAACAGGTCATAAAAATTAGGACTCTGATAGATCCCAGTAGAGAAATTAAATATAATATTTTTAGTTACAACGTAATTCTTCAATGCAAATAACATGACATCTGTTTGCTATCCCTCAGGTAATTAATGGGATTTTATTTTATGCAAAAGTAGCTATTAATGGGTCACAAGTGAAAAATAGAGTTTTGTTTCAGTGCTATTTCTGGGGGGCAGTGGGTCCAGGCTCACACGAATTGTTATTCCTTTAAAACAGACTAGCTCATCACCTATTTGTAGAGCATTAAGATGCACCCATTTATTATTTTCTGGACTCTCTCCATCTCCAGTCTGCTTGCTTTGATGGATAAGTCACTCTCTCCGGCATATGGACATCCAGGGTACCAAGTACCATATTTAGAAGCCCTGCATCATCTTGCTCTGTAACTGGAGAGAGGGAACCTCTTCTGCCCTCTCCCTTTACGGCAAAGAGGGCCAGGATTACGTGACTCAACTTCAACAACTGTGCTGCAAGGAATACATGCAAGAAGAATCCCCAAACTTCTCTCTGGACATTCCAATCTAAACTCCTTCTTAAAAGGGAAGGCTGGTTTGAGGATGTACACCACACTTGGAAATCGGGTAAAGCCCTTTATTAAGCTGCAAACTCTCTAGGAAGAATTGCCTTTTCAGTTCATTAAAGTTCTGAAAGACCAGTTTAGAAACAAAAGCCCAAGAGTTTATGTAGAAGCCTGGCTAGCTTCCTAAGGTATTATCATAGCAGTCAAGAGAGGTAGGGGAACAAACTTGCTGATAACCGCCTTCCATAGCCAAATTCTAAGGCTCTCCCAACAGCTGGGCTCCTATGACTAATGGGGTATAAGGCAAGCAACACCTGAAGCTCCACGGCGCTTGAGAGGTTAAAAGGAGCCCTTGCAAGTGTCTAGAAGCAAACATGTCACCAAGCAAGTCACAGTCTGCCACTGCTGAAGTTTCTGAAATCTTGTTTATACACTGAACAAGATTTGCACTGAATTCTATGCCATTCACCGAGGAAAGGATCTGGTAGGTATAAACAAACAAAACAACTGCCCAGCAAGGAATTTAACCGTATGTGCTTGATTTCATCCACTCTTTTCATTATTTTAGAAGTATTTTAAAATATAGACTTTATTTTTACTCAGATATGGTGAGGCAACAGATCAGAAGACAACTGGTATGGGGAAGACGGTTTGTTACTCACAGTTCCCAAGAGTTGGGGGCGTGCTACTACACGGGGGAGGGGGGCACACGCAGAAGCACCAAGGTCGCTCAGGAGGAAGGAAAAATGAGGGAAAACGTGAGCCTTTGTTGCGGTTCCCACGGGAAGGAACAGGCAAGGCAGGGTAAGCAGGTTTAGGATTGGCTAGTCCTTGAATAATTTTGGTGGGCCCTGGGGGCACGGGAGTTGTCGCTATTTGTCTGGTACCTGGCCTTTGGGTGACTGGGGAAGAGGAACGGTGGCCCTGAGGTGAAGACTTGATAAAGGAGGTGGCTGAGAGTCTGGGCTGTGGACTGGTTGTTTTATACACAAAAGGCACACTTGTAAGCAAGCCCTTTACTATCTCTAGGAATTGACTGACTCTCAGAGGGGCAGTCCCTCCAGGGTCAGTAAGGCCCCAAGATACCAAAGCATCAAATACAGAAACTAGAAAATGTGGTTATTACAACAAGGTCCAAAGAACTTCACATTTAATGCTATCTGGAGCAGTTGATGAAGCCTAGGGAATAGGAACACAGGCTCATTTTGTTTGGTTACTGATTAGTGGGGACAAGCAAATGTTGTAGCTAGAGCCAAAGAAGCCCCCAGTGGCACTGGATAATTATTCCTGCATCACTGAGAGATGCAGAGAAACTCCTGGCTGGGGCTAACGGAGAGATGTCTTTTGAGTCTTCTCCCCAAAGCCTGAAAATTGCCTCTCTTGACACATCAAAAGTATGAGACAAATATGAAGCTACTAAAGCTGTGAGAGGGATCTGAGGTTAAAATAAACTGCCTGAGTGCTTATCAAGGTACTTTGCACGGCAGAGTTGGCTCGGCAGGCAGACTGGTGCACGGATGGACCTGGCTCTGCCACGTACACATCAGGTGAACAGAGTCTACGTTCATTCAACATTCGAATTGTATGACTCCTTCTGGTTGCATGCCTGCCACACAGCTTCCAGATAATCTGGCTTTCTAGGTAGAATGCCCATGTGGATGAGAGGAAATACCAGTCAGGGTGATGTGAATATCAAGTCTGTTGCGCAAGTACAGCTCTCATTGCAAATATATATTTGCACTCCTTCCTTTAAAAAAACCTTTTAAAAAAGTGCCTTATGTTAATAATAATTTAGAAACAGGTAAAATAGTTGATAATGCAAAGGGACGCTATATGTGAAAAAAACCACATATTACTATGCAGGAGTAATATGCCTCTTTGTCACTGACACAGGGGAGAAAAACCTCAGTATTTTCATAAAGTTTAGACAAGTCAGTAGCTGTATCTTTCTAGTTGGTTCACCGAGAAGTAAGAGGGGTTTCCTTTTGAATAAACTGCCTAGCAGGAACATTGCAGAACCTTAAAATCAACTTGCCAACTACTGCAACAGACACACCAGTGTTCTAAATGCCTCCTACCTCAAAGAGAACTCAACTTTAAAAGTGTGAATTCTTGCTATGTCAATTAGAATAATTTCTGGATGCTGTACAAATGTTGACAGAGAAAAATAAAACTTGCCCCAAACTTTCCCCAACCCAAATCAGAACCTGCTTCCAAAAAGGCTTTTCCTTCTCAGCAGTAGCATCAAAGTCCTTCTAAGAATTTTAAAAAAGGGGAGAAAAAGGAGGAAAAAAAGAAAGAAAGTGCAATATGATACTAGGCATTAAAAGTTAAATTTTTAAAGTAAACCAAACAGGGGCAGAGCTAAAATCCTAAGAGTATTCAACATAGCTCTAGTTTTTATACACCATACAGGAGCAAGAAGTAACTAACACAGTAGATATTTGCATAATATTGCTTGCTAATTAAATTATCAAATCAAAAATCCTATCAGACTCTTTCTAGAAACTTAAAGTGTTTTGGATTAGATAAATCAAACCCATTCAATTTATGTCTTTTTTTTTTAAACTGAGTCTGCTCATTAAAGAGCTTTAAAATTCCACTGGGAAACCCTCAGATCTTCCAGAGCAAATCTGGTTTTGTGAGAACCCCCAACACTTCATGTTACTGTTTTGTCAAGCCCAAACTATCTTCCATGTTCATTAACAAAATATCTTCATTCTTGCAGCATGTAAATGGTTGCTTGTTAAAAGAGATAAGAGAGTGAGATGCAATGAGTTATGATAAAATATTTTCCTACCTTGTAGTCATATATTCAGCTCTATGACCTGCAGAAAAAAAAAATTAAAATAAGTCAACTGAGTGGCATCCGTGCAATGCATTGGGCAATCTTTTGTATCATCTGTCCCTTGATTTATGATGCTGAGTTTATAATAACTTACACATTTTATGGTGAGGAGCATGAAGACAGTATATAAAGATAGATAAAATATTCAAAGTAAATATATCATAAAATCTATACATAAAATTTAATAAATTCTATAGATTAGAGAAACATATTTCACTTGGCAATATGAGGCAGGGAGTTTTAATTAATTAATTAATTTATTTTTTGCGGTACGCGGGCCTCTCACTGTCGTGGTCTCTCCCGTTGTGGAGCACAGGCTCCGGACGCGCAGGCTCAGCGGCCATGGCTCACGGGCCCAGCCGCTCCACGGCACGTGGGATCTTCCCAGACCGGGGCACGAACCCGTGTCCCCTGCATCGGCAGGCGGACTCTCAACCACTGTGCCACCAGGGAAGCCCGGGGAGTTTTATTTTTTATTAAATAAAGAAATAGCTGCGTAATCTTTTTTTTTTTTTTTTTTTTTTTTAGTTTTTTGGCCGTGCCATGTGGTATGTGGGATCTTAGTTCCATGACCAGGGATTGAACCTGAGCCCCCTGCAGTGGAAGCTCAGAGTCTTAACCACTGGACCACCAGGGAAGCTCCTGCTTGATCTTAACTGTAAGTTCAAAGATGAAATACAAATAAAACACATCCAAGATTTGAATGTTAGTTATTCCCCGCCTTGACTGATACTTGTGAGAGAGAAGCAGGGGGTCACGTAGGGTTAGGAGAACTTAATTTCCTTTTCCTTTAGATGAAATTGGTGTTTTTTTTCCTTCTTTTTTTTTTTTTATTTATTTTTATTATTTTTTTATTTTATTTTATTTATTTTATTTTATTTTTTTTTAACATCTTTATTGGGGTATAATTGCTTTACAATGGTGTGTTAGTTTCTGCTTTATAACAAAGTGAATCAGTCATACATAAACATATGTTCCCATATGTCTTCCCTGTTGCGTCTCCCTCCCTCCCACCCTCCCTATCCCACCCCTCCAGGCTGTCACAAAGCACCGAGCCAATATCCCTGTGCCATGCGGCTGCTTCCCACTAGCTATCTACCTTACTACATTTGTTAGTGTGTATATGCCCATGACTTATTCTATAATATGAAATCAGGGAGAGAAGTTGCATTTTATAGTTGGAAATGACATCTGCAGATATTAAAGTACAAGGACATTAAACTATGCTACATTCCACCAACTTGTAAGCTAAAAGCCTTTCACAGAATTCTCTGTCACTTAAAACATGAGTTCTTATACATTCAGGCTTCTTGATTTGTTTCAAATAACAGCTCTGTATTTTTGTGGTGCTCCTACAAACTGAGGTAATTTCAAGTTTGAATATGTCTATGGGTTGCTGTCTGTTCTCTCTTATATTTAGGGTGGAGCAGTGGGAAGGGGTGTGGGAGAGTTAAACCATTCAATTGGTTTATTTGCAAAATGATGATACGGTCCTGAAACAGCCTGAAAATACAGCTGGCAGAGAAGGGTCATGTTGCAGCACAAACAGGTGAGACCAGCCCATAGTATCACAATGCGGTGATTCAGGCTTGTAGGGCAAGGCCAATGTAACAATCCGTAGAGAGAGCTGCCTGGTTGGGAATGGTGAATGAACACCGCCAGGCTGCAACGAGTCTTTTGCTCTATCATCTGCTTTTGAATAACAAGTGACGTAAGGTATTTTGCTAATACCTATTTACTAAACAAGGGGCACCAGTTCATATCAGAGAATACCTTTCTCAAACAGATCCAGGCTACTGTTAAGTCTTGGTAGAATCTGTCCTTGGCCATGACTTGGGGTTGGGGTCGGGGGAAATGGTGTCTCCAGTCCTGTAGGGAAGGACTTTGTACCTATTAAGTATTCATCTGCACTGAAGATTATTTATGCTTTGGGACTGGCAACAGACCTTGGGGCATCACTGCAATATCAGGCATTTATGAAAAGTGGAAAAAAGAAAAAAAGAATTTACATGATATAATGAGGAGAACAAAGAAAAAAGAGGACATGATTGCTGAGGTAAGTCAACTATTCAAAGAAAAAACAAAGGGCTTTTTTTTTTTTAAGGTTCAAACTTCTGTTACAGAAGAATTGAAAGATTAGTACAGGGAACATTCCTACGCCCTTCACTTAGATTTCCCAACTGTTAACATTTTGCCATTTTGCTATTTTGGGGAACAAGAAAAAAGAGACGGTGGACACAGAACTCCAGAAGAATTTATAGCTATTTCTAAGTGGGAGAGGTCTATCAGAAAGCGGAGAGAGCAGACGGTGAGCTGAGTGTGAAGTCTTCCAGGATAGCCTTCAGCAGGAAGCTGGCTATACAGGGTTAAAGCACAAGGAGAAGACAGTGCTGGAGATTAAGATTTAAAGAGTTACCACCCTTTGGGTTGTGCTGGGGCCATGGGCGCTAGCTGAGATCACCCAGTGGGTCAGTAGAATGAACAAAGGATGGAAGGCAGAGGAAATAGCTGGCTTGTGCTGTATTATATTCTGCCATGCTGCATACTTTATTACAACATAGAAGTATGACATAAACTATATATGTATCAATAACAACAATAAAAACAGCAACGTCTAATAGTTATTAGACACTGTTCTAAGCACTTTCTCTATAGTAACGCACAATTTTCACAACTTTATGAAGTAGGTACTATTACTATTTTTATTTTACAGAAGAGACTGAGCATAGAGAAGGCAAGTGACTTGCCCAAGGTCACATGGTCAGTATGTGGTGGGTCTGGCACTAAGGCTCAGGTTTGTTTTAATTCTAGATCTGAGCTCCCAAGTAATACTGGGCGGGCCAAAAAGTTCGTTCTGTTTTAAGTGAAAATAAAAGACATTTTTCATTTTGCCAAGAATTTTATTGCACAATGTAGTCACTAACCGAATGAACTTTTTGGCCAATCCAATATATTGTAAAATGTTAAGTCTTTCGTTTTCCCCAGCAAATACTCTGAAAGATGCTAGAAGACAGGTAGAGACTATGGCTTACATATCTGTCCACCTCATATGGCTAAAGCCAAATACAAAATACTGAAGATTTAATAAATTAAGTAAATTATTAAACAAATCTAATATCTATCAAATTAAAGAGAATCACAGAGGTTAATAACTTTCAAGTGATTCAATGATAAAGATGTTAATTCCTTAGAAAGGAAATGCTTTATAATGTTTAAGTTTTGCTATTTTGTTAAAATATCCCAACTGAATATTCACTAGAGTTAGAAAATGATTATATAAAATGGCTTAAAATCATTTTGCTCCATTCATCCATGGTTAGTAGTATTTGATAAAAAATTAAAAACCTATAAAAGATACATTTTGATCAATGAGTCAAGAGCAAGCTTTGCAAGAACTATCATTCACAGTATAACTGCCACCACCGCATCCATTGTTTTTTTCTGCTAATAGTACTGAGTGTGTCTTAACTGGTGAATGAGGTTTTATTTTCAATCAGTATCATCATTAATAGATCAATAACACGCAAGCTTAGAAGAATCTGTTTCCCAGAGAAATGTGAACGCTTCCAGTGGTCTGAGGATTAAATTTCAATCACTTTCTTTGGAAGGCTACTTAATTATTAAGAACAACAGAGAACTCCTCCTCCCACCCCAATGCAAGCCATTTGGAAGAGAAGAATGACCCGTGACCCAGAATTATTTGTTCTTGGTACAAGCACCTACTTTGACTACTTTTAAAATTTTACTTGAGAATTAGGAAGAGAATTAGTTTTCATGCCCAAATGTGTTTTATGTCCACAGAGTAAAAGGAAAAACCGAAATATTAATTTGGTTGCAATCTGAGTCCCCAAACTAGATAAAATATTTAAAATGTGCACAGCTCAGGCTGAATGGAGGTACCCTAGATTTTGTCCCTAACGAATGATGGATACGGACTCCCGGTGTTACTTTCCAGCCCTTTTTCTTCCTTAAAAATACCAACTACCTGCAGTGCTTTTCTAAAAAACATAATTATTCACAATCAGCTTCTCTTTTGAAAGTATATTTGTACTCTTACCCAAAGACAGACAAAGGATTAAGTGAGGATCATCTATTCAATTCCTTTGTCAGAAACCTTATGCCTGGGTCTAGAAACAATGTAACATGGAACTCAACTTCCAGTATTAGATTTTCTACGTTCAGCAAAAATTACACTGATATTTACACCCCCTTAACTCCAAATGCTGCACTCAAAGAAGCCAATGTGAACACTAAGGCTCATTACTAAAATAGAAAAGAAAAAAAATTTCAGTGCCTCAGTTTATATAGCTCATTAACCGTGTTCGACTGAACATCTCCAATTTAAAAACAAAGACGTCACAAAATGATATAATGGTGCTGCTGAAGGATGATGAAGATGATGAGGACGATATTGGTCTTAACAACGCATGATGTGTTTCCTTCTATTTCGGTTGTGTTCAAAGATGTGGAATTCTGAATTTTGACAGTGCCACTTTAAGAGCCCAATCCAGTCGCTTTGCAGTGCTGTAAATCAAAGGACTTACTGGGCCATTGGTAGCCTGCCAAAAGTGAGCAAGACAGGCCAAACACGTGTCCGCAGTTACAGTTTCAGCTGTGTACGATCAACTGCTAAATCCCTGAGTTAGGCTCTGTTTCTTTTACTATGAAGGCAGTTTTTGTAGCAATGAGCCTAGTATAACTCGGAGATGTGATTTCTACATAAAAAGTCAGGACTGTCCCCAAACACATTGTTTAATACTGTGCTACTAACCTTAGTTGGCCAAACCCAGAGTCGGATCCCTTCTTAAGGGCTCACCATTGGATAATCTCACTGTGGTACAGGCGCCATGAACTTGCCTGGTCTCCTTTGGTGTAAGCCTATTAATGTGAACAGGGCTTGCATGGAAAGTCAAAGGGCTCACAATGGCCGAGCTAAAAGGTGGGGCACGGCCCCTATGCTCTGCTTGTCTCTGGGCAAAGCCGCCAGCAACAAGCCCATGCAGCACAACTGTGTGTTGCCAAGCCTGCACGGGGGGCAGGGCTGGGGAGCAGAGAGGTCTGCAGCCAGGGGGTCTGCCGGCACTGGGTGAGAACCATCCAGTTTCTTGCGCAGAATAAACCCAGTCCAGCGAACGCCTGGTACACGTGAACAAGCCTGTGTCGCTAGGACACCGGAAACCATTGAAAGTAATTACAAGATGAAGACATCCTGGCATGGAGCTCACAAGGTACGATACAGCTTTACACAGTTCAGCAGCTGAAGACGGAATCTGGCGTACGGATTCAGTGAACTGGCTGAAATAGAGCCCTAGCCAAAATGGCATGTAAAATAATATCAACCGGTGGGGCTTTCTCTCCAGGAGACATAAGGGAATCTACACAGAATGAGGACCACAAAAGTTTCAGAATGTGATCCCAAGAGTATTAACACGTGTCTACATGCAGTGCCAAGAATGAATTCACCCACTACTAAATTCCCTCCAACTCACAATTTCTTAAATGGTGTCTCCAGTCCTGTAGGGAAGGACTTTGTGCCTATTAAGTATTCATCTGCACTGAAGATTATTTATGCTTTGGGACTGGCAACAGACCTTGGGGCATCACTGCAATATCAGGCATTTGTGAAAAGTGGAAAAAAGAAAAAAGACTTTACATGATATCATGAGGAGAACAAAGAAAAAAGAGGACATGATTGCTGAGGTAAGTCAACTATTCAAAGAAAAAAAAAGGGCTTTTTTTTTTAAGGTTCAAACTTCTGTTACAGAAGAATTGAAAGATTAGTACAGGGAACATTCCTACGCCCTTCACTTAGATTTCCCAACTGTTAACATTTTGCCATAATGGCTTTATTTCCTTCTCTCTCCCTCTCTTATATATATCTTTTCTCCTGAACCATTTGAAAGTAAGCTGCAGACATTATGACACTCAGCAAGCATTCCTTAAGAATAAGAATGTTCTCCTTCATAACCATAATACCATTATCATATCTAGGAAAGTTAAAAATTCATTAAATAATAGCATATAATATGCAGTCTATATTTAAATTTCCCCAGTTGTCCCTAAAATGCCTTTTATAACTTTTGCTTTTTTTTTTTTTTTTTTGGTACGCGGGCCTCTCACTGTTGTGGCCTCTCCCATTGCGGAGCACAGGCTGCGGACGCTCAGGCTCAGCGGCTATGGCCCACGGGCCCAGCCGCTCCGCGGCACGTGGGATCTTCCTGGACCGGGGCATGAACCTGTGTCCCCTGCGTCGGCAGGCGGACTCTCAACCACTGCGCCACCAGGGAAGTCCAACTTTGCTTTTTGATTCACAGTCTAATGAAGGTTCACATATTGTATTTGGTTATTTTATTTTTAAAGACAGTTCTTAGCACTTTAAATGTTATTTGTTTTTTTTCTAAGTGAAATTGGCCTTTTATCTTAGAGTCTGTCATCCTAACTGCAATACACGGAGTTTCAGGTTATGATGATCTTTCTCCATGTGGACATTCCCAGAGGATAATGGTCGCTTAGAGGAAACCAGGAGATAAGGTGATGGAAACCCTGCTTTATGGCTAAGGAAGGTTCTAAAATGGTAGGAGGCAAGAGTTTAGGTCAAGGGAGCAAACTCTTTTTGGCCCAAGTTATTTACACAACTCAGTCCCCTGATTTCTCTCTCCCATCTGTATTCTCTTTCATTTTTTATAACTTCCAGCAAGATCTAGTGTGAATAAAAGATAATTAAATGTATTACAGATTATGAGGTACTTATGACAGGAACTTCATTTGTGTTTTTTTTTCCCTTTTAAATTTCATGAAGATGAAAAGGGAAGCAATAACATCTACACTGTACCCTTTACTTTAATCCTTTTTTTCCTCCTCAGTTTTCCCATCTGTAAAAATGGGGAAGTTAATAGTGCCCAGTTATATATATACAGCTCAGAACAATGCCTGGCACAGAGAGGGCCTTGTGTTAGTGGTAGCTACTGTTGTTTCTGGCACCATTAGATACAGCAATATGCTTAATAGAATTCGTTTGCTTCTCAAGTAAAACCAATGCCTACTGAAAGAAAAGAAAATCACCCAAACTGGTTTAACTGGTTTCTAGAGTCCAAACAGGCATTAGATGGGACAACAAATACTAGTCCATTTAAACAAAAGGGGTGGGGCTGGAAGGGTGGGGAAGTCCAAGAAGGAAAGGGGGGCGCGGGGTCAGCAGGTGGGAACAGGTGCGGCTCCTTCTGACTTCTCTCTTCCTAGGAGCACTGTGCTCTGAAGACCCTTCCTCTGGAGCTCTGTGTTGGCTAGATTTCCCTGTTCTGCTTAGCATCAAGCTCATAAAGAAAACAGTTCCAGGGAGAACTTGATTCTTACACAGATAAAGCCACATCTCAACATACAGTGTTCTCTGCTTCTTCCAGCAGAAATTCACAGTTCACACTCTTCATGGAATACATACATGACACAACATATAATCCAGGTCATCTCCCCAACTATGTCAGATAACTGACCTTCTCCAAGGGTCCTCTGCAACAAGTCATGCTTGGCTTGAAGTTTTGTGATGAGATTACTACCCTCCAAATATTCTCTGAGTTTCTGCAAAAGCAAAGATGTTTTTAACTTTTAAAAAAAGTATTCAGTGTCCAGGAACTTCCCATAGGATATCTAAAATCCAGCCACTTTTGTCTTTTAGATCATAGAACCTTGCTAAGCAAAGTGTTTTGGCATCAGCCTATTAGAGATATGGGCTCTCAGGTGCCTCCCTCCCCAGACCTACTGGAATCAGAACCTGCATTGTAACAAGCTCTCCTGGTGACATGTCTGTTCATTAAATAATCTTAAAGTTCTGTTTCAGAGCAGTCCTCTTTAAATTTGTCTGCATATCAGTACTATCTCTGAAACCCTATCCCAGACCTACTGAATTGGAAACTCTGATCTTAGTAAAGAACCCCAGGTGATTCTGATGCAACTCCAGAAACAGTACTTGGGGCCCCCAGATCTGAGCCCCAAGAGTGGCTGGGGAAGCAGCAGGCATACCATGAAGTAGAACTGCTCGGTCTCCTGCTGGTTGGCTCTTCTCTTGGCAATACTGGGCTTACTCAGGTAGGTTTCAGAGACAGTAGACTTCACAGACTCTGTGGAACGACTGTGCTGGAAGCATTCAGAAACATCGTAGTCCTCGATGGTGACCATATCTTGTATCGTCTGCAAGGTGGCCTCAGTTGTTTTCTTAACCTGGGAATAGGAGCACATTTCTCAGGTTAGTACCTTATTTCGTGAATCCCACAAACAGTGAGAAACTGCTCTGTCAGGTACAGATGGGGGCACAGGCCCTGCCCCCACCAGAGTTCAGAGTCTATTAGGGGAGAGAGACAGGTAAACAATACCCCATGTCACCAATATAAGGAGAGGCTTTATTCAAAATTATCCTGAGGAGGATATCACTTTATAATTGAGTTCCTGTAAATCACATGTATCACTGAGTACTCTCTCAATCACATTTTCTGTTGTTTTTTTTTTTGCGGTACGCGGGCCTCTCACTGCCGTGGCCTCTCCCGTTGCGGAGCACAAGCTCCGGACGTGCAGGCTCAGCGGCCATGGCTCACAGGCCCAGCCGCTCCGCGGCATGTGGGATCCTCCTGGACCGGGACACGAACCCGTGTCCCCTGCATTGGCAGGCGGACTCTCAAGCACTGCACCACCAGGGAAGCCCACACTTTCTGTTTTAAAGGACCTTTTAAACTGAAGTGAAATTACATACAGAAAAATGTGCAAACCGTAAGTGTACAGCTTTATGAATTATCACCAATTGAACACACTCATGTGACTACCACTCAGATCAAGAAATATAGCACATTATGAGTAACCTGTGCTTCTCCCAGTCACCACACACACTTTCCTGCTCCCCAGAGGTAGCTACTATCCTGATTTCTAACCTCATATATTAGCTTTACCCTTTTAAAATACTTTATATAAATAAATGGATTCTTACAGCATATATTATTTTTGTTTTGTTTCTTTTGCTCAACTTTATGTAGTAAGATTTATTCATTTCTTGTGAGTACAGTATTTCACTGCTGAATATTCATTGTAAGAATACGTCATATTTCATCCCTTTTACTGTTGATAGATGACTTATTTCTGGTTTTGGGCCGCTATGAATAATACTGCTAGGAACACATTTTTGTTGGGCCACACATACTTGAGTAGAATTGCTGCTTATTGGGTATTCCAGACTGTTTTCTAAAATGATTGCTCTAATTTGTATTCCCACCAACACAGGAGCATTCCTATTACTCCACATCCACAACAATTGGTATTGTCAGTTTTAAAATTTTAAACCATTGGGAATTCCCTTGTGGTCCAGTGGTTAGGACTACATGATCTCATTGCCGAGGGCCCGGGTTTCATCCCTGGTTGGGGAACTAAGATCCTGCAAGCCGTGTGGCATGGCCAAAAAAGAAAAAAAAAAAAAAAAAATCACCTAAAAATTTAAACCACTGTGTTGGGTGTGTAGTGGTATCTCATTGTGGTTTTAATATGTATTTCTCTGATGGTTGAGATTGAGCACATTATCATATGTTCAAGGCAATTTAGATTTTCTCTCTTTGAAACGCTCTGTTAAACCTCTTGCTCAATCTTCTGTTGGGTGATGAGCCTTTCTCTTTACAGATTTGTAATACGTATATGAGTCTTTTGTTAGTTATATGTGTTGCAAATATCTTTCCCCACTCTGAGCTCTGGTTTTTTACTCTTTCTATAGTGTCTGGATGAACAGTCTCTAATTTTAATGTAATCAATTTACTAATTCTTGCCTTTATAATCAGTGCCTTTTGTGTCCTATTTAAGGAATATTTTCCTATCTCATGGTCATAAAGATACTGTTCTATGTTATCTTCTAGGAGCTTTTAAATTTATCTTCCACATTTATCTTCCACAATTAGGTTGTACTCCACCTTTGCTTATCAAAGTCTAATGTAAATCAATAGCTTTATCTTTTTCCCAGACAATGTACAGAGTTTAGAACACCTTAAAACCATTTACTTTTCCTGACTTATATGCTATTTTTGTAATGTTTTATAATAGGATGTATTATATATGTAAATATTTGTATACATTTAAATACAAGACATTATTATGATATAGTCAGTACTCATTTAGCTTTATCCATATATTAAATTCTTTGATCTCTATACCTTATATTTTTAAGAACACCCTTTAGAAATTCTTTCTTTTAAAAATATAGTTGATTTACAATATTATGTTAGTTTCAGGTGTACAATAAAGTGATTCAGTTTTATATATATATACACACACACACACACACACAAACACATGTATACTTTTTCAGATTCTTTTCCATTATAGGTTATTTCAAGATATTGAATAGTTTCCTATGCTATACAGTAAATTCTTGTTGTTTATCTATTTTATATACAGTAGTGTGTATCTGTTAATCCCATACTCCTAATTTATTCCTCCCCTTCCCCTTTGGTAACTACATTTATTTTCTATATAGAAATTCTTTTTAGCATGAATCCTCTAGTGGCGAATTTTGCTTTTGTTGATTTAAAAATGTCTTTTATTTCACTTCATTTATGAAAGATATTTCTTCCTGGTTGGCGGTTATTTTCCTTCAGTACATTTAAAACATCACTGTACTTTCTTGTGGCTTCCATGTTCCTGTTGAATGAGAAGTTTACTATCAGTCTATCACACTTTGAATGAACCCTGCTTTCTTTCTCCAGCTGGTTTTAAAGTTTTCTACAGTTTCAATATAATGTATCTAGGTAAGGATTTAAAAAATATATTCTGCCTGGAATATTTTTGGACTTCTTGAATTATGTGATACTTTTCTTAAGCTCTGATAAGATTTCAGCCATTATCTTTACAAATATTGTCTCTACTTTCTTTTCTATCAATATTTTCTGGGAGTTTAGTTAGTACGCTAAAAATCACTGCGTTCTCTGTATCTTACCTTTCTCTTCATATTTTCTATCCTTTTGTTTTTCCATGCTGCATTTTGATTACTTCCTTCAGATTTGTCTTCTATTTTGATAATTCACTCTTCAGCTGTGTCTAATCTGATGTTAAAACCATGCCTGATTTATTAATTTGGGTTACTGTATTTCTCAGCTCTAGACTTTCTGTGTGGTTCATTTTCAAATCTGTTATTTCACTGTTTATAGGTTATAACAGTGCCCTGCTGAAATCTAAGCTTGACTTTTAACTTCTTGAACACAGTAAATAGCTCTTTTACAGTTTTTTTCTGGTAATCCCAATATTTAGTTCCTGTGGGTATATTTCTATTGTCTGTTATGTATTCTGGCTAGCACTCATGTTGTCTTTTCTCCTTATGTACCTAGTTATCTTTGCTGGACAGTTTCTGTAGAGTTATTTGAGGTCTAGGGTGAGGTTATCATCCTGAGAGAATGTTTGTTTATTTTTCCAAGCCATTAGGGGCACTAATAGTTCAGAATCACTGGATTTTATTTCTGTTCAAAATATTTGATGCTCTTCCTTTTGGTAACATATGGCTCTGTATGTCATGGGTTTCAGGCTTGGCCATGTACCTTGTCCTGGATAATGAAATGTGCGAGAATCAGCTGAGTGACTCAGTCCACCACTACAGGAAGTAGAGATATGTTCGATTGTTTTTTTTGGTTTTTGTTTTTGTTTTTAAAACAACAAAATACTGTTTAGGGAAGAAACAATAACAATCAGTGCTAGTTTAGAGGCTTAAAGAGGTCATGTGATGGAGCAAATTTTAAAAGGAGGCAAAAATTAAACAGATTTAGTCATTATTCCTGAGGATATGCAAATTGCAAAGGATAGACACTGGAAAAAAGCACATTAAAGATGATTTTTAAAATAACATTATAAGTCCTTTAAGAAAGTCATGATTATATATCTATAGGCTGAATGAAGAGACTCACTATCCTGTAGGTGACATCAGTAAGATGGTAGAATTAGAGGTCCCCTATTCATACACTCCCACAACAACAATTTGGCAGCCATCCATGGACAAAAGTGCATTTGTGGGGGCTCTGGGATCCAGATAGGATCTTGTAAAACCTTGATGCAGCCCACAACTGCCAAGGACCCATTTGAGAAAGCTGGCCCATGCCCAGGTGGCAGGCTTGCCAACTTTGGCCCTGGCTACAGACCCAGAAATAGCCTGTCCGCTTGTAGACGCAGCTACAGTCCTGTTTGGCCTTGGGCCTGCCACCAGCACTATTTGCCAAGGGACCCAAGAGGAGTCACGCCCACCAATGTCCCAAGTAACAGGCCCGCTGACCTTAGTCCTAGATTTGGACCCTGTAGTAGCCCATGATGCAGTTCCAGTCCCTCTCAGCCTTGGTCTGGGAGCAGTGCTATTGCCCAGGGACATGCTGGGAGGCACACCTGTCCTTGCTCTCAGAGGCAGACCTGCCGACCTCGGTCCAACTGCAGATCTTGAAGTGGTCCTGTAACCTGGCTCCAGATGAGCCCCGCTGCAGTCCAGGGGGCAGTTGTGCTTGACCAGAAACCAGGCTGAAGACACGTCTATCTGTGCCCTGGGGGCAGGCCCACCAACCTCGGTCCAACTGCGGATAATGAAGTGGCCCTGTAACTTGGCTCTAATACCTCTTAGCAATGGCCTATGAGCAGTCGTACCCATCCGAGGGACCCAACAAGAGACAAGCCCATTTGTATGCCCAGAGTCAGGCCTGCCAAACTCTGTCCAATTTTGGTTTTTGAAGCAGCCCTGTAAGTTGGATCCAGTCCCTCTTGGTAGTAGTCCAAAAGCAGTCCTGCCCCCCCAGCGACCAGGAGGGAGACACGCCCATCTGTGCCCCCAGAGGCAGGCCTGCAGAACTTGGTCCCGGCTGTGGACCCTACTGCAGACCTGTGACTTAGATCTAGGACTGCTCAGCTGCAGTCCAGGGCCAGTCCTGCCCACCAGGGGCCTGGCCAGTGACTTGGCAGGTGCCACACCCACCCAAGTCCTTGGTAACAGGCTCACAGACTATGGCCCACACTGTGGACCCAGCAACGGTGAATGTGATTCCTTGTCAATCGCTTTTCTTTTTTTTCAACTTCCTTCTCAGAAACAAGAGTGTCATGGTTAAATTTGGAATTATCGGGAAGAATAAAGGATGTGACAGAAGCCACCAGATACAATGGCTGGGACTATGTATTACCCCATGGGACACTCCCGATGAAGAATACCACCAGCTCTGACACACACGCAAGCCATGTTCATAAGTCACAAGGGGGAACATAGTGAAGCAGATATGAAACAGCTCATATGAGGCTTGTAATGACTCCCCATCAGTAGCAAGGAAACACAGTTGGGTTTGGTAGAAAGAGAGGCCAAAAACATGCTAAGGAATTATGAAAAACCCAAAGAACACGCTGTACTGGAGGAGTGTCCAGGTGGCCTGGACTCTGAGAGCAGATTTCTGCGGCCTTCTGTAGACCGCCTCTTTTGCCTTTCTTCTCCCAGGACACTACAATTATTAGAGAAAACAAGAAGTTTCCTTCTCCAAACACACTGATTTAGTTTTCTAGGGCTGCCATGACAAAGTGCCACATGCTGTGTGGCTTAAACAACAGAAATTTATCGCCTCATAGTCTTGGAGGCTGGAAGGCTGAGATCAAGGTGTGGCCAGGGTTGGTGCTTTCTGAGGCCATGATGGAAGGAGCTGTTCTAGCCCTGCCTCGTCGGCTTATAGACAGCCGGTATCTTCTCTCTCTGTCTCTTCATTATTGTCTTCTGTGTTTCTGTGTTCAAATTTCCCCTTAACGTAAGGACATCAGTCACACTGGTTAGGGTCCACCCTAATGACCTCACTTTAACTTGATTACCTCTGTGAAGACCCTATCTTCAAATAAGGTCACATTCTGAAGTACTGATGGTTAGGACTTCAACATATGAATTTGGGGGGGACACAATTCAACCCCTAACACACACCACGTTATTTCATGGCACTGTGCCTTGTACCTTGCACCTGGTGCAGGCCTATTCATCCTTTAAGACTTATCATTCCATCTGTGAAGGTGACCCCTAGCCCTGTCCTCCCCTCCCCACTTAACTACTCCTTCCTTGCCACCACTGACCTTGTATGTATTTCAATTAGAGCACTGTATCCTTTCAGGTGTATTCAAAATTAGCAGAAGGAGACCACACACATATAAACTGGATTAATGCCATAGTTAATTAGCCAGGGGTACAGAAGCTTCTTGCCAGCACAGGCCACAGAAGGCAGGAGCAGCGGCAGAGCACCTCCCTTGCTCCTGGTACCTTAACAGGGGGGTACAGGTGCCAGTGACCCTGTCACTGCTGGGTAAGGTGTTGCCAGATTTAGAAAAACAGTCTGATTTTTGCTGCTCTTCCCCCTGCTTTTGGGGAAGGGTCGTGTCACCATTCCAGAGGAATTCACACTAGTAACCTACACACTTGCATTTCAGGCGATGTTTACAAATACCAGGCTCTCCTGACTTCTGAACAAAATTCATTCTCAGCAACGATACAACTTAATCCAAAGAAGAGAACATCATCATTGCTTAGAGCCCTCTGAACAACATTTCTGCTTTAGTCATGTCTCAGAAAGCCTGTTTTCTTGCAGCCCATCTGGACTCTGACTTAATGACCCTTCTGGGTGGACCCTTTGCTAAGAGTGGTCTGAGGAGCATGATCCCAAATCCATTTCTCACCAGCACCTACACCACACTGTTCAGAGGGCCTCTGTTTTCTATCTCCAGCGGGAACACCTTGAGGTCGGGGCGGCTTATTAACTAGCACAGTGCATGGAATACAGCAGATTCTTAAGATGGCGGTGAGAATGAATGAACGGTGGAAGTTGGAGTCCTCCTCCTTCCAAATTGCTGAGACGCCAGAGGAGTGCTCAGCACACACCAACAACGTGGGGTCTCCTTGCTGACAGTCATCCTGAGCTCTGCCATTTTCTTCCAGATGCCCTACCCCATCAATCACTTTTAGACACTTTCTAGAAACTCTCCTCATTCCGCTTGGTATTCTTCTGGATCAAGGCCCTCCCTTCAGTGAGTTAAGGCTTTATCTGAAACAAACAAACAAACAAAACACATGCGCATGCGCACACACACACACAGAGCTTCTAACAACAGGCGTTTCCAGTGAGAAACAGTTGATCCTGTTTTCAATTTTGGCTGAGATGATGCTATCATTTAAGGGATAAATGGCAGTTTTCTTTTGTTTGGGCTTTTACTGTCAACCTCATCAGTAGAAGGTTTCAGACAAGTAAGAAACACTTAAGTTAAAATGAAGTTAAAACCACACAAGTCATCAGACATAGCAATAATGATTAAGTGGTTATCAAGCTTCACTTCTTAAACCAACTGCCCCTAAGGGTTTGATCAATGATGTATATGACTTGAGATTCTGCTGCAGTCATCGATTGGTATTATGGGAAATTTGATGGGGGGAAATGTGATTTTTCTACCCTAAGTAGAAATGTAAGCAGATAGGTTAGCGGGTCCCTGGAGAAAGAGAACCAGGAATGGATGGCTTTCTTGACATAAGAGAAGCCATTTTAGCCTAAGCCATTTTGTGATCTAAGCCGGGCCACAATGCTTGCCCTTGAACAGGTCTCAGTAACCAAGGATCTCAAGGCAACAAAGGAATGCAGGAACAGAGAAAAGGCAGCCAAACAATAGGCAGTGATAAAGCAGAGTCCTAGTTCCTCCTCAAGGGATATACATAATATACCTTTGAGTTCTGCAGGAACTAAGGCCCCTACCCAGGTGGAGGACGGAAAGAGGATGTTGACCCTCCTGACCTCAATCAACTAAACTTGGACTCTGTTGACTTTTGCCCCCAATTCTATGCTGAATTCTCCTCTGCTCAAACCTCTTCAGGAATATACATGTACCTTTAGCTTAAAAATTCCCCAATTCTTGCTGTTGGGGAGTCATTGCTTTGGGAAAGATGCCCGGTATCCTCCTTACTTGCTGCAAGTAATAACAAATCCTTCCTTCTCCTGCGCTTTGGCTTGGTTGTGTCTTTTGGCTACACTCCCACCAAGAGGTGAACCCAGTTTTCGGGTAACAGAAAGTAAAACCAAGATACCTCTTACTTCCCTCAATTACCCATGCCGTGAAAATTATCTCACATGTTTGCCTAAAATCTTGTTCATTATTGTTGAAAATATCCTGTGTAAGGATTATATTTGGGAATAGTCTGCGAAATACTCCCTAGTAAACTGTTGGTGAAAGATTTTAAGTGGTGCTAGGAAAATTTATATGTTCATTAAACATTGTTACAAATTAACTGAGGAATTAATTACAGACTACTCTCTTTTCTATTCCCTCCAGGGGGATAAATCTACTATAACTTAAGAGAAATTAGTTGTTTTATGTGTGAGAAGGTTTTACTCATAGCACAGAAGTGACATGCTTACGAAAGCTCTATTTTCTGGAGCAAATATTGGGACAAATGGTCTGAAAATGGGGCAAACTACTTAAAAATAAGGCTGTCCTAAAGAAAAGAAAGGCCTAATTGCTTTACTTATGCAATTCATTTTCCTTTTCTTTGGCTTTGATAAAGGTGAGACAGGAGGGAAGGGGGCAGGGCACAACCGTTAAAAGAATGACACAGCCATTGAGGATATGACAAAAACTGGTTAGAACCAACTAGGCCCAAGATGGCAGAAGATACAACTCCCAGTAGACCTTGAGCCTCATTAGATGCTCACTGTAATACACTAGCATATGCCAAACAACACACCCACAGGCGCCATGACACTTCTGAGGGCTACCATAAAGGCCAAGAAGTGGAAGTGCGTGGTGGCCCAATTCCTGGGAATCCCTGCCCCTTCCCCCAAATAGAATATCCCTCCCACCTGTTAGCCTATGAAATTACCCAGCCCCAAAAAACTAATCATCCTGGGCTGCTTCTGAGACAACAGCATTCTGCCTATGGAATGTACATCTCTCTAAATAAACTCTTTCACTTTACCTTGGCTCACTTTTGAATGCTTTCCTGTGTGAAGCCAAGGACCCTCACTTGGCAGCCCGTCCCAGGAACTCACCTGAAACCTGGGACATGACTATCCTCTTGCACCCCATTCTCCTGCAACAAAGGGAGGAATGAGGAACTCTAAGGAAAGGGAAATGTGATCTATGGGGAATTACTCCAGAGGCTAGCTTTGAAAGAAAGGAGCCACAGCAATGACCCCCTAAGCTGAAATCCCTACAACAACGGTTAAAAGTAAATTTTTTCCTTCCTTTCCCTTTCCTTCCTTCTTTCTTTCTTTTCCCTTGAAGTTTTATTGAGATATAATTGACAGGGCAATAATAAAGTCTACAGCATACTGATTTGACTTAACATACATCACGAAATGATGACCAAAATAAGTTTAGTGAACATCCATTATCTCACCGATACAAAATAAAAAGAGCAAAAAGGATTTACTCTCAACAAATTTTACACATAACACACAGCAGTGTTAATTATATTAACCATGTTGCACATTACATCCCTAGTAATAATTTATCTTATAACTGGAAGTTTGTACCTCTTGATGACCTTCATCCAACTCCCCCTCTCCCCCACCCCCCTCTCTTTTTCTATAAATTTGGTCTGTTTTTGTAGTATAATTGACATATAGCACCATGTTAGTTAGTTCCTGGCATACAACACAGTGATTTGAAACTTCTACACGTTACAAAATGATCACCATCTTAAGTCTAGTTACCATCTGTCACATATCACAAAGATATCACATAGTTATTGACTATATTCCTCATTCCGTACATTTCATCCCTTTGACTCATTTATTTTGTAACTGGAAGTCTGTACCTCTTAATCTCCCTATTTCACTTGAACGGTAAACTTTCAGAAAGTGGACATGGCTGTGTAACATTAGGTTGGACTTTGGAAACTGTGTATAGTGAGAAAGGTATAAATGATCATTTAGATTTAGGTTGCTTTTCAAAGTTTTAGGTTGCCTTTAAAAATAATGTTTATTAAGGTTTCACTTCAAAGTTTTAATAAAAAGTTATACTTTTAAGTAAAAAAAAAAAAAAAAAAAATGGGGGAATAGAGTTGTGTGGGCAGCAGTCCCTGCTCTAATTCTATGGGCACAATACACAGCGAACCTAATAATATATATTTGTGGACCGGCTGACTGGAAGTTGGAATCATAAGGCTAAGGTATCACTGATGCAAGTCCACAGCATAATGAAACTGAAAGCTCATTTTAAAAGGTTTAACAGGCAAATGTAAAGTTTTTTACATTTGAACTTCACAGTTCATTTACTGTGAAGTGACAGTAAATGTCACAATCCATTATGAATCTGCATCAACCACAAATTTTATCAAGCCCTTCTCAGGCCTTTACTTCCAACCTTTACTACTTACAAGTATACTCAGGCCATTTTACAAATGCATACTGCTCTCTTCTCTTTGTTTTAAGGCAAGTGCTGCAAAATCAACTATCTTCCAGGGCCAAGTAATGAAAATAGGCAAGTGGGCTGAGTGGGGCGTATGGCAAATAGGAAGCACGTGCTCTGCGTCTAAGGGGAGTATGTACTCCTCAGCTCAAGCCAGTTATTGTCCTATAGAAATGCAGGTCTAGTATGAGAAGATCTAATTTTTTTGAAGCTGAAAATCCACATTTTTATGCAAAACTTCCAATTTTTTTTTTTTTGCGGTACGCAGGCCTCTCACTGTTGTGGCCTCTCCCGTTGTAGAGCACAGGCTCCGGACGCGCAGGCTCAGCGGCCATGGCTCACGGGCCCAGCCGCTCCGCGGCATGTGGGATCTTCCCGGACCGGGGCACGAACCCGTGTCCCCTGCATCGGCAGGCGGACTCTCAACCACTGCACCACCAGGGAAGCCCCAAAACTTCCAATTTTTAAATGACAATAACAATTAAAAAAATCAAGCACTGTAGAGCAAACAAAATTTGTCCATGGCCAGACATGGTCTGTGGGCTCTTAGCATGGAAACTCCCTTCTTAGAAGGCCTCCTACAGTTTCAAGGGGTGTCCATTATTTATAGTTGTCTAAGATTTTGTGAAAAGGTTCATGTTCTATTTAGCTGCCCTCTCTATGCTTTTGTAAGCTTGGATGAAATTTTCCCTCAACTTTGATCTTTTCACTGGGCAGTCATAATTATTTTTAGTTAATTAAACTCTTTCCAATAAATGTTGGACTTTATGAGTATGTGTGTGTACACACACACACACACACACACACACACACACATATACACATAAGTTTGTGCAGAGGCAGAGAATTACATAAATTATGCATGTGTTTCTTTACTTGTATATTTTGCTTTGACACCAAGGTGTCAATTTTCTGTCCTCCTATCAGTGGAAGATCAGAGGCAAATTCCTTATTCATGGTGGAGAAAAGTGCTACACAGGGGCTCCAAATCAGCAATGATTGCTATGTTGTTCCCAAGTTAGGTCTCTTATTTTTCACATTGTATAAACGACTTGTTATAGACTACTTCTCCACTAGACACATGCTAACTGTAACTTATTCATCTCTGTACTTTCCACACCTGGCAAAATATGTGGAATGTATAAGTCGCTCAATAAATATTTATTTTACTGAAATGGACTGACCCACAGCATCAAAACTCCTTAAGTTTGTTCTCAATGCCTCTCGTCACACAATTTCAGCTTCACCTTCAGCTCATCCCCAAGGAGAACCTGGGTGATAACCAAACTGCTCTGTTCTCCAATCTTGAAAATATATTAAAACCTCTTTCCCTCTTTCTATACCTATGAAGTCTACTGGTTGCAACAAATCCAATTTAAATCTTACTTTCCTTGGGAATCCCATTCTACTACAGTGAATCTGTTCCATCTCCCAGAATCATAAACCACTTGTCATGCTCAGAAGAAACATCAGGACAATCCAATTCATTTGTTTCTACAGTAAATTTTGAAAAATTCGCCCTCAGAAAGCACTGTCTGCCCCTATCAGGTTATAAAGATACTGTGCTTCTCCACATTATGCCCAAAGAGGAAGACTAGGGTCACAAACTCAAAGGGCTGCAGAGGCCAGACAGGTTACATAAATGGACTAGTCCAATGTAAGAAAATCAGGACTGAACGACTATGGCAAAGTGGAATTCGAGTACCCCAGCATTTCCCTTCACGAAGCAACACAGGGGCTAGAGTTCCCACACTCTCCTGTTTTTAACAGGCCCAAATTGTGTGGAGCCAAACCAAACAGGTCTGTGGGCCACCAGTCTCGACCTTGTGTATCATACACTATTTTCCTAGAGTTTAGAGACCGTTTCCAAATAAAACCACGAGAGCCTATGCATGAAAAAAAACCTGGAAGTCACTAGGCATACAAACCCTAGGTCTAATAGGATCCAGTAAACTGCATTAAGTGAGTATTTTGTGATGCCTTGCCAGAGCCCTGAGCTCTAACGACACCTCAGAGAGCAACAGCCTTCCTTCGGGAAGTTTCATTAGGGGGACTTTACCCAGAGACTGAAATCTTAATCACATTGGTTGCATCTTATATACACATGTTTGAATAAGGGGTGGTTTGGTTCTTCCAGAAAGACCAGAAACCAGAAAGGCTGCAATGGGTTTTCACCAGACTCCGCTGGTCTAGAAACATGACACTCTTTCTTAACAGAAACAAACACACATTCACATAATTCAAAACATCTCAGTGGAATCAGAATAAAAGAGGGTACTAAAGTGAATTTTGACCATTTATTTTATCAAGGGCAGATTGTTGTTTTTTTCCTTTCTGTCCCACACTTCTTCTTTTGGAAATTGTTTGTCTCTAGAAATACGTATTTCTGCTGGGGCTGTCAAACGGTTCTATGAATGGGCACAGGATCTAAGCTGGCCAATGAAAAAATCCCATTTCCTGGCTGTAATAGGTGGTCCAAAAGTATGCATGACTTAAGTCAGGCCAATGAAAGACCTTATTTCAGAGATAAGGATGTTGGGATGAGGTGAGATGGTAAACTGTAGGGACTATGTAGTCCTGGATCTCCCGATACAGGGCATGGGGAGAGACTTCCTACCAACACACATGAAGATACCACTTCAAAGTGATGAAAAGAGATTCCTGATAACTATCATCTGGACACAGATCCAATCACCACTGAGGCTACTGCAAACATTGACCAATACGTAAACTTTGTGACTTGACTAAGTGTGATTTGGGTTCCTGTAAATTACATTTGAGTGCCTTGACTAACACAAGAAACATTTGTGGTTCCTATTTTTATTTAAGTAGAACACGGACCCAATAAATCAATTTCAGAAACAGGCAGCTGAATTGTACGGCTGCTTTCTGGCTCAACGTATATTTATAATTCACATTTTACGTTCTATCCATTTAAATCCAGTAATGTCAGCAAATAAACAGTTTCATATTCCCATTCAAGTACTATGATTTTTGTACTCATAATTATATCAGTAATGCCATATTCAGTACCAAAAACCTAGAAACTACCAAAAAGCATAAAAACGGACTAATTTCAAAAGTTAGGATTAAATGAACATGTCAGACATCTCTTTCCACACATTCATGTAGATTCTTGAACACATATGTTGAATTTGATCATCTATTGGGAACTACTTTCAGTATTTAAGAATTTAAGAATAAAAGGTGTGTTTACATGTGTATGCAGTGAATCCCTGGTAAAGTATTCATTTATGGTAGAATACAGAACCTTTGCATTTATCTTCTACAAGGAGTACTTCAGGAACTATGATCTAGCTGAAAATGCAGGATGAAGAGATGGCAGTTACAATGTTAAATTCCCTTAGGTCGTGTGAAACTGTCTTCCAGTTTACATTAGAATTCATTTTACTTGTGAGGGCAGAAAGCATGCTCACCTCCTCGTTCTCAATCTTGAGCGTGGCCAGTCGGGACTGCAGCTGCTGGTACCTGAGCATAAGCTCTGCCTGGACCGGCTGCTGCGCGCTGACCTGACACACCTGATGGGGAATCAGAAACCACAGTTACAACAGGGAGCCGTCCAGCCAGCCTCCAGGTGCACAGTTCTCCCATTTAAAGGCTGCAAGAATCAGGCAGATCCCCTCAAGATTCCAATTCCATATTTTACTTTTAACAGCCACCTCAAAACTTCAGTCTTAAATATGAACTTGTTATGTAAGTGGCAAGAGCAGAATGCAGCTGCTTGGCCTGGATATGACTGGGAAAAACGCAGCAGTAGGAAGCATCCCTCTAAGAAGGTGGCGGTTGCTGGAGATGGAGCTCTGATGCTGCCGTCTACCTGTGGAATAAGTTATTGCGCAGAGTGTGACGGATGATCCACGTGTACGGTCATGCAGGCCAAAGCAGGGCAGGCAGCAGAGCCTGCTGGTTACAGTCAGCTGGGTGACTACAGTAAGTTACTAAACCTCAGTTTCCTTATCTGTAAAATGGGGATAGTAAGAGTACCTATGCCATAGGGCTGTGGTGGGGATGAAATGGGATGATGTACATAAAGCACTTAGAACACTGCCTGGCACACAGTGAAAACTCAGAAAAAGTGAATAACTGTTTTCTGTATCTTCAACCATGGCTTGTCTTGCCAATTTTCAGCCAAATCATGTGATTCACCGCGAAACTGAGGAAGCCACTTGTCTTAGGCTTTGGTAGAAAGGTATCTTGGCCATGATCTCAATTATGGATAAGGTCAAAATTAAGAGCCTTTTAACTATATTAAAATCAGACTAGAGATGAACAATTTCTTTTCGTCTTTCTCATCACAGAAATGGTCTCAGCAAATGAGAGTTTCCTTTTATGGAGTCTCCAAGACATCGTAGAGATTATTGCTTCCTGGCAGAACTGGGCATAAAAAAGGGCAAGAGACTTACTATATTAAAATAATAATAGTTCAAAAAAAGTAACAACTTTTAACCCAACTGAAATCACTTGTTTGTGACATTTTATCATTCTGTGTTTAACACATTCATCCATAACTGAAAGATTAAAACCATGTGGTTTTAGAAACATAACTCTGGGTGGGATAAGCCACTCGCCTGTCAAATTCGTGTGCTATTGGCATAAAGACTGCTTACCATTTTTAATCAAGTAATTCACTCTATCAAATCAAGCAAAAATAAAATTAGGTTAGAAATATATCAGGTACATACATATACATCTTATAAGTCTTAACATTAGGTGTTTCAGAGAAAATATGACATTAAAGAAGATATCTGCCATGGAAATTATAAGTACGTCTATTTTTAAAAACATACTGTCACCACAATAAGCGAAAATTGAGTTTTTAATCTATGAGTACTGTTTTGCACAGCTGGGACACCAAGTGCTATAGAGCATGCTCCATTATTGGTTCTTCTTGTTTCCCCCTGTTCACAGACAATAAATATACCTCTGTAACTCATAAATGGTTTAAATGGAGTTTTTCCCTTGCATAAAATAGGATAGAAAGCTAACCTCATATAAAGAACCTAAGATATAATACATCCTTTCTAATGCTCGTTTTACCAGTTTGGAGATAACTTGAGTCTTAAAAAAATGGTTTGTATCTTTTTTCCTGTCTTCCATTTTCCTGCCATTTATAATTATTTTTCTTTACAGAGATCTTTAAATCAGGATTATAAGAAGTCTTCAGACAGATTCTATTGGGCCAACAAAACGCTTTGTTTTGAACTTAAATCTGAATGTCTTGTGGTGGAGAAAGAATTCTTTAACTATCCTGCAACAGTTTAGCGCTTACACCCAGGTGAGTTTGCACCTCTATTTCTTTGGCCTCTGGAGGCATTAGAGTGTTTGATCATTGCTTTAAAAGGTGGTAGTGGTTGATTGTTGAGAGTATTGTAGTAGGATCCCATGCAAAGGCAGCCAAGAGAAGACAACTGGGAATTTTTACAACTGCTGGGTACAGCAGGGGAAGAGTAATGTAAGTTAAGAGACAATTCGTTAGTTTTAAGATAATCAATTACTGACCTCATCACCCATGTGAGACTGAAACTCAAACTTCATTGGTGGACAGAACGCAGCAGGGTACATCTCCATGAATCTCTGCTTATCACTCCTGGGCTCCAAATTGTCAACTGCATTCTCAATAATGTCTAAGCCTTCGTGTCTGGAGGTTTCAAGGTTATACTCCGCAGAGAGATATGTTCTCAGGGCTCTGTTTAGACTTGCATGGTAGCCAAGATCACAGCACTTAAAAAGTAAGAGAACACCACATATAAAAATTAACTCAAAATGGACCACAACTTAAATGTGACAGCTAGAACCATAAAATTCTTAGGAGCAAACCTTCATTACCTTGCATTAGGCATTGGTTTTTTGGATATAGTATCCAAAGCACAAGCAACAAAAGAAAAAATAAATTGGGTTTCATCGAATTTGAAGACTTTTGTGCTTCAAAGGGCACTATCAAGTAAAAAGATAACCCACATCACGGGAAAAATATTTTGCAAATCATGTTATCTGATAAGGAATTTGTATCTAGAATATATAAAGAACTCTGACAACTCAATAATAAATAGACATATAGCCCAATTAAAAAAATGGGCAATGGATCTGCTAGGTATTTCTTAAAAAATACATATACAAATTGTCGAAAGCATATGAAAAGATGCTCAACATCATTTGCCATCAGGGAAATGCAAATCAAAACCACATGTGATACCACTAGGATGGTTAAAATAAAAAAGACAGGAAATAACAAGGATTGGGGAGGATGTGGAGAAACTGGAACCCTCATACACTGCAGATGGGAATGTAAAATGTTGCAGTCACTCTGGAAAAGAGCCTGGCAGTTTTTCAAAGGTTAAACATATGACTTGGCAATTCCATTCCTAGGAATATATAAAAAAAGAGATAAAACATATGACTTGGCAATTCCATTCCTAGGAATATATAAAAAAAGAGATAAAACATATGACTTGGCAATTCCATTCCTAGGAATATATAAAAAAGAGATAAAACTTGTACATGAATGTTTCTGGCAGTATTATTAATAGCTGAAAAGTGGAAACTAAGTGTCCATCAATAAATGAATAAACAAAACATTTTCAGCCATAAAAAGGAATGAAGTACTGATACATGCTACAACATGGGTCAGCCACACATTGTATGACTCCATTGATACGAATATCCAGAATAGGCAAATTTATAGAGAGAGAAGGTAGATTAGTGGTTACCTAGGGCTGCGGGATGAAGGAATTAGGAAGTGATGGCTAAGGGGTGCAGGATTTTTTGGAGTAATGAAAATGTTCTAAAATTGATTGTGGCAACATATACACAACACTGTGGATATAATAAAAGCCAACTGTGGATTTTTAATGGGTTAAATGTATGGTATGTGAATAATATCTCAATAAAGCTATTAAAAAATAAAAGAAGCAAAATCAAATACAGAAAAGAAATAATGAAAAAATAGCTTTCAAGTTTGTTCATGCATACTGAGATTGATACAGTGATCTACTGAAATCCTTCTGGGATGCAAACATACTAACTGTAGTATTTTGATGTTTGTATAATTTACTGAAGACAACAATAATCTGTACTCTTTCTGAAATGGGAAAAACAGGTTTGACTCTGCCAAAATAGCCCAGTCATGCCTTCTGTCTTATCTCTAGAATAAAATTTTTCAGTAAGAAATGACTGGCTAAAGTCCTTCTATCAGAGACAGAATTTTGTTTAGTATTCCTAGGAATACAAGGGCTTTGGGCTTCGATCTTCACTATCTTTAATTTGTATTTATTTATTCATATTGCATTTTAAGGGAATATAATTTTAAACAATGTAACTCTGGATACTAGTCAGTTATAAATTACTGACAGAATTTTAAATTTGTACATAAAAGCAATATAAATCTCTTAAAGAGAAAACAAGTGGTTTTAAAGTACAAAATCAGGTCATCCCTATATTGTTCTAATGAAGTTCAATCAATTCAATTTGATTCAATTCAACTCAGCTCACTAATTGGCCATCTACAGATGCCTGGGCATTTGCTAGGCTCCAGGAATACGAAAACTGGAACACAGTAAAATATAATCTCCATTCTCAAGGAATTCAAGTATAAGTTGTTCGTCAGTTTGCTACTAAAAGAGTAGTAGAAGGGTGCAAAGGACACAACTTGTCTTATGTTTTATGAAGGTACAGATTTAATCACTGACCTGTCCTTAGAAATGCTAACACATTTAATTCCACCCTCACCCTCCAATTTCATAATGCTTAAATTTGGGATTTTTACATAAACATATTATAAAATCTTGGTTTTCAAAGTGTGGTCTGTGGACCAGCAGCAAATGCAGACTCCTGGGACCCACCGCTGACCCACTGAATTAGAATCTGAAGTTAAAAAAGAAATACGCACGTTGATTCATATACACGCTAAAGTTTGAGAAGCACTGCACTGAAACAATCAGGTAAAAGGGTCTTGAACCCTGTCCTTTAGGGGTGCCATTTCTCCAAACAGGCCAGAGAATCGACTTGATTAAAGATTACTTGATTTAAAAAAGCAGACAGTAGCTGCCACATCACAATTACAAATATAAGCAAAACATAGTTGCGAGATGCAGCAATCAGTCTCCGCGTTAATACATTTCCAGCGGAATCAGCTGCACTCAAATACAGAGACTGATTTTCAGTTAATTAAAAAATTCTAGCCTCAGATGAGCAAAGTCCTCTTTTATTCCTCTTACTCCTCAAAATCCATAATGGTTCTGTGTAGCAGCTTTATACACCTCAGAGGGACTGAAAAATTATTCTTTCAATAACACCTCATCGTATGAAAACATAAATTTGTGAAGGAAATGGCCTCATTTCTTTGAGATGTACCAGTGCTTCAAAACACCCTACTATTCTGAAAGAAGGCAGATTCAACTTGATTATAATGAAGCAGATCACACAAGCTCCTTTACTTTATGAGTACTGATCCCAATGGGACTTAATAGAAAATTGATATTGAGAGGAAACAACCCAGAGAAAAGCCTTTTCTTCCCCCCAACAAAAACCAAGTCTCTTTTCAACTTAAAAGAGAAAGGAAAAAAGAGAAGAAGAATGAAGGAAAAAGAGGAAGAAAAAGAAAGAAATTCAACCCCAACTATCCACTTGAATTACAGCTCTGAAAAATACATACCAAATTTTCATTACTTCCAGACTTAGTTCACTCCTCAAATTTCTAAGTGTGGCTTCTTTGGGGAATAAATGTCAAGATTTCAAAAGTACCAGTGCATGTTTCCACACGCAGCTCAGCCACACAAAGTTGGTGAGTCTGGTCCCAGTAAGACACCCCTTATTTCACTGTTGTTTCCTAATAATTTGGGGAGAAGCATGCATGTGGCTTCATAATCAGCCCAGGGGCCTCCCTGGGTGTCTTCTGGACTTTGAGAACTTAGTAGGTTTCTGTGATGAGCTTTGATGGAAAATTTCCTTCTCCGACCTCTACCAATACTTTCCAGCCTGTGAGGTCATGTAACTGGCATGATTTTGTTACTTGTGATATGCAGCTTTTTCTACACTGTAGGCTTTTTAACCATCCAGAACTTTAAAAGAAACAAGAAACAGCAATAAAATTCTTTTTCAAGGTCTCCTGAGACAGCAAGACCTGTCACAGCCATTTTTTTTTTCTAAACTGGAAGCTAAAATGACACTGGATATGTTAGGATTCAAGATACTTGGTTAAAAGGCCTAAAGTAATTCTACGGAGCTTATGAATTATTAATGACAACACGAAGAGCCAGCTTCTACACAAAGAGTTGAATTATAACCCAAGTGCCCAAGTGCATTTAATGATGAAAATACATAAGAAACCAATAAAATATTTCATGAAAACAAAATAGTGTTGTTCTGATGGATGAAAAACTCTGAATGGCTATATTAAATTATGGATTAAAGCTGGGGAAGGAAAGACTGTTAGAAGTCGAAGGCTGTATTTTTTTTTTTAATATCCTAAGAGCTGCCAAGATAGATTCCACTAGGCATTAGTCTGTAGCACCACAGTAAGGCTAATTTCCTTAGGCAAAAGTGTTACAAATAGTATAAAAAAAAATGAAGATGAAATCTAGGTACTGAGGCCAGTGACAAATACTTTTTCTTGTCCCAAAGGCTGAGAGATTGGTTCAAGTATACTTGGTGGGTATAATGTCAGGATGTCAGGTATAACTGGATCATAGCTGTTCCGGGAGACAACTTTTTCTTTTTTTTGAAATAAACTCCATGACATGAGAAGCCCTAGTGGGGTAGAAGTTTGGGCCTAGATGGGATTACCATAATGGAAAACAAGTCCTACATACATGCTTCCAGAACAGTAACAGCCAATGTCATTTGCAGGGCAGCCCAGGAAGTGGCTGGAGGGCAGCCCCAAGCCTGTATGTCACTCCAGAATTAAGTGGTTGTCATGAGAATGGAGAGGGAAGAAATCCTGAAGTATTCAGTCTTAACTTCATCACTCCTGCCTCTGTCTGAGAAGCTTCCATGATCTTTTCTTGTGGGTCCTATCCCTGGCTTTTAATAAGTTTGGCTTTGACCATTCCAGAACCATGGATATTGTGTAAAGACTCAGTCTGCCCCTTCTTTTCGGTCTTTCTGAAAAATAGTGCAACCCAAGCAAACTGAACTGCAAAATACAGCTTTCACATGACCATGGGTAGCTTTCAAAGACCAGAAATAGACACTCTCAGAGCTTTTACAGTAGATGTCAAGAAGAAAGTTGATTTCTCCTGTGTAAGTATCTTTGTCCTTCACTAATTTCTTCTCTAGCTATTCAGTACCTCAGGCAAGATACCGCAAACACATTTTGTGAGACAGAGGCATCTTGTGGAACTGAACTGTATGTCTAAATTACAGGCAACTTTTACACACCTGCTTTCACCTCTGGGCTCCTGATGGTCCCTAGCTGACAATTTAATTTTTGCTGCTACTTTAACTGCAGCTGAGCATTTAGCCAAACTTGTTTTGAGTTTCTCTTTAGCATGGAAAAGGTCAAAATGGTACATCGGTGTGATACCAATGGATACAAAGTAGGAAACAGGAGAAGGAGAACAGAGGTTGCATAGCCTGAGCCAATGAGTAGGCTGAATAATCTTTTGTTGCCTAATACAGCTCCCACCCACAGGGGCAATTATTTCCTTCAGAGGAGCTGCTACTGGACTCATTTTTTTCCCAGGCCAAATCTCTGTAACTACCCTGAATCAAATCACAAGAGAGGAGAGAGAACAATAAACCAAGCCTCAATTAATACAGGTCAGGTGATACATGCTATGGAGAAAAGAGTCAGAGGTACACGGAGTGCTGGGGGAAGGGCATTGCTCTTTTATATAGGACAGCCGGGTGTCACATGAATGTAAAGGAGGAGTATTGTAAAGCTCTGGAAGAAAGAGTGCTCTAGACAAAAACGAGAAAGGCCCCAGGCAAGAAAAAGCTTAGTGGGTCTGGGTAAGAGAAAGGCCTGTGTACCTGAAGCATGGTGGCTAAGGGGAAAGTTGCAGGAGATGACACTGAGTGGCAGGTGGGTGCCAGTTCACATAGCGTCTTAGTGAATAGTTTGGATTTTATTCTAATGGAGAGTTTTAAATAGGGATTACAGGTCTGATTTATCTTTTTTAATACTTTGGTTGCTTGGGAAGAGAATGAATTATTGATTGGAAGGTCTTAGTGCTCAGTTGGACATCTTAGGAAGCTGTTGCTTCCTAAGTGCAGGCAAGAGATGAAGAGGCTTTGTCTCAGAGACTGAGAGTGCAAGTAGTGAGAAATACCAAGGTTTGGGATATTTTGGACGTAGAGATGGTAAGATATGCTGATGCGTTTATACGTGGGGAATGAGAGAACTGGGTTTTTGGCTTGGGCCACTGGGTGGAAAGTGGTACCATTTTCTGAGATGTAAACAATGGATAAGAAAAAGTTGTTACATGTGTGAAGGATGATGATGACAGTAGGGGCAAATGTTCAAGGTGTCTACAGACATCTGGTTAGAGATGTCCAGGAGGCAGTGGATATGCAAATCTGAAGCCCAGGAATATGATTAAGGCTGGTGAAAAAAAATCTAGGAACCATCAGAGAGTATTTAAGGCAAGGGACCAAGAGAAAAAGAAACACAAAGGATCACGCCTTAGGCAACTTTCACGACATTCAAAGGTACAGCCAAGATGGAAAAGCAAGCACTGGAGCCTGAGAAAGTGCAGCCTATACGGCAGGTGGATGCAGTTTCTTTAACAAAGGCCCACAGCATCTCCATTGGAAGGAATGTTTAAAGCCATCCACTTTGGTCAACCAACTCATTTCAGTTTTTAAATACCCTTTCTTCCATGCAGGGATAAAAACACGCATACATCAGTTTACATGATAACTACACTGTCCTAACCCATCTAACATCACCTCTTTATAATCTTCCGGATAAGAGTTCAGGCCTAATGGAGACTACAATATTAAAATTCGGCAGGTTTTCGTGGATAAATTTTAATACTATTATGTAGTGGGGGAAAAGTCAAACTAATTAAGAAAAATCTGAACTCTGAATAAAATGCTTTTCAAATAAAAATATGTCCCTAGAGACAAAAGGATAGCTGATTATTTAGAAGTGATAAAAAACATGGCATGCGGTATACAATGTAACCTAACTTCAATCTTATTCTGTAGAAATGGCTAATAAAACACATGACAGAAATCTCTACCAAGAAAATTAGCTGGAACAGGGGATTTTCTATGGCAATATTCCATAATAGTAACAAAGATTTATCCTTCAAGCTTCAAAGTGACCTGCAAACGTTTACAGGGAGTAATTGGAGACTGTGAAACTGTACTGTAAGGATGACAGGTACTTTATTATTATGGGGCAGGTGCTCAGGGACAAAGCACTAATAGAATCTTACTGTTGAGGATTTTGTTTCTCTGACTACCTTTTGAGGGTGGGTAGGTGTGGAACTGGACTGAAAGAGGTTATATTACCAGTTCTGCAATCTTAAAACCAGTTGGTTTAAGAATTTCAGATATACAGACTAGTGAATATGATTATAGATCAGAGATTCCTAGCATTAAGACTTGTACTCTCCCCAACTCTTTTTTCTTAGCAAATCATAATCACTTGAAAATTTCAGCATTCAATCACAAATATATTTGTTGCCTGTATGATTTTTCTTCTTGTTGTAGTACATCCTAATTTTTACAGAATAATAGTTATAGTCTCTTCTGCACTTAATGTTGGGAATATTTAATGATAACAGATACAAAATCTATTATTTACAAAACTACAATCTATTTTACCCTATAATTATGCCTTTATTCTCCCAAACCAATTAAATTTCCTTTGGCCAATACTTGCAATTCATATTAATTTTTTTGAATGACATAATAAAAACCTCACTGTGAAATTAACTTTGTTCACTTCCCACCTGATTCCAAAGTAAGAGACTGTTACTCTACAAACTAAAATTTACTTAAAACTTTCTTCAGAGACAGAGGAAAAGCCATCTCAACAATCTTCTGCTTAAGTGACACTCTGGATTAACTAATACTCAGTTCATTTTATAAAGCAGAGGTTGGCCAACTATGCAGCCTGTGAACAAAATCCAACCCATGGCCTGATATGATAAACGAAGTTTGACTGCCACATAACCATATCCATTTGCTTACTTACTATGGCTACTCCTGCACTATAAGGCTCACAAAGCCTAGAATATTTACTACCTGGCCTTTTACAGAGGAAGTTTGTCAACTCCTGCTCTAAAGCATAGTGACCAATGCCACTGTGAATATACACAGTTAATAGGCCCTCTCTAATACTCCTGTACATTTCTGCTCAAACAATTAGTCTGTATGCCTTCAAGAGTTGATTGTACAGGGACTTGCCTGGTGGCTCAGTGGTTAAGGATCCGCCTGCCAATGCAGGAGACACAGGTTTGAGACCTGGTCTGGGAAGATCCCACATGCCGTGGAGCAAATAAGCCCATGCACCACAACTACTGAGCCTGCGCTGTAGAGCCCGCGAGCCACAACTACTGAGCCCACGTGCCACAACTACTGAAACCCATGTGCCTAGAGCCTGTGCTCTGCAACAAGAGAAGCCTCCGCAATGAGAAGCCCGCACACTGCAACAAAGGGTAGCCCCTGCTCACCGCAACTAGAGAAAGTCCACCCATAGCAACGAAGACCCAACACAACCAAAAATAAATAAAATAAATTTATATATAAAAAAGAGCTGATTGTATAATATCTGTGCCATTTATATTTATTATAATTTAATTAAATATTAAATAAACTGATAAAATAATTGAGAAAGGAGCTGTTGGAAGATTTAAGAGTAAACAAAATTGTTATCAAATTAGGCACAATTGCCAACTGTGCAAGACTGTGAAAACACTGTATAGATCCAAAATATTTTTTCTTGTGTGTTAAAAAAAATTTTAAAGTAGAAATCATAGATAATACACAGTGGGTGTGGTTGTACATAGGAAGACTGACTATTCAAAATTCTGTACAAAAAGATAAATAATAATTTAAAGATTAGCAAGTTCAAGTACATTGGTATACTTTAGATTAAAATATTTAAGGCATGGTTTTAATCATTTTTTATAACTCCCTGCTTTTTCCGTTTCTAAATGTAAAACATGCCAAACTTACAGATAGGTGCAAAATATATACAGTCAGCCCTCCATATCCACAGGTTCCACATCCATGAATATGAAGGACCGACTGACTTTAAAGGACTTAAGCATCCTTGGATTTTGAAGGATGCTCCTGGAACCAATTACCTGTGGATACGAGGGACAACTGCATACTTTTAAATAAATAAAATATTACAGGTATTTCATAAGTCCTCTAACCCCGCCAATTGCAACCCCCTCCATCCTCCCTAAAGATAACTCAGTATCTGGAGTATCCAAACTAACATTGATAGGTAAAGGTGAAGTTTATCTAAAACAGATAAAATTGGAATTATTAAATTAAAAAAAACATTAGATCACCTCCAAATCTATAGGAAAGACTTGAACTAATCTATCAAATTGTTGCAGTGTTAGTTTTTAGACCTGTAGTCGTTAACAAAAGAGGATTCCATTAAATAGGGTGTCAGTGATATATATGTAAATTTATACTCTGAAGTGCCTGAAAATATTTTCTTAAATTATCATTCCTGTTTAATTTACATTATTAATTTGTACTCTAAGAAGGCATTTTGCTGACCAAAAGTAAATTATCGCCCAGATGTTGCTGAGTTCCAAATTAGTAGATTTTCAATTTAATAAAATCCAAATTCAAGAGGTTTTAGAATATCCATAGTTTGTTGCAAGGGAAAAACCTTAACTATATATGATGAAGGAATCAGAGCTATATCACCATACGCTAGTGATCAATTTCAGTAACACTATCAGTGGGCCAAACATACGTTGTTACATACCTACATAAGACACAGCAATACCACCCATGGTGTATTCCATTGCAAAGTGCTTAACTTGAATCCATAAAGCCTTTATGTGGTGTTTGCTTTGTAGGAAATATAAGGGATGGAGAAATGGGCTAAATAAAAACACAACAAATGATCAGACAAATTGAGAAGCTGAGATTTTCTAGGGAACTCCTGTCTCCTCAACAACTGTCTCTTTAACAAGGGACTTGGCTGGATAAAAAAAGACTAAAGGGACACATCACACAGATCCAACATGTGATCTAAATTGGATCTAGTCTAGACATACCAGCTGAGAAACATTTTGGGGAGGGGGGATTCACAAATGGGAATGTGGCGGTTATTAGACGAGACAAAATTTTTCTGAAATGGAAGGATGGGAGATGAATGACTGAAAAAAGGGAGTTGAAAAGCTATATGTAAAATGTGATTTCATACTCTCTGGTCTAAAAATGTGTGTGTGGACACAGAAAAAGTCTACATTTTAACAGTGACGATCTCAGGTGGTAAGAATGTGATCATTTTATTTTCGTTTGTAGTATTTTCTAGATTTCTACAATGTAAATGTAGTGCTTCTATAATAAGACTAGTTTTTTTTTTTTTAACATCTTTATTGGGGTATAATTGCTTTACAATGGTGTGTTAGTTTCTGCTTTATAACAAAGTGAATCAGTTATACATATACATATGTTCCCATATCTCTTCCCTCTTGCGTCTCCCTCCCTCCCACCCTCTCTATCCCACCCCTCCAGGCTGTCACAAAGCACCGAGCCAATATCCCTGTGCCATGCGGCTGCTTCCCACTAGCTATCTACCTTACTACGTTTGTTAATGTGTATATGTCCATGACTCTCTCTCGCCCTGTCACAGCTCACCCTTCCCCCTCCCCATAACCTCAAGTCCGTTCTCTAGGAGGTCTGCGTCTTTATTCCTGCCTTACCCCTAGGTTCTTCATGACATTTTTTTTTTCTTAAATTCCATATATATGTGTTAGCATACGGTATTTGTCTTTTTCTTTCTGACTTACTTCACTCTGTATGACAGACTCTAGGTCTATCCACCTCATTACAAATAGCTCAATTTCGTTTCTTTTTATGGCTGAGTAATATTCCATTGTATATATGTGCCACATCTTCTTTATCCATTCATCCGATGATGGGCACTTAGGTTGTTTCCATCTCCGGGCTATTGTAAATAGAGCTGCAATGAACATTTTGGTACATGACTCTTTTTGAATTATGGTTTTCTCAGGGTATATGCCCAGTAGTGGGATTGCTGGGTCATATGGTAGTTCTATTTGTAGTTTTTTAAGGAACCTCCATACTGTTCTCCATAGTGGCTGAACCAATTCACATTCCCACCAGCAGTGCAAGAGTGTTCCCTTTTCTCCACACCCTCTCCAGCATTTATTGTTTCTAGATTTTTTGATGATGGCCATTCTGACTGGTGTGAGATGATATCTCATTGTAGTTTTGATTTGCATTTCTCTAATGATTAATGATGTTGAGCATTCTTTCATGTGTTTGTTGGCAGTCTGTATATCTTCTTTGGAGAAATGTCTATTTAGGTCTTCTGCCCATTTTTGGATTGGGTTGTTTGTTTTTTTGTTATTGAGCTGCATGAGCTGCTTGTAAATATTGGAGATTAATCCTTTGTTGGTTGCTTCATTTGCAAATATTTTCTCCCATTCTGAGGGTTGTCTTTTGGTCTTGTTTATGGTTTCCTTTGCTGTGCAAAAGCTTTGAAGTTTCATTAGGTCCCATTTGTTTATTTTTGTTGTTATTTCCATTTCTCTAGGAGGTGGGTCAGAAAGGATCTTGCTGTGATTTATGTCATAGAGTGTTCTGCCTATGTTTTCCTCTAAGAGTTTGATAGTTTCTGGCCTTATATTTAGGTCTTTAATCCATTTTGAGCTTATTTTTGTGTATGGTGTTAGGGAGTGATCTAATCTCATACTTTTACATGTACCTGTCCAGTTTTCCCAGCACCACTTATTGAAGAGGCTGTCCTTTCTCCACTGTACATTCCTGCCACCTTTATCAAAGATAAGGTGTCCATATGTGCATGGGTTTATCTCTGGGCTTTCTATCCTGTTCCATTGATCTATCTTTCTGTTTTTGTGCCAGTACCATACTGTCTTGATAACTGTAGCTTTGTAGTATAGTCTGAAGTCAGGGAGCCTGATTCCTCCAGTTCCTTTTTTCGTTCTCAAGATTGCTTTGGCTATTCGGGGTCTTTTGTGTTTCCATACAAATTGCAAAATTTTTTGTTCTAGTTCTGTGAAAAATGCCAGTGGTAGTTTGATAGGGATTGCATTGAATCTATAGATTGCTTTGGGTAGTAGAGTCATTTTCACAATGTTGATTCTTCCAATCCAAGAACATGGTATATCTCTCCATCTATTTGTATCATCTTTAATTTCTTTCATCAGTGTCTTATAATTTTCTGCATACAGGTCTTTTGTCTCCTTAGGTAGGTTTATTCCTAGATATTAATAAGACTAGTTTTAAAACAAATTCTATGGAAAATATATGTGACTTTTTTATATCAATAGATTCATTCATCATCATGTATGATAGAAAAATTTTAAGAAAGGCGACAGATACTGACTTGAGTAGAAGCCAAGAGAAACTGGAGGTCTGTATAAAAAAGGTCTCAACTTGAATTCTTTGACTATTTATAATGCTTTGATTTAATCAAGATACATTTAGTATCTTCCATGTCATTTCACATATTAAATGTTTTTGATGCTGTATTAAGTGTCTTAAGACAGCATTAAAAATGTTGTCTTAACTTTTTCTCACTAGAGGTATAATAATGATTATACCTTCTAATAATTATTAGCTCAGTATAAAAGGTATTTTGCTAAATAGGCTCACACGGGAGCATAAAGGATTCTAGGTGCCTTTGCATAATAATCCGTTCCTTTTTCATCATGAAGGGTCAAGCTTAATCGTTTTTAAGATCACCACCGTATATGTAAGTTGGGTTCCTACAAAATAAGCAGCCATTTTAGAATGTACATAGTCACATTCTGATTGCCTTGAAAGTGGGTCAACGAACCTGAAGCATGCTTTTCACTAAAAGAGTACTCAATTTCTTTTGAATGTGACAACATACCAATTTCATAACATTTCTTTTAAAATTCATATTTAAGTTGTATCCTTTTAGAATTGTATAACATTTCTTTTAAAATTCATATTTAAGTTGTATCATTTGAGAATTGTTTACATTTTATTTTATTTATTTATTTTTGGCTGCGTTGGGTCTTCATTGCTATGGGTGGACTTTCTCTAGTTGCTGCCAGCGGGGGCTACTCTTTCACTGCGTTGCGCAGGCTTCTCATTGCAGTGGCTTCTCTTCCTGCAGAGCACGGGCTCTGGGCGCACGGGCTTCAGTAGTTGTGGCATGCAGGCTCAGTAGCTGTGGTTCACGGGCTCTAGAGTGCAGGCTCAGTAGTTGTGGCGCACAGGCTTAAGTTGCTCCGCGGCATGTGGGATCTTTCCGTACCAGGGCTCGAACCTGTGTCCCCTGCATTGGCAGGTGGATTCTTAACCACTGCGCCACCAGGGAAATCCAACAGTTTTTAGTCCATTTCTACTTTTGGAAGCTTGCTGGCCCGCGCGGGGCTTGCCCTGGGGTGCTCTCCTAAAGAAGGAGGTCCTGGCGGTGAAGAAGTCCTCGGCGTCTTCCTCCAGGCTGCTGTAGCCGCTGCTCATGCTGCTGGTCCCGTCACGCGCGGGCTGCCTCCCCGGGGCGCTGGCAGCCAGGCAGGGGGTGCCACGCCCGCCCGCCCCGCGAGGTTCCCGGCGCACGCGCCCCGAGCCGCTGGCGGGCTGTCCCGCTGCGGCCGTCGCTCAATCTACATTTTAAATTTAAGGCTGATCTTTAAAAAAATCCAGCTTTCTAAAAATAAAATTGAAAATACTTGGCATATTTAACTATTTATTTATATCAGAATTATTTTGATCTGGAGGTTAAAATGTCTGAGTTTGAAACCTAACGTAACAGTTGTGTAATGTTTGGCAAGTTACCCAGCTAGCTAAGCCTCCGTCAGTTCTTTTAATCTATAAAATAGTATTTACCTCACAAGGTTATGATGATTAGATGAAATTATGCTTAGAAACCTAGGTGCCTGTCACATAGTAAGAGTTCAATAAATATCCACAACCATGATGGTGACTCACATAATCCTGACATGCTCTTCTTGTCCTATATATACTAACGGTACCAAGGACGCTACTGTACATCTCCACACAGGTGCCCCACAGGTATCTCAACCTTACTACATGTAACAGAACTATTGTTCCTCTTCAGGGTCCCTATCTCAGTAAAGTGTACATCATTAACCTAGTTATTCAAGACCTGAGCCTAGGAGTCACTTTTTTTTTTTTTTTTTTTTTTTTTTTTTTGCGGTACACGGGCCTCTCACTGTTGTGGCCTCTCCCGTTGTTGCGGAGCACAGGCTCCGGACGCGCAGGCTCAGCGGCCATGGCTCACGGGCCCAGCCGCTCCGCGGCATGTGGGATATTCCCGCACTGGGGCACGAACCCGTGTCCCCTGCATCGGCAGGCAGACTCTCAACCACTGCGCCACCAGGGAAGCCCTAGGAGTCACTTTTATCCTTTTTTTTTTTTTAAACCCACCACCCCAGTTTTCTTTTAGCTTTATTTTCAATATATTTTGAATTCAACCACTTCTCACAGGTCTATTGCTACCACGCCAGTCCAAGCCAGCATCATCTCTGGCCCGGACAATTGCAAAAGACCCTAGATATAGCTTGCTTTTTTCACACTTGTCCTCCTCACCTACCTCAGTCTATTTTCCACCCCGATGCCAGAGTAAGTCTTTAAAATGTAAATCACGTGATGTCACTTCCTTGCTTCAAACCCTTCACTGGCTTCACACCAAACTTAGAGCAAAAGCTAACCCCTTTTCCCTGTCCAAAGGCCCCTAAGTGATTGGGCTTCTGCCCCTCCTTCTCTCCCAGAACCTTTTCCTCGCTCGCTCCTCTCCAGCCATACTGGCCTCTGCTATTCTCGAGCATCTTGAACTTGCCAAACACACCTCCACCTCTGTACCTGGAGCCTTGCCAGTGCTTCTATATGAGGGACATCTTGCTATCCTGGAGCATCTTGAACTTGCCAAACTCACCTCCGCCTCTATACCTGGAGCCTTGCCAGTCCTTCTATATGAGGGATTCCTTCCCCATTAGCAAATATAGCTCTGCAGCTCACTTCTCTGCTCAAACGTCAGGCTTTTCTGACATGCCATCAACAGAAGCACCCCCAGAGCTCTGTTTTATTTTTCTTCATGGCACTGTTACTACTACAACAATAAGTTACTACTTACATACATATTAAATATAAATATTTAATATATAAGCATATAATATATTACATATATTACATACATATATTATATATGTGCAAATGTTTTTATGGCTTGTCTCCCCAACTAGTACATAAACTCCATGGAGGTGAGCACTCTGTTTTGTTCATTGCTGGATCCCCATTATCAAGAATAGTACTTGGTACCTTGTACGTATTAAAGAAGCACTTTTCAAGATACAGAGACTTATCTATCCTCTTGTTAAATTGGCTTGGGTTTAGTGAAGTACTCCAATCACTACTAAAATAAGCCCTAAACAAAAAAAGCAAGCGGAGCTGTTACAAGAATTAGTTCTTCTATATTCCATTCATTTTGCAGAATCCTTACAGATCTAAGTTTGAAAGCAGGGGTCATAAAATTTTTTATTTTTATTCAGGAAAACTAGCAGCAATCTAGCAGAAAAAAAATCCTTTTATTTCATCAGAGTGTTAGAAGAAAAAAAAATTTTTTTTTAAAGCTTCTGTATTTAAAACAATTAAGTGATTACTTACTTGGTTGAAATACTTGTAACAAAGGAAAAGAGAAAAAAGTTTTCCCTGGTTTTATTTATTACTAACTGGTTTTGTATAAAGAAATTATGATATTATATGAGATAAAATTGTTTTTACACTTAAATAAAAGGAAAAAGTCACATCAGAGTGTTAATGAACTAAAAATGAACTAAAAAATCTTTTGTAACAATTCTTAGCAATTCTTTTGTAAAAGTCCCCAACTGTGGCTCTAAAATAATCGCTAAATATCTGAGACTTAATGCACCATAAAAATAGTTGTTTTAACCTACGATATGACTAAATTATGACAGACACTATAAGCCATAGAAAATAATCTTATATTATCGGCTGTTGAATTCAATCACTGCAAAGCAGTATACAAGTAAAATTCCCGCAGATAACTCTCTGAACTTCACACTTCATCTGTGTTTTCCTTATGACACATCACTTTTTATCTTCTATTTGCAGATCTTGGCGTTTTTGGACCCAGGATTTTTGTCTGTTTTATTTATATCCTACAGTATTAGCACAATGACTGGGCTACTCAGTGGATGATTTCTGAATGAAAGAATGAGTGATGCTGAGGGTCAAAGTTGGGGAATAATGGCAGTAAACACTGCACAAATATAATAGTAGACATACACTTGGAGTGTTCTAAATGAGCCCGATTAGTGCTTTTTTTATATCATATCCTATAAAAGTAAAGAGAGTTAGATAATAAAAGTGGTTTCTGTGTATCCTATTTTGCTTCACAGTATTTATCACAACTGTCATAAAGCAATCATTTGTGTAGTCATTTGCTTAACATTTTTTTTTTCCACTTTAAATTCCACGGGGTAAGAACTGTTTATCTATGGCTTCACAGAGCCTCAGCATCTCACAATAGTAGGGGTCCAATAAATATATTTCGAATCAATGAACACAGTTAGGGCTGTGCCACTGCATCATTTGAAAATGCCTGGACCCCCTTCCTAGCTGAGTCTTCCAGATACTCACAGCTTCACAGAACTTCATAATTCGTTTTTCAGTGGTTTTAGGATGCACAGTGTTTCACATGCATCTTACAATTTATTGTGTCTTAGTATTCTGTGTAGTTTAATTGGCAGCGTTTTTTTCCTGAGAATTACATAAAACAACATTGTTTTAATAAATGATGGTGTTTTAGAATCAAGGAAATGCGATTACTGCTAATTCCATCTTGGTATGGAAAGTATAAAAACTTCAAGTACTTACATCAATTAAATCTGAAAGATCATGAATATAATACTTGAAAACTGAGGCATTGGTTGCTTCAAGGGTTAGGAGATATTCATTCCGTGCCTTAATCGACTTTAGCTTGTTTTCCGAATACTTTGCTTGTCTCTGGAAATGAAGAAGATCCAGGCATTGGGGAAAACAATGAAGTCATTTTAAAACAAGACAGGGAAACATACATGAATTTCTATTCATCTAAACAATTTATTCAACATATACAAATGACCTTCGAAGTCCTTTGAGAAAAGTACATTTCGAATCTGAATTAAATAAATGAAAATTACCCAGCGATGAGGAAAAACATCAACGTATACGGGCGCCAGGCCCATTTGCAATGAAATCTCTTTGTTAATATTCAAAGTTCTCTACATTGTGTATTGGATACTTGGCATTCACCACTGAATGAGGTCCAGCTGTTATTACATGATTTTTATGTTTCTAACACATTTTTTCATTCCCGTGGGAGGAAATGCATGTCACTTCACAGTAATTTACAATGTGTGTCTATCAGCTGTTGCATCAGTGTTCCTAGGTTTGTCACCTCCAGTGAGGACAGAAAGGCTCTGCAGTCTTGTACTTACTTTTTCCTTCATTTTTTCAATTTTCTTCACAGAGCTTCGCCGCTGATGTCTCTCTTCCAGTCTGATATGAAAGACTGGGTCACTGGATCTGCCAATTTGCTTCTCTTCTTGTTTCTCAGCCTCTTTCAGCTTGCTCTCTGCGCTGATGCTCTCTGCATGATACATATGGTATGTTTTCATCACCTGTGAAAATGTGACCCACATTGTTAAAAGATGTCTGTCTGTAACTTAGAAAGTGAATGGAAACCATTATATGACATAATATGTTAAAGATATCACCTTTCAACTGGCAGAGAGCCAGATTGTTAGTAAAATGAAGTATATACTATTCCTTCTACATAAAGCAAACAGAAATATGCAAATTCACCTGCCAGGAAGAGGCACTTAGGGACAGGCTGTGATGAAAAAAATGATTTACAGAGTCTTGTGTGTGCTTTCAGTGTACTTAAAAAGTTCCCTCAAACTTAAGTGTTTCTCTAAAATCTCCTCTGCATTATTAATTTGAAGAATAAACCCTTATGCATGGATAGATTTTAGTCAAACCTTGGAATTATAAAAAACTCCAAATAAATATATAGCCCTTACTAAAGGGACTTTATTGCTTAAAATGTACTTGTCAAAATACAAAATGTAAATATAAGGTTCATATATAGTTGTAGTTAAAAAAAAAACTTTTTATGAGCACAAAGTAATACTTTATGTTCAATGTAGAAAACACGATACAAAAAAGAAAGTAAAATATAAAGCAAGTAGAAAATAAAAAGCATAAGATTTTGGTATACAGCCATCCAGTCTTTTTCCTATGAAAATACACACACACACGTTCATTTTAAAATGACACACGTTCATTTTAAAATGATAAAAATATCATTTCTCCTTTTAAAAAATCTGAATCACACTATATTTACAATTTTTAATCTCCTATGTCCTTTTCCACTTAAAAATATCAACATTTTCCTATACCACAAAATAGTCTTGTAAAACATAATTTTAAGGGCTGTATAATATTTCTTTATATGACTGTGCTATAACTTACTTAACTAATTCCCTACTGTTGAACATTTTAGAATATTTCAACTTCTTGCTTTTTTATAAATAAAGCTGTGCTGAAAACCCTTCATATATAGAGTATCTTGTTTCTTCTCTTAGAAATGATACAGGTAATTTGCATTTTGATAGATTTAGGAATATACAGGAGATGAAATTTTGTAATGTATCCTTTCCATATATATTGTAAATATATAATCAATCCTCAATTAAATATTCTTTAATTTAGAAAAATTTAAAGGTGTGATGACTCCGATGCCAACTGATGTCTCAGGGTTCCTTCAGGTACCAGAACTCAGCACCCAAGTAATCAGTACCGGCACATTCTCAAAAATTATGTCAAATTCTCCTCCACATAAAATGGATTTTATTTCATCTGTAAATAACTGTTATTCAGAGCCAATTTTATAACTAAGGAATAGTTGTGTTAAAGAGATTGATGTAATGTTTTAAAGTAAGGAACTTGATTTTTCTCACTTCAAAAGATGAGTTTTAAAATAGTTTGAAGACTGGAAGCAACACTGGAATAAATATATTTATTTAGGTTGAACCAAATTGCTGTTTTTTGTAGGTTATATGAAAAAGGTAGAAAATCAGCACTTATGGTTCAACTTAATACACACTCTTAAGATGACTATTTTAAAGAGTAAAACACAGGGTTAATGAAGAGCTTTACTTTTCATAAAATCTGATGATGCCTTTCCTTAAAATCATAAGCTAGCTAATTACGTCAAAGGCACTGCTGAACAAGAACAAAGTGCGGGCCAAACTACGAAGTCATGGCGGCTTTCTGTGAGCTGTGTGTAACTGCAAAGTTGTCTCTTTTTAGTAATTATCAAATCTGTCTGGGGGTGTGGTTTGGTTGGCTACTCCAGTTTGAAAGAAAAATAAGACAGCATTAGGAAGCAGCTGGGGAATGAAATGGGAGTCCCCGTGCAGCTGGGCAAACAACGAGGTCAATGAATCTACTGCACACCTGGCATTTCTAGGCTTGGCTCTGTTTATATTCCCCGCCTGAAGCAAACCCACAGGCTGTCTGGGTCCTGGTTCCAGTTACATCTTTAAATGAGAGGGTGAAAAAAACCAATCTCACACACTCACAGACAGACACACGCACACACACACACAGACACACAGATGCTCGGCTGTCTTCTTGCTAGTTGACAGGAAGGAAGAAATGAGAACACGTGCCTCCCGTCATAGTTGGATGAAAAGGCATCCCAGACAGACCTGGGTAACTGAGAAATCTTGCTTTTAAATACATCCTGAAGAAAAGACCTGAACTCCTGACTCTTGCTTTACTAAGATGCTGAGGCCTACTGTAAGCAGGTAATTTGCACAAACTAAGCCTTAGGCACTAAGGATTCTGAGCTGGCTGCTAGCATGATGTTTCTGGTTAAGTAGGCTGGGTTAAAAGGAAAACGTTTGAGTCTGACCTAACACTAGCAAGAAGAGGGTATAAATATTTCATCACAATGTGCTTCAGCAAAATAGCTGAGGATTCTCCACCGGGTTCAATGTAATTTCCAGAAAGGTAATGTCTTTGTTCCGTTTTTCCAATTTGACTTAGGGTTTCCACTATTCTCCAAAATGTCAACAGTTACAATGAATGAATTTTAAAAGTTGGAGAGAAAAAACTAAAAGCTTCTCGAGAACTCTAATTGCAGACAATGAATGCCAGTACAAACTGCATTATTTAAAATGTAAGCTGTTGACAGAAGTTAAATGTGTTTTGTATTTAAAATAACAGACAGTTCTCTCTTTTTCAGAGAAGTAAAAGAAAGCTTTTGAATATAGACTGCAAAGAAAATAACAGCTTCTCCATCAGCTTAATGCAAACACAAGCCTTTGCATACCAAATGACATGATAGGTATATATCCATTTAAATGTACTCCAATAGCATATTTTCCTATTTGAGTTCTTTTCTACTAAAACCTCAGGCATAATTCTCCATTGAACACGCTCAATTTATCTTCCCTGCTCTGCCTTCAACTGCAAGAAGAATACAGTCAAGTAGAAAGTGACCACATCATGGATTTCTTTGTGACACTTGACTATTGCCAGAGTATTAGCAAATCACTGATGTCAGAATAAAGGGAATATTAAGCTGGACTTTGTTCAGATCCTCTGCCCTTACCAATCTCTCTTGACCTCATGTACCTCTCACCTCATGTGAAATCCTCTACAAAAACTTTGGACAGAAACTGTATATTTCTTACTGACAGACCCTATATAATGGATCTGACACTACTCTTGTACTTTAAATCAAAGTAATTAAAGTATCTATAGTAAATTTCAATATTCAGTGTCAGGAAGTCATGGTGTATCTGAAAACCATCCATGTGTTGGAGATCAGTCGATCAAGGGTATAAATTCTACTTTTTGACTTCCGGCTCAGAAGTTAGAAGACATGGTTCCAGGAATGGATCTACCAGTTACGAGGTGTGGAGAGTCATTTAACACTTCTACTCACCTTACAAGGTTGCTGCGGATACCCAATTGTACATGGTCCCTGTGTGTGGGTACAACTGTACCTTACTGAGTACTTACTACATATGTGTGTATATATATGTATATAATCTATACCACTAATATATATATATATATATATATATATATATATATATATATGGAGATATATGTAATGTGTATCTATTTAGCTAAACAAACATTATATAATTCCTACTACATGCCAGACATTGTTCTAAGCATTTTACAAATACTGGGTTGGCCAAAAAGGTCATTTGGGTTTTCCCATAAGATGTTACGGCAAAACCCAAACGAACTTTTTGGACAGCCCAATAATAGCTTATTTAATCCTTCTAAAAATGCTTATGAGGTAGGTACCTTTATTCTCCCCGTATTACAGACGAGAAAAGTGAGGCACAGAGAGGTTAAGTAACTTGCTGAAGGTCACACAGCTGATAATCGGCAAAGCAATGGGTGGTACCCCAGCAGTCTGGCTCCAGATTCAGTGCTCTGGACTGCTATGCCGTGACCTTCAGAAGGTCTAATGCATTATACAAATGGAAGGCCTCTTTATCTGGGGGATATAGTTACTCTTGGTCATATTTAGGAATGGAGGAAAAGAAGGAATGAAAGATAATTATTTATTCATTCAACATTTGCTTGGTGTTTAGCACCTGTAAGGCACTGATGGGTATAAAAATAAAGACTTGGTTTCCATCTTCTAAGAGTTTAAGTTTTTAGAATTTAAAAAATGGGCCTTGGAGATTCTCATGGACACTGATGAAGTGAGAGGGCATTTGGGCTGAGAGGACAGTATCAGGAAAGATGTAATGGGGTAGGCGACCCACACAGGTGAGGTGGGCATGAGGAGACCAAGACGGTGGAGAAGGTCCAGGGTAGTGGATGATGGGGTAACGGAGCTGAAGAATAAGACTGGGCCAGATGAGGAGAGCCTTGAAACCCCAACTAAGTAGTATAGAATTTACTCTGAAGGGGGTTGGTGAATCCACAGAGGTGTGAACAGTATGGTCAAAGCAGTACCTCAGCAGTAATTCGGTGAAGATAGGCAGGATGGTTTAGGGTGTGAAGCGACCTGATTTAGCATGAAGAAGAGGGAATGGAAAGGAGGAAGGAGAATCCAGAATGACAGCTCCAGGGCCTTTTCTCTGTTCTCACTCTCTCTGACCTTTTCTTAAACTTGACACGACCCCCTCCACCACGGAGTTCAAATGCTCTCACGCTCTGCTCCCAACACCAGCCCAAGCAGCACTCTGTATACTACTGAGTCAATCACTTAACTCCCTCCTCAAAATTTGTACTTTCCTGCCTCCGTGGCCTTTTCCCAAGACAATCCAATCCCACTGCCTGGGATGCCCTCCCCCAGCATCCCCTGCTGTTACCATTTTGACTCACCCTCCAGGGCAAGGTCAAAGCTCACCTATTGCTAAGTGTTCCCTGGGTCCCCAGCCAGAGTGGTCTTGTTCTTCCGACCTCCAAGACCTACTTACTGATAGCACTTCAGACTCTGTGCCGTGTGTTACAGATATCTGTGTACCACTCAGTATCATGGATTGTCCTGTAAGTTCAGTGAGGCCACCAATAATATTTTAGGCAACTCCAGGTCCTTAATATTACCTTATATACAGGAGGAGTAAAATAGGCATCTGGTGAGAAACAAATGAAGGACAGGAATCCTTTTATATTCAGCTTGCCCATTCATTTATTCATTTAACAAATACTATGTGACTAGCATTGTTCCTCTCCAGCCCTGGCACCCAAAACAGTACCACCAATAAATACCTGGGACTGGACTGACGGGATGGCAAACATTTCTAAATCATTTGTGAAATACAGTTAGCACTGGGATTTATGGCATCTCAGAAAAAAAGGGTGTTGTGGTTGGCGGGTGGGCTGGTAAAAAGCAGTATGTTAGTGACAGTATTTCCTAATTCCACACACAGCCTGCTGTTTTACTAAATCCATCAATCACAAAAAGCTCTCCTGAGAAACTACATTCTTTAGGTCTCCTTAAATACCAACAACCTAAGAGAAAGATCTCTTTTCTATAATCAATACAGGAGAGGGCTCTAACTGTAACCGAGTTTCTGCCGGTGCCAGATTAACAAAACCATCAGGGTAGGACCACCACCTTGGAAGTCCATTCCCACGAAGCTCTCAGGTTCATGGGGAAGGCAGGGCTCCCGGGCCACCCTAGGCTGAGCCCCAGGAGCTGTGCTGTAAGCTTGGCTCCTTCAGGGGCTCACACAGCCTCTGTGTAGACTATAGTCTCTGCTGAGCCAAGCTGTGTCCCTGGAGCTTAGTTTAAATAGGGGCAGTGGGCAGGAGCTGCTTTTCAGACAGCATCATAACACTGCATGCTGTGATCTTTACACCAGCAACCTTGAGCTTTCCCGCCCTTTAGTATACTGAGCCAACCTTGGCAATGAATACAGAGCCAGGCAGACCTGGATTTGAGTTCTCGTGCTACGCGTATCAGCTGGGCAAGTTTCTTAACTTTCCTGAGCCCCAGTTCCTCTGAGGTGAAATTGGGATTAAGTGATGCAATGCCTGGGAAGCACAGGAACAGGGTGGGCAGTTCTCTTTCTTGACAGTTTCTAAGGTATGATGTAGAAGCGAGTACACAGGCTCCGCAGCCAGACTAACTGGCTTCATGTTCTGGCTCTAAGCAGAGAGGTGCAGGCCAGTGCCTCCCAAAGACAAAGCAGCTGGAGAACTGAGTGCAGCAAAAGCAGACCTGACGGAGGCCTCTCCTGCTGTTTCATATGACAACTCGGGACAGCCGAAACCTCTTAAAAACGAATCTAATATACCAGTGATGAGCACCCAGGAGTTGATGGCATAGAAACCTACATGTTCACAAAACACACCACCTGAAGTCACACTTAGGAAGGCCTCTAGCCTCTCTGCAATGTTCATCTCATCATTAGCACCCTTTTTGATGTATGCTGACAGTTACTGGAAAATTAAGTGTCATTTACTGGAAAATTACCCAGGTTTCAGGGAGCAGTGCATAGTGATCTGCATTTACTCATCCACCAAACAGCTACTGAGTATCTGTAAGCCAGGCACTGCGCTAGGCTCTGAAGCTAGAGATGAAAGACACAGTCCCTACGTGGTAAAGACACAAAGGCAGGCCTACTCTTACTGAAGACAAATAGGAGGTGGGGAGGGAAGCACCCATGGACTTCAGGGTAGGTAGGCTGAGTGCAAGTCAGGTGGAGAAGACTCCTAGGCTTCCTTTTAATCAGCTTCTATTTAAGTCTGGGAGCTCACCTGGAGAGAAAGTTGGGGTGGGAGGGGGGATATATTTTATTTATATACAGATGTAAAGACAGGAGAATCCCACCCACAACATGAATGCTACTCAGTCAATGCCCACAATGGATCTCAGTTCCCACCCCAATGCCCCATCTCCCACTTAAGGCCTGTGAGGGACACTTATCAGTATATTTTATTCTCATTTGTGGCATCAGGGCTGGAAAAGCTGCTGATACCCGAGGTAATGAGCGGTCAATAGGACTGTTACAATGATGAACTTTCCCACTTCCTTTCCCCAGGCTTGTATGGTTCACTATAAGTCAATGAAAGCAGAATTTACAAAACTTAATTATATTTGAAAAGTAACATTTATAGAACTCACTTTGAGAGGTAGTATACTGGCAGTTAAGGGCTTAGACCCACAGAACAGACTGCTTGGGCTCAAATCCTGCCTCTGCACTTGCTGTGTGATCTTCAGCAAGTAACTTAACCTTTCTGTGCCTTCATTTCTTCACTGTAAAATGGGCATAACATTCTTACTCACTGCATGCATAGGGTAGTTGGAAGGGTTAGATGTGTCATGACATGTAAAGAGCACAGAAAAAAGAGCTTGACATGTAATAAGTGCACAGTAAATGTCAGCTATTGCTATTTGAAAAAATTACCACAAAAGATTTCCTTTTAATAATAGGTAATGATTTCTCCATGACTGGAAAGACTATCATTTCCAACAGAGGTAAAGGAAAGGAAAGAAGTGATACTTCCATTTATGTGTATGGGAAGAATTTTAGCAAAGCGCTTTAGAAATGAGCAGATAGTTCAAGATGAACGATTAAATAGCATGAGATCCCATCTTTATAGCTAGTTTATCAAAGAAAACTTGAGGTATGTTGTGGCTCCACTGAAATGAAATCAGTAAAACAGTATGAGTTTATCATCGAATTATATTTATAATCCAAACAAATGCTTTGAACAAAAGGCATTGTCTGGGACTCCGGACCCTGCTGGCTGCTAACCACCCAAATGACAGGGCAACAGAGATACAGAGAATAAACAAAACGAAGGGAAAAACAGAGAACACATATGCAAAGGGAGAAAGTAAGGCTAATGAAAGTCCCCAAAATAATTCTGTTCTGTTCAGTGTGGTGTTAAAGGTTTTGTTTCAGGAGTAATTACAAAGAGCAACATTTTATGGGTCTATAAAATCCAACAGACCTGGATTTTGGTCCTAGCTTTGCTGCAAAATAGTTCTGTAACCTCAGTCTTTCTGACCCTCAGTGTAACTTTCATCTGTTAGAGATGGCAACATGAGGCCTCCTGACAGGACCAAAATTAGGGAACCAATCAAATAAAACTATGAACCTCAAACACTTTGAAAACTGTGGAATGAAAGAAAAAGCACAAACTAGAGGTTTGACCATAGAAAAACTGATCATGTAACTAAAAGGCCTCTTTCCATAAGAATTTTAATACATTCCCTGAAATGGAGAATATTTGATGATGCTCAGAGGAAATAACATAGGATGGCATCTAGCAGTCTATATGAAAAGAGCATCCGGACTGTCATTCATGTTTTGTTTTCTGTTGGAGATTTACTTTTTTCTTCTCCATCTTCAACAAGAACCTACAAGAGCCTGTGACAGTGGAAGGAGCTTTCAGGTCCTAAATATCCAAGCGTGTGAACCCTCAGTCTGCCAGGCCTTGACTGTGACCTTGTGGCAAGGCTCTGTCTAACACTGCTGGCCCAGAGCGTTCTCACCTATAAAGGACGTGGCTGGACCATGTAATCGCTCAGGCCTTTTCCAACTCTAAAATTCTATGAGTCCATGATTTCAACAACTAAGTATCACAAGTATTTACTGTTTGGAGAAATACATATATATAAAATATACTTCTCAGTTGCTAAAGAGGCTGATTTTTTTCAGTGTCAGGGTAGATGGCAGATAAATTTTAATCAAAAGGAAAAACCCATTAACAACAAATTATACTAATTATCTCCTGCTTCTGTTGATTGAGGCAGCAAACAGTATACCATGCTATGCCGAGGACATAAGATTCCTCCTAGAATTTTCCATGGGCTCTGAGGCCATAACTCATCTGCTTTGCTGCACAGAAAATATCTAGAAATGAACAATGCCTGTATACTCTAATGTACTATTATACTGATGAATCTTAAACTGGGGTATCTATCACTCTAGTGACTTTAATTAGCTCTCAAACTGATTAGTGATCAATCATCAAGTGCTCATTAAGGAGGAAAACCCAGGAACTATCTGGTAGGTGCAGGGTTGACACAAGGATTTGCTATGTGCTTTTATCTTTGACTGTTATATTTAAGTTAAAGCAGGGCATTAGTCATCTTTTTCAAACTGCTAAATTTAACTATATATACATATATATATATATATATATATATATATATATATATATATATTTTTTTTTTTTTTTTTTTTTTTGCGGTACGCGGGCCTCTCACTGCTGTGGACTCTTCCCTTGCGGAGCACAGGCTCCGGACGCGCAGGCTCTGTGGCCATGGATCACGAGTCCAGCCGCTCCGCGGCATGTGGGATCTTCCCGGACCGGGGCACAAACCCGTGTCCCCTGCATCGGCAGGCGGACTCTCAGCCACTGCGCCACCAGGGAAGCCCGGCCTTAACTTTTTTGATTCCTTTACATTCTATTACTAGAAATCCAATTATATTTTATTCTCGACTGATTTACACTAGGTTCATCAGGATTATTTTTCATGAGAGCAATGAACAATTTGGTATAATATCTGCCCACTTCACAATGATCAGAGATTTTTAACATAAAATGAATGTCATTTTATCCAGGAACTTCTAATTTTGCAGAAGATATTTTCCTTTCTTGTCTCTCAAGCACTCCATTTGTAGTGGGGTAAAGAGAGATTGGTAAGGGCAGAGGATCTAAACAAAGTCCAGCTTAATATTCCCTGTATTCTGACATGAATGATTTGCTAATAATCTGGCAATATTCAAGCACATGGAGTTCCCTGCACAGGCAATGAGCTTTCATGCATCTGTGCTTTCCCTCACACACGAATTGCTTTTTTGGAAGGCCCTTCCCACCCTTCCTTTGTCATAAAATCAGGTGTCAGCTTCTCCAGGAAGCCCTTGGGAGGTTTACACAGAGCTGTGGAGACCTCTATCTAGCCCAGCACCCAACACCATACATGGAAATCTCTCACAAGTCTAACTCACTGATGACAGGGCTGTTTGCCATCAATATATTAACGGGACCTATACATTTATTGAAAGGCTCCTCCCAGCCTCTCAGTGTGTATCACCTGGACGCAACAGAGATGATCCTCTAATAATTTTAGAGCTGAGGCAACTATGCTTTTAGTACTTTCCATTTAACTGACTTAGAGACGGAACAGATTCTGAGATTCGGAACAAACGCTGAATAATGGCATTCCATAAATCCTAGAAACTTACAAATCACAAACCCCTCTCCATACAAGTGCTGGGCAGCCACTCTACAGAGGAGGAGAGCACCGTCTTAAAAGATAACCTATTCCATTTCTCAACAGATCTAATGGTTAAATTCAGGAACCAGACTGCCTGGGTTCAGATACTTGTTTTGCCTTTTATCACGTTCCACAGTTTTCTCACCTGTAATTAGGAATAAGAATCATACCACTAAGGTTGTTGTGAAGATAAAATGAATTAATACATGCCAAGCGCTTACAGTGGTAACTGGCAAACAGTGTGTTTCATGGTTGTTACAAAAATCATAAAATACCACCCCCCCATCATATCTTTAAAGCCCACGATAACCTCAGCCAGTGCTTAGTGTCAATGCTCACTTGTTTACTCTCACACACCTGAAGGTTGAGAGCAGAGGGATGGTCTTTGTTCTATCCATCAAAGAAACTGAGCTGCAAAGAGACTTAATCCTTGCCCAACAAGTCAACAGAGAAAGTCAGTGATAGGGAAGGTCATCAGAAAGTCCTTGTTTCAAAAAGTGTTTTCATAAGAAGTCTTCAGAGGCCCTGAAATACAAGTTTAAGCTACTGAAAGAATAATACCCACAAACTGGCACTTGGAATACATATTAACCAGGGCCATAGTGAACACAGTGGCAGCAGAAGTGGTGAAGGGAGAGTTTCAAGCAGTTGGCAACGTTGAGGGGGAAAATACATGTATAATGAAAGGCCAACAAATTTACTAGAATTTCAAAGTCACCGGCATTAATTCTTTTCAGGGAAATGTTTCACATGTCTTCAACATTACACGTGTGTATTAGACATTTAAGTTATATGGTTTAGTATATGAAATATTTAAGCTGAGGACACCAGACACTTAGAATTTTAAAACCATAAAAGACCTGAAACCCTTGGAATTGTAGCATCAACTAAAATGGAAAGAATGATATGGAATCCTTTCCTTTTAATGGAAAATGGTTTAGAATTTGACACAAAAACCTGTTTCTCAAATTCAATACCTCTCACTCCACTTATTAAAAAGAAGAGAGAAAAAAAGAAGAAAGGTGAGAGGCCTTTGTTAATCTATGCAAGAAAGATTTCTGAGCTTTCTAATTGCTTTTGACCAGATGTCTAACCATTTTTTGCTGCTTATGTCGTTTAGAATCTCATTTGGTACTCTCCTGAAATCTTTCAACTTCTGATTTTTTTTCCCTTTCTCTCTAGATATGGCTCCAGAGGGAAATTCTATGAATATGCCTGTGTTCGTCCTAATTGGATGCCTTGGCTCACACTGCTATTGCCTCAAAAACCTTCCCCAACTTCTCTCCATCTGTCCTAGTCGTAAAATCCTGTCCATTTTCAGACCCTTTCCTCTCTGAATTTTTCTTATTCCTCAGGGTGGACCTCTCTCTTTGAAACTCCAAAGCCCTCTAGCTGAACCTTTCTGTTGGTACATAATGGTCTGCCTTAAGTTATAATCACCATTAAAAAGGGAGTACTGGGTCTTCCTGGGTGGCGCAGTGGTTAAGAATCCGCCTGCCAATGCAGGGGACACGGGTTCAACCCCTGATCCGGGAAGATCCCACATGCCGCGGAGCAACTAAGCCCGTGTGCCAAAACTACTGAGCCTGCGAGCCACAACTACTGAGCCCTCGTGCCACAACTACAGAAGCCCGTGTGCCTAGAGCCTGTGCTCCAAAACAAGAGAAGCCACCGCAATGAGAAGCACGCCCGCGGCAACGAAGAGTAGCCGCCAGTTGACGCAACTAGAGAAAGACCGTGCGCAGCAACGAAGACCCAACACAGACAAAATTAAATTAATAAAATAAATAAATCTATTTTAAAAAAAGGGAGTACAGTGTGCGAGCTGAGCCTTTTGACTCTGCTTGGTCTGAGAGTTCCTAGCTGTGTGACCTTGGGCAAAGTACTTAACCTTTCTGTGCCTCATCTACCCTGTAGGGCCGTTGGAAGAATTTAAAGAGCTAATTATATAAATTGCTTAGAATAGTACCAGATATAGGTTAGCTGTTGCTATTTAGTCCTTGCTTAGCTTTTATTTGCCAGACTTCTGGTACTGTCTTGCCTAAAGCTCCCATCACAGTAGCACATACATAGTAGGGCCCTATTTACTAATTTGAATTAAAATAAAAACCTGGGTTACAGTTCCAACCTGGGACTTTAGTTAATCACTTAATCTGAGTCTCTGTGATGGTCTCCCTAAATAAGGAGGTTAATTTGATCATTTCTAAAGGCCCATTCAGTGCTAAAATTCTATCAGATAATCAAGTGAGTTAAGATATGTTGAAATGGATCACCCGGCTCAACAGATGTAGATCTTCATTCCCTTCACATGATTTTTACTGGTCAACATTTCTAGTCCATTTTGAGACAATAAATCTAAGGAAAATGCCCATGATTTTATTCTATGTATATGTATTATATATTTGGTTTTGATGAATAATGATAAACAAAGCTAAGTACCTTAATTACTCAATACAAATGAAACATTCTGATTGTCTGTTATTAAAGCATCCTAATCATTTAAAAGTCATACTACTACATTTCAGAATGTAATAGTTTGGATAAAATACTCTGAGAAGGATTCTTGATATGAAACATGCTTGAGAAATGTTTTGTTTTTACTAAACTATACTTTCTAACACTTTTTTGTTCTTTCATTTCTAAGCCAAATACTTGTTTTCGGTTCATATTGTTCACTTCTTTTAAAAGACAGTTTTATTTGTAGTTCATAAGCACCAACCATAACTAATTCTCAAATCTCAGAGAGAAAAGAAAAATTCCAAGCAGGAGCTAGCGAGCATTTCACCTCATTAATTAGCAGGGTACCCTAAAAGACATCTACATATAAAGTTCTTATCAAACGGATGTCCTGGCGGGGGTAGGGATAAATTAGGAGTTTTGCATTAACATATACACATTACTCTATATAAAATAGACAACCAACAGGGACCTACTGTATAGCACAGGGAACTATACTCAAAATCTTGTAATAACGTATAATGGAAGAGAATGTAAAAAAAAGAATATATATAATATATAAACAACTGAATGACTTTTCTGTACACCTGAAAATAACACAACACTGTAAATCAACTATATTTCAATAACATTTTTTTTAAAAATTAAAGAAAAAAAAAACAGCTGTCTTTAGAGAGTCTTCCAATGGAAATTTTATTAATCTCAATCGTTTTGGCAGGAAGAGGAATCCAGGTTAAACTATCGAACCTGGTCTCTAAAGTCAGTCTGTGTCAAGGCCAAGATTAGAATTCAGAAGTTGGCAGGGAGTCATGTGATCCCAATACCTCTCTTTCTTTCCATCTAAGTGTCTAGTAATAAAGCCAGGGCAAGGATATATGGAAATACTTTGTCAGCCCAGGATCTCTAAATAGACTGCTTTTTAAAAGTTTTCCAGGTGGCATCACGGAGAATGTGGTATTCCAGAGAGGTTTTCATTTGGGGGAGCCTTTTACATATCCTTATGCCTTATTTCTCTTTATTCAGTGTTTTGTTCCGAGACCCAGACCTCTTTGTAGTCCCTCTCAAAGCAATTAATTTGCATTTTCACTACAGAAATATATATTTCAAATACTTCAAATGCCCTTGAGCTAAAATAAATACTTAACCAGAACAAAACAAAAAAACCCAAAAACCTCTTGGAGGCACAGAGAAAAATCTTCTGATAGGATGTGGCAAGTATCTTGGGCTTTTTCAGAATGACCTTTCAACCTTGCCTGGGGCATGTTTCTTCTTATAGAAGAATGCATTAGCTCCTGGTTTGTGGGAGGCTCACAAAGCCAGCCAAGGAAGCTTTCCTCAGCAGTCCTCAGAGGTGGAGTTTTCTAAGAAGGGCTTGAAATAATAAACAGTGTCTTCCCTCCCATCTCCTCTAAAAATAATTAGCTTTTTATTTTAACATTTTAAACTGGTTCAAAGATATGGAAAGGCCAGCGTGGATACCTGTGTGCATTCAGAAACCCTGTCTTCCAAATAACTGCTGTACAAGAGGCTCAAAAGACTTGGGTTTGTACTGGGACAGCTTCTGTTCTCTATTTGCATTTGTTAGGCAAATTAGAGCTAGAGCGCAGAAGGCAGAAAACAAAGGTGCCTGGAATAGCCAGTAATGGATACTTAGCACTAATCACCATGTGAGAACACACAGCTCAACAGGGGGTGCTGACACATAGAACACTACAGCTATATGAAAAGCTATGTTTTAAAGAGGCTGCCCCCCAAATGAACATACCCTAATATTAAAGCTGAGTGTGCAAACCCAAAGCCGTTTGGGTTTGCCCATTTTGTAACCCACATCAACAATGTGGAAAGCTCAATCAAGTTTTTACAAGTGGCAATCAGAGCGTGCAGTAGAAAAGTTTCAACTCTGAGTTCTACCTCTTAGATCAGGCTCCACCCTTCTTCTCCCCACCTGTCCTGCACATCCTTCCCGAAGGCGGCTGTGCAGTGGGGAACTGATGGGCCTTGGGGATGGAACTGGGCTGAGATTTTGCAGCATTCATTTACTATCTGTGTGACCCTGAGCTAATTATCTGGAGCCCCGGCTCCCATTAGTAACCTTGGGATTAGGAATACCTGCCTCATAGGACTGCTGTGAGAAATGAATGGGATCCTGTGTGTGCCTCATGGTAAGGGTGGGATAAATCTTCATTTTCTCAGTTTTTTCCTCTTAATTTAATGGAGTTTGAAGATGGATTATCTCGACTCTGGCTAGCCATGTGTGTCACTGATGTATGGAGAGAGTAACCATCAATTACACATAATTAACAATCAATTTCACGTGGATTTACCATGACATCTGTGTTAATCTCCGTTAGAATTTGCTTACTGAGGATGGTAAGCGCCTTGTTTTTCAAAACACTGAGTATAATGCTGTAAAACCTAGGCAAAGTAAAGAAATATTAATATAGGACAAATAATTGTTTTTCCCCTAAAATACAGCATAACCTTTTGAGATTTTGGTCTGAGGGGACAGGCTTAACACTTCAAACCACTGTTTTATGATGAGCCCTTTACCAGACTGATACAGACCAATTTTGGTTTGAATGTTCCTTTTAACTTTTTGTGTCACCATTTTTCCATTTTTGCCTTTTCACTTCTCCACTAACCCAGTCACAGCCCTGTTCACATTTACTACTGATTTGGTTTTCTTACAGGAAGTTACCGTCATTTTTCTTTTTGTACAAAACGAATATATACTGATTATAAGGAAAAACCATGTATATATATATAAACCATCTGAAATTACTATTAATATCATCCCTGATCTCCACCTTTACGCTGAGAGGCAGACAAGGAGCTGTTGCCATCCCCACTTCACCGATGATGAGGAAGATGACAATGACGATGAGGATGACACTAACTACCTCCATTTATTAAGCATTTACTATGTGCCGGGCACTGTTCTGAATGCTTAATCTGTATTAACTCCGCTTTATTTTTTCTCTTAGCACTTACACCTGCCATACTATATATTTATTTGTTTATTGTCTGTTTCTCCTCCCTAGAATATAAATGCCCTGAGAGGAAGTAACAGGGTCTGTTTTTATTCACATCTATTATACATCCCCAGTACATCTACAAGTAGCTGGCATGGTAGGAGGCATTCAAAAACTGTGGAATAAATAAACTAGTTTTCCTAACAACATGGGTGAGCCTTATCCAATACACTGAGGGCCTGAATAGAATAAAGAGCTGAGTAAGAGAGCATTTGCTCTCTCTGCCTGTCTTCGAGGTGAGACATGGTCTTCTCCTGCTTTGGACTTGAACTCGGGCTGGAACTTACACCATCAGCTCTCCTGGTTCTCAGGCCTTTGGAAGGACTGGAACTACCTTCTGGCTCTCCAGCTTGCTGCCTGCTGATTTGGGGACTTCTCAGCCTCCACACCGCACGAATCAACTCCTTATATTGATCTATCTATCTGTCTATCTATCTATCTAATCTCCTATTGGTTCTGTTTCTCCCAGACTAATACAGATGCCCAGATTGGCTAAGTGAGCTGAGATTCAAATTCAAGTTCAATGAGCCCAGTCAATTCTGTTTCCTTAAAGCACAGCAGTCTCCCTGCTTTCTTAACCCTACTTTAGTTCTCTTTCACATGTTAAACTGAAAAGGAAGTTAATTAGTGGATTAGACTTAGAAAGGGAATTTGAAGATCTCGGTTCACTCTTACTTTTTAGCCCAATGAGTCCCATCTGTTAGATCTTTTTTTTTAAAAATTTTAACTTCTTAGTTTTTTCTGTTGTTGGTTTTGTATTTTTTCATTTTATTTCTTTTTCCTTTTTGTTAGATCATTTAAATGAACATTTCTAAGAAGTACAGGTTGCCAGTGAGGCACATGTTCAATTTTTCACCTATGTTTTTGTTAAAGCAACATTAATGCCACTGATTTAAAAAAAATACAAAGGAGCAAGTGATAAATGGCTTAGGTGCTTTGTGTTGTTAGGATGGCATTAACATTTAGAGATCTTTATTAGAGAATGGTTTCCCAAAACTGTGGCAACAGAGATAAAATGACAGACCCACAGAGGCTCTGGAGCCAGACCTGGACTTGAGATCCCACTCTACTACTTATTGTGCAACCTAGGCAAGCCTCTCTGAGCCTTAGTTTCCTCATCTGTGAAATGGGGATAATGATAGTATCTGCCTCATAGAGACACTGTGAGGATTACATAAAATAATGCGTGTGCTTAGCACAATAACTAGCCGTATATAATAAGCATTTAATAAATGTTAGCTACTTTGAAAGGCATGTCTAGTTACCCAAAAAATATCTCCCTTTCTCTCTCAAATTAACAAAATCCTCAATTTTTAACTGGCTGTCAATGAGTTGGCCAACTAAAAGACTATAACTCCCAGACTTCCTTGAAGCCTGTGAAACTGTGTTTCTGAGTTCTGGCCAATGAGATGTATATGAAAGTGCTATATGGAACCTTCATTAAGTCTTCGTAAGAGACAGAGGACCTGCCCTTCTTTCCTTTCTCCATTCCGTTTCAGGAAAGCAGATGTAATGGCTAGAGCTCCAGCAACTATCTTGAACTCTAAGAACAAAGATACAATTATGTTTCTCTGAACAGTGTATTAGGGGGAGCCTGATTCTTTGATGGCTTTATGTAACCTCCATACCAGTCCTGTGCTGCCAACCTCTGAACTCCTTTTATGTGTGAGAGAGGTTAAACTTCTATCTTGTTTATGCCATTATTCTGAGTACCTCTGTTACTCAAGGCCCAAGTAATCCTAACTGCTGTGGCTGGCCCATGTGGTAGGTTCAAAACCACTCTGAGGCCCTGTTTCTGTAAATAAAGGCAAGGTTGAGGCAAAAATATAGAAAAGGAGATGCATGTCTTCAAAGCCTTTCCTCTCCTTCCAGACGGCACTCAGATGCCACCATCCTCTCTCTCCTGCTCAGAGGTCCAGGCCTTCATGCCCCATGGATACAACCCATTCTCAAAGAATCTGATGAAACTCGGTTCATTTTAAGGTAGAAATGATCATAAGGCATCTCTTTCTATATGTCCTGGGCATCTGTATTTTATTTAAGACAAAGCCTTCTGACAGAATGCTTGGAATAATCAATAGACCTGTGAGAGAACTATTTTGGGGCAGGGAAGCCCACGCATAAGGCTACTGCCCACCACTAAGGTTGGACTGTAATTTAATAATAAGCATTCCTCTGGTTTAAGGAAGTTAATGTACTTCTCAAAAAGGAGCTCACCTTCAACTCCCAAGGAGTATCAAGGGTTGTGAGAAAGGGAGGAGTGAATATTTGTTTGAAAAGGCAATTAAATTGCATCCTCAATTCACTCAGGCTACATATTTTACACCTTACTTCAACGATCATTATTACGTCATCAGTTGTAAAAAAAATTCTATGCATGATGCAACCCAGAAGGTAATTTATTCGTGACCAGTCAGTGGATGAATAAAGAACCTAAACCGCATTCCCCCAAACCTTGGTCCCCTGTTCAAACACTCCTCACTTTTTCTTCCTTTCTGAATGTAAACTGAATATATATAATGGATAGATTTCACTTGAACATGACAGAATTTACGTATCTGAATTTAAAGTGCAAGAGAGACCATCTTTCAGAGTAAAAAGTGTGTGTGTGTCTGTGTGTATAAGACGGTCTTTCCCCACAGAACATGACATCTGACCTCAAATGTGCATGCTCTCTGGTTTGGTTAAAGTAAAATTATCTCCCAAGAGCTCAAAGTGATCTACAGACTACCTAATTAAAACCTCATTGCCTGTCTCCTCTATGCCTTGATTCCTCAACTGATTCAGAGATTAAGTGACTGACAGGGTTATTTAAACTCTGGTGACCTTTTCTAGAATCTGGCTCCTTCAGGCTTTCAGACTGATACTGATGAGAGGTTTGAGGAGTTATCAACTTACTTGATTCAACTATAGAGTCTCCTAGATGTCTAATTCCACTTGATAGGCTGAATCCAGGAGAAATTTCTCTACACACATCTCTCACTGAGATAAAATTTTCATGACATTCTACCAAATTTTCTTGTATTCAACAGTCAAGTTTATCTTCTCCAGTGTTGCTCTGACTAGTATTACTAGTTCCAGACCATAAACAACAGGCTCTTGTTTATGATGCCATGACAACCAGCAGATTTATTGTTTAAAGTATTAGAGACTGATTTATATTTCTAGGTAAAACAATGCCCAAGCAAAGGGAACCACGAGGAAGGTGCCAGGAAGCCCTCATCTTAAAATAGTTCAATGGAAGAAGACAGAATTTCTTCTGTGGAAGTCTCAGAGGCACAATGCTGATTTAACTTTTAAATGCTACATCCAGGATTTCTAGAAATGGTTGATACCTTAGGTTATCAGAAATTAATAAATCACACCAAGCGTGGGCTAATAAATGGCCTTTTATATGGATATGACCTTATAACATGAGGCTTTTGCACATCAAGTTAAAGGTTTCTGAAGGAGGAACAAGCAATTAGAAACTGTCAAGTTAATTCAAAAGCACAGGTGTAGCAAACATGCTGCATAAAAACACAAATTTATCACACATGTAGAATAAAACTGGAAAGTGGATTTTATAAGAATATCACTCATTTTATAACGTTTAAAACTACAGGTTCTTTTAATTAGCAAGTATCAGTGGAGCATTAAAAGCAATTTAATTCACAAAACTGTACTTTACACACTTGCTTTTTAGGAACAAATGAATTTGTAAATCAAGAAACCTATTTTAATAAGTTTCAGGTTTAATTTGCCTGTAAAGAAAAATTCAAATAATCTTGTGTAATGAAAACGCAAACATCTATAGTTAGAACAAATTAACATTACTCAATTCTCATTATGTTGTTCTCTTATAAAATAAAAACTCATCAAATTCCTCCAAAAGGAATTTGTATTTAATAATATGATCATTAATTATAAAACAAAATATACATAGGCATATGACTAATCACTGATTTTGTTTTTTAATAGTTCATCATTTAATTTCTTCTGATTATATGCATTAACCTGAAAAAACTTAAATTCAGAAAAGCCAACTATTGCCAAGAAGGAAAAATAGATACCCCTCCCCCTCAATATTCTGGAACTGAATATATGAATAGATCACATATAATCCAACCATATAAAAACATTCTTTTTGGGACAACTATAGTCCAGTTTCTTAAAGTGTTCTGACTGCATATACATATTTACTTGAAGCAGTCTCGTGCCATCTATCCACTCGGTTCCACATTTCTACCAGACAAGCAACCATCAACACTCTAGCTTGGAATGAGTTCTAATAAGAGAAGTGTTTCTGCAAACCAGAATTCTACACCAGATTTTTCCAAAAGAAAGATTACAGTGCTTACCGTATAGAGCTCGTTAAGAACCTTCATTAAGTCCTCATGAAGTTGGAATGCAATCTCTTTGCTCTGCAATGAGAAAAAATTAACAATATTAAAAACTGTAACAGAAACTTGTTTCTAGATGACTTACATCTTAAGAAGTCCACTGGCTGAAAATAGAAGAATGTGTATAACACAATGGAAGGCCAGCACGACCCTGATACAATAAACATCTTTGATCAAATGGCCCTTTCTAAATACTAGGTGTGTGCACCAATGGTTACCACTGGCTGGACAGAAGCAAAGAAGTGGACAGTGTGAATGGCTCTCCCACCATCCAAATCAGACTTTATCAAGAGCGAGAAAAAGGAGGGTGAGGCACCGTGCTTGCTCAGGAGTTGAGCTGCAGAACTTAAGGCATGAAAAGATGAATTCCAGCATCTTGCTTCCCATCTCAGTATCATCACACGGGAATTTTGCAGTGTGAGTCCCCAGAAGCTAAGTTAGAAACCAAAAGGGAAATTTACTCTCCCTTTCCAAAATAACTATGTGACTGACTACAAAAATTTTTTTTAATTAACGCATAGTTGATTTACAATGTTGTGTTAGTTTCTGGTGTATACCAAAGTGATTCAGTTATACATATACATATATATATGTATATATATATGTATGTACGTGTGTATATATATATATATATGTTCTTTTTCAGATTCTTTTCCATTATAGATTATTAAAAGATATTGAATATAGTTCCCTGTGCTGTACAGTAGGATCTTGTTGTTTATCTATTTTATATATAGTAGTTTCTGTCTGCTAATCACAAACTCCTAATTTATCCCTCCCCACCTCTTTCCCCTTTGGTAACCATAAGTTTGTTTTCTATGTCTGTGAGTCTGTTTCTGTTTTATAAATAAGTTCATTTGCATCACTTTTAAAGATTCTACATATAAGGGATATCATATGATACTTCTCTCTCCCTTTGACTGACTACAATTTTAATTTTAAGAAAACACTTTCACAGTAGTGAGTTGGTAAGGCCACTTATGCTCCACATACTTTTTGCCTCTGCATTTATTATTGTTATTTTTTCATTAAGAAAAAAAGAGAGTTTTACTTTTCCACTCAGTGGGTAAATGACAGCATTTAAGATATCCTTCCCTAGGCTAATTCTGAGGGTTTGACAGAGGAGTATTTGAATTTTTTTTTCAGCAAAACCTGTAAGTTAACTTTAAAGGAAATCATATATCCAAATTACTTTTCTTTTTTTTTTCCTTTTTTTTTTTTTTTTTTTTTTTTTTTTGCGGTACGCGGGCCTATCACTGCTGTGGCCTCTCCCGTTGCGGAGCACAGGCTCCGGATGCGCAGGCTCAGCGGCCATGGCTCACGGGCCCAGCCGTTCCACGGCATGCGGGATCCTCCCGGACCGGGGCACGAACCCGTGTCCCCTGCATCGGCAGGCGGACTCTGAAGCACTGCGCCACCAGGGAAGCCCTTTTTTCCTGTTTTGAGTTCAGTATTTAGTCAGGTACAGAAAATGGAAAAAAATGTGTAGCATGGCTTAATCTATAGTTTGAGACAATAACAACCGCATCCATGGTTCATTTATGTGTCTCCTACTGGGCTGTCAGGACTGGGAGTAAGGGCCATATCTGTATCAGCTCTGCGACCCCAGTGTCCTGCACAGTGCTTGGGCATGAGGCCAGAACTAGGGTGAGGCAAGTGAGGTGCCGAGGGTATGCAATTTAAGAAGACACTAGTCCAGGTCCCGCTTGGGCACAAAGGAAGCTTCCAATCAGCACTTGCTAAATGAATCTGTAAATAAGGTGAAATACTGTTGTTCGTGTGATTTGCTGAAGTAGTTACTGCCTTTGGTGAAGGCTGGCCACTGGTGAGAGGGCAGAAAAGAAAGGCCCATAGACCACCCTTAATAAAATCAGAGGATCTAGATGAAACACAGTCCATCTGCCAACACTAGGTCATTGGGTTAGGCCTCCCTTAAAAAAGGCCACATGTGCTGAAGCAAAAATTGTGAACATAAAATAGTGTGGGAAGATGACATCAGAGCAATAGCTAAACTTTGAGAAATTCAAGTTCGTTAGCTGCATTTGCCCCTGGGTTTTCTTGGAGCGATAAAGGGTGCTGGTGTTTATCGAGCTCTGAAAGATTTAAAATCCCTACACTTGAGTTAGAGATTTTTATGTTTTGCTGTGTCCCTGCTATGTGAAGAGGTGGGTTAAGAATCACTGAAGGGTGAAAGGGAAGTCACAAGTGAGCAAATGAAGCCAAATGAAACTCATTTTATTTCCCTTAAATCTTGGCTATTCTGACTATATACATTACACTGCAATCTCCTATGACTTCAGCTTGGTGTTATTTTAATATCATATTTCATTCAAGGATCTGAGCTACCAATTCAGAACTCTCTAATGGGATCAAAGGCTACCAAGTAACTCTGCTCAGCTGCCCGCATTTCAGGTAGCAAGTCCAAAAAGAAAATATTTCTTGGCTAAGACTTTAGAACAATAACCTCCAAAATCCCTTAGGTCCAATTAACTGCAAGCCAAGAATATTTAGGATCATATTGAACACTTGGGTTTGGGGCGATAAGAGCCTGCTAAACCAGCCAAGTCAAATACCTTACAACAGCAAAATGGTTCTTTGTACTTTTCACATTTTACAAGATTTTAGGTAATGAGGTAGAGGAAGTCTGGCAAAACAGACATACTGTTCTCTGCTGAGCACACTCTCACATTTTTGGTTCACCTTTCCTCGGAGGCCCTGAAATATAAAACATCTGTCTGGGAGGCAGTATAGAATAACACTTCGAAGCAAGGACTCTGGAGTCACAATGCTGGGACTGAAGTCCCAAAGGCTTTGGACTCCCCTGTGCCTGAGTTTCCAGATCTATAAAAGGAATGTAGTCATGGTACCTACGTCATCCGGTCGATGAGAGCATTAACCAGATGACACATACACAGAACTCAGAATGGTACCTAACACACAGTAAACATCCCACAGATGTTATAATTATTTAATTCTTTCCCAGACACTGTAACGGTTAACTCCCTTGAGTGAAAAGCCCACATGGTATTCTTCCTTCTTTTGGTCTCTACGGACACTTATTCCATTGACTTCCACATAGGAAGTGCTTGGCAGATATCGGTTGAATTGAATTGGATGTCCTTCACCCCACTCCCCATTACCCTGGCCTTTAGATCCATGCAAGTGACCCCTGATTTGGAAGGGCCTCGAGTACTGTGCTCTAGCCCTTGAGCCCTTCTTACATCCATACACCCTTGCCACACATGTACACTGAACTTATCTATGTTCCATTTTCGTGGGTATACTACTGGTGGTACCAGATGAATTAACCAAACATCTACTAGGAAATGGATAATTCCTCGAGCCAATGGGATAAGATATATACAACTCATGAAAGAGGCCGTTAAGGAGCCAGGCTTCAGTGGGAACTTTAAATTCTGTGAGAAGTTGGTGGCAAGTTATTTTCAGGTAGGTAGAGCCCCAGCTACCCTCATGACACATCACCGAACTTTCCGCCTAGATGTTCGCTTTGAATGACAGTCTAAACTCTCCGTGGCCTAGTCAGTAGCCTCGAAATTAACCATTTTCTCCCCGCCCTGCACCACTCCTTTTGCCTGCAAAAACTGTTAAAAGAATTGGGCTGTGCTCTGAAACACTAGACCATGTGACTGAAGGGTGAAGCATGAATTTGCACACCCTTTTGTTCACAGATACCCGGGCCAGACAACATCAAGTCCTAGTCTGAGTGCTGGGGGCTTGGTCCCTGTCCCCATGGCATAGAAGCAACGACAAGATCACCTCATGTTATCCCCACCCCCAACTTTAAACATGTCTCCAATTTATTACAGTAACAGTGAAAAACAGTCCTTTCTTCTAAATACGACTCTGGACCCCAAGAGAAGCAATCTTAAAACAAAACACATCTGATGTGGCACACAGGATGCTGACATACTCAACTAATGCACTGAAACCCTTTAATTAGAAAATATCTGGATTATCAAAAGTCCATCAAAATTCAATAGGTTTAAGTATACCTCTGGATTCTATTTCATTAAAAATTTGCAAACAGTGAGAGCAGACCCTTGACCCTTGACCAAGAGCTGCTAGGTAAGAAAAAGGATACGGGTATTAAGGAAAGCAATCAATGCTCCCTTTGTACAAGAGAAAAAAATAACATTATGAAATGATATATGCTTGAAATAAAGTATTTTTCATGTTATTTGCGATTGGCTGATTAAAATTACTTTTGCCCAGGGAAGGAGAGTCCCCTCCAACTGCAAGGTATGGAGTTGAAAAAGCGAACAGGTTTTTTTCCCCCATTCTGTGGGCCTATATAAGTTCAAATGATGGTAAAAACTTCTAATGCATTGCAATAGGATTCTAGGATTCTGACCCAATAGGATTCTAGGATTCTGACCAAGGGGAAAGAAAATGGTTAGAACCTCCATTCAGCTGACATTTATTAAATGTCTCCAATGTGTAAACCCAGAGTTGAATACCAAGTCAATTTCTAATTGTTTCCTATTCATTATCGCTTTGATGTTTCAGACAATTCAAATAAGTCCAAAATGAACAGTCCCAAAGTTTCCACCTTTTTCATTATAAAAATGAATTAAGTATATTGAATAATATTGGAAAAATAGAGAACAGAAGGCCAAAACTACCACCATTATAATTTGATGGGTATATTTCCTTCAAGTTTGTTTATCTAAACAGAGGTCTGAGTTGTAATCATTCTATAATAATAAAGTATCTTTTTTCTACTCTGCTTTCTGCCAGTTATCATATATTTTCCCATGTACTTATATAATTTTCAGAACATTATTACTGATTAAAATAACTACACAGTGAATGTATATTAACCATTCTTCTATTATGGTTTCCAATGTTTCCACTATTTTCCATCAATCATTCAATTACTTACTTATTCATTCAATTTCACCAATATATTTTAATCACCCTGAACTATTATCATGAATGCTGTTCTAAAGTCATACCTTGCATTCTGCGCTGTTGCCTCAGTGTCAATTCCCAGACATGAAATTACCAGGATAAAAGTATTGACATTTTAAAGACCCTGGATTCACATTGGAAGATTACTTTCTAAAAGGGTTATAATGAATTTATATCGCTTCCAGGACAATAGTGTCATTCATGTCAGAATCTGGGGTTCATCCAAGACTTGCTTCTTCTCCTTGAAAGAGAAGCCACCAATCCTATCTATTCTGGTTGATCTGTTTTTCTGTACGTCATGAGAATTTTTTTAAAGATAAAGACCTAGGGAACTCCCTGGCAGTCCAGTGTTTAGGACTCTGCCTTTCCACTGCAGGGGGCACGGGTTCAATCCCTGTCGGGGATCTAAGATCCTGTAAGCTGCGTGGTGCAGCACCCTCCCCCCACCAAAAAAAGATGAAGAGCTAATTATGTCCTTCCTCTGATTAAAACCCATCAAATTCTTGCTATATTTTTTTCAGGATAGAGTTACAATTTCTTAAATCACTCATAACTTCCCCTGTCAAACTAGTCTACCTTACCTTCCACAAATCTCAAACCACATCCTTTAGCCTGATAAGCTGCTCAGTCCCAGGTTCTACCTTCACATCTCTGCCTTCCCCATGCCGTCCTCATTGCCCAGACTCTGCTTCCTTCTCTGGCCTAGTACAATCCTACATGCTACTACTTTGTGAAAACTTTCTTGTAACTTTACCTTGTCCTTCAAATAAAGAAATTAGACCCTCCCTTCTTTTTGACTGTATAATACATTCATTCATTATCACTTCTAGGCTGTATGATTTAGTGGTTAGTTGTTCAAACTCTAAAACTGGATGCCTGTTTTCAAATTCTCTTGTCTGTGCATAAGTTAAATAATTTTGTGAGTTTCCTCAATGGCAAAATAGAGATACCAACAGCCTCTACATCACAGGGTTTTATCGGGATGGTCCTTATTAAACACTTAACACAAAACCCAGCACACAGTTGAGTGTTAAACTGATGCCGCCCGTTATTATTACGCTCATCATGTTTCTTTTTCTCTTCATAAACAGAGGGTTTCTTTGAAAGCAGGGACTGTGTCCTAATCATTTTTGTGTTCCCAGGGCCTGCCGTGGTGCCTGGCACACTGTAGGTGCTCGATATACCTTTGATGAATGAATGGGACCCAGAGGTGAGTAAGGTATGGCTTCCTCCCTCCAGAGTCCACAGTCTCATGGAGGAGCTAGATGTGCCCAAACAGCTTCCTATACAGAGCTACACTGGGTGGACCCTGGCCAGTATCTCTATTCCTGGAGAACAGCAGGCTTGCTCCCTGGAACCTCCCAGAAAGGGGAGAAAGGAAGGCAGAACAAAGAGCATAATTAATACAACCATAATTGAGTACATTGGGCAATCGATCAAGTGATCTATATGGTTGGATTAAATGACCAATTCAGAGGGCCTCTGGCCTCTCACAGAGTTATTTTTAAAGTAAATCTATTGTGATGACCAGTCCAGGAATCCTGACCTTATGCTGAGTCAGAGTGAGACTAAGAGAGAAGAAGGAAAACCAGATTAAATATTTAATGAGAGGGTTGCAAATGATTATAGTGTCTCATGCTCAGTGAGTTTTGGATGGAAATTCTGGTTAAAAGGGTCAGGCCATACCTCTACAGTGCGTGTGCGTTCACATTTCCAAAACCTCGTGTTCATGTGTCTTTATAATAATAGATTCTCTTAATTCATGTAAACTCTGAAGACAGCAGCAACAGCATCCCCCAAAATGCCTAATGGAAAAATCGGGGCTGGGCTTAATGGCCTGAAGCAAGCTATAATATTTATAGTGTAGTTGCACATTTCCTTTCTATCTGTCAAGGGACATGGATTTGTACTTATTAAAATCACAACTAAGTATCAGTGTATGGAATTAGCCTCACGATCTACTGCATTCCCAAGGCGAAAAATAATCAACATTCTTTTAGATAAAACTCCATGTCACTAGAAAATGTGGGAAAGTTAGAAAAAAAATCATAGATACAGGGGAACCAGAGCTTCATTGTGAAACAAGACAAAACTTAACCTTAAAGGAAATATCTGGGGCATCTCCTAGAATATTTACTAATGTAACTGCTAGGCAAATGTGGCATTCGACTGTGCTCAGCCTGTGAGCAGGCAGAAGTGCAAAGTCCCGTACACCAGTGTCACTCATAACCACCCAGGTATAAAGAGCACTTGAACAGATTAAGTAACTCAAGACTGAAATTTTAAGTCCTACAGGGAATAAAGTAGATGAAACAATTATTATCATTTTCAGCTTGCACTTCCTTAACTCTTCAAGAAACACAATTTTTCATGCAAGGGATATTTCTCTACTCAAAATGGCGATACACTGGAAACACCATTTCAGTGCCTCTAAATGAATAATCACTTAGGCATAATTCTCAGTAGCGGATATAAACAAACCTACCTAATTAAAATCAGAACGTGTTATGAAACTCTGGTTAAGACTGTAATATAATTAACTAAAAACTATCAGAAATACATTTCCAGACCACTTTTCAATAGCTGAACTTAACAAAAATGTAATAACTCAGCTTTATTAACAATTCCATAATATAATTCCTTAACATAATTCCTTAACAATTATCATAATAATACATCATCTTTAGTACATGAACCTGAGTCTACTAATTTATCACTAAAGACAACTGTCTTTCTCTCCTGTGACAGATGTGATTGTGCAAAGATCCAGTGTGACCAAAAGCTCACATCTATGGCACAGTGGGCTGGGGTTATGAGTATAACCTGTGGTCAAGCAAACTAGACCATATTGTGTAGGGAACCCATGACCTCAGTCTTAATGGCACTGTGGTAAGAAAAATCCAGGGACTGTTTACAAAACTAAATAAAGTAAGTAGGAGATTTGCTCATTTATAAGTCATTCATTGAATTAGTAAGCAAAAGGCAGAGATTCTTTGAGATACTGATAAAAATTCATTTATTCATGTACACACTCATGCATTCAGTCATTCATTCTACCAGTTTATATGAGTACCTTCTATGGGCCAAAGATAGAAAAGTGGTCTTACATTTCAGTGAGAGAGGTAAACAAAACAATTTCAATTCAGTCTGATTTATGCTTATTCAAACAATTTAAACCAAGTGAAATTTCTCTATATAACTCTTGAACCAAGCCCAAAATTTAATAAACCAATCTTCAAGAATTTATCCTAAATCAGAAATTTCCTTTAAAGATATATATTTATCCTAATATTAATAGTACCATCTCAGAACTACAACTCATTAATTGGTCTATAGAATTAACCATGTATTTAAGTAAAGGTAGCTTACGGAATAGAAAAAAAACCAAAAAACAAATTCCCATGGGCTAAGTGTCCTGTTCACCAAGAACTTGGTTCCTTGAATACTACCAGAGAATTTGAGAAAACACCTATGGCTAGTAGGCAAATGTACATGGGGTGACAGCCTACTTGAAGCAGGAAAAAACAAACAAACCCCAAACCATCAACATAGATCCAGATTATTTATTGGTCAGATTATTTAAATATCTTTACTTCCCTGAGCTGTTTCCTCATCTGAAAAATGGAGAAGATTCCAATAATATACTCCCTAGGGTTCTTAAGAGGATTAAATGAGATATCCATTGTTACGTGCTTAACAAGGTGCCTGGCACATACCAAGCACTCCATAAATGTAACTGTCATGACGCTATTATCAGCTCAGCATCATATCCTTGTTTCATTTCATGAAGTCACCCTCCATTTTTCTAAATGCTAATGTAACAGTCTACTCATAGCAACTTTCAAATCAGTATGTCTCAGATGGTCACTTCAACCTAATTCAAGATTTACTTTCTAGAATACTTGTGTTTGAGGTACTATTATACCAAGGAGGATAAAGTCTATTCCAGAGGACACTGCAAAGCTACAAAGAAGCAGAACTCTTAATTCTGAGCAAGCCCTTGCTGACTTTAGACTGTTAGGTCTTCCTTAGAATAAAGTAAAACTTGTCTCCACTTAAGTTCTACCAGTCAGTCTTAACTGTTAGAGACTTGTAGAGCTAGTTAATCTAAGCCATCTTCTACGTGACAGGTCTTCAAATATTTGAGACAGTTACTATGTCCTAGCTAAGGCTTACTTTCTCTGTACCAAACATTCCCACTGTCTTCAACTGTTCCTTATATGACACAGTTTAAAGAAATGAAGAGAGAATTCTCTTTGCCTCCCAGATAATTTTCACTGTCTTGGAGCTAGTGGCAATAAGGACACTTTCTTTATACTTCAGGGGTAGAAGCTAAGATCTTGGGAAGATTAGGAGGCAACACACACCTCTCAGTGACTTGCATGTGCTTGCAATCACCCTGTTTTGTGGTGGCAGTCCAAACCCACATCTGCACAGTTAAGGTAAGCCCAAGAATCCTGGAATCACTGTTAGCTTTTTTTTTTTTTTTTTCCTCCAAAAGGCTAAAGAGCCATCAGATAAAGGAGTAGAAGCCTTACAATCTGATTAGGATGGACTGAATAAGAATGTCCTGGCTTTGAATTTCCAACAGATCTTTCATAAAACAACAAAAAGCCATTTGATTCATTCTTGATCTACATGGATGAGATCTTTTTGAAGACAATATCATTATAAGTATGGAAATACTCTCTGGCCATAACTCATGGTAGAGCAAAAATCATCACCCAGATTACTAATGCCCCAGCTTCCTCACTAGGTTCCCCAAGACTGGTTTCTTCTCATCCCAATTTACTCCTCACAACGCTCTCAAAAAACAAAGCTGATTATGCCATATCCCTGACGCAAAATCTCTCTTGGCTTCCTTAGTTGTTTAGATGAAAACATACCAGTTCCTCAAACTGAAAATCAAAATTCTTCCATGCCTGCAGCCCTCACCCCCAACCTGCCTTTCTAGATCACAGGTAGCTGTTATCCCACTATGTACACTTTGCCGTGTTATAGGCTATACTCCTAACCCCAGCCAGCTGTGTAACTGATGTGAGCTTTAGGTCCAGGCCAAAAAGAGGTGGCCTACGATGACAATTCACTTCCGTTAAGAGTTGTGAAGAGGGGGCCAAGAGCCCCACCTACCGTCATCTTCCCCTAGCATCATTTCCTGGATACGTGCTAGTCTTGATCAGAACCCCAGGCCCTGGTCCTGTGCTGTTCTCTACATATATATAGAAGGATGCACTTCCCCTAATTCCTCTGTAAAACCTCACCAAGTTTAAGATGTTGATCAAATGCCGCTCTCTCTGTGAAGCCTTTCTCCATTTTCCTAGGCAGTATGCCTTACTCAATCATCTGTGCCTTTGGTGCTCTTGGGTCCTATTTCTGTAAGAGCAGTTGCCAACTTATAATGTAATTTTTATCTCTATACTTCCTTTCGTTACTAGATTATAAGCCCCTCTGGAATACTAATTGAGGATTTGTGTCTTACTTTTGTGACCCTAGAACCCACCATTGTGCCTGTCACATAACGATAATCAATAAAGGTTTGCTGAATGAATAATGAAATAGAATGTCTACTCTGTTTTGGAAGAGAGAACTGATTTCAGTAAAGCTAGGTTTCAGAAAAAAAGGAAATGAGAGGAAAAGTAGAAGTTGCAATGAATTTGTCATGACTGGTCAGTGTAATTATAAGACCTCGCCAAAAAATGAAAGATTATTTTAGCAGCCCCTTGCAATCTCTATCTTTAGAGCTAAAGAAATGAAATTTTAATGGCCATGTTTACTCAAGCCAGTGCACTAAGCCAATTATGGTTCTGTGTTCACTTGAAACTACCAAAGTTTAAAAAGTAAAAGTGGTGCATGTATTTATTTACTACTGTTATTGAACATTAGTGGGTTTTCTCAATCCATATAGTTCATATAGCCAGTGTCAAATTTTGTTAAGTTTCTAGATTGATCTGACAAAGTATTTAGTTGGTAAAATTTCTGCTTGTTTCTATTTAATTGCCTCTCTAATAAGAAAAAAATGTTTCCCTTTGACTGAGATTTAAAAGGTACTGAAATCAATCTGACAGCCACATTCAGTATTTGTTCGCAACTGCATATTTTTGGGTTGCTATTACTCAAGGTATCACAAGTGTTTCTTAATCCAAATATTTGCTATATGTGCAATATCCCCTAATATGGCATTTCTTGCAGCTGCTGGAAATCTTTTAGAATCCTACCACATGAAATTAAACAAAGTCTTCAAATGCTAAGAAACACTGGCTAGCAACCAGAATACTGTTCTCAGGTTGCTTCAGACTTTGTTGATCTCAACTACAGACACCTCGACCTATGGTATAGGAATGTTCTCTCATCAGTTCTTTTAAGAATGTAGTTTCCTTCTTGGATGAGGAGAATGGGTAAGGATTCAGTGTTCAAGGCTCTTTGAAAATGAACTTTCTTAAGTGCTGATCTTTTATGAATGACTGAACCTAAATAAACCTGGTACTGAATATATATATATATATATATATATATTTTTTTTTTTTTTAAACTTCTCTTGATGGGAGATGAGAGACTGGGTGCCTTTGACCTACTCCATATTTGTTAATTTAATCTAGAGTTGTAAACCCTGTAATTGAAATGTAAACCAAATTGGAACATTTCTTTTAAAAAAATGTTTGGAAAAATGGAAAACTCAAGTTGGATTAATGGTTCTCAACTTGGTCCAATTTCCCCCCCAGGGGACATCTGGTGACATCTGAAGGAATTTTTGGTTGTCAAAACTAATAAGGTGCTACTGGCATTTAGCAGGTAGAGAAATCCACAGTCATCCAATTGTTCTTCCATCGGTAGTGTGTCATTTTTCTCTGGCCGCTTTCAATATATTTTTCTTTGTCTTTAGTTTTTGGTTTGATTATGATGAGTGTAGGCATGTACTTCTTTGGATTCATCCAGCTTGGGTTTTGCTGGCTTCTTGAATGGGTAGGCTTATCTTGTTTGCCAAAATTTGGGAAGTTTTGTTGTAATTATTTTTTCAAATGTTTTTTTCTACCCACTCGTTTTCTCCTCTCCTCAGAGACTCTGCTGACATGAATATCAGACCTTTTAGGATTGTCCCAACGCTCCCTGAGGCACTGATTATTTTTTTCCCAATCTTTTTTTCTGTTGTTCAGGTTAGATAATTTCTGTTAATCTATCTTTAAGATGAACTGAAACTCATCTCTTTCCTCTGTTATCTTTATTCTTCTATTGAAACCCGTCTAGTGAGTTTTTAATTTTGGTTACTGTAATTTTCAGTTCTAAAATTTCCATTTGGTTCTTTCTTTCTTTTTTTTTTTTTGCTGAGACTTATCTTTCCATTCGTTTCAACAGTATTTGCTCTCACTTCTCAGAACATTTTTATCATGTTTGCTTTAAAAGTCTTTGTTAGCTAATTGCACCATTTGTGTCCTTCAGGATCGGCCATTTATTGGTTGTCTTTTCCCATGTCAGCTGACGTTTTCCTGGTTATTTGTATGCTGAGTAATTGGGATTATACTCTGGATATTTTGAATATTATGTTATGAGACTCTGGGTTTTATTTAAACCACATGTAGAATGCTGATATTTTTGTTTTATCAGGAAATCAACCAAGTTGAATTCAGGATGCAAATTCTGACCGGCCTTCTACGGGGTGTGGTTTCGATATCCATACTGTTGCCAACACCTTAGTAGCACTCTTTGGATCTGACTTGCATATGCACCATTCAGTGGCCAGTGGGGAGCCCAGGCAGTGGTCTATCCCTTAGTTCAGCTCCCAAAGTCTTTGGTAGGTACACTGCTTAAGATCAAACCCAAGCATGTGCAGGTCAGGAGAGAGCCCAGGAGTTAATAAAGAACTTCATGAGATTGCTTTTTAAACCTACACCCTCTCTGTAATCTCCCTAGTACTTTTGGGTCCCTTTGACACCCCCTTTCAGTCCTCAGCCCAGAAGCCTGGCACTTTAGTTATTCCACCCTGCCACAGACTTGCCATGACTCATTTCTCCTCTGATTTCTCTCTCTTAGGAAGTAGACAGCATGTGATAGTGCTGCTTAAATCCAGCCCTGTCAATACTGGGTCTTCTGAAATGCCTTGAAATTTCTATTATGTGGCTGACACTTACCTCTGATTTCTAATACAGATGTAAGTATTCATTATTTATTCATTCAATAAATATTTACACAGTACCTACTATGTGCTAGTCACTGTTTCAGTGAACAATACAAGATTCCTCCCCCTCAGAAACTTACATTTAAATTGAGGGGAGACAGAAAGTAAACAAATACTGAGTAAATACAAAATATGGCAGAAAGGGATAAGTGCTGGAGAGAAAAATAAAGTTAGGGAAAGGAGATGGGGGTAGAGACTTCCTTTCAGAGTAAGGTGGGAACGAACAGAGTGAGCAAAGAAGTATGGGATCTGCTTGAAGGTAAAAGGACTGTTCCAGTCTTTCCTATTTGTACATTTGATTAGTCATTGCAAAGAGAACTTGGGAGGTAAGGCTGTTACAGCCCTTGTGCATGCCGCCATCTTGCTCAGAAGTTCCCTGATTTCACGTCTTTATTTTAAGCACCTGAATACTGTATATTCAAAGCACAGTTTTCAAGTGCACTTGGAGAATAGGCTAATTCTCCATTAATAAACAGCCTTTAGGGCTGAATTAGTTCCTGGATATAGTTCCCCACTTCTTTGTGGTAAACACTGACTGGTGTACTCGGGGCCAAGTTTCTTTAAGGTTTTAGTTTACAATGAATAATTGTTTTCTTTGTGTCTTATACAATATGTTCATTGTACAAAAATCAGAAATTACGAATAATCAAACAGAAGAAAATAAAAGTAACTTAGAGATACCCATTTAAAATAATTTTGGTCTATATACTTTCAGATTTTTTCTTATCATAAATAAGTTTCAAGTGCTTTTTGAAAACCATTCTCAATGTAATTATGGGTTCAACTACTACATCATGCTGTGTGACAAAACGTCCAACTTAGCTGACCTCACTGACCTCAGGTTTTGTAACATTATATCACTTTCCAGGAAGATAGACACATAACATCTGCTTAATATCATATTTAAAAGTCTTTAATGAAGCCTCTAAACTGATGGGGAATGCTCTTATCTAGTAACTCAGCTGCTAAATTTATGGCTAGGTCAATCACATATGTCCTGTTGTCACTAAATAATAAAGGCAACAACATAAATGCAAGAACAGCAGCACTGACAACTGCCATTTATTTATGTGCCAGCCATCCTGATAAGCAATTTATAAATACAAATTTAAAATAGTTTCTAAAATATTTCAGAAAAGCGCATCACTCTAAGAAACCGTAGTTTGGTTTTGATTTACTTCTAGAGAAACGAGCTAACCATAGGGTTGATAAAACTCAAGAGAACCAGCTAGTAGCATTAGCTTGAACGACTCTCACTTATTTAACCACTCCCCATCAATTATTAAGCTGTCCCTTGAGGCCACCAGAATACCATTTAATTCTTCTGCTACACTGCACTGAAATCCTTTGAAAAAGTTCCTCTTGTTATATTATTTACCACTGTTGCATCAGCATACTAAATCACATGTGGTAGCTCTCTGCTAATAAATAGTCAGTTTATTTTTCAGGGGACAGATTGCTCCTTGGTAAATCACAGCCATGACCATCTTTACTCCAGAAAGGCAGAAAGTAAGAATTTCATCCAAAGCATGAAATTCTAATGCCACCCTCTGGCCTAATAATTCTACTTCAAGGAATGTAGCATAAGAAAAATATCAAAGATGTGTGAAAGATTTAAATGTCCTACAATGGGAAAAGCAACACGGCCGTGCTGACAGTGAAACATTATGCAGGCGCGAAGTATCCTATTTTAAAAGATTATTTCCAGACATGGGAAACGCTAACGATATGTTCCATGAAAAGGGCAGGTTCCCAGGCTATCTGCAATGAAATCTCAATTTTGTAAAATACATATGTATGTATGTTTGTGTAGTACACATGTATGCTTATACATATGAATGCTGAAAAGATACAGCCAGAAATATTACCAGTAGGTAGTATTAATATGGGTAACTCATTTCCATTTTTATATTTTTTGGTGTTTTCTAAATTTCTACAATGAATATGTATTTTTATATTCAAAAAGAAATAGACTCTCTTTTATATATAGATTTATATAGATTTGTACAATAGGAAAGACTTTTATTTATAGATCTGTAAAGTTTTCAGATTTTTTTAAACTTAGGGACTTTTTCTTCAAAACAAGGTTAGAGCCTTAGAGATCTGTACTAGATTAGTATCATTTATTAACTCAAAGCATCTGCTTGAATATTAACTTATTTTAAATGGCCTAATTGAAAACACAGTGTTTTTTTTTTTTTCTCCCATGAAATGTCTTTGTTTTCTTTCATACTAGGGTATTTAAATAGAATATGATTAGTTTTGATAAAAATTTTTAAATGACCTCAAATTTCCAAATCCTACTAGTAATTTCTCTTTCCTTTCAGATTAGGCCATACAATCAACAATACCAAAAGTGGGTTAATTTAATTCCTGTGAGTCTGAATCTGATAACCTACGGCATTTAGGCCAAAGTGAGGTCATTCTCAGTGGCTTGCAGCCAGTCTCTGCTGCTTTGAATCTCTGCCTATAACTTGGATGACTGACAGATTTTGCTGCCTCATCCAGAACGATCATTCTTCAGGATTTTCATTAGAAATGAATGGGGCCAAGACCCACAGTGTCCCAATCTCAGAAGTTTCTAACCTGTGCATTGTGTAACATCTCCAGTTACCACTGAAAAACACCAACACAGTTATAGTAACTACGAACTACCTAAGACGTACAGGCAAAGACAAGAAGACATACCAGCCAGCCCAGCTCTGCAAATTATATCTGAGCCTTTTGTTTCCTCATCCCTGAAAAGTGGCTTATAATCCCTGTTCATTGGGCAGCTGTGAGGGTGCATGAGTTAACGTGTGAAAAACGCTGGGCACGGTGCTGGGTGCACAGTTAAAATTCAGTAAAGTGGTAGGGTTATGTCATTATTATTGGTGAAGAAACAAAATAAATTATATTTGTACACATATCTATGCAAACCAAGAATAAAAACATTAATAATTTGAAAACAATCCATGGGGAAATGAGAGACTTGTAGATAATTTAAAACACACAGAGATAATTTAACATATTCAAAGGCTGCCATTTTATGGTGCTCCCTCTAAACTACATACTTCTGTTAACATTCGTAAACTTGATACAGAAGATCATGTGATAAGGTGCTTAAATAAAGTGATTATTGCAAGCCAGCTGTGGTCTTTCCTACATGGTGACTGCTGACGCTAATTACTTTATGTGTAACATACAAATCACACAATTTCTGGCTGCGGCGCCAACCCAGATGCAGACCACTCTTGAGTGTGAGTAATGGAAAGAAGGTGGCAAAATCTCATCACTCCAGCAGGCAGGGCTGGAGAACAGGGCAAGAGGCACCTCACTGCCTCTTGTTCTTCGGGAAGGACAGTAGGACTGATAATGAAAAACCCCTGTGTACAAGGAGTCTCCGATTACTGACCTTCTCCTAAAACAGTAAAGCAGAACGTATGAGAGTAAAAGCAGAGTCCTACTCTGTCTGTGCTCACACTGTCCATACCTAACAGAGGGTCTGGAGTTGAATAACTCATTGTTGAATGAATGAAGAAATCAGTGAAGCCTCAAAGTTAAGGCTGTCTATGTGAAATAGCTGTGGGGGACCTGAGAGGCACAGGGGGTGCTGCCCAACACAGGTATGCACTGTGTTATCCCCTAAGTTCCCATTAATTGTTGAAATGTGAGGACCAAAATTTTAATTCAGCTCCAAGCAAGGATGCTGGAGCATTTCTCAGAGTCTGTTTACAAACATGGTTTGGAACTTCATAATAAGTGATATACAAATACCATGTGATGATCTGGACGGTGTTCATCACAGTTGTGCTACATAGTCTCTTTAGAATGAGGACACATTTAAGATAATGTCTGGTGCAATTTCACATTACATAATTATTGCAGGTGTAAGGAATAAGTGTTTACAGTATAGATAATAACGAAGATAACAGCTAAAAATTAGTTAGACCATATTAGCATTAAATCTAGACACTGGGGTTAAGTAGCTTTCCATGCAGGACTCATGAATCTCCATACAGGTGTCTGAAATAGGTTACTATTACAGATGCAGAAACTGAGACTTGAATTAAGAGGTTTACAAACACTCCCAGGTCCACAAAGATAACAAGAGCGACGAAACTAAGATTCATACGCAAAGTATCTGATGTCAGAGACTTAGAGATGAATCACTATGTTATTCTGACCAACAGGCTTCATCTACAGCTCTAAAGACCTAAATTTGAAATAGCTGATACTTGAATAATTGGGTATTATTATTTTTTTAAAGCTTCCCTTTTTTTACCCGTTGAAAACTGGCAAGCATAGGCAACTATTTCTAAAACTGGTTCTGATGTGATTAAAATTTGTCTTGAAGCTGCTGCCTATACCTATGCCTGGAATTAGGTACTCTTGTAAGTGTCTTCCTGATTATTATATCCATTTGGAAACAAAAACATTCCTAGAATTACCTGCTCTGAACTCCTTATTTGATAGAACAGTCTGGGTAAAAGGATTCTTGGTCAATGACTACACTGAATACGACACAGCTGTGTAAGAGGCTGTACCTGTCAAGCACCCAGCATCTAACTGGATCTCCATACAGACATGGGGTTATTTTTGAAAAACGAGTAAGTTGCAAAATCCCCTCCCAAGAAGAACAAGCATTATGCTCACTAAGGACTCCACAGAAGTTCTAAAGGTCAATTCAGACTGGTTCTGATCATTTCCTTCTGTTTTGATAAAAAATATGCTTCTGGAACCATAACAGTGGAAGAAGAGCTGGAGAAGGAGATGGCTTGATGATATATATATTTAAAAAAAAAAAGCAGAAAAGCCTAGTCTTGCTTTTTAATCTAAAGGGATATGAAGTTCTCTGGACTTGACAGATACGGGTCCTGGCTTCCTATCTTTGCAGATGACAAATGTGTCCTCGTGGGCTGATCTGGCTCCTCAAGCTCCAGTCTTACCCTCTCTTATTCTTAATTTTAAAAACATGGAAAGGTGAGGCATGACATCTGCTGGGTCTGCTTGAGGAAGTGGAATTTTATACCTGTCACTGTAATGACTATTAACTTTCCAGCTGATCAGCAATAGTTAGCGGTGAGAAGACTGTTCTCCCCACTAAATGCTGAAGTAACCAGGAGTCTGCTATAAATAGGCAGCTTCCAAGGATTACAATTCTTTGAGTCCCAGAAAATCTGGATAAGAAGAGAACTTCTAGGTAGCAAACAAGCAGGCATGGTGTGTGTGTACTTACTGTACATTCCTCAGGCCCTCTTTCAAGAACATATTTCCCCAACTACTGGGAATATTGGCTGCTGGCTGTTGAAACTTACAGCTGACCTCTCTCTCGGAATCACCCTTGGGAACTACCCTCCACCAAGGGGAGCTGCATCACCCCAAGATTACTTAGCCCCTCCCCAAGGGCAGCTCAAATCCAATGTGTGCAAAACAAAGGCGAGGCCTCCTTGGCGACAAACTCCAAAGGGCCAACCCAGCCCCAGATCTCCATAGGCTCACCTTCCCCTTCTGCCAGTCCAGCCTTCCCCACTCCCTTAGACAGAACAGAGCACTCTCTTGAATCATCTCCCAAGATCACAGAAGCAGAAGAGTTGGGATTCAAGTCCAAATCCACTTGATTCTCAGCCCTAAGTTTCCATCAACTTTATGAAGCCCTTGACTTTGACATACAAAACACAAATCCTTACAGCTTCGCAAGACATGCAAAGTCCCTTTTGATATGACAGTCCTTTCTAGCCTCACACCCCATCACTCACTCCCATACAACCCCTGGTCCAGTCACACCAAAATCTTTCCTTTCCCTGAATGTGTCACGCTTCTGCTTTCTACCTGGAATAGTTCATTGTTCTCATCTGCTTGATGACCACCTCCATCTCCTACAGGTCTCACTTCAGGTGTCCCCTCCTCTATGAAGAATATCCTGGCCCCTCAGTAGGGTTAAGATTTCCAGCCTTCAAGTTTCTACCACAGGTTGTGTGTTCCCTTATTGTGGTGACTGTTAATTATTGTAATGGATTCTTTGTAGGCAGGGAACGTGTCTTTTAACTCTGCTTCCCGGCCTGGCATTTTAAAGATGTTTTGCTGGATGGATAAATAAACGAAGTCAATTGAGGTGCTGGTCCCAGAGGCCCTGGCTGAAAGGTTGCCAGCATCCCCATGACTGGGAAGCATCATATAGCGTCATACAAATTTGGATTAACTGTGACCTCCTTGAGCACGGGGACTAGTTTTTCTTCATCGAAGTAACCTTTCCAAGACCTGACACCATCTCTCACTCATAGAGGACAAGACACAAAAAGCCCATTGAACCAAATGAGGTCTTGGCAGAAAGGGCCGACGTACGAGAAAATTACTTACTTTCCTGGCTCAGTCTAAACTATTTTTTAAAAATCTCTATGTTTTAAGATACATAGGATATTTCTCTACGTGGTCTCTTCTTAATATGTTCTTATTTCCAAATTTTAAAAATTTCTCCTTTGTTTGAAACTTTTTTTTTTCCCTATTTAAGAGAGCAAAAGAAAACTTCGAGTTTGCTAAACTCCATTTCTAGGTCAGAAATCAAATCTAATGTGGACACATCAAACATGACTAAGAAGTTTCCCAGATGGCCTGCATGACACAACTTTGTTTTAAGGGGTCCCTTTGAAACATAAATGTCTTTAATCTACAAGGTGGTTTCCCCCCCCACTTTCTGAAACTAATAATTACTTACTGAATAGATGTACAGATATTGGTATAGGCACCAAACACCCTGAGTATGAAGCTGAGGAGGTGGTGGAGAACCCTTGTCCTATAAACATAAAAACCAAAAGCCAGTCTTATTGAGCAAGTAGCTGCATTCCCTACACAGGAAATGGTCCAATTTTGTTATTGTTCTCAACAAAGATGTCCAAACAACAAAAAAAATTGCTGAGAGCTGGCTGAGACTGGTAACAATGATATGAAGCCTTAAAAGCCCAGTTCCTTTTTTTTTTTTTTTTTAAAGTGGATTTGGGAAGGAGGAAGCTCTCTGGCATGTAAGGGACTGAATTTTCCATGCCCTGGGGAATTTTTTTCCTGTCACTCTCTCACAGCTTCTGCTGCTAGTCTGGTGGGAATAAGAAAAAAACTGTGATAACATTTTCCCAAGAGAGCAGCGATTTAACTTTTTGTTCTGTGTCTTTAAAATACCTGTTCATTTATTTATTTTTTGAGCCTAATATTTATTGAATACAATTAAGTCATTAAGGCAGCAGACCCTTCTCAGTGTTGGTTATGGGCTCAGTGGTTATAGGGAAGCACACTCTGGCAGGATTGATGGAGGATACCTTTTTAAACATCCTGGTGGAATCCTCACTTATCTGCATGAAACGCATAATCACATTGTTCAGATAGATGTCACTCAAGGTTGCGTGGTCTTTGCTTTCTCGTCTCACTTGGTTCAGGAGCAAATACCAGCAGTTCACTGGAGACAACAAGTTCTGGTCTTTCCTAAGGAGTGAAGAAGAGAGAGAATTACCATCAAGTTCAAAGCTGCCCCAATCAGCTAAGGGAAAGTCACCAAGGCAAACTAGAAGCCACAACAGACGGGCATCGTCCCTGTTCTTTCTTCTCTGAGCATTGCTCATAGCAAGACACTCGAGAGCCAGCAGAACAGCCTTCCAGGCTGGGAAGGCACCCAGCCAGCAACTCCCCTAGGCTTGGAAGAAAAAACTTGAACCGAGAACACCAGTCAAGACCCACACTCCTGACAAGGGCATGGGACCCTAACATATACAGTACTAAGGCAGGCTTTTAGCTTTAAACACCCCATTGAAGAAAGCAGTTTATGTTTACATAAAAATCTACTGACTACTGTCTCACAGACAGACTGTGGTTTGCCACTGAACGCAAAGCGTGCTCTGAATGTCCAGTCTGCTGTTGGAAAAGAAATTTGGCTAGGTATACTTTCCATGGAACGTAAATGTGACGATGATTTGCTAATCCCCTGATACTTAACCTCCAGCCTCCCAAAAAGTGTTCCTGGGAAGCAGAACTTTCCAGCATTGTCTCAGGGCTTGTGAATAGAACCAAGAAGTTTACTGGCTTATGACATGTCACATCTCCTTTTTAAACCCATTAAGTTATTTCAGATTTGTAACCACTCCTTGTTTTATTCTACATAATAAAGTGAAAAGTGAATATAAACCACAAAGGGCAACTTGTAAAAAGTTTTAAAGAAAAACTCCAAACAAAAGCAGTGACCGACAGGGATATTACTGCTTTAAAAAAAAAAAAAGTACAATGTTTGTTTTTTTACTTTAAAAATCTAACTCTAAAATGGTAAAATGGCACAGAATGTTTATCCTAACTCAGGGACACTAGTGTTATTTTTTGTTTGTTTGTTTGTTTGCGTTACGGGGGCCTCTCACTGTTGTGGCCTCTCCCGCTGCGGAGCACAGGCTCCAGACGCGCTGGCTCAGCGGCTATGGCTCACGGACCCAGCCGCTCCGCGGCATGTGGGATCTTCCCGGACCGGGGCACGAACCCGTGTCCCCTGCATCGGCAGGCGGACTCCCAACCACTGAGCCACCAGGGAAGCCCCCACTAGTGCTATTTTATCAGACATGTTATCCTCCTAATATTCATGATGATTTATGATTCTGAATACTAATTAAATTAGAAAAATGATTAAAGAAGGACTTTCAACCCTTACGTCCCTCGGATTCAGGATTTAACCCTGCATCAGTCAAAACCCTCTCTAAAAGAAAGAGGAAGTAGACCACAGAAGTATGGATGGGTGTAAGAGAAGAAACCCCTGATCTAGGGTCCCAGCACTTATCCCCAGAAAAGAAGTCTCCCACTCTCCCAGCTGGCACATTAAGAATTACACCCCCAAACTAAAGAACCCTCCTTTTCTCTCAAAGCCATTGGGCAAGGGGCAATGGTTCTATGGAAGAATACTGAAGCCTTTCCACTGACATTCTCTAGCCGCCCAGCCCAAGAGGTAAGCGTTATCTTATATTAACTTTTCTGTATATCCTTTATGATGAAGTAACCCATAAGTTCTTTGAGAACATTTCATACTTTTTTGTGTCCGCAGGGCCCTGCCTGTGGTCAGCATTAAACAAATGTTATTTCATTCATTGAACAAACACTTTTTATTGCCCTAATAGTAAGTGATAACAGTGTCGACAACAACAAAAACAACAGAGGCAGCTAAGCTATCATTTACTGAGCACCTACCGAGCACACAAGGCGAGAGCATGGAATATGGATCTATACTGCCTCGCTTCAAAGCCCGGAACAATTACCTAGGAGATCTTGGCCAAATTATTTAAATCTCTCTGTGCCTCCGTTACTTCATTTGTAAAATGGGTAAAGCAACAGTACCGACCTCATAAGATTATGAGGATTATTTGAGTTAATATATATATTTTTAGGGCTTACTAGAACGCCTTAGATTCATAGTAAGTGCCGTGTAAAGTTAGCGATTTTCATCTAGCGGCTGGTCTAAAGACTTTACACACATTAACTCTACCTAATCCTTACCACTACGACTTAAGGCAGAGATGCTTTGTATCCCCTCTATCAATAAGAGAACTTAAGCTTTAGCAAGGCACGATGATTTGCTCAAGACCAAAGCTGGTGTCAGAGAAAGTCTCTGAGTCCAGGGAGGCTGATCCAAGCCTTGGTCTTTCTACCATGCTGTGGCAACTTTAGGCCAAGGATTATCCTACACAACAAGCATCCCAAAACTGAGTAAGGGCTTAAATGATTGGTAAAGTAAAGGTGCTAAAGATTTAACATTTGTTTCGTGAAGAGAAGGAATACTGAGTGCATACCCCATGTCAGCTATTAATCACATCAACAATTTGTTACGTTTCTCATTTACTGGTCACAAAATCTCATTTTACAAGTTAGGAAACCAAGGCTCAGAAAGGTTAAGCAATTTGACGAAAGTCACACAGTAGAGCCAGTATTCAAACCAGGTCTGTGTGACTCTTTCCTAAAGGGCTGTCTTTGATTTATTCCCCCCTAACCCTGGTTTGTCCTTTCTGTAAACTTATTACCTTATCTTCATTTCTGTAGTCAATAATAAACTTACTCAAGGAAAATTCCGAGCTGCCTACCTTTTGAAGAAAACTAGTGAAAAAACCAGGAGGAACAAAAGGTGGCAGCTGACCCACTCAGGGATCAGACTAAGGTGCATGGGTCCATCCATGTTTTCAGTTCCCAAGAGATTACCGAGTATAGAACACAGAAGGAGACATTCAAAAATATTTACTGAATGTACAAATGGGCTGCCTTCTTATTTGCAATCACTTTTAAAAAGGGACAGTTTCTATAAATGAGGATCTAGTACTGGCTCCAGTCTCTGTCAAGCACATTTGATATTTGCTCACCCTGGGAACCATCGCCAAAATTTATTTCTATGCTGACCAACACTAGAGGTTAAAGTCACCCAAAAATAAAAATTAAAAAACTATTCCCTACCCAGAATAGTTCTGCATTTGCTTCTGCAAAAGGACCCCTACTTCCTTTTTTTCTTCAAAAGTTCCTACCTTTTCTTTAAGGGTTAGAAAAAAATTTTTTATTGACGTAGAGTTGATGTACAATATCATGTAAGTTACAGGTGTACAATATAGTGATTCACAATTTTTAAAGGTTGTACTCCATTTATAGTTATTATAAAATATTGGCTGTATTCCCCCTGTTGTACAATATATCCTTGTAGCTTATTTTATACATAATAGTTTGTACCTCTTAATCCCTTACCCCTGGTTGCCCCTCCCCACTTCCCTCTCTGCACTGGTAACCACTAGTTTTTTCTCTATATCTGTGAGTCTGCTTCTTCCTTATTTATATTCACTAGTTTGTTGTATTTATTTTATTATTTTTTTTGCGGTACGTGGGCCTCTCACTGTTGTGGCCTCTCCCAGTGCGGAGCACAGGCTCCGGATGCGCAGGCTCAGAGGCCATGGCTCACGGGCCCAGCCGCTCCACGTCACGTGGGATCTTCCCAGACTGGGGCACGAACCCATGTCCCCTGCATCGGCAGGCGGACTCTCAACCACTGCGCCACCAGGGAAGCCCAGTTTGTTGTATTTTTTAGATTCCACATATAAGTGACATCATACAGTATTTGTCTTTGTCTAACTGATTTCACTTAGCATAATACCCTCCAAGTCCATCCATGTTGCTGCAAATGGCAACATTTCATTCTTTTTTATGGCTGAGCAGTATTCCATTATGCATATTCAACACAGCTTCTTATCCATTCATCTGTTCAGGGACACGCAGGTTGTTTCCATACCTTGGTAATTGTAAATAATGCTGCTATGAATATTGGGGTGCATGTATCTTTTTGAATTAGTGTTTTTGTTTTTTTTTGATATATACCCAGGAGTGGAATTGCGAAAAAGGAAATGCAGATGGCCAACAGGCACATGAAAAGATGCTCAACATTGCTAATCATCAAGGAAATGCAAATCAAAATTACGATGAGGGGGCTTCCCTGGTGGCGCAGTGGTTGAGAATCTGCCTGCCAATGCAGGGGACACGGGTTCAAGCCCTGGTCTGGGAGGATCCCACATGCCGCGGAGAAACTGGGCCCGTGAGCCACAACTACTGAGCCTGCGTGTCTGAAGCCTGTGCTCCGCAACAAGAGAGGCCGCAACAGTGAGAGGCCCGTGCGCCGCGATGAAGAGCAGCCCCCGCTCGCCACAACTAGAGAAAGCCCTTGCACAGAAATGAAGACCCAACACAGCCAAAAATAAATAAATCAACAAATAAATTAAAAAAAAAAAACTACGATGAGATACCACCTCACTGTAGTGTCAGAATGGCCATCATCAAAAAGAACACAAATAACAAATGTTGGCGAGGGTGTGGAGGAAAGGGAACCCTCCTATACTGTTGGTGGGAATGTAAATTGGTGTAGCCACTGTGGAAAACAGTATGGAGGTTTCTCAAAAAACCTCCTCTTTCTTTTTTTTTAAATTTTATTTTTGGCTGCATCGGGTCTTCATTGCTGTGCTCGGCCTTTCTCTAGTTGCAGCGAGCAGGGGCCACTCTTCGTTGCGGTGCACGGGCTTCTCATTGCGGTGGCTTCTCTTGTTGCGGAGCATGGGCTCTAGGAGCGCAGGCTCAGTAGTTGTGGCGCAGAGCCTTAGCTGCTCTGCGGCATGTGGGATCTTCCCGAACCAGGGCTCGAACCCGTGTCCCCTGCATTGGCAGGCGGATTCTTAACCACTGCACCACCAGGGAAGTCCCTACCCTACTTTTTATGTAGGATCCAAGGCCACAGAAGGGTGTAAAATGAAACTGTAAAGCCAATGGTGAAAGCTAAGATGCGCTTCTCTGCAACCCCCTTCCATTTGGAGCCCAGGCTGAGCAGACGGGCCTCCTTGTTGTCCCCTGTGTGGGTGGGCGAGTGGCTTTCTGTTCTACCAGTTCACTGAGATAGTAGTTCTGTTGCTCCTGACTTTAGGCTGTGATGCAGTGCAATAGGATTGGCAATGGGGAAGTCCTCCCTTCCAGCTCCCTACCTTGCATTAGCCTCATCTTCTGTCCCCACGTGGGACTAAAGGGTGATATAATCACCACTCGAGTTTTCAATTCCCTTTTCCTTTTTTGGCCCCTGGAAATTTCCCTTACTTTCTTGAGTTCAGTTATACATTTAAAGTGATGTCTATTATATTTTAGTCAGCATTTCCAGGAGTTTTACAGCACAAGTATTTTTCATATTATCCAGTTCATTGTATTTCCAGAAATGAAAGACTGGGAGGTCTTTTTAGTATCTCCTAAACAAGTCTATTTCTTTCTCCCTGCAGTGTTGACAGTTCATGCCATTATGGTGAGGGTCTTCCACCTGGTCTCCCTCCCTTGACTGTGTCCTCCTCCAGCCCCCAATCCTATCTATGGTCTTTATCATCATCTCAAAATGCAGGTGTGAGCTGGTCTTCTTTCTACTTAAAACTCTGCGAAGGCTTCTCAGGCCCTTAGGATAAAGTCCAAACTTCCTGGTATGATTCACAGGCCTCCATCATGTGGCACAAGGTACAATGGGCGCCACACAGCTCACCACCTTGCTACTCACTCCCACCGGCCTACTTTCTGCTCTGCAAAGCTACCTTACACCCCTTCCCTTCTGGTCTCTTATGAGTGATGTTCCCCTTGCCTGAACCTCTTGCTCTGGTCCCTTTACTGGCCAACTAGTCCTTCGGGTCTTCACTTACGTATCACTTCTTCCAGGACCTTTCCTGGACCCTGCTGCCCCCACCTCCACTGCAGAATGGATTTCTGTCAGGTCTGTCCCTGGCATCTACCCCGTCAGAGCCCTTGTATACTCTATTGGAGTTGTCTGCCTACTTGTGTCTCAGATTTAAATTCTAAAGTAAATCTCATCAGAAAAACCTGCATGTATTTTTTTTTTAAACAAATGAAGTACAGTTGACAGTGAACGTAGGTTTGAACTGTGCAGGTCTACTTACAGATGTTTTTCAATAAATATAGCCCCTGTGGGACTTCCCTGGTGGCACAGTGCTTAGAAGTCTGCCTGCCAATGAAGGGGACACGGGTTCGAGTTCCGGTCCGGGAAGATCCCACATGCCGCGGAGCAACTAAGCCCGTGCGCCGCAACTACTGAGCTTGCGCGCTACAGCCCGCGAGCCACAACTACTGAAGCTCGTGCGCCTAGGGCCCGTGCTCCGCAACAAGAGAAGCCACCGCAATGAGAAGCCCATGCACCGCAACAAAGAGTAGCCCCCGCTTGCCACAACTAGAGAAAGCCCGCGCACAGCAACGAAGACCCAGCGCAGCCAAAAATAAAAAATAAATTTATATAAAAAAACATAGTACCTCTATTTTCATTACATCCTTAAATTAACTAGATGCGGGGGAAAGTTTCTGTTCAGTTAGAGATCACAATATGTAGAACTTGGGTTTGAGTCCTGATCTGTCCATAACTGTTTCAGCTTCCTGCCTTTAGGTGACTCATTTATCAATTCCTTTATTTCTGAGGCAGAGATAGCAGTATGTGGACTTTCGACTGTGCAGGGGATTGGTGCCCCTAACTCCTGGGTTCTTCAAGGGTCAACTGTGCAATTAATGTAAGGTTTAATTAAGCTAGATTGTACGCATTTTACCAAAAGCCCTTGTTTTCAGTCAGTCTCAACTGCAATGACCACGAGCATGACTGGGGGGTGGGATATAAATTTAAGCAACCCTCACTGCTTATTTTCATGTAAGATCACTATACAGAAATCTTGAGGTATTTGCTTGAAGAATCAGCTATTTAAAATTTGCCCATCCCAATATCTATCGGCGTTAAACAACAACTCTTAGAGTATTTATTGGAAAGAGAAACACGTCAAGAGAATACTATTAGTTTAAAATGTAATACATTTATGCTCATAAATTATAAATGCAGAGGGTTGCTTTTATCTATGGGGATATATCAATCAACAACTTTTCAGACAAAAATGGAAAATTCTAAAACCAATAAGGGTGGTAAAAAGATAGGATATCCCCTTGGAAAGGTGAATTTGAGTCAAGTCCCTCTTACTTGTACTGTTGATGATCCTTAGTGCTTCTTGTTTTTGCCATGAACCTTTCTGCTAACTTTTCTAGGTTCCGAGAATATTCCGTCTCAATTTCGGCTTTTTTCCGGAAGAAATCTTGCAGGTCCTGCAGAAGCTGAACTCGCATCTCTGTTTGCTGCTCCAGGCATTTCTGTTGTTCTACCAGTTGAGCTCGAATTTCTAAGGAGAGAAGAGAATCCATTTGATGATTTCATGAAAATCACTGAGGTGTGGTGGTATGTGCAAGATAAAAATAATGAATCCTATTATACATTTAGCTCTGTATTGGACCTTTACGAGGCTGCTGTGCTCAGGTTGGGTCTTTAAATAAGATATCTGCTGACCCTGTAAAAGAATGAGATAAGCCTCCGGAAAGAATGTAATAAATTAGAATAGAGGGCTTCCCTGGTGGCGCAGTGGTTGAGAGTCCGCCTGCAGATGCAGGGGACACGCGATCGTGCCCCGGTCCGGGAGGATCCCACATGCCGCAGAGCGGCTGGGCCCGTGAGCCATGGCTGCTGAGCCTATGCGTCCGGAGCCTGTGCTACGCAACGGGAGAGGCCACAACAGTGAGAGGCCCGCGTACCACACACACAAAAAAAAATTAGAATAGAAACATGGATTACATTTGCAATGCCACAAACATGCGTGGAGTCATGAGGGGAAAAAAAATGAAAGCCTTTCAGATAACAATTTGTAACGCGTGACATCTTTGGGTAGCTGAGGACCCTGTAGTTTTCTAAACAGCATTTTACCTCAACTATCCGTTTTGAGTTTGAATGGCAAAGAAGTGAGCATCATTTCTTCCAGACTTCTGAACCTTCTCAATTTCTTTGCCAGTTGGCACATACAAACACTGACATCTGGTAATTTTTATTTAGTGCATAAATTTCTAGTTTGTAAAACACATAGCTTCAGGGTTTATAGGAATGCCACACCTAAAAATAATTTCCTTTTATATCCAAATAATCCATTCATTATGGGGCAATCCTTGGATTCCACTTTATTATTCTGATCACAAGATCAAGAGCTCTTCACCTGGCTTTCACTTTTTCCCCATTGCTCAAACTAAGCCTTATCGACACATTTATCTGAAAAGAATCCTTTGACAATTTTAATACAAACGGAAAGGTTAGTCATTTAGTGATTTAGCAGAAACACAAAAGCAAAAGTGTGTCATGCAAAACTATCTGCAAATGACTGTAACAATGATCCATGTGTGTTTTGGAAAATAAGATACAGTAACTATTAACTACTGACTTGTTTTTGTTCTGAGACTCAGGGCTAACATCCAAAGACAAGAATATTCATACTGGAAACCTTCTTTATTTCATCCTTCCCAGTGTCGGGTGCATGATTCCCTAAAAGTGAGGGTTGAATCTAATTCAGTGGAGTTTAAGAAACTGATGTCCGAGTAACAGCTCCTCAATTTCTTCCCATGCTCCTTCTCAAATAGAGACTGAGCTGACAGTACGTATGCACATACTCGACCATGTGTAATCAGGCTCATTAACAGCAGGGCCATCCAGTTCTGAATGAGGAGTCAGGAAATTTGCTCAACTTAAGAGCTAATAACAATCGAATGCTTGCTGTTCTACACCCTAATGAAGTGGATACTAGTATTATCCTCATTTTGCAAAGAGGAAACTGAGGTTTGATGAGATGACATACTTCATGTAGAGACTTCAGCTTGTAAGTGGCACCCGCAGGACCTCTAACCCAGGTCCGTCCGTCAATTAATTGAACGCTTCTGCCTGCCTTTCACCCGTGCAACATGTTTTAAGTACCTACAGTGTGCCAGGCCTATATCCCGGCAAAGAAGATACAGTAACTATGAAACAAGGTCTCTGATCTCAATAAGCTCATGTCCAAGCAGCATGGTTTTGGGGGAGTCCCGGGAGAAGATAGGAAAGCATTTCTCAAGCGTCCTCTCTTGGTTTCTCCACTTGGAGATTGGGGGATCCTATTATTAATCTCATAAAAGTGTGGTGAACACCAAAGTGAAGACATTATTACAGGCTTTTAACTACCATGAACAGCAGCTGGTTTTTAGTCCATCAAAGTAAATATTTTTCAATACAGTATTATAATCAGCATGTCTGCCAAACTCCCCCCCACAAATACAGACCTAGTTTTGTTTCATAAAGAAAAAAAAAAAAAATCAAGGGTGGGGGCATTTCTCATCCAGGAAGTCTTTTTTGATGAAGTAATTTTAGCACATCTTGCTGTGCTAAGTGAAAAAAAAATCAGACGTCTTTGGCTGTCAATGAGTTCTGTTTTGTTTTGTTTCTCCCCCCCTCCTTTTTAAAAATTTTATTATAAAAAACTTTTATTATAAAAACATGTGTATATTATTTAAAAGTTTAGCTCATGGTGTGTCAAAGTATTACTTGCTTTATTCTTGCCTTTTCTTATTAAATCCAGTATGTGGTGAATAGGCTATTTCCTTTTTATTCTTAGGTTTTATAACAATATGTAAAGTTACTATTCCATTGTTCTTTTTGTTTTTGTAGAAGTACACAAAAATTATACGGGCTTCCTTCTTGGATCTCATTCTTAGATTTAAAATCAAGAACTAGGGAGTTTTGAGAAGAAGGACTCTATTTTATTTTATTTTTTGGGGGGTACGCGGGCCTCATCACTGTTGTGGCCTCTCCCGTTGCGGAGCACAGGCTCCGGACGCGCAGGCTCAGCGGCCATGGCTCACGGGCCCAGCCGCTCCGCGGCATGTGGGATCTTCCAGGACCGGGGCACGAACCCGCGTCCCCTGCATCGGCAGCGGACTCTCAACCACTGCGCCACCAGGGAAGCCCCAGAGGACCGTATTTTAAACAGTTACAATCCCATCCTCATTTTGCAGGGAGTAACTGTTATTTCACATTATCTGTAATTTTCCAGTCAAAATAGGACGCTGGCAACATTTTCAATAGTGGAAAAAGTGGAGGGACAGAACCTAGAGAAAAAGTATGCTCCAAAAATCGGAGAGAATTTGTTTGATTATCTTTTAATTTAGAAAAGTTTAGGACAAATGAGGAAAAGATCACAAGGAAGTCAAAAGCAAAACGAGATACCACTTCACATCCACTAGGATGGCTGTAATAAAAAAAGACACAAGTGTTGGTGAAGGGTGGAGAAACTAGAACCCTCATACACTGCTGGTAGGAATGTAAAACGGTACAGCCACTTTGTAAAACAATGTGGCAGTTCCTCAAAAGGTTGACATAGACTTAACAAATCTACTCCTAGGTATACACCCAAGAGAAAACACATTTCCCACAAAACATATAGACAAATGGTTATGGCAGCATGATTCTTAACAGCTGAAAAGTGGAAATAATCTAAATGTCCATCAATATGGAACAGAAAAACAAAATGAGATATAGCCATACAATGGAATATTATTCATCCATAAAGAGGAATGAAGTACTGTTTCATGCTTACATTGAAAATATAAACGTAGTGAATAAAAGTAGTCACTAATGGGAAGTGTGATTACATTAATGTGAAATGTCCTAAAGAGACTAATCTGCAGAAACAGAAAGTAGATTCGATGTTGACTAGGGCTGGAGGTGTTGGGGAAAATGGAAAGGGACTGCTAAGGGGTGCAGGGTTTTTCTTTTTGGCGGGGGGTGATGCAAGTGTTCAAAAAGTGATTGTGGTGACAGTTATAAAACAGTGAGTACACTAAAAAAACAGTTAATTGTACACTTTAAATGGGTATATTGAATGATATATAACATATCACAATAAAGCTGTTATATAAAAAACAACAGACTGCCATATCACAATTCATTGAAATGTTGGTTGAGACATTTCTGAGAAGGATAACAGTAGTAACAACAAAATGACTCCTTGGGACTTCCCTGGCGGTCCAGTGGCTAAGACCCCGCACTTCCAATACAGGGGGCCCGGGTTCGCTCCCCGGTCAGGGAACTAGATCTCACGTGCCGCAACGAAGATCAAAGATCCCGCTTGCCGAAACTAAGACCCGGAGCAGCCAAATAAATAACTAAATAAAATAATAATTAAAAAAAATGAGTCCTCCTATTTCCATACCTCGTACTTTTTAGTAGTTTATCAAATTAGACAACATATGGGCAAGCCCTTTAAAATGATGTCTTCAAAAAATGGCTCTTGCTTCAATATTTTAATTTCATCCTGAATTTATCCGTGAGTCAGAATAGTAAATTTAATTACTGGCTAGCATCCTTTGTACATTAATTATTACAAGTTCTAATGGTATAGAAAAGATTTACCTAATAGAACATCAGGAGGGGCTTGTCACCATGACTCCCAGACAACTGCATAAAACAGCGCAAATTCTTTCAGGCAGAAAAATGCCATCTCTGAGGAGGCTCCAAGCAGCTATTATTTAAATCTAGGGCAGGACCTACTAAATACTAATAATGGCCATTTTAAAGGAGCTAAAATTTACTGGGTTTTTTTTATGACTTATTTAATTTCTGTTCTACCAGAGCATCACCACAGGATGAACCAACATCAATAATCCAACAAGAATAACACACAAAAAGACTATGCTTTCAAACTACTCAATTTGTTTAAAAAACTGAAATAGTTCCTCTAAGCTACGGAAATATTGACTAATACTTACCAAATAAAATGGAATTGCCTAGGAAAGGAGGAAACGGAGGCATTTCTTGCTATTGCTCTGATAAAGGGAAGTCCTAACCCTTAAAATAAATCTGTGTGAGACCACAGAGTGTGATGCATGTTTCACGGAAAGACTGAGGCCAGGCTGGGCTGTTTCTCTCGTATGTTACTGAATGGTTAGGACTAGGGCATAAAACTGATAGACTGGGTGTGATACTTGTGACCTTCCAGCAAAAAATAAAAACACAGCCAACACTTCTAAAGCATCACAGACCATCTCAATTATTTCATAGTCTTGTTTCGTCAGACTTTCCTTATGATGTCAAAAAAGTCTACATAGTGTGTGGATTTATCAGTACCTTTACCTTTGGGCTATAAGGAATTCTCCCAAATACCAGGTAAGAACCACTGGAATATCTTTAAAGAGAAGAACCCAATTAGACTAACTGGTTCCATCAATCGTTCACATAATCATTGCTGATGTGAATATTCATATAATCTTGCAGCTACTGATTAGCTAAACACTAGGTGCAAACTTCTGTGAAACATGCTGGGACTTCCCTGGTGGCGCCGTGGTTAAGAATCCGCCTGCCAATGCAGGGGACACGGGTTCAAGCCCTGGTCCGGGAAGATCCCACATGCTGCAGAACAACTAAGCCCATGTGCCACAACTGGTAAACCTGTGTTCTAGAGCCCATGAGCCACAACTACTGAAGCCGGTGCACCTAGAGCCCGTGCTCCGCAACAAGAGAAGCCACCGCAATGAGAAGCCCGCGCACCGCAACAAAGAGTAGCCCCCGCTCACCACAACTAGAGAGAGCCCGCGTGCAGCAACGAACACCCAACGCGGCCAATAAATAAATTAATTAATTTAAAAAAAGAAATATGCTAAAAAGGCTAGAAATTTGGAGCAAAAAAAAATGCATAAACGTGAAAGAACTTTATTAATTTCTTTTTGTGTGTGAATAGACTGAATAAGCAAAGGCCGTTTCTTCATTTCACTAGAAATCTGAACCCAAGATTTATGCTTCTTTTACACTCTGCACGTTACGGACCCATGTTGGAGTTACGGTGTCACCTATTACAAGTCACATGACATGGGGCAAGTTGCTTAACATCTCGAAAAATACGAGTTCCACCTCACGAGGCTGTGGTGAGAGAATTAAATGAGATGATGTAAGTGAAAAGCCTGCCGCAATCTGTAAACCACTATGAAACAGATGGAGATGTTATTATTACTAGTATCAGCAGGCTTTCACTAGAAAAATATTTATTGACTATTTCCTTGTGCCGGACTCCCTTCTAAGTGGCTCTAATAACAGACTGGAAATCATAAGCCCCATCCCTCAGTGAGAAGACAGCCAAGACAAACAGATAGTGAGAGCTAGTGACCTTCAGGGCCTTGATTTACCAATGTCAAGGAGCAATGGGAGGAGGTGTGTCGGGAAACGAGGCAAAGGCTGCGGGGGTGATCCTGAGGGGGACTGAGCAGCGTGTTGGCAGACACAAAGGGGAAGGGCATCCCAGGCTGAAAGAACACAAGCACAGGCAGGAGGAGAGCACAGGAAGAGTATCTTGCCAAGTGCTTCTCTGTGCTAAAACCTGACTCTGGCTGGGTAATGGGTCTAGTCATGGGCTAGGTCAGAAAGGATCCCACACGGTAGACTGAGGAGTAAAACGTCATCTTTTAGGCCAGTTTCCCCAACTGGCTTGATGATAAGAGCCACCAGGGGTGATTACTAAAAATACCTGTGTCCAGGTCCCTCAGCTGGATATTTTGATTCTGTTGGTCTGACAGGACCGGGAACAGAGGATCTTCACTAAGTACCCAGGGGAATCTTACCACTGGGCAACTGTAGGAAACACCAGTTGGGAGGAATTGAACAATTTTGAACAAGAGAGACACATGATCAGATTTGCATTCTAGAAAACAGCACAAATAGATGAAGAAATAAATGAAATGACAGGCTACGTGTCCTATACCTTATTAAATTGTTTCCTTTGTAAGCTATAGGGGTCCTCATTTGAAGTACGAATTACTGGGCAAAACAAACCAACACCACCGACAAAAACCCTCACAAGAATGAATGGTATCCATGTTTTTCTCTGCCTAAGCCTATTATTTTAATTAGTTATGAATCACTCATTTCTGTCATCTGGTGTGGAACTAATGAGTATGTCCATGTTATCTGTTATCGGAGAGGAGAAGTTGATTGTCAACCACATTGTAGGAAGAAAGCTGTGCTGCCCAATATGCAGCCATCTGTCACGCTGAGCACTTGAAATGGCTGCTCCAAACTGAGATGTGCTCTAAGTGTAAAATGCACAGAGGACTTCAAAATCTTGGTGTGGGGGAAAAAAGGACATAAACGTGTCTCATTAATATTTTTTATATTAGTTAATGTTAGAATTAAAAATTTTAGATATTTTGGTTATAAAAAGATGTTAAAATTAATATCACCTGTTCGTCTCCTTTTTTTTTTTTTAAAAAATGTGACTGCTAAAGAAAATTTAAAATTGGAAATGTGGTTCATCTATAGGACAATTCTCCTCTAGTACATGAGTGAATTAGCAACGAAGTTTCTCATAAGTGGAATCTGGACTGTGGGGTTACCATCAGAAAAGGTCTTTGAAGAGTTAGCGGACTTGAGATCAGAAGACAAGATTTATGCACAAGGCAAACATGGGGTAGAATACAGAGTATCAGGACGTCAGTTCCAGTTAGAAGTAGGACCTTGGAAGAGTAACCATCTCTGTGGAACTCATGTTTCCTCAACTGCAAAATGATCGCTAATCATAACTGCCATATTCGGCTCCCAAAGGCAACAGAAGGCTTCAATGAGATGAGATATACAAAGACTTCCTCATCATGTCAAACACTGTTTTGGCCAATTATCATATAATATGGATTGAGAAAAGGAAAATACAAGTTCTAGATTTGATGGTGTCAACTACACAGACTAAAGGACTTTCAGAAAAGAAAAGACCATAGGCCAGAGCTGGGGTCTTCATCAGTGATAGCTTCAGAGGTAGTTGGCCCTGCAGTGCATTTAAAGGATATGTAAAATTTGGAAGGCTATGCAAATCTGCGGAATGGAAAAGTAGTTCTTTAAATAACTGAAAATGGTAATTCTTTTTTTTTTTTTTTTGCGGTACGCGGGCCTCTCACTGTTGTGGCCTCTCCCATTGCGGAGCACAGGCTCCGGACGCGCAGGCTCAGTGGCCATGGCTCACGGGTCTAGTCGCTTCACGGCGTGTGGGATCTTCCCGGACCGGGGCACGAACCCGTGTCCACTGCATCGGCAGGCAGACTCTCAACCACTGCGCCACCAGGGAAGCCCGAAAATGATAATTCTTGATACCCTGGCCCAGAAGAGTAAGGTTCTAGCGAAGGAAGTTTAGCATGGCTGGACCAGGTTACTGCCTCATGGAAAATATAACTCCCTAAAGTCTTTTTCTACTTCTGACTTATGAAATCACCAACGACTTAGGCAAACTAAATACCATAGACATATATGAAACAGGTTTGCTTCCATTCTAAGCTTGAACCATGGCTGCATCCTAGAACTCCAGAGATAATTAGCACATTTGGGAGGGAGTAGAGTTAATGATAAAACCTTTGGGAATGAAATAAGAAAGTGTCCTCTCAGCACAGTTAATCCTCACCGTATGGATATGAAAGTAAAGTCAATTTCACAACATTTCCTGCAAAAGAGAGGCTGTGTCTGTTTTTCTAAGTTCTCATAATAATATCCTCATTTGAAGTGACATTTACCTCAGTATTATTTTAGAATAAAGCTTACTACAAAAGCATCAGTTTTCATAGCGTTTGAAAGCCAAATATTATATTTTGGTCCAGATAACATTTTCAGGAAAAGTACGGAAAACAAATTTGTACTTTTCTTTTTTCCAGATGAAAACTAGCTAGGATAAAAGGCAATAAATTAAGTTGATCAATTATTGCAGTTTAACTACATTGTAGGAAAGGCCAGTTTAAGGAAGTACAGATCTGAAGGATTAGCTTTAGTGCTTTTATTTAGAATGCACAAGAGGCAGGACTTCATTACCTTCCCTATAATTAAGCAAGAACACTTAAGACCACATTAGTAGATTGATTTTTACTACTAGAAAAAGACAGTGTATGGAAATCACTGATCTACAGAGAGTCCAAAGATTTACATTTTGGAAGGGCTGTGTCACTGACAAAGGTTCAAGGCATTCTTTAAACGTTGACATTCTTTCCTGAAATTACTCAACATGGAGTCTCATGGAGTAAACATGTTACACATCTTTTTCTCTAAATAAGTTTTAAGAATAAAAAACTTTTAAACTAGTTTAAATCTTCTGTATTGAATTAATTACAAATTGAGGCTTTTTTCAAATTATAATTTTAAAGCATCTACTAGAACACAGTTTAACCCCACAAGCAATTTACCATTTATGTCTAACAGGAGAATATTTACTGAGTTCCTACTATGTTCCAGATGCTGTGATAAGTACTTGATGTAGTTTAGCTCATTTCATTCTTACAGCAAACCTATTATGTAATGCCTCCATTACATACATGAGGAAATTGAAGCAGGAGGTTAAGTGTTTGGTCCAAAGTTATACAATGATTAAGTACTAGAGCTTAGATTCCCACTCAGGTTTGTCTGACTCCAAAGTTCATGATGCAAAATTATAACTCTCAACAATTACACATAGTGTGCAATTACACAAAGCAAGCCTAAGTGATCTAGGCCTAGCCTTAGAGATAAGTTATTAGAATGTATATAGATGCTGTATATAACTATTAATGTATCAAGTAAAAGTTTAAGTGTCAAATGTCTAGCATCATTTAGAAAAGCAATAAAAATTGCATTTACATCTCTTACTTAAAGAAAGCCAGGGCTTCCCTGGTGGCGCGGTGGTTAAGAATCTGCCTGCCAATGCAGGGGACACGGGTTCGAGCCCTGGTCCGGGAAGATCCCACATGCTGCAGAGCAACAAAGAGTAGCCCCCAGCTCGCCGCAACTATAGAAAGCCTGTGTGCAGCAATGAAGACCCAAAGCAGCCAAAAATGAATGAATGAATGAATGAATGAATGAATTTTAAAAAAAAAGAAAGCCAAAAGCCAAAAAAAAACCCTAATACTTTACAAAACTAGCTAAGTGGCTAATGCTAATTCCCTAGTACTTCCTGAATGTCACAGCTTTGCAGGAAACCATGTATTTTGGTCAATTGCTTTCGTTTTAAATCATTACTGTACTACTGCTATTATGTTACAATGACTGTAGAGCTTTGAACTATATAGCTTATGAATGAATCCCTTGAATACAAATATCACGTCTCTGAATTTACATACAACACATAATAGATACTCAATAACTATCTCTGATGAATGCTTGCTTCAGTAAAGATAATTAGTTACTAAAATGCTTCGTTATCCACATCTGGACATAGGACTCAAATTTTGCTAATTCATAAAATGTGTTTCCTGCCTCATCTCCCTGCAACACACCACCCCATCACTACACCTCTTCATTCTCTGCTCCATGTGGTTCTGCTGGCATCCAGCCCTACAAGCTTTCCCACAAAAACAATGTTCTACTCAGTCAACAGTTGAAAAGAACTCCAGTTAAATTCAGTGAAAATCATGTTTTAAACATCTCTCAGTTAAAGGTATCTTTTTCGTGTGTGTGTGTGTGTGTGATACGCGGGCCTCTCACTGTTGTGGCCTCTCCCGTTGCGGAGCACAGGCTCCGGACACACAGGATCAGCGGCCATGGCTCACGGGCCCAGCCGCTCCGTGGCATGTGGGATCTTCCCAGACCGGGGCACGAACCCGCGTCCCCTGCATCGACAGGCGGACTCTCAACCACTGCGCCACCAGGGATGCCCTAAAGGTATCTTTTATATGTCCGTTTCTAACATAAGTGAAAACCTTCATCTAGGAAAATAACAAAGGAAGCACTAATCATTTCACTTAATTTTCCTTCGACTTCTATTAGAGACTTTGATTGGATTGCTATTGGCAACTTTATATCTTATTTTTATTTAACTACAGTTCAATAAATGAGAGCTCCAATAACCTCTGGCTCCAAGTGAACTACCTGAACTCTAACTCAGGAGCTGATACAAGGAAACTGGAAGGTAGCCTAGTTACCTGTGCTTCCTTAACATTCATTTCACAGCTGAAAGCCACAATTCTGGATCATAGAATAAATACCTTTCAATCCTAGGATACAAAATCCTTAAAGAGATGGCAATTTAAAGACTCATATATAGCTCTATACATCTATATATGGAAATACACACATATATATTATAGATATATGTATATTTTTGATGATTTTTTTTAGGTCTAAGCAGATACTTAGATACAGCAAATACTGAACATCAACCAGCTTGTGAAAATGTCAGAGATAATAATTCTCTTCTTCATTTCATCTCTTCAAAGTACCACAGAAAACGTCCAAGTTGATACGCAACCTATGTATTAAAGTAACATTCTTCTATTTTATCCTCAGATGAAAGCCAAATTCTATAGTAAAAGTTACTTCTGGTCCTGCACGCTCAACCTTTACCCACATAACTTGCAGAAATCGAATTCAACGATGTTCTCTCATTGTTCAACAAGCCAAGGAGTGAGTACCCTTTTCATCTGACACACATTTACTGAGTAACTTTCAGGTGCTGGGCCCTGGAGAAGAAAAGATAAACCCATTGCTTTTTACCCCCAGGGCCTCCCAAGGTAGCTCCTGGTCTACACACATGGAAACAAGTAACTTATTTTTATAACTATCATCTCCTACAATGGCAATGTTGTAAAACCTATAATGGAAGCATGAGGAAAGTGCTGTGAGGACACAGAGGAAGGAACAATAAATTCTGCCCAGGGTAAATCAGGGAAGGCTCTGAGGTGACACTAAGGCTCTGAATAGCTCTTAGTGCATTGCTGAATAATACTACCCTCCTCCCTCCAAATCCCCAAGTAGAAGTGTCAGATTGGGGGTGGGTGTGGGAAGGGTATTACAGGCAAAAGGAGTAGCCTGTGCAAAGGCCCCGGGGTATGAGTATCTGGAGAGTTCAGGGCATTTACAAGAACGGCGGTTTGTTACATATTGCAGGGTCGTAAGGTAGACAGGGGCTGGATCAATTATTAGGGAGGGGACTTAAAAGTAAATATTCTATAATGATAAGGGGTGTTATCTTTACTCAGCTCTCATTATAGGGAATGCTTCAATTTATTGATTTAACAAGTTAAAAACAAAGGCATGTCCTCCCCTCCCACCTGGGGATGTAATGTACAGCATAGGGAATTTAGTCAATAATCCTGTAATAACTTTATATGGTGACAGATGGGTACCAGACTTATCATGGTGAGTTTTTGGTAATGTATAAAAATATCGAATCACTATGTTGTATACCTAAAACTAATATAAAATTGTATGTTAACTATACTTCAATTTATTTTTAAAAATGCATACTATTCACATTTAGAAAGGATAGCTGTAGAAATATGTTCTAACTGGTTAAATGATCAGAAAATGACATTTTCTGCCAAATCTTTGACATGAGATTTTTTTTAAGTGTTTAATGCCAATTTAGATAAGAGAAGGCAGTGTCAGCTATATTTAACAGAATACTGAGGCTATGGAGCAGAAGGATTTATAAGTACCACAATGTGCTCAGAATTGCCTTTTATTTCACTATAATTAGATTTGTATCTAATTTTGAGTTGAAGTAGCTTAAAATGGCAAATTACTTAAAACACCTATCTTCTACCTTTCTTATATACTTTGTGGTCCATTCATCTTGCAATTTACTTTGAAGAGGTATCATTTAATCTTTATAACAAAGCAGAAGTTTAGAAACTAAGGTGAAAATGCTAGGATTTTCTCATCTTATACCTCTTTATAAGCTCTTCACAGGATCTCAAACACAGTATTAGCTTTATTGCCTCTGCCACACCCCCTCTTACACAGCTGCTCTTATCTGGAAGAGATTCATTTTTAAATATGATCAGATGCACGAACAGCTCTTAGTGCATTGTTGAGAAATACAACCCTCCTCCCTGCAAATCCCCAGGACCAGCTATTTTCTCTGGGCTTCTGCCCCTACTATGCATCTACCATCTAAATGTTGCTTTTGACTGAAACTTCCTTCCCAGCTCTCTGCTCACACACTGTCCCCTCTGCTGTTAAGTTTCCCCAAGCCTTGGGTAAGAGGTACTACGAGAAGAGACAATGGGCTGATGGGCGGAGGGAAAGAAGGCAGGCGGGAGTAGAAGAAAGATAAAGGGAAACATAGCTTCCTGAGAAAACAAAGGAGAAGAGAATCAAGGAGAGAAGAGAGATAAGAGAGGAGCAAGGAGGGGTAGGTGAGGGAGGAAAGGGGGCGGGTGAAGCAAATGAAGTAAGTGTAAAGTAAATTCCGAAGGTCTTAGGAAGTCACTGGATCAGACTTGGGCACCAGAGGGCCTTGGAGAGAGCTTCAGTCTCCTGCCTGTCATCAGGCTCTCAGATTTTTGAAGAGTACATTTTGCTTTTAATAATGCCAGATATCAGACTTCAGTCTTGGGCCAGCATAAGAACAAACTTTCGGCTTCAAACATAAAGCACAGTTTTTTCCTTATTAGAACCGAAGTGTAGGTTGTTCAGATTTGTAAGATTTCCCCCGCCTCCACCACCCCTTTAAGCCTATAGAAACCTAAGTGAAATCCAAATTGGTCATGACGGGCAACTTCAACTTTAGTGGAATTTGCCATAAGGCCCATCCGTGCTTTCTTCACACTACCCTAATTCTAACACAGCTCTCAGACCAAACTATAGCAATTCTTTGTGTTCATTCTATTGCCATGGTTAGGTTTAGCAGTTCCTTGAGCATTTTAATGATCTTGGCACCTCCGGGGTAGAATGGAAAGGCCACGAAAAACAGGTAGAATCCCTCATCATGCGCCATCTTCCTTCTCTGTAAAAATGAGCCCAATTCAGTAAGGCCAAAAGCTTTTCCACAGCGACCCACAGTACAATTTTCTTTTCTTTCCTTTGAAGTTGAGAAGTTTCTGGCGGGAACCCACACTACTCACAGGCACAGATGATGTTCTCTTGGCTGCCGGGATTCAGAAAGCTGTCTGAATGGATGGCACGGAGCCTTCTGCCACTCCACTGGATCCTTCCCTGGCACAGGTGCCAAGTCACCCTGAGCTTAGGCAAGCCACAGTCTGCAGGGCACTTCAGGCCCCGTCTCCTAGACTAGGGCTCTCCTGAACGCCAGCGGCGCGGTTCAGGATGAATACAGTTTTTCTTCTCCCCTCTGGTTACAGAGTTGGCAGGCCGGCATCACCCCAAAAGCAGAACACTCTGCCTAGATCCAGTGAAAAACTTGCCCTTATTCTGCAGTCCCTTCCTGAGGCTGAAATAATAGCTACTTATAGTCTTAAGACCTGCACATGAGCATTACTTATAGAGGAAGGGTCACAAACCTAAATGCCCTCAGAGCCCAGACTGGGCCCATAAATGAGTGAAGCGGGCAGGGTATAACAAAACAAGGAGGGCTTCCCTGGTGGCACAGTGGTTGAGAGTCCGCCTGTCGATGCAGGGGACGCGGGTTCGTGCTCCGGTCCGGGAAGATCCCACATGCAGCGGAGCGGCTGGGCCCGTGAGCCATGGCCGCTGAACCTGCACGTCCGGAGCCTGTGCTCCGCAACGAGAGAGGCCACAGCAGTGAGAGGCCTGCGTACCGCAAAAAAAACAAAAAACAAAAACAAGGAAAGGTAAGGATTGCTTAAGCAGGAACACATGCCTCATCTAGCCACCAAGCTCCAGATAATGCTTGCTGTGTAGCGAAGCCTGAGGCAGTTATGCCAAACCCGATCTTCTGGAGAGAAGCCAGAAATCTGATTTGGGGGTAAAATCTCCAAATTTTTAAATATCAGCAACTAATTAAACAAAATCAAACCCCGTCCAAGCCAATGAAAACCCATCCTTGTGCCAGATTTTGCCTCTGGGCTACCATTTTGTGATTTCTGACAGAGACGGCTTATTGGACAAAATCAACACCTTGTCCAACTGTCAGAAATAGAAGAGAAACAAAATTCAGATTAATTATAACTTTTGGGACCTCATGAATGAGGCTACAATGTAAATGATGTGTGGAAAACCAATCAAAATAATTTAAGGTGGCATATTTAGTGAGTAATATTATTTCTTGGCTTTTAAGTGAATTTATTTGTCACCTGGATGTGAATAGTTTGACCATTCTAAAACTCTCACACTAGTTTTCTCAGAATTGAAAATGCTAGAACATTTTCTCCTCGTCATCATTATCTCCTAGGGCTCAGCCTAAATCTGGAAGATGACCTGCAGTCCAATCTTATTGGAACAGTTTCTCAAGACGAGAACTATCCATGCTGACTCGGGAAACCAGAGAAAAGCACTTCTGCTTCCAGTGCTGATACAAACCCCCTTAACCATCATTGCTATCAAAGGCTCTACCGGATGATCTGTGGTTCCAATTTATGTTTTGTTTCTCTCCTCTTTAGACACATGTTAGAGAAACAGAAGAGTCACAGAATCTCAAATTTACCGTAAGCCTTAGAAATCATTTAGTCCTATCTACTGTCTGGTAATCAAACTCCCCCAAGTCCATGCCTGCACAGAATTCACTACCTGTCTCCCAAGAACAGTCTGTGCTACTGTCAGGCAACTCCATCCCTTAGAAAAGTCTCCTTGAACTGAAACAAGAACCCCTCCGTTGGTTCAACAAAAAACATATCAAATGCCAACAATACGACTCACGCTAGTTGCTTTTACATAAAGATGAATAAACTGGGGCACCCCAACCCTCTGCAAAGAATTCACAGAAATACTTTTTAAATTAAATATCAAACTTCCAAAAAGGTACTGTGTATGAGTCAGTGCACTTGAGAAACAGGGCAAAGTCAACCAATTAAAAAGCCCAGGATGTCAGACAACTCATGAGAAGCGAATACTTAAAAGAAAGGAAAGGTTTAACAGTTATGAGGAAATGGTTACGAAAACTCATATGAAACTTCCTTCAAAACCTAACATCTTTTCCTAACCACTCTGGGAAACAAAGGCTAAAGGAAAGACAGTTGCCAAGTTCATTACCCACTACAATAGGAGCAGATTTACCCATAACCTCCATACTTGAAGTGGTACTATCAAAATAGGTTTCAGTATCACCACGTGTTTTCACTTAACAAACCTCACCCCTTATTGATACCTGTACTCTTGTTCTGCTATGCTCTCCCTTAAGCCTAAGTCAAGTAAAAGATATTCAAGCAACACCATTCCCATTTTTCCCCAACCCCAAGTTGCCCAATTAAAAAATTGAGGGAAAAAAAATCAGTATATGGTAGTTTAAAGTTGGTCTGACAGACAGCTGCTGAGAAGACTTGGTCCTATACAAACTTGGTCATAAATTTGGTGGAAAGCTTTATTTCTCCAGCTGAGCATAAGTGAAAATTTCCTCTGTTACTATGATCATGTTACTATGATTTTTTTTTTTCTTTGAAAGTCACAAGGTTAAATTCTGAGTCCTGAATTTGGGTAATTTATATAATCTTAAATCTCAAGTAAAACCAATCTCATTGGGTTGTTATGAGGATTAAATTAGATAATGCATGTAAAGAATTCAAATTGAGCCTCACATAGAAAACACTCAAACAAATGGTACCTATGGTTATTATTATTACATCTGTTGGTCCTAGAATATCTTCACACATTTCCAAAGAATTCATATTTTCTGTAAGTTCTAATGTACTGTAGATTCTACGTGAGGGTGGTGATCATGCATATTAAGAATGTACTTTTATTTTCTCCATCATTCATACAAACATACTCATTTTAGAAGATTATAAAAGTAGAAAGAGGGGAAAATTATCCGTCTTGGGAACACACCTGTTAATATGGTGCAGTTACTTTTTGTGCTTTTTAAAAATATATGAATGATTCTTTTAACTTAAAAATAACTGTTTATTGCTACAAAAGCAGACATGTATATTATAATGTGTTAGAAAATGTAAGTTTAAAAACCCACTTGATTTTCTATCACCAAGCGATAAATATTGATAACATTTTGTTGTATACTTCCCCAAATATTTTCTAATATGCAAAGCTCTAGGTTATATTCATTTTGATTTTCCAACCCCTAATGATTTCTTCACATGCAGTTTCTGGTGTAGAAGATACAACTCCACTTGTACACGGGTAAAAATTCCAGAGCATCTCTAACTACCATCACTTGTCCCCTCTTAAGGGCCAGGCCCTTTATTAAGTTACTTCAAATCTTTACAAACGTCCTGCAAAATACACTCCAATATCCCTATTTTGCAGAGCTAGGTTTCAATCCATCTTTGTCTGACTCCAAAGCCTATATTTTCTTAAAGTTATTGTGTATCTGAAAACAATTAAATAAGCTCAATCGATCCAGATCCTTATTTTGGGAACACAGTAGTATGGTTCTCATTTTACAAAATTTTACAAAGTTACACAGTAAACAGGGATAAGGTTGGGTCTTAAAAACAGTTAAGTGTGTTGTGTGTTGAGGACACCACCATTTTAATGCAAAGATAACCCTCTGCTGTGAAATGTTTAAATTTAGAGTTCGCTGGGATTTTACATAAAATAAACACACCCTAAAGCCACCCACAAGCAATCACTGGTGTGCTGTTACTGGGTTATAATTCAAAGAGAAAACCCACAATTTAGCTAGGGAGTTGCAGAGCCTCAGTGTATAAACCACAGTGTAACTTTCCCTGGGGTTTAAAAGCCTTGCTTATCGGGCTACTGGTAAAGATAAACTGGTAATCCACAGACATGGATGAGATTCCCAGCTCTGTCACTAAATACTTCAATGACCTTGGGCAAGTTACTGACCCTCTTTCTGGGCTCAGGTGACTTCATCATTAAAACAGGTATAAAAAATACCCATCCTCTGGATAAACAACAAGGTCCTATTGTGTAGCACAGGGAAATATATTCAGTATCTTGGGCTAAACCATAATGGAAAAAAATATTAAAAAGAATGTATATATGTGTATAACTAAGTCACTTTGCTATACGGCAGAAATTAACACAACACTGTAAATCAACTATCTTCAATTAAAAAAGTAAATTAAAAAAAATACCCATTCTTACGGACTCACACTATTGTCAGAAGGATGGAGGTATGAATGTCAAAGGGCTTAGAAAATATGTTACATTCATATGTAAGATAATAAAAGTAATGACAATAATGTATTACTATAGTGAAATTTGATTGAGTGCATATAATGTCAGGCATTGTTCTATTTTATTGATATATGAATTAACTCATTTAATTCTCATACCATTTCTATTAGGTAAGTACTATTATTACCTCAATTTTACAGACAATTAAACTGAGGCAAAAAGAGGTGAATAACTTGCCCATGGTCACTTGGCCAGTAGGTAAAGCTGGATTCTGAACCCAGGCAATCTGACTCCAGTCCAGGCTTTTAACTATAAAAAGAAGGTTCCTGAATTCTTTTTAAAAAAAATTCATTTTATTGAAGTCTAGTTGATTTACAATGTTAACTTCTGCTACAGTAGAATTCTTTACTTCCTCCTTCTCACTTCCAACAGCCCCTGTGCCAAGCCCCCCAGGGGAAAAAATAATACCAAAATATTTTCAATTGCTTCGGCAACTTTTGCTGTTTCCAATTATATAATTTTCTTTATAAAATAAATAAAACAAGTAATCTTGAAACTACTCTAAAAATTCTGTTGATTAAAAAAAAACACAAAACAGATTTGTCTTTTCCAGCAATGTTATATATATTTAGGCATACCAGGTAATATCATTAAAAATTTTTTTTTAAGGTTTACAATTCTTTCAAATACTGAATACTGCTATTTAATTTTATTTTATTTTTTGCGGTACGCGGGCCTCTCACTGTTGTGGCCTCTCCCGTTGCGGAGCACAGGCTCCGGACGCGCAGGCTCAGCGGCCATGGCTCACGGGCCCAGCCGCTCCGCGGCATGTGGGATCTTCCCGGACCGGGGCATGAAGCCATGTCCCCTGAATCGGCAGGCGGACTCTCAACCACTGCGCCACCAGGGAAGCCCATGAATACTGCTATTTTAAAGATGGTTCTCATTAAAATCTTTCCCCAATGATCCTGAAAAATTATACACCTGCTCTGAAAGGGATGATACACACTATCTTAAATTTTCAGTTCTGGGAAAAACCTAAAAAGAGGAAAAGTATGCAGTGGAGATAAAAATCTAAAGTAGGTAACAGTCACATTTCAAAGAAACTCAATCTACTTAACAGCATCATCTACTGAGTCTTCGCTTTTAACTAGGGCTTCCTATGGAGTTAAATATTATATGAGCTAGACATTGGTCTATGGCTGTTGAACATATTCGTCCTCCCACATTTTAATTCTCTCCCCAAGGCATCACAGCCAGATGATATGCCCAACTGCAGACAAGCACCCTCAGAAAGTAAGCAGGTAGAAATTGAATATGAACCACAAATGTAGGCCACATATGTGATTTTAAATTTTCTAGTGGCTACATTGAAGAAAATAAAAGTAACAGATGAAGTTAATTTTTAAATATATTGTATTTAACCCAACATATCAAAATACTATAATTTCAACATGTAATCAATATAAAAAGTTAATAATGAGATATTCTGAAATTTCTTGTATTAAGCCTTCAACATGGGGTGTGTATTTTAACCTTACAGCACACTGCAATGGGAACTAGCCACCTTTCGAGTGCTGAATAGTCACCGATGGCTAGTGGCTGCCATATGGGCCAGTAAAGTTCTACAGAGCGGTTTTAAGAGTATAATGAGGATTAGAGAATAAGCCACTTTCTCATCCCCAATCAGCAAAGCATAGGTCAAGGAGAAAACTTACAATAGGTTGATAATTCTGTACTGTTTAAGAGGTACATAGTGTTTTAGTGTAAAGGTCCTCTTCAACTAGAACTTAAAAAGCTTAGATTGTAAGTATGTGTACGTGTATACACACAAACACACGATTTTAGTATCTAAATAATAACGATCAATAAAATAATAAAATTGTGGCCAGTGTGGACACCCAGTGTGACCGAACAAAGGGAAGCACTGAGAAAGAATGCGGGAAGTGTACTACTGGGGGACATGGAGTTCTGAATGACAGCGATTAAAACTGCACCCCATATCAAAAAACGAAAGCTCTAATTCGAAAAGATACATGTACTCCAATGTTCACAGCGGCACTAATCACAATAGCCAAGACATGGAGGCAACCTAAATGTCCATTGACAGATGAATGGATAAAGAAGATCTGATATATATACACAATGGAATACTACACAGCTATCAAAAAAGAATGAAATAATGCCATTTGCAGCAACATGGGTGGACCTAGAGATTATCATACCAAGTGAAGTAAATCAGAGAAAGACAAATATCCTATGATATCACTTATATGTGGAATCTAAAAAAAAAAAAAAGTACAAATGAACTTGTTTACAAAACAGAAACAGACTCAAACACATAGAAAGCAAACTTACGGTTACCCAAAGGGGAAGGGGAGGTGGTGAGGAATAAATTGTTATTATGGAATTAACAGATGCACACTACCATATATAAAATAGATAAACAGTAAGGACTTACTGTAGAGCACGGGAAAACTATATTCAATATCTTATAACAAACTATAATGGAAGAGAATTTAGAAAAAGAATATATATATATTCTTTGCTGTATACCTGAAACTATCACAACATTGTACAACTATACTTCAATAAAAAAACTGCACCCCATATTGATTTCCCCTTTTCCTTTCTTCCCACATACCCTGTCTCACTTCATTGAGGCCTATCCTCAGATGTCACCTCCCCTGAAAGGTTTTATCCAATTATTGATATCAAGTACAGCCACCAGCCCCCAGCCCCCACCAATCTATCCCATTGCTACATTTTTCTTCATGTCACTGATTATTCCCTGACATTAGAGTACACATTTATTTACCGGTTAATTAGCTATTACATTCCCCTAGAATGTAAGTTCCACAGGGAAGTTGTTTTATTCACTGTGAAACCCCAGCACGCACAGAACGCAGGGCATTCACTGGTTTTCAACATGTTTACTCAACACAACTGTGCATCTACCATCCATTTTAAGCCACTGTGACAGGTACAAAGAGGATACTCTTAGACTTGGGCCAATGGTGCCCCTGTGCTGGTAAGGAGTTCTGGGGACCTAGGGAGTGTTCTCACACAGATCCCGCCCTACAGGTAGAATGTGCTCTCAATTCTCTGTGCATACAGCCTGAGCCTGCTTCCACGGCCTGCTCCAGATCCAGCCAAGGCCCTTTGCAGTGAAGGACAGGGTTAGGGGGTGAGAACAGAAGAGGTGAGCACAATTCTTGTCCTAAGCAGTTCAGTTCAATAGAACACGCCGCAACCATGAAAGTGTAATAGAGCTATACTGGCCAATACAGTAACCACTGGCCACATATGGCTACGGAGTACTTAAAATGAGATGTAATTAAGGAACTGAAAAATCTAATTTTTGTACCTAATTTTAAAGTGAAATTTAAACAGCCACTGTATTGGACAGTGCAAGTCTAGTGGAAAAGAAAATGAACGATTACAGAACAGGTTTGAATTAGTTTCCTATTGCTGCTGTAACAAATAACCACAAATTCAATGGTCTAAGAGCACAAATTTATTGTTACTGTTCTAGAGGTCAGAAGTCCAAAAAAGTCTTCTGGGGCTAGCATCAAGGGTATCAGGAGGGCTAGCTCCTTCTGGAGGGCTAGTTCCTTCTGGAGGCTCTAGGGGAGAATCTATTCCTTGCCTCTTCCAGCTTCTGGAGACTGCCAGCATTCCTTGGACCTGTACTGGAAACCCGCTCCAATCTCTGCTTTTGTTGTCACATCACCACACTCTCTCCAGTTAACCCTCCTGCTTTCCTTTTATGATTTCACCTTGTGATTTCACACTAACCCCATCTGGATAATCCAGGATAACCTTTCCCATTTCAAGATCCTTAACTCAGTCACATCTGCAAAGTCATTTTTTTTTTTTTTACCATATAGGGTAACACTCACAGGCTCTGGGGATATGGATATCTTTGGAGGACCATTATTCAGCCTACCTAGTTTACTGAGTGCTACAAGAGATAAGGAGACTCAAAGAGCAAAAAAGAACCAGAGAAGGACTTTGATCAGGAAAAAGATCACTCTGGTATAGCAGAATGACTGGAGGGATGTCAGACTGAGGGCAGGGAGACCAATGAAGATGCTTACTGGAAGGAAAGAGAAGAGGTGAAAAAGGAAGGCTAGAGCCAGTTAGTGGAGGTGGGCAAGGAGAAGAAAGGATGAGGATGAGAAGTATTAAGGAGGTAGCACCCCCAGAACCCCCAGTGGGGAATCCTGGCCCGAGGGGATGTTGGAGGGAAGGACAAAGTGAGTGAGAATTTTAATGCTAACCTCTTGGAATTCCAGCTGGGGATTCAGAATATTTGTATCATTTTCCTGTCTATCAATGTTACCTTAAATTAATTCCACTAACCGACCAATATACAAGGGCATTTTCCACGATACAAGGTGTTTTAAAAAAGCTGATTCATCTTGTGAACACTATGTAGAACTTTCATTGGCTGTTCAAAGATGCAGATGCATACACTGTACAAGAAGGCAGGAGGGTCAGCCTGGCCTCCAGAAGATTTTTGGTCATTTCAGCTTAAGGCCAAGGCATGTTCATCGGGACTTAGGAGTTTTTTAAAGGTGTAGTATGGAGTTTTAAAGCCAGAAGATAAATCTAGTGGATTCATCTGAATACAGGAAAGTGAGTAAGCCTGTGTGTGGGCTTTGATACCTCATAGACCTGGGTTCAAATACTGCCTTTACCATAATATTAGCTTTGACCTTTGAGGAACCTACTTAATCCTCTGAACACCAGTTTCTTCATCGTTAAAGGAGAGAAAATAATGCATATTATAGGGTTGCTATGAGGGTTAAGTGATATCCTCTTTCATGTCCAGTACAATTTAGGTAATCAATAAAGGTAATTATTCTTTAGTAACTGATAGCACTGTTTGCAAGAATCATCATCAGAAAAACACATTGTTTCTTACTAATAAATCTGGTTAGGCTCTCCTAAATAGTAAAAACAAAAACAAAACCCAGAAAACAAACAAAAAACTCACACAAATAGAAATTTCAAATCTGGAAAGAAAACAAATCAGCAAATCCTCGTGAAATAACTATGGATAATCTAATGACATGGATTTAAAGCTTCAGGATAAATGACAGATGAATCGAAGTTTTTAGCTTCTATCTCAGCTTTAAATGATCCATCAGGCTTCACTAGTGTTTTAAGGAACATAGTAAAACTCACCTAAGTTAATCAGCACCAATACATTAGGGAAAAATTAAATATACAGGCATCCTCCATTTGTGGACTAGCTATATCCCTGAAAAAAATATACATCTTGCAGACTAGATTTTGGTAATCAGAACTTATTTTCCCAATGGTAATTTCAGGAATTTATTTCTCTGGAAATATGCAGTAACATTTTTTGGAAACCAGCCGTAGGATTAGGATAGACGGTATTTGGTATTCTGGCACAGATGAAACTAAACAGATTGCTCCACGTTAAATTTGGGGTCTTGCCAGGGTCATGTTTTGACTGAAGTGGCAAAGTAATCTCTACCTTCTGGTAATGAAAAAAACATCCCATCCTGTAACTGACAAACTGGAAGATGGTCTATCTAAAGTACGTTTATCTATATTACCTTCCTGGGGCCAAGACATTTCATTTACATTGAAGACAGCAATTCCCCTCCCCAGTTAACGTTTTAGTTGAATGGGACGACTTTATGAACAGACACACCATTAATCTGATACACAGGGACAGAAAAGACTGGGGAGGGGACATCGGAGCTTAAATACAAGAAATTGTTAAACTCAGCATTCTGTTGATGAGGCCTATAGTAGGGTGTGGTGTATGCTTTTTAAGACTGGATTCAAATTCATAGTTGTGTTTTTAAAAATAAGGTAACAGCTACAGAAAGCTAGTAAACAACTTAAGACACAGGCTGCCAAAGTAACACAATTTGCCCCATTAGCCTTCATTTGCAAACCCTAACTACCAAAGGATAGCAAATTAAATGCTCATCTTCACTGTCCACAAACAGTACTTTTTTGTTTTTGTTTTTGTTTCTGCGGTACGCGGGCCTCTCACTGTTGTGGCCTCTCCTGTTGCGGAGCACAGGCTCCAGATGCGCAGGCTCAGCGGCCATGGCTCACGGGCCCAGCTGCTCTGCGGCATGTGGGATCTTCCCAGACCGGGGAATGAACCCGCGTCCCCTGCATCGGCAGGCGGACTCCCAACCACTGCGCCACCAGGGAAGCCCCACAAACAGTATTTTTTTAATGATATCCTCTGGACCCTACTTCACCTTATTAAACACCCAGTGAAGTTGCTCATAAAGTCGTCATTCGACAAGGACGATCAATCACAGTTAGCGGTCACTGAGAAAACCAGACTGCAACTCTTAAAGACAATTTCACAGTTAGGAGCAAGCATGGGACACAGCCTTCTGAGGAGGAGGGCTCTAACTCCCCAGTCTTCTGGGGAGTGAGAAGGGAGTGATGGGAAGAAGGTGGTAAGCCGAAGTACGGCTCAAGACAGCTAAGCACGCTGGCACAGTGAGCGGCTGGAGGGTGGCACTGAGGACGGGCAAGCAGAAGACTTTCCAGGGCTCTTCAAAGTTTCTGAAAAGGAATCCAAGGGCCCCAGTGACTCCACTGGGTGCCAGGGTGTTTTCTTGGAGTTGCCACTCACCTAACCCCTACCAAGCATGTTCCGAACCGTTTCACAGTGACATTTTGGGAAAACTCAGTCCCTGTGTTTTCCTAGCATAAATTCGGAGTCAGAAAAGAAGGCAAGCTCAGAAGATCTCAAACAGGGACTCGGAGACTGCTCTGCATCCCCCCCCCCGAAACTGTACCCTCGTTGCTGTGGGGAGCAGCTTCCAATGGCACCGTTCCCTTTGTCCTCTTGGGGGTTCACACTGGCCACTGCGCTTATCCTTTTCCAAGACTCAGCGCCCACTGAGTCATGGAGAATGGAGATGCAGTGCCAAGCAAGAAACCATTTCCGGAGATTTTTTTATACCACGTCTCACTCAAGATTAAATCATGCAGGGGCTTCCCTGGTGGCGCAGTGGTTGAGAGTCCGCCTGCCGATGCAGGGGACACGGGTTTGTGCCCCGGTCCGGGAAGATCCCACATGCCGTGGAGCGGCTGGGCCCGTGAGCCATGGTCGCTGAGCCTGCACGTCCGGAGCCTGTGCTCCGCAACGGGAGACGCCACAACAGTGACAGGCCCGCGTACCGCAAAAAAAAAAAAAGATTAACTCATGCAGAGGCCAAAAAAAAAAAAAAAAGCCAAGCTTCCAAGAAGAAAACTGATGAGGGAAAAAAACGAATTAAGAAGCCGGCAGACAAGTAACGAAGACAGGCAGCAGACAGGTACCGCAGCTCCATCTCTCCCCACCTGTATGTCTTACCTGACACCCACGTGCTCACTTTCAGTTCCCATATGGTTTCTCTTTCTCAGTATGAAAGTGGGGGTGGGGTGTGGCAGGAACAAGCACACATCCACTTTGTTTCTACAGAAGTTACCACAGAATCCCACAACATGGTAGAAAGGAAAGCCCAGTTAAACAGAGGCCCCCGCCAGGCTGTGGGAAGCCCCTGACTCTGCTTCCCGCTCTCTATCTCTGCTCAGGGTCAGGTACAGAAGATGTTCTATCACAGGCACAGTTCCAGGCTCTTTGGTCCAGCTGTGGACATTTGCTCTTGTTCAAGGGGATCTCCTGCCTGAGGCCTGAGCAGCAGACTGACAAACAGCAGCTGGCCAAGGAGGAAGAAGCCCAGAAAAGTCACCAGCGCCAACTGGCCTGACGTCCAGCTCCTCACCTGAACCGGTTAGGGTAACGGCCTAACCTCCAACATGCCAGGAGCCTGTGGTTCCTAATTCTTGAGAATAACGTGACCTGGCAAAATACTGTGCCTTCAAGTGTTCAGAGCCTTGTTTGTAATAACTGAAAACAACCCAAATGTCCACCAACTGATGAATGGATATATAAAATGGGTATGCATACAATGAAATATTATTTAGAAGTAAAAAGGAATGAAGTGCTGGTACATGCTACAACATGGATGGACTTTGAAAACATCACGTAAGGTAAAAAAAAAAGTCACAAAAGGTCAAATACTATATGATTCCATTTATATGAAGTGTCCAGAATAGGCAAATCTATAAAGACAGAAAGTAAACTAGTGGTTGTTTAGGGCTGGGGGGAGGGGGACAGGATAGGAGATGATGGCTAATGAGTATAGGGTTTCTTTTTTACTTTTTTTTTTTTTTTTTTTGCGGTACGCGGGCCTCTCACTATTGTGGCCTCTCGCATTGCGGAGCACAGGCTCCAGACACACAGGCTCAGCGGCCATGGCTCACGGGCCCAGCCGCTCCGCGGCATGTGGGATCTTCCCGGATCGGGGCACGAACCCGTGTTCCCTGCATTGGCAGGCGGACTCTCAACCACTGCGCCACCAGGGAAGCCCCGAGATGATGAAAATGTTCTAAAATTGATTGTGGAGATAGCTGCCCAACTTCGGATGTACTAAAAACCAATGAATTGTACTACTGTAAATGGTCAAGTGTATGGTGTGTAAATTATATCTCAATAAAGCTGTTACCAAAAAAAATATTGTACCTTGTTTTTTGATCCTCAAAATGCAAATTTGTATCCTATCAATATGAGAGCATGTCGAGAAGCTAGGGCTAGATGGTGGGAGCTCCCTTATATTTTTGTTGTATCAGGACATAGTTTTTAAAAAGACTTTTGTTTTTTAGAAGAGTTTTAGATTCACAGAAAAATTGAGCAGAAAGTATGGAGATTTCCTACATTCTTTCTGTCCCTACACATGCATAGCCTCCCTCATCATCAGCATCACTCACCACAGTGGTACATTTGTTACAATCGATGAGCCTACATTGACACATCATGATCACCCAAGGTTCATAGTTCACAACAGGGCTCGCTCTGATTGTTGTACATTCTATGCGTTTCGACAAATGTATAATGTCACGTATCCACCGTTTTAGAATCATACATTTTCACTGCCCTAAAAATCCTGTGTTCTGCTTATTCATCCCTCCTCCAACTCAACCCCTGGCAACCACTGATCTTTTTATTGTCTCCATAGTTTTGCTTTTTCCAGAATATAATACAGTTGGAATTATACAGTATATAGCCTTTCAGGTTGGTTTCTTCACTTAGAAATATTCATTTACGTTTTCTCCATGTCATTTTATGGCTTGATAGCTCATTTCTTTTTAGTGCTGAATAATATTCCATTGTCTGGATGTACCAGTTTATTTACTCATTCACCTACCAAGGGACATCTTGGTTGCTTCAAAGTTTGGACAATGATGAATAAAGCTGCTACTATAAACATTCACATTTTAATTATTTATAAAATAATTTTCCTATTTCTCTTTCAGTTTATCTCTTGCATACGCTTCTCTACTATCAAGCACCTGATCATCTTGAGCTATCCTTTTTTTCCATTTTAAATGAGTTCATGACAGTGGGAACTGTTTTGTTCATAGCTTTGGTTTTGACTGACCATTATGACTCCTTGAATAATTTATGTGCCTGCATCTTTGAAAATACGATGCATGTTAATAGCTACATAATGAATCGAGTTTTTAATGACATATTATATTGTGAAAAATGTCTTAATGCTTTGCTCCATGAAGATCTACAAATGTCACTCTAGAGTAGATCCTTGTCATCTAAGATCTTACCAATTAAAAAAAATTATTTATTTAAATTTTTATTGAAATAGTTGATTTACAATGTGTTAGTTTCAGGTATATAGTAAGTGATTCAGTTATACATATATACGAATATTATATATATTCTTTCTTTACACTTGCTTCCATTATAGGTTATTAAAAGATATTGAGTATATTTCCTTGTGCTATACAGTAGGTCCTTGTTGATTATCTATTTTATATATAGTAGTGTGCATATTTTAATCCCAAACTGCTAATTTATCCCTCTCCCCCCTCCCCTTTGGTTACCATAAGTTTGTTTTCCATGCCTCTGAGTCTATTTATGTTTTGTAAATAAGTACATTTGTATCCTTGTTTTAGATTCCACATATAAACAATATCATGGATATTTGTCTTTCTCTGTCTGGCATACTTCACTTAGTATTATAATCTCTAGGTCCAGCCATGTTGCTACAAATGGCATTATTTCATTCCTTTTTATGGCTGAGTAATATTCCATTGTATATATGTACCACTTCTTCTTTATCCATTCATCTGTTTATGGACACTTAGGTTGCTTCCATGTCTTGGTTATTGTAAATAGTGCTGCTTTGAACATTGGGGTGCATGTATAAGATCTTCCCAATTTGAATAATGTCTTCGTGTGATTTTCCCATTAACCTTCATTTGGATCTCTCTGAAGGCCCATCTTGAAGCCACTGTGGGTTGAAATGAATGTGTGTGCATCTCCTCTCCTGAATTCTAAGCTCCACAAAGACAAGAACTGTATCTCAGTCATCTGTGTATCTTCCCTATGAAGCACAGTGCCTGACACATAGCAATAAACCAGCAAATGCACGTTATACTGACATGGCCATGCCACTGCTGTTCATGAATGATGCGCATCCTACTTAAAAAAAAATTTAAGTTTTTTAAAAAAACTTCAAAAAAAATAAGCTCTTTTAACCTACAAAGAAATTGTGGAGGGCTTCCCTGGTGGCGCAGTGGTTGAGAATCCACCTGCCAATGCAGGGGACACGGGTTCGAGCCCTGGTCCGGGAAGATCCCACATGCCGCAGAGCAACTAAGCCCGTGCACCACAACTACTGAGCCTGCGCTCTAGAGCCCGCGAACCACAACTACTAAAGCCCATGCGCCTAGAGCCCATGCTCTGCAACAAGAGAAGCCACCGCACTGCAACGAAGAGTAGCCCCCACTCGCCGCAACTAGAGAGCCCGTGCACAGCCACGAAGACCCAACGCAGCCAAAAATAAATACATAAATAAATTGTTAAAATAAATAAATAAATTGTGGACTCTTCACTGACTAAACCTAATAAGCAAAGACCTTCAATTTTATTTTATTCTTCGGCACTTCACTTTTAGAAATGGTAAATCTGCATTTCAAAAACTGGTGAAATTTCGTTGAAAGGAAAACCTTCCAGGAAGTCCTGCAGTCAGTCCTTCCAGGAAGTCAGTCAACCTCAACTCTTAAATCTTCTCCATCTGTCACATCCATGAATATCTTCACAGGTTAATATAAAAACCTGAACAAATGCTTGATGAACACTGGGTCCAGGCTGATCATCACAAGGCACTGAAAATTTTATTTTTTTTAATGCACTATTTTTACAAAGACACTTCACTAAAACAATTGACTGTTATCACTATAACTGTATTTAGTAAATCAGGAAAGGGTCCCCTTTCTAGTCTCTGCTCTACAGAGTCCCAAGTGATCAAAACACAAAATCCAGAGTGATATTTTCAAACAGAAAATAAGATCATGTCACTTCTCTGTTGAAAGTCCACATCACTCAGGGTAAGAGCCAAGATTTGTCTCATCCACTGTCCTGATACACCATTTCCTCAGGGCTCCTTCTCTATAACTCTCCGACCTCATTCCCTACACTCCAGCAAGGCCAGGCATGCTCTGACCTTTGTACTGGTCATTCCCTCCTCCCCTGGAAGGCTCCTCCCTCAATGTCCCAACGACTTGCCTTCTCACCTCCTTGACATCTCAGCTCAAACCTACCTTCTCAGTGAGATCTTAACTGATCATCATATCTAAAAATGCACCAACATGCCTGCCTATAGGAACTCCCTCTCCCTTCCCCTTCTGCTCAACTTTTTTTTTTTTTTTTGCGGTACGCGGGCCTCTCACTGTCATGGCCTCTCGCGTTGCGGAGCACAGGCTCCGGACGCGCAGGCTCAGCGGCCATGGCTCAGGGGCCTAGCCACTCCGCGGCATGTGGGATCTTCCCGGACCGGGGCACGAACCCATGTCCCCTGCATCGGCAGGCGGACTCTCAACAACTGCGCCACCAGGGAAGCCCCTGCTCAACTTTTTTCTATAGCACTTAGCATCATTTGACACACCATATAGTTTACTTATTTAACTATGTATTGTCTATCTTTCCTCCTCTGAAATACAACCCCATGAAGGCAGGAATATGCGTTCTGATACATGAAACACATTTTATAAAAAAATGTCAACAACTTAAGTTTTCTGGTATTCAAGAGAAATTTCTGGTTAATCTCCTGGTCTATAATTAAACATTATTGTCAAAAATTTCAAAGCATATTGCATGTTTGCGAAATAGCATACCATTTTTAGTGGTTCCCATTCCTTACAAACCTAGGTTGCCTAAGAGTATGAGTCATTCCTATGTCATGCAAATGGGGCTAAAGACAGCAGTAACTTGTCAAAGTCATGTTACACAATCGGTGGGTCAATCATAACAAACCCCGAAGCACATGTTCGCCTTTGCACGGGGTCTTTTTAAAGAGGCGCACTATCTTGGCTAGGCCTCTGCCTTCTTTAGAGGGAGAACACAAAGTTCTTTAGGGCAGTGATTTGTAATCAGACCTATACATCTTCAAGTGATTTTAAATAAATGAATCCAGGCAAACTAATAATTACCAAAAGAAATGAATTTGCTACTATTCTAAGTTTTTTTTTTTCCTTACCCCAAAGTGACATGTCCATGAACAGTTCATTATTTTAATTCAAAGACAACTCAGTTTCAGGTACCTCTTAATAAATAAGTAACTAAATAAATAAAAAAGAAGCAGGATTGTCACCCTTTCTACCATCTGGTTTTATTTTATATTTCAATGGAGTTTCTCTTAAAGTTACATTTTAACTTACTCAATTTAGCAGGTATTTATTAAGCCTCTTACAAAGAGCGGCACATGGGGTGTTAAGACCAACTAAATTAAGTATTTAGAAAGAAGAGAAAAGGGAAGGAGTAAAAAATATTAACAACTATTGACATTTGACATAAATGACCTCACATATTCTTGTTTTTTTTAATTTTTTTTTTTTTTTGCGGTACGCGGGCCTCTCACTGCTGTGGCCTCTGCCGTTGCGGAGCTCAGGCTCAGCGGCCATGGCTCACAGGCCCAGCCGCTCCGCGGTATGTGAGATCTTCCTGGACTGGGGCACGAACCCGCGTTCCCTGCATCGGCAGGCAGACTGTCAACCACTGTGCCACCAGGGAAGCCCTAAATTTTTTAATTTAAAAAATTTGTTTACTAATACAATCTAGGAAGCTACCTCACATATTCTTTTAAACAACCTTGGAGGTAGTTTCTATACTCATTTTAGAGATTAAAAAAACCAAGGATCCAAGAGCACAAGTGACTTGCTTCAGGTCCCCACAAACTAGAAAGCAGCAGAGCTGGGTTCAAGCCTACATCTATGTGGCTTGAAAATCTTTCCATGGCAACAAACTGTCTCTGCTAACACTGAATATTGCTTTTCTCTTTTTAATGAGAAAGATGGGGGCAAGTCCCATCAAATAAAGCAAAAAATAAAAGAAAATTACTCAAAAAACTGCTAGTCCAAGAAAAGTTTTTTAGGAAAAGCAATTAAGTAAACAAAAAGGAAAAATATTAAATTTCCTGGGACACTAATATGTTGACCCATTAAAACTGCTTCTTAATAGAAATATATAGAACTACCTCCTTTTTTCCTAGGCAGAGGGGGAAAAACATTTCATATGGAGCTACTCTCAAAGCACAGCTTGACGAACAAAATAAAACAGGAAAAATTTTTTTGCAAGATTTTATAGAACATTCAGACTCATATATATCGGGGCCTGTGCTAGCAAGAAGACACGTCTGCAACATATTAAAAAGAATTAGTGAAATGTCTTAAATAACAAAAATGGCTGACAACGAAAAAAAAATAATTTTCTCCCGTATTCATACATGAGAAAGGCTGGTCAGTGATATAGTTTAGGGCTCAGAAATAAGCCAATGAAAAAGTCCCCAAATGCATTCATGCTATTAACAGCAGCACCATTGCTCGAAGTGCCACCACAAAGCCAAGTTCCTGTTATTTTAAATAAATGCTCGGATGGCAGCTGTAAGGATGAAAGTCTTGGAGGAACAGGTTCTCTTTAACTTCATGTGGAAGAGTATAAACTAGATCAATCTTTACAAAGTGATAAGGCATCTTTTCCTTCTTTACAAAGATGGAGAGATTGAAGTTTAAAGAGATTATGTACAATGTCAAATTCTCTACTTCTGGTTCACCCTTGGTCTCCCCGAGCCCTGGGGCAGACATCACTAACTGATGGAGGCATCCTTTCTCGCACTGTAAACAGCCGCCAACCATAAACCTTAGGAAATGTGGTGTAATGGAAGGAGTACAGGCTTTGCTCCCATGGAGATGTAGGTCTGAACGTCACCTCTGCCACTGACTACGTGACTTCAGGCAAATTACTTATCCTCTTAGTGTCTGGGTTTTTCTTCTGGAAAATGGGAACCTGCCACCAAGGTTGTTTTAAAGATTAAATGAGATAATATATGCAAAGTGTTTTTAAAATGTTATCACCTTTATCTCCTTTTCCTCCCCCTCTTATCCCCTGTTAAACACTTAATTTAGCTTTACTCAATACCCCAATAACTCACACTGGGGCTCTCTGTAAAGGCTTAATCAATACATTTCCATCCCCAAAGTCACATAAGACAAATTGATCACCCTGGGGCTAACTTCCATTTGATATTCCAAATGCATTATGCCTTTTTTTCTCATCCAGAAATCAGAAGGCAGGCTCAGTAGTGTGGGTTTTATTTAACAATCCCAGTTCACACATTTTGATCCACAAGGGCAACAGAAAGCAGAATAGTGTGTGTGTGTGTGTGTGTGTGTGTGTGTGTGTGTGTGTGTAAGAGAGAAAAAGAGGAGAGTGTGTGTTTAAAGTCAAGAGGACACAGATCCTAAAACGGCCACATGTCCTAGATCAGGGGTTCCCAACCCCGTTAGGAACCAGGCCGCACAGCAGGAGGTGAGTGGTGGGCAAGCTAGCGAAGCTTCATCTGCTGCTCCCCATGGCTCGCATTTACCGCCTGAACCATCCCCTCCCCCAACCCCTGCTGGTAGAAAAACTGTCTTCCACAAAACTGGTCCCTGGTGCCAAAAAGGTTGGGGACCACTGACCTAGATGATAAAGATGCTGAAACATCTGGGTCAACAAAGGTCATTCTCTTCATGAGCTATACGATAGCAGCTGTCTCCTTCCTACTCCCAGTGACATGCAGAAAAGTTGGCTAAATCACACGTAACTTACCAAAAAAAAAGTTGGATTCACTGAATAAAGGTATAGTCTCTAAGAGATAAAATGTTTCTAAAATTTCTATAAATAGGTACACATGTTTATCTGTTACTAAGTCCAAAAAACAGACTCCTTTCCCCTCCCCCAACTGCAAGAGTCTTTAAATGAGAAACTACGGAGCATGCCTGAGGAACTAAAGTGTCTGTAAAAAAGTTCATCTTCATACCATCAACATAAACATTCTGAAAGTCAGGTTAAAAAATAAATTAAAATTCTGATAAAATGAAGAGCCATGGTGGAAGAAGCTTTCTTTTTAAGTTTAATCTGTTTTTGTAAATAAGATGTATAACACTCTTAATATCTGCCAAAATTGCAGTAAGAATGCTATACGAATTTGAGAAACAGAATCATATTTTTCAGATAAGGTTCACTGTTATGGCTGCTGGCACATATAATTAACCCAGCATATCAGGTGATGGCAACAGTTAAACTAGTTCTAAATGGAAGGGACTGGTCCATTCACAAACATGGATTAAATACCTACCATGTGTCAGGTACTTGGATAAGATACCTGAGATAAAATAAGAATGTGAATGGCTCCTCTCTGACCTCTAGGAGTCCTCCTAATTAAAAAAACATCAATCCGACAACAGGGTAAGCACCACAGCAGCAACAGGCAGAAAAGGGTAAGAAAACACAGATGTGGGACACTTAACACAGAAGGGAGGGATGGGGGATGCAGCATAGGCAGGTGGGTCATTCTAGAGGAGATGACACTGTGTAAGGAACATTCAGGAACGGTTCACTGTTTGAAATGATAAATCCCAGACAAGGCTTCCAACACACCTCAAATGTCTCTGCTACATTGATAGAATGTCAAAAAAAAAAAACACCCCTCTATGGAATGTGAAGGTTTGTACAGCCTTTATCCCTACCTCACTTAAACGCCAAGACTTTGGTTAAGACAGTGAGCCCTGGGGTGAAGGGAGAGGATACAGAAAGGGGTGAACCTCTCTCGAGACTAACAATGCTGTCCCAAAGAACCGCTGTGGGAGAAACCACGTGCATGTCGTGAGCGGGTGATATGGGGTCACCCGAGGAAGCATGTACTGTACATACGCACATTAAAGCCATGTCATGTGAGGAACCAGAGATGGAACCGAATAAAAGTCAAAGAGAAACAGCAGAGCTGCAAAAAGCACAAAGGCTTGCAGTATTTGCACGCTTCCTGAAAGAGGGAAAAGTCAGAAAGAAAACCACACTCTTGGTGCGGGGATTTCACAAAGAATAAATCTCTCAAGTTGAGGATTACAAGGAAGCAATAACTTTCTAGTTCCTTCCTGAGTTTCTGAGAATCTAAAAACATCCCTCTAAAAGAGACTGAAACATTAAAAAAAAATAAATAAACAATAAATAAAAATATCCCTCTCTGACACTTGAAGAAAAGGTAAGCAGAGGCTGGGGGTGGGCAGACAGAAAGGAGGACATTAGTAGGTTGAGGATTTTATTTGTCTCCTTCTTTGAGACGATATGTCTCTCTTTTAATAGGAAGTTTATTCACATTCTAGCCAGCTGCAAAACAGGGTTGAGAGCCAAGTTCTCATTGCCAAAGTTCACTCTTCAAACCGGCAGCCTGAGGTCTGATAACCAGTTAAAATGCTCAACACAATCACTGCCTTTTGGTGGAAAACAGAGGCTCCATTGTTTAGAGATACATTTTCAAGTCTAACTCTTCTAGAATTATGAAATTCAAAACAAGAGCTATTAGGTTCAGTCAGTATCAGTGGGAAGGGAATATTTTTTGTGCTGTAGTTTGGATTCCTTTCTTCTTTTTTCCCCGCCCCAAAGAATAATTGGATTACTCTGATAATAGTCAGAAAAATAAATTGTCAGTAACTATGAGTACTTTATAAACTGAAAAACTGCTTCAAAGTCATAAAATTCCATTTATGGGACCCATCACATTTCTAGAATACCTTATATCCTTTAAAATGAAAACATCTGATTCAAGACTCTAGGATTCCTAAACACCAATGGCAAAAAATCCCCCCCCCAAAAAAAAACCAAAAACAAGAAACACTGACCCAGCAGCTATTACAGAATTAAAAAACACTTATAAAAGTGGAAGTGGGAGGGCTTCCCTGGTGGCGCAGTGGTTGAGAGTCCGCCTGCCGATGCAGGGGACACAGGTTCGTGCCCCGCTCCGGGAAGATTCCACATGCCGCAGAGCGGCTGGGCCCGTGAGCCATGGCCGCTAAGCCTGTGCGTCCGGAGCCTGTGCTCCGCAACGGGAGAGGCCACAATAGTGAGAGGCCCGCGTACTGAAAAAAAAAAAGTGGAAGTGGGAAAATAGTCTCCATTTGTACTAACGATATATCCTCTTATTTAGTATTAAATATGTATTTGTGGAGATTAAATGTTATGTTCATCTATTCATTCAATAAACACATGACGTGCCTGTCACAAGGCACTATATCAGGGAGGCGCTGTGGGCATACAAAAACAGATACAACATACCTTGTATCCTCAGCTGTCTACAATCTTGGGGAAAATATGAAATATACACAGATGTGGAAAAAAGTGCGATAAGTGTCCTATGGTATAAGAACCCAGATATGGGAGATGACCATATTTAGACTGGATCAAGAAGTGGGGGAATGGGCTCTTCCTAGAGAGAGATGGATTGTGGGAAACACTGACCTCCTTACTGAGCAGGTGAATCTTATCCTGAGGGTAACGAGAATCCAGTGATGGTGTTTGTTAGGAGAACAACTAACACCATGACCAAAGGTGTTCTTTAGGAAGGTTTTTCCCAGATCAAGACAGGAAGGGAGAGAGACTGGGTGGGAAGAACAGTTAGAAACTAGTCTACTCATCCAAATTAGAGGTTATTAAGGCCAAAATTAGGATGGTGACTATGGTAACCAAAGGAGAAAATGGAAGCTAGGTCTTTTCCATTTTGTTAGTTATTCCTGGTTTTACATTAAGATAAACTCCATTTCATTATGCAATTTACGGCAAAAGAAATCAGGTGGTATTTTCAGTTGAAACGATTCCTTATATTGCTAAGGTGATGTCTACAGAATAAAGCAGAAAAACTGTATCATCATCTTAATAAATGGAGAAAAAAATCATTTGACAAAATTTAAATCCATTCATGATAAGAACTCTCAGCAAACTAGGAAGAGAAGAAAACTTCCTCATTCTGATGAAGCATCTATGAAAAATTTACAGCTAAAACTATTCTTAGTGGTAAAAGACTGCACGGTTATTCCCTAAGGTTAGGATCTCTTGCTGTTCTCACTGCTTTTATTCAACATGGAACTGGAGGTTCTGGCCAGTGCAATAAGCTGATTCTAAAACTAATGGGGAAAAATAAAGTAACTAAAATAGCCAAAACAATTTGCAAAAAAGTTATAACAAAGTTGAAGGACTTACACTACCTGATTTCAACACTTAATATAAAGTTACAGTACTCTGAAGTAAGGAATCAGCAAATAGACATAAAGATAAATGAAACAGAATAGATTCCAGAAATAGGCACACACGTAGAGTCAACTGATTTTCTATAAAGGTTCAACAGGTAAAGAAAAATCTTTTCAGCAAACAGTGCTGGAACAATAGGTATCCACATATAAAAAAAAACTAAACCTTTACCCCAAACCATAAACCAAATCAACTCAAGATGGGCCATAGACCTAAAGTAAGCACTAAAAACATACAACTTTTTTTTTTTTTTTCTGGTACGCGGACCTCTCACTGTTGTGGCCTCTGCCGTTGTGGAGCACAGGCCCCGGACGCGCAGGCTCAGCGGCCATGGCTCATGGGCCCAGCCGCTCCGCGGCATGTGGGACCTTCCCGGACCGGGGCACGAAGCCGTGTCCGCTGCATCGGCAGGCGGACTCTCAAACACTGCGCCACCAGGGAAGCCCAAACATACAACTTTTAAAAGAAAACTTAAGAGAAAAAAAATGTAGTGAGCTTGGGGCTAAGGAAATGCAAGTTAAAACCACAGTGAGATATCACGACAGACTTAGCAGACTGGTTAAAATTTAAAAGACTCATACTACCAAGTGTTGATGATGTAGAACAAAGGTAACCCTTACACTCTTGGTGGGACTGTGAAATGGCACCACCATTTTGGAAAACAGCTTGGCAGTTTCTTGTAAGTTAAACACAGACCTACCATGTGATCCAGCCACTCCACTCCTAAGTGCCCAAGTGACAGTGGATGTCCACATAATGACTTGTACACACATGTTTACAGCACTTTTATATGCAGTAGTCTAAAGTGGAAACAACTTAAATGTCTATCAGCTAGGTCAACGGAAAAACAACCTGTGGTCTATCTATACAATGGAATACTACTCAACAATAAAGAGAAACTATTGATACATACCAGCAACATGAATGAATCTCAAAATAATTATGCCAAGTGAAAGAAGCCAGAGCCTCTACTTAAAAAAAAAAAAGACTATATGATTCCATTTATATAAAACTCTAGAACAGAAATCTGGTGACAAAAGCAGATGAGTGGTTGCTTGGAGTGGGTAGAGCCAGGAGAGGCCAAAGGGAGAATTACAAAGGGGCATGACAAAATTTAGGGGTGGCGGTGATAGAAATGTTCACTGTCTTCACCTCACTTCATAGATGAATGTTCACTTCATAGGTGTGTGCATATGTCAGAACTCTTCAAACTGCACCTTTTAAATATGTGCAGTTTATTGTATGTCAATTATATCTCAATAAAACTGTAAAAAAATTTTTTTAAAGAAGGTGGTAGAGGGAGAAGTTAATCCATGAATCTGAAGAGAGGTAATTAAGGCCAAAATTAGGATGGTGACAATGCTAGTTAATAAAGGAGAAAATGGAAACCAGATCTTCCCCATTATGATGTTGGCTTGTTTTTATTGTTCATTACAAAGACTTCCAGTTCATAAGGCAGTTTAAGGCAAAAGAAGATAGGAGGTATTTTTTAGTTGAAAAGACTCCTTATTTTGCCAAGATAATTTCTATAAAAAAGACGTCAGGGGGCTTCCCTGGTGGCGCAGTGGCTAAGAATCCACCTGCCAACGCAGGGGACACAGGTTCGAGCCTTGGTCCGGGAAGATTCCACATGCCACGGAGCAACTAAGTCCGTGCGCCACAACTACTGAGCCTGCGCTCTAGAACCCACGAGCCACAACTACTGAGCCTGCGCACCTAGAGCCCATGCTTCGCAACAGGAAGAAGCCACCGCAATGAGAAGCCCGCGCACCGTAATGAAGAGTAGCCCCCGCTCGCCACAACTAGAGAAAGCCCGCGCGCAGCAACAAAGACCCAACCCAGCCAAAAAAAAAAAAGACGTCAGCGCCTGAAGAGATCAGGGTGTGATGACTGGACAGAAAGGCTGTTGCAGAGGATGCTGTGATTTTGTCCAGATCCCCACTCTCGGGTGAAGTGCTCACCCCTCCAGCTGCCAGGAGTGTTGGCTGTGGATGGCCCACAGCTGAGCCCCTCCCCAGTCACTGCCCTTGGCTAAAATGGAGCCACCTTGCCCAAGAAGCTACCCCCTTCTGACGGCCATCCCAGCTCCTGAGCTCCCTGTGGGATCAGGGCAAGTTTTCTTAAAAGGTGCTTATTCCCAAAGCACTACCCAGTAAACTACCTGCATACAAATCTCCATCTGTTTCCCAGGGAGCCACACCTAAGACAGCAACCCAAAGTGGCGTGAAAGGGAAAGCTGAAATATGGGCGAGGGCTTAAGATGGAAAGGAAGAATTTTTTTAAGTTGGTCAGAGAAAAGGAAGAGCATTCCAGAAAGCACCCTTTTCAACAGAAAATCTGAACGATCCTTATTACAACTGACAGACAATAACAGTGAAGCCCATAAAACGGAACACACGTGTACTACAGTGACAGTGTCCTTCAACAGTTAGAGATCCCTAGAGTAATAATGAGTGTAACAACACTCTGCAGGTGGTGGGTCCATAAGCTGAGTCAGCAGAGATGTGGCGCAGCAAGAGTCCTGGGGAGAAGACGGCTATTAGGAACGCGGCTGAACACCAGAAATAACAAAAGGGGCGAGGGAGAGAGAGAGAGAGAAGCCTTTGGCCCCCAAGAAGAATCCCCCATTAATATTAATGTCAATAAAGAGTTAAAAGTGCTGAATCCAAATTTCTGCTGTCTTGCAGGGAGGGGTGGGCAGAAAGAGGATGTCAAAACAAGGGAATAGGAAGAGCTCTGTTTGTTTTGTTTCCTGGGGCTCGGGTCGGGGAGGGGGGCTTTCCTGAGGGCTCTGCCAGGAAGTCATCCTTTCTGCCTGAATAACTGGGAAGTGGGTCAGTGGCCGGTCCACGTCACTGCACAGTCAGGGAAGGCGAGAGGCAGTCTGCCTAGGAAATGGCGCTCGCTGCCTGGGTGGGAGGCCAGCAGCCTGAGGACAGGCAAAGGAGCTGGGCAGGGGGGCACTTTGTGGTCGCTCACCCAGCAAGCACCTGGGTTCTTGCCCTGCTCCAAAGCACATTTTCCACTACCATGGCTGTTGTAGGGTTCTTTCGTGAGTGTGACGGAATGCTGGTAACACTAGCCCTCAAAATCTTTTCAGATGGACTATTTCTTCCATGTACTACCAAAGGCAACTACAGGCCTTCAACGGCATGTCTGGTTGCATGTCTGTCGGGATAGCCACACCTGTTTCCCCAGCAAAGCTTTCACACCCACTGCTGTTCTTGGGACCCCACTCTGTGCAGCACAGGCGGAAGCACAGAGCAGACACAAAGCCCTGGCTTTAAACCCTAGCTCTACCACTTAGTATACTGGGCAACCTTGGCAGTAAAAGGGGGATAACAGCACCTTCCTGGAAAGCATTGGGAGACCCAAGGTAACATGTGCCCCCAATACATTGTTGGCTATTACAAGATGAGAAAAATGCTTACCACTCATTCTTAGCTTAGAATTAGCTAAGCTCAGTTCTAGCACCTAACATATATACATCCATCCAACTGCCAGAGGGTTACAGATCTTCACCTATATTACATGAACTCCTATTAGTGGTATCTTTACTGAGCTGTAATTTATGTTCTTGGACTCTTCTTCTGAGGGTAGATGTTTAAATGTATTCCTCTCATACATCTCATAGGCTTTCTCCTTATGGCTTTGTATGCCAACCATGTGCTGCTGGCACTTAAAGAATCACCTAAATGTTGGCCCAGATCTCTCTGTACACCCCATGGCATCTACGTTTTTGATACTGTCGGACAGCTCAGATGCAACACATATTCCAAACCAATCATCTCTACCTACCTCCAGTCCCCACAAATCTGTTCCTCTTCCCTTTCCTATACCCCTAGAGAAGCAATATAGAATAGTTGTCAAAAAGTGTGGGTTCAGGAGCCAGTCAGCCTTACATAGGTTCAAATCCTGGCTCTTATCACTTCCAGGTAATAGGATCTTGGGGAAATTATTTAACCTCCCTTTGCCTCAGTTTCTTCAATTGTAAACTGGAGAAATAACAGTACACATAGGATGTTATAAGAATTAACAGGCTAGGGCCTCCCCGGTGGCACAGTGGTTGAGAGTCTGCCTGCCAATGCAGGGGACACGGGTTCGATCCCTGGCCGGGGAAGATCCCACATGCCGCGGAGCAACTGGGCTCGTGTGCCACGACTGCTGAGCCTGTGCTCTGGAGCCCGTGAGCCACAACTACTGAGCCCACATGCCGCAGATGCTGGGGCCCGCACGCCTAGAGCCCGTGCTCCACAATGAGAGAGGCCACTGCAGTGAGAGGCCCGCGCACCGGAGCGAGGAGTGGCCCCTGCTCGCCGCAGCTAGAGAAAGCCCGCGTGCAGCGGTGAAGGCCCAACACAGCCAAAAATAAATAAATAAAATTAAAAAAAAAAAAAGAATTAACAGGCTAATACATGTACACACTCAGGCGCCTGGCACACAGCTCACAGCTCAATGAATGCTAATTATTATTACTATTAACTCACTCTGTGGAACATAATAAAAGAAAGACCTTTCTTTGATGGTAGAGACCAGGCATTTCTCATTCACCTTTGTATGATTAGTTCCTGGCACTGTACCTTGCATGTATTAAATGCTTGATTCATTTCTTTTAACTGAGAAGAAAAATGTCTGCACCTTATTGTAAAATTACAATGAGACTGTCAATTATTTTGCTGAATGAACAACCATATATACAGAAACAAGGTTTCAGGAAAAAAATTGTTTCTCCTGGTACACTGGCATGCTTCCTTCCACCAGACAATGAGTGATGACCAACTCACTGTGCTTCCCTTTCTGAAACCTTCAAGAAAGACAGAGTTAAATCTGGGACTCATTTGTAGTAACCAGATTTAGTCTAGATTTCCTGGTACCTATAATCTCCCAGTTACTTTGCAGGGCTCCTCTTTTTCTTATTTTAATGCCTTTATTAGAAGGTGGCTAAAATAATTTTTGGATGTATCCATTCATTTAAAAAGATCTGTCTGTCCATCTATCTAATGATCACTTTTATATGTCAGGCATTGTACTAAGAAGAGTAACAAATGGATGAAAATGGAAAGAGTGCATGCTGGGAGGTGGCATCAGGAGAAGGAACACATGGAAGGCAGTGTGGAGCAGTGCGGAGGATGGGAGGAAGGATGGGCTTAGAGAAGAAAAAAGCACAAGCAAAGAGCACTACTAATGCTCAGTGGCAAGCTTCAGTGATGGTAATAATGGTTCATTAAGCTACTTGCTGAGGCAGCTACTGCGTAACTATGACACTCATTACAAAGTGGAAAAAACTACTCTGAAGACCCAGCCCAGCTGAGCCAACCAGAAAAATCACCATGGCCCGACTAGGACTGAAAAAGAACAGCAGCATCTGGTCAGAAATCGGAAGCAATGAGCAAGAAAAAGAATGTCACGTTACCTAAAAACTAAAGTTGACCCTTGAACAACACTGGTTTGAACTGCGAGGGTCCACATCTATACACAGAGTTTTTCTTCCAACACTACAGTAGTGCACGATCCACAGCTGGTTGAATCTACAGTTATGGAGGAACCACAGATACTACATATGTGGGTTTTTGATTGTACAGAGGGTCAGTGCCCCTAACCCCCCTGTCCCCATTGTTCAAGGGTTAACTGCATTACTAAATTTTCCAAATAATTTGAAATTGCTTACAATAAAAGGCAATTAAAATTTTAATTCACAATTATATACTTTATTTAGACATGTATGTCATGAGCTTAACTGTTTGGAAAGTCTACATGTAAGTCATACTATATATAGCTATTTTCAAGTATGTCCTTTCTGTTTAATTAAAGAACTACAATAGGTGAGGTTTTTTTCTTATTGTTGTTATAGTGTAAATGACAGTCTTGGGGTCTGCCAGAATTCTCTGGTCATTATACTGATGTCCATAGAAAATCTTTTCAACGAGGCTACCTTCAGTACTTTCTTACTTCAGGGCGAGTAAAGGGAGCTAAGAAGGGGAAACATTTGCAGAATTGATGGAATGGGTTATAAATGCACAGAATTGCAGAGTCTTTATTCAGAGGAGTTCCCACGGGGTTGCTATTAACATACACCTACTCTTATTTTACAGAGAATTCTAATACACTCAGATCTGATTTACAAACCTGTAATGGAGGCAGTAAGTTAACTGTGGAAAAAGTCAAGAAGTGCGAACATAGAAAGATAACATAATAATACATTTCCTAAAAAAAGCAGACAGAAAAGCTCAGAAATCACAGCCAGGTGGAGTCATTCCGTTCAGCAGAATCTAGACTCACTGGCATCACGACACTAGAGAACAGAGTTAAACTGTTTTCAGCAAAACAAGATATTAGGCAAGAAAATGGCTAATATGCTAGAAAGGGCTTTCCACTCAAAGGGGTCAACACTTGGGACTTCCTTAGTGGTCCAGTGGTTAAGACCCTGTGCTCCCAATGCAGGGGGCCCGGGTTTGAGCCCTGGTCAGGGAACTAGATCCCTCATGCAGCAACTAAAAGATCCTGTATGCCGCGACTAATAAATAAATAAATTCTCGCGCAGCCAAGTAAATAAATAAATATTTTTAAAAAGGGGGGGTTGTCAATTCTTTTTCTTTTTTTTCTTTTTTAACTGGTGTGTTGGGAAAAGGAGGATTAAATCCTTCACTATGAAAAAACTGGGCCATATTGAGGGTTTTGCAAATAATGTTGACACATTTTACTGTTAAAGGCCAGATTTGACGAAATCTAGGTAAAATTCTGAAATAAAATCCCAATTACAATTTTAGAGAAAACCATGTGCTTCACCCTTATGTATTTAGCTTATTAGTATTAACTACAGACCAGCACTGACATTCGTAAGATAAGTCACTAATTGAGCTGACAGTCAAATCCAATGGACCTGCCTAATATTTTTTAACCCTATCATCCATATCTCCAGTTCAAAAAGAATAATTACTTCATTTTTTCGCATGTTGGCAAGAGCTAATAACAGCCATTCCTTTTTTTATTCAAACGGGCGGACAAGGGATTATAGTTAATCTGGGCAGATGCACCAAACTGCCCAAGTGCAAACAGTAGGAGAAAATGTGTTTGAGGGGAAGAAAGCGGAATAATTTAATGTGTATTTATCACACCTGAACTAGACCTCAAATATCTTATTTACCACAATGAATTTATCATTTATAGACCAGCAACACTAAATGATACCAAAGCTTCACCATGCAGAAGCCATTAAGGTTCTGACAGTCTCTACAGAGCACATGGAAGAAACAATCACAGCCCCCATCTAGCAGAAAACTGCCCCAAGTCAGGTCACAGGAAAGCAGCACAACGATGGCAATGACAACAGTCTGGTCGCTTCCTCAGGCAGCCCCCACTCCCCGTAAGTCGATGGTACGTAATTGGTAGGGGATGCCACATGCTGTCTAAAGCGGGTGCCCTTGTGAGCCTTATGGTGACACTTCGAGGCATGTTGCCTCCAACTATGAAAATACTGGGACATGAGAGACAGAGGCACAAACAACTTCCCTAAACACTGTTTTTAAGCTGATACTGTGGTTAGTGGTCTGCAGACACAGAAGAATGCAATCAAGGACAATTAACCATTCAATCACGCTACCAGAGACGGTGCTCCTTGTGGCCTATATTTTAAACAAAAAGCTGAGCTTCCAAGCGCAATACCCAACCATCCTGCAAGTGAAGGAAGCATAAACACTGCTTCCTGTTTCCTGGCCGACCTCAATTCCAGACACTGACACATCGCTCACCCCCTTCCTCCCTGGACACATAACACTCTGTGGTCATAGCTCCTCTGTTCAGTTTTGTGTTTTGTTTTTTTTTTTTTTTTAAGTAGGGAAACTAGATAAGCAGCTGTCGAGAAGACAAGTTTGATAGACTATCAGGTTAGGCAACAGCAAAAAGAGGGTTGGAGAGGAGGATGGAAGGACAGTGTAAGTTCAGGACAGTGTAAGAAGAATGTTTCGCTCTCTAGAAGAAAAACTGATCAGGAGTAAAGAGCACACTCTTTGGACTTGAGAGTTGCAGGGACTTGACAGATCTTTTAGTTCAATCTTGCCACTTTATAAAAAGGAAGTAAGAGTGGAGAGCCATTCAGCTGCCTTCCCAGGGTCACAATGTCAGGCAGTTAACACAATTAGGGCTCGTCTAACTATGAGCACCCTTGGGAGAAAAATGCTGTCTTAACAATGAATATTCTTCTCCTGAGAAACAACATGTTTTTCACTTCACGGCTGCTGTGAAGTGTTTAACAGACCAGTTCTCCCTGTTCACTGGAGGAGACCAACCTTCATGGGAAGCCTGGGTCCCTCATTAATCAGGCAGAATGGGCATTTTTAACTAATTTCTAGCTCCCTTTCATGCCTTCTTTTTCCCCCCTTTCTTCTAGGCCTTCCCTTCAATATCTTTGTTTTCCTGTATTTTATAGATCCTTGCAAACTCCCTTTTTGCTCCTTTCTGGAACTATATATATATATATATATATATATATATATATATAAAATAAATACTTTATAGAACACTTGCCCTTCCAAGGAACTTGGTGTGTTTCACAGGCATGTGTTCATCTATTCTCACTGGAGTTTGTAAGGGACGGAGGTCAAGTATTACTGTTCCACTTTACATGGTCGTATCAAGAGTCTGAGATCAGTCTTGGGATTGGCACGCTCAGACCTATTCCCTTAAAACATACAGGTGACCTTGAACAATGCAGGTCTCAGGGTCACCAACGCTCCACCTATGGCTTATGGTTGGCCCTCTGCATCTGTCCTTCCTCCGTATCCACAGTTTTGCATCCAGGGACTGTGTAGTATAAACTATTGGAAAAATCCACGTATAAGTGGACCTGCATAGTTCAAACCCATGTTGTTCAAGGGTCAAGTGTAATTCCTCCTGAGTAATAATTGTTGGCATACTAATTGAAAACTCAGTTCCTATTTTTATATATACATTTTTAAAGTTTATCGTATTTTACTTAGATTAGATTGAGAAGTACCTTAGCAAACCTTGCATTTAAGGCACATTTTCACTCAAATTAAAGACATGTCAGGCTGAAAAGAAAATGAAATACACTTCTAAAGGATTTTCACAAACAGTATCAGAAGGTGCCAATGTGTTTCGCTCCATTTCCACAAATAGCATAATAATTTATACCACCTTCCATCTGTTCGGCTGCCCACGGCAGCATCATTTTTATTTGTACAATACTACCTAGGGAGGAAAAAAAATAAAGTACAACAGAGAAAGTAACCAAGTATTCTTTTCTACTCCATTGCTCATGAAGATGGGCTTGGGACTGGATCTGAGAGTCTCTATCAAGCTTCAGGACACAAGCAACCAAAGAGTAAGAACACACTACGGCTCAGAGTAACAGGTGACAGGTGAGCACAAACAGACACCCTTCCAAGCCTGGATGATTCCACCCCAAAGGAGGGTGGTGGCATCTGCTCTTCCACACCTACAGGGCTCTAAAGGGCCCTACATTATTTATGTGGTTTGAGGAGAAGTGAAATGTGAACTGACTTAAAGTTAAGCATTTAAATTTAGAAGCAGAGAAGGCACCAAGCCAGGCTTACACATGTAAACACTATTAAAGGCCAGGCCTCCACGAGGCCCTGCAGCTCCCGCCTCTCATTGCCTGTGCATCCCCACTGTTCTGGTTCCTTTAAGAAGGCTGTCTTCTCAGGCCACACAGCCAGCTTTTGGTCCTCCTGGTGCACTCCTCTCCTTAGAGAGCTTCCAGCATCCCTTTCTGGAGACTATTATACATTGCCCAGTCCACATGTGTGCTATGCTAATGTGCAAAACACTCATCTGACTTTTTGGCTGACCTGGTAATCCAGGGCAGCCTGCTGCTGTGTGGGGAGATCATTGGAGATTCCAGGCTAACCGTGCCAAGGGGTGCTTCTGGAACTAGTGTGCTGTTTCCACATGCTGTGAAGGGGGACTTAACATCGGGGGAAACAGAGGCTGCCGATGTGGGTGGAAAAAAAAAATAAAAAGAAATGCTATGGCTTTCCACTTTGTGCTCATTTTATTAGTTATTAATGAGGAAGCACAGTTTTAGGCGAGCTGCTGGCTGTTCCTATAGCATGCTACATCTCTCATTAAGAAGCTACAAATTCCTGGGCTTCCCTGGTGGCGCACTGGTTGAGAATCTGCCTGCTAATGCGGGGGACGCGGGTTCGAACCCTGGTCTGGGAAGATCCCACGTGTCGCGGAGCAACTGGGCCCATGAGCCACAACTACTGAGCCTGCGCATCTGGAGCCTGTGCTCCGCAACAAGAGAGGCCGCGATAGTGAGAGGCCCGCGCACCACGACGAAGAGTGGCCCTTGCTTGCCACAACTAGAGAAAGCCCTCGCACAGAAACAAAGACCCAACACAGCAAAAATAAATAATAATAAATTAAAAAAAAAAAAAAGAAGCTACAAATTCCTGTTTATTGTCCTCATGCTAAAGGCCCACAGAGAAATCAAAATGTCAGGATTTCCCCGTGTTGGTCTTAAGGGCGGTCAGTCTTTGAAGAAGATATCAAACCATCCAAATCCAGCATTCCTGCTTTAATTAATCTACCATATGGGGCCCAGGTGTCATAGGCAACTTATATTTGAACTAAGTAATCCATAAAATAATAATAAATTTCTTTTGAGGTATGGATAATGCTAAAACTACCCACATCCAAAAAGAACATTCTTGATGGTGTCTGGATTTTCTTTATTTCAAGTTCTATGGCAAATTGTATATAAAATTGTATGTAACAATTTAGCAATTGTCACCAAGATAAAAGGACGTTTTAAGATCCTCCTCTCTGTTTTTGGTTCTACATGATTCTGGGACGTTGTCATCAATGTCACAGTTTTCCCACCATACAAAAGACATCAACTAGAACTCTATTACAAGTAAATTATCCTTATATAGTCATTCACAGTTAACATAAGTATGCTTTATAGTTTTAAAAAAGCACATCATATGCATAAAGCTAAAAGTCTTGTCTGCTGTATCGAATCACAGAACTGCCTCCCTCTAAAACAGAAAAGAGGTTATCAATCACTTGTATCATTATAATGTATTTGCTTTTGGATGTTTTTCTGTATAGAACAGAAAAAAAATTTTTAAAGAAAATTTACTCTTTAGCCTGGAATTCTTAGGTCTCCACAATCTGGTACCAACTTAACTTTTGGATCCAGTAGTCATTAACCACCAACATGCAACACCCGCTAAAGCCAATGCAAGACATCATGAACCAAACACTGAGCACATTCTCACTCTTTACTGGTTGTCTTTTCCTTGCCTCGTCCACTTTGAATCCCTGGCTCCTAGAACATTGCTTGGCATAGAGCAGGCATTCAATCTGTAACTGATGGATTATAAGAACCACATCTCTTATTCACATGAAGATGCTTTTCCATTTGAAGAGCATAAAGAAGGTAGAAAGATTTAAAATTACTAACTTGGATTTGAACCCTTAGGCAAGTTGCATCCTCTTAACTTTAGTTTCAACATCAGTATATGGGAATAATAATGGTTAATTCTGTGTGTCAACTTGGCTGGTCCATGGTGCCCAAATATTTAGTCACATACTATTCTGAATGTTTGTGTGAAAGTGTTTTCTGGATGAGATTAACATTTATATCCATGGACTTTGAGTAAAGCAGATTACCCTCCATAGTGTGGGTGGGCTTCATCCAATTAGCTGAAGGCGCTAACAGAACAAAGACTGTCAGAACAGAAGACTTGCTTCCTCCAAGCAAGAAGGAATTCTGCCATCAGACATCCTTAGGACACAGACCTCAACTATTTCCTCAGCCTGACAGCCTACCCCATCTGATTTTGTACTCTCCAAGCCTTCACAACCACATGAGCCATTTCTGTACACTCAATCAACCTGTCTCTCTCTCACACACACACACACACACACATGCACACCCTGTCGGTTCTATTTCTCTGGAGAACCCTGACTAACACATCGACTTACCACTTCACAGAGTTGTTGTTCAGATTAAAATCAATATTGGATATGAAGAGATTAGCAAATTATAGAACTGTATCAGTGAGGATGGTTTCAGCCCAATCCAAACTGGTTTTAAACAATAAAGAAATTAGTTAAGTTATAAACCCATAGGTAGAGAAGAAACTAGTTCACCCAAGGCACACTGGCTGAGTAATGGGATTCATGACCTTGGTTCCTTCTCCTTCTACATTCCACTGTCCTGAATCCGGTTCCTCTTGTGGATGTAAAGAGGTTCCCCTTATGCAGCAGCTCTAGGTGTCATATCACACACCACAGGCAATGGTGTGTCCACAGGCAATAAAGGATCATCTCTTACAGTGTCTGAAGAAACTTTCCCTGGAGCACCTGAGCACACCACCCTTCACCATCTCATTAGCCAAAACTGGGTCACATGACCAATTTTAAACCAACTGATCCTTGACAACTAGAAAAAAGCCATCACGAGTGAAAAAAATTGGGACTCTTCCAACAAAGGAAGAGAGAATGCTGACGGAGGAGGCAACCAGTCTGATCTAAAAGTAGCACATAAGTTCAAGATATCATGATTGTTATGCTATTATCTACTCTAAGACCCAGCTCAGGCCTCAACTCTTCTGGGAAACCTCACTACACAAGCCCGAGGAAGCTCACTCTCCTTGCCCCTTCTATTCGTGTCTCTTATTTGCTTTCACTGCACGTTTTTGGGCAGTTTCTTTTTAAAATAATTTTTAAAAATTATACCAGTAATATATGTTCACAGAAGAAAATTCAGAAATATACAAATAAAAATCACTCCTAGTCTCATTGAGAGAGAACCATTATTAATATTTCAGAATGTTTTCTTCCACTCTTTTTTCCTATTTAGGTGTGTTTATATGTAAGAGAAATGTCTTTTTTTTTTGGTATAACCGTTCCTGGTTTTCCCAAATGAAATTCAAACTTACTGAGGACTGTGATTCTCTGTGCTTCCTTCCATCCCCCATACAATTACGGGATCTTAAAAGACAGTGATTCAGATTCTATGGATCGTACAAAGAAAGTTTAAATAAGCTGTTCTTTTTCTTTGGGGGACTAAGAAGGAAGATTTAATAAGACAACATTCCAAAACGTGTCCACTAATTTTTCAGATGCTCATTTTTCACCAAGACATGTAATAAACTTATTAAACTTTCTGGCAATAAGATTTCTAACAATAAAATATCTAGCAATAAGATATACTGTTTTCTGTGAGTAAATGTTGTTTTTAGACCAGAAACTATTGGGTAATTTCCCTGATGTCTAGAAATTTCCTTTATACCTCCATTTAAAGATACAACAGCAAACAGCAAACTAGGTAGGATAAATATAATTTTAGGAAGCATGAGTCTCAAATTCACTTCATAAAAGATAAGATCACTAACACGTTTGTGTAAAGCAATGTTTCTATACACTTAAATCATATTTTCAAAGCACTGGAGTGGCTATTTGAAGGAAACATAGCATAAATATATAAATATTAAAAAAATAGTCTACTAATTTATCTGCTTTTCGGTCTCTGATTTTGTCAAAGGATTTTCTTAAATTGAGGCACAATTCTATGTGGCATAAGAACCATATGATAAACCTTCTATTGCTCAAACCCACCATAGGATTGTATGGTCCCGTTTTCATTTAACAAGTATTTATTGATGTTTACTGAATATCTACTATGGGCCAGGCCACGTGCCTGGCGCTGGTGATTGAGTGGTGTGCCGAAACAAAGGCACATCCTGTTCTCGTGGTGCTCACAGGGTGGTGGAGATCCAAGGACACTGCTGAAAGGGTTTACAGGAAATTTAAGTCTTTTTGTCCCAGTAACAATCTCCAGTGACAAAGTGTCTGATCTTACCATCTTCATTTTGCCTTTCTAGTCTCCATCGTCACTAATTAAACAAGAGCAAGCAAACAAGTCTGAACTAAAACACAAGGAATTTAAATTAAAATAGTTCCTGGGGAAAAGTGGGGGTGAAGTGGATGAGTTACAAATGCTTGGGTGTGTTGTAGGACCTCTTCGGGAAATGCATGAAAATATGTGGAACAACCTGAAAGCCCAGGAGGAGAGGGACGTGCAGTGGCTGAGATGACCCCTCAAGTCCCCTTTTACCCTTGTCAGTTAACTTACTGCAGTTAGTATCTTCAAGGTATCCAAGGAATCTGTCAGCCTACAGATACTGATTGAGGACAGGGAGGGCTTTGTGCCCAGATCTCGGAAGAATCACAGATGATAAAGCAACAAAGGGCAACAGAAGCTTACATTATAATGCATGGGAACAGACAAAAACATAACTTTTGTCACAAGGTGGGTCAAGAACTAGAAAAAAATGGAACAGTAACGAATTCTATGAGTTCAGAAGAAGGAAGGACTCCAGTGGGCCAATGCGTATTCCAACGACTTAAAGTGGCGGGAGAGCTACCGGGCCTCTTAACGATGGGGTAGAATGGAGGCAGGAGAGAGATGGGGGAAGCCACTCCTAGTAGGTGGAACGGCCTTGGGAGGCCAACCCAATGGAACAGACTCGAAAGCAGCTGACAGTATGGGAGCAGAGCTCAGTCAGGAGGTCTGCGTTGACTGACTCAGGAGTCACGGGCAGAGAGATGACAGCTGAAGCGGCACACTGGATGGACTCTGAGTTTATAAGCCTTGACAAGAACTGAACTTCAGTGAAAGCAAAAATTAACTGAAAGAAGTAGAAAAAGTCTTCCCGTCTTTTCAGGTTAAAATTTCTACCCTCATGAGGGTTGTATCTTAGGGCAGAAAGACAATATTTCTAAGAGCTTTGGACACAACTTCTGTACCTTAAGCTTTACTTTTGCAATAAAAAGCTTATTTAAAGTGACAGTTGGACTTCCCTGGTGGCGCAGTGGTTAAGAATCCGCCTGCCAATGCAGGGGACACAGGTTCAAGCCCTGGTCCAGGAAGATCCCACATACCTCGGAGCAACTAAGCCCGTGCGCCGCAACTACTAAGCCTGTGCTCTAGAGCCCGTGAGCCACAACTACTGAGCCCACGTGCCACAACTGCTGAAGCCTGCACACCTAGAGCCAGTGCTCTACAACAAGAGAAGCCACTGCAATGAGAAGCCTGTGCACTGCAGCGAAGAGTGGCCCCCGCTCGGCTCAACTAGAGAAAGCCTGCGCGCAGCAACACAGCCAAAAAAAAGGGACAGTGATGGTTTGTTCCTTGGGTGCCTTCCCACATATGCCAGAATTACTTATATTTACAGTACGTGGCTTGTCCTTTGTGTTAACATTGCTGTAACACCACTGATTTCCATTTTATCCTAGGTAACACTAAGAACTTCCATGAATTACCACTGGTTCACTTAAAACGACAAGACTGCCTCATGAAACCTGGTTACCAAAGTTTTATAAGCTCCATGAGTTTCCCCACATTAGATTCAAGCTCTAACTACTTGAGCTTTTTGTTCTAACTGGTTTACTTTTAGTGTACTTGTGCATCCTTTTTAACAAGGCATGGAAGAAAACGATGGCTCTTTTCAGAGTCCTTTATATATAGACCCAAAGTGTAGCAGAATGTTGTCTTTTTTTCTATCGGTTCTCAATAGCACTGACTCGATAGGATATTCTCAGTACTAGTTAACTAGCTTTTTGTTTCTGCATGCTTCTGATCCCAGTTAGGTATCTGATGTGGATCAGATGTGGATGTGGATATGTCTCCAATTTGCTGAACGGAAAATGGTTTCCTTCTCCCCACCCCTTTCCCCTCTCTAACACTTATAATGTAGGTACGTGTCAGTACCTGTATCATCCCTCTACTCTTGCATTTTTTGGGTGCCAATGAATGAACCCCTCTTCCAAAATATGGTCTCCCAAAAAAAGCAAAACTATTGTCTACAAGTAAGCATGATTCTTCCTAGCAATAACATAGAAACATAGTTGGCTGCTAGGTGATTATCCACTTCTACCAGGCTCATGTCAGAATGGAGGAAAAAATGCAAAAGGATGAAGGGAAGTGAACAGGGGCCAGGAATGCAGGCTCTTTTCCCTTGCATACCCAAGAAATCACAGTATAAGTGAAATCTTAAACACCAATGGTAAAATCAAGTTGCTTGGGTCTTCTGCTGACTAGTACACTACTAACATTCAGTGCATTGGGTCCCTATGAGTATATTTCAAGGACTTTGGAACACAGTGTAAAAGATTCATTAGAAGAATTTTATATATTTGTTTATTTTTTATTAAAAGAATTCATGATAAATATTTCTTGGTATGACCACCGTACGTATCAGCAAAAACTTGAAATTTCAATTTGCGTAAGATATGAATATGAAAATATTCATATCTGTATTACTTTACTCTTTGCATGGGCTTTTTACAAATCTAGAAGAAGTTTAAAGGAGCTAAAGACAAATCTCACAACTATATATGGTTAGAATAGAGTATGTGTCTGATCTGACATCAACTCTTTTCAAACTCAGAATTTCTTAACATTTGCTAGTACATGTCCCTGTGCCTTCACTTATATCTCACATGGACAGGTAGATATTTACCCAAAGTCTCTGGACTGACAACATTCAAGGCATTCAATAGCCTGGCCTTATCTTATTTTCAGACTTAACCCTACATTGTGTGCGTGTGCGTGTGCGCGTGCGTGCGTGTGTGTGTGTGTGTGTGTGTGTTCTATACAATGTATACTCTAACCCCCAGTCAAGCTATACCTCCTGATCAGGGCCCTGTTTTCCAGCCCTCATTCCTTTGCTTATGCTATTCCTTCTTCCTAGAATGTACTCTCCACGTGCACCTGTTAAAAATCTCATCCACCCTATTTAAGGCACAATTTAAATGCCTTCTACTCTGTAAACTATTCCTTGATCTTGAGCCCTCCCCAATATAGCATGCTCTTCATTTTTTCTGAACACTCAGAGCATTCTGGTCTTAATCATCTTGATAAGACCCACAGTGCCTGGCATCACGTCTTGTCTATTGAAGGCTCAATAATATCTGCTGAATAAATAAGTGAACAATTCTGGCGAGCCAAGTAGAAGCCTCTCAATTGACATGTCTTGTTCACAGCATTAACACAGCACTTCGTCCATATGCATTAGTGACCATTCAATAAGTATTTGTTAAAGGAAGGAGAGAAGACAGAAAAAATTTTATCTTTTAACTGCAGAATGGAAATGCAATCGAACAGAAGTCAACAGTTAATTGCAGGAGAAAAAAAAAATGAAAGCAACTGGTTTCACCAACTGATCAATGGTACTTTGGCTATGACCTTCTTTTGCTCAAAAGGAAAGCCAGGGCTTCTCTGGTGGCGCAGTGGTTAAGAATCTGCCTGCCAATGCAGGGGACACGGGTTTGAGATCCCACATGCCACGGAGCAACAAAGCCTGTATACCACAACTACTGAGCCTGCACTCTAGAGCCCGCGAGCCACAACTACTGAGCCTGCGCGCCCAGAGCCCATGCTCTGCAACAAGAGAAGCCACCACAATGAGAAGCCCATGCACCACAACGAAGAGCAGCCCCCGCTCGCCACAACTAGAGAAACCCCATGCTTAGCAACGAAGACCCAAGGCAGCCAAAAATAAATTAAATAAAAGAAATAAATAAAAGAAAGAAAAGAAAAAAAAAAAAAGGAAAGCCATTTTAAAGATGTAGTAACCGAGGCCCAGAGTGGTTATGAGACAAGAAAAGCAGAGAAGAACCACTAGGCTCATTTCGAGTGTATTACTCTACTGTCCTCTATCACCTCTTGCCCATTACTGATGGATGTTTGAGTCTACCCAGACACAGTGCAAATGTAAATCATCTGCCAAAAACTACAAAAATAAAGCTACCAACATTACCTCGTCATTCATGAAGAAACACACTGCAGTAATTACAAGAGACTTCCTCTACATGACTGGGGGTTCTTTCTCACTTACAAACAAAAGGTGGGGGAGGGTGGAAATACACTGGCTGTATAAATGCAGTGGGATTGAGAATCATAAACCAGTCCATAAGCAACTGATTATCAGTAAGAAGCATGCAAGTATAAACAAAGAACAAACATTCATAAAGGGAACAAATCAGACATTTATGCAAAAACTCAGCTGGCTAGATTCATCTTCAAAGGTAAAAATAGCATTGCAGTAATACCTGAAAATGGTTGTCTATTCGTCTAGTGCCATATGTGGCTTTTTCACTGGCGATACTCTTGACACTTCTTGAATTTTTTCCTTCTTATCTCAATGACTATAAATCATCTTTTCCATTAATGCAATCCCAAACAATTCGCTCAGTCACTCCCAACAAAAGTAAGGTACTTTGATTTCTTTCTTCGGAGACACTAAAAAGTTGATGTAACCTATCTCCTCATATTAATCAGAGACTCTTGTCCTTCCAGCCCTGCCTGCATTCACAACTACAAAGAGAGAAAAGTGACACCTAACATTTATAGAGCTCTGAACAGAAAGGGCAAGGGCCTCACAATTTGCATTTTGGGTGTTTTAAAGTGCCTATGCCTTATCTCAACTTTGAGGAGTGATTTTTCCCCTCAAGCCCTTTAGATATTTAATATTTCATTCTGAGAAAGAAAAAAAATGATTTAAGTAAAAAGCGGGAGGATTTCAGGGCTCCCCCTTGAATGTTAGGATTTTCTGTTATTTCTCCATGGCACTATAATGAAGTGATCAATAATTCTTATGGAAGTTCGTTATTAAATTGGTCTTTTTAGTTTTCTCTGGAAAGGCTTCCAATGCTACTGGAAATGAAGCAAATAAGTCCACCTGTTACACAGTGCCGTAATTGTTGGAAATAGGTAATATTATTATAACATATAGCATTCCTCATCAAGATATAGTTTTTTTAAAAAAACTAATGGATTGCTATGGTTTTCACTTAGCTATATATTAGAATCACCTAAGGAGGCGAGGTGCAGGGAGGAAGGGAAGAAGGAAGAAACCCTACAATGCCCAGACCCCAGCCTAGACCAATTATAGCAGAATCCCTGGGAATGGAGCCCAGGTATTTTTATTTTTAGAAACCTTCCCAAGTGATTCTCATGGGCAACTAGGGATCAGATGATTAGGGGTATTGTCATGAAGGTCAGAGTGTTTAATTTTTAAATTTCATTTAGCAAAAACCTAAAGAGCACTGACAAACAATCTAACTCATTTATTCTGTTACAACTTTATAAGGTAGTTACTAATTTCAGTCCCATTTGACAGATGAGGAAACTGAAGCAGATATTTAGGCGATTCACCAAAGGTCCCAGAGACAAGGAACGGTAGAACCAGGATTTGCATCCGTGCCATATGGCTCCCAACCCCAGGCTCTTTAACTGCTGTGCTGGCCTGATTCTCCCAGAGATAACTTACCTACAATAAAACCTGAGGCATTCAGTTCAATGAGTTTTGACAACTGTATACAGCCATGTAACTACCACCCAAAACAAGATTTCAAACACTTTCATGGTTCTGAGATTCATCCATGTTGTTGCGTGTCTGAATAGTTCTTTGTCTGTCTCAGGTCAAGGTAGTATGAATACAAAATTTGTTTATCCAGTCACCTGGTTCATGAACATTTTATATTCACTGTTTCCATTTCTTGGCTATTATGAGTAAGGCTGCTATGAATATTCTTGATCAAGCTTTTCTGAGGATCTATGTTTTCTCGTGGTTAAATGCATAGGAATGAAATTGCTGAATCATATGGTAGATATACATTTAACTTTATAAGAAACTGTTAAACTATTTTCCAAAGTGGTTGTACCATTTTACACTCCTATCGGCAGTGTGTACCCTAGAGTGCCCTTTTTTTTAAAGGTCTACATTTTTGTTATTTATGTATTTATAAATTTATTTATTTTTGGCTGCATTGGGTCTTCATTTGTGTGCGGGCTTTCTCTAGTCGCGGAAAGCAGGGGCTACTCTTTATTGCGGTGCACGGGCTTCTCGTTGCGGTGGCTTCTCTTGTTGTGGAGCATGGGCTCTAGGCGCACAGGCTTCAGTAGCTGTGGCTCGCGGGCTCTAGAGCACAGGCTCAGTAGTTGTGGCACATGGGCTTAGTAGCTCTGCGGCATGTGGGATCTTCCCGGACCAGGGCTCGAACCCGCATCCCCTGCACTGGCAGGCAGATTCTTAACCCCTGAACCACTAGGGAAGTCCCTACAGTGCCTTTTAGGAAGAACATTCTGCAATTTTCATAGTGCAGTCATCCAGGAGAAGGGGAAGTTTGGAATTTGACAATGATTCACTATTTGACCAAAAAAAGGGAAAAATAGAACCTAAACACCACCACAGGTATTTGTCCTGTAGCAGCATGTTTACAGGTGGGCACTTGAAAACATCGGTTCTGTTAGACATCAAGGGAGACAAAAGGGGGGAAAGCCCACTATAAATACAGCACGCTCCTCACTGAAAGATTCACAATGAATCCCAGAATATTAAATGCCCACTGGCTCTGAGCAGTCCAGTAATAAAGAAACAGTAAGGAAATCAGTAAACTGATTAGTCATGTTAAACCCAGCTGATCAAGGGTCCCCCAGTTCTCTAAGAAATACAAGGCAGATTATGGTGTTCCCAACGTTCTAGTGTTTGGGAGACACAGTTAAGAGCAATTACCTTTGTCTGAAAACACTGGGTCTGAGTCCATGGAGGAGATAATATTTTATACAGGTCTTGCTAGACAGTAAGGTTTTAGATCTGTAGAAATGGATGGAGAGAGCAGAAGGGCTCTCATTCTGGACTCAGGATAGAATGTAAACTAAAGAACAAATGAGAAGTGTGAAGGGCATAAATGAAAATTCTGCCGAGAGGACTGGGTCACTCTGGCTGAGTTAGGATATAGTGGGGTCAGACATGAGGGAATCTACAGTTTCCCACGAAAACCCGAGGATGCTATCTCTACGCACTGACTGGCCGCCTGCTGGTTGGCAACAGTATAAGGGTAACAATCAGTCTGTCAACAAATATTTACCAAGTACCTAATCTGGGCCATCCAGGGACTGCACTCAGCATCAGGGTACAGTGATAACCTGCCAGACACAGTGTCTGCTCTCATGGACCCTGCAGTATAATAGGGGTGTGCAGCTGCTTACAAATGCCAAGTTCTAGAACTCTAGAATAGGAATGGATGACATCCAAAGTCCCCTGAGCTTTAAGAGCAGAATCCATTCAATTCAAGAATTTCTGAAGAAAACAGTAACAGATATAAAAATGAAATATGTATATATTTCATCATTGATCCCTCATTACTATATATTTGGGGCAGGGAGAGTAGGGTGTTGAGATGAGGATTTTGAGGTACTGGAAAAAATATCCAGGTAGAGATGCTTGGGAAATAGCATAAAGTTCTAGATGAGAGGTTTGGGCTCATTAATATGCAGTATGACAAATGGAATAATTTCAATACTGACAACTCTTTATTTAAATCGTATGAAAACCGTGAGGATGTTAGACTCTGTAAATAAAAAGAGACATAAGCCTTACCCACAAAGAAGGCAGAGCTCAGTCTCAGGAGGTAGACAAAGTGGTCCAAATCCCAGCTGGACCACTTGCAACCTGGGTGACCTTGACCAAAGAACTTAACCTCTCTCTGAGCCTCACTCTCCTCGTGTGTAAAACTGGGATGATAACTCCATTCACATCCCCCTCCCAAAGATGGTATGAAGGCTGGACGACATCGAATGGCACAGTGCCCAACACCCGGCACCACCTCAGCAACTCTTAGCTATTATTATTTTTTTTTATCAAAAAAAATCCAGGCTTCCCTGGTGGCGCAGTGGTTGAGAATCTGCCTGCCAATGCAGGTGACACGGGTTCGAGCCCTGGTCTGGGAAGATCCCACATGCCGCGGAGCAACTAAACCCATGCGCCATAACTACTGAGCCTGCACGTCTGGAGCCTGTGCTCTGCAACAAGAGAGGCCGTGACAGTGAGAGGCCCGCGCACCGCGATGAAGAGTGGCCCCCGCTCGCCGCAACTAGAGAAAGCCCTCACAGAAATGAAGACCCAACACAGCCAAAAAAAAAAAAAAAAAAAAATCCACATTAGCTTGCTGTTAAGAGATTAAATTAGAAGGATTTTTGAATATCAAAAAAGTCTACATAATTGATGGTGTGAAGAAGAATTATAGTCCTTAAACCACTGGTACAATAACAAAGGACTGTAAATATACATTATCCAATAATTTTTAGAACATGAAATAAAATTGGATTTAGAGGAGAGAAAGAGAAATCCCCTTGAAACAGGCCAAGCTGTGGTCCTCTTCGGTTCAAATTGATTTTTCACTTGCCACAAGGGGCCATCTTACTAGTGCATCCAGTGCTTCATACAAAAATTATTTTTACTCCTTTCCTTCTCCCTTAACTTTCCTCCATTCTCTTTTCTTCCTTGCTGGGATTTTTCTGCTTTGGATACTAACATGCTGGTGACTGTGAAAATTCAGTAACATAAATGCTCAGTAAATGTTAGCACTTTGCTCGGTTTTTCTTTGCTGTAACACCTCCTAGAAATTTTGAATTCTAGGACGCTGAGAGTGACATAATGATGTCACTTATACATTTTAATTTCCACACTGCAGGGATATCCTAATTGACATAATTTTAATAATGAAGCTTTTTAACGTACGCAAATATTCGCAATTTTTCTTCCTCTAATTTAACTTAAAACTCATCAAAATTAAGATGCTATACAACTCACTTATTTTTCCAAGTGACCATGAAATAAAAACATAAAGGCCTAGCATTCAACTGCCTTGGTGAGAGACTGAGTCATTGATACTGGAAGCTAAGCGTTCATAATAAAGAAAGAATGATGTCAACAATAGATTCACCTTGAATATGAATGCTGGTATGATATGCATCTAAAGCTGTCTGTCTTTGATTCTAGGCTAGAGAAGGTGGGCCACTTATCCTGTAAGGGCTTCTGCTGCTAATCAAGATCCAGGCAAAAAATTACACCTACTTTAAATCATCTGTTCTAGTAAGCACTATGGACACATAGGATAACATCAAGCACGGTGACAGTCACCCCTCCTGTACCATGTCAAAATGATACTGCTTAAGAGCTATAAATAGCCTTCAACTACACGGCATGGCTTGGCTTAGGTTCTTAACTCATTTTTTTAAACAAAAGTTTTAAAATAATTCATTCCTTAAGCAAATGTTTATCATCCCAGTACTATACTGGAAAGGCAGTGGCTAAACGTGAGAGGTCTCTTAAAGACACTTGTACATTTTATAAGCTGGTTCTCAAGGACCAAACCACAAGGCAACCAAATGACCCTCAAGAGGACGATCCCTCTGGGATTTCACCAAACTGCTCCCTCCTCGATCCTCAATAAGAGGTGGCACCATCCAAAAGAATAAAGACAAGGGAACCCCTAGTCATTTAAGAAGTGAAGGTCCTTAAGGTAGGAATTTGCTCGGTCCTGTGATTATCAGAATGATGGCAAATATTCCTTTTGAAAATCATACAATAAATCAGATACTGCTTCTCCAAAAAAACTGTTCATGTCACACCTAAATTAGAGGATCTACTGAAGTATGGAATCAGGGAATACAGTATAATCATGAAAAGTTATATAGAATCTATTTGTGATCTGCTTAACTCTTGATCAAATGCAGCATAAGGTTGGGGTGGGCAGTGCCTTATAGATGCCCAGCTCATCTATAACAGACCAAAAGAAAGATGGTACCCACTTTCTCTGAAACTGAATCGGAACAATCTAATAAACTGAAGATCCTCAGGTAACATTAACATGGCAACGAAAATCTCAGGACAAAGGAGCTCATACTTTTATAGAGCGCACACTTTTTTTTTTTGCAACATATCAACATTGTATAAATGTTTGAGTGTTCAAGTTAACAATTAGTTCAGTGCCTTAAGAGTCAGTGGTAAAGGGGCTTCCCTGGTGGCGCAGTGGTTAAGAATCTGCCTGCCAATGCAGGGGACACGGGTTCGAGCCCTGGTCCGGGAAGATCTCACATGCCGCGGAGCAACTAAGCCCGTGCGCCACAACTACTGAGCCTGCACTCTAGAGCCCAGGAGCCACAACTGCTGAGCCCATGTGCTGCTTCGACTGAAGCCTGCACGCCTACAGCCCGTGCTCCGCAACAAGAGAAGCCACCACAACGAGAAGCCTGCGCACCTCAAAGAGTAGACCCCGTAGAGAAAGCCCGCGTGCAGCAACGAGGACCCAATGCAACCAAAAATACATAAATAAAATAAATTTTTTTTAAAAAGAGTCAATGGTATATAGACTGTAGCCTTTTCTTAAGTGACTTCCTCCTGAAAGGAACAAAATTTTGACAGCCATCTCGTATACTTCTTGTACAAAACTAAGAAACTCAAAGGAGACTATTATCAAAGTCTTACTTAGTCTAACAAGGGAGGAAATTATCTTGATTATATTGTGCAGTGACGGAATTTTAAAAATCAGTATTCGGAGGTAGATAATTTTGATTAGAGAGACAGAATGAGGCTAGCTATTAAATACCATCTTAATTATGTACCCAAGAAGCTATAATCTCAAATTTTCTTTCCTTCATATAAAATCATGTGAAATTTCTTTGCTATGACTGGATAAAAATATTAAGAGAGAACTATTTTCTTACCCTAATCATCCCTTACATAAAAAAGTACAAAATTATTGATAAAATACAAAAGTATGAACAAAATATTTAGAAGCATTTATAAAATGATGTTGTAAGCATGTAAGAATAATAGTAACACGAATAAGATCTATATCTATAAATATATCTCTATCTACCTACCTATTTATCTATATTATATATAAAGAGAGAAAAGTATGTTACCAAAAAATGGCACAGTTTGATCCCATTTTAGGAAAATGATACTTATAGGCACAGATGAACGGCTGATAGGGTATTAGAAAATATTAAGTGTTTACCTCTGAGTGATAAAATTAGCATTTCAGTTTATGGATTGCTCAGTGTATGATTTCAGACTTAAGTAGGTGAGTCTTCAAGAAGGGTAGTGGGAAGCGCAATGCAGACAGATGTCCTAGAGCAGATGCCATAAAATGTTCTACCATTACCCAGTTACCCTGTGGGTTACCCTAGTTGATCAGCTTTCTACACAGCAACTCACTGAAGTCTATTTAGTCCCACAGCCCAGGCCAAAGGTTAACCTCAATGACGTCAATGAGAGGAGCAGACACAGACAGAGGAAGTTCTTGATGATCAAGTAAGTCTTCAGTGAAGTATTGATCAAGTGGCTAGTCTTAGGGTGCATGCCCCCTTTTAGTCATCAAACAGATCTACTCCTATGGCTGTTGACTACAAGCAAATTCATCAAGCATTGACTGAGTCCCTACCAAGTTCTGTACTACTGGGGCTGAGTATAAAAAAGAAATGATGGTATTTCTTCCCTCTGAGAGCTTGCAGTCCACTGGAGAGACAAGCAAACACAGCCCACCGTGCAACGCATGCCCAGAGTATTACAGGAGCACAGAGGAGTAGCACCTGATCTAACCTGGGGCAACTGCTAACAGTCCGGTGTTGCTGGAAGGTGATGGATAACTTGAGAAGTGGTGATAGCTGATCCTGGAAAAGTAGGTTAGGATAGGATCCTGGAGGCCTAGTTTACCCGGATAAAGAATTAAGACTTTGTGTAGATAATGGAAAGTATCTGAAAGATTTTCCTGGTGAAGTAACATGCTATACAAAGAGAAACTTCATTCACTTCCAGATATCTTTAATGCAAAAATACTTTGTAACCTGTAAATGTTACTGAAATACTGTTTACTACTATCCTCCATTATACCCAGGCATTTGCTCAGGAATGATGAACAAAATATTCTCAGCTGAGTTAAAATTCGTCCACAAATTCCTTACTCTAAATTAGATTAGGGACTTCCCTCGCAGTCCAGTGGGTAAGACCTCGTACTCCCAATGCAGGGGGGCCCCGAGTTCAATCCCTGGTCAGGGAACTATATCTCGCATGCATGCCGCAACTGAGTCCACATGCCGCAACTAAGAAGTCCGCATGCCACAACTAAAAAGAAGATCTCACGTGCTGCAACGAAGATCCCGTGTGCCGCAACTAAGACCTGGCACAGCCTAAATAAATAAATAGATAAACAAATAAATATTTTTAAAAAGAGTAGCACACCTCATTTCTCAAAAATTAAAATAAATAAGATTAGAAATCAAATTTCTTAGTGGATAAACAACAAGGGCCTACTGTATAGCACAGGGAACTATATTCAATATCCTGTGATAAACCATAATGGAAAAGAATATGAAAAAGAATGCATATATATGTATAACTGAGTCACTCTGCTGCACAGCAGTAATTAATACAACAGTGTAATTCAAATATACTTCAAAAAATACATTTAAAAAAGAAATCAAGTTTCTTAGATTAGAAATAATCAAGTCTTTACTTCATGTACAGTACACAGTGAATGAAAAGCTGAGACTCCTAAGGAAGTCTAAAACAGAACTAGGATATTCCCAAGCAAGTAAGAAAGAGTCTATCATAGCTGAAAATGTCTTTCTCTTAGAAAGGCCTACAAAAGCCAATTCAGATACTGAGCATGGCTTCCTCCTTCCTTCACTGATTCACTCAGTAAATGTTCATTAAATGCTTTCTATGCACCAGGCACTGGGCCAGACCCTCAAGATACAATGGAGTACAAGACAGAGTCTTATGGGCCTCGTAGAGTTCACCTTCCAGGGAAAGAGAAAGATATTAATAGCTATGCAAATATATAAATATATACTGTATAGCTGCTATGAAGGCAAAGCAAGAAATTATATTCTTTAAGAACATGAAACAAGGAAACCTAAGCTTGTTGTAGCAGAGCAGGGGTGTGTGTGTGTGTGTGTGTGTGCGCGCGCTGGGGTGGAGGGGTAGTACATATGGCTTCCTTAAAGAAGTATCATTTGAGGTAAAATCTGAAGGATGACATTACGGGGGGTGAGAGGCAGTATTCTAGGAACAGTCTGTGCAAAGGCCCAGAAAGGGAAAGGAACAGGGGCCTTCAAGGAACTAAAAAATACCCATGGGGCTGGGGGCGTGGGGTGGAGTGAGACAGCTAGAGATGGGACTAGAGAGGGGCCTGAGCAGGGCCCTGCTCATCCACGCCCTTTGGTCATATTATAGATTTATCCTAAGAGCAATAATCGTTTAAAAAAAAGACTTTGAAGGGTTTTGAGCTTGGGGGTTCAAAGTAAGCTGGTTGCAGAGTGGACGGTGGATTGGAGGGGGACCAGAACCAATGCACTGAGGAGGCTACGGCAGCACTCCAGGTGAAAACCGATGGTAGCCAGGACTGGGGTGGCTGTGGCAGAGATGGAGAGAACGGCACAGATTCCAGAGACATTTCAGAGGTAAAGCTGGCAGGCTGTGGAGATGGAGTGATAATGGTGAAAAGCCAGAGGGAGGTAGCAAAGGTGACTCCCCATTTCTGGCTTGTCCAACCAGATAGATAATCTACCACTCAATGACACAGGGGAGAGGTCCAAGAGTAGGATGACACAGCACCCATGTTTTATTGCAGACACTTCTGAGACATCAACAGATGACACACCAAGTAGATAGCTACCTATGTAATAAATATTTATTCTCCATATGAAAAATCTTTGTATTTTCACCCCAGCACACCCCATGTGCTGCTTCTCTCCACAGTGTCTTTCCCATTCCAGTTAATGGACCTACATTCTCTGTTATTCACTCTCAGATCAAGGTATCATCCTTAATAACTCTCTTCCTCACACCTCCATCCAGCCATCAACAAGCCTCACCCAGCCTTAACTTCAAAATATGTCCTAAATCCAACTTCTCGCCATCTTCTCCACCAACACCCTGGTCAAAGGACCATCTCTTAACTTCTGCATGCCTCCAACTCATCTCTATGCCTCTGTTCTCATCACCCCCTAGAGTCTATCCACACAGAAGCCAAGGGGATCTTTTAAAAGCATCAATCAAATCATGTTTGTCCCCTCCCATGTCTTCCCGTAACGCTTAGGATAAAGTCTAAAGTACTGTGCTTACCTGTGTGTTTCCAGGCCCTAGGAGTCATGCCCCTGCCTTCCTTCCAGACCTCATCTCTTCTGGCTCCCTTCTCTCTCATCAAAACCTCTCTCTTGCTGCTCCTCGGACACTTCAAGAAAGTCTCTGCCTCTGAAACGTTGCCTTGGAATGTTCCATCACAGTTTTGCATTGGTTGTTCCTTCACTTCCTTCAGGTTTCTGCTCAAAAACTACCCTCTCAGAGGCTCAATCTCATTACTTACCAAAGAAATACCAATGAAGACCACAATGGAACATTCTCTTACACCCAACAGACTGCCAAAAAATTAAGATGTCTCATAAAGCCAAGTGGATCAACTCTTTTTTTTTTTTTTTTTTTTTTTTTGTGGTACGTGGGCCTCTCACTGTTGTGGCCTCTCCCGTTGCGGAGCACAGGCTCCGGACGCGCAGGCTCAGCAGCCATGGCTCACGGGCCCAGCCGCTCCGCGGCATGTGGGATCTTCCCGGACCGGGGCACGAACCCGGGTCCCCCGCATCGGCAGGCGGACTCCCAACCACTGCGCCACCAGGGAAGCCCCCAAGTGGATCAACTCTTAATCACTTCTGGGTGGGAAGGTAAATTGGCACCACCCCTTTGGAAAACAATTTGATGTTATCATGTGAAGTTGAACGTTGACCCAGCGATTCTAGTCCCAGGAATGTCATGGAGAAACTCCCATACATGTGCATGAAGAAGCACACACAAGAATGTTTAGCAGGACTGTTCAAAGAGAAAAAGGCTGGAAACAACCCAAATACCCATCCACAGGGCAATGAATCAACTGGCTTTGCTCATTAACCCACCAACCGTAACTCAGCTGTTAAAATGAATCAACTGCAGCTACATGCAACAGTGTGGGACAATGATGCTATTTTTATAAGGCAAAAGGAACAAGCAAAATCAAACAATATGGTACTAATGCATATAACCATAAGTGATAAGTATTATGTTTTTTTAAAGGCAAGAGAGAAATTAACAAAAAATTTAAGAAGTGGTCACTTCAAAAGACAGGCAGGTAGACGGGTTAGGACAGAGCACAGGAAGATGAAACAGAACTGGTAACGCTTACGTCTTAGATTAGGCGGTAGGGTCACAGGTGTTACACTGCTATGCTTCATAACTTACAAACATGTTAGCATGTATATATTAAATGTTAGGCAATATAAATTAAAATACAAAGCAATGGCTGAACCAAAATGAGGGGAAAAGTTACTATTTTAGGTAACTTTTTAGTTTGTTTTCCCTGACTATGTAAAATGACTACTGCACCTCTTCTCTGGATTTTATTTTCCTTCATAGCACACATCGCTCCCAAAGGTACACATGTGTATATACATACATACCACGCACATTCATTTTCTTGTTTAAGTCTCTCCCACTAGAATGTAAGCTCCATAACTGTGGAGTCTTGGACTTCTTGTCCATCACAAAATCACCAAGGCCTAGAAGAGTACCTGGCATACACGATAAATATTTAAGAAATACATGGATAAAAGGACGAAGGGATGGCCGAGATAGCACTAGCAGAGCAATAGGGCATAAAACATTTAGTGTGTGCACTCTGCAGTCAGACACCTCTGGGCTAAAATCCAGGCTCTAGTCAATCTTAGCTGAGTGACCTTGAGTGAGTTACTGATCTTCGTTGGGTCTCAGTATCCTTACCTATAAAACCTGTAATGGGAGTGGTTCTGACGACTAAAGCAAAAATTTAGCACTTTGTCCAGCAGGAAATTATTATTATCATACAGTCACAACGTAATTTCCCCACAAAAGATGTCCATCTTGGTGGCTGCAAGCAATGTGAATTCTTTAGGCAGTTCTTCTATGACCAATTTCCTCCACACTCAATTTTAAACCGTGGACCAATCTGGAATCCTCTAGTTATTTCTGTGTTTGGTCAAACTAATGAGATGTGCTAGGGAAACCTTGTAACCACCAAACCTCCAGTGAGGATGGCACGATATAATCTTGCATCTGCCCTAGCCACCAGCTCAGGAGATCAGCCAGATGTGAAGAAGAAAAATAGCACCTGTGGTTGATTGAGGGCTTTCTCTGTTCTAAACAACTCAGATACATCATCTGGCTCATTCTCCACAACTAGCTTGGGAACTTGGTATGTGCAAGAATTCCACAAAGCGGGCATATTGGAAACTGTTTTCCACTTTGGGCCCGAGCAGATTCTGGAGTGGATGATATTCAAATAGTAACTCACCGTTCTTGTACTATCAGCTGTAATACATCCTTTTCAAACCAAACCAAACCAAAACACAAAAAGCAAAATCTGCTTTCACATCCTAAATAATGTCTCATTTTATAGCAGTAAACCCAGGGCTTCCACTGCTGTGAAACCCATGTAAAAATTACTATCAACACCGCTCCCTTCAAAAAGGACCAAATTCTACAGGGCTGTTGGCTCACAGCACACACACGATAAAGATGAACCTTTCAGTGAACTCCCACGTTTTCCATCTGGTTACAGCCAAGGACCAGGGCTTCCTTCCCCTTGGAGGAACCATCCCCTTGTGGAGAGCTCTAGGTCCTTCTGGGAGATCTGCTCCAGCTCTGTTCAGGATGCAGATCTAGAGCCCACTCCAAGGGTTCCAGTGGCCTGGGAGAACCGCAGATTAATAATAATAATGACTCATAACAATAACAACCCTTTATCCAGTGCTTACTGTGGATCAGGCAGTATTTATCCGAAGAGTTTTACATATATTTGTTCATTTAATCTACTTAACTACTCCATGGCTTAGGTATAAAGCTTGTAATCTGACTAAATCCCTATAAGTGAGACCAGAAAATGACCTGACCTTGCCGAGCAAGGTGAGACCCAGACAGAGCAGAAATCCTAAATGGTCCCCAGTAGTAAGAGACAGCAGCTCCCAGTGGCCTGACCTCCTGGTTTTGATCAAGGGAGGGTATTCCCTCTCCAACCCCTAATGATATTTCTGCAGAATTAACCAAGTAGAAATAAATGAGGAGGGGGCGAAAGGAGAGCATACTTACTTCTCATCAAGTCTGCAGACTGGCACGCAATTCCCAGACCTATCTTATATCCCATGACCTTTACATCATCCTGGGTACCTTACCTTCCTTGGCTTTCAACACAGCCAAAACTTCCTCTTGGAATTTCTTCCTGACTCAAATGTCTCCCTGTCATCTTCCTCTAGTCCCTCTCTGCTAATAATACTCAGTACACATTTCCTGTGACATGTAATTACTGTTTTCATTTTTATTTTATTTTGCCCATTTCCCCTTTAAACTTCTAGCATCTTGAGACCACAGGTGACATTTGGTTTCCCAGTGTCTGATATAGAGCCAGCTGGGCTGCTGCAGACAAGCAGTAAATGTTTACTGACTGAGTGAACTAAGGAAACCACTGCTCTTGGTGAACAGCACAGCGTTTCTCACCATCCACCTAAACAATGCCCTGGCAGGACCAGTGGGATGGAAGGGAGGAGTCCCTGCACAGGCAGGGAGCTGCCTGATTAGTAATGAAGGACTTACAAGAGACCCCTTTCTGGGAGCTTTGATTCCAGCCCTAGAATTGAAACTTGCATCTTTTTCAATGAAACAATAACCATCACGACCACCTACAACCGAGGCTTGCATTTAATCCTTGGGACTTCTCACTTCATTAATATCCAAGTTTCTGAATAGCTTTTGAAGCTTAGTGAAAAGCTGCTCACAATGTTTTGAGCAGACTTTCTGTTCTGAGGGTTACTTTTTCTCTGCAGGGCAAATCACATTTGGTTTTCCTTTATCCTTCTGATAAATGCTGTTTAAAAAGCTGGAGGCATGGAAGGTGAAGAGAGAAAGATACATCTAGAAGTTGTTCATCAATATGGAATTTCTCTGCGCGCCTGTGTGACCTCAGCGTTTTCTCATTTCCACAGGTCTCCTTGGAGATGGTTGCTATGATCACTCAGTGTCCCCGGCTAAAAATCTTCAAAATGTGGATGGCTGCTTTTATTCTCGCTCATCTCCCCTTTATTTGCTGGTTTTCCTTCACACATAGTTTATTTCTTCATGAATGCAATCTGCTCATAATTTTTTTTGATTGTACAATATTCCATACAAACAGAACACCCCCATTCTTCTGGTTCCTCTGGAAATGTCTTTGATTTGGTTTATAATATTAGGCAGTCCATTAGGAATGCCATTTATACTTTTATGTTTCTTGGTTCCCTGAAAATAAATTGACCATATGGCAGTCCACCCTGGCTACCTCCTCTTTTTCAGAACTACTGATCTGCACTGGAAGAAACTGAACACTGCCAATAAAAATATCCAACCTGCTGATTCTTCTCATGCTATTTACTTAACAAGCTCTTGGCTTGGAATATCTCAAGATTAATTTTAAAGTGGATGCAATTTTCTATTTCCCCCTTTGACTAAAGATAACGTAAATATACTTTTATTTGATTACACACATATTATTCACATTTCCAATACCTAAATGATTTCATGATGGCTGCTTCTTACAAATATATAAGAGGAAAAAGAACTTGAAATGCTGAGTAAACTAAAACAAAACCTAAGTATTGCACTAAGTATCCCGATAACTGGAGAAAGCTAAAATACAACATCCAAAAACAATCTCAGCATTCTTCAAGCAGGGTTAGCTGCCTTGTTGAAATCTAGGCTTCCAGTGTAAATTATACAACAGATCCTTCGGGGGGTTTCCAAAACCCTAATTAGGTAAATCTGCAGAGAAGGGAACACTTCTAGAACACACACACACACTCGTAAATGGATCACAGGGAATGGTTTCTAGACAGAAACCTGTAAGATTTTACTTTGCAACTCAGGGACAAGGACAAAAATTCACATCTTCAAAGGTGGAGATCTGCACAGCAAGATTACAATCATGTGAATCAGTGGCAATGTAATACAGACGCCTTTTATTAGCACAAGTAACAGATAAAAGAATGTAAAGCTCATTTTGTTCATGTGAAGAAAAAAAAGTGCTACTTAAATTTAGGCCAGTAATTTTGATTTTTAACAATATTATAGAAGTAGATTTTATACATGGTTAAACATTAGAAATTAATTCTTCTGAAGCTGTTTTAGACATTTCCTTAAGATACAGGGTTAAATCATCAGGAATCTGCAGAGCCTGTGAATTTATGAATCAAGTGAGGTCACTGAAAACAGAAATAAATAAATTCATTTGTTCATTCAATCAACAATGCTTATCGAACATTTACCCTATGCTAAGTACTATTATGGTCGGCATTTGGGATGCAGAAGCGATTAAGACCTGGGGTTAATTATCTTTGAGGATTTGGTGGAAAAGATAGAACCATAAATAGATAATTACAATGTGATATTATAAGTACAATCATTGGGGCATAAAACAGTATAATTCAGTCTTTTTTATTTTATTTAACATCTTTATTGGAGTATAATTGCTTTACAACGGTGTGTTAGTTTCTGCTTTATAACAAAGTGAATCAGCTATACATATACATATATCCCCATATCTCCTCCTAATTCAGTCTTTTAAAAAGGACAAGTGTCTGGTATGAAAAAACATTTTATGAGAGTGGCAGTTTCATTGTCCTACATGTCAAACACATTACTGTTGACACAAAATACTGTCATACAAAGATGAACCTTCTAGCACAGGGGACAGGTAAGAAAAAAATGACAACTACTACTTCTCAAACTATCATGGTGAAGGACCAGTTTTGTAAAAATTTGAATCCTTCACAGACTGATACTTTTGTAAAAAAAAAAAAAAAACAACAAACAAAAAAGCTAAAAAAAGTAATAAAAGCTTGTTTCATGGAGGAGCAGTGACACATTTCAGTCCACAGACAAGCACTGCAGGTGCTAAGAGCATGTAAGTTGCTGTCACATAGGAGGAGGTGATGTGATCAGTTTGTGGGGAGAGGGATAGAGTTAATCTAAGAAAAAGTTTTATAGAGGATGTGACCCTTCAATTGGGTCTTTAAACAATGGAGTAGGATTTGCCAGTAAAATGCAGTGAGGGGTAGAAAGAATGGCATTGCAGGTAGAAAGAGAAACACATAGAGGAAGGAAAAGCAAGACTGTCTATACAACTGAGTAATGAGGGAAGAGAAAGGCCAGTGGAGGAGGGTCTTATAAGCTGAATGTGAGCTTTGTAACAGCCCTCTCCCCATTTGGTAAAATTTCATACTGAAGACTGAAAAAAGAAGGCAGTTGATTCTCTTCCTCAGTATTTAAAATACTGTTACAAAAACAACAATAACTCCAGCGACAGTCACAGTGAATGTAATACCTCTGGCTGGAGCTCATTTAAGACCACCTTATATTTATATGACCTCCTCTTTCTTTAGAGCTAGTATGCAGCTAATGAACCCTTGTCATAGCATCTAAAATACTGGAAAAGAATTCCTACCATGCCAGACCTAGAGTGCTTTCAGATGGGAGGGGCAAAGTTTATATTCCTCCTACTGGTTTTTTGTTTCATTCTGTTTTTGTTTTTCTTTTGCCATCTCTCCTTGCAGACAAGAAAGCCGTCAAGAGGATGGGCTCTGCCCAGGGCTGACTTTTACTTGCTCCATGACCTTGGACAATTTATTTACCCTTCCTGTTTCCTCAACACTGAAAGAGGGGCATGACAGTCCTACCCCACAGGGTTATTGTACTGTAAGGACTGGATGAGTTCATACAAGTAAAGCACACATAAGAGTGCCTGACAAACTGTGATCAATGAGTGTCACTGAGTTAGTCATATCATTAAAAATAAAAGGAAATGGAAATGGAAGCATAGATAATATCCCTCTTCTCCTCCCAACCCCAGCAGTGTCACTCATATCAGCTTCCGAAAGTAGGACTGGGAATGACACATATACACTATTGATACTATGTATAAAAGAGACAACTGATGGGAACATACTGTATAGCACAGGGAACTGTACTTAATGCACTGTGGTGTCCTAAATGGGAGGGAAACCCAAAAGGGCGGGGACAGATGTATATGTACGGCTGATTCATTTTGCTGTGCAGTAGAAGCTAACACAACATTGTAAAGCAAATACACTCCCAGAAAAATTAATTCAAAAAACAAAACAAAAAACAAAAGTAGGATGAACTAGGCTCCCTAAATTCTAACCCTGTAGATCACCCACTGTTTCCCCAACATCACTGTAAAGCTAAACATGTATTACAGGTGGTGAAAACAGAGCTAATTATAGGCCTCTAGAGTAAAATGACTCAGGAAAAATCCATAGAGAAGAGCTTATTTTCCGTCCTGATCCTACCTTAGTTATCCCTAAAATTAGAAGCCAGTAGTTTTGGGTTATTGAAAGACACTTCCTCTGTGAGAGAAAACCGGAATGAGACAGCACTGTTTAGGCAGGCTTTATTTAAAACATTTAGCACCTCTTAGCAATGTAAAGCAATCGAGTCCATGCTTAAATATTTTAAAGTCTGAGATGGCTGTCCGGAGTTCACTGAGAGTTTGACGACAACTGGAGACTACGGAATAAGCATCGTGGTGCCTCTTCAAGCAGAGGCTTAGCAAGGGGATGTAGTAATTTTGGGTCAGGAATGTAAGAGTTTAGCTTAATTTAGCAGCTGTAGAGCTGGTAGCAGCCAAATCGAGTGGAGTCTTTTCAGGAAGATCAGCTGAGGGCACAGCCGCCTAGACAAAACACCACCACTACATGGATGGGCGTAGAGGCCCCCTAGTAATGGCACACATTCCAGAGATAGAACCAAGGTTGTCTTAGATGTGGCGGGCACATCAGTAGAAACATGAAGGAATCTAGAGGCCCAAGTGTTCTGGGGGTCACCTTAAGGATGCTAAAGGCACTTGTGCAAAGGCACCCAGCAGGCTTTTAGTATCCTAGATAAAGTTATTAAGCTTTTTTCCCCCTTATATTTCACATTTATTGTCAAGTATATTGTTTCTGCTATTCCTTTCTCCTCTCTTCTCCAAACAGTTCCGCATGTTTACTCTGTAGCTGTCAGGACAAATGGAAGACCTCTTCGAACGTGGAGGAGGCCCTGTAAGACCAGGATGGGCTGACCTCTTTACTGCTCCCACTTGCCAAAAGGCTGACCTCCAGGAACTTAGTATAAGCACTGTCTCTTAAAAGCAAAAAACTATTTAATTTTACTGTCACTTGCAGAGAGACTATAAAAGGTCAAGAGAAAATATTATTATGGTATCTATAACCCACAACCTCTGTACCCTATATCTGCTTTCATTATGTTTTAACCTCTGAATTCTCCTTTGTTTCCATGTCTTACAGCTATTACTAAAACATTGCTGTGAGGTTCTATGTATTTTTTTTTCTTAACAACAATGTACCATGACTTCAGTGTGTTTCAAAATACCCAGTATTATTGTACCTACAGAGAGAGGAATACGGGCAGCAGCATCTCAGGGCCTGCAAGTCAAACATGGAGCAGAGGAGGGTGGGAAAGGAACTGTGCTGCACTGTGTTACTCTTGAATGCGGAACTTATTTAACAGTCAAGCAGACTCAGAAGGATAGTCAAGTAAAGAAAATAAAACAGTAGTTTAATGTATCAGCAATGTTGAAGTAGCAAAAAACCCAAAACAGAAGGCACAGACATACTTAGTTAAAATAATTAGGCTGCCAAAGATTGAGGACAACAACTTCCTGTTAATATCTTACAATACAAAACACCTGCTAAGCAGCAATAATCTTACAAAATGACAACTCGCCATTCTTCAAATTGGATTTTGGACTTAACACTGTTCATGTCATTCAGCCGTCTAATCCAGCATTTATAAAACACCTACTGATTACTAGCATTGCATTTGACTCCCTGGAGCAAATAAAAGATAAAACGGAAGACACAAACCCTTTCCTACAGAAATTTATACTCTGATGATTAATTTTGTGGGTTAACTTGGACAGGCTTATGACAACTAGTAATTTAATCAAACACAAATCTAGGTGTTGCTCTGAAGGTCTTTTATAGATGTGGTTAACATCTACAATCAGTTGTCTTTAAGTAGATTACCCTCCATAATAAAGCTGGGCCTCAATCACTTGAAAGGCCTTAAGTGCAAAAACTAAGGTCTCCCAGAGAGAAGGAGGAATTCTGCCTCAACACTGCAGCATCAGTTTCTGCCCGTGTTTCCAGCCTGTTGGCCTGCTCTACAGATATTGTACTACAGATATACGAACTACATCCTATTTGTTCTGTTTCTCTGGGTAACTCTCATACACACTCTTTTTTTTTTTTTTTTTTGCAGTATGCGGGCCTCTCACTGTTGTGGCCTCTCCCGTTGCAGAGCACAGGCTCCAGACGCGCAGGCCCAGCGGCCGTGGCTCACGGGCCCAGCCGCTCCACAGCATGTGGGATCTTCCCAGACCAGGGCACGAACTCTTATCCCCTGCATCGGTAGGCGGACTCTCAACCACTGCGCCACCAGGGAAGCCCCTCATACACACTCTTATAAGCAATTCTAAGCAAATAGTAATGGGAAGAACAAATCGGTTCAAAGATGCCTTGCAAAGGTCATGTCCAAGAGTGCAGAGACACTCAGATTATTCCAATATAAAAGTAAATTTCTGGGACTTCTCTGGTGGTCCACTGGTAAAGAATCTGCCTTACAACACGTGGGGGACGTGGGTTCGATCCCTGGTCAGGGAACTAAGATCCCACATGCCGCGGGGCAACTAAGCCCACAGGCCATAACTACTGAGCTCACGTGCCTCAACTAGAGAGCCCGCATGCTGCAAACTACAGAGCCCATGTGCTCTGGAACTTGCGCACCATAACTACAGAGCCCACACGCCGTGGAGCCTGCGTGCCACAATTAGAGAAGAGAAAACCTGCAGGCCACAACTAGGGAGAAGTCTGCGTGGCGCAACGAAGGATCCCGCATGCCTGGTTCTGCCTGCCGCAACTAAGACCCGATGCAGCCTAAAATTAATAAAAATCTTTTTTTTTAAAAAAGTAAATTTCTATACTGAAGCCAAGTGCAAAAGGCAGTAGGAACATAGAAGGAGTGTCTATATTTGCCTGGGGCAATCATGGAAAGTCAAAAATATCTGAGATTTGAAAGAAGGATACAGAGGGAATTTGTTACAGGAAAAGGAAAAACACAATTGAAAAGAGATGTTAGAATACAGAGTATGTCTGTTGGAGCATAAAGTAAAAAGGCAGGACGAAGGTCAGGGGATAGAGCAAGTGATGTGGTAGGAAATAAAGTGGGCTGCAAATGGAGGACCATGTCTGCAGTGAGAAAGATCAGATCCTGGAGGACAAGGCTACCCTCATAAATTTCACAGCTATTCAATTAATTTTTCTTGATATTATAAATGCATAAATGAATGTTATTGGATTAGCATTATTGTTATTGTAAAGCTATGTAGTTAAGAAGAGAAGTAGAATAAGTTCAGCAATATGGCAGGATATAAGATCAATGTACTAGGATCAATTTTATTTCTATATACTAACAACGAACAATCTGAAAATAAAATTAACAATCCCATTTACAATATGATGAAACAAAAAGAATAAAATTTAGGAAAAGCTTTAGCAAAACAAGTATAACAGTACACTGAAAACTACACAACACTGTTGACTTATTAAAGAGATCCAAATAGTGGGAAAATATCTCATGTTCATAGATCCAAAGACATAATACTGTTAAGAAGGCAAGAGTCTCCATAATGATCTATAGATTCAATGCAACCCCTAAAAGTCTGAGCTAGTTTGATTTTTTTTGGTAAAAACTGACAATCCTAAACGTTATATAAAAATGGAAGCAATCCAGGATATCAACAAGAAAAAACTTGAACAAAGTTGGAGGATTCATGCTTCAAAACTTACCACAAAACTACAGTCATTAAGACATTGTGGTACTGGCATAAGAATATACGTATAGAGACTACCCTGGTGGTGCAGTGGTTAAGAATCTGCCTGCCAGTGCAGGGGACGCAGGTTCAAGCCCTGATCCGGGAAGATCCCACATGCCGCGGAGCAACTAAGCCCATGCGCCACAACTACTGAGGCTGCGCTCTAGAGCCCACGTGCCACAACTACTGAAGCCCGTGCGCGTAGAGCTGGTGCTCCACAACAGGAGAAGCCATCACAATGAGAAGCCCGTGCACCGCAATGAAGAGCAGCCCCCGCTTGCCGCACAGCTACAGAAAGCCCATGTGCAGCAACGAAGACCCAAAATGGCCAAAAATAAAAATTAATTAATTAAAAAAAATACATATACATCAACGGAATAGACCTGGGTGTCCAGAGGTAAACCCATACATTTATGGCTAATTGATTTTCACCAGGGGTGACAATTTTTTTTAATTTAAAAAAAAGTTAATGGGTAAAAAATAGACTTCTCCACAAATGGTGCTGGGCAACTGGATATCCACATGCAAAAGGATGAATATGAACCTCTACCTCGCACTTTATGCAGAAATTAACATAAAGTGGATCACAGGCCTAAATGTAAGAGCTAAACCCATAAAACTCCTAGAAGAAAATATACAAGTAAATATTTATGGCCCCGTGTTAGGCAATGCAGATATGGCACCAGAACCACAAGTGACAAAAGAAAAAAAACAGGTAAGTTGGACTTCATGAAAATTTAAAACTTTTATGTCTCATAGAACACCAAGAAGAAAATGAAAGGACAGACCACAGAAAGGGAGAAAATATTTGCAAGGTATATTATCTTACAAGGGATTTATATCCAGAATATATAAAGAACGCTTACAACTTAACGGTAAAGATGAATAGCTCCATTTTAAAATGGGCAAAGAATTTGAATAGACGTTTATCCAAAGAAGATATACAAATGGCCATGAAGCACATGAAAAGATGCTCAACATCATTAGCCATCAGAGAGATGCAAATCAGAGCCACAAGATACCACTTCATACTCATTTGGATGGCTAAAGTAAAAGAGTCAGATAATAACAAGTGTTGATGAGGATGTGAAGAAAATTAGCACCCTCCTATATTGCTGTTGGGAACATAAAATGGAGCAGCCACTTTGGAAAACAATTTGGCAATTCCTCAAAATGCTAAACATAGAGTTAGCATTGTGGAATCTCAGCGATTCCACTCCTAGATATATGCCTAAGAGAGCTGAAAATATATATCCATACAAAAACTTGTTCACCAACATTTATAGCAGTATCATTCATAAGAGTGAAAAGATAAAGAAAAAAGAACAATCCCAAATGTCCATCAACTGATGATGAATGGATAAACAAAACTGGTATACAATGGAATATTATTCAGTCACAAAAAGAAATAAAGGACTGATCCATGCTCCATGGAAGAACCTTGAAAACATACGCTGAGTGAATGAAGCTAGTCACAAAAGGCCACACATTGTATAATTCTATTTACGTGAAATGTCCAGAATAAAACTAATCCATACAAACAGAAAAAGGATTAATGATTGGCTGGGGCTGGGGTGGAGGTAGAGTGTGGCAGGGAGGAGAACAGGAACTGGGGTGACTTCTAATGGGTTAGGAGTTTCTTTTTTGGGTGTGAAAACAATGTTCTAAACTGAGATTGTGCTGATGGTTGCACAACTCTGTGAATAAACTAAAAACCACTGAATCCCTTTACCTGTGTGACCCTTTTGGAATCTGGAATAAATCTCAATAAAGCTGTAAAAAGGGGAAAGGACAGGAAGTAGCTGGATAATCAAACTAGCTTAAGTAGAGGACTTTTCCAAAACAGAGAAGATATGTTAAAGGTAAGGTGCTCCCAGAAAAGGAGAGACGTAAGTGTGGGAGCTTGATGTTTCCTCAAGGTGGGTCTCTTGCGCCCTGTCCCCATGCTCCCCCCTTCAGGGATAAACAGGCAGTCCAACCTCCCAGGAATTTGATTTTTAGCATAGTCACACAGGGACTGAAGGCCTTTGGAGTTGAAATATTAGGATGTCAGCCCTCCAGACACTGTCCTTGAATCCTTTTAACTTTGCTCCCCAGAGCTACCCTGGATACTGGTTGTTCAACACTGCTTCAATTCTGTCTCCCATTATTAGAATTAATTCCAATAAATGCCCCCTTTCTTAAGTTATCCCAAATCAGTTTCTGTTGGGAAGAGGTCAGAAGAGATTTTTGATATTCAGGGAAGGTCAGAGGATAAGTCCCAGGACCATGAGATTTACTGAGGCAAAGGGCAGGATATAAACTAATTTCCCTTGAACAATTTCTGATACAGAATAAATATTCCTCTAGGCATCCACCTAATGTTACTGACAGGTTACTCTAACAAACAGTAGTTCTAACTTTAGGAGGCAGAGATCAAAGAGATTCTTTTCAGTGATATAGTGTTCACCATGCAGTTAAGCAAACCCTATAGAGAGATAGAAGTATTGTTATGTCTAACACTTTAAAAGGGGAGAAGTCCTGTCACTAGGATACTGCTCATACATCTGATATGTCTAAACAGTGTTCCTCCAATTTGAATAACGGAGGGACCCTTTTAATACCAGAGTCCTGGAAAATCTAAAAACCTCAACCTGAGAAATCCTATATCGTGATTTTTAGCTTCATGATGGTTATTTGTTACCAATTTGATTGTAAACATAAAAGTGAACGTGAATGGAAACAATCCAATGCCCATCAGCGGAGTGAATGAACAAGCCACCTGTGGACTCCATACAATGAAATACTACTCAGCAAGCAAAAGGGATCAACTCCTGACACGTGCTACAAAGGGATGAGCCTCAAAAACATAATGCTAAGTGAAAGAAACCAGACACAAAATACAAGAAGAAAATATTGTTTGATACCATTTATCATATGAATATCTACAAAAGGCCAATTTACAGAGACAGGAAGCACATCACTGGTTGCCTTGGGATAGGGGTGGGAACAGGGATTCACAGCACAAAAACCTGAGGAAATAACTTTTGAGATAATGGAAACGTCGTAAACCTAGACTGCGGTGATGTTTCCATACCTCTAGAAATTTACTAAAATCATTCAAACATACACCTACAGCAAGTGAGTTTTATGGTATGTAAATTATACCTGAATAAAGCTGTTTAAAAAAAAAAGAAATGTGAGGTAAGAATCTGAAAGGAGGTCGTCATCATATAATCCAAAATACGCCTTTTTAGGATCACAAAGAAGATTTTTAAGGCATCTAAATTAAAATTTCCATAGAATTCAGGGACTTCTGAGAATGCCTTCACAGACCCCTACATGGTTATTAAGAAAAATTGCCCCAAGGGTATAAGATATCCTTGGCAAAGTTTTCTGGGGACCTAAATATTCTTACCCTTTTTGCATGTACACACAAAGACAACACACACCAGAAGTGTCTTATACTCATTTTGACAACAATCTTTCTAGAATGCCTTGTACAAAGTTCTGTGCTTTTTCTATTTTCATTTATCCTCATATGCATTTATTATTAAAAAGATCATAAAATACATGTTTTGAAAAGTAACCTACAGTTCTACACCCTTGTACAAATTTTTCTTTTCTTTTTTTAACCTATCAGCTGCATGAACTCTCCCCTCTTCTAGGAAAAACTCTGGACCCCTCTCTAGGTTATAATATTAACCCTGTTTACCTGATATAAACAGTAGAACTAGTTTCCCCAGTCTGTTGCTGTCTTACGGTTTGTTTTGCATGTGCGTGTAGAGTTATTAATCTTGACATAGTTGCATCTGTTAGCCCTCTGGTTGTCTATTCTATGGTTTCAAGGCTGCAAGTTACCATTCCTCTACGGGTCTGATTCAATAATATAACTTTTTAAAACCCAGTGCACTGGACACACCGTCTTGATGTGATGACTCAGGCTCATCTCCATAAACACTAAGTGTTGTGCTTCTCTGAGTATAGCTCCAACACGGCAAAAGGGCTTACAGAGGTATGTGGGAGTGTCTGTCCCTCCATTAAATGGCCTCAGACTGCTGTGTCTTATGTCCTTCCTGTGTTGTCATCCTGTCTGCTGTTATTTCTTGCTTCTGTCTGTGGGCCTGCTTATATATAAATAAGCACCCTTTCCCCTCCCCGCTTTTCCCATGTACTGACGCCATTGTTCTAGGAATTAGGAAGCAGATTTATTTAAGCTTGCTAGTTTAGGGATGTGTATAAACCAAAGCTGGCGTTTGAGGGTTTTTTTTTTAATTGGAGTATAGTTGATTTACAATGTTTCAGGTGTACAGCAAAGTGATTCAGTTTATATATATATATTCTTTTCCATTATAGGTTATTATAAGATATTGAATATAGTTCCCTGTGCTAGACTGGGGTTTGAGGTTTTGAGTAGAACTTTTAGGCTCCCCAGTATGTAGAGCACATGAGCTTTGGTACATGCACTTGGCAATTAAAAAAAAAAAAAAAAAAGACCTAGTGCTTTCCATGATGCTTGGACCGCCCACTACTGTGCTGGAACTCCTACTTGCTCAGTTCTCATCGTCAACTCAACTCTTAAGGAATTTGAAGAGAATGACAGCTTAATCTGAACACATGCAGCTACTATGCCTAGACTCTGATAAATGGTCATAACCTTTTGTTTTTTAATTGAACATAGCATGCTTCAGAATTCTTTGGCAATCCTTTAGTAAGACACTAGCAATATCAGAATTGTCACTTAAGGTAAAACCTAGAACCACGGCCCAAAGCAGGGGTCCTCAGATACTTCTTGCTTAGGAACTGTAGCTATTTCCAAATTTTTATAACTGAATTATATTTAAAATACATAGTACTATATAAATTTCTCTGGAAGGATGTAAAAGAAACTGGTGGTATTTGCTTTGAGGGGAGGGTGGCAGAAGTGAAATTTTTCACTCTATACCTTACTACTTGTGGATTTTGAACATGTGACTAGTTTATAAAATCCTTTTTAAAACTGCATAGTATAAGGGAAACTCACCAGGGCATATTCAAAGCCAAATGAACAGGGAAGTGTCCTGCACAGCCTGCTCTGGGCTGGGAAGAACAAAACCTACTTCAATCTTTTTGCTTTCTATCCTCAACACCCAGATTCTGTCTCATGGTCTCTAAGATGCTGCTTCAGCCAACCAATAAAAAGGGAAGGAAGAAAAGAGCACAATCCTTCCAGGAACACAACACAGAAGTCGCACATATCATTTCTGTTCACATCACAATGGTCAGAACTTAGTTACATGACACATAAATAACTGAAAGAGAACATGGGAAATAGTCTTCAGAAGGCGTATGTCCAGCTAAAACATGGGAAGCTGTATTACTAAAAGAGAAGGGAGCACAGGTGCTGATCCACAAATAACCGTGGCAATTTCAGCCTCAAATGATGAACATAAAATTCAGTACAGGAGTTATGTTTGGAGGGAGGGGGAAAAAAATGCATTCCAGGGGCCTTAAGGGCAATAACATTTATTTCTTAAGCCACGTGATTACAACATGGGGTTCAATTTTTCCTTGTTATTTCTTATACATATGTATATAATAATAGAATATTTATTATATATATTTCACAATTTAAAAAACATTAAGATTTGTTGAAGCTGGATATGGGTGCATGGGGATTTATCACTATTTTCTCAACTTCTAAGCATACTTAAAAAATTCTAGAATAAAAAGTTTACACACATACACACACTCTTTATATACATATACTTTCATCTTAATACCCTCTCATATACACAATACTTATTAAAAACCCACTCTGTAAAAAGTACTGTCCTAAATGTTGTGTTACACACATACACTATATGTATATGAAAAATAAAGGACGGGGCTTCCCTGGTGGTGCAGTGGTTGGGAGTCTGCCTGCCACTGCAGGGGACGCAGGTTCGAGCCCTGGTCTGGGAAGATCCCACATGCTGTGGAGCAGCTAAGCCCGTGCGCCACAACTACTGAGCCTGTGCTCTGGAGCCCGCGAGCCATAACTACTGAAGCCCGTGTGCCTAGAGCCCGTGCTCCGCGACAAGAGAGGCCACTGCAATGAGAAGCCCGTGCACTACAAGGAAGAGTAGCCCCTGCTTGCCACAAGTAGAGAAAGCCTGCGCACAGCAACAAAGACCCGATGCAGCCAAAAATAAATAAATAAATATTTTTAAAAAAGAAATAAAGGACTATGCTATCCTTAAAATGTTTATCATCTAATTGGGATGTTGAGACTAAAATAATGCAGTGTGTGATGGAGTGACCAAATGAGAGGTATGGACAGAATCTAGAGAAAGATCAGTTTGGTTTAGGAAGGATGAGATTGCCATAACCCCTGGAATTAAGCAAATGTGACAAATAGAGTAAGCATTAATAAAAACAATAATAAACATGCAAGCTAATTTTAAGCAATCAGATCTGTGCAGGTCTCTTCATGAAGCTGTCATTTTGTTTCAAAGTTTAGAATTAAGTTTCTGAAGAGGCAGTAAAGCATACATCTGTAATCTGCCTGCATAGGTTTGGGTCTCCCAGCCACTGTCTGCAGGCTGTGGGATTGTGGAACTGGTTGCTTAACCTCTGTGCCTCAGTTTCCTCATCTGTAAGATCGAGATAATAATAGCACCTACTTACTAGAGGCACCGTGAGTTCGTACTGTCCTTGGAACTGTGCATGGCACAGAGTAAACACCCAATAATACGTGCCTGCTGCTGCTGTTGTCATCTGCCTTTGCCATGACTATGAAAACGAGCTAGTTAGTTTCCCTTAGAGTTCACTAGGGTGGGAGAGGTTATTTCAGACAAAGTAGGAATCTGAATTTTTGTAAGATTTCCTGAGTTTTTCAAATACCATGAAGGTCAAACAAGGCAGCTTGGCGAGCTAAATCTAGTGAACAATGTTAGGTAACTTATTGCATAAGAATGCTGTTAAAATAAATTCAGGCAAGTTCTAGGGTTTAAATTATTCTAATTTAAAATTCTAATTTACAGTTGGTTATTCCTCCTATGGGTTACATTCCTTGAGGATAATCCAGTTAATTTTTAATCTCAGGCTTTCTCTTGCCACCCCTCAGAACCTTGAGTCCAGCTTTCTCCTAAAGTAGCTGGGAATCCAAGGTGTGGTTAGGAATAGCTCCCAGCAAAACCCAGACAATCAAGTTGGGGATGTGTGACTAAAACCCCACTGTGCAAACCAACATGTGATTTAAGTGCTAAACTGTGAGATGCCAACTATGGACAGTCCAGGATTATGGAAGCTCAGTGTGGGCAGCAACGACCAGAAAGAAACAGCCTTATGCATGAACAAAGGAAGATCTGGCTCAGCCTTAAAGCACATGTACAACAGAGACAGAGGGGAAGAGGGACAAGGAGTTGTATAAACAGAAAGACAGGGTGAGCTCTGCACGTGCTGCGAGGAGACCAGACCAGGTAACTCAACAAGAAGAGTGGACACTGTGGAGATCTGGGGAAGATAAATTCACATAGCTAAACACGGGCCCAGACTATGAATAGCTCATTTTTTCTTTAAGAATGTACCCACTACTGGAATTATGTGCCCCAGGGTTCCTCATCACTTAGTGTGGAGAAGAAAGAACAAACCACATTAGGAATAGTGCTTCTGAAGAACAACTGTGAGATTTCTCCAGGACAAGCTTTCGTTGTGTTCATCTGGGAATTCTTAGCACCTAGGATAGTATCTGGCACATAGTGAGTGTTCTAAAACTGCTTGGCAAGTAAGTGATTGAACAATAGCCTCATAGCAATAGCCCAAAACAGCAGGCCTGGACTGTCTTTAACAACAAAAAAGGATGCATGAATCTGGTTGAGAGCTCACAATCTATAAACACCATCAAACAGATCTGTTTTATCCCTTCCCCACTCACTCCTGTTACCTTTAACCGTCCTTTTACTATGCACAATTTCTTATTAAGCTTGATGGTGCAAAATTCTAAATAACAACTTATTCTTTGTAATTTATTTATTTATTTGTTTTTATTTTTGGCTGTGTTGGGTCTTCACTGCTGCACGCGGGCTTTCTCTAGTTGGGGCGAGTGGGGGCTGCTCTTCATTGTGGTGCGCGGGCTTCTCATTGCCATGGCCTCTCTTGTTGCAGAGCATGGGCTCTAGGCATGTGGGCTTCAGTAGTTGTGGCACACAGGCTCAGTAGTTGTGGCTCACGGGCTCTAGAGCACAGGCTCAGTAGTTGTGGCACACGGGCTTAGTTGCTCCGCAGCATGTGGGATCTTCCCAGGACAGGGATCAAACCCATGTCCCCTGCACTGGCAGGCAGATCCTTAACACTGCACCACCAGGGAAGCCCTGTAATTTATTTTATTTTTATTTTTTTAAAAGGCAAATGGAGATATGAAGCGTTGCTTAGTTCATACCTACAGACAAGAGTTGTTCCCATCAGCATTATTTACCAAACAAGAGTGAGAATGGTCCATTGCAGGTAACCAAGAATCCTATGGTAAATCACTTTAGACCATGATTTATTACATATCTTTTTTTCCCAACCTGTTTCCTAATACTCAAAATAAAATAAACCTGCCCTGTTAAGAACTCTATCGAGATCCTAGAAAGTCCTTTAACACTAACTTCCCCTTGGCACTGAGTTCACTGCCTCACATTTATTAATGAGTTCTTTCTAAAGTCTAATATACTGGAACAAAGCTAGCTTAAATTTATTATATAAGGAGACACTTCATAGTTACTTATTTAGACACCTATGAACACACAGAATAAGGAGATTAATAAAAATCATGTGTACACACCAATAAAAATATGACTTGTAATATTTCTATTATGTAGCAAACCTGGTCCTGTTTTTGAGAAAGCGAACTTCATTCTTGAGGAAGTTTTAAGGTATAGCATATTATACATTATACACAGCTGGTTCTAAATAAGTTGGCAAAAACAAAAGTGAAACTCAACCACTGACATGGTCAATGAGGAAAACAATGAAATACATATAGAAAGACTCTTCCAACTAAACTAGTCCAATCTGAAGAGAGTCAAGTGGCTAAGGCTTCCTTAGCATTCCTTTTGCCAAAAGGTATACCTGCATTCCAACTTACTTATATATTTTCCTCTTTAAAAAAAAAAAAGATATCTAACAATGGTAAATATGAAGATCCCAAAAAGATTAACTACAATAATATCAATATACACCTCGTAACTATTGCTTTGAGTCTTGATATATACTACTATTTCAAATGATTCCGATTGAATGATGTTTTTTGGTGTCTACTTCAATTCTGTAATATTCATGTAATGTACATCTTTTAAAAGTGTTAGCAACACATCGAGTTTAAAACTCAGCATGATTTCAATTTAATTTGAGGAAATTTCTCATATTAAAACAGAGACTAAAGAGCCCACTAAAGTGTCCGTTATATCTGGCAAAACTACATTTTAAAATTATCAAGAAAGAATACATGAAATGTTCAAGGAAAAAGTTCCCATACAAGATATCATGATTGTTTAGAATGAATATAGCATGCATAATTTTCTTATAAATGAGAAATGGGATGTACTGAGCTGACTGTATTATATTAGATTAGCTTCCGTAACTGCGAAGCCAAGCTCTTAACGGCCATTATCTAGTCTCCACGTTCCTGAATGAATTAAAGGTTTCCACCGAGCTTCCTTTCCAACACAGGAAATCCTGTTGGAGTCCCCCCTGCAAGTATGCGTCATGCCCACAGCTTTTCATTTTGCAACCTCTGAAAGGCCAACATTAGCTGTGTTTTACAGGAAGTTCTTCCTTTATTCCCCCAGTAGTTTGCAGGGTAAACTTTGGTTAGATACAAGATCAGCATAAATTGAGCTCTGCTTTCTTATCACAGTGAAGCAGCTGTGCTGAGGGTGAGACTTTCCCCCCAACCCCATGTGCCCAAACGTTTCTTTTTCTCAGCATTTGAAATATATTCAGCCTCAGGTGCGTGGGCCTGCTGTGCCCTCTTGTTTCTCTGATTTCTATATTAATATCTAGAAATACCTTTGAAAAACATCAAAGAAAAAAAATCTATTTCCCTCCCCCAAATCCAAATCCAAACCAAAATGAAATCCCCAGAAAGACTTGTATTAGTTAACTGTGCTCCCAAATTGAATTTAAGGCTCAAAATAAAGACACATGAAAATGCAATTAAATGACATCTAATGCAGAAACATTTTACTAGGTGGAGAACACCACAATTTTAAGAGGACTGTGGGAAATCATGCTATTTTAAGACACATCTGAAATAGCAGGCAAGATAAATTGGGGTTGGTACCCAAGGAGTTCTTGAGAGCACGTCCAAGAGTTAATGCCTAATTAGAAAGCTCATTGAATTCCTTTTAGAGGAATTTTTTTCACCTCCTCCCACAGACAGTGCACAGGTGTCACTGATGAGAGTGAAAATATCCCTTTGTTCCAAATAACCAAACCATTATAATAAAGTAGCAGTAGGAAAGTTGAGAGCACATATGGTATGTCCAAACGTGATTCTCCTAAGTGTTGCTGCAGTAGCCTTGGTTCATATACTATTATCTCCCCCAAATTTGGCTGCACAAATCGTTTCGGAGCACATTAGAGCCTAATTCCCAAACAAAAGTATTCTTCTCAATTTTATTCCTATCGAAAACACATCAAAATAGCACATATGTCCTAGTAATAGGCTTTAGGGTGATGAGATCTTTTATTTAAAAACAGAAAATCTGACCCAATTCAAGGATTCTATTTACATTACAAAAGAGTTAATTAGTAACATGATGATGATCTCTTCCTCAGTGTTAATTAAGATTCTATTTACATCTATGGTCTAAAGAGAGGTCCACCAGTTCAGTCCACCCTTACCACCATTCCCCAGAATACTGCCACCCACACTGTATGGTGACAATGAAAGGTTCATACAGTTCATGGGGAACAGGGCTCTCAGATCAAGTAAGTCTGGGGAATCAAATCCAGTGTGAAGTATTTTCTAAACATTTTTGGTCCTGGAACCAAGGTTCCCCAAAGTTATTTGACTACAGAATCTTCTTTTCAAGTAGTAATTCCAAATTTAACAACTCCAACTTAGCATTCTTGGGAAGATATTAGAAAATGTTGCTTTTTTGAAAAGATCATAAAATAGTGGCCATTGGCCAATTAATTCCTACCCATGGCCGTATTCTATCTCGCACGTATAAAGTTGTAAATAAAACTTCAGCCAATAGTGGAAATTTGGAGATTTCACATAAACATCTAGGTTTACGGATACTCCACTCCCGCATGGTGATGCTGGCGGAAGCTTAGCAGTGGATTGAGACCCTTTAGACGGAGTACAACACGTTCTTCAGTTTGATAAAGTCCTCTTCATTCTCCACAGTCTCTTCGAATTCACAGTCTGCTTTGCGCATGGACGTTACCTGCCTGCCGCTCCCAGGCATTTATCTGCCTTGGAGACTCCGTGAAGAAGAAAGGGGGACATGACGAAGGCACCGGAAGCCTGCTCCCCTGAGTCGATCAAGTGTAGGTATAACGAGAAAGCTCATCCCTTGTAAACTTCGAAACTTTTCATGTCACACCTTCTCTCCTCCAGTGCTCAAGATCTGTACCTAGACTGTGTACTCCCACCAGATAGTTCAACCAGAATGTCCTGCAATATATCTTCTATGCTAAATTCTCAACGTCATCATGCTGTTATTAACAAGAACAAATTATTGAGCACTAAGTTCTAGGCACTGGGCTAATAACCTAGTACTATACCATTTGATTCCTATAGCAACTCTATGGCCTAAAGTCCTTTCATTATCCCCCCATTTACTGATGAGAAAACAAGGTTAGACTGGCCAAGGCAGAGCAGAGCAGGCCAACTGTTGCCGGAGCTCGTGGTCTTAACCATTACATATTACACAGCCTTATTGAAAAAACTGGCTCCGGTGAAGAGCAGACCTGAGGAAGAAGTCTGGCAGAAGGCAATGCCTTATGGTAGACCCAGGAATAAAGAAGACAGTTACCTGCTGTTGCAGGGTCAGAATTCACTCACAGGTGAATCTGAGACACCACACATGCTTGAATTCCCCATGAAGCAAGCAAAGAGGCAACACCCTCAACTGCAAATACTTTTCAGTAGCAACCAAGCGAACAGCTCTAAGTTAACAATTTCTTTCTACCTTTATATGAGCTCTTCAGGCATAACGTGAAGCAATTCACAGATGTTGCAGGATATGTCTCATTTTACGCAAAATGAAACCAGAGCTCTGTTCAGCTTAAAGGACTTGTCTTAGACCTTATAGCTTATGTAACCGGGTAAATGGTGAATGTGGAGTTCAAGTTCAGATCTCTGGATTCCAGATCTAGATTCATAGTAAGTAACTCTGGCATGGAAAGGGGTAGAAAAGCATTGTCCAATAGACCTTTCTATGGTGATGGGAATATTTTATATCTATGCTGTCCAATGCGTATCCAAATGTGGTTGTGTGACTGAGAAACTGAATTTTTAAGTATACTTATTTAAAATTAATTTTTATTTAAATTTAAACAGTCAGCTATCTATCTAGAGATAGCATCAGACCCCACGGGTTAAGGGCTCAGTCCTACAAGACTGCTCCCACTTCAGATGCCAACTGCAAATCCAGGTTGTCACCTGGGCTTCTGACCAACCAGCTGTCAACAGGCTACTCCCAAGACCCCTATACATTTAAATTTAAATACTGATTAGTTGCTACTTGTGATATTGTGATTTATAATAATATATATTTTGGTCCTTGTCCAGGGTTCCTGACATGTAGCTCCTAAAACCCTTGGAATTTCATACGTGATAAGAGCAATAAACTGAAATGAGAGTCTTTTGTTATTCGTGAGCCCCTTTCAACCACACCTAAGTTTATGTTAATGAGGTGACTTCTGTAATGCTCCCATGGTGGGGACTGGTAGCAGGGGAACCAATCTTGTGATCAGTGGGTTGAAACTTTCAATCCCACCCCGCTCCTCACCTCTGGAGGTGGGGGGCAGTGAGAGGGATAGAGGTTGAACATTCATTGGCATCTGGAAGAACCGCCAGCTTGGATGTTTTATACATCCAATTACAATAACAATCCAACAGCGGAATGTTATTAGTAGTTAAGGTCATCTCCTTCTCCCCCCACCCCCCGCTTGTGTGCTTGTTTTAAATCAAGGGCTAAAATCTTCCCCTCTTTTGGACGTGAGAGAAGTAACTGAGAAAAGCTATTGCCAATTATAATTAGCTTTTGAGGACAATTAAATGTTGTTTACAAGTTAAAGAATAAAGGTATATTATGAACTCTTTAAAAAAAAAAAAAGGCCAGTGATTTAATCAATCATGCCTATGTAATGAAGCCTCCATAGAAACCCCAAAGGAAGGGATTCGGAGAACTTCCAGGTTGGTGAACACATGAAGATGCTGGGAGGGTGACCCACCTGGAGGGGGCTCATAAACGCTGCACTCCTTCCCCCTTACCTTGCCCTCTGCATCTCCTCCATCTGGCTGTTCCTGAGTCGTACCCTTTTATAATAAACCAGTCATCGAGTATGTACACGGTTTTCCTGAGTTCTGTGAGCCATTCTAGCAAATGGTTAAACCTGAGGAGGGGGTTCAATGGAACCCCCAATTGATCGCTGGCTGGACCTAGCCCAGGTGACTTGGAATTGGCAGCTGACGTGGGATGGGGGCAGACTGTGGGGTCTGACGCTATGTCTAGGGAGTGTCAGAATCGAGTTAAATCGTAGGACACCTAGCTGGCATCTGAGAATCGCTTGGTGTAGGAAAAACCTTCACACATTTGGTGACCAGAAGTATAGAGAGCAGAGCGTAGAGGAGAAAAAACAGAATTTCCCCTTACATTGCTGAACTGTACGACAGAGGGCTAAAAGTTCTATAGATCTTTTTAACCACGCCTACTACTGTGTGTGGACCATGAAATATATTTTCATGGAGGCGCTGTACCTCCCATATGGGATAAGCAAATGATCAGTCTTGGTTTGAACACTAAGTTTCATATTATGCTATCAAGCCGTATCTTAAAAAGCAAGAGTGTTGTGAACACAGTGAGTGCTCAATAAATGTTTTCTTCAGTAAACAAATGAAGCCTTTTGTTTCCTGGTGCACAAAGAACTCAATAATATCAAATGCAGCTTCAGTAACAAAGTTCTGATGAATATTAAAATGCGTTGAAATGTTCAGAGCTAATAAAAATTAACATAGCTGACTTACATGGGGATTTGCCCAAGGTCACTTAGCAAGGGACTTTAGGCAAGTCACCTGGCCTCACCAGTTTCAGGTTTCCCTTCTGTGGAATGAAGGGGTTGGCCCATTGATTCCTAGTCATTTTCAGCTGTCACATTCTGTCACACATGTCATGAGCACTCAGTAAACCTTTTCTATTTAATAACTGTAGCTGAGTACACAGCTTAAAGTGATAAAATCAGATGTAGAACCTTTTTTATTCTTTTCACTGAAACCCTTTGCCACCTTGCAGTTATTAATGCAGGAAAGTACATTTTGATCTCTTTTTAGCCAGAGATGCCCCCTCTCCCCGCTGCTACCTACCATACATATAATGACTCGTAAGCCCGACATTTGCCGAGCCTCATTTTCTTATGATAATGGGCCCAGCACTGTTCTTCTCAGTTCTTCAATTTCCTTATTCATTCAATTCGGCTTGAAATAGAAGCCTCCTCCATTTAAGCCCCAAAATGACACCCTGTTTTTAGTTGACATATATACAACATGCATTTTCCAATAAACTAAACAACGTCTGATCGGGGAATGGGTCGGGAAAGCAGAATAATCGCAGTCCAAATAACTACAGCAGCAAAAGACTGGATTCACTAGGCAACAGCTCGGATGTACAGCACGGGGGCTCCAAAGATCCTAATTTTGTACTTGGGTTTACTATGTTGCTCTTCTTCTAAATGCCTACGTAACTGAGCAGCCAAGCTTAGTCTCAGACGGCGTGCAATCAAAGTTACTATGTTGCTCTTCTTCTAAATGCCTTCGTAACTGAGCAGCCAAGCTTAGTCTCAGACGGCGAGCAATCAAAGGAAACAACGGGCCACAGCAAACAACTTCAAAGCTTTGGCGCCACTTAGGTTAATAATATATAATTGCTACACTTTCTTTTAGCACAGTACTTTTAATTAAATGCTCTGAAGACTCTATCTACCGACTTATTTTCAACCATAGGCAGCCATTTTGCACTCTGAAATGAGGCATCTACAATGTGCCTTTTTTCAAGAAGTATTCCTCTCCTCATGACATTTCCTGTAACACTCACTGGCTTTGAGGTAGGAACAAGCCTCTAGTTTCTAAACCCACCTTCGGAGATAGCATTCAAAGACAGAGCGAACGGTAGCTTTAAAGAGCTACACAAAGCCCTTATCAAGGTGGTATAAATCAGGTGCTATCAACTTGCCATACTGTATCCCCAGGGGATGAAAACAGCAAAGAGCCACAAGAGGCAAAAACACATGGAAAAGAAAAAGGGTTGGGAAAACATCACTTTTATTCTATTAAAATATACAAAAACTATACAATATACCCCAAAATATCAAAAAATCTTCCATTCCTAACACTAAACAGAGACAAGTGAGAGGTGAAAACTTTGATTCCACAGCATCATGATTTAAGACTTTTGTCTAGAATATTTTTCAGTAATTTTCATAATGAAATTGGTAACAATGATTCAGCGTGAACAATAATTCAGTGTTACATACTCTAGGACTTCATTAGTTTTAGGGGCTGCTCTTCACTAGCCCTATTTGAGATTAAACCACAGCATTTAGAAATTTGCCAGTAACCACCAGATAAACTAAAAACCGAAAATTTAAAAATGGTTGACCCGGGGCTTCCCTGGTGGCGCAGTGGTTAAGAATCCGCCTGCCAATGCAGGGGACACGGGTTCAAGCCCTGGTCCGGGAAGATCCCACAAGCCCATGCGCCATAACTACTGAGCCTGCACTCTAGAGCCTGCGAGCCACAACTACTGAGCCCACGTGCCTAGAGCCCGAGCTCCGCAACAAGAGAAGCCACGACAATAGAAGCCCGTGCACCACAACGAAGAGTAGCCCCTGCTGGCCACAACTAGAGAAAACCTGCGTGCAGCAACGAAGACCCAATGCAGCCATAAATAAATAAGTAAACAAACAAACAAAATAAAAATGGTTGACCCTATAGTTCAAGACTGGAGGTAGGGAGAGGATGGTTGATTTTCATTATAAGCTAGTTTGTTCTACTTCTTTTTTAATTATGTGCATAAACTACTTTGATAATTGTTTTTTTTTAAGTTACAAGACTAAATTTTGGAAAAGAGAGTCTACAAGAGAACTTCCAGAATACTTTTTTCCCCTACCATCTCCATAGCTATACCATACTTTTCGGACAGGAGGAAGGCAGATTTACCTCCTTTGCCAATATTTTTTCCTGAATATACTAACATCCTTCACATGTTAACAACCCATCAACAGCTTCAACCAGTTCAACAACATTCCCTCCACGTCAGCTCTAGGTGAAGAGATGTACCAAGTGCTAGGGATCCAATGATCACTGGAACGAGAGTAATCCCACTCAGCTGTAAGGTCTTCCACTGAGGAAGGGAACTATGCTGCCAGACACAGCAGGGATTCAGAGGAGGGCGTGATCAGCTTTGATGGGGGTCAAAATCAACCTCCAGAGAAAGGGGTGAGTGTGGAGATGACAGAAAGAACAGTGGGGAGTCAAGTGGCTGGGTGGGTGCATCACCTACGGAATGGGTGGGCTGGGGGCGAGCAAGCAATAACACTGGAAGAATGAGGGGCGGCAAGAGAGCAGCTGTCTGGCAGCAGAGGAGTTTCCTCTGGTAACAAGGACTCAGGCATGGAGGTGAAGGCCCCTGGACTTGGGCAGTGAGGACTTGCAGAGAGGTATTGAAGGCCCCAGTGACTGTGTAGGAGCGGCCCAGAACCAAGCACAGGAGAGTCCCGAGGAATGACAGAGGGAGGGGTCTAGCAGGCGGCCTGACCTCCGGGAAGAGGGAGGCCTTCTGTACCAAGAAGGAAAAGAAGGAGTCTGGAATCAGCAGTGTGGAGCCAAGCAGGGCCTTTCCTGCTTCCCAGGCTGGGAGAGTGCAGGGCTTCCTCTAGAGAAGGCCACGGAGGATAACACGGAGGATGTGTTATCCTTGGAGATGAGAGGAGATGGCAGAGACAGAAAGTTCTGGACGAACAGCCTAAGAGGTTCCCGAGGCTGGGGCATTTACTTACAATGCAACTGCCATCAGTTTTCCACAGGGCCCAGCAGAAGAGGACGGGAAAGGGGCAGAGCAGAGAGCCATGCTGGGAGGACGGCATCCTGCCTTCTGGGGGGAATGAAACTCACTGGTCACGTGGACGTGCCGTAACCCAGGTGAAAAGCTTTCGTTCTGCCAATATGGGTGCTCAGGCAGGTGGGTCCTGCAGGGGCGCAGGTGGTGTTACTTAGGTCTGGTCTGTTCTCCCGCCTCATCCTGGATACAGCTGAGCATCAGAGGCGGGATGTCAGTGAGGGGCTGTGGAGGCAGGGGCCACACCCCCAGCTTCACCATACACTGCTCATAGCACAGTCCTCTTAAAGAGCTCCAATTTCAGGGCTTCCCTGGTGGCACAGTGGTTGAGAGTCCACCTGCCGATGCAGGGGACGCAGGTTCGTGCCCCGGTCTGGGACGATCCCACATGCCGCGGAGCGGCTGGGCCCGTGAGCCATGGTCGCTGAGCCTGCGCGTCCGGAGCCTGTGCTCCACAACGGGAGAGGCCACAGCAGTGAGAGGCCCGCGTACCACAAAAAAAAAAAAAAAAAAAAGAGTTCCAATTTCAATGGTCAGCTACTCTCACAAATTCCCACAATCGGAAAATGCAAACTTTTGCATTAACATGGATTATTTTTTCTACTGTGGAAACAAAACTCAAATTTGTGCTAGTAGCCACTGCAGCAAGTGGCATGAAGGAGGGAAAACACACACCTCAGGAACCTTCCCTCACGCCGGCCACTTACATACACCCTTTCTACCGGCTTACTCTCCCCTGCCCTTTGGCCTCTGTCAACATCTGTTTCTACAGTGTTAAGTGTGGCTCTCAAACAAACCCGTCTACTCCTTTCCGATAAAAACAGCACTGGCCTCTTGGGGTTGGGGAGGAGCAGGGTGATCTAAGATTAACGCTGTTATTCTTCCCCTTCTCTGGGGCAGGTATCAGGGCCTGGAGTACTCCAGAAGTACCTGCAAAGTCAAGAAACCTATTAAATGTGAACCTGCAGCCCTCTGAAAAAGAGACCGAAGGGAGGGAAACTACAGGCCAGTTAGGAAGAAATACCATGGAAAGACCGCATAAAGCAAATGAAAGATTAGCTCGTCGTAAATGCACAATAACCTCAGACATTCTCATACAACCTATAGCTAAGCAGTATTTAGTATTTACCCTATTAGTTCATTCAACAAATAGGTATTCTGGGCCTACTGTGCGAGAGGCACCAGTTAGGTGCTTGGGCTAAGACACAACTATTTGGTATGACACAGGCATGACACCCACGAGGATTCAGGTTCTTTGGAGGGAAAAGCCCGTCTGGTTGTTACCTGTGTTCTTCCCACACTACCCACTCACGCCCAAATAACAAAGGTCTTCAAAAAACAAAAACAGAAAACTCTGAAGCCATTGTTATTTATTTTTTTTATAGCACAAGCTCTTGCATTGCATTCCATTATTTTTACAGAGCAAATCTCTCAAAAGCTGCACGGCATTACATTTCTTAATAGTAGCCGCAGCTGCTGCGTGTCTCTTTATTTGACTGGGCAATTCACACGTGATAGGCTGTTTGAAAACCTACTTGAGAGGAGGAGATCAGGAGCCCAGTCCAGAACTGCCACCACCTCCTCTACTCTCTACATCCCAGTTTGGAATTCTGAAAGGAGTTTAAAGTTTTTTTTTTTTTTTTTTTGCGTTACGCGGGCCTCTCACTGTTGTGGCCTCTCCCGTTGCGGAGCACAGGCTCCGGACGCGCAGGCTCAGCGGCCATAGCTCACGGGCCCAGCCGCTCTGCGGCATGTGGGATCTTCCCAGACCGGGGCACGAACCCGTGTCCCCTGCATCGGCAGCGGACTCTCAACCACTGCGCCACGAGGGAAGCCCTAAAGCTCTCTTGCAGGGGCCCGCCAATGAGTCAGGGAATCTTCAGGGATGGCAAACGTGTCTCTGTCCCTCTGTCATTCCCTCCCTCCCTCACTCCTTCATTCCTTCCACAAACGTGTGGGGCACTGAGCATCCGCTCTGAGCCTGGCCCTGCCCTAAGCACTTGGGTCGCAGGCATGAGGAGGTTATAAGATAGATGTTGTTCCCATGCACACAGGGAGGGGAAGGGCTTTCAAGGCAGAGGGCATGGCAAGTGCAGAGGATGGGGGGAGGCTGGTAGGGCCACAGGAAGCAAAGTTTAGGAAAACAAGACGCTGTGGGCAGGGTTGAGGGTGTGTTTTTCTTGGACCAGTCCTGCACCCTCCACTGGCCCTCTCCATTCATGGTCCATCCCAGCCACCAGGTACAAGCTTGGTGCCAAGCAGAACCCTGCCTGGTGTTTGCAAGGGCCTGCTGTGGCCCAGGTGCCCATGAGGACCACGGGGGACTGGGTGGCAGGTTGGGGGTACCATGGAGGGGCTTCGCCCTGTCATGAGCTGTACTTTTGGCCAAAATGTAATTCTGCTGTTCTGCAGCAGAATTACCTAACAATGTGGGGCCAGTCTCATCCTCACGGGGTAAAAATGGAAGAGAGTGACATGTGCCTGGATAGTTGGAAGTGGCCCATTCTCTTAGTTTTAGGCAGAATTTTTCAGTCAGTGAAAAAAAAAAGTCTCTCTAGTACAGAGAGACAAGAAACATGCCATTAAAAGCTCAGCATTTTTCTAGTTTTAGAAAAATGTCAAGGAGTAGTGGGCAGGGTTGAGGGTGTGTTTATCTTGGACCAGTTCTGCACCCCTGCTGGCCTTTTCCATTCATGGTTCATCCCAGCTGCCAGGTGCAGGCTTGGTTCCAGGCATAATCCTGCCCCGTGTTCACCATGGTTCTACCCTGTGGTGGAAGAAGATGAAAGCCCAGAAGTGCCTGATGCCTTGGACATGTTACCCTGTGATTTGGTCCATCTTGTGCTTTATGGCAAACCAACTTGGAAAAGAAAAATCTCCTTGTTCCAAACAAGATGAGTCAATGTCTGATGCTGCAAGGGCCAGTCTCTATAAACAGAAACTAAATCCATAGACACGGAAAAGCCACCACAAACTCAACACTATTCAGGGCAACAGATGAAAAAGTCAGGATCTCCACACAGGGCTCTAGAGTCTCTGTGGAAATTCATATCAGAGCTGGAGGAATGCGTGTGAAAGGTTAAAGACGTGGCAGCATCTGGAGACAGCTATGATGCTAATGACCAGGCAAGAGGAGCTAGGAGGGAACTGACTGATGTTGCAAAGTTAAGTGTATATTTCAACAACCAGAATACAGAGAAAAATCAATTCTACACCAACATTTCTAAAAAAAGAGGACACAAAGCAGACTTGACAGATCATCTCAAATGTCTTCAGATGGTGTGAGCCTCAAATGAAAGTACAGTTTGAAATCTTCAGGAGAAGGGAAAGGAAAAGGCTGAACTTTGTCAAGAACGAACAGAACTTTTCAGGCTATTATTACCTTCGAGGCAGATCATGAAATAAAGCAAGAGTAGGAAAGTTCTGGAGCAGATGACAGGATGAGTCACGTGGATAAAGAGCTGGAAGCCTTAAAAAGCCATTCAAACACCTTGAAGGAAGGCTGGAAAGAGCCACTTCTTCTTCTCAAAGCAAACTCTGTTTCTTGAACTAAAAGTTCACCATCACAGGGTGAGGGTGTGGGAGGATATTCTCATCTCAAGACAGGAGGCTACAGACCTGAGACTACTCAACAGCGATTAAACTCGAGCTCCTGAAGTGGATCCTCGTGCATCTGATGAGCCAGGTGGCACAGCTGCTCCCACCCCTGGGCACCGGCTGCTATTCCTTTTGAGACAGGAAGGTCTCAAACCCTTCCCTCTCAGATTCTCTCCTTGGATGCCAAACCTTTTGCTTCCTCCATTGCCAAATCCGAAGTTTTCAGTGGAGGGACTTCCCTGGTGGTCCAGTGGTAAAGAATCTGCCTTCCATTGCAGGGGACTCGGGCTCGAGCCCTGGTCAGGGAACTAAGATCCCACATGCCGCGGGGCAACTAGGCCCGCGCGCCACAACTACTGAGCTCGTGCGCCTCAACGAGAGAGCCCACGTGCCGCAAACTACAGAGCCCACACACCCTGGAGCCCACACGCCACAGCTAGAAACCCACACGCCACAGCTAGAAACCCACACGCCACAGCTAGAGAGAGGCCTGCGCACCGCAACAAAAAAGATCCCGCATGCCTCAATGAAGAGCCCGCACCACAACTAAGACCTGATACAGCCAAAAATAAATAAATTTAAAAATAATAATAACAAAGTTTTCAATGCATCCAAAGGTGGCATTTATGGGAAGAGGATTTCCTCTTCCTCTTCCTCCTCCAGAAAGCATGGATAACCCCTGTCTACCACCTGCCACCCTCCACGAGCACAGGCTGGCTTTCCATCAAGGGGCTCTTGTCCTTATCCTTCTAGTGGTTAGGGACACCCCCATGCAGAATATGGAAGTCTGCTCCCTTCTGGGGGATGGGGGAGGGAGGTGGGGTCACTGAGCTACCCCATGACCCCACTGGTCAAAATTCTGACATACAGGACTTTGAGTCATTTTGCATCTTTTTCTTCTGATGTATTATTGAGTTATTTACACTGAGTCAAAACACAAAACAAAACAAAACAAATCTCTTTTACATAGTGGTTATGCTTTTGCCCAATTGCAATGTGATATGATGTTTACACAGTATTTGGTGAAAAGAGATAGTTTAAATTATTCTCTAGTTTAAATTATTCTCATTATTATACATTCTAAAAAATATAAGCAGCAAAATTGAATGTGACGAGCCAGGCCATTACTCCCTAATGATTTGTTCTCCACAAGCAGTTCAGCCACAGGGGACATTTGAAATAGCAAAGTGCTGCTCTTCCTGTCAATGGCTCTACAGGCCACAGTAGTAAGAGAAAGGTCAAAAGTTCCCTGTTGGCCTCTGTAAACTTTAGTTGCTTTAAAAAAATCTACTTGAATAATGTAGGAGTCAAACCTAACAATGATATTCAACTACAGCATGTAAAAATCTCAGTGACTAATGCTCTCCATACCTTTTGCTGTATGCATTCAAAAGGATTTCCCTTGAAAGGAAATGTCAAAATCAAAGGATGTCTTGTTGAACGGTGAGCAAGCCCTGGGTGGGGTTGTCAGCGTGAAGACTGTATTCTGGTACTAGAGGCATTTATACACGTTCAGCAATTTTGTATATGCAAAATGTCATCTACTTCTAGTCAGAATATATATTTTTTTAAGCTTCCAATTTAGGAAGATGTTTGGTCATAGGAGCAAGAGCATTTGCAATGAGATACGTGTCAGAGTGCACCATATGGAACACTTCAAACAACAATGAAAAACCAAGTTTCTTTCTAACTTCCCGTTAAAAGATGTACTTTGGTAAATTACATTTGCTACTATAAAAATGTGTTCTGTTTCAAGAGAAGCTTTGGGAATAGCCTGGGATGGACAAAGGGCAGGTCCATCTGTGACCAAGAAACAGTCCTATCATTTAATAAACTGAGGCAGGTTCAATCACACCACCATGTGCCCTGCTGAGTTGTTCATTCTCCTTTGAAAACTTCGTGAAAATGAAGACATTCAGGGCTAAATGGGAAAGATCCCTGCTGGCCTGACCCTAAATGGGGATAATGGTGTTGGCAGGTGGGCCCACATGCCCTGCTAGACAGATGTCAGCTTGGCAGCCTGTCACCCCGACTGGGAAGGATAACTCTCTGATCGCATGATGAACCAGATCTGTACTTTCCCTGGGTTGTAATTGGATATCTCCACACATGCTTCAGGAGCCAGTGATGGTCTCTAGGTAGCCCTTTAACAGATCACAGAAGTTTCTGCTGCTGACTGCCCACTGGCCTTGGAAATTTCCTCCATGAAATGTCTACAAAATGTCATGGACTAAGAGTTTGAAGAGAATTGTTCCTGGTCCTGTGAGGCTATACCATTAATATTTGGGTACCTAGTAAATAAAACAAAGACACCCTGTTTGTTTTTAGCCATCCAGAAAGTTAGTTAATTTGCAAAGCAGTTGCTTGATTTTAGCAAACATTCTGTGAATAAATTGAATAAATCTGCTAGCTATAATAAAAGACTTAGATTCAATGTGACTTTTTAATGTCTGTCATTTTGAGCAATTAGAGTGAATAACAGATGTTTGGTCTTTAAATTTTTTAAATGATAAAAGCCTTTTAGCAGAAACAGACTCATAGATAGAGAGAACAAACTAGTGGTTATCAGTGGGGCGAGGGAAGGGGGTAGGGTAAGAGAGGGATAGGGAACTAAGAGGTACAAGCTATTATGTATAAAATAAATAAGTTACAAGGATATATTATAAAACACAGGGAATACAGCCAATATTTTATAATAACTATAAATGGAGTATAACCTTTAAAAGTTGTGAGTCACTATGCTGTACACCTGTAACTTAGATAATATTTGACATCAACTATATCTCAGTTAAAAACAATAAATTAAAAAAACAAATACCTTTTAGCAACATTATAAGCATTGGAAAGTGAAGGGAAAAAGAGGCATCCTTAATTCCAACACTATAGCATAGTGATTATTCATCTTAAGATGCATAATTTACTTAATTTTATATTATATATTATATAAATTATACTCATGCTATACATATAACTCTATATTCTGATTTTTCATTTCTTTTCTTTTTTTTTTTTGCGGTACGCGGGCCTCTCACTGTTGTGGCCTCTCCCGTTGCACAGAGCACAGGCTCCGGACACGCAGGCTCAGCAGCCATGGCTCACGGGCCCAGCCGCTCCGCACCATGTGGGATCCTCCCGGACCGGGGCACAAACCCGTGTCCCCTGCATCAGCAGGCGGACTCTCAACCACTGCGCCACCAGGGAAGCCCCTCATTTATTTTCTATATTGCTAGTTTTCATATATTGTATTCCACTGAATTAGCAGAATTTGTTTAATGGTCTGCTTATTATTTTTGCTAGAGTTTTAGCAATTTGTTTTAATAAACTATAAATCACCTCTCAATGTTAAGTGTTGAAAAGTTAAAGATAACTTTTATTACAAGAATTCCAGAAGAATAAATTAACATATATAAAATAGTTAAGAAGGGCAGAAATATGTAAATTAGTACTCTGCACATATAAATAGTTTTCAAATACAACTGCTATTGAAGGCTGTCATTTCTTTTCAAAAGTGTAACTACACCAACAAACAATCTATACACACTTAAGCGGTAATAATGCATGCTAACGAAATACTGACACCACTAAACACTGTACATGAATTGTCACATTTAATCTTCATAATCATCTATGCCTCCATACTATTATTATCCCCATTTTACAGATAAGGAAAAGTGAGGCTCAAAGAGGCTAAGTAACTTGAACGAGGTCACAGAGCTAAGATGGGATTCAAGCATCCTCATCCAAAGCCAACATTTAGTCAAGATGCTGTTAACTTTACTGGTCCCCCAAAGAAAACATAACTGCCAAAAACCTAATCTATTACTGTAAGATATCAACTGATTTTTAAGTTCTTTTTCCTTGAAAATGATTGTTACCATACAAATGATTCTGATCCCCTTTTCCATCCCCATCACAGTGATATTATTCTGTATACATATCATAAAAGATCCATAAGTGGTTTACTGTAATGTGTCAATGACCCATAATAGCCCATGCAAGAACCTGGGTATATTCCAGCCCAGTTCACACACCATTGTGTCTACTTCAGAAAAATCACTATCTATAATCTCAAGAGCTCAATGCCACTGAATTTCAACTAGGGTAAGGTGTGGCCCTGACAGCTTCCAGAAAGTCACTGTGACAGTTTTGAAGGTGGTAGCATCACTGTTGACTAATTTCCTACAACCCTGTTACACAGTCAGCACCAAAAAAATGAGGAATGAGAAAAAGATCACTTCCCAAAATACACAGTCCATGTTCTTCTGGGTTATGGGCATGAAAAAAGTGTTGGCAGCTGTGTGCTGCTCTGGAGTGACCCCCTTCTCCTCCTCCACCCCTCCCAATCTGGTTATGTTTTTGAGAGGAACCCTAGCAAAGTGAAGAGCGTGCAGATAAAGGATGTCAGCCTGGTGAGAGACCTGGACAGCATCGCCTACTCATCCATTCACACATCAGTACATTTTCAAGGTACACCTAGAGTGTGTCAGGAGCCAGGGGGCCAAAAAGAAAAGAAAATAGCTCTTATCCTTATAAAGCTCATAGTTCTCTGGGGGAGTCAGAGAAAATAATGGTGGTATAATAAAATATGTGGTTTAATATAAGTAGTGGGAGGTGCTGTCAGATCACAGAGGATGGAGGGGAAGGTGAGGGGCTGAGATTCCTATATCCACACTCCACGAGGTCTAGGCTCTTAGGATCAGCACTGGAGCCACTGGGACCCTCCTGTGAGGGAGATGCGCCAAGGGAGTGTCATCCTGACCTGGAGCAAACCATCAAGGCCTATTCCCTGATGAGAATCTCTGGTTACCTCAAACCAAACCATCTGACTGGGCAGTGGAGAGGGGTTGTGTTGAACAAAGATTTGGGTAAGTAAATAACGTTCACTTGCAGTTGGTGACTACTTTTTAGGAAGGGGGAAACTCACTGTTGTGGCCTCTCCCGTCGCGGAGCACAGGCTCCGGACGCACAGGCTCAGCGTCCATGGCTCATGGGCCCAGCCGCTCCGCGGCATGTGGGATCTTGCCGGACTGGGGCACAAACCCGCATCCCCTGCATCGGCAGGCGGACTCTCAACCACTGCGCCACCAGGGAAGCCCTGGTGACTACTTTTTAAGAAGGGGGAAACTCACTGTCTATTTAGTGGCTAATTCTATTCAAGAGAGACTGATGCCGGTATTTTAAAAGAATTCCCATGAACTGGCTTCCTCCTAAACCAGTGATCCTAAAACTGTGGCCAGTACAGATTTACTAATTATTTATTATTTATTAATTTATTATTATTTAATAATAAATTATTTATTAAGTAATCTACTAATTATTTCCCAAAGAAATAAGCAGGCAAATTAGAGTAAGCATTTAGAAACTTGATGTATTTGTTGGATCTCATTTAAAAAAAAATAGGGCTTTGCATGTGTTCTGTTTATTTCATTTTTGTAATAAATTCATTTTATTATATTTTATGAAAGCATTGGTTCATGACAGATAAGAAAAAAAAGTCTTTCAGCACAAATAGTTTGAAAGGCACAGCTCCAAATAAGTTTGAGTGCTTAAGTACACAGAAATGCATCTTCCCTTTTAAAAAAGAACAAGGAATGTAAAATAACAATGAAGTTTTTAAAAAGCATGTAGCCTTCAGGATAAGATTCTCACCCAAGTTTTTAAGAACTGCTGTTTATTTGTTTTATCTTTTTCAAGCACTGGGCCCCGACACTTTAAATGCATGGGCTCATTCAATCCTCAGAGCAACCCAGCAAGGTAAGAATTATTATTTTACCAATGAGTAAATCGAGCCTTAAGAAAGCCACGTCACAAGCCAGTGACCTATGGCTAGGAGGGGGCAGAGCAGCAAGGTGAACCTATCCAATTGCAAAGCCAAACCTGATACTGTCCAATAGAACTCAAAATCTACTCAGTTACGAATAAAATGGTGTAATGTCTGTCTAATCTCTTAGGCAATCAAGGTATTCCCCATCACCCCACCTGTTCCTAGAGATGTGAGAGAACTAGCTAGAAAACTCAATTGCCATACAGCTTCAGAGATCAAAAGTCGACAGTTTATCCTTTTAGGATATAATTATAAACAAAAAGAATAGAAAATTATAATGTTTATTTTTTTGGCCAAGCCGGCTTGCAGGATCTTAGTTCTCGACCAGGGATCGAACCCGGGCCCCTGCAGTGGAATCTTGGAGTCCTAACCGCCGGACAACCAGGGAATTCCCTATAATGTTCATGTAGATTTGGATAAACTAAATAATGGACAACTACAACTCTGACAGCAAGAATTTATCTCTGGTTCTAAAAAAAGAGACACCAACATAACGCTCAACTACCTGTGCCCAGGGGTTGGCAAACCACAACCCATGGGCCAAATCCAGCACACAGGCTGTTTTTATAAATAGAGCTTTATTGGAATACAGCCATTCCGTTAATTAAAGTATTGTGAATGGCTGGTCTTGGCTAAAATGGCAGAGCAGAGTAGTTGTGACAGAGACTATAAAACCTACAAAGCCTAAAATGTTTACTTCCTGGCTTTTAACAGAAAACGTCTGTCGACCCCTGTGCCAATAAGACGGGCAACAGCACAGAGCGCAAATCAATAATGTGAGCCCCCATCTCATGTTATGCATTAGGATCAAGAGGCTGATATATCAAAAGTTCTCCAACATTGTTATTAGGCATAGAGAGCTGACTTGCATTCTGTATATGTTTCCCTTGTCAACTTTTTAAAGGAGAGTGTACCCACTAGCTAATTCACCCAAATAAGGATGGTGGAAAGACAGAGGGTTTTAAGAGACCCCCAACATAAAGAGGCTCTATCATCGACTGGGTAATAGCAGTGTATAAGAACTACCACTGACTCCAGACACACATTTTTAGCACGTTCCACATAGTTGTGAGGATTTCAGGTAATCCTCCCAACAACCCCATGAAGGCGCGGCCACTGAGACCCAGCGAGGTTCAGAACCTGATTAGAACAACAGTGTCTAAGTTAAGTGAGTGCTTGACCTAGAGTTTGGTCTCAACATAATCTACAACTCTAGGACTTCCCTGGTGGCGCAGTGGTTAAGAATCCGCCTGCCGATGCAGGGGACACAGGTTCAAGCCCTGGTCCGGGAAGATTCCCACATGCCGTGGATCAACTAAGCCCGTGTGCTACAACTGCTGAGCCTGTGCTCTAGAGCCCGTGAGCCACAACTACTGAGCCCGCATGCCTAGAGCCCACGCTGCGCAACAAGAGAAGCCACCACGGTGAGAAGCCCGTGCACCACAACGAAGAGTAGCCCCCGCTCGCCACAACCAGAGAAAGCCTGTGCACAGCAACGAAGACCCAACACAGCCAAAGATAAATAAATAAATAATAAATATATTTTAAAAACATAATCTACAACTCCAAAGTTCACTCTCAGAATCACTTCTCTGTAGTGTTGCAAAGACAGCAACGCCCAAATTAACCTAAATTAATCTAAATTCACCTCAAAATGTAAAGTAACCAGATATGCCCACATTTTATGAAATGAGAATTTGTTTAATATTTTAGACAATCAAAATGAGAAGAGACATTTGTAACCTTGCTATATCGCCTTTGAAAACAAATGCTTTACCCACTGACAATTTTATTTACTGAAATGGATCCATGTTTCTGTTTTAACAAAAGACAGGAAAAAAATGTGACTGAGACACATCTTAATTACAGGCTTTTCTGGTTCTAATATGAACTGTATCTTCCTATTAGATTATACTTTCCAGAAGAACAATGCGCATTTAAATCCTTCTGAAGGGAAAAATACCTTTTAGTGGGTTTATATTTGCAAAGAAATAAGAAAGCATTGGCAGAGAGTCAATATACATACACACACACCAAATACATACACACACCCCAAATAAGTACAGATTACAAAACTAAATAGGCATTTACATCCATTATTTTCATTTCAATATTACTGCTAATTTAGGAGGAGTTGCTCAATTCCAGTCTGGTTCATATAAAAAAAGGTTCATTAATTATTTCCAAACAGATATGGATGCAGTCAACCAAATTGATACAAACTATAGTGAGAAAATAAATTGTACTTAATCCTAAAAAGTTAAAATACTCCAGTTGGTCATCTAGTTTTGCATAAATGATAAATGAACTGAATCACGTGTGTCTTCAGAGTCAATTTTGATATACATCATTCTGTTTGTCACAGAATTTTAGTCAGAAATACATGTCCCATAGTATACAGACAACTGCTAAATGGCAAAAACATCCTGAATTTTGTAGTATTTAAAGATAATTCTTCTCCATCAAAGGGTTATATGCTTTTTGGAATTTGAGTTTCATAAACACTGTAATTTCACTGTTAAACATATTTACAGGGTCATAAATATTCAAATTATGTAACAAAGATAGTGCAAGCGGCTGATAAAACGTGATTAACATTCATTTACAGTAGCGTGGCAGGCTTTGCCAAATGCTATTTCCCATAACAGGCTATGAGGTTCTGATTGCATTAAGCTTCCTGATTATTCTTTTCTATCCTATGGTATTTCAACACTATTTCTGAGATTCCAAAAATCATCAACAAGTGGATTTTAATGTTTTTTGAAGTTCACAAGGTCTCTGGTTCATATTAATATTTTCCCTAAATGCCTATGTTTTCTGAGTTCATACTTCTGAATTTCTCGTATCCAAAAACAATAGTTACTTTCCAATTCTGCAATCTTTCCAGTTTAACTCTGTAAAACTGAGACCTCTAACAAAAGATTCTTCAAGCTTTTCATGTTGGTTTCATGTAAATAAAGGCACTTTTTTTTTTAAAAAAAAAGCACATTACTCTCAATTTTCTCTGGTATATTTATGATATATTCTGTCTCAGAGAGATACAATAAACATGATTATTATGTTTTAAACAGTAAACACTGCTGTCAGCACATTACTTTCATTAAGTGAATTCTATCGTTTGGTTTCATAAACAGCAGCTGGTAATTCTTGCTGAGTTTCATTACTTCTTCAGAGCCATCAGCAAGCCTTGGGATGTGACTATTTACAATTAAGAAACTTTGTATATTACAGAGACCTCTAAGCTTGTAATCAACTACAGATTCAAATTATGTCCTTTTATAGAATCATAGATCTTTGTATAACCAAATACACTCCTATTGTCCCACCAAAATACCTTCTAGGCTATTAAAAATGTGCCTATTCTTGCCTAAACTTGTAAACATAGGGCCAGTCTAAAAGGATATTGAAGCAGCTTTGTCATAGTCTTATTCGAGTTCTTTGTGTTCTAAAGTTTGAAAACAACTTTTGGAAAAATTTTAAAGAATCTTGGCGCCAATCTGTACATAATATATGCCAATAAACATATTTCTGGTTCAACAACATACCATTTAGCACAGTGCAATCTCCTCGTTTACATATCTTTCAGCACTCATAAGAATATAACAATTCTCAGTCGGAAACAACTAACATTTTAACAGCTTTCACGCTGGTGACCTTCCTGCTAAGAAACTGAAATAAGAGAAAACATTTAAAAAATCTGATTTTTGAGGGTCCATACAATTATTTAATGAGCACTTACTCCATGCCAGGCACCACACTATGTGCTGAGGCAGAACCCATACGCGACAGATAATGGGTCACAGTCTATGGAGGACAGATATTAACAAGTGGTCACGCAAATGATCAATTACAATTAGAGTGGGCTTAAAAATTTCCTTTTATTATAAAAGTAATTATCACAGCCACAGTAAAAGCTCATATTTGGGAGTACATGATGGGGCCAGGCGTCATTCTAGTATTTATACATATCCATTTAATCCTCAATGTAACACATACATATAGAAAATTTGGAAGATACAGAAAGATTTTTAAGTTGTCCCATTTACTCAGAAATAATAATGGTAATATTCTGAGGTATACATATCATATTTTATTCACAGTAGATTTTTTTCCCTACTTAATGAGACACCTTGAATAGTTTCCCTTGTCTTTTTTTATTTTTATAAATTTATTTATTTATTTTTCTTTTCGGCTGCATTGGGTCTTCCCTGCTGCGTGTGGGCTTTCTCTAGTTGCAGCGAGCGAGGGCTATACTCATCATTGCAGTGCGCAGTCTTCTCATTGCAGTGGCTTCTCTTGTTGAGGGGCACCAGCTCTAGGCGTGCGGGCTTCAGTAGCTGTGGTTTGCAGGCTCAGTAGTTGTGGCTCGTGGGCTCTAGAGCACAGGCTCAGTAGTTGTGGTGCACGAGCTTAGCTGCTCTGTGGCATGTGGGATCTTCCCGGACCAGGGATCGAACCTGTGTCTCCCGCATTGGCAGGCGGATTCTTAACCACTGTGCCACCAGGGAAGCCCTCCCTTGTCTTTAAATACTTTTCAGAGTCGTAATATTAGTGCTTGCATAACATTCCAATACTTATGCATACCATAATCAATTTATTTCTTGACTCTTGGATATTTATGTGGCTTATAATTTTCATTAAAAAAACAAAACTGTGATTAGCATTCTTATGCCTAAATCCTGATCTCTGATTATTTCCTTCGGATAGATTTCTAAAAGTAAGATTTGCAGGGTCCAATTATACTCCAGAAAGAGTTGATCGATTTACACTCCCTAGTGAGGAACTGGCTGCATCAAATATTATCCTAAAAAAAAAATATATACATTTTCCGACTGAAAAGTAAAATCACATCTCATTTGTGTATGGTCAACCTGTGTAGCAAACATTCCTCAGTTCTGGTGACATGTTACACATTTTTTTTAAGAAGACAATTTAATCATATTAAATAGCATTAATATTCAGAAAACCTCACATGACAAACATTACACACATATTTTCCTAGAACTCAAGGAAAAGTCAGTAAAAACTGGAGTTCCCTAATGTAAATATTTCCTGCCAGAAGTCAGGACATTAGGATATTTTCTCAGATTAAATTCATGTTGAGGACTCTAAATGCCAAAATGGTAGAAGAAAAGAACTACGATTCAGCACACAGAATCTACTGATTTAGAAACAGCGACTAAAATAAAATAAAATGAAGAGTGAAGCATTTACCACCGAGAAATGACCATAACAAAAATGAGATATGCGAGCCACTCCACCACGGGGAGAATACACAGAATGCATAATGCATCTTTCCCAAATGATTCATTACAACTTCTGGAAAAAAGTCAAAGTCATAACTGGAGATACCCTCAACCACACTGTATCTGGCCTTGAATTCTTTTCTCCTAATATCCCTCAAGAGCCCAGGAAGTTGCTAGAAAATGGATACAACAGATAACAGACTCACTGCACAGATGAACTTACTGGGGAAAAAAAATGAAAAACAAGAGATGGGGAAAGATTTCTTCTCTGTATAAATGTGCTACTGGACTAAATTTGAAGAGGAGATATAAAAAGAGAAGAAAGAAAGAGAGAGAGGGAGGGAGGGAGGAAGGAAGCAAGCAAGCAAGAAAGAGCTGCTCATTGTTGGTTAAAGGTGGACTGCAGGGCTAGACTTTTGGATGAGAGACATCTCATATGTACCCTGGACTGGGTAAGTTCAGCTAGTGCCCACGGCACCACCCCCATCACCAAAGTGTTAGAGAATATGCATTCTTCAAGAAGGAAAATTCTAGGGAGGTCCAAAGAAAAATAACATTGACAACAAACAGACTTCTGGCTGTCAAGGGGGCTGGGGGCAGGGATGGATTGGGAGCTTGGGATAAGCAGGTACAAACTATTGTACATAGAATGGATAAACGACAAGGTCATACTGTAGAGCACAGGCAACCATATTCAATATCCTATGATAAGCCATAATGGAAAAGAATATATATATATATGTATAACTGAGTCACTGCTGTACAGTAGAAATTATCACAACATTGTAAATCAACTATACTTCAACAAAATAAATTTCTAAAGAATTGATAAGAATGTATTTCCAACATTTCTACTGTCTATATAATAGAAAAAGGCACTCATTATAATTCTATATATCTGTGAAAAAAAATTGATGTCATATAAAATTAAATGTTTTTAAAAGTGTCAAGGCAGGTTTAACATTTTTTCTCAATAAAAACAGATTAAATTTCTTTCTGATAATGCATCTTTTCATGACTTTGAAATAATAAACTTCTTTTTTAAAATATTAACATAACATTAATGATTATTATAAGACAATTAAAAAGACAAATGAGAGGATTAAGTTCCAAAGGAGGAACTTCCCTGGTGGTCCAGTGGTTAAGACTCTGTGCTCCCAATGCAGAGGGCCTGGGTTCCATCCCTGGTGGGGGAACTAAGATCCCACATACCACAACTAAGCCCGCGCGCCACAACCAGAGAAGCCCACGTGCTGCAATGAAGACCCAGCATAGCCAAAAAAACAAAACACCGAAAAACAAAAAAAGTAAAGTAGCCTCCATTAGCTCCTCAAAAAATTAAAAATAGAAATTCCAAAAGAAATGAAATCCCTGTCTCAAGGAGATATCTACACCCCCATGTTCATTGCAGTATTATTCTCAACACATGGATACAACCTAAGTGTCCATGGATAGATAAATGGATGAAGAAAATGTGGTGTATATATACAAAGTGGAATATTACTCGGCCACAAAAAGGGCAATTCTGCCATTTGCAACAATATGGATGAACCCTGAGGACACTATGTTAGATGAAATAAGTCAGACAGAGAAAGACAGATACTATATGATCTCATGTACATGTGAACTCTAAAAAAAAAAAAAGTCAAACTTACAGAAACCGAATAGAATGGTGGTTGCCAGGGGCTGGGAGGTGGGGAAATGGAGCGATATTAGTCAAAGGGTACAAATTTCCATTTATAAGATGAATAAGTTCTGGGTATCTAATGTACAGCATGGTAACTAGTTAACATTACTGTATTACATACTTAAAAGTTAAGAGAGTAAATCTTAAATGTTCACACCACACACACAAAAATTTGTAGCTATGTGAGGTGAAGGATGTGTTAACTAATCATTTCCCAATATATACATATATCAAATCACCATGTTGCAAACCTTAAATGTACAAATGTTATACATCAACTATATCTAATAAAGCTGGGGAAAAAAACAGAGTAACCTCCATCAGCTGATATAATGAAATGGAGATCTATATATATATATATATATATATACACACACACACACATAAAATACAAAACTTAACACAGATAAACATCATGCTGTACACAGATTTTTAAAAACTTATTTCAAACAAGATGGGAGAAGCAAGTAAATTCACATCTGTTGCACACCTATCTCTGAGCCAAGGTTTTATAATGACTTTATAAGAGTCATCTAATTTCATCTTCCCAACAGTGCTCTGCGATGGATAGCATTATCCTTATAGACAAGAAAACTGAAGCTCAGAAAGGCAACATAATTTGCTAAAGGTCTTGTTATTAGAAAGTGATAGAACCAGAACTGAAACTTAGGTCAGATGGCTCCTGGTACTTCAATGTCTTCTATAGAATATGCAAATCAGGCATGACAAATGTTTATAGGGAAAATAACTAGGATGCTTTTCCATGGGACTATAATCTCAACTGCCTCATTTCTTCAATCAGAACAAACACATACCTGCCCACTCCATAGAAGAGTTGTGAGCATCAGGTGTGACTGTGCATGTATGCGTGCTTGGTAAACTGCAAAGCACCAGGTACGGTTTTACTGGCTCTGTAACTTTTTTCAATAAAGGAAAAGGACCAATGTGTAGAAGTTGCATATGAGGAAGCAAACTGATCCTTGTAAAAGGAAGAACTTTCCTCCAATTACATCTGCCCAAACTTCCTTATGAAGGGTTGAGTTGCCTACCACCTTTCAAAGGGTTCAAGCACAAGCCCAATGACTGACTACTCGTCTGAGATTCTGGATGGGTAGGAAGAAGATGGATTAGACAACCTTAACATCCGGTCCACTTCTCACATTCTCCAATGCTAACAACATCTTAGAACAGACTCTTTTCCAAAGGAAAGGAATACCTTTCCCCCTTTAGCACCTCTATCCTGATTATTGGGAGTTATTCTGAAATGCAAAAGACAAATGGCTGAAAGGGAGAGAAAGAACTTAAAATGATCACCTGCAGAAGTAAAAGTACAGGTAGTCATCTTTTCGCCTCCCCTATTCAATCTTTCTTGCCCCAGTAGCTGGCTTACTTTGTGATCTCCTGGATAAATGTGAATCAGGAGCCTCCAAACGTTTTTAATGGTACACTCCATAAAGAAAAAAATGAGCATACTCTCAGTGTGCTTCCATTTCTACATTATGCGCATTCACTACTGTGCTAATATATATTGGGTATTGTATACAAAAACAAAAAAACACAAAGTCTAAAAGAAGACAAAGAATATATATGACATTTTCTTCCAGAGTATCACTGTGTACCTTGTTTTCCCCTTTGTAAGCCTGATCACTCACTTCTTTCTCCCAAGGGTCATCAAGGCCTCTTTTTTTGGTTTTTGTTTTTGATTTAATAAATTTATGTATTTTTTAAAATTCATTTTTGGCTGCGTTGGGTCTTCGTTGCTGCGCGCGGGCTTTCTCTAGTTGTGGGGAGCGGGGGCTGCTCTTCTTTGCGGTGCTCGGGCTTCTCACTGCGGTGGCTTCTCTTGTTGTGGAGCACAGGCTCTAGGCGTGCAGGCATCAGTAGTTGTGGCATGCAGGCTCAGTAGTTGTGGCTAGCAGCCTCTAGAGCGCAGGCTCAGTAGTTGTGGCACACGGGCTTAGTTGCTCCGCGGCATGTGGGATCTTCCCAGACCAGGGCTTGAACCCGTGTCCCCTGCATTGGCAGGCGGATTCTTAACCACTGCACCACCAGGGAAACCCCATCAAGTCCTTTTGATTCCACCTCTCATATCTCCATCATATTTCAACATTTCCACCTCCAAGGTCAAGGCCAGAACTGAGGCCTTCACTATGCCACGGTAGAATACGAGAAGACTTTTAAATTGGCCTCCCTCCACTCAGGGTTTTCCACCCTTACATCTGACCACATCACCCTCAATGGCTCCCTACTGTCCACAAAGTCTAAACTGCTTTAATGACTTAAAAACATAAAACATAATGATCATCATCTCACTAACTATGTCATCTCTCACAAAATAAACTTTCCTCAACTTTCTAATGTGGAAAATGGTACTAGTACAGTCTACTTCATGTGTTTCTTGTGAGATTCAGACAAAATAATGTGTGCAAAGTACGCTTACACTGCCAGGCACATAATACACAACCAATAGCTATAAGCTATTAACAGCATTACCTTCCTTTTCTCATCTTGTTATCCTGCTCAAAGTATTTAAAACATTAAGCTAATGATTCCTAAAAAGAAAAAACACAGGAATTCCCTGGTGGCACAGTGGTTAAGAATCCACCTGCCAACGCAGGGGACACGGGTTCGAGCCCTGGTCCGGGAAGATCCCACATGCTGCGGAGCAACTAAGCCCATGTGCCACAACTACTGAGCCTGCGCTCTAGAGCCTGCGAGCCACAACTACTGAAGCCCGCGGGCCTAGAGCCCATGCTCCACAACAACAGAAGCCACCGCAATGAGAAGCCTGCACACCTCAACAAAGAGTAGACCCCGCTTGCCGCAACTAGAGGAAGCCCGCGCGCAGCAAGGAAGACCCAATGCGGCTAAAAATAAATAAATAAATAAATAAATTTGTTTATTTATTTAAAAAAAAGAAAAAACACAGAATCCTTGGAGGAGACTTTCCTTTACCTGGAATGCCCTTCCTTTCCTGGAGAACTCCTACTCATCCATCAAAGCTAGCTGAAACGTCTCTCCCATGAGTCTGTATTAAACTCTCCCAGGCAGAACTAATTTCTTCCTGCATAATGTTCCCATAAATTTAAAACACCTCTAACATACTATATAGCAAATCTTTGTTTACTTCTCCATCTCTAAATCTAGGACACAATCTGTAAAAAGACATGGGTGTGTATCATTAGTTATCAATTCAATGAACACCACCTAAGCAACTACTATGAGGCAAAGCAGATGCCTTGACTAAAAAAAAACCTGCCCTTGGGGAGTCTACAGTTTGATGAAGGAGGTATTTAATAGCTGTTTGTTGAATGAATGAAGAATGAATGAATGATATTTAATTCCAGCATGACTGTAAAAGAATTTAAACCAGAGACCCAGAATCAAATGTTTCAATTATCTTAACAGATAATGCAGTCACATTATAAGCACATTTATTAGAATTTAACTACAAGTTCATAGTTATTAGGAAGGGTCCAAGGGAGGGAAGGAAAATCTTATTTTCCCCAACATCCTTTCAGTCTTTCAACTAGACCTTAGCCTCATGGAAGTGTGAGGCCACAGTCTATGAGCAAAGAGAAACACAATTTCTGCCTTCTGACCTTTGATGGAAGCAGTTCTTGGTAACACGGTGACTTGGAGATTTTCAAGAATAATTCTGTTTAATTTTTCTCCTTATGGTTTGACTTGAGATCCTAACTTACAGCAAAAATTGTAATTGCCCTGTAACTACTGCTATAGCAATTTCATGAATTGTCAGTGGACCTAGGGTTTTAAAACAATCAAATAAAAACTCTCATGAAACATAATAAAATTTCCTATTTATAGAAAAAAATCCCTTCCTTACAATAACTTGAATTAACCATAACCCACAAAACAACATGCACTTCAACTGCTCCAGAGTTAGGTGTCAAGGCTCCTGACGGTCCTAAGAGCTGGCAGTGACAGTGGAAAATGGAAAGGTGCTACAGGAGGTCCTAAAAGGGGTACCTTGCCTGGTGCTCTTTCTCCTTAATTCAAAAGCACATGCAAATGTGCAGGGAAATTGAAGCTTTATTCCTCCAGGGCTCATCATGTTCCCACTATAGTTTTCAATTTACTCAGGTGTGATGTGAACACTCTTTACAGTTTGAGAAACTAACAAATTACGAAGATTGGGGGTGGGGGGATAGAAACTAAGTAAGAAGCTGGGGGCTGCATGCATTTTCTATACTCTTAGTTTAAAGTGCCATGATTTGATGTCCATTTACAGGAATTGAGAGCAACTGCAAGAAATGTAAAGATTTTAGGGAAATTTGGGAGGAAAATTAGCATCAAAACTGGCTCATTTAAAGAAGTTACAAAATTGCTTTGATTTTTCCAGCAATGGTTCCCAAAGTGTGGTCTCTGATCCACAGCGTCCACATCCCCTGGGAACTTGTTAGAAAGGCAAATTCTAGGGCTTGGGGCGGGGCCCAGCAAACTGCTTCCACAAGCCCTACAGGTGATTCCGATACAGGCAGTCCTAACACCACTCAAAAAGGAACAACAGCAAGAGAGAACCCAAATCTAACGTAAATTTAGAGAACCAGCTAAAGAGCTACACCTCCTTTCTCAGGAGAAATCAAGACAGGTCAGGGCCTCTTCACTGAGGGACCAGTGGGGCGGGGGCGCGGGGGGGGGCGGGGCACGGGAACGACGACAAAAGGGCTGACGCAGCAATTCTTATCCCCAAGACTAGGGCACTAAATTTCGCAAGAGTATTCCAATTTAGGACTTACTTTTTTTTTCTCCCCCCAAACGCCTTCTCTGCTGCATACAAAGAGGCAGCTCCACTATGAGTTTTCTTACCAAGTAATCCACTAAGAACAACAAAAAAACGGACTTTTTATCTGAATTGATACAAACTCTGCTTATTAAGATAAAAACGGCAATCACTCTTCCTGACTGCAAGTTTTAAGAGAGTCTGTGAAATGAAACTAAGCATTTGATCTTTTATAAGGCATTGTCCTTATGTAGCTCTACAGAACTAGAACAGAGGTTTGAACGTCGGTGGCTCCACCGTTTAGTAGCTGTGTGATCTTGGGAAAGCTATTTCAAGTTTCTAAGTGTTCAGTTTCATTTTTCCCAACCGTAAGGTAACAACAATATAACCTCCCTCAAAAGGAACACACCACAGATGTTAGCTGCTAGAACTGTAGGCGCTAACAGTAATAATTGCAGGCAACATTTATAATATAACCAGTCATTTTGCATCAGGTCGCAAGCAAAAGTCTGGACCCAAGCCTTATTCTGATTCATTATGAGGGGAGACTAGATCTTAGCTTAAAACAATCAAATGATAAAAGACTTTAAGGGCACAGTGAATACCTGTAGGGGAACACAGAGGAGAAATCAGACCGAAGTTTTGAAAGACTTTTAAACAGCTGACGAGGGACATTCAAGGAGTCTCTATCTTGGGTGTCTTTAGGAAGGGCGCTGCTCTGCTTAAAGAGAGGAAAGAAACAGACATGCATACACACACTGTACAGATATATCCCATTTGGAAGCAAATGAGAGGAGTATGCCTTTTACAGCAGCTAGAATAACTATGGTTCTCTGCATTTGTTTGGCAGATTTATTTTTGGCAACCCTTAACGAACAACGAGCACAGGTTAATGGTAGAGCAATCTGCATCTACAGCTGCAATCATACACATGAAGAAGACAGAATTCATTATCTCTCAAGGTTCTCCAACGATGACGATGAAAGGAATGTAACAAAGTGCCTCTGTAGCTAAATGTCCTAGGAAGCCTACCAACACAATTCTTTTAAGATTGGGTCCAGTATAGCTTCTGGTGATTGGCTAAATGTCTCCCATTGCTTTTCTAAAGAACCATTAAAATCCCCATTTTTAGTGTTTGCTTTGTAAAACTGAAGTCTGTTTAGTAATTTTAATCTCTCTGGAAATGAGTGAGTTTTAAATTATTTAAGAAAAAAATCTGTTACTAATAAAGACAATAGCTTCAGGTACAGTAGTAAATAATAATCATTATTATTATAGCAGCTCATTTTTACTGAGCCCTTACTACTTGCCAAGAGCAGTGCTAAACTCTTCACAGGTATAATTTCATTTAATCCTCAAAACAATTTTATAAAACAGACATAATCATCATATCCATTTTCAAATTAGAAAATTGAGTTCCAGAGGAACCATAATTTGAATTGGACTTATCCGAGACATTAACCTCAACAACTGTGTTGCCCTTTTAAAGGAAGCACACTGTTGATTAAAGTACATAGGTGGCCACTGGTAAATGTCACCACTGTTCCATCTGAAGGGCAAGCTTGTCTCTAAATCAACAAAGAACAACAAGTAACAGTAACAGCCATTAAAGGAATCAGGCAGCTCTCTATATACATCTATGGAATGGTGCCGACCAGCATTACTCAAAAGCAGGCCACAGAACTGCTGGCTGCAGATGCACAATGAGATAAAGAGCTTGTACCAGAACCTAAATCAGCACATCACTAAGCACTGTTTAGTTTAGCTGACATTTGTGTGTAGCAAGACTTTCTGGATAAAGGAAGCAGGGCCATGATTTACCTTATCTCCTCATGGACCCGTAATAAATAGCTCTGACCAGCCCTGGTCTACGAACCAGTTCTGAGCAGCATGGGTGCAGACAATTTATTGTTGAACAAAAGCGAATCTATAGTAACGATTCTGCAAATGACCACATTGGTTCAGTTTATAAACAGATAAGAGGATAAATGTTATGAATACAAATACCAATGATGCCACTGGAAGGATATACTCCAACCTATTTGAGAATTGCCATTTTTTGCCTTACCAATGCTGTACTTTACCCCCCAAAATTTTGAAAGTTAACATGAGTGGGATTTTTTAAAAAGATAAAATGTTTTCTTTTCCTATTCTTACTAAGTATTTTTAAAAATTAACTAAAGCCCATACTTTATTTGGATTTCCTTAGCTTTTTTTTTTTAAATTAATTTATTTATTTTGGCTGCGTTGGGTCTTCGTTGCTGCGCACGGGGCCTTCTCTAGTTGCGGTGACCGGGGGCTACTCTTCGTTGCTGTGTGCAGGCTTCTCATTGTGGTGGTTTCTCTTGTGCATGGGATTCAGTAGTTGTGGCACGCAGGCTCAGTAGTTGTGGCTCACGGGCTTAGCTGCTCCACGGCATGTGGGATCTTCCCAGATCAGGGCTTGAACCCATATCCCCTGCATTGGCAGGTGGATTCTTAACCACTGCGCCACCAGGGAAGTCCCTTAGTTTTTAACTAATGGCCTTTTCCTGTTCCAGGATCCCATCCAGGATTTCGTCCTCATGTCTCCTTAGGCTCCTCTGGGCTACTAAATCTTTTATAACTTAAAGTTTATTATTATTGCTTCCAGAGCCAGAGTTCATAAAAGTGGCAATACACTAACATTTCTTGAGCCCTTCCTGTGTGCCAGACAGTTTGTTTGTTCAATACTCTGCTTGTCTTACCAATGCTCTGAGTGAAGTACTATTATTATCTCCATTTTACAGGCAAGGAAAATGAGGCAGGATGAGAGTAAGTAATTTGCCCAGAGTTCAATAGCTGGAGAGTGGCGGAGCCAGGATTTGGAGGACCCCAGGCCAGCAGTCTGATTCCTGAGGCCATGCTACAAACTACTATGCTACACAAAACACGTATAAATTTATATGAGTATGCTTATTTCAGAGTGTTACCTGGTACCTGAAAATGGGATGTGACATTATGAGAATGTCAGAAACTGGCAAAAGATGACTGACCACAAACACAATCAAACTCATTTTTATTGTGTTGACAGTGCACAGTGCTTTCTGTACATTATTTCACAATTTAATCCCAAGACCGATGGAGGAAATGAGATACGCAATAGAAAAGAGACTAAAACATTAACCTGACTGTAGGAAATAGAGTTCCCAGTTTCAAACAAGAGATATTTATTTGTATATTAGGTATTTGGAGAAAAACATGTGTAATTTAAACTCTATAAAAATACGGTCTGGGGGACTTCCCTGGTGGCGCAGGGGCTAAGACTCTGCGCTCCCAATGCAGGAGGCCCGGGTTCGATCCCTGGCCAGGGAATTAGATCCCACATGAATGCTGCAACTAAGAGTTCTCATGCCACAACTAAGGAGTCCCCATGCAGCAACTAAGACCTGGCACAACCAAATAAATAAATAAATATTTAAAAAAAAATACAGTCTGGAAATCTTTCAAACATACTTTTGGTGACACATTTGAGAGTTTCCATAAACATTTTTAATATAATTGCAATGGAAGGTCAATTAAAAATGGAATGGCCATTTGAAAAGGCATTCATTACCTCTCTCTCTTTTTGTAGTAGTGCACTCAGAAAACTCTCTTTTCTAAGGGACATGAAATCTAACAAATTCTCTTTTCTAATTTCTCGGAATTTACCAGCTTTCTGTTCCATGTTTTTTTTTTACCAGGGAATGCATCCACTGTTGTAATGATGAAAAGAAAGGTGAAAACTGAGCACAGCAAAGAAATGAGAGCAAATTATTCGAGTCAGGGGTCAGCCCAGAAAACATTCCTCCACGTTCTAGGGTTGCTCAACCAGTCTTCTGAAGAGCTGCTCTTTTTACCTACCTGTCCTTATCTCTCTGTCCCCTAAAGACACGGAGCAGGCAGCTCCCTGAAGCAATGGCCACACCTTTGGCTCTGAGTTCCAGAATTTCTGCTGGTGCTTGGGGGTTATAATTTGACTGAACTGTCCTAGAAGTGTAGACCATCAATACGAGCACAAGGAAAAGCCAACAATGATCCTCAAGGAGAACTTCTGTTCACTGGACATTGACAAGACATCAAAATATGCCACACCGCCATGATACATGGAAAACGAGATGAGCAGAATGACTTCCTCCTGCTCTCTCTTCTTTGGTAAATAATGTTTGGAGGCTTAATTCTATTTTTCAAACATGCTACTTTCACAGCCAGACTAAAACTTGGACGTCCTCAGAAGTGAAAAGTGCCTGACTTAAATAAGATTAGCAGACACCTATTGTTCTATCTTAACTGCTGGAGGTCTGAGGGAGGGAGCTGTTTTTGTAAGCCGCACCTTCAGAATAATAAAAGCAAAGGGCCAAAGTCCAGAGGTCTTCCACAGACCAGTTGAGAAGGAGTTGGAAGTGACAGCCCAGAAACCGGGACATCAAGCACTTTAAGAACTGCTGGAACCTTTGTAGATACTCCTTATGCTGCATCGGCTATTCTGCTGTGATGCCAAGGCTAGAGGGTGCTGCTACCTCTTCTAGGAGGTCACTGCAGCCAGCTTTCGAGTAGAATTTCAAGGGATAAAATGGTAGAAACAGCTCCACAAGAAAAGGAAAGTCCAAACTCCAAGAAGGAAAGACAGGACTCTGGATGATTAGCAACAGAAGCAGAACTCCAGATTTCCCAACAGCATCTCAGACTATTCAGAAAAGTGTGGATGTTTTCACGCTCTGCCCATATCAAAGCCTTTCACTGATCCTCACTACACATTTTCATCCCTAAAATCCATATATCCTGGATTTTTCCATGCGTAAACATAAACCTATATATGAAGAACTTGAAACTGTTAGGGTAACGTTATTTGCTCTCATCTATGTGTATCCTCTTCAGTGTGTGGATCTTGGGTTATAAACATCATCCTGGAGAGCAAGGGACTAAAACACACAGACTTATTCTTCCCAGTAACTTGAACTGTATATACTATTGGGTTCTCTTGCTAAAACAGAACTTCATATTGGATAAATTAAAAATAATTTTATGAAACTTACTAAGAGAGTAGATTTTAAAAGTTTTCATCACAAGAAAAGAAATTCTAACTGTGTAGTGATGGATGTTAACTAGACTTACTGTGGCGCTCATTTGGCAATATTTACAACTATCGAATATTATGTTGCACACCTGAAACTAATATACTATTATAACATTATTATGACATATAATGTTATAATATATGTCAATTATATCTCAATAAAACAATGTAATATACTGATGGGCCCCCATAAAAACCAAAAACAAACTACTGAATATTAGACTTCTGTTTCCTACAGTATAGTAAATTTAAATAGAGTAAATTTAAATATTTTGGATCATCTTTCTTTGAACATCAAAACCATTTCCTTTCAAATTCCTTTAAATTCATTATCATTTTGGTCTTAACTCATACTTATTATATATGTCAGTAGTTCTGACATAGATTTTGAACCTGACTTTTCAGGTTGAAACTAAAATGCTGGATAAAATATTTTTAAAATATAATTTTAATCACATCACCAGCTTTCACATAAGTAATGAACTTTAAAAGTCCCCAAACAAGATAAGGTCAGTATAAAGCAGATCAAATGATAAGAGCGCTATGGAGAGATAGAAAGCAGGAGAAGGAAGATGGGAAGAGCCAGGAGAGGTTGAGGCTTATAATCTTAAATAACATGGTCAAGAAAAACATTTCAAAAGATCAACATAATCAGACGATGTTCTATGATGACAATGCAATTAAGTTAGAAATCAGTAATAAAACAATAAATGAAATAACTTCGTATATCTGAAAAATTTAAAACACACTTTTAAACAGATTATGAGTCATAGAAAAAAAAATAATGGAAATTAGAAAATACACAGAACTGAAAGGTAACACAAACACTACATATAAAAATTTATAGAGACTTCCCTGGTGGCGCAGTGGTTAAGAATCCACCTGCCAATGCAGGGGACAGGGGTTCGATCCCTGGTCCGGGAGGTTCCCACATGCCACAGAGCAACTAAGCCCATGTGCCACAACTACTGAGCCTGCTCTTTAGAGCCTGTGAGCCACATCTACTGAGTCTGTGTGCCACAACTGCTGAAGCCCGCGCGCCTGGAGCCCGTGCTCTGCAACAGGAGAGGCCACTGCAATGAGAAGCCTGCGCACTGCAAGGAAGAGTAGCCCCCGCTCACCACAACTACAGAAAGCCCGTGTGCAGCAACGAAGACCCAACACAACCAAAAATAAATAAATAAATAAATTCAATAAATTAAATTGATTCTTTAAAAAACAAATTTATAGAAATACACGTTACTATATATAAAATAGATAAACAGCAAGGACCTACTATATAGCACAGGGAACTATAGTCAATATCTTATAATAACCTAAAATGGAAAAGAATCTGAAAATATATATACATATTACATATGTAATATATATATTCAGTTATATATATAACTGAATCACTTTGCTGAATACCTGAAACTACCACAACATTGTAAATCAACTATACTTCAATTAAAAAAAGAAGAGCTACATTTGCTATGCCCCCAAATTAAACAATAAACATGTAAAAAAAAATTTTTGTAGAATGCAGGTAAAGCAGTACTTAGAGAAAATTTTATTACTTACATGTTTACATTAGAAAAGAAGAAAAGAACTTGGAAAATAAGAATTTTAAAAAGGATCAGCAAATAATGCTCACAAAGAAGTAAAAGGAAGGGAATCACAAGGAGGAAAAACTAACAAAATAGAAAACAAACATACAACACAGTAACTCAAAGAAGCAAAATCTAGTTCTTTGAAAAGACTAATAAAATAAACATACCTGTGGCAAAGTCAATCAAGGAAAAAACGGGAGAAGGCACACATACAAACAATTGTTATTAACAGAAAAGAAGTATAACTGCAGACACCGCAGAGACTAAAAAGATACAATACTATAAACAATTCTATGTTAGTAAATTAGAAAATTTGTGGGGCTTCCCTGGTGGTGCAGTGTTTAAGAAGCTGCCTGCCAATGCAGGGGACACGGGTTTGAGCCCTGGTCCGGGAATATCCCATATGACGTGTAGCAACTAAGCTGGTGCACCACAACTACTGAGCCTGCGCTCTAGAGCCTGTGAGCCACAACTACTGAGCCTGTGCGCCACAACTACTGAGCCTGCGTGCCACAACTACTGAAGCCCACACACCCTAGAGCCACAACTACTGAGCCCACGTGCTGCAACTACTGAAGCCTGTGCTCTGTAGGGCCCATGCACCACAACTACTGAGCCCGCAGGCCACAATTACTGAGTCTGTGCTCTAGAGCCCACAAGCCACAACTGCTGAGCCCGTGTGCTGCAACTCCTGAAGCCCGCGTGCCTACAGCCCGTGCTCTGCAACAGGAGAAGCCCCCGTAATGAGAAGCCTGCATGCTGCAAAGAAGAGTAGCCCCCGCTCACTGCAACTAGAGAAAGCCCATGCACAGCAACGAAGACCCGACGCAGCCATAAAAAAAAAGAAAATTTGTAAATTTGAAAGCAATGACAGATTTTTTTCTTTTTCTTATTTAAAATTTTATTTATTTTTTGGTCATGCCACGCAACACGTGAGATCTTAGTTGCCCGGACCAGGGATTGAACCTGTGCCCTCTGCATTGGCAGTGCGGAGTCTTAACCACTGGACTGCCAAGAAAGTCCCGACAGATTTTTTTTCTTGATGAAAATACTAAACTTGGATAACTTTACTAAACATTTAAGAGTGACATAATTCCAGTCTTACATGAATTCCTCCAGAGAACAGTAAGAGGAAATAATGCCCAACTAATTTCAAACATGATTACTCTCAGATTGCAATGTAGTAATTATATTTTTAAAGAAAGATAAATATCTTCACTTAAAAATTTTTTTTAAATTAATTATTTATTAATTTTTGGCTGTATTGGGTCTTTGTTGCTGTGCACGGGCTTTCTCTAGTTGCGGCGAGCAGGGGCTACTCTTCGTTGCGGTGCGTGGGCTTCTCATTGCGGTGGCTTCTCTTGTTGCAGAGCACGGGCTCTAGGTGCACGGGCTTCAGGAGTTGTGGAACGTGGGCTCAGTAGTTGTGGCTCGCAGGCTCTAGAGCTCAGGCTCAGTAGTTGTGGTGCACGTGCTTAGTTGCTCTGCGGCATGTGGGATCTTCCTGGACCAGGGATCGAACCTGTGTCCCGTGCAGTGGCAGGCGGATTCTTATCCACTGTGCCACCAGGGAAGTCCCTTCACTTTTTTTTTTAATGTAAAGTCACACTCCTATATACCTCATGGGGCAAAGGAGAAACCATTACAAGAAATTCAAAATACTTAGAAGTTAATTTTAATAAACTTTACACATCAAAACTTTCTAGATGAAGCAAAGATGGTACTCTAAGAGGAACTATCACAAATATTTATTAGGGGAGAATATTTATTGGGGAGAAGAACAGATGCCTTTGTTAAGAATGATGCTTTTATTAGAAATAACATTTACATTAGAAAAGAAATTTATTGCCTTAAATGCTTACAGTAGCAAAGAAGGATAAAAACAAATGAGCTGTATGTCCAACTTAAAAAAAAACAGATAAAGGACAGAATAAATCTGAAGAAAATTTAAAGGATGAGAGTAAAGATAAGAGCAGAAATCAATAAAAAAAAACAACAAAAAGAGACAACCCCCTTTTAAGATTCAGCAAGAAAGAGATAAGGCAAAAATAAATATTCTAAAATAATTTTTTATTTTTATTTTCTGGCCCGACTGCATGGCTTACAGGATCTTAGTTCCCTGACCAGCTGCCCCTGCAGTGAAAGCGCCAAGTCCTAACCACTGGACCACCAGGGAATTCCCTACAATAATATTTTAAATTAAATACAGATCAGCCCATATTTTTAAAATATACTATCATCAACATTATGTCAATATATTTGAAAACTTACACAAAACAGAGACATTTCTAGAAAAACATAACTTAACAAAACTGACTTCAGAAGAAATATAAAGAATAAATAATCCTATCAGTAGTAAAACTAATGATTAACTGCTGATTAGCAGTTAAAAGTTCTTCACACAAAGAAAATAACTAGGCCCAAATAAGCAGTTTTACCGACCTTTCAAGAGAAGGAATATTCCAAAATTTCAAACTCCTTTACAAAATAGAAAGAGAAGCAATGCTCTCCAATACATTCTGTTAGGCTAGTATAACTGAAATATGAACCCAGACAAGAACATTATCTGAAAGGAAAGCCATGGGTCTGTTTCATTCAAGAATTTAGAGACAAAAAACAAAAAACAACAACAAAAACACCTGAACTAAATATTGGCAAACTGAATCCAACTATTTACATATATAATACAATGATGAAGATAGGTTTAATTCTGGAATACAGAGATGGTTCAATATTAGAAACTCTGTAAATATTTCTCATTACATTAACAGATCAAAGAAGAAAAATAATATCAATAGATGCAGGGACTTCCCTGGTGGTCCAGTGGTTAAGAATCTGCCTTCCAATGCAGGGGATGCAGGTTTGATCCCTGGTCCAAGAACTAAGGTCCCACATGCCGGGGGCAATAAGCCCGCATGTCTCAACTACTAAGCCCACATGCCACAACTACACAGCCCACATGCCGCAACTAGAGAAGCCTGTGTGCTGCAACGAAGAGCCCATGCGCCACAACGAAAGATCCCATTGTGCCACAATTAAGACCCAATGCAGCCAAATATATAAATAAATAAATATTTTAAAAAATCAATAGATGCAAAAAGAAAAAAGGATAGCTTTCAACCAACTATTAATGATTAAAACTTCAAGTAGGGCTTCCCTGGTGGCGCAGTGGTTGAGAGTCTGCCTGCCGATGCAGGGGACACGGGTTCGTGCCCGGTCCAGGAAGATCCCTCATGTTGCGGAGCGGCTGGGCTCGTAAGCCATGGCCACTGAGCCCGCGCGTCCGGAGCCTGTGCTCTGCAACGGGAGAGGCCACAACAGTGAGAGGCCCGCATACCGCAAAAAAAAAAACTTCAAGTAAACAGAGAATACATGAAACTTAACCTGATAAGAATATCTATAATAAACTGAAAACAATCATTATCCTTTATGGTAGAAGAGGCTTGAAAACACTCCCTTTAAATCCAGAACAAGAAAAGAATGACAATTCACTACGTTTATTAACTTCATACTCAAAATTCTGCCTAGGGCAAAAATAGAAGAATAAATTAAAGCCGTAAGGTTTGGAAGGAGGAAATATAATTGTCTTTATATTTGCAAATAATAAGATTTTTTTAACCAAAATATGAACAAATTATTTGAAATAATAATAAACTAGCAAAGTGGCTGGATATAAGACCAATATGCTAAAGTAAACTGCATTTCTGTATACCAGAAAGAATTAGAAAACAATTTTAAAAGAGATCTCATAGGGCTTCCCTGGTGGTGCAGTGGTTGAGAGTCCGCCTGTCGATGCAGGGGACGCGGGTTCGTGCCCCGGTTCGGGAGGATCCCGCATGCCGCGAAGCGGCTGGGCCGTGAGCCGTGGCTGCTGGGCCCGCGCGTCCGGAGCCTGTGCTCCGCGACAGGAGAGGTCCGCGTACCACAAAAAAAAAAAAAAAGAGAGATCTCATAAACATTAGTAACAAAAGTGAAATAAGTCTAACAAAAAACAGAAAATATAAAACTTTACAGTAAGATATTTAAAAACAACTAAATAAATGGAGAAATAGTCATATTCATGGGTAAGTAGAACTTATAATCTAACATACAGTTGCCAATTCTCTGCTAATTGCTTTATAATTTCACGCAGTTTCAATCAAAATGGCTATGGGCTTCCCATGGAAGGAAAACTGATTCTAAAATGCACATGAGGGACTTCCCTGGTGGTCCAGTGGCTAAGACTCTGCACTCCCAATGCAGGGGGCCCGGGTTTGAGCTCTGGTCATGGAACTAGACCCTGCATGCATGCAGCAACTAAGAGTCCACATGCCGCAACTAAGACCTGACACAGCCAAATAACTATTTTATAAATAAATAAATAAAATGCACATGAAAGAGAAAGGACCACGATCACCAAGATACTTCTGAAAGGGTATAGGGAAGTAGAATTTGGCCTACCAAATATAAGACTTATTATAAAGCTATAGTAATTAAGATAGTGTGGTATGTGCAAGAATTTATAAATTAACCAATGGAACACAACAGAGTGTCGAGATAGACACATGTATACATGAAACTCTGATCAAGACAGAAGTAGCTAGTAGATTACTTTTTAAAAGAAGAAACTATTTAGCAAGCGGAATGAAAAAAGTTGGTCATCCACATGAAAAGAACTAAAAATATATCGCTAGTTCACAATATGAAAAATAACTTCAGATAAATTAAAAACTTTTATGTCAAAAGCAAGATTTTAAAACATTTCTAAGATAATATAGACAAATATCTTTCTGACCTTAGAGTAGGGAAGGATTACTTAAACACCAAATATAAATAATTGATACATTTGAACAAATGAAAATGAGCAACTTCTCAGAGATATCTTTTTAAAATATGAAAATACGAACTACAAACAGGGAGAAGATATTTGCAACAGATATAATTGACAAAAGATCAATATTAAGAACATACCAAAACCAAACCAAAACAAAATGCACAAATCAATAAGAAAAAGACAAACCAACAGATAAATGGGCAAAGGTATGAATAAGCATTTTAGTGACAAAAGCAAATGGCTCTTAAATATGTGAAAAGATGCTCTATCTCATCAGCAATCAAAGACATACAAATTAAGCCAAAATACCATTTTACCCCAGTAGACTGCCTCTCCAGAAAACCTTGTCTTCATGCTGACTACTGGTTGTCCAAATCTGTTCTCTCCTTTCACGGTCATGAAGTTGTAGCTGAAAACAGGGCTGCCCCGGGAGACTACATTTGCCAGCCTCCCTTGCAGCAAGCTGTTGTCCTGTGACTAAGTTCTCACCAGTTAAATGAATGGAAATTCTCTGTATTATTTCTGGCCTGGATTTTAACACATTGGCCATATGCTCCTCAAGACTCATTTTCCTTCCTGTAAGTCAGAACATGGATATACTTAAGACCCAGTTTCAACCAGGCATACAAGTTCAGTTCCCTAGGTGATGGCAGAGGAACGAGATGGAGAAAACTCAAATAATTTAAGGAGGCAAAACTGTCCTGGTAGCCTGGACTGCACACCTCCAGACTGTTATGAGAGAAATTTCTACATTTTTAGGTTATTGTCTTTCAAGGTTCTCTTTATTATTATAGTTTAGCCTTTACCTTAACTAATACATTGGACCATACTAAGTGTTTTTCAGGATGTGGAATTCTCATTCACTGCTGGTAAGAGAATAACTACCAAGCACTTAGAGAAAAGTTTGACATTAGTAAAGTTGACCATGCACATTCCCTATGACCCAGCAAGTATACACAGAGAAACTCATGTACACGAGGAGACACTCACAGCATTTTATATATTATTATTAATCATGATGGCAAAAAGTGCAAATAACCCAAATGTCATAAAGAATGAATAAATAAATAAAGAATAAATAGCTTCCAGGATTTTCATGCACTGGAATACTATATATCAGTGAAAGTAAACTAATGATAGCTACACACATTAATGTAGATCAATCTTAATATAACATTGAGTGAAAAATGGAAGTCATAAGAAGGCATACTTACTTTGAAAATTTTTTATTAGAGAAAATTTTAAACATACACAAAAGTAAAGAGAATAAAATAATGAACCCCATGTACCCAACAATTATCAATTCCTGGCTAATCTTATTTTACCCATATTCCCACCTACTTCCTCCTTCCCCCAGATTATACTGAAGCAAATCTTAGCCATCCCCAAATACTTCAGCACATATATTTAAAAGATAAAGATTTGTTATACATGCCAAAATACTATTATTTTTAAAAATTAACATCAATTCTTTTTCTTTTTTTTTTTTTGCGGTATGCGGGCCTCTCACTGTTGTGGCCTCTCCCGTTGTGGAGCACAGGCTCCGGACGCGCAGGCTCAGCGTCCATGGCTCACAGGCCCAGCTGCTCCGCGGCATGTGGGATCCTCCCAGACCGGGGCACGAACCCGTGTCCCATGCATTGGCAGGCGGACTCTCAACCACTGCGCCACCAGGGAAGCCCAACATCAATTCTTTAATATCATTAAAAAATCTGGTATGTGTTCAAAAGGGCTCTGTATTTTTGATGCATGTATATAACATACATCAAAACTATAAAGAAAACTATAAAACTATCATAAAACTTTAAAGAAAACAAGGGAATGATTAATACTAAATTCAGAATTGTTATTGAGGGGGCAACAGGATGAAGAGAGATCTGTTAGAAAGGGGACAATGTGGGGGTTTCTAGACACTGCTAAAGTTCTATTTCTTAACCTGGGTGGCTACTAACCAGGTATTCATTTTATTATTATGCATTAAATTGTAAATAATTTTCCGTACCCACTTGTATATATATTTCACCCAAGAAAAGAAAAGAAAAAGAGAGGCTGCTTCTCCCACCCTCCCACTCCCCAACCTACGAACTGTTAGCTGAATTCAAAGCAAGAAAAAACCCAAAGTATATCACTGAGCTGTAGGCAAACAGGAAGTTTGAAATTGTCCTGTGAACAAACCTGATCAGCAGAGGTTCAATCTCGCCTGGATGCACCTTGGCCCACCCCCATCCTGAAGGAGGGTGGGTCTCAAAGTGAGATTCCTGCGTTAGGCCAGGAAATTTACCAAGGAGAGGATGTACTGAGGTCCAAAAGTACAGGAAATACAACCTATACCAAACAGGAAAAATAACCGGAAACTCCTCCCACCACGCGTTATAGCTTGGTATGTACATAGAAAGCTGAGTCCACCCATGCAAAGCAGCCATGACAGTGACTGGCACACCCCGAGCGCTCAATAACTGTTAGCTGCTGTTACGATTATTTTTCATTATTATTATTTCATCATCCTTTTTTCCCCCTCGCCATGGAAGTTAACTTTAATTATAAACTTTTGACTTCACAGAACATCTGACTTGGAGGGAGTGATGTTTTATTTCATTTGTTGGTGACATATACGACTGAGGTCCAACTACGGTTTCTCCTCATGCTGAAATCCCACTACCCAGTATGGCTGACACACGTGTATGTACGTAGCTATACATCAATTTAGCTCTGTTTTAGCTTGTCCTAACCATGCTTTTTTTTTTTTTTAATGGTCTCTCTTTTTCCCAATTATTATAAAATATTTCTCCATACCATAAAACGTTCTTCAAAAACCACTGTTAATGACCCCATAACATTCCATGTGCACAAGTTAGTTAACCATTCCCCAGTGGAATTTAGTTAACTATTCTCCATTGTTGGACACTCTGACTGTTTCCAGCTCTGTGACTTTCTAAATGTGTGTAACTTACACATTTGAATTCAGTTTAATTTTGTGATAATACTTCATTGGACACCGTAGATAATTCTGAATGATCGCCATGTTAGTTTATACTATAAAGGAATGATAATTCAAAACAATTACTCTATTCATTCAATTAATGTTTAATGAAGCCCTATACCAGGAGGTGTGGGAGATATATAGACAATAATTTTTTTTTTTTTGCGGTACACGGGTCTCTCACCGCTGCGGCCTCTCCCGCTGCGGAACACAGGCTCCGGACGCGCAGGCTCAGCGGCCATGGCTCACGGGCCCAGCCGCTCCGCGGCATGCGGGATCTTCCCGGATGGGGGCACGAATCCGTGTCCCCTGCATCGGCAGGCGGACTCTCAACCACTGCGCCTCCAGGGAAGCCCTAGACAATAATTTTTAATATCAAAGTGCTTTCTGTTATATGTCAAATATATCTCAATAAAGCTGGAAAAAAATCAAAGTGCTTTCAAATGAAGCAAAAGCAAATTAGCAGGTACAAGTGAAATTTTTCATTTCTATATTGATTTTAAAACAAAATATTTTGCTCAAAACTATGATATTAAGTCAGAGACTTTATCTGACATCATAAGAATCCTTTTCACCATGGGTAAATAAAATCAATTGATTGGACTACAGTTTTCATTTTCCATTTGGCATCATTAAAGGTAGAGAAAATGTAAAACAAAAGTTGTAAGCAAACACATGGCAGCCCAGGAAATGTGCTTTTCAGCTGTTACTTGTACTTGGATAAAAAGGAATGACACAATAAAAAAAAAATCCACCTTATAAGGAGCTGGGAATCTCTCTGGTTTGCCTATCACATATCCCTTTTTAATCCCACCATGAAACTCACTCCATTCTAAAAGTACAGAGGGCTTTATCAGGATGATTTAAGAATCGTCCACTTTGGGATCTATTTAGGCAGCAGATTGGTGATTATGTATTTGAATTTCAAAAAGCTTATCTAAGTCAGAATGTAACAAGAAGCAGTTGAAACGTAAAGAAAAACAAAATGAAACAGATAACAAGGCCTAATTTTTATAGACTATTTATCAGTGCCAAGCGTGTGATAAAGGCTTTCCACAAATCACCTCACAGAAGCCTCACAAAGGCAAGGAGGTAAGTACTATTATTATCCCCATTTTACAGATGAAGAAGTTGACTGTTAGGGCTCAAATATATTATTAGTGGCAGGGCTGAATGGCTAACACCAGTTTCTGCTCTTAAACACTATGTTCTGTTTTTTTCCCATCCTGACATACCAACAGGTGAGCATATATATGTTGTCAATAAATTAGAAAGTAATTTGGGTCCAACGAATAAAAATACCTTCAAATAACTAAAAATGTCTTCTAGTAACTGTCTCTATTCCCAGCTTCTGCCTTCAAACCACTAAAACAAAGGTAGACTGAGTGATTAGACATACAGTTTACTCCGTATTTTTTCTTAATCTTAATTCTCAGTTATGTAACTTGAAATAAAAATAGTTAGCATAAAAAAGGGTCTGCTCAGTCCACAAAGTAGACTCTCAAATTGGACCAGAGCTGAGGATGTGAGGTTCCTGACCTGGTCATCACACAGCACAGGAGTCAGCAAAGCAATCTAGACAGAGCTCAGATTTACCATCCCATAGCATACTCCAACCCTCACTGTATTTCGGAGCATGCTTTGCTTAAACATTTCTCCAAAACTATTTCTTAAGATACTTTGAAGTTCATGAAACAAATCAGGTTTTCTGGACAACATAAGAGGGCTTATTGCAGTAGCTTCACTTAGTATGACCAAAATTTCAAGTGCGTTACATTTGTACATATTCACCATATTTTTTTCCCCTTGATCTTTAAACCACCTTGTGAAGCTGCTGCCTGGGCATTGTGGTTTCTTGAAATGATCTTGGTGAAAAAACAACTTAGTTATGGTTAATCAATTTAATTAACTCCTCCTGTTAACGGACCAGAGTTGCCGTTCTCTAGTCCATCCAACTATGATTCCTTCAACGGATGTAAAGTCTAAACAGGTAAGTGTTCTATCTCCTACTCTTCTTTGTGAGGAATCTAAAAGTAAACCACTGTTACCGAAAAGCAGAGGACCTGGGTTCCAGTCCCACATTTGTTACAGTTACTTGTGTAACTGACATTATGCCTCCTTGTACCGCTGAAGTGGGCTGGACAGGAAATGTTTAAAGTCCTTCCCAGCTATAAAGTTTTAATTCGTAATTTAAATTGTTGTTTTCGATTGCAAGTTAAATGAAGAACATTAGAGGTAGACACAGGTTCCCTATGAGTGACAGTAGCACTTTTAATTTCCCTATTGAAACCTATCACATGACGGGAGGTCATATTAAATTGAACTGGCATTTCCTTATGCTCCATCTGCTACCAAAATGTACTATTTGTAGTTCAGGCAGCAGAGCGGTTGAAAAACACCAGATTTTCTTGGCACTTCCTGCACGTATGGCACATAGATGAGTATGAGATTATCCTCAGGAAAATACTGCAAATAATAGCTGTCAATTCTTAGCAACTAACAACACGCATTATTAAAAATAAACACAACCTCCCATCCATGAGTTCCACCTCACAAAATGTGTCTTTTGTTTCTTCTGACTCTTACATGTGAACCAATATTTTTTACATGGGCTCTATAATATTTCTGCTGCAGAATTCAAAAATTACTAGATCTCTAAAATCTACAGATGATCCCCAAAACTTCTGTTAGCCACTTGCTACGATCTTGCCAGAGATGCTAAAAGTAGTGTAGTCAACTGGTTTGAGTTTCATACACTTTTCCAGACAATCTTGCTGTTTAAGGGTCCACACAAATAAGAGCTTAATTTCTCTGGATTCTAAATCTTTGGGAAGTTGACCAACACGCATGAAGCAGTCTTTCTCCTCCTATAGTTAACACATTACCTAACACATTAATCTTTTAAATTATTGCTTGGGGTCCTTTTGTCCTCGATTTAAACCTATCTATTCCTTTAACTGCTTGTATAATTCCCAATTCTTCCCCCTCTTACAATTCTATGCTCTACTTTTCTGAACGTGGTTTTATTATTTTTCTGTATTTTCTGTGGTATTACATTTTAATTCCTTGAGAAATCAGATAATACATAGTGTTTGTGAATTATGAAAAAAGTTAAAGCAAAGGTAACCCTCCTCAAGACAGGGCAGCCAAGAGAAAACGCAAAAAGCTTGAAAATTTTACTGCATAATTAATGTGAACTGACATGACATCTTCAATTAGACTCAAAGACCCTTAGGACTGAGAGAATCTAAACTCCTTATCTTACAGATAAGAAAACCAAAACCCAGGAAGAAGCTAAGTGACTCGCCCTACATGATACATCTAACTGGATACATTTATGGTCTTACCCATAAAATTACAGCATAAAATTACACGTTACACCTAGGATGGTTCTTTTCACACTGAAAATAGCCCCATGAAGTCTGTTTCCTAAACACATGCAGGCAGCCACAGTGGCTAAATCCCACATCTGTGGAGTCATTCTTTTAAATCAAACCCTTACCTCAGAAATTCTGAGATAAATGCAACTGGTATTAGGGGAAATGGGAGAGAATAAGAAAGGACAATACTCCAGAATGTTAGATTCAAGTCAGAAGGTAAAAAAGTTACATATAATCAAAAATGACTCTTGATACATTTAAGTGTATCACAGATACACTTAAATCACGCAGAGAGTCCAATATTTACGTCTTTATTCATTGGGAAGAGACCAACGGCTTCTCTTAATGAGTCCAGCACAGCTAGGTTTTCCTCCAGCAACAGAATAAGCCACTTTGTTTTGTTTACCGTCAGATGAAATACCTGTTAGAATTGAAAGAGTTGGTTGCTCCAAAACCACCTACCTTTAAGCAGTGGACTAGCATCTGCCAGGGTGAGATACTCACCCTTAAAGAGGGGCTCAGGAAAAGAAACGGAAAACCAGGATCCTACCTCTGAAACTATCCTTAAAAAGGTACCTATTCTCACTGCACAGGACAGCGGGCCTCAGGCTCTATTTAACTATTTAACTCATTTCTCTTCCACTGCCTTCTTGATTTTGCCTAGTAAATTCAGGTGAATGTGTGCCATTCAAGGTGTATATGATCCAATTCCATTGTATTGATATTTCCCTCTTCCCATATTTGCATATGAATAGAAGGATCTGGGTTAGACACAGGATGTGTAAGTATTACAGGGGAAGTAGATGAAGTGTGGACACAGGCTCTGATGAGAAGGGCAGGTCAGGTGTAGTAAAGAGCCATAAAGCAGCCTGAGGACTCACAGGTAAGTGAGGAGGGTTGAAGGGAATAGACAGATCACTTTCTATGGGACAGAATTTGTTCCAAAAGTAATTTTTACCATGTTTGTGATTTTTCCTTGGATTGGATTTGATGGACACATTTTAAGCATTGCAACACATCCCATTCTATTGATTTTTATTTTTTTAATTTATTTTTGTTGTTGTTGTGCCCCACAGCATGTGGGATCTCAAGCTTCCGGACCAGGGATCGAACCTGCACCCCTTGCATTGGAAACGGAGTCTTAACCACCGGATTGCCAGGGAAGACCCCATTGTATTTATTTTTAAATCCATATAGACGGCCTATACCCTCAAAGCATATAAGTAAGCATATAACTATAAAATTCATACTCTGAAAGAGATTAATCATGAGAATATTTTTCAGATAAAGACTTGATCATGGACAAATGACCTTAGAGCAGAAATACCGAAACCAATACTTGGAAATACATTCTACAAGTCAGTGCTCCAAGCAGCAGGAAAACCAGACTGCTACCCCTTGAAGACCTGCCACAAAGAGCCATGTGGAAAAACCGCACAGAGAAATGGTGATTGTGAACAAGAGTTCTACCTCAGTATGAAAGATTTTTGGCTGTGTTGGACCGTTAAGAAAAGAAAGGTTATGCTCATTAGAAAGTTTACCTGTCTCGAAGCAAATAATTACTTCTCTGCTAACATAACTTCCATGTCAGTGTAACCAGTTCCTACAAGTATAAATTATCTTAATTGCATGCAGATAAAAATCTGTGTTTCCTGAACAGTGTTCATCTTAACTCCATTACTGGAGTCAACCTAAAGGAAACTTAAGTCTCTGGGCTTGCATAGTGTGTTTGTCTCTGGCCATGATGAGATGGTCCAGATTCACACTGATTGACAGAGGGTTTCCCCACCAGGTCCTCTCACAGGACTCCAAGCATTTTCACAACTTGACCACACAAAAGAACCCCCAGTCTGCTCCTGCTATTCCCAAGACAAGTACAGGAACGCCTTTCTCTGCAGTCCTTTCATAAGATTGTGTCTGTACAAACACAGGTGTCTACAAAGCAATTTTTATCAACTTTGCTTTGAATATTCCAAAGAACAGCAGTGATCTCAACACTCCATCCATTGTCTCAATGGATGGGAAAAGCTACCCATGAGAGACCATAAAGGAGGGAAAAAAAAAAAACCCAAATATTTGTTTATTAAACTCTTCAACAGCAACACAAAATACTTGTACTGGAGAGAAAATATATTTTTTAAACCACAAGGCACGTTAAGTAAAAATGCGTAATCAACCTTAATTAGATTCCTTCATCAGTTGACAATGTAAATGGATGGAAACTACTACTCAAATATTCAAACCTTCATTTTACATGCAAGTGGCCTCCAACAAATGATAAAGCAATATTCCCGTGTGAGTGTGAGAGATTAAAAGGAGGAGTCAGATTCCACTAGTCCTTGCTGGTTTAACTGCCCAGCTTTTAGGGAGCTATTTTATAAAAGCGGGACTCGCCCTGATAAATTAGTGAACAGTGCGAACGTCAAAAATTGCCTGCACTCAATGAAGCTCTAGAGCACTTCGGAGCCAGACTTCAAAAAATGACTCCTTAAAAAAAATTACGTTGTGACAATGGTATCGTTTAAAAAAAATAATAAGGATGACGGTGATGATAACTGGGCAGGAACCACTGCTGCTGCCTGCCTCCTATGTAAGTTGCCCGGCTGAAGGTGGTTAAGTTAAAGCCAGTTCTCCCCTATTGGAGGGGCGCCCTGGCAGCGGCGGAGAGCCACCCGGTTTCCAGCTCCCTGTGGGCTTGACGGGACTGGGACTGGGATTGGCTTCCACGAAGCCCCGGGTGGCTCAACGAGGCGCTCTAGCTGTCCCTCACCACCTCCCTCCAACACAGACCCCAAGTGAGAAATGCAACTCCCGGAGCACAATGACAAGAAAGCACACAAAAGGAGCAAGGCAGCCGCTCCCATCCTTACCTTTGACTTGACTTTCATACTCGGCTATGATCTCTTTGTCCTTTTTGAATCTGCTCGGAGTGGACATTATCCAGCTGTTCTGGGTTTGCTTTCAGCGGGCAAGTTCTGTTCGAGGGTCACCGACCAGTCTCCTCGGAGAGGCAGAGAGTTGTACTCCCACACGCCGGGAACCCAGAGGCAGCACCGACAGGAGGGAAAGGGGGAGGGAGAGGAGGAGGAGGAGGAAAAAAAGGAGCGAGCCGAGGACTAGATTAACCCGGGCGCTGGCACCATACTCTCCGGATCGAGCTGCCGTCGGTGATGCTGAGGGGAGCCCAGGGCTCGGGGCCGGAGAGGCCCGGCGCGCCGGCAAACTCCAGCAAGCGAGTGGTGGGGGGCGTCTCCCTGCCCACCCCACCCGGAGCCCGTCCACTTCCTCTACGACCGCTGGGCGGACGCGGGAATCGCGCCGGCGCTCCGCACCATTGTTAGCAACCCGCACGGGGCGCGCGGGGCAGGGCCAGCCGGGGAGGGCGGGCGCCGCGACTCTCCCTTCCTGCTCCAGCCGCCGGCTCCGGCGCTCGGGGGTCCCGCCCGGGCTGGGGATGCTACTGCCGCTCCTCCGTCGGCACACACGGTTGCTACTGCCCCGGGCAGGCAAGAGGAATCGCGATCCTAAAGCAAGTCCCGGGCGCCGACCGCAAGGGCGTCTGCCGCACCGTAAGAACGCGTCCTGGGCACAGCCCCGGCGGAGTTTAGGTCTCCACCGCCGGCGCCTCGCGGGGCCTCTGCCTCCTGGGCCACCGTGCGCCGAGGCTGCCTCTTTCTCCCCCGACCCCCTTTCCGCTGCTGCCCCCAGGAGGCCGCCGGCGACAGACACACTCGCACACGCACCCGGAGGAGCCGCGCCCCCGGAGGCCGCAAAGTTGCCGGCACGTTCACGGCCCGCAGCTCCCCGGCACCTGGAGAGCGAGCTACGGGCGGCAGCGGCCGGGGCGGCCGCGCGGGGCTCGGCGAGGCGGGGCAGGGCTCACGGGAGGGGTCGGCTCGGCAGCGCGTCCCCTTCTCCGCCCTCGCCCCCTCCCGGCGCGGTGAGGAAGCGCCGCGCTCGTCCGGGAAGATGGACGCCTCTTGTGGCCAACCACAGCCCGGCCCTGCGCGTCGAGCCCGGCGGCCGTGGGCAACGCCCCCAGCTCCTCCCCGAGCTGCGCAGCCCCAGCAGCTGGGAAACCCCTCCCGACCCGGCGGTCTGTCTTTGGCCGAGGGTGAGCGCTGTGGTGGGGCTCTTTTAAGTGTACAGTGGGGAAATCCAGACTTTGGATGTCTCCATGGAAGAAAAGGATGTCACTCCAAGATGTCACTCCAAACCCCAGAAGGAACACTGGAGACTGAATTGTGAACGTCTTGGCTGTTAAGAATCAAAGAGCTAAGCTGCTTGATCAGGCAGAGAAAAATACCCATCTTGAACACCATTATTCTCCCCATCCTAGAAGCAGCTGGAGGGGGCTAGGATGGCGGGAAAGGCGTGGTGGGGAAACAGGTCACACTTAGGATGTCACCAGGTTTTGACGGACACATTTAGCGTTTGGGACCTTCCTTCTCCAATATTATGGGCCTGATTTACCAAAGTGATTTGTCCAAAGGCGTGTCCAGTATCAAATGTTTTCCCTGCTAGATCTAAAGAAGAGTAGGGACTTCGAGACTTTAATCATTCATTCATGTATCCAGTGATAAAATTTCTTACTGCGAACCAAACACCAAGTAAGAGCTAAGGATTCAGAAAGTAGAACCCTGCCCTAAAGGATCTCACGGTCTATTGTTTTACAAAGTAATTACAGGCGGTACTGTGATGCTATAAGAGAGGTACTGCCGGCTTTGCGAGCCCTGAAGAAAGAAAAGTGGCCTGCATAAGAGGTTTGGGGAGAAAGGCTTCCCACAGAAGTGGTATTTGAACCGCATTTAAAGGGTGAGTAGTAAGTAGTTTGCCACCTTAGAGAGGGAAAGTGTTGCATTCCACGGAGAAGAAGGAGAATCCTACTCTGGGAGAATTGCAAATGAGTTACAGGATGCCCTCCTCTAAAATACCAGATCTCTGATGGGAGGTGAAAAATATTTTTAAAATTTAAATATATGTGTGTTTCAAGTGGTAGTGTGTGCACGTTGTTTTAAATTATATGGCCTTTTAAAATTTAATTAAGCAAATCTTTTTAGTTTATAACGACAGAATAGAATGTACGGAAAAAATGTAAAAAAAAAAAAGTTTTGTTTCCATTTTGCCACACAGGAGGTTAACTACGGAATCGCAGACTGCCCTAATTTCACGTGGGGCTGTCTTATGTAAGAGTGTAGCGTGAAGAGCCAGGATATTCCAAAGCAGAGGCTGAGAAGGAAGGTCAGGGCCAACTGGGAGAGGCCTCCTGTGCTGAGCTCTAGGACACAGTTCTGCAGACAGCAGGGAGCCTTTTAAGTAGAGAAGGGTCATGATCACATACATGTTTTATGAAGATAACTGTTGGCAGCATGGAAGGATGAGTTGGCTATGGGGGTGGAGAGACCAGAGGCAAGCAGCACACTCTGGCGATAATTGTAGTCAAATCTAAATGTGATTAATGTCATCCATCCATGGTGCTACTGGGATTTATTTCATATTTGCACTTGGGAAATACAACTTGGTACAGAGAATGCAGCCCCTGGGAATGAATTGTTGGCTGAGTTTAGACCTAAAGCACCGTGGTAGTTACAAGCCCCAAAGACAGTGTACCCAGAGGTGAATCATATATCTGCGGCTTCCTAAGTGAGCTGATAAAAATTACTGCATCTCTTGGGGCCTCAGTCTCCTTATCTGTAAAATGGGTTAATGCCTAGTTCCTGGGACTGTTATAAGCACTTACTGAGATAATCCTTAAAAATTACAAGAACACCACATCTTTGTACCTACTCAGTTATCTTTGTTACTGTTATCTCAGTTTTAATCTTGGAGAGAAAGCTATTTAAAAATTGGAGACAGTATCTTAATCATCTCTGATTTTTATCATAGTGCCCAACAAACTGTCAATAAACTTTTTTTTGAATGTTAATGTCTTAATATTAGTAAGCCACCATTTTATTGTTGTAGAAGGTTGGGTCCCAAATAAAACAAAGCATTTTGCATACATTCTTATAAGAACCCTACAAGGTGCATACTATTGTCCTCGTTTTACAGAGAGAATCTGGAAAGTTCAGTAAATGTGTAAAGTCCTGGCTGGGCCAGAATTCCAGCCCACATCTACTTGCCTCCAAATTGGGTTTTCCCAATTTGCTGTTCTTCTGCCTACGAACTTATGATTCCTTTAAACTTGTGAAGCAGGATCACATACAGTGAACTGTGTATGACTGATCGATGGTTTTCCCTTGGTGGTTTTCTTCTGATCCAGCCAATCAGTGTGATTCACAAGTCAGTTCTTCTTTTCATAGTTTTATCTCTTCAGGTTATCCTTATCTTTCCCATATTTTGCCTCACAAATCTTATATGGAGAATGCCTATGAGTTAAAATCCAGAAAGCCCCCTAGGGTCAGTCCAATTTGGGAGACAGTCAACTGAGTCTAATTCTGTGACTTTGCTCCCCCTTGTGGTAGCTGTTTTCTTAGCTATACAACAGGGATGGCTGCACTTTGCCCCCTAAAACCTACCCCTCCCCTGCCACACTCTCATTCTTTAGCGGCAAGTGGTGAGAAATTTGGAGCGCCTGAAAGTGGGACCCATACTGCAGATTAATCCACTCCATTATATAATATTCTCCTTTTAGGACCACTCCAAATTTCCAGAAGTAGAAGTTAATTCATTATCTGATCATAAACCCTGGGAGTAGGTAGGAGAACGTACCTGGCGCCTTGCAGCCACAAAATAAATCATGCACCTTACTGCAGCATCACTTTGTCCTAGTGGTAAATAATTTAAGTCATTTAAAAAGTTAAATACAAACACATTAAGGACTCAATGCCAAATCGACACAATTTTTTTAGTTATGGTTTTAGTGTCTAAGAATTTCATGTCTGAGGTGGACCAGTCTGCTACTCCTCTTCATAGAAGGAAAACGTTCTCCTCTGCCCGTTGGGATGAAAAAGTTGATGAAGCCCTGCCAATATCCTAGGTTTTATTCTTGGATCCAGCCTGAGTATCAGAACACCAACTGTTGTGCATGCATATCTTATATTGTCTTGACTCTGGACCCTTTAGCGTCTCAAATTGCTTGCAGTAGTGCTTTCCATGGACTGCATTTTGGTATTGTGTCCTGGGGCAGAGTTTTATAAAGTATGAGCTCACCATTGATCACCTACATCAGAATCACCTTGGGAGTCTCTTTGGAATTCAGACACATGGGAGCTGTTCTACACTTAAAGCCACACTTCTTGACTTCAATGTGCATACAAATCACCTGGCAATCTTGTTAAAATAAGGTTCTGATGCCTGCTGGAGTGACACCTGAGATCCTGCACGTCTAATAAGCTCCTAAGCCATGCCAATAATTTTGTCATAAAGACCATACTTGGAGGAGCAAAGACCCATAAGGTCCAAATTTTGGCTGAGGGGAAAGTCCTCCGGTGATTCTTATGCTTGAGAATATTTGCCCAAGGCCCAAGAGCTGTTTTAAAAAAAGAGCATCCTTATAAAAGATTTGCTACATTTACTCAAGTGATGCCGATGACATTAAGATTTTTTTTCAATTTAATGTATCTCTAAGAAACTGGACTGTTTTCACCTTCAAGATAATAAAACGTTTAACTTCTTCATCTGTAAAATGGGGATGGATAATAATTTCCCTAATAGGTTTGTGGGTTTCATAGGGATTAAATGCAAAATGTACATAAAGCGCTTAGCACCAAGCCAGGCACATAGTAAGTGCTACATAAATGTTGCTTGTCCTTGTCATTGCCATTATTGTTTTGGTGCAGAAAGTTAACTTCCCAGTTTACACCAAACTGTTGCAATTGTGGAGGACCTTATAGTGTGTTTATCTGTGTCTTATTTACCTCCCTGTTTAAACCTCCTATGCTAATTGAGAATTTCTTTGTTCTTAATGGGTTTGTTTTGTAGTTTATTGGTTTACTGTGTGTCTGTATTTCTGATACACTACCTCAAATTTTTATAGAATGATTTCTATAGTCTATTCAGTTCTAATCAACAAATATTTATTGTCTATTAAGCTGAACCATATGACAATGCGGATATTTGACCATTTTTGACGTAATAAATGGCAATGCCATATGACTCAACCCAATACTATCAGCTCACACTCTGCAATTAGTGTAAACAAAAGTCAATAATAAAAACCCACTTCCGAATATCCAAGTGAAGCCTCTGTTGAACCCTGCCCAGATCTAGGGAAATCCCATTCACTCATAGGTTGGATTAGTCCAGTGCAGTCTGCCAGGTAGTCAATCAAGAAATATTAACCACTGTTGTAAAAGAAACTTGGCCCATAATTTAACAGCAGCTTGTGGAAATGGACCATATAAATAGCCATTTTCCCTTTTCTGGCAACAGAGTAGTAAAGACAAGCTGTTAAAAGATCTTGCCAATTTCATTCTGATGCACTTTCCCTGGCAGGGAAGAGGGTAGAATGTTACAATAAAGATGAGTTTAGATGAGGCCCTGGAGGGGTCAATGCAAGAGATACTACGGACAGTAGGAGAGAAAGGATGGAAAAGGAAGAGGTAAAGACACTAGTCACAGGGAGAGAAGCTGCAAAAGAGAACAATAAAATGAATGATTCTTCTAAAATGTTCATTTGTATAATTTAGCTCCCCTCCCCTCCAAAAAAATTCTTCTCCAATTTTCAAGAAAACTAAAGCTAAAATAAATCAGGACTTTTAAATGTCTGTAATTTTCTTTGAATAAAACTGCTTTATAATATTTTTAACCATCTGCTTAAAATCACATTTCCATTTTGCACAGATCGTTAAAATAGAATTTACTTTGTTTAATCTCATATTCATAACTTCCAAACACCCACACATAACAGTCTTCTCATCAGAGTTACTATTTTCTGATTGAAATCCTACTACGACTTCCCATGTGGCTGCTGCACAATATAAGCAGAATATGAATATTCAACGAGCCCATTCTGATGAAAGTATTAAATCCCATCACTTAGACAAAAGAAAAAAAAAAAGGTATTGTTACTCAGAGGAAAACAGCCAAAGTTAGGCGAAAAATGGCAGCTTCAATTCAGTTGTCAGATTCAGAGATGGATTAATATGTAGAGCAAATGCTCATAAAAAGGTTGACTGTACCGAGAAATACATGCATCTCTAATGCTTATATTTTAGGAAATGAACGATAGACTCCTCCCCTTCTTGCCATTATACTTTGGCAGCAGACATTTTAAGACTGCCTAATTTTGTCTCGTCTTCTACAGAGAAACAAGTCTGCATACAGTTATTCCTCATTTTAGATATAGATATGCTCCTGGTGAGTATACCAGGGAAGTGGAAGGTTGGTAAATGGAATCTTATTTAAATATAATGGAGACCCTTGCTATTTAAAAGAATCTCAAGGTATAGCGTTTTGTAAATCAAAGAATATTTTTGGAAAACAATTATCATCTGCCCTAATTTTTTAATATAAAATTGAATTTTTATGTAGTACGCCTTTCTTTAAAGCAGTGGTTCTCAAACCAATTGGAACCAGTGTTGCCTTTAAACTTTTAAAAATTTATTTATTTAAAAAAATTATTTATTTTTTGAGCAGTTTTAGGATTACAGAGGGCAGAAAGCACAGAGAGCACTGGTATACTCCCTCACCCCTGCCACTTCCCCTTTATTAACACTTCCCTTATTATTAACATTTTGCATTTGTGTGGTACCTTTGTTACCATTGACTAGCCAATATTGATATATTATTATTAGCTAAAATCCATAGTTCACATTAGGGTTCACTCTTTGTGTTGTACATTCCATGGGTTTTGACAAATATATAATGACTGCATTCACTAACATAGTAGCATACAGAATAGTTTTACTACCCTAATTGTCTCTTTTTTATAATAAATATTTTTGTAACACCTCACTTAACTATCCTAAAAGAAAATAAAATTTACCCACACTCATATTTTTCTTTATGCAGTCAGTGTATTATCCTACCTGTAAAATGAAGGAGAAATAAAAACAAAGTAAATCATAATGAAGTGATATAAATTTCAATATGTAAATACTTGGACCCAACTACACGAGAGGGATTGAAGTAGTCAGATAAATTTAGATGTAAGAGAAGTAATAAGACCAGAAGATATTCCATACAAGATGTACAAACTTCATGTCAATTATATCTCAATAAAGCTAGGAAAAAAGATTTACAAGTCAATGAATACAAGTCAAAAGTATGCATGAATGTTAGAATAAAAACTAGCTTACTCAATATATATAAAAAAATACTGTGTGTTTAACAAGTAAAATGGAGTAAGACTAAAGTTTCAGATAACTTAAATCAATATTTCACATATATGAACGCCTGGTGGGATAATTCTTCATTGGTAGGAGACTGAGCTGGGCATTGTAGGACATCCAGCCTTGGACCTGTTCACTAAATGTTAACATCATCTCTCCTCTCTGAATATGGAGACAAATCAACTCCTGACATGTCCAGAAGCTTCCTATGCATCAATTCAGCTTCTACTGAGAACCACTCTCTTAAAAATCTAATGCGATTATAGGACCTGGTATCACTATTGTCTCCTTGGGGCTTTTCTTCTGGAAAACTTTTCCTGCCTCATCTTCTGAATTTTCCTTAAAAGAACTCAGAATTAGATGCATGTCTGAAGGCAGGCATTCTTGACTGTGAGGAACTTTCACCCCAAGAGGTGTAATATGATCTGTTCTTGGGGTTTGGAAAGATATTATAATGTCTATATTCTTTTAAAATTTCCTTTTTTGTGCATGTTATATTTTGTAAAGTCTTACTACAGTAGTATATGTATATAATTTATTAAAAATAAACAGATATTGAAGTTGAATGCTCAAATATTTTTACTGATGGGGTTAATAATAAAAAAAAAGTTTGCAGATCCCTATCTATAAATACAGTCAGATACAAAGTAGCAGATAGCACTTGTCTTTAACTTTGGTCATATCTGACATCCTTTCAGAATCCTGAAGTACTAACAGTGATCCTTACCTATTACTTGGTTAAGGTGCATTTGGGACAGACCTAGGATCCTTCACGATTAGCCTTCATGGCAATACAGCTTCATCTCTTACCATACCCCATCCCTTCCCTTGCTTCAGCTGCACTCCACCTCTCACTGCAGTTCAGATGCATTTTGTCTCTCTCACACCTTCACACTTCTGCACACGCTGTTCCTTTGCTTGAAACTGTTGGGGAGGAAAACTTTTCCTCCACCCTCTTAGGTTCAATTTCTGAGGGCCTGTGAATTAAACTGACGTAAGGCAGATTGATAGGAGAAATAAGGTGTATTTGTATGCCTACAGAGACTAACAAAAGAAGTAGCTAGCTTGCTAAATGGTTAAAGTGAGAGGCTTATATACCTAACTTAGTAGGGGAAAAAAGAGGGAAGAACAGCCTTCTATAGAAAGAACAAATAAATTTCTTTAGGAAAGACAAATGGGTTTTTAGAAGAACAAACAAGAGATGAAAAAGTCTGTGATAATGTTTGGTTAGGCAGGTGAGAGTGGTCTTTCTATCTTCTTCATGGCCATGAAACCCCCTGGAGAGGGGATTTATGGCAGCCTCGTTTCCCAGAAGTTTCTGCTTTTAGGCAGATAAGTGAGGCTCCAAGAAGGCTTCTTTCTGCATCTGTTGAATTTCAAATGTTTTCAGCTTAAAATAATCTTCATATCAACTCTGGGGTTGTGAGTGGGTCGCCATAGAATACACACAGTCATACACACATGAGCACACTGTACCTGCCCCTCTCCCATCCTTTGCCTGGCTAACATCTCAACCTTCATAACTCACCTAGAGCATCATCCTAGAAAAACCTTCCCCCCAACACCTTCTCCCAGGCCACATTAAGTCCCCTTCTCATGTCCCCGCACCTCACCCTGAACCAGCACCTTGTGCTTTCTTTGGGCAGAGCACTTACCACTCTATGTTCTGATTTATCTATTTGTCTGATCACCCTTCTGATCTGTATGGTAATGGAGCATGCTTGAATACTGTTCCTGGCATATAGTAGATGCTCAATAAATGTCTGTTGAAAAACGTGAATGAATAATGACATCATTTGACAAATTGCATAATTTGGACATTGTGTTGCTCTTCAGTGGAAATTCCTTGTATCTGAGGATCTTCCTTCATTAATTTTGATGAAGTCAAATTATCAAAATGAAGAATGATGAATGAAAATAAAAGATGGAGCTATGACACCAAGAATGAAAGTAAGAAGATTGCGTTTTAGCTGAGACACCTTTAGGTGAAGTCTCTGAGAGTAAGATCTGCTAAGTTTGAGGCAACCACGGTGTAATGGAAAGAGCCCTGGATTTAGAGGAGACCTGGGCTTGGGTTCCAGTTCTGTTGGTTTGACCTTTCTGACCTTTTGTTTTCTTGCTTATGAAATGATGGAAAGAATATGTAATTTAAGAGCTGGAGAGAGAGAATGTATTTGAAATGACGTCATAAACTCTAGAGCTCTGTACAAAGTGTGAAGTGACCTGTGAAGGCAGCCCAGGAGAACCTGACTTAATCAGAGACAGAGATTCCAGTGTGTTCAGACAGTGGGAGCATCTCCTGTGGGGGAACATGGTGGGACATCAAGACCTCCAGCCATCCACTCGGGCTGGGAATGAACTCTTCAATTTCAAACTGGGTTCACTGGCTTCCTGGAAACACCAGCTGAGTTGCATAAACCCAGGGCAGCCTATCTGGGTGGAATTGGGGTTCCTAGATCCACTTGTTTACCCAGTTTGGGCGGAGCAATAACCTGTGGATTAGTACTACGGATCACCGTGGGGTACAAGGAGGCAGAACAAGTAACTGTCCAAGTGGTGTGACTCGGGGGAACCCCCGGGAAGCTCTCTGGCCAAAATGGCTTCCCTACTGGCCTCTCCCCAGTGCTTGAAATTCCTATATTACTCCATCTCTTTGATGGGGTCTGGCAGTCCATTTGGAATAAGAAAACTGTGACTAGAGTCTGTTATTATTAACTAAGTCTCCACAGAGATCTTTGTTTTCCTTCCCACAACAGCAATAACAATAGCAACAACAGCAACAATACCAACAACAGCAACAACACAGCAGCAGCAGCAGCAACAACAGCAACAACAGCAACAGCAACAACAGCAGCAGCAACAACAGCAACAGCAACAACAGCAGCAGCAACAACAGCAACAGCAGCAACAACAGCAGCAGCAAAAGCAGCAGCAACAACAGCAACAGCAACAGCAGCAACAACAGCAGCAACAGCAACAACAGCAGCAGCAAAAGCAGCAGCAGCAACAGCAGCAGCAACAACAGCAACAGCAGCAGCAACAACAGCAACAACAGCAGCAACAGCAGCAGCAACAACAGCAACAGCAGCAACAACAGCAACAGCAGCAACAACAGCAACAGCTACAGCAACAACAGCAGCAGGAACAACAGCAGCAGCAGCAGCAACAACAGCAGCAACAACAGCAGCAACAGCAACAACAGCAACAGCAGCAGAAACAACAACAGCAACAGCAACAACAGCAGGGAACACTCGTTCAGACTTGTAATAGTGCAGCTCCAAGCAGTTTACATGCATAACTCATTTAATCCTCGTCACAGCCTTGTGGGCTTGGTGCTATCATTATCAGCCCCATTTTATAGAGGAGGGTATTAAGACACAGAGGGTGACAAGTTTTGTTTTGTTTAATATTTACTTATTTATTTTTGGCTGTGTTAGATCTTAGTTGCGGCACGCGGGAACTTTTCACAGGGGCATGCAGGCTCTCTGTTGTGGTGTGCAGGCTTCTCTCTAGTTGTGGCGCCCAGGCTCCAGAGCATGTGGGCTCAGTAGTTGCAGTGCGTGGGCTCAGTAGTTGTGGTGCACAGGCTTAGTTGCTCCGCAGCGTGTGGGATCTTAGTTCCCAGGATTGAACCTGTGTCCCCTGCATTGGAAGGTGGATTCTTAACCACTGGACCACCAGGGAAGTCTCAAGGGTGACAAGTCTTTCCCAAGGACATATAGCTAGTAAGTAGCAAAGCTGGAATCAGAATCAGGGCAGTCTAGCTCCAGAGTCTAATACTTAACCACTAAGCTGTTGCCTATATATTTGTGGCAATGGAACACAGTATGCAACAGTTTCCTAGTTCCCTGTTAAAAACTGGTCCCCAATCCCCACTTTTATTGGAGAGATTGTGTTTGCTTTCTTTTTAATGTTAATATTATAGAATAGGGGGAAATAACCCTCCCCTCAGTGCTCCCAGGGAAATAGTGATTAGATGTCATGATTTAGCCCATAAAGTCTCCTCTGAAGAAAGCAAAAAAGAGGCCAAACCTCTCTTCCCCTTCCCCCCAAAACACTTTGCTCTCTTTTCAGTGGTCACCCACTTGTGTGGACAGAAACTCAGGGGCAGGTAGAAGATGGCCCCTGTCTCATCTGCCCCCAAAGACCCGTGAATGGAGCCAGTTCTGAGCCCTGGGCCATTTATATTATTGAAGGCAGAGGGCGAGGGAGAGCCAGGAATATCCAGGATTCTTGGTGGTCTTGTTTCAAGAAATAAAAAGAAGCTAAAGACTTTGGGCTAGTCTCTGCCTTTTCGTGTCCCTTAATTTCTATCTAATTGTAATTGAAAAACATCAAAATAAAGTGGCTCTGCAGGGGAAGGCACGCCTAAATCTGGCAGATTCTGAAATACTTGGTCCTTGTATTAGTTAGGGTTCTCCAAAGAAACAGAGCCAAAGTATGTGTATTAAAAGGTACTTATTATGAAGGATCAGCTCATGTGATTATGAAGGCTGAGAAGGCCCATGATGTGCTGTCTGCAAGCTGGAGACCCAGGAAAGCCATGGTATGGTTCTAGTCCAAACCCAATGGCCTGAGGACCAAAGGAGCAAATGATTTAAGTCCCAATCTGAGTCCAAAGGCCCAAGAACCAGGAGTGCCAACTTCTGAGGACAGGAGTAGAGGGATGTCCCAATTAAGCAGAGGGAGCAAACTCACCATTCCGTACCAGGCCAGATCTGGAATGCAGCCTTTTGCTTGGGAGAGCAGCTATGGGAGGACTTTGGCTGTGATGTAGAATTCCATTGCATGTGTTCTTTGCCGACTGCCTCTTAAAATTACATTTAAGAAGTGCAATCCTGTAGCTGCAGGTTCCTGTAGTCTGTGCAGTTTCATTAGTTTTCTACTGAATGACTACACCATATTTTATTTCTCTGTTCTCCTGTTGATGGACATTTATGCTGTTGGACAATTTTTTGCTGTTATAAATAATGTTGCTATGAATATTTTTGAATTTGTTTCCCAATGCACACGTGCAAGTTTCTTATAGGTTGATGGGTTGATAGCCCACTGGGATAATGAGTTTAAATGTGCAGCCAGGTTTTCAACTTAGGGAATAGAATTGCCGGATTGCAGGGTATATGCATCGTTAACTTTATTATATGTGCTAAATTGCTCTCCAATGTGGTTTTACCAGTTTAAACTCTTCCAGCAGCGCATGAAGGTACCCATTTTCCAACAAACTCAAATTTTACATTAAAATTTTTGCCAATATGATGAGTCTAAAATGCTGTCTCCTTTTTATTTCAATTTGCATTTCCCTGATTACTGGCAAGGATGAACATGTTTACATATGTTTATTGGCCATTTGTCTTTCCTCTTCCTTGAATTGTCTGGAAAATGTAAAACAATATAGGAGACAGTCCCCATTTGCACAGGACATGCTGCATGTGAAAACATAATTGGACCCCGATAGGCCTTGATGGTTATTTAAGTAGGATTTATTCAATTTAAGTAAACTTAAGTGAAATTTATGAGGAACTAATAAATTTATTACATTTAATAAAATATAAGTAATCATATTTGTCTTTTCACATTAAAAAGAATGAAAAACTACTAAAGTTCTGAGAAACTTGAACACTGATTTTTTTTTTTTTTTTAGAAGATGTTGGGGGTAGGAGTTTATTAATTAATTTATTTACTTTTGCTGTGTTGGGTCTTCGTTTCTGTGCCAGGGCTTTCTCTAGTTGTGGCAAGCGGAGGCCACTCTTCATCGCGGTGCGTGGGCCTCTCACTATCGTGGCCTCTCTTGCTGCGGAGCACAAGCTCCAGAAACGGAGGCTCAGTAGTTGTGGCCCACGGGCCTAGCTGCTCCGTGGCATGTGGGATCCTCCCAGACCAGGGCTCGAACCCATGTCCCCTGCATTAGCAGGCAGATTCTCAACCACTGTGCCACCAGGGAAGCCCTTGAACACTGATTTTTGACAAAAATTTCCTACTCTTTAGATTTCTGATTGTACAGTCAGACTTCAATAACACAAACCCATTTTTCATTAAATGAACACATTCTAGATTCTAATCATTTCACGTAAAAAGAATGGAATGCTTCTAACAATAAGGATATAATCTTAATTTTTAGGTTGTAAAGGAAAGGGACTTGACAGATAATCATGCCTGGGCACTGGTGGCTGGGTGTTCTGCTCAGTGGTTCCGAAGCTTCAGTGTGGGATACAGTCGCTCACTCCAAAGACTTATTTGTCCAAATACCAACAGCCCTCCTTTATCCAGTCCCAGAGTCTCCTAAGGCTCCTTAGCTCAGAAATATCCGAAGCAGTCAGAAAAACCATGATGCTATTTGTGGTTTTAGATCGCCCTCTTCTGGCCAAAGCCTAAACTTGCACCGTGAAAGTAATTCACTTTCCACTGCATACTGTAATTATTGATAAAATGTTTCTCTATTTCTACTTTTGTAACCTAAACTTCCCCAAATACATATAACATGTAAAGATTCATAATGAACATATTTTATCTATCTATTATCTATTTTCCTGTCTACCGTCTAATCCAACTGTCACAGGCAGATAGATACAGATAGTAGGTGATAGAAAAAAGGAAAACAAACAAGGCTAAGTCTTTATGACATGGAAATCCCCTCAATAAGGTATTTTAAAGTGTTATCAATTGATAATTTACCCTTGACCTTGATGTATTTACTTATATTCCATTTATTCTGTACCTTTTAATCCTGATATTTATCTAGTTCTCTGAAGTGATTTTTTCCTCCTGAAAGTGAAGTTGACTAAGCCCAAATCACAAAATTTATTATATCAGCCCATGTTTCTTTCCTTTCCTTTCCTTTCCATTTATCCCTCCACTCCTTCCTACCATTCCTCCTTTTTTCCCTCCTTAAAAAAAATCTCTTATAATTGCTTAAATGAATTTTAGTGCAATGCAAGGAATATTGGGGAACCCCAATATGGGGAAGATGATAGTCATCCATAATATATTCAGAGGGTTTCTCTATTTTTTATAATTGAAATATAGTTAATTTACAATGTTGGGTTAGTTTCAGGTATATAGAGAAGTGATTCAGATATGTGTGTGTGTATTCTTTTTCAGATTCTTTTTCATTATAGGTTATTAGAAGATATTGAATATAATTCTCTGTGCTATAAAGTACATCCTTGTTGTTTACCTATTTTATACATAGTAGTGTGTATATGTTAATCCCAAACTAATTTATCCCTCCCTCCCCTCTTTCCCCTTTGGTAACCATAAATCTGTTTTCTATGAGTCTACATCTTTTGTAAATAAATTCATTTGTATCATTTTTTGTGATATCATATGATATCACATATGATATTTGTCTTTCTCTGTCTTACTTCACTCAATATGATAATCTCTAGGTCCATCCATGTTGCTGCAAATGACACTATTTCACTTCCTTTTTATGGCTGAGTAATATTCCATTGTGTGTGTGTGTGTGTGTGTGTGTGTGTGTGTGTGTGTGTGTGTATACCACATCTTTATCTATTCATTTGTCAATGGATATTTAAGTTGCTTCCATGTCCTGGTTATTGCAAATAGTGCTGCTATGAACATTAGGGTGCATGTATCTTTTCAAATTAGAGTTTTCGCTGGATATATGCCCAGCAGTGGAATTGCAGGATCATATGTAACTCTATTTTTAGTTTTTTAAGGAACCTTCATACTGTTCTCCATAGTGGCTGCACCAATTTACATTCTCACTAACAGTGTAGGAGGGTTCCCTTTTCTCCACACCCTCTCCAGCATTTGTTATTTGTAGACTTTAATGATGGCCATTCTGACTGGTGTGAGGTGATACCTCACTGTAGTTTTGATTTGCATTTCTCTCATAATCAGTGATATTGAGCATCTTTTCATGTGCCTGTTGGCCATCTGTATGCCTTCTTTGGAGAAATGTCTATTTAGGTCTCCTGCCCATTTTTTGATTTTTTTTTTTGATATTAAGCTGTATGAGCTGTTTGTATATTTTGGAAATTAAGCTCTTGTTGGTAGCATCATTTGCAAATATTTTCTCCCAGTCCGTAGGTTGTAATTTCATTATGTTTATGGTTTCCCTTGCTGTGCAAAAGCATTTAAGTTTAATAAGGTCCCATTTGTTTATTTTTGCTTTTGTTTCCTTTGCTTTAGGAGGTGGATACAAAAAAATATTGCTGTGATTTATGTCAAAGAGTGTTCTGCCCATGTTTTCCTCTTGGAATTTTATAGTATCTTGTCTTATATTTAGGTCTTTAATCCATTTTGAGTTTATTTTTGTATGTGGTGTTAGAGAGTATTCTAATTTCATTCTTTTACCTGTAGCTGTCCAGTTTTCCCAGAATCACTTATCGAAGAGGCTGTCTTTTCTCCATTGTATATTTTTGGCTCCTTTGTCATAGATTAATTGACCATAAGTGCATGAGTTTATTTCTGCACTGTTTATCCTATTCCATTGATCTATATGTCTGATTTTGTGCTAGTACCACACTGTTTTGATTACTGTAGCTTTGTAGTATAGTCCTAGGTCAGGGAGCATGGTTCCTCTATTATTTTTGTTACTCATTAAGTTGAGGTAAGGTTTTGTTGGATTTACTTTTAATTAATTCGTTTGTTTATTCATTTGGAAATAATTGCATATGATGAAAAATTTATGCAATACCAAAATGTATACAGTGAGAAAAGTCTTTCACTTGTCAGCTTTCCTGCTGGGGGAGCAATCTCTAATGTCAATTCCACAACACATGTATTTTATAAGAGAAACCCTCTGCACATGCTTAACAAAATAAAGAAGAATTTCAGGGTGATGACATATTACGTTCCTCATTTAATAAGAGAAAAAAGCATATGCCCTCAAATGCCCTTCTGGCATTTTCTACTAATCCTTCCTACACACACTTTGAGTGGTTCTTCAAGTGGGTAGGAACCCAGCAACCTCATCGCCTGGGAAACTGTTAGAAATGCAAATTCTCAGCCCTCTCCCAGACCTACTGAATCAGAAACTCTGGGGGTGTTTTCCCAAACTCTTCAGGTGATTCTGATGTTTGCTAAAGTTTGAGAACAATGGCATCAGAATATCAATGCCTGAGCCCCACCCCAGACTACTGAACAGAATCACAAAGGTGGGTAGTTTAAATTTTCCTCAGGTAATCCTAACGTACAGCTAGTATTAAGAACTTGGCCTTGCTTAACTGAAGACATCCTGAGTTTCACCTCACCTCAAGCTTTTCTGATTCTTTACCTTTTCATCCTGTTATCATCTGCCTTGGGTGCGCAGTCTTCACTCCCATTTTACAGATAAGAAAGCTGAGAGTCAAAGAGATTGAGTTACTTATTCCAGAAAAGTAACTAGATATTGGTAGAGCTAGGTCTCAAAATCAATGTCCTTGGAATCCCTTGTCAGCGCATTTTCTGTTTGTCATGCTGCCAGCTCTAGTTAATTTGTACATGTTTTCTAAGAGGCTGTAAGCATTTAAGTGACTTATAAATGTCAGGAGATGACATCTAAATGTAGGGTGAATGAGTGAATGAATACAGGCCCTCTGCTGCTTCAAGTGGGTAAGAGTTCAACCATTTATCACAGACATGCTGATCATGCTGTAAGTCAATCACTGAGCAACTAAACAATGGAAAACCAAAGCTACCAAGTATTCAGAAAAGATGGGGTTAATGGATTTGATGTATAATTACAACATCTGGCATTTCACACTTTTTTGAATGGATTTGAATCTCTAACACTATAGTGTTTCTAAGAGACTTCTCATAATTACCTGTAGGTGCTGTCAATTTTAATTGGCTGTGTCCATCCTGGGTCTTCCTGCCAATTACTTCCATTTTTTTTTTTATCTATAAAAAAGAACAATTGGTCCTGTTTTTATTCGCATCAAAGACATGACTTTGGGATGGAGGAAGACTCCTCTAAACATGAAAAACTTACCCTTTTACTCCATAAATATAGCAAACATTCAGCTTAGAGTTTTCTTTCTAGTCTAATCCAAAAGTTGCTCCTTTTTTGAATTTGCATCACTTAGTTCACTTAAATAAAAAACAGATTTCAAGATTGTGGATTTGTAGGACCCAGGTAGGGTATCGTGGTTGAGCGTAAGCTCTGGAGCCCAACTTTCTGTGTCTGAGTCCAGCTCTTCCAGGTAATCATGGTGAACTTTCGGGCAGGACATGTAGGTCTGTCAAGCATTGCAAGACCTGATTACTAATGAGATTTATGGGCCATTTATCTTTTTCTTTGGGGCTAATACCATTTCTTTGCCCATTTTTCTATTAGATTTTTTTTTCTTTTGAATCACAGTTATTCATATATTCTAAATCCCAATCCTTTGTCAGTTATATTATTCACTACATATAACTTCTATTTGTAGATTTTCTTTTGTCCTCTCCTTATGGTGCCTTTTGATAACTGTAAAATTTATCAACTTTAAAAGAAATGGCTTCTGTTTATTGTATCATTTTAGATGAATCCTTCCCTTTCCTGAATTTAGAAAGTTATTTTTCCTATATTTCTAAAGAGTATGTATTGGTTAATAATTTTGCTTTTTCATACTTTCATCTTTAATCCACCTGGAATTTATTTTTGCATATGCTGTGAGATATAGTTTAATTTCATTTTTTCCCATGGGGATAGTCATCCCAAAACTACTTATTGAAAAGTACATTGTTTCCAATGATCTACAATGTCCCTATGTCACATAAGTTTGCATACCTTTCACTTCTTATTCATTCTTGCCTTGGCTACTCTTGATCTTTTACTGTTTTGAACAATGTCTCTCAATTTGGTTCTTTTTAATGTTTCTTCAGGATTAGATTCTGGGGATACATTTTTACCAGGACTACTGCAGAAATGATATGTCCTCAATGCATCCTTTCAGGAAGCACATGATATTTATTTCTCCTGTTACTGATAATATAAATATGATCACTTGGTTAAGTTGCTGTTTATCAGGTTTCTCAACTATAAACTACTATTTTTTCCCCTTGTAATTACTTTGAGAATATGTAAGTCTCCTGTTTCTTACCAGACTTTCACCCACTAGATTTAGAAGGACTGGTCTAACCTATGAGGGAAGAGTGATTATCTTTTGTTTCATAGCAATGCATATGTCAGACTATAAGAAGGGGAACCATCAGTGAAAGCCAAATGTACTAGTCAGGATGGGCTAGGTTATGCTTCTACAACAAACAACCCTCAAATCTCAGCAGCTTAACATAACAAAAGTTGATCTATTTTGTTCTCCATGTTCCTTTGGTTGTCAGGGGGTTTCTGCTCACTCGGGGACACCGTCTGACTGAGGTTCATCTTGACAAAGGCTTTCATAACTGCTGAGGTAGAAAAAGGTAACAAGGTCAGTTGTGCATTGTCTCTTAAAGCTTCTACCTGGAAGTGAAACATCACCTCTACTACACGTCACTGACCAAAGTAAACCTTCAAGTGGGGGCAGTGAGTACAATCCTATAATGTGCTCAGGAGAGTAGAACTGGAATGGTTGAACAGGCCCCAGGACTCAACACTATATATCCCAGAGTTCAGGTTTTAGCTAAATAGATTGCAGTAAATTGAACTGTTCTCCCCCATTTTTTCTCTCTTTTGGGAGGCAAAATGTGTTGATATACTCCTCCCTCCTCCCCACCCTCCCTGACTTCAGGCTTGGTCCTATGACTGCTCTGACCAATGGAACATGAGCAGAGTGACAGGATTTCAGCTCTGGGCAGAAGTTTCAAAATGTAGGGCAGGGGACTTCCCTAGTGCCCCAGTGATTAAGAATCCACCTTCCAGGGTCTTCCTTGGTGGCACAATGGTTAAGAATCCTCCTGCTAATGCAGGGGACACAGGTTCAAGCCCTGGTCTGGGAAGATCCCACATGCTGCAGAGCAACTAAGCCCGTGTGCCACAACTACTGAGCCTGCACTCTAGAGCGTGCAAGGCACAACTACTGAGCCCACATGCCACAACTACTGAAGCCCACGCGCTTAGAGCCCATGCTCTGCAACAAGAGAAGCCACTGTAATGAGAAGCCAGCGCACTGCAACGAGGAGTAGCCCCCGCTCACCACAACTAGAGAAAGCCCGCACATAGCAACAAAGACCCAACACAACCAAAAACAAATAAATTAAAAAAAAAAAAAAAAGAATCCACCTTCCAATGCAGGGGACGCGGGTTCGATTCCTGGTGGGGGAACTAAGATCCCACGTGCTGCGTAGCAAGTAAGCCTGTGTGCCACAACTACTGAGCCCGCATGCTCTGGAGCCTGTGCATCACGAGAGCCCATGTGCCGTAACGAAAGATCCCACGTGCTGCAATGAAGATCCCGTGGGCCGTAACTAAGACTCAATGCAGCCAAATAAAATAAAGAAATAAAAAAAAAACAAAAAAAAATCAACCTTCAAACTAAACTAAACTAAACTAAACTAAAATCTAGGGCACAATTCATCCCAGTGTGTGGAAGTAATCGCCCCTTTGCTATGGACTGAATGTTTGTGTCCCCCCCTCCCGCTCCAAATTTATATGCTGAAGCCCTAACCCTCAATGTGATGGTATTTGGAGGTGAGACCTTTGGGAATAATTAAGTTTAGATGAAGTCATGAAAGCAGGGCTCTCATGATAGGATTAGTGTCCTTATAAGAAGAGGAGGAGACTGGAGCTTACTCTCTCTCTGCCATGCAGGGACACAGTGAGATGGTGGCCATCTGTAAGCCAGGAAGAGAGCTCTCACCAGAAGTTGACCATGCTGGCAACCTGATCTTGGACATCTAGCCTCCAGAATTGTGAGACATAAATTTCTATTGTTTAAGCCACCCATTTTATGGTATTTTGCTATGGCAGCCCAAGATGATTAAAATACCCTTCCTCTTCTCACCCTCTACCATGAGAATACCCCAGAGAAAGGCCACTCCTTTATCTTCCATGGGTTCTGGAAAGGGAAGACACGTAGAACCAAGCTGAGCACAGCCCATCTGAGTCCATCAAAGTTGAAGCTGACCTGTAACCCCAAAGAAATATGAAGAAGAAATAAATATTTTTCTTCTTGTAAGCCACTAAGATTTGAGGTTGGTTGTTATCTAGGGTGATGGGAGTGAGACACTCTTTTTGAGTGCAAAATTCACAGGGTTTCAAACAACTCAGTAATCAAGATGAGTGATATTTTTATGCAGTGTTTTCAAAAAGGTCACAATTAATGCAAAAAGAATCCATGATGAACAAAATATCAAAAGTTTGAATAAAGACAAGATCAAAAGTGCAACCTGGCCAAAGCTCACTAAAGGAAAGAGTTTTGATGCAATGAAAACCCAAGTGGAGTTTCAGCAAATGGTAATGGACAGAAAACTGGTAAGACATAATATATAAAATGTCAACATCAGTTAGAAACATGTTTCTGAGTTAATGATCCATTATCATATTTCCTGCTTTGTTTTTAGTGAGTTTTAAAAAGCTTTAAACAAATCAAACCTTTTAAACAACAGATTGCAAAAGAAGAGCAAAGCAAGAAGAGAAAAAACAAACAAGGGACACATTAGGAATCTAGGCCCAAACTCTACCTCCCTGGAAAGGATTAGGAGCCAATATGGAGGGGAAGGGTGGTATAGGGATGCCCCTCCCCAGCCTGGCAGGGGGAATTCCTTTCATGCTATATGTTTTTCAAAAACAAGGCTTCTGGACACAAATATAATTCAAAAAGATACATGCACCCCTATGTTTGTAGCAGCACTATCCACAATAGCTGAGATGGGGAAGCAACCTAAATGTCCATCGACAGATGAATGGATAAAGATGTGGTACATATATACAATGGAATACTCCTCATCCATTAAAAAGAACGAAATAATGCCATCTGCAGCAACATGAATGGAACTAGAGATTATCATACTAAGTGAAGTCCAAGAGAAAGAGAAAGTACCATATGATATCACTTATATGTGGAATCTGAAACACGACACAAATTAACATATCTATGAAACAGAAACAGACTCACAGACATAGAGAACAGACTTGTCGTTGCCAAGGGGTGGCGGTGGGAGAGGGATGGAGTGGGAATTTGGGGTTAGCAGATGCAAACTATTATGTGCAGAATGGATAAACAACAAGGTCCGACTATATAGGACAGGAAACTATACTCAATATTCTATGATAAACCATAATGGAAAAGAATATATACAAAAAAAGAAAAAATATGAATCACTTTGCTGTATAGCATAAATTAACACATTGTAAATCAACTATATTTCAATAAAAAAATTAAAAACAAAACAAAAAAACAAGGCTTCACTGTAGGCATACCCAGGTACACTATGTATACCCATAGTATGCATAGTATATGTTACAAAATATCTAATGTATGAATGTATGCTACTGCCTGGCTACTTTCTGAGTTGGAAAATTCTCTGGTACTGACAGACAAGCAACCAGAAATAGAGGAGTCCCATTCCAACATTGGCCTTAGACTGTATTTCTGGGTTAGTGAAGCTTTGAATTCAGATCTTGATAGGTTCTGGAGCTTGAGACTTTACAGACTCAACTTTGTCATGCAAACCTCCAGAACTATGTAGGGAGACTTCCATCTAACTCTAGAGGCAACAGATAGCTTAGAGTTTGCCTCTAGGTAAGTTACCAACAAACTCCATGTGGTAAGAAGGGATGTTGATGGATATTGGCAAATTTCTTTTGATATGATTCACTTGTGTCTTGCTCCATGGTCTTGACATTCCAAAGGTTTTGTTGGCAACAAATACACCAATGCAGAAAGCACTCTTTGAAAGGATTATGGGCAATAATAGCAAGTACCACATTAAGAGAAAGATGGTCTAGTCCTGTTCGTAAAATTTAGTACAGAGACTCCTTTAACTTAGTCAAAGGAGAATTCTGTTACAACCTTGGACCTGGCATGCACTTCTGTTCAAGGCAAAGGCAAAATGGGGGCTCTGAAAGATGAAGCATCTTGTCATTGTTTTGGGTAGGCTCTTTTGGTTTGGAAGTCAGCTCAAAGTAATCAGGGGCAAGGAGGGATGAAAGTTGAAGAAAGGAGATAATTCTGAGGATATACAATGGGGAAATAAAAAAGCAATCTCGAAGTTCATGGGAGCGGGAACTGAGAACCCATCAGGAAACATCGCAACAGCTCTGGGGTCAGATTTCTCTCTCCTTGAGCTTGTTCTCAGCATCTCTGCTTCCCTCATAGCCCCGACACTAGTTTATATAGCTTGTATTCCACTGCGTCCTTTCCATTTCTGCTCCCGTAGCTGACTCCCAGTTTCTCAGTATTTCCTAGTCCAAAAAGGTCTTGAACTAGCTGTTTGCCTCAGTTATTATTCTTATTTTTTGGTATCAACGTCCAGGGTCATCAGGAAGCCTATTAAAAGGGTGCCCTTGAATAAAGTGCCCATAGCTGTCACCTGAAGTGTGGGACAAAGAGGAGAGACACATGGTATAAAATGGCTCCCTGTGTGCAGTTCTTTTAGCAGGCGCTATAGGAGGGGAAGTTTCCTCAGAACTGGATAGGGTTGTGGCAGGCACCATGACGATTCTCCAATATGGTGCAAAGATGAGGTTCTTTATATCGAGGCTGCCAGACCTTCTGGTGATGTGGACACCCCTGTGGGAGCTCCAGGTATAAGAAAGTGTGGGTAGTTTACACTTGTTCAGTATCTATGGCCATTCATATAATGAGACAAAAAGCTCCTGGAAGGAATGATGATGTTAATTCCCTGATTTCACAGGAGTTAAGCCATAGGATTCCTGAGTAAATAAGAAGCCAGGCAAAGCAACTGATTGAGCCCAAAGTCGCCTGTATCCTTTCAGGAGCCCAAGGTCCTGAAGATACAAGACCACTCTCTCAGCCTTAAATCAAAGCCGCTGCTCCCCGAGGGCATGAGACAGCCTTTGCACCAAGCACTCTCCTTTGAGTTGGCTAGTCCTACTCCATACTTCAATGACAACTTCTGTTGAGTTTAGATACTAATTTTCTGGCTCTTGACTGCCCCCAGTCCATGTTTTGTATGGATTATGACCAAATTCTGTATCTAGGCACCTACCTCAACATATGTGATCCAACAAAACTTGAGTAATCTAAAAGTCTAACTCTGTAAGATTTGTCCGCATACATTCCTATCATGACATGATTACTCCACAATTGTGGAAATGATCATGTGTTAAAATATTTAAATTTAACCCTATTATTAACTAGTAAGGAATGAAAAATGAATTGGAAGTTATTACAATTATTGAATACTTTACATATTATTTCATTTCATATTTACAACCAACCCTATGAGGTACCATTATCTCCGTTCTACATGGAAAGGAACCAAGACTCGGAACAATGAGGTGGCTCTGCTCAAGGTCCCCAGATAGTAGGTGCAGCAGTAAGGTTTTTTGTTTTTTTTTTTTTTTTAATATTTTATTTTATTTTATTTTTATTTTATTTTTTATTTATTTATTTTTTTTGGCGGTACACGGCCTCTCACTGCTGTGGCCTCTCCTGCTGCAGAGCACAGGCTCCGGACGCGCAGGCTCCGGACGCGCAGGCTCAGCGGCCATGGCTCACGGGCCCAGCTGCTCCGCGGCATGTGGGATCTTCCCGGACCGGGGCACGAACCCGCGTCCCCTGCATCGGCAGGCGTACTCTCAACCACTGCGCCACCAGGGAAGCCCCAGCAGTAAGGTTTTAACCCAGGTTTTGTCTGACTCCAAAGCCCAGTCTTTCCACTATCAATGCTGCTTCTCTAGAGAGGGTTTAAATGAATGAGAAGAGTTGATTATGCTGAATCACTCAACTTTGTGCAAATGAGTTTGAGTAACATTTTAACTTTATTTTCAGGAGTGGCCCAATAAGGCTGTACTTGGTCAATACTACAGACATAATCTAGGGTCTAGGGGTAACTTAAAGAACATTAATAAATACACAAGCACACACACACATACCCAGTATTAGAAATGATTTAAAAAATCAGATCTTAGCTCAAAAAGATGAACTACAGTTAACCTTTATTGTTCTTTAGAAATGAACTTTCCACAATATTAATAAATCTCATTTTTAGCTCTGCTTTGAAGTTTTGATACCAGTGAAGTAACCTTTTTCTTCTTTGAATCTTTTCTTGTAAAATTATAGTTTTCTCTTTTTCTAAAATAGCAGGAAGTTCCTTCCAGTTCTTAATAAAGATAAAGGGAGCATTCATGGACTTGAGTAACTGCAGAGGAGCATTATGGTAAACAGATGAATTTCCACAGCTGCCAGCTGTCATTACGTCTTCTACCACAGGAACGGAGCCATAGGAGCAAGCCTCATATATTCTGTAACACTCCGTGTTTACTCCTGCTGGGCACAATGTGAGATCACTCTGACGCAGAGCATCTTGATAATTCTTAAGGCTTTCATTTGTTTCTTGAGGCTGCCACCTAGAAAATCAGAAGAAAACCTGAAGTTTTCACTTTACTAAGCATATCTTTTGTGGAAGAAAATATTTTATCTTTTAATGTTGGTTACAAGAAATGGTAAACACATTATAGAGATGGCAGGCAGAAGAGATGAATAAAATCTTGCCCAAATAGATTTCTTGAAAATATTTAAGAATTTGAGAAGTTTACAGCTACACATTAAAAAAAATCTAGTGGCCATACAATTTCTAAATGAAATTGTAATCACCCAAAATTTTGTGAGTGCTCGTCTTCTTTCTCTACCTCACCCTCCATCCAAATTCCTGCCCTTATGGAGCTTATTATCACAGTTCTAGTGGTGGAGACAGACAGTAACCAGGTCAAGTCAGTAAATTATTTAGAAGGTGTTAAGTGTTGTGTGGAAAAATAAAGCAGAGAAGTGAGGAGGGAGTTTTTGGTAGGATGGTATTGCAACTGTAAACAGGTGATCAGGGAGTGTCTCACTTCATGGGCATCTGAGCGGGGAGCCAGAGGAGAGGGAGCAAACCACACAGATATCTGGGGGAAGAAGAGAGCATAGAGCATGCATAAAGGTCATGACATGGCATGTGCCAGGCATGCTCAAGGGACAGCAAGGAAGCCAGGGTGGCTAAAGCAGGGTAACTGAAGGGGAGAGGTGTAGAAGATGAAGTCAGAGCACCAATCACACAGAGTTTTGATCAGAGGGGTAACTGACCTCATCTATGTTTTATCAGAATCTATCTGGCTGTTGTGTTGAGAAGAGATTGTATGGGGCAAGGGTAGGAGCTAAGAGGCTAGTTAGAAAACCAGACGTTCCCTCCTGACTGTTCCTATTTTCTCAGTGAAATAAGCAATAGGGTCATAAGGTAAGAGCAGTTGGGAAGAGAGAAGAAGGTATGAAACAATCTTCCAGGAGAGAGGAAGAATACATGGACAAGGGAGATGGATGACTGCTGGACACTCAAGGGTCAGGGTCATATATATATATATATATATATATTTTAATAAATTTATTTATTTTTATTTTTGGCTGTGTTGGGTCTTTGTTGCTGTGCGCAGGCTTTTCTCTAGTTGCGGCGAGCAAGGGCTACTCTTTGTTGCGGTGCACAGGCTTCTCACTGGGTGGCTTCTCTTGTTGTGGAGCATGGGCTCTAGGCATGCAGGCTTCAGTAGTTGTGGCACACGGTCTCAGTGGTTGTGGCTCGTGGGCTCTAGAGCGCAGGCTCAGTAGTTGTGGTGCACGGGCTTAGCTGCTCCGCGGCATGTGGGATCTTCCCGGACCAGGGCTCAAACCCGTGTCCCCTGCTTTGGCTGGTGGATTCTTAACCACTGCGCTACCAGGGAAGCCCAAGGTCATATATTTAAAGTGAGATCAATTGGCACCTTTCTCCAAGTGTGTTTGGCTGCATGGGTGAAGGTATGGAGCAGGTAAGAGAGCTGGATTTAACCAGAGTTAGGGTTTGCTAGATTAAGGAACTAGGGAGCTGAATGTATATGTGGTCATGATTGATTATGAAATTTAAGTGGGTAAAGAATAAAGTAAAGATGAGGTGGGTGAAGGACAATGAAATGGTATTAGGAACAATGAACTGTAAGTCCCAGCTAAATTGCTGAAGTCAGATTATTACAGGGAATGAGCTGGAATGATAGAAAATGATGTTTACAGAGAAAGAGATGCTAGAATTTGAGATCATGCAGTATGTGTAATCATAAGTTCCAGGAAATGACCATGACAGTGAATGGCTGAGGTCAAGTGGAGACCCAGATTGCTGGGGGAGAGGAAGTAAAGGAACTGCAAGACCAACGCGATGGAAAGACCATCTATGTGGATTTGGGAATCACTAAGAGTGAGGCTGGAAAAAATGTCGGAGAGACTGAGAGTAGGCCAGGAACTAGACTCTTCCAAGAATTAAGGGGATAAACCCAAGGGTCAGTATATGATTTCTCTTTTCTTTTAGGAGTTTTTTTAAAATTAATTTTATATTGGAGTATAGATGATTTACAATGTTGTGTTAGTTTCAGGTGTACAGCAAAGTGAATCAGTTACACATATATATACCTCCACTCTTTTTTTCAGATTCTTTTCCCATGTAGCTCATTACAGAATATTGAGTAGAGTTCCCTGTGCTATAAATAGGTTCTTATTAGTTATCTACTTTATATATAGTAGTGTGTATATGTCAATCCCAATCTCCCATTTTATCCCTTCCCCTTATGATTTCAAAGAGAAAGAATAATGGATAGTTTTGTCTGCTGGTATTAGATTCAAAACTGGAGGTTTTAGGGAGGGAAAAGGGAGAGTGGTCTGGAAGCAGCAATGAGAAGGAGGACACCTACTCCACCTCCTGGCTCAATGGTAGGAGAGAGATTTCAAGAATAATTCTGTTCCCACAGTAAGCTTTGTTATTTTGCCCTCACTCATTCCATTCTAGGCACACTGTCCCTTGTTCCTCACACATGGTAAGCATGCTTCCACCTTAGGCCTTTATATTTGCTCTTCCCTCTGCCTGGGCAACTCTTCTCCCAAAGAGACATGAGGCTCACCCCTCTGCCTTTTTCAGTCCTGTGCTTAAATGCAAACTTCTAACCAGCACTTTCCTTGGCTATTCTAAAATATCAAATGCTCCACTCCTGACCCCAAGTCCTCTCTACACCTCCTCTGCTCAATTTTTTTACATGGTATTATGCTTAATTTTTTTACATGGTATTTATCATCGTCTGACACTATATATATATGACACAATATATTTTATTGGTTTGTCTCCTCCAATAAGCATTTAAGTTCTAAGAGGGCATGGACCCTTTTGACTGTTTTGCTCACTGCTGTATCCCTTTATGGCTAAAATAGTTTTTGGCATATAGCAGTTGCTTGATAAATATTTGTTGACTGAATGGATATAATATGATTACACTGGCCATTAGAGAAATGTAAATCAAAACTACAATGAGGTATCACCTCACACCAGTCACAATGGCTATCATCAAAAAATCTACCAACAATAAATGCTGGAGAGGGTGTGGAGAAAAGGGAACCCTCCTGCACTGTTGGTGGGAATGTAAATTGATACAGCCACTATGGAGAACAGTATGGAGGTTCCTTAAAAAAACTAAAAATAGAACTACCATATGACCCAGCAATCCCACTACTGGGCATATACCCTGAGAGAAGCATAATTCAACAAGAGTCATGTACCACAATGTTCACTGCAGCTCTATTTACAACAGCCAGGACATGGAAGCAACCTAAGTGTCCATTGACAGATGAATGGATAAAGAAGATGTGGCACATATATACAATGGAATATTACTCAGCCATAAAAAGAAACAAAATTGAGTTATTTGTAGTGACGTGGATGGACCTAGAGTCTGCCATAGAGTGAAGTATGTCAGAAAGAGAAAATCAAATACCATATGCTAACACATATATATGGAATCTAAAAAAAAAAGTTCTGAAGAACCTAGGGGCAGGACAGGAAAAAAGATGCAGACATAGAGAATGGACTTGAGGACACAGGGAGGGGGATGGGTAAGCTGGGACGAAGTGAGAGAGTGATATGGACATATATACACTACCAAATGTAAAACAGATAGCTAGTGGGAAGCAGCTGCATAGCACAGGGAGATCAGCTCAGTGCTTTGTGACCACCTAGAAGGGTGGAATAGGGAGGGTGGGAGGGAGATGCAAGAGGGAGGGGATATGGGGATATATGTATACGCATAGCTGATTCACTTTGTTATAGAGCAGAAACTAACACAACAGTGTACAGCAATTATACTCCAATAAAGATGTTAAAAAATATATATATATGACGTGGACCTGCTGGGGAATGGACTTGGGGATATGGGGTGGGGAGGGGTAAGCTGTGACAGGGCGGGAGGGTGGCATGGACATATATACACTACCAAGCGTGGAATGGATAGCTAGTGGGAAGCAGCCGCATAGCACAGGGAGATCAGCTCAGTGCTTTGTGACCGCCTAGAGGGGTGGGATAGGGAGGGTGGCGGGGAGAGAGACGCAAGAGGGAAGAGATATGGGAACATATGTATATGTATAACTGATTCACTTTGCTGTGAAGCAGAAACTGGCACACCATTGTAAAGCAATTATACTCCAATAAAGATGTAAAAAATATATATATATATGATTACACTAGCAATACTGAATGGATATGATTACACTAGCAATAGAGTCAGGATTTCTTTTTTTCTTTTTTTTTTTTTGTATTTCTATGCCTGAATGATTGGTTGATTTTTTACAATTTCCAACCCCTTTTCTTTGAGTGAAACATTTCTTAAATTGTATAATGCTTTACAATTTTCAAAAGTTGCACACACATAATTTCATATAATCACATAATAACCCTTCTTCCCCCTCTACCTCTAAATTGCCGCTCCTGCTTCCCTCTCCTCACTGGTAACCACTAGCTTGTTCTCTGTATCTGAGTCTGCTTCTTTTTTGTCTTATTCACTAGTTTGTTGTATTTTTAAGATTCCACATTAAGTGATATTAAACAGTATTTGTCTTTCTCTGTCTGACTTATTTCACTTAGCATAACACTCTCCAAGTCCATCCATGTTGCTGCAAATGGCAAAATTTTGTTCTTTTTTATGGCTGATTAGTATTCCATTGTATATATATGTACCACATCTTCTTTATCCATTCATCTGTTGATGGATGCTTAGTTTGCTTCCATATTTTGGCAGTTGTAAATAATGCTGCTATGAACATTGGGGTGCATGTATTCGTATCTTTTCAAATTAGTGTTTCTGGTTTTTTTCCAGTTTTTTTGTTTTTTTATATACCCAGGAGTGGAACTGTTGTGTCATGTGGTGGTTCTATCTTTAGTTTTTTAAGAAATCTCCATACTGTCTTCCACAGTGGCTGCACCAATTTACATTCCTACCAACAGTGCCCTTGTCTCCACATCCTCGCCAATATTTGTTATTTGTGTTCTTTTTGATGATAGCCATTCTGACAGGTATGAGGTGATATCTCATTGTGGTTTTGCTTTGCATTTCCCTGATGATTACCAATGTTGAGCATCTTTTCATGTGTGTGTTGGCCATCTGCATTTCCCCTTTGGAGAAATATCTTTTCAGTTCTTCTGCCCATTATTTAATCAGGTTGTTTGCTTTCTTGATGTTGAGTTGGATGAGCTGTTTATATATGTTGGATATCAACGCCTTATCAGTCATATCATTTGCAAATATCTTCTCCCATTGAGTGGGTTGTTTTTTCGTTCTGTTGATGGTTTCCTTTACTGCGCAAAAGCTTTTAGGTTTAATTAGGTCCCATTTGTTTATTTTTGCTTTTGCTTCCTTTGCTTTAGGAGACAGATCCAAAACAATATTGCTGTGATTTATGTAAAAGAGTATTCTGCCTATGTTTTCTTCTAGGAATTTTATAGTATCTGGTCTTATATTTAGGTCTTTAATCCATTTTGAGCTTATTTTTTTTATGGTGTTAGCGAATGTTCTAATTTCATTCTTTTACGTGTAGCTGTCCAATTTTCCCAGCACCACTTATTGAAAAGAATGTCTTTTCTCCATTGTATATTCTTTCCTCCTTTCTTCATAGCTAAATTGACAATAAGCGTGTGGGTTTATTTCTGTGCTCTCTAGTCTGTTCCATTGATCTATGTGTCTGTTTCTATGCTGGTACCACACTGATTTGATGACTGTAGCTTTGTAGTATAGTCTGAAGTCAGGTAGCGTGATTCCTCCAGCTCTGTTCCTCTTTCCCAAGATTGTTTTGGCTATTTGGGGTCTTTTGTGTTTCCATACAAATTTTAAAATTATTTGTTCTAATCTGTGAAGAATGCCATTGATATTTTGATAGGGATTGCACTGAATCTGTAGATTGCATTGGATAGTATGGTCACTTTAACAATATTAATTTTTTCAATCCAAGAACAAGGTATATCTTTCCATCTGTTTGTGTTATCTTCAATTTCTTTCATCAATGTCTTATAGTTTTCTGAGTATAGATCTTTTACCTCCCTAGGTAGGTTTATTACTAGGTATTTTATTCTTTTTGATGAGACGGTATATGAGATTGTTTCCTTAATTTCTCTTTCTCATAGTTCATTGTTAGTGTACAGAAATGCAAGTAACTTCTGTATATTAATTTTGAATCCTGCTACTCTACTGAATCCACTGATGAGCTCTAATAGTTTTCTGGTGGCGTCTTTAGGATTTTCTATGTATAGTATCATGTCATCTGCAAACGTGACAGTTTTACTTCTTCCTTTCCAATTTGGATTCCTTTTGTTTCTTTTTCTTCTCTGATTGCTGTGGCTAGGACCTACAAAACTGTGTTGAATAAAAGCAGTGAGAGTGGGCATCCTTGTCTTGTTCCTGATCTCAGAGGAAATGCTTTCACCTTTTCACCATTGAGTATTATGTTAGCTGTGGATTTGTCATATATGGCCTTTATTATGTTGAGGTATGCTCCCTCTATGCCCACTTTCTGGAGAGTTTTTATCATAAATGGATGCTGAACTTTATCCAAAGCTTTTTCTATCGAGATGATTATATGGTTTTTATTCTTTACTTTTAAATATTTATTTTATTTTTGGCTGTGCCGGGTCTTAGTTGTGGCACATGGGATCTCTGTTGAGGCACGTGGGAATATTTTGTTACAGCACACAGTCTCTTCATTGTGGCACGTGGGCTTCTCTCTAGTTGTGGTGTGTGGATTTTCTCTCTCTAGTTGTGGCACGTAGGCTCCAGAATACGTGGACTCTGTAGTTTGCGGTACATGGGCTCTGTCGTTGAGGCACGTGAGCTCAATAGCTGTGGTGTGTGGGCTTAGTTGCCCCGCGGCATGCAGGATCTTAGTTCCCCAACCAGGGATCAAACCCATGTCCCCTGCATTGAAAGGTGCATTCTTAACCACTGGACCACCAGGGAAATCCTCCCAATTACTGTTTTTGATATCATGTTTTACATCTAATTGTTTTGTGTATCCCTTAACTCAGGGGTCCCAACCCCCAGGCCACAGACCGGTAGTGGTCCGTGGCCTGTTAGGAACCGGGACACACAGCAGGAGGTGAGCGGTGGGCAAGTGAACAAAGCTTCATCTGTATTTACAGCCCTCCCCACTGCTCGCATTACCACCTGAGCTCCACCTCCTGTCAGATCAGCGGCGGCATTAGATTCTCATAGGAGGGCGAACCCTACTGTGAACTGCACATGTGAGGGATCTAGGTTGCGCGCTCCTTATGAGAATCTAATGGCTGATGATCTGAGGTGGAGCTGAGGCAGCGATGCTAGTGCTGGGGAGTGGCTGCAAATACAGATTATCATTAGCAGAGAGGTTTGACTGTACAGAGACCATAATAAATCAACTGCTTGCAGACTCATATCAAAACCCTATCAGTGGGACTGCCCTGGTGGCACAGTGGGACTTCCCTGGTGGCACAGTGGATAAGACTCCATGCTCCCAATGCAGGGGGCCTGAGTTCAATCCCTGGTCAGGGAACCAGATGCTATATGCATGCTGCAACTAAGAGTTCACATGCCACAACTAAGGAGACTGTGTGCTGCAACTAAGGAGCCCTGGAGCTGCAACTAAGGAGCCCGACTGCCTCAACTAAGGAGCCCACATGCTGCAACTAAGACCCAGCACAACCAAATAAGTAAATTAATTTAAAAAAAAACCCTATCAGTGAGTGGCAAGTGACAAGCTGCATCTTATGGAGTAGACTGGACATAAGCAACACACCTCGGGTGTCACTGTCTCCCATCACCCCCAGATGGGACCATCTAGCTGCAGGAAAACAAACTCAGGGCTCCCACTGATTTTATATTATGGTGAGTTGTATAATTATTTCATTATATATTATAATGTAATAATAATAGAAATAAAGTACACAGAGTAAATGGAATGAATGCGCCTGAATCATCCCCAAACCATCAACACCCCCACCACCCCAAGTCTGTAGAAAAACTGTCTTCCACGAAACTGGTCCCTTGTGCCAAAAAGGTTGGGGACTGCTGCCTTAACTGCTTATCGTGGATATGGATGATTTTACTACTTTTGTATTTTAACCTCCCTACCAGCTTTGTGTGTGGTGATTTCCTACTTTCACTGTATGCCTTTACTTCTTTCATTTTGTAATCTTCTTCTTTCTAGTTGTGGCATTTTCTTTTTTTCACTTAGAGAAGTTCCTTTATCATGTGTTGTAAGGCTGGTGCTGTACTCTTAGCTTTTGTTTGTCTGTAAAGCTTTTGATCACTCCATCAAATGTGAATGAGAGTCTTGCTGGGTAGAGTATTCTTGGTTGTAGTAGAGTCAGGCGAGTATCTGCGCCAATTAATGTATTTCTAGATCTAAAAGGACATTTTTGTTTAGGCATTACTTCTCTGATGACTCTGCTTTACACATGAAACTCCATTTGTTTATCTAAAAATAAAATGAATGATCCCCAAATTTCTTCCTTCAGTCCATGAACACCTGTTTCATGATTACCATGTAAAAGATGGAAGAAAGTTAATGCAGTTAAATCCATCCATCCATCCATCCATCCACTCCCCACTTATCCTGGCCTACTTTATTCAAGGTCCTATGTTACATCTGGGGATTCAAAGAAGAATAGTACATGGCCTCTGTCCTCAGGGTGGTGTCAGTTTCCTGAAGGTGTGAGGAGTATGGCATGCCAGTCTTGGAACACTGAACTGGTTTGCCGAACATCTCAGAGATGAACCTAAGACCATTACTGTCATTTACAATCTCCTGTGTTCAAATCTGACTAACAAATATTATTGAGGAAACCTGAACAATTGACATTTGCATATGATAGTTACCAGCATTCCCCTTCAAGATGGACTACAGGAGAGTCTCTCTATTTTTAATGTATATAACATAGTTTCTTCACAGCTTTAATTACTCATGCATCTTCTGGAGAAAGACTGGTATTAATGGAGTTAAAAATGTCTGTGAAAACCTGTGCTGTCACACAAAGCAACTCTCAGATTGGAGACAAAATGGATGAATCAAGTAGACACAGAACTTACTGTTCTCTTGCTGAAACCCAACAAAGCTTATCATTCCCATCTTGTTTCAAAATGTTCATTAGTGCTTGTCTGGATGAATTTTCATAAATGGTTCCTACGAAATTACACAAGTATGGCCTTTCATTATGCAGCATTGACCAATTCACCTCCACCACAGGAAAATTCCTGTATCTGTAAAAATAAGTACATGTGAGTTAATAATATATGACAATAGGGCTAGCAAAATTTCCATAATCTAACATCTTAGGTAGCATGATGATGTAGAGAAAAGAGATTTAAAATATGATTTTCTAAACCCCAAATTATAATTTTCCATGCTTACTTTGGAAAAGTTCCTAAATCTATTGACTTAAAAAAAATTCTCACTTTGACATCTTTTACAAAATTGCTATAGAGACTATGTGCCTAAAGTGCTTTGTTTTTTATATTCTTCAACTTCCATTACTTACCTAAAGTTATAAGACAGGTTGAATTTAAGACCTTAAAGGTATAAAGAATCTTCTACATTCATAATAATCATGATTTAATTAATGTTTTAGTCAGGTGATGGAAAGATTACAGAATACATACTGCTACAGCAAAGAACTCCAACTCCAAAGGCTTATCAAGTAGATAAAAAAAAAACAACCTTACATCCCACACAGGAGAGGCCTGTTGCAACTGGCCCATTCTAGTAGGCATTTGGTAATTCCAGGCATCAAATTATGTGCCTGAACTACAACCTTCACATAAGAGAAAGCTTAACGTAACAGTTAGTCTGTAACAGGTTTTCTCGATTTCGGCATTACTGCCATTTGGGCCAGATAATTCTCCATTGTGGAGGCTGTCCTCTACATTGTAAGATATTTAGCAGCAGCCCTGGCCTCTATCCACCAGATGCCAGTACAACCTCCTCTCTCCACTTGTAACAACCAAATATATCTCCAGACATTGCCAAATATCTCCTGGGGGTGGGGGTGGGGTGAAATTGCACCTGGTTGAGAACCACTGCTCTATAGGAAAGATACTGGCTTTGTCCAACATTACCAGAGTTACTGTGAAGAAGTAATTCTTTTGTTTCAAAACATTTTACAAATATGGGCTCTACACAAGGGACAGATTTTTCAGAGCACCTTTAACTTGGCTATACCTAACAAACCTTTTTGTCTGCCCTACCCTAAGCCTGCTGAGTCAGAATTTTGTTGTGGAAGGCCAGGGAATATGTCTTATTAATGTGCTTCCCTGGTGATATTTGTGTAGCCAACTGGGCAGCAGTCTAAGGTCACATTTTGTAACCAGTGATAAAATAATGCATAATGAACATCTGATTCAAATACAGTATCATATTACTGAGCTATTTCATAATTCATCCATTCAACAAATATTTATTGAATGATTACTCTGTAGGCACTGTTTTAGGCTCTACAGATAAAGTAGTGAACAAAAGAGACAAAAATCCCTGCCATCAGGAAGTTTATGTACTAGTGGCAACTTAAAGTCAACTTACTGTTATTCAAAGGCTCTCTATTAACAGAATGATACAAAATAAGTTTCCAGTTCTATAGAAAGACTTTACATATATTACATAATATTTAATTACCCTTTCTTTTTACACAACAGATTTGTGCAAATTCTATCAATCTTAGTCGGAGACCTGAGCATATTATAATCCTCCCAAACCCCAGGGTCAGTGTGCTCTTCATTTAATATTGGATCTAAAGTAAGGATTTAAGGGGAGTTCGCTGGAGGTCCAGTGGTTAAGACTCCACGCTTCCACTGCAGGGGGCATGGGTTCAATTCCTGGTCAGGGAACTAAGATCCCGCATGCCATGTGGCATGCCCCCCCTCAAAAAAAAGAAGAAATAAAGTAAGGATTTAAGAAAACTCTATATACTTATATAGGTATAGTTATATATAGAGATTCTATAATTGTTTTAGGAAGGTCCGTCTGTCTGCCATCCACCGCTAAACATTTCTTTAAGGTACTAGTGATAAACTTTAAAATTTATCCTATGACTTGGGGTTCTAAAATACAAAAATGTAACTCATCTGCTCTCCTCATAAAAGTCTAAATACTCTAAAAAACATCATTATTACCAAAGCATGAGACCAAACTATATTTTTGCCCATACAAAAGGTTGTACACAGCCTCAATAAGCTCAGAAGAACTACATTTATTACAAATTTAAAACACAATCTTGCTGATACAGAAATTCAGGTCTTAGAGTCTAAAAACATGTAAGAATATTTGGTACTTACGTTGCTACTCCTAAAGGCCATTGAAAAACATCCATGTTATTAATCCAGGGGCTGTCATATATTATGAAAAGTAGTTCCACAGAGCCTCCATTTCTTTTGAGAAACTGGTTGATCCACTCATTATTACAATGTTCATTTCCAAGCAAAACAACAGCAAGATGCTGGAGTTTTTGAGTTTGCACTAAATTTTGTGCATAAAGTAACCACTGGGTGGCATAAAAGACCTTTGCTTTTTCTCTTCCATTTAGAATGAGTACCACATTATTCTCATCAACAGAGAAGTACCCTGGGACCACAGCTGGACCAGTGATGAAGCTGTTAAACACAAAACAAAAACAAGAGACAAACAAAAAGAGAACAAAAGTATTTGGTATCAGAAGTTTTAAATCATTTTATATAAAGTATATAATGAAACTTAATCCATGTTCTTTCTAGAAATAATTTCTATAACACATGTTTTTTTGAACAACTCTGGATGATGGGACATAGATGTAGATTAGTGGGAAACTTTGGTTGTAGACAGATTAATTATATGCAAATTTGAAAGTACCCACAGGAAAAAATATTTACTTTATATATCTAATAAAAGTATAAATATAAAAATTTGAATGGGAAGATATATATAACAAACTCACGATAGTTAGTGGTTGTCTCTTAGGAGGAAGGAAGAGGAAAGGGCCTGAGGAACAATACAAAGAGAGCATTTATTGCCTTTACTGGAAATATCTAATTCTTTTACGAGGAAAGTTAAATATCTGAAGCAAGTATGACAGAGAGCCAGAATTTGTTAGTTCTAGGTGGTGGGTAAATGGGAATCTACTGTATTACTCTCTATTCTTTAAGGTATTTAAAAAATATCATAAAAGGAATAGATACATGTCATAACTCACATTTCATATTATGTGCTGCTTCGAACAACCAATACCATTGAAATATTTTACACGAATATGCATTAAATACAAAAAATACCATTTAACCTATCGGAAACTTAGTTACAACGGTCCTAGGTTCTTTGCAAGCTGCTCAAACATTTCTTTATAACTTGCTAGAATCTTTTAATATTTAGTACAAATATGCTGAAATCCTGCTTTTTTTGCTTATTGTTGGGGATAAAAACTAACATTATTAAATGCCTTTTATATACATGATACATAGGCACTCTGCACAGGTTATCCTTTAACCTCCACAACAACTCTGCAGAGATTAGTCCCCCATTTTGCATTTGGGAAATCAGGCTTAAGTTGCACAACCTGTGATGGCAGCATCAAGTTTTGAATCAAGATCTAACTTCAGCAAAAAAACAACAACAAAAAAAACAAAAACAAAACAAAAGATCTAACTTCAGAGCTTGAGTCATTCCCATGACACTATGGTTAACAAGTACTCAAATTAGTAGATATTAGTTAAAACACAAAATATAAATATGTATTTTGTCTGTATATGTACTGTATGAATTCTATGACATTATTCTACAGTGATAATAAGCTACACGGATCAGAGCTGCATTTTGAGTCTGCTTTGGACAGGAAGATGCCAAATAATTCAGCAATCATTTAGTAATTTAAGAGAACGGGCAGAATCTGAGGGGTTAGGAAGCACTTTAAAGAGAATGATGATAATTATGATAGGTTTAAAATACTTATTATTGGTAGTACATGAACACTTTTTCTCTCCTTTAAAATTATAGGTGGGAATAGTTCTAATTTTATTGATCCACACAAATTAACAAAAGCATGATTCATTCAGGGCACATTTGACTGATCTTGGAATCTCCACAGCTCTCTTTTTGTAGAATGCTCTCACATTCCAGCAAGCAGGCATGTCAGCTCTTATGCTCTGACTAATTGGTTTTCTAGACCTCAAGGCCATGTTCAAGTAATAGTGAAAGCCCTGGGGTCAATGCTCTGGAGCTAAGGTATAGATCGGAGGTTCCCAAATTTTAATGGTTCCCAAGACTTTCAGTGTTTTAGTAATTTTTTCAAGCCAGAAGAAATGAGTAATGGTTCAGTTTTTTAAGTTGTTAGATCCAAATAACTTAGTATTTATGTCCTAAGAGCTTAGAAGCCACTTTAAAAATAATACACATACACTGAAGGAAAAAATAATATTCCTATTTCATTCTTAACTAACTACACATACTTAATAATGGGAGGTGTGCACCCATTGAGCACTACACAACTTCTCAAACCTTGGAATCAGAGAGGACACTGCCTCGGTCGCTGCCTGTTCCACTTTGATTTTTGCACAGTACTTGGATTTGATCACAGCAACCATAGGAAATCCAGCTCCTCAAATGTATGACATCTCTGAAATGGATGTAGGGTGATCTAATGTTGAAACTTGAACTACCTCAAACTAGTTTGCATGGTGTTTGACAGATATGAAGTATAATTGTGATTCCTACAAATATTTGTGGTGCCCCAGGGTGCCTCAGTATACAGTTTGGGAAGCACAGATTTAGGTAAAGAAACTTTAGGGGTAAAAAAAAAAATCCCATAAGATTCAGATAGTTGTGTGTGTGTTGGGAGGTGTGTTAGTCACACTGCAGTGGGTTGAGAAGTGAATGAGAAGGGGACAGTAAGAAGTAAGTGGGGAGAAATGCAAATCAAAACTACAATGAGATACCACCTCACACCAGTCAGAATGGCCATGATTAAAAAGTCTACAATTAACAAATGCTGGGGAGGGTGTGCAAAAAAGGGAACCCTCCTACACTGTTGGTGGGAATGTAAATTGGTGCAGTCACTATGGAAAACAGTTTGGAGGCTCCTCAAAAAACTAAAAACAGAGTTACCATATGATCCAGCAATCCCACTGCTGGGCATATATCCAGACAAAACTCTAATTCAAAAAGATACATACACCCCTATGTTCATAGCAGCACTATTCACAATAGCCAAGACATGGAAACAACCTAAATGTCCATTGACAGATGAATGGATAAAGAAGATGTGGTACACATACACAATGAATATTATTCAGCCATAAAAAATAATGTCATTTGCAGCAACATGGATGGACCTAGAGGTTTTCATACTAAATGAAGTCGGAAAGAAAAAGGCAAAAACCATATGATATCACTTACATGTGGAATCTAAAATATGAAACGAATGAACTTATCTACAATACAGACTCACAGACATAGAGAACAGACTTGTGGTTGCCAAGGGGCATGGGGAGTATGGGAGGGATGGATTGGGAGTTTGGCATTAGCAGATGCAAAGTATTATATGTAGAATGGATAAACAACAAGGTTCTACTGTATAGCACAGGGAACTATATTCAACATCCTGTGATAAACGATAATGAAAAAGAACATGAAACAATGTATATAGACGTATAACTGAATCACTCTGCTGTACAGCAGAAATTAACACACCGTTGTAAATCAACTATACTTGAATAAAATAAATTACAAAAAAGAAGTGGGGACAGTAAGTGTAGACAACTCTTCTGAAAGTGTGGATGAGAAGGTGAGAACGCAATAATGAGTGAAAGGTGGGAGACAAAGGAGAGCAAGGAAGTAACCGATGAAGCAAGGTCTTGGGATATGCAGAAGGGATGCACAGGTGGAGGGAGTTAATACTGAACACAGGTGAGGGAGATCATCTCATTGTCTGAGAGCTGAGGGAAGAGAGAATGTTAGGTGAGGGATCACATAGAGATCATGTAGGTAAATGTTAGAGGGGCAGCTAGTTAAGGGAGATAATTGTGGATATCTTGAGGAAATAGAGGCAGGGTTGTCTGCTGAGAAAGAGGGGGTTAGGCAGGTGTTGGGTAGTGGCCTAGAGAAGAGTAGAAAAATCTGCTTTTATTCTTTCTGTATTTTCTATCTTGAACGCATACTAGCTATCCAGTCATGCAAGCTAGAAACCAGGGAACTATCACATTCGATTCTTGCTCTCATCTAATAATCCTTAAATTCTGATAGTTTTGTCCCCAAATTTCTAAAATTCCTGGCTCTGCTGGAATACCACTTCCCAATTTCATCCCTTATTTATATCTCTGCTGGATACTTATAGTTTCCTAATGCAATGTCCTGGTCTGCCTGCATTCAGCTGTCTCCTTCAAATCATTTTTCCACATGGCTACTGGAGACATCTACACAAAAAACATACATGACAATACCACTATCTAGCTTAATCATCTTCAACTGCTTTTCACTGAACAAGAATAAAGTCCAAGAGTTTTAATGTAGCAAATACAAGGCCCATGACCATCTGGCCCTTGTCCTCCACTCCCAATGTGAGCTACCCTACCCCATCTTCATGCTCTAGGGATTCTGAATGGTTTGCGATTCTATGCACAACCCAAGCTGTTTATCAATTCTTAGGCCCTGATATTGCCTCTGCTGGGAATATAATCACTCCTCTCACTGCCTTCCTAAATCCTACTAATCTTTTAAGACTTAGCTCAGCTATCACCTCCTCTAGGAAGCCTTTCTTGATAGGCCCCATATCCCCAACTCTACTCATATTGAGTTAGTGGCCTTCCCTCTATATTTCCCTAACAACTAAGGAGTATGCACGTCCTTACCATTATGCTTTGTATAAGGTATGAAAATTATTTATGTGTTTATCTCAGCCACTAGTGTGTGAACTCCCTGAGGCTAGGGAAAAGTATTTTATTCTCTTTGAAATCCTCAGCGCCTAGTAGGAACTAACTAGCAGGCACTCAGTAAATGCTGAATGAGTTAAGCCATAATTCTCTTTAAGGGAGTTATCTGCTCTACCAATTTATTTAAGTTCTCCTACTGCATTTAAAATATGAATCAAGTTACAAAAATTCAATTTATTAATAAATTTCTAGCTATACATTTATTACATAAAGTAGGGCATATGTATGAGATATTATAGTATATTTATGCATGATAAAAGATGTATTTTAGTTTCCTGAAGTTATTCATCATGCATCAGTCACAAATATCCATTAGCTGAAAAATGAACATATTTAAGAAGCTCATACACAGAATTTTAAAACAGTGACTTGCTCTTCTAGATTTCTTAGCATATATTTAATAGTCAGAACTTCTAATTTTCAATATTTATTATTTTTCTGCTAGGTTCGGAAGAAAACTTTCTTCCCAATAAGTACTTTCAATACTTACAGAGTCCAGAGAAATCATTTGAATATTGAGTTCTAAGCTGAACGTGAGCAAAATATAGTTTTTTAGAATCCAATATAATTATTGTTTCATTCTTTCTAAATTCAGTGAGTGCTACTGAACAAACGCTATATGCTATTACATTAAGTGAGTTACAGATAAGATTAATAATTGCCAGCTAAGAGTCTGGCATATGCCTTGATAAAGAAGAAGCACACAAGCTAAACCATCCACACAGCTCTCAGCCATCGCATTCTACATCATGTTTGGTTAATACATAGTTTTAGAAAATAGGTATACCGAACCCATGAATGGCCCTTACTTTTGAATAGCTGTTGCAATTCACCCTACTTTTGTGGCCAGCATCATTGCCATGACTCCACGCCTTCTGAATTCAGTGTTTATGATGGAACACTCCCACCCTCATACTAGCTTGGCTGGAGTGGGAGAATGGGCATTGTGAAAAATTAACTATATTGTCTTTCTTTACCAATGAAAATTTTATTTGAGATCTGTATTGATCTATGGTCCAGTATATGACTGAAACATAGTATAGCCATTAATATTATCTATAAAAGCTTTCACTCACTGTAATGAGTAGTGAGCTCACTAAATTCTTATAATAGTAATATCTGGAAATTCTAAAAATAGGAATCAGACACATTTTATCGTGAGCTTCAGAGAAAAGTTCAACTTTTTCATAAGGAGCAGATGCTCATTGAAAATATAATTGAATTTAGGACTTCCCTGGTGGTGCAGTGGTTAAGAATCCGCCCGCCAATGCAGGGGACACAGGTTCATGCCCTGGTCGGGGAAGATCCCACATGCCACGGAGCAGCTAAGCCCGTGCACCACAACTACTGAGCCTGCGCTCTAGAGCCCATGAGCCACAACTACTGAGCCTGCGCTCTAGAGCCTGCGTGCCACAACTACTGAAGCCCACGTGCCTAGAGCCCATGCTCCGCAATGAGAGAAGCCACCGCAATGAGAAGCCTGCGCACCACAATGAAGAGGAGCCCCCAGTCGCCGCAACTAGAGAAAGCCTGCACGCAGAGACAAAACACCCAACGCAGCCAAAAATAAATTAAAAAAAAAAGCAAGTATAATTGAATTTAGATAACAATGAATTAAATAATTTAGTAATTTATGTAATTAAGTAATTTAAGTAATTTATGCTAAATTACTTAATTAAGTTAGAATTAAACTTAATTCTAACTTTTGTTTTATCAAATGGGTAGACATTTATATATCTTATGATAATGCCTGCACATGCACATTACAGAATTCTGAAGGCAGTCTTTTGGGGATAATCAAAGGTTATGATAAGCAGAAGACGCCTCCTAAGAAATTAAACATAAAGTTGCCCTTTGAAATTAAACTATAAATGAACATATGACAGATATGAGCTGAAACAGGCAAAGTTCCTTCAAGAGACGGAATGGGTGCCATGCTAGCTTGTAACCTAATTGAACACATTAACAGAAAACATGTATCAAAAAGGTGTTTACTGGGAGGTATGTGAATGGAGAGATAATAGACAATAATGGAAACACAGAAAAAAGGAGAACTGAAAGGTAGGGAGATGTTGCAGTACCTATTTAAGTAACAGTAAAAATAATAAAACTAATAACAAGACTTCTATTAGTGATTACCATGTGCCAGATACTGGTCTAAGCACTGTATATCTATTAATGCGTTTAATCTTCAAAACAATCCTGTGAAATAGAAACTAATATTTACCTTAATAATTATTTTAAATTATTATATTATATATATATTTTATATATATATATTACATTATAATTATTTTAAACTCAAGGAAATCCAGGCACTGAGAGGTTAAGAAACTTGCCAAGGTCAGACACTAATAAGAGGTAAAGCTGGAATTGGAACTGAGATATTCTGGCTTCAGAGTCTGTGCCCTTAACAACTCAGTCACATTGCTACACTGCCAACAGGTGACTGGACTTCACCAGCCTGCCTCACAAGTTCAGTCTGCCCTGCATGTATTCATCTATTCACATCCTGAGCACAGCCTATGTATGGTACTGACTCAGTGGTGAACATGGAGTCATTCATTTCTTCCCTTCTGAAACACACAGATTTGGAAGTGCTATATATAGTTATAGCCCACATTTTGATTCCATATTTAATCAAACAACTCTCAAATATTTAGGTATCATTTGTAGTCTGCCTATATGGAAAGAATGTGCTGGTCAAGCCAATACAAACATGTGGACTGACCGACAGTTCTATTTCCATTCTGAGTTATTTACTTGACATTCTGGATTACATTATTTGGGCCTATGAATAGATAAGAATCAGCATTCAGGAGCCTGATCGACCCTGGAACACTGAGGATACCCTTTCTATTTTCTGTCTCGGAAGTGCTGTGAAATTAACGTTAAATGATATAAGCTCTTTGTAAACTTAAGGATTTATTTAAATAGAATGTATTTATGCTTATTTAAAGGATTTTGATAGTATTTAGAAACTCTTTCTGTATCTTCAAGATGACCGATTACTGCCAATTCACTTTTGGTCAAATAAAAATGAATGTGTTGGGACCTCCCTGGTGGCGCAGTGGTTAAGAATCCGCTTGCCAATGCAGGGGACAAGTTCGAGCCCTGGTCTGGGAAGATCCTACATGCTACGGAGCAACTAAGCCCGTGCACCACAACTACTGAGCCTGTGCTCTAGAGCCCGCGAGCCACAACTACTGAAGTCCATGCGCCTAGAGCCCATGCTCTGCAACAAGAGAAGCCACCGCAATGAGAAGCCCACACACCGCAATGAAGAGTAGCCCCCACTCGCCACAACTACAAAAAGCCGGCGCGCAGCAACAAAGATCCAATGCAGCCAAAAATAAATAAATAAAATAAATAACTTAAAAAAAAAGAATGTGTTGAAACATTTAAGTTAATACCCATGTAGCCTGATTCAACTCAAAACTTGCAATTTCATAAAAGTTTATTAATTTTGGATAAATTATGTATGCTACTTTCCATAAGCCTAAAACTTTAATAAAATGTTTAAAAAAATCTTTTACAATAGTGAACTTCCTTGAATATACAGTTCTCTTAAATTCTAAAAGGAAGTAGCATTGTTATTTAATCATAATATAAAATCTCAGGTAAAAATTTCAGAAGGAAACAGGAAGTTAGTTTTTCTTTTGGGAGTTAATGCCATTTGCTCAAAACCTTTGCTGCAGTAACACTGTATATTAACTTCTCTATGAATTTCAAATAACTCTTTTGAAAATGCTAATATATATTGTAGGTAGACCTAATAGACTAATACTCATAACACATGTTTACTTTTAAAACAGCAAAATGTTACATTTATATGCATAATACACATTTACTTTCAAACACCCAAATCCAACTATTTTAAGTTTAGGATTATGTATAAACTCTTCAATGGGATTAGATCAATAGAAGCCTGGAGATAAAAGGAAAAATAATCATTACCAATGATGATTTAAAAGCCTGTTTACTTTTCAAGAATGATTACTTTGAAAAGATACATGCAATGAAATTGCTTTCCAAGTGTGTATACAGTAAATAAAGAATTAAAAGAGCAGCGAAAATTCAAATGAAACTGATATTAACTACAGCTCTTCCTCTTGATTTCTGTGAGAAATAAATGGAAACCTAAAGGAAACCATAATCTTTGGTTCACATTTTTTTCCCTTAATAATATAATTGTAAAATGAAATAAGCATTTTAAAATAATTATTTTTGGTTTTTATTTCAATAAGAAAGCAAAATCTAATAGAAAATAGCATTCTTTCATTGTCACAATATTTCTAAATAAAATGATCTTAATTCTATTTAAAAATCTTCAGAAAATATGCAATCACAGATAAAAAGTTTTATAAAAATAAGAGTGCAAAAATGTCAATAATACATTGGTTTTATTGAATTAAAAAAAGATTTCTGAATATTGCAGTGAAATGGTAATCTATACTATCAAATCATGATAGAATTCATATATGAAATGTTTTGATAAAAATTACAAAACTAATAGCAGTAGCTTTGCTACCACGTGAATATATAAAAATATGTGAATCTATTACATGAAGGAGAAAAATAAAAATACTTTAAGTTTTCATATTATTCCAACATACAGAATGTTACATGTTTATCAACAACCAAATGTTGCAAAATTTAGAGCACGAACTTTTCCATATAATCAGACATGTTTTGATTAAAATGAAATAGACACATGATTCCAAAAAACCCGTATTTTGTAACATCCAATTTTATAAGAAAATGTTTAAGGTAAGCTTTAACTACAAATATATATACATGAGGTTTATCTCTCCATCCTTCACAAGTTGAAGTGAAAATATTTTCTATAAATATTGATATATTTTCCTCTGATTTTTCTTCTAGTATTTACATAAAAAATTGTACAGCAACATATCACAGGTTAATGCTGCACAATTAATACCTGTAATGTGTTCTTCCAACAACTAAATTTCCTTCTCTCTGCTGAGCAGTCACATCAGTGGGCTCAAGTAAACCTTCAAAAATATGCTCCCAGAGATACAAACCTGGTAATTAAAAAAACAAAAAATGAAAGCATGTACCTTCTGGTGTACTCTAGTGTGTGAGATGAATTTATGTTCTGCTCTTTCATATCATTTGATTAGGAAACCAGATTCTATTCCTCTTTGGGCTCAAAATCATCAATATGGCAGCTAATGTACGAGAGACTAAACTCAGAGGTTGTCAGTGTAAAATGTGGGTTATATTAAAGACAAAAAACTCTCTTACTCTATATTTGAGAAACCCCTAATCATCACTGGACCTTTACTACCTATCTTATCCTGAAATGTGTTATATTACAGTGTAAGTTACTATATGATTACAGTGTAAGTTACTATATGATTACAGTGTAAGTTACTGTATGATTAGGACTGTTTCTATATTATAACAGAAGGAGGGGGGAAATCACCATCTTGTGCCAAACAGAACCAGAGAAGCTCATGTATGTACATATACATTCAATATGTCAAGGAGATATTACCTCCTCCCCACCTGAACACACATCCTTCACTGCATGATGCCCTCTGCAAACAAATGCCACTGTGTCTTTTCTCCTTAGGCGGGCCCCTACGTTTTATCATGATTTCACCTGAATGAAAGCTCTGTGAGTAGAGGTCTCAGAACTCTGTGTTGTCATACAATGAGGTAATCTGGAGATGAGGAGGTAATCAGGGAGCCCAATTACGTAAATGTAACTAAAAAGTTAGATTGAGAGATGTGTTTTGTTCCATTCTCATTACACCGTGGTACTAAAAGACACACACAAAACCCATGTTTAAAGACTTGGCTAATCAGATAAAGCTTTCCAAATATGGTAGGCTGAGTAATGCTCTCCTCCAACCCAAGAGGTCCAAAGATGAAATCTCTAGCACCTATGAATGTTAACTTTACAAAGCAAAAGAGACCTTCTAAATGTGATTAAGATAAGGATACTGAGGTGGAGAGATTATGCTGGATTACCTGGGTGGGTCCTATGTAATCACAAGGGTCCTCAGGAAAGGGAGGCAGGAGACTGAAAATGAGGGAAAGAGATGTGAGGAGGAAGCAGAAGTCAGAGTGAGGTGGGGCCATGAGTCAAGGAATGCAGGCAGTCACTAGAAACTGTAAAAGGCAAGGAAGCAGATGCTCCTCTAGAGCCTCCAAAGGGAATATAGCCCTGTGGACACAGTTTAGATTTCTGCCTTCAGAAATGTAAGCTAATAAACTTACAGTGACAGCAGTTAATAATACTGTATTGCACATATGAGAGTTGCAAAGAAAGTAGGTCTTAAAAGTTCTCATCACAAGAAAAAAATTGTAACTATGTGAGGTGATGGATGTTCACTAGACTTACTATGTTGATCCTTTCACAATATATATATCAAATCATATGTAGTACACCTGAAACACATTTATATAATGTTATATGTCACTCACAGATCAATTAAAAAATGTGTTGTTTGAAGCCACTAATTTTTGGTAGTTGGTTACGGCAGCTAAAGGAACCTATAGATTATGTAGCAATAGATTATGGTACCTGGAAATGGGGTGCTGCTGTAACAAATACTTAAAAATCTGGAAGTGCCTTTGGAATTGGGTAATGGGGAAAGGCTGGAAGAATTTTGAGAAGCATGATTAAAAAACACCTAGAATAGATTGCCTTGAACAGACTGTAGGTAGAAATATGGATGTTAGTGACTCATTTCTGAGAACTCAGAAGAAAGTGAGGAGAACAGTAGGAAAAAACATGTACCATCTTAGAGAATACCGAAATCACCATAAACTGACTGTTGGTAAAACTATGCACATTAAAATTGCTCTTGGTAGGGGCTCAGGAGGAAATGAGGAACATGTCATTAGAGACTGGAGAAAAGGGGATCTTTGTTATACAGCAGCAGAAAGTTTAGCTGAATTATGTCCTGCAGTTATATGCAAAGCAGAACTTGTAAACGATAAACTTGGATAGTTAGCTGAAGAGATTTCTAAGTAAAGTGTTGAAGTTGTGGCCTGGTTTCATCTTGCTGATTACAGTAAAATATGAGTTGAAAAGAGAGACTGAGGAAAAAACTGGTAAGCAAAAAGGAACAATGACTTGATGATTTCGGAAATTCTTAGCCTATTCAGATTGCAAAAGAGGTGAAAAATTAGGAGATTCGATGTCAAGAAAGCATGCTCTGGAGAGAAGGCTAAGGATGTAGGTGACATCCCTTTGCTAATGCCTGGTCAGAATACTCAATCACAGAGAGGGTTTTTTGAAAATATTAGGTGTTAATTTATGGATCTCCTTTAACTATCTCAGCAGAAGCTAGAAACAGAGATGGGATTATCCAGGTAAGACCTGTGGAGGAACTCTTGTCTAGAAAAGCAAATCTTTGTGACATAAATGGGAGACCCACAAGGTTCTTGAGAATGTTATATTAGCAGAAACACTGCCAGCTTGGACTAAAAGGGACAGAGACAGCCTGAAATGAAACAAGCTTATTGGACTCCCAAAATTCTAACAGCAGGAACAGGATGATAAAACTACTGAGCTGCAAACACATGCTAACCTTCCTGAAAATGGAAGGATGACTTCCCAAGCACAGAGCTGAAAGTCCAGAAGTAAAGCTCTGAGCCAGAGTACAGAGTACTCCCAGGCGTTGAAACCTAATGGAGTTTGCCTGGCTGGATATCAGAATTGCTTAAACCTGTGACTCCATTTTCCTTCCATCTTCTCCCTTTTGGAATGGGAATTTCTATGACTGGTATCCTATGACTGTGCCTAGAGAATAGGCCGATGAATGAATGCAGTGCTTGATAAAGCTCATCTGGACACTTTGTGCCTATTGGATTGAAATGAGAAAAGTCTGGAAACATGAAACTTGTTAAGAAGTCAATATAATTAAAAACTAGAATGGGGAAGCGGAAATTTAAAGGAAGAAATTAATAATAGAGATTTTATAGAGAAAAAAGTTGCTAGAAGTTGATGATTGGATGCCTGGGTCTGGGTACTAGAACTTCAGAGGTCAGTAGTAATTTTCAAGGATGTATATATGTATGTATGCAAGTGACTATGAATTTATGAAACATCATGGGTCAGGCACTACTATTCTGTTTCCTTTCACCTGGTACCTTCTATCCATATCCCTTACTATACATAAATCTAACTAATGTTTTATGGCCAAAGAAAGCCCCTTCTAACTCACTAAATTCTTTCTGACTCTTCTGTCATTGAGGGTCCCCCATTCTCTAATTGAGCATATCATATAACTTAGAACACTACACTCTCATGATACTCAGAGCAAAAATGCTTTTGTGGGCAAACAAGTTTAATCAACTACATACTATATCCCCTTCTTAGACATTCACAATGAACACTGTCATATTAAAGGCTCTGACAAAGCCCTGTAATAAAGAACCTTGTTTAACTTTGTTCAGTTCAATGTTTCCCAAACTTGTTTGGCCATTAAGGGCAGGGGCCACATCTTGTACTTGTGCATCAAGTGTCCAATAAACACATAATTCCATGAAAATTCAGTTGACATAGGCATTTCAGTATAATTATGCATACACAACCCACTCTTTGTATTGACAAATAAAGCTGTGCTCTGCTAAAGACCAACAATAGAATATATGTGTGCATGTGTGTGTTTGTGTGTGTGCATTTACACAGATGTTGTCTAACAGAAAAGAGAAATGGAACATTGAGAAAAAGTGAAAAAATGCATCAGGATGTCTTAACAAATGATGAAATAACTGTAAATATATTAACAAAGTGCTTTTTACATGTCTTAGCTTTAAACATTAATTTACCAATGGCAGCTTTGCCCCAGATTTGTACATGGAAGTCTTTTTTCTCTTTTGTGGACTTATTTAATATCTGCAGTCTGTGTTTTTGCTCATTTTTTTCATCTTCTTCCCAAGGATTCCATTCTTCACTTCTCAAAGTAGATTGTTCTATGTTACAAAAAGAGCAACAAGTGTTATCAATAAGATAGAGCTGCAGTTATAGATAAATTCAAGCCATTTAAATTAGATGTTAGGGAGTTTTAATTGCATCCTAACTTCAATTTTTCAAAGAGATAAAGCAACAGAATTTGAACTGGTTAAACACTGTAAAAATAAAAAAAGGAAATCATAACTTAAGTTTGATTGAACCGTTACCCTGAAAGAGCTTGATATAAAATAATAAAATGTTAACACAAGGCAGGAAATTCTCTCTCCCAAATAAAGCCTTCTAAAATGACTGGGTACAGTAATATGCATCAAGTTACAAGTTTAACTTTTGCCAGTTCTTTACAGATCGTATATATGTAACGCAACCTATACATAAAAACTTGACTTCAACATGAAAAGTGTCCCCCAGTTTCAGATACTATTGTGCAAAATTCTGAAAGAAGGGAGAAATAAGCCTGAGTCCGATCCTGACATAGGTCAAAATACAAGAGAGGGGATCAAAACTTGGAGATGAAGCGCTCTGGCCTTCAGAAGTCACAGCAGAATTAGAGCAAGCTCTTTGTTTCAATATGGGAATAGATGTCCTTAAGCCAGCGGCATTCCAGCAAATCTCTGGCATTTTGTGACAATATCTTGGATATATTTTTTAACATCTTTATTGGAGTATAATTGCTTTACAATGGTGTGTTATTTTCTGCTTTATAACAAAGTGAATCAGTTATACATATACATATGTTCCCATATCTCTTCCCTCTTGCGTCTCCCTCCCTCCCACCCTCCCTATCCCACCCCTCCAGGTGGTCACAAAGCACCCAGCTGATCTCCCTGTGCTATGTGGCTGCTCCCCCCTAGCTATCTACCTTATGTTTGGTAGTGTATATATGTCCATGCCTCTCTCTCGCTTTGTCACAGCTTACCCTTCCCCCTCCCCATATCCTCAAGTCCATTCTCTAGACGGTCTGTCTCTTTATTCCTGTCTTACCGTAGGTTCTTCATGACCTTTTTTTTTCTTCTTAGATTCCATATATATGTGTTAGCATATGGTATTTGTTTTCCTCTTTCTGACTTACTTCACTCTGTATAACAGACTCTAGGTCCATCCACCTCACTACAAATAACTCAATTTTGTTTCTTTTTATGGCTGAGTAATATTCCATTGTATATATGTGCCACATCTTCTTTATCCATTCATCTGTTGATGGACACTTAGGTTGCTTCCATGTCCTGGCTATTGTAAATAGAGCTGCAATGAACATTCTGGTACATGACTCTTTTTGAATTATGTGGAGAAAAGACAGCCTCTTCAATAAGCGGTGCTGGGAAAACTGGACAGCTACATGTAAAAGTATGAAATTAGAACACTCCCTAACACCACACACAAAAATAAACTCAAAATGGATTAAAGGCCTAAATGTAAGGCCAGACACTATAAAACTCTTAGAGGAAAACATAGGCAGAACATTCTATGACATAAATCACAGCAAGATCCTTTTTGACCCACCTCCTAGAGAAATGGAAATAAAAACAAAAATAAACAAATGGGACCTAATGAAACTTAAAAGCTTTTGCACAGCAAAGGAAACCATAAACAAGACCAAAAGGCAACCCTCAGAATGGGAGAAAATATTTGCAAATGAAGCAACTGACAGAGGATTAATCTCCAAAATTTACAAGCAGCTCAGGCAGCTCAATAACAGAAAAACAAATAACCCAATCCAAAAATGGGCAGAAGATCTAAATATCTTGGATATTTAAGATGTGTTTTAAAGGTGTGCGCACCTGTCAGCCCCAGGGGTAGGGAGTGGGGACGGCGTGTGGGACTTGGGCGAGGACGGGGGCACTCATACATACATCCTCCAGTCCCGAGGCCTGGGCGGGCTACCGAGAGCTGAAGGAGGAAAAGCGCATACCGGGGCCCGGGGGCAATCCCGGATCCGAGAGCGGGACCGGTGGCCGCGCGGCTCCGCTAGCCCAGCCCCCACCAGCCCGCAGCCCCGAGTCCCGGCGCGCCGCTGAGGAGAGAGGCCGCGGGCCGGTGTCCTACCTCGGCCTCGCCTCTCCCGCGCCGGGGCAGCCCCCTTCCTGAGGCCCCGCAAAGACGCGTCCTGCGTCCGGCGGCTGCGCCCGAAGAAGACGTGGTAGGCGGCGTAGATGGAGAAGAGGCAGTACAGGGCGATAAGAATCGAGCAGAGACGCTTCCGCGTCAGCCGCATCCCACTCAGCCTTCCCCTCAGGCCACCACCACAGTGGAGATGGGCCGGAAGCGAAGCCGCCACTCAGCTCCGTGGCCCTAGCGTCGCCGGGTGCAGACGCAGGCCCTGCCAGGGGGAGTAGTCATCCAAAACGGACCCGCCCGCCGCTTCCGCCCCGACGCGCCCCGACCCCGCCCCTCGCCCTCGCCCCACCCAGGACTCGCCCTCGGGCCCGCCCTCAGCCCCGCCTAAGCCTCTCTGAGGCTCCTCCGTCCCGCCCTGCCAACGGCCCCGCCCTTTCGGGGAGCGCTAAGATCCTTCTTGCCTCGGACTCTGGAATCGGGCGTTGGAAGACCGCCCCTTCGCCCGCGCCAATCCATGACCTCTGCAGTGTATCCACGGCCACTTTCAACCCTGCCCATCTTCCGATGTACAGAAAGACTTCACCATCATCTGACCGCAAAGAAAAAAAACCAAAACAGCACCTTAGTCCATTAAGGCCACATGAAGGCATGGACCATGGCAGTTTTTGTTCAACATGTGATCTCCATCCCAGCCTGCTGTATTGACAGACGAATGAATATAAATGTCCATTAAAATATTTAAGTGGTGGTAGTGGCACAACATTGTGAATGTAATTCCCACTCAACGGTACACTTAGAAATGGTTAGAACGGCAAACATCATATTATGTATACCTTGCTACAATAAAAATATGAAAAAAATTGAGTTTAATTACTATGATGTGACTTGAACGCACATAGGCATGCAGCCTTTTGTCAAATAGAGGCTGTAAAATTGAATGTTGTCTATCCATTTTCTATGTCAAGCCTTGCTAAGTTGGGCTACTATTTTTTTTCGGTCAGTTGTATCTGGTTTTGCTGTTCAACTTGTCTGGCAGTCTTCTTAGCTGGAAAGCTTGTAGGACATGAGTGTGGAGTAGACTGTTAGTTAGAGCTTTAAGTTGTTGTGTTCTGACAGATTCAACTCTACCCTGATGCAGTCTTAACATTTCTGGATAAAGTTTCCAACCTCTCTGTTGGTAAAAGCTTACCTTTAATGAATTGGTTTTTTTAAAAAAGATTTTTATGCCTGTGGACCATTTTTAAATTCTTTATTGAATTTGTTACAATATTGCTTCTGTTTTATGTTTTGGTTTTTTGCCAGAAAGGCATGTGGGATCTTAGCTCCTCAATCAGGGATCGAACCTGCACGTCCTTCATTGGAAGGGGAAGTCTTAACCACTGGACTGAACTTCATTTGAAACAATTTTGCTAGATTGTATGTGACAGCTGTCATATCAGCGTACATTTAAAAAAAAAGACATCAGAATTGGTGAGTTTTTGTGTAGCCATTTTAATATTGAAGATGGAAGAAAAAAGCAACATTTTCGGCATATTATGATTTATTATTTCAAGAAAGGTAAAAATGCAACTGAAACACACAAAAAGATCTGTGCAGTGTATGGAGAAGGTGCTGTGACCGATCAAACATCAAAACTGGTTTGAGAAGTTTCGTGCTGGAGATTTCTCGCTGGATGATGCTCCACGGTCCGGTAGACTAGCTGAAGTTGACAGCGATCAAATCAAGACATTAATCGAGAACAATCAGCATTATACCACGCGGGAGATAGCTCACACACTCAAAATATCCAAATCAAGCGTTGAAAATCATTTTCACCAGCTTGGCCATGTTAATTGCTATGTTTGGGCTCCACATAAGTTAAGCAAAAAAACCTTCTTGACAGTACTTCCGCATACGATTCTCTACTTAAATGTAATGAAAACATTCCTTTTTTTTTTTTTTTTTGGCTGTGCTGGGTCTTTGTTGTTGCGTGCAGGCTTTCTCTAGTTGCAGTGAGTGGGGGCTACTCTTCATTGCGGTGCGTGGGCTTCTCATTGCAGTGGCTCCTCTTGTTGTGGAGCATAGGCTCTAGGTGCAGGGGCTTCTGTAGTTGCAGCACACGGCCTTCAGTAGTTGTGGCACGTGGGCTAAGTAGTTGTGGGGAGCAGGCTCAGTAGTTGCGGCTTGCAGGCTTAGTTGTCCTGTGGCATGTGGGATCTTAGTTCCCCGACCAGGGATCGAATCCGTGTCCCCTGCATTGGAAGGCGGATTCTTTACCACTGGACCACCAGGGAAGTCCCGGCTTCTCTCTCTCTCTCTCTCTTTTTTTTTTTATGTATGAAGATATTTATTTGAAGCATTGTCTGTAGGGCCCAAAAAACTAGAAACTAGGTAAATGCTTATTAATAGGGAAATTAGTAAATAAATTATGGTCTATCCACACTGTGAATTAGACAGTATTTGGGCTTATTTAATCTAGTAGTGATTATAAGAGAGAGGGTGTGTGGAATTTTAATTACCAAGTGGTAAAGATTTGATATGGCTTTTAAAATTTTACCTATGTGATGTTTGAAATGACATTCTGTTGTTTTAATTATCATTTCCCTGGTTAATCATGAGGGTAAGTACTTTTTAATTATATTTACTGTTTTTTTGTTTACCTCTTCTGTAAATTGTCCATATTTTTTGTACAGTTTTCTATTCATTGTTTATCTTTTACTTTTGATTATATGACTTAAATTTACTTTCTATAGTAATCATTTGTTGTTTATTGCAAATATATTGCAAATCTATTTTTCCAACTTTTGGCTGGTCTACTAGTTTTATTTATATTATCTTCTATTGTAAAGACATTCTAAATTTTAATATAGCTAAATTTATCAATCATTTTTATAGTTTGGTGTGTGTGTGTGCATGTGTGTATTCTTTAAGAAAAATTTACTTGGCACTAACAACAAAAGATCAGAAACATAAATTAAGGAACAATCCCATTTACCATCACAACAAAAAGAATAAATTACCTAGGAGTAAGACTACCTAAGGAGGCAAGACCTATACTCAGAAAACTGTAAGACACTGATGTAAGAAATCAAAGACCACACAAACAGATGGAGAGATATACCACGTTCTTGGATTGGAAGAATCAATATTGTGAAAATAACTATATTACCCAAAGCAAGCTACAGATTGAATGCAATCCCTATCAAGTTACCAATGGCATTTTTCACAGAATTTGAACAAAAATATTTACAATTTGTATAGAAACACAAAAGGCCTCGAATAGCCAAAGAAATCTTGAGAAAGAAAAATGGAGCTGGAGGAATCAGTCTCCCTGACTTCAGACTATACTACAAAGCTACAGTAATCAAGACAGTATGGTACTGGCACAGAAACAGAAATATAGATCAACAGAACAGGATAGAAAGCCCAGAGATAAACCTATGCCCTGTGTTCAACTAATCTATGACAAAGGAGGCAAGGATATACAATGGAGAAAAGACAGTCTCTTCGATAAGTGGTGCTGGGAAAACTGGATGGCTACATGTAAAAGAATGAAATTAGAACACTCCCTAACACCATACACAAAAATAAACTCAAAATGGATTAAAGATCTAAATGTAAGGCCAGACACTATCAAACTCTTAGAGGAAAACATAAGCAGAAGACTTTTTGACATAAATTGCAGCAATGTCTTTTTTGACCCACCTCCTAGAGTAATGAAAATGAAAACAAAAATAAATACATGGGACCTAATTAAACTTAAAACTTTTACACAGCAAAGGAAACCATAAACAAAACCATAAAGTCAACCCTCAGAATGGGAAAAAATATTTGTAAACAAAGCAACTGACAAGGGATTAATCTCCTAAATATACAAACAGCTCATGCAGCTCAATATCAAAAAAACAAACAACCCAATCAAAAAATGGGCAGAAGACCTAAATAGATATTTCTCCAAAGAAGACATACAGATGCTCAAAAAGCACATGAAAAGATGCTCAACATCATTAATTATTAGAGAAATGCAAATCAAAACTACAAAGAGATATCACCTCACACCCGTCAGAACGGCCATCATCAAAAAATCTACAAGCAATAAATGCTGGAGAGGGTGTGGAGAAAAGGGAACCCTCCTACACTGTTGGTGAGAATGAAAATTGATACAGCCACTACGAAGAACAGTGTGGAGGTTCCTTAAAAAAGTAAAAATAGATCTACCATATGATCCAGCAATCGCAGTCCTGGGCATATACCCTGAGAAAACCATAATTCAAATAGACACATGCACCCAGATGTTCATTGCAGCACTATTTACAATAGCCAGGACATGGAAGCAACCTAAATGTCCATCAACAGAGGAATGGATAAAGAAGATGTGGTATATATATACAATGGAATATTACTCAGCCACAAAAAGAAATGAAATAGTGCCATTTGAAGAGATGTGGATGGACCTAGAGACTGTCATACTGATTGAAGTAAGTCAGAAAAAGAAAAACAAATATTGTATAATATCATTTATATGTGGAATCTAGAAAAATGGTACAGATGGACTTATTTGCAAAGTAGAAATAGTGACACAGATGTAGAGGACAAACTTATGGATACCAAGGGGGAAAGGGGGGTGGGATGAATTGGGAGATTGGGATTGACATATATACACTACTATGTATAAAATAGATAACTAATGAGAACCTACTGTATAGCACAGGGAACTCTACTCAATGCTCTGTGGTGACCTAAATGGGAAAGAAATCTAAAAAAAGAGGGGATATATGAATACATATAACTGATTCACTTTGCTGTACAGTAGAAACTAACACAACATTGTAAATCAATTATACTCCAATAAAAATTAAAAAAAAAGAAAAATTTACTTGGAGTCATTTAAAAGTGTATTGAATTTATAGAATAAATAGAAACAACATGTTACAGTATTGAGACTTCCCACCTGTATGTGTTACAAATCATGCCATTAACAATTATTATTAGATCATTGTTTAATGACTAATCTGCAATACTCCCTCTGCCAACATCAGGATTTCTTGTATGTGTGGATCTAGTCTTATTTCTCTGCCTTTCCTGCATCAGTTACTATAACTGTAACTCTCTTAGTTACTATTCACTGTTTCAGTTACTAAAGCTTTATAATAAGTCTTATATTTAGAAAGGCAAGTCTCTCTAACTTGTTCTTTTCTTTTTGTAAAAACAAAACTGCCTTGGCTATTCTTGGCCCTTTGCTTTTCCCTTCACATTAGAATTAATTTGTTAATTTCACTAAAAACCCCTCTTGAATTGGAATTTGGAATCAGAATTTTATTGTATTTATAGAATAATTTGGGGATAACTGACTTTTAAAATTCAAATCTTTTAATCTATTTATGGGCATTCAAATTGTGCCCAATATAATTCTATACAAGCAAGGAACACGCTTATGTTTACCTCCTGTGGCCATGTGTGATATCCTCCAGGGCACAGGCCCTGATACACTCGTGTCAATGGAAAAATGTAAAAAACATAACATTGAGTGACAAAAACAAAGCACAGAAGAAAATGGATAGTAAGATACCATTTAGGTCTAACTTAAAGTCTTTCAATAAAGCTTTCTAATTTTATCCATAATGTTTGCAAATCTTTTATTGGATTTTCTGTAATAGTTAGGTTTGGCTACATGTAGCAGCGACTCAAAGTAACAGTGACTTAAGAGAGAAATTTATTTTATGCTGAAGTTTTGAATGAGGCAATGTCTTCACTTATCTCCATAATCCAGAAGAGGAGGAAGAAACAATAACTGATAAAAGTTTCTATTGCAAGAGTAATCTGTATTTTAATCAAAACTTTCTGAACAAGAGTAGTAACATGACAGAACTGAAAGTGATCCTAGTAACTGAATTGGAATCTTTTTTAAAAAAAAAAGTTTATTTATTTATTTGGCTGCACCAGGTCTTTAGTTGGGGCACGCAGGATCTTCTAGTTGCAGCATGTAAACTCTTAGTTGCAGCATGTGGGATCTAGTTCCCTGACCAGGGATCAAACCTGGGCCCCCTGCACTGGGAGTGTGGAGTCTTAGCCACTGGATGACCAGGGAAGTCCCTGACTTGGAACCTTAATCGTTTTATAATAAAACTAAGGAAGACAAAGGTAAACCAGAAAGGCTTTCTTTGAAACAAATTATAGCTCATTACCTATAAAAAGGTGTCTCATTGAATCTTTAAAAAATTTAATTTAATTTAGTTTTTGTTTTATTTTATGTTTAGATTTAAAAACATTTTTATTTTCATTAATATTATGTCAATAATTTGAATAACAGTTTTAACATTTATTGTTAATTTATATTTTTATTTACTATGTTTATAAAAGTTTTGTATTTGAAAAAGTATATATTTTTTGTATTTGAAAATATTATTTTTGTATTTAAAAATATAATTTTGTATTTATCATTTCAAATTTGAAAAGATCATTTTTGTGTTTGAAGATATAAATGCATACCACTGAAAACACCATACTTTCCTGTCCATGTGCTGATCAATTCTGGACTAAATCATTCTTTCCTGTTTTTGACTAACCAGAACTGGGACCAGGGAAATCTAGCTTAGATAATTCCTCTAGGAAATACTTGCTCCTGGTTGTAAACCAATGAAAATATCTTACTTATCAAGAACTTGCTTCAAGACCTTAGTTTGTCTCTCAAGCAGCATAGAGTTGGTTTTTACCTTTTAATTAGTATTTGCCTCATTATGGGACTCTAAACCTTTGTGTATGCAGTGATAATTGCTATATGCAGTCTTCTGCTAAACTTTGTTAAGCTTTTTATCTCTTGTGCATGTTTGCTCTTTCTTTTTTTTAATTTTTATTTTATATTGGAGCACAGTTGATTAACAATGCTGTGTTAGTTTCAGGTGTACAGGAAAGTGATTCAGTTATACATATACATGTATCTATTCTTTTTCAAATTCTTTTCCCATTTAGGTTATTACAGAATATTGAGCAGAGTTCCCTGTGCTATACAGTAGATCCTTGTTGGTTGTCTATTTTAAATATAGAAGTGTGTACATGTCAATCCCAAACTCCCAATCTATCCCTCTGCCCAACGCTTTCCCCCTAGTAACCATAAGTTCCTTCTCTAAGTCTGTGAATCTGTTTCTGTTTTGTAAATAAGTTTATTTGTATCATTAAAAAAAATGTCATATAAGCGATATCATATATTTGTCTTTCTTTGTCTGACTTACTTCACTTAGTATGATAATCTCCAGGTCCACCTATGTTGCTGCAAATGGCATTATTTCATTCTTTTTATGGCTGAGTAATATTCCATTGTATATATGTACCACATCTTCTTTATCCATTCATCTGTTGATGGACATTTAGGTTGCTTCCATGTCTTGGCTATTGTAAACAGTGCTGCAATGAACATTGGGGTACATGTACCCTTTCAAACCATGTTCTTCTCTGGGTATATGCCCAGGAGTGGGATTCCTGGGTCATGTGGTAGTTCTATTTTTAGTTTTTTATGGAATCTCCATACTGTTCTTCATAGTGGCTGTATCAATTTACATTCCCACCAACAGTGCAAGAGGGTTCCCTTTTCTCCACACCCTCTCCAGCATTTGTTTGTGGATTTTTTTGATGATGGCCATTCTGACTGGTGTGAGGTGATATCTCATTGTAGTTTTGATTTGCATTTCTCTAATAATTAGTGATTTTGAGCATCTTTTCATGTGCTTTTTGGCCATCTGTATGTCTTCTTTGGAGAAACGTCTATTTAGGTCTTCTGCCCATTTTTTGATTGGGTTGTTTGGTTTTTTTTTTTCTTTCTTTTTGCGATATGCGGGCCTCTCACTATTGTGGTCTCTCCTGTCGTGGAGCACAGGCTCCGGACGCGCAGGCTCAGCGGCCATAGCTCACGGGCCCAGCCGCTCCGCGGCATGTGGGATCTTCCCGGACCGGGGCACAAACCCGTGTCCCCTGCATTGGCAGGTGGACTCTCAACCACTGCGCCACCAGGGAAGCTGGGTTGTTTGTTTTTTTGATATTGAACTGCATGAGCTGTTTGTATATTTTGAAGATTAATCCCCTGTCAGTTGCTTTGTTTGCAAATATTTTCTCCCATTCTGAGGGTTGTTTTTTCGTTTTGTCTATGGTTTCCTTTGCTGTGCAAAAGCTTTTGAGTTTAATTGTTTATTTTTGTTTTTACTTCCATTACTCTAAGAGACGGCTCAAAAAAGATATTGATGCAATTTATGTCAAAGAGTGTTCTGCCTATGTTTTCCTCTAAGCGTTTTATAGTATCTGGTCTTACATTTAAGTCTTTAATCCATTTTGAGTTTATTTTTGTGTATGGTGTTAAAGAATGTTCTAATTTCATTTTTTTACATGTAGCTGTCCAGATTTCCCAGCACCATTTATTGAAGAGACCATTTATTCCTCCATTGTATATTCTTGCCTCCTTTGTCATAGATTAATTGACTATAGGTGCATGGGTTTATTTCTGGGTTTTCTATCCTGTACCATTTATCTATTTATCTGGTTTTGTGCCAGTACCATTCTGTTTTGATGACTGTAGCTTTGTAGTATAGTCTGAAGCCAGAGAGCATGATTCCTCCAGCTCTGTTTTTCCTTCTCAAGATTGCTTTGGCTATTCGGGGTCTTTCGTGTCTCCATACAAATTTTAAGATTTTTTGTTCTAGCTCTGTGAAAAATGCCATTGGTAATTTGATAGGGATTGTATTGAACCTGTAGATTGCCTTCGGTAGTGTAGTCATTTTGACAATATTGATTCTTTTAATCCAAGAACAAGGTACATCTTCCATGTGTTTGTGTTGTCTTCAATTTCTTTCATCAATGTCTTGTAGTTTTTGGAGTACAGGTCTTTTGTCTCCTTAGGTAGGTATTTTCCTAAGTATTTTATTCTTTTTGATGCACTTGCTCTTTCTTTTGTTTTTGATCTTTTGCTGTATGAATTTTCTTTAATTTGCTTTTAGCTTCTCCAGTGATTTGAAAATAACTCTGTAACTGTTTTAATTAATTTTATAATTGTTTTGGTAAGTTTCATTTTTAGCAAAAAGAACTTTTAGTCTATATTTCTCCAGTCATTAAAGTAAAAAATACAATGGTATATTTGATCTCTCCCCCCACTCCCACAAGTCATTGTGAGGATAACCTGGGTTTAGACCCACATGCCATTAAGTGACTGATTAGACATTCTACATTCTATTTTTCAGTACATGGTGGTGGTAGAATATATTACTGTTTAGTAATATTTGCAGTCTTTCCTCAGAGGGGGATTATACACCCTTGGCCTGTTTATTGATTTCAGGTGTGACCATATGACTTGCTTTGGCTAATACAATTTTGAGCAGAAGCATCCTGTGGCACTCTCAGGCAGAAACTTAAGAGCCAGCATGTGCTCTGCCATCCTCTTTTCCCTCTGTCACTGTGACTGGCATGTTCTGGATAGTTTCTGTTCCCTCAGCCTGTGTGCTGCTGGACTGAGAGTGATTATTATGCACAAAGTCCCACTGCTGATCTGCTGTGGACATATCCTGTGAGTGAGAAAAACTAACCTCAGGTTTTATAGGCCACTTAGAGTATAGGATTATTTGTTACCTCAGCATTACTTAGCTTCCCCTGACTGACACAAGGATGTTTGGAGAAGTGTCTGACAAGAATGAGTTTGCCCTCAGAAAATTAATTTAGTAAAATCTATCCACAGTGTGGTAATTGTCTACTTTGGTAGTCAAGCAAGAGACTGTAAATGTGTTCTGGAATGTCCAAGAACTGTCCTGGGACAAAGCAGTTCTGCTTCACAGGACAGAAATTAGTGGTCTCCTCAAGAGATACAGTTAGAGAGACCCTTGAGAGCCAAATATTCAGTAATGAAGGTTTTGTCCTTGTCCTGAAGGCAGCAAGAATCTGGTAGATGGTCTTAAACACTCATTTCTTCATTCCACAAACAAGTACTGAACAATGATATGCTCATCATTAGTTTTAGTAATGGCACCAGCTGTGAGCAAAATAGTGTTCCTTCCTTGAGGCAAGATGACAAGCCATGTCCCTGACCCTGTGGTGATGCCAGCATAGCCAACTCAAAAGTCTCTGACAGGACTACTCTTGCTTCTTGCCTTAAAAGTTACTATGAGAAATTTTGGATCAACAGTTGGTGGCGTAATTCATTCCACAGGAAAGTATGGAGCTACGTGCAAGACGTGTAACACAGTCAGCTTAGAAAAACAAGATCTGAATGATTCGGGCCAATGTTCCAGTTTAGACAAGAAATATTGTAGGCTTGAAAGCTATCTTGTGATTAAAATAAATGTTGGGGTTTTGATGAGAGGAATTTAAATAATCTTTGTAATTGATTTTGTGTTCCTGGTCCTGACATTGTAGCTGCTTAAGTAAAAAGAAAAATTCTAGTTATTACAAATGGAGTTGTCCAAAGAAAATCCCCTGAAAATTCTGTAATAAAACAGTACTGTCAAGATGACCTATTCAGTTAAAAACTGTATTACACATAAAATTATATGTTTCTGTATCTATGAACTGGGAATGTTTGATTGAGGGGAGAAATAATGTCACAAGGGTAATTCTAGATTTGTCATTAAAGACGTCTGTGTTCAGAAATGAAGTCACTATTTTATAAGTAAACCATGTTTCTCAGGTTACTCCAATCTTGAGGGCAAAATAGAATAATAATGACAATTAAAAAGAAGAAATATTTCTCTGGCTCTGCCACTATTCACACTTCCTGGACACTTATCTCTTTGATATTTCTGTCAGAAGTGTCTTATGTGTGATAAGTCGTCTGTTATTTGCCTCCTCTTTCACTTTGGTTTGCCGGTGATGTCTTCTATGTGCAGTACTTAGGTAAGACCCAGTGCAGGTGCCATCACTACTGGTTCTGGGAGATGCGTACACTGATACTGCCCTGACATATTGACATAGGTGGTACTGATATCTGTGCCAAGGTTCTCTTGACACTGCCAATACTGCTGGCATAGTATGCATTGACTATACAAAATACTGTCACCAATGCCACATATATAGCTCCTTTATCCTCTACTCATTTTTCTTCCCAAATAGATCTCTTTAGTCTATTTCCATCATGCCTCAAAACATGCTCAGTCTTGCTTGTGTTCTAGAATAAAGGCAGTTTAGAATCAAGCTTGGATCTCAAAAACTTTGAGAACAATTGTATTGTTATCATTTGCAAAGCTATGGATGGGGACCCCTATCACTGCGTATATCTGAGCTAACATAATCTAGTCTGAACTGCCTCATGGAGGTGAGGATAAAAATATTTCCAGCAGCCTCCTCAAATAATCCATTATCTGTGAATGTTCTTGTCATTCAAATACACAGAGTTGTACAGTACTGCTCTCTGGTCTAACACCAATTCTATTCCGTACATACGAACAAACTTAATTTAGGCAACATTTACCTCTAGAGGTAATTTGTTCCCTTTGGGATGTATATAAAAATATTTCAGGGACTTTCCTTGTGGTCCAGTGGGTAAGACTCCACACTCCCAATGCAGGGGGCCCGGGTTTGGTCCCTGGTCAGGGAATGAGATCCCACATGCATGCCGCAACTAAGAGTCCGCATGCCGCAACCAAAAATAATAAATAAATAAATATTTTAAAAAATCTTTCAAATGCTGAACTCTATTTCTCCCTCCCTTTCTCCTGCCTTTTCTTTCTTCCATTTCTTTTTTCCTTCCTCCCTCCCTCCCTTTCTTTCTTGCTCCCTTCCTTCCTTCCTTTCCTTCCTTCCTTCCTGCCTCCCTCCCCTCCTTCCTTCCTTCCTTCCATCCTTCCTTCTTTCCTTCCTTCTCCTTTATAAGACAATTCTCTATGAGTCTCTTATGTTTCTGCATGTCTTGTGAGCAAAGGCATTGACCATCTCTGGTCTGGACTATCTTTTCCAGGATGTTTGTATAGCAAACAGCATTGGAAAATGGAGATAGTGTCTTTCCCTGGAGCAAGAAAGCAGGTTGTTTACTGTGCAGTATCATAAAGGTAATGATTTAATTTGGGGCAAAGAATTCAGGCAGGTTTACTGCCCATTACAGAAGATTCAAGTTCCCTAAGCTCAAGGTTTCTGTGCTTGATGAAGATACACTGCCTGTGCAACATCCACTTGGACCCTGTGCAGTGTCCCTGTGAGACAGTGGGAACAGGGGAACTGGCACAAATGTGATCCGCAGGCTACTTGCTGTGCCTTTGTCTCTGACTCAGGATCTTATGCCTTCTCCCAGCACTCATGAAACTGTGCCAGGCTAAGTTATTAGCTTCCAAGTAAGGTAAAATCTCAAACTCATCACAGTTCCTGACTCTTAAAGAGAGAGATGTAAGCTTCCCAACATTAAGATTTCTTTAAAATAAAACCAAAGGCAGAGGAAAGAATCTCTGAACTAGAGATATATCAATAGAATCCTCAAAACCCCAAAAGCAAAGAGAACAAAGACCAAGTAAAAAAAAAAAAAAAAAAAAAAAGAACAGAATATCCAAGGACCGTGGGACAACAACAAAAGGTGTAACATACGTGTAATAGGAATACAAGAAGGGGAAGAAAGAGAGAAAGGAGAAGAAATATTTGAAACAATAATGACTGAGAATTCCTGCAAAGTAACCAGACACCAAAACACAGATCCAGGAAGCTCAGAGAACATGTTTCTAAAAGCTTAGAAATATGTAGGCTATTTAGTTTGGCTGATTTCTGATAGAAAAAACTATGATAAAATATTCACAGATCTCTTTTCTTAGAGAGTTCCAGTTTGCAGCATATTAATTCTTAAACATATTAGGCAGTGGAAATTCTGATTTTCTCATTAATTTCAGACTTTATCTCTGTAAAACAAATGTATGACTACTAAAGTTACTCACAGTTTTCAAATGTCTGAAGTCAGCTATCGTAGTCTATCTCGTCTCCTTCAGTCTTCTATTTGAACTAAAATTTCTCCATCCTTTGATGAAATTTCTTCAATTGGTTTTGAGTCCAATCATCATCCTATACTTTCCTTTGAAAAAGTTCTACTATATATGCATTCTACTATAATATGCATCCAGTATTTCTATATACTATCAAGTTTCCATAGCTCAATTGTAAACTGAAAAGAAAAACCCTATACAATTTAAAATAGCTCCATAAAAAATAATTTAGGATAATTCTAACTAAAAGCATGTACAGAATCTATACACTAAAGCTAAAAAAAACACTCAATAACTTAATAAAAAAGACCCAAATGAGTGAAGAGAGATACCATGTTCATGGATTAGAAGACTTGATATAATTAAGATACCAATTTTTCTCAAACTGATATAAGATTTAAATGAATTCAAATAAAAATCCAATAAGGATATTTTGTAGATACAGATAAGCTGATTCTAAAGTTACATGTAAAGACACAGGAATTGCAATAGAACAAGAAAAAAAATGAAGTAGAATAACCATTGTACTTGATTTTGACTTATGATAAAGCCACAGTAATCAAGATAGTGTGGTACTGGTGAAACAATGGACTCATCAATCAATGGAACACAATAGTCAAATATATAGTCAATTGATTTTTGACAAAGGTACAAAGGCAATTCAATGAAGAAAGGGAACTTTTCTCAACAAATGGTGTTGGAATAATTGGACATCCCTATTCAAAAAATCCTAATTTTACACCTTACACAAAAGTTAACTCAAAATAGATCATTGATATAAACATGAAATTATCAAGATTTTAGAAGTTTACATAGAAGAAAACCTGCATGACCTTGGGTTTGGGAAACAGTTTTTGGATACAACACCAAAGCATGATTTCTCAAAAATGGATAAATTGAACTTCATCAAAGTTAAAAAACATTTGCTCTGCAAAAGACACCATTAAGAGGATGATAAAGAGCAGACTGGAAGAGAACATCTGCAGATCGTGTATCTGACAAAACAGTGTATCCAGAATATACAAAGAACTCTGAAAACTTGACTGCAAGAAAACAAACACCCAGTGAAAAAATGGGCAAAAGACTTGAATAAGTACGTCACCAAATAAGACATACATTTAGCAGATAAGTAAAAAGATGCTTAGGGCTTCCCTGGTGGCGCAGTGGTTGAGAGTCCGCCTGCCGATGCAGGGGACACGGGATCGTGCCCGGGTCTGGGAGGATCCCACATGCCGCGGAGCGGCTGGGCCCGTGAGCCATGGCCGCTGGGCCTGCGCGTCCGGAGCCTGTGCTCCGCAACGGGAGGGGCCACAGCAGTGAGAGGCCCGCGTACAGCAAAAAAAAAAAAAAAAGATGCTCAGCATCATTAGCCACTAGGGAAGTGTACGTTAAAAGCACTACACACTGATTAGAATGACTAAAAGAAACAAAAAACCAAACAAAGAACTAAAACAAAAAACAAAAACGAAAGACCCCTTAACACTACCAGGTGCTACTAAGAATATGCTGACGGAGACTCTCATACACTGCTGCTGGGAAATGCAAAACGTCCTAGTCATTCTGGAAAATAATTTGGCAGTTCCTTATAAATGTAGACATACATTTACTATGACCCAGCAACCCCTTCCCCATGTTTTTCCCTAGAGAAATGAAAACTTATGTTCATGCAAAAAACTGTACAAAAAGGTTTATAGCAGTTTTATTCATAATCGCCAAGAACTGAACACAATCCAAGTGCCTTTCAATGGGTGAATGCATAAATTGTGGTACCTCCATGTCACAGAATACTACTTAAGAATGAAAAGAATGAACTATTGATGCACACAACGTGAATGACTCTCAAAGGAATTATACTAAGTGAAAGAAGTCTCAGAACGTTACATACTATATGATTGAATTTAAATGACATTCTGGACAGGGCAAAACTATGGAGACAGAGAAGAGATCAGTGGCTGTGAGCGTCTGGGGGTCTGGGAGGGATGTGCCTACAAAGGCGTAGCAGGAGGGAATTTTTTAGGGTAATGAAATTATTTAGTATCTTGATTGTAGAGATGCTTACATGAGTCTACACTGGTCTCAAAACTCAAAGAACTTTACATCAAAAATACTCTCTCCCACAGTATGGAGTTTCCTTAAAAAACTAAAAATAGAACTACCATACAACCCAGCAATCCCACTACTGGGCATATACCCTGAGAAAACCATAATTCAAAAAGAGTCATGTACCAAAATGTTCATTGCAGCTCTATTTACAATAGCCAGGACATGGAAGCAACCTAAGTGTCCATTGACAGATGAATGGATAAAGAAGATGTGGCACATATATACAATGGAATGTCACTCAGCCATAAAAAGAAATGAAATTGAGTTATCTGTAGTGAGGTGGATGGACCTAGAGTCTGTCATACAGAGTGAAGTAAGTCAGAAAGAGAAAAACAAATACTGTATGCTAACACATATATATGGAGTCTAAAAAAAAAAAAAAGGTCATGAAGAATCTAGGGGCAAGATGGGAATAAAGATGCAGACCTACTAGAGAATGGACTTGAGGACACGGGGAGGGGGAAGGGTAAGCTGGGACAAAGTGAGAGAGTGGTAGTGTATATGTGGACATATATACACTACCAAATGTAAAATAGATAGCTAGTGGGAAGCAGTCGCATAGCACAGGGAGATCAGCTCGGTGCCTTGTGACCAGCTAGAAGGGTGGGATAAGGAGGGTGGGAGGGAGTCGCAAGAGGGAGGAGATATGGGGATATATGTATATGTATAACTGATTCACTTCATTATAGAGCAGAAACTAACACACCATTGTAAAGCAATTATACTCCAATAAAAATGTTAAAAAATAATAATAAAATAATGAATTCCACAGAGTTTACAGAGTGTTGATAGCTACTTCTAATGGAATACTATATAGCCATTAAAAGAATAAGAGCTGCATGCTTTGCTGTGGAAAGAACTCCACAATGTATTGTTAAGAAGAAAAAAGGGCTTCCCTGGTGGTGCAGTGGTTGAAAGTCCGCCTGCCGATGCAGGGGACATGGGTTCGTGCCCCGGTCCGGGAAGATCCCACATGCCGTGGAGCGGCTAGGCCCGTGAGCCATGGCCGCTGAGCCTGCGCGTCCGGAGCCTGTGCTCCGCAACGGGAGAGGCCACAACAGTGAGAGGCCTGCGTACCGCGAAAAAAAAAAAAAAAAGAAGAAGAAAAAAATGAAGGTTCCAAAAAAAAAAAAAAACTCTCTCCCAAATCTACACACACACATGCACATAATATATATGTATGCCTATAGACATATATGTACACACATATTTTTGATTATGCTGGTGGATTATGCTTGGGTGTATGCATTTGTCAAAATTCATCGATACTTAAAATGGGTACATTTAATATTATGTAAATTGTACCTGAATAAATTTGATTTAAAAAATGTGGCAACCAGACAGCAACAGAAAAGAACTGAACCTAAGGCTTTGGGTAATAACTAATTAGCATTAGGTAGAACTGGACTGTTCTCTACCTTGTTATATGCTCTATTGAGATCCATGAATTTTATTAATAAAGTATGCAATGATATTTATTGGGCAACCACAATGTACAGAGTACTACGCTATGTGATATAAGAAATAGAGATGGTTTCTGCCTTTTGAAATATTCTCCAGTAACCATAAAAGAAATAGTATGAATATGTCATATGGAAATAGAACAGACAACATAAATTCCTGTTCTTTTCTGCCTCACCTATGAAGTTATAAACTCTCTGAATATCAGCAGCAACTATTGGGAAATATAAACTACTTTTTAAGAGGTTGATTGTACTAGTTCAAGGAAACAAAAATAATTGCACTTAGGTAGTTTGAAATCAAAGCAAGTCATTGAAAATGTTAGCTTGTAAGATTAACTGGTTTGAAAGAGGTTTTAAACTATGAATCTCTTTCAGGGAAAAACAATCTGAGATTCTGTTAATATGGACGCTTTTAACTATATTCAACAAACGTTATTTAGATTATTTGGGTTTTGGGTCCACGTAATAGCTGACATTACCTCTTGTACCCAAAACACATATAAAGTGTGTTTCACTAAATATATGTCTTGAGCAATCACTTGTGCACTGGGAAATAGATGCTGTGAACTGGAGCAAAGGGAATCTGCTGTGACTGTAAGAGGAAGAGTGACTAATGTCAGAATTCACCACAGGAAAAAAAAGGATGGGTAAAATTATGCTACTTATGTTGCCTTCTTAGGAAGAAATTTTGATAACCCTATTTTGCATTAGGATATATATGAATCTTAAGATGTTGAACTTTTTTTTTTACAAATTCTATTTTGTTTCTTGAGAAGTTGATTTGTAAACCTGTAAACTTCTTTATTAAGTAACAAAATTGGTGATTTTTCTAGGAAGAACTGAAATATACTTTGCAGAAATTTTAAAACATTGAGATATAGCTGACATATAATATTGTGTTACTTTTAGGTGTACAACATAATGATTCGATATATGTGTAGATTGTGAAATGATCACCAAAATAAGTATAGTTAACATCCATCACCACACAGTTACACATTTCTTTTTCTTATGATGAGAACTTTTAAGATATACTCTCTTAGCAACTTTCAAATATGCAATATGGTATTGTTAACTATAGTCACCATGCTGTACATTAATTACATATTCAGAATTTATTTATCTTATAACTGGAAGTTTGTACCTTTTGATCACCTTCACCCGTTTTGTCCACCTTTCACCCTCCACCTTTGGTAACCATCAATCTCTTCTCTGAGTTTTTGATTCTACTGTATTTGCCTTTCTCTGTCTGACTTATTTTACTTAGCATAATGCTCTCAAGGTCCATCCATGTTGTTGCAAATGGCAGGTTTTCCTTCTCTTTTATGGCTAAATAATATTCCAATGTGCTGTATATATACATATATCACATTTTCTTCATTCATTTATCTGTTGATGGACATTTAGGTTGTTTCCGTATCTTGGCTATTGTACTGTAAATAATCCTGAAATGCACATGGGGGTGCAGATATCTTTTGAGACAGTGATTTTGTTTCCTTTGTATCAATACCCAGGATTGGAACTGCTGGATCATATGGTGGTCCTATTTTTAATTTTTTGAGGAAACTCCATACTATTTTCCATAGTGGCTGCACCAATTTACCAACAGTGCACAAGGGTTCCCTTTTTTCCACATCCATGCCAGCATTTGTTATCTCTTGTCTTTTTGATAATAGTAGAAATTTTAATAAAAATCACAATCTTCCTATGAGGAAATATTTTTACTAATTTGATCTATGGTTTATGTGTCTTTTTACTTTATATAAATATAAATTACTTAAGTTACAGAATTATCAGCTGGATATTAACCTAACAAAATACTCGACTTCACAATAGAAAAAACTGAGACCAGAGTTTCTTTCTTTTTTTTTTTTTTTTTGCAGTACGCAGGCCTCTCACTGTTGTGGCCTCTCCCTTTGCGGAGTACAGGCTGTGGACGCGCAGGCTCAGCGGCCATGGCTCACAGGCCCAGCCGCTCTGCGGCATGTGGGATCTTCCCGGACCGGGACACGAACCCGTGTCCCCTGCATTGGCAGGCGGACTCTCAACCACTGCGCCACCAGGGAAGCCCCAGAGTTTCTTAAATGATTTGTTCAAAGTCACACAGGCAGTTTGTACAAGAATTGGTGCAAAACCTCAGGAGTCTAGCTGTCCAATACACTTCCCACCTGCCCCCCCAGTGTAGTACATTGACTCTACACAATACATATACACACAGACACAAACATTCACATGTAAACTCATGTCACACGTAGTCACACGCTATCAAACACATATAATGCCTTATTCTGAGTATTGACTTCATAATTATAATTTGCATTGACCAGACTAGTTTCCACATTTTTTTGATTAAAAATACTGGATAGGAGAATATATTTATTGCTATGCGATGATTATAAGATTTAACAAATAAGTTTTATCCTTCAGGGATTTGAAGTGGACACATGAATAAAGAGATTTCCACTCCCCACTCCCTACCCCGGGTCCACTATAAGAAGCAGGTATTCCAGCTGGAAAGCCTCAGTTTCAGATATGTCTGATTGTGGTTAACAGAATTATGGTCCCCAAGTAGATTCCGTAGTCCCGAATCCCTGGGACTATGAATATATTACCTTACATGGTAAAAGGGAACTTTGCAGATATAATAATCATTTGATATTAAAATAGGAAGATTCCTGGATTTTCTAGGTAGACCCAGTTTAATCACATGAGCCTTTAAACCAGAAGAAGGAGGCTGAAGAGTAAGTTAGAGAGATGAAGCGAAGTCAGACTGATTTGAAACACTAAGGATTTGGAACACTGTTTCTGGCTTTAAAGGAGGGGGGTATGAACTAGGAACAGTGGGTATTTTCTAAAAGCTGTGAGTGACTCCCGGAAATGGGAACAATTATTCCAGCAACCTGAAAGGATGCGGATTCTCACTCAGAGTTTCCAGAAAAGAGTCCAGGCCAGCCAGCATCTTGATGAGATTTTGACCAAAGGACCCATCTGCGTCCTCCTGAAATTCTGACTACAACTGTGAGATAATAAATGAGTAGTGTTTTAAGCCACTAAATTTGTAGTAAATTGTTACAGTAGCAATAGAAAATGACCATATGTGGAGGTTGGAAGGATCGCCCACCAGAGGTGTCATGACTAAGATGCCTCCTGGGAATGAACTGGGCTTAAGAGAAGAGAAAGTTGGGGTACTTAGGGTTTTCCTTTGAAAATGTGTTGGGCTCAGAAGACTGAGACCATTTGGAGCGTACAGCTTTGTGTATTTACTCACATTGCTCACTAGTCAGTCCCTTGGACTCATGCTTAAGCCTTAGCTTTCAATAGAGAAGGAGTTAAAAAAAATAAAGAGCTATTTCACAAAAATTTATATAAGATCCTGAAGCTATCAGATGCTGCTTTTTTGTTTTGTTTTTTTAAATAGCATATGTAGCAGAGTTTAACAAAGTTGAATTACTGTTGCTTTCCTCACAGGAAGGTTTCTACTGAAGCGTATTGGCCTCCACAATGTTCAGAGTGCCTTGGACAATGAAAAAGCCACTTCTGAGAAGACACAGTGGAGGAACACGTTTCTAGACTTCCTACTGAATCCAAGGCAATCTCAGTAGCTTTAGAATGACAGTATTTTTATGTTGCTGACCTTTGCTTTAATTGTATAATTTTCTCAGATAAACTAGTTGCCTAAGATTACTGAACAAATCTGTATTTCCAGATCTTAAAATACATGACCTAAATGAAGATTGGGGACCATACCTTAACTCATATAAAAAAGTGTTGAAATTAAGCGTTACTTAGATATTTTAAAACTTGAAGCACTTACATATTTTGGTCCAAAATGGATTTTTAAAAAAATAATTAATTAATTAATTAATATTTGGCTGTGTTGGGTCTTCGTTGCTGTCTGCAGGCTTTCTCTAGTTGCAGAGAGCGGGGGCTACACTTTGTTGCAGTGCACAGGCTTCTCATTGTAGTGGCTTCTCTTTTTGTGGAGCACAGGCTCTAGGCGTGCAGGTTTCAGTAGTTGTGGCGCATGGGCTCAGTAGTTGTGGCTTGTGGGCTCTAGAGCGCAGGTTCAGTAGTTGTGGCGCAGGGGCTTAGTTGCTCTGTGGAATCTTCCTGGACCAGGGATAGAACCCATGTGCCCTGCATTGGCAGGCAGATTCTTAACCACTGTGCCACCAGGGAAGTCCCCAAAATGTATTCTTTTGATTCAAAATCTTGTATTTCCCAAGGGTAATACAACTTAGCTTAATGCTATTTATATGTTGAACTTGGGGCTATAGAAATTTCTTTTCCCAGAAGTAAGAGACATTGAATAGATATTGAAAAGCCCTACAAAGTCCTGAGAAAAAGATTTCCAATGATACATTATGACTTCTATGGAAATCTGGAAATGATTCATGAAATCTTCTTGGCTAGGTTGTGAGTATATGTTTCTGAACTTTCCTAATCCTTATTTTACTCTTGTGGGTTGTTTTTGCCAACAGTTGCAAAATAAAAATTGCTTATATTAGAGCTATAACTGAATATGGACCAAGGAGCTTTCTAAAATTGTAGTTTCTAATAGAAGATTTGGGATTATAGGAGTGATTCCAAGGAGGAGGTGAACGGGGTAGAAATGGTATAAGAAAAGTGGGGAGGGGAAGAAAGCATGGAGTAACTGGGAAGCAGGGAGCACCCCAAATGGATTGCAGAGTTTATGCTGGGAGAAATGAAAGCTAATACTGGGGTCTGTTAGCTTGTTATTTAGGGTTCATTGCAGGAGACAGAAACTATCCTAGATAGTCAAAGCAGTAAGGAATTTAATACAGGGAATTAGGTGCTTACAAAATTTTTAGAATGGAGAAGGAACAGATTCCAGGCTGGGCCTCCAGAAACGTCTTCAGAACAATAAAGAACTGACCTATGGGGGAGCTACCGTGCTTGAGGCCTCATAAAGGCTGTGCCAAAGTCAAGACTACTACCACTGCCTCTATTGCCACTGTGCTTTTACCTCTGAACACCCATGAAACTGAAGAATGGATACTCATAGCTGCTCATAGTTTCTACCGTTAGGGAATCAGCTCAATATGATGCTTTCCAATACCCAGGAATCTGAAATGTAGTCACTTCCAAGGTGATGTTTGCTAGCAGAGACTGCCAAGATGATGACCTCTGATTGATATCTGCTCTTCTTGCCTGTGGGTATAGCTTGAATGAAGAACCTTAGGCCTGAGGGAGTCAGAGTCATATTTTTAACTTTCTAGTTTTTCCAAATACAAGTGGATGAGACTTTGTGAGCCAATTCACAACTTCCACACATTTGAGTAGGTCATGGAAGGCTGGGACAACAAAACTAAGGAATTAACTTACTCTTAGAAAGAAAAGTAGCTCACATATATTGAATGCTTACAATATTCCAGGAATAGTTCAAACCACTTTTATATATAGTATCTTGTTCATTTTTCTCAATAACCCTATGAGAATTTATCTCCAATTTACACATGAAGAAATTGAGACACAGAGAGGCTAAATTACTTGAAAAAGATCACAGAGCCATTGTCTGAACTCATGAACTATGTTCTTTAAAAAATTTAAAAAAATTTTTTTTATGGTGGTAACATTGATTTATAACATTATATATTTCATGTGTGCAACATTATATTTCTAATTTTGTATACCGTACAATGTGCTCACCACCAAAAATTTATTTTCCATCTGTAACCATACTGTTGATCCCCTTTACCCATTCCCCCAACCCCCGTTCCTTTCTCTCTGGTAACCATTACTTTGTTCTCTGTATCTATGTGTTTGTCTTTGTTTGGTTTGATTTGCTCATTTATTTTGTTTTGCTTTGTTTATTAGTTGTTTTATATTCCACATATGAGTGAAATCATACAGTATTTGTCTTTCTCCATCTGACTTACTTCACTTGGAATAATACCTTCAAGTTCCAATCATGTTGTTGCAAATGGCAAGATTTCATTTTTTTTATGACTGACTCGTATTCCATTGTGTGTGTGTGTGTGTGTGTGTATACCACATATTTATTCATTCATCCATTGATGGGCACTCAGGCTGTTTCCATATCTTGGTTACTATAAATAATGCTGTGATGAACATGGGAGTGTAGATATCTTTTCGGATTAATGTTCTTCATATTTTTTGGGTAAATACCCAGAAGTGGCATAGCTGGATAATATGGTAGATGAACTATGTTCTTAAATATCATAATTGCTTCTTGGGGGCGGAATCAAAGTAGGCTACCTGGAGGTGGTAATGCCTCAATTAAGTTTTAGCACGAATAGTAGTTTTCCAGGTGAGGAAGATAGGAAAGAGCTTTTTAGGGAAAGTTGTGGAGATATGATGGAGCATGACTCATTTGGTAAGTTGCTGGTGGTTTTGTTTGGCTGCTATCTAGGTCATGGGATGAAGCAACAAAAGATGGCATTACAGGGACAATCATGGAATAGATTCTAATAGGCCTCTGATTTCCTGTTAAGAGATTTGAATTTTAAAGTGATCAGATTTTCATTTTCAAAAGATTAATCTATTTATATCATGGAATATGAGTTAGATGGGGGCAAGGCAGTAGTTATTCAGGAATTGATATAGACCAGGTGAGAAATGACGAGAGGGAGGAAGAGCAAGAGGACCCAAGAAACATGTAGGTAGTAGGACCACAGTTACATAGCGACCAATGGGAGGGAGAAGAAGGAATGTGGGATTACTCCCAGATTTCTGGTTCCAGTACCATCCATTTGGTCATTGAGAGGAAGGGAGGCAGGTTCCATTCTGAGCATATTGAAATTGAAGTACCTGTGGAATATGAATGGAAATGGTGGGTAGATTCCAGATTCCAGCTACTGAAAGTGAAAAGTAGAACCAGAAACATTCCGACTATAAAAGCCTCTGCTCTGGATAGCCCCAGGAGGAAAATACATCTGTGGCTTAAGGGGAGGTTAGTGGGTTAACATTGTTAGGCATCCCTCATATATGTTTTCTCATTGTGGACAAAGAGAGATATTCATCATACCTTTGGAGAACTATGAAGACTAAACAGAGTCATTATTTTTTAACTGATAAGGGCCTTGTGCCTAACATTCTCGGGGAACGTTTCTCTATACTGTTTTGCTTGAATGAGAACTATCCTCTAGTAACGGACTTGAGGTAGTCATTCCAAGTCTGTTGCTCACAGGGTTTTCTAAATGAAGAAGTTTCCCCACTCTCTTTGCCATAAAATAGGGTTAGAGTGGTATATAGCTGGTGTTTTGTTGACCACTGAAAAAACCAGAAGGAAGTTTCATTTAGCTCTCGGTAACAGAGAACTGATTATAGTGATGTGAACACATACAGATTCCTTTTTTTATGTAAAAAAGTCCAGAAATAGATATTCTAGTGCTGGTGAGGCAGCTTCATGAAATCTTCAAGGAGTCTGCTTTCTTTGACCTTCTTTTTCCCCACTATAATAGCATGTGGTTTTCTTTTTAAAAATAGATATATGGTCCAGATGGCTGTTGGATCTCTAGCTAGCATATCCACAGTTCCTGGAAACAAGAAAGATGAAGGGTGGAGGGGCAAAAAGGGCCTATCCAACAACCTCTGTTTACACATCATTTACTAAACTTGGTCACACAACCAAACTAGCCACAAAGAAGGCTGGGAAATTAATTGCACCTGTTACTATTCCAAATAAAATCAGAAGAAACCGAGAATGGATATTAGGTAGATAATTAGCAGCCTTTGCCCCAAAAGGATCCCAAAGATCAGTAATCCTTACAGTTATGCATTGATAAATCAGAGACAGAGAAAGACAGAGATGACAAGAATTTTGAACAAGAAATAAACAATAAAATTTCCTTGCATTTGATAACTCCTTTTTGCCTGAAAAATAGATTATTAACCCAAGGGTCTATGAACCTACTCCGTAAATGGGATTTATGGGATATTTTGAAACTCTTGGAATTTGGGGGACAGCTTTTTTTTTTATTTTGGCCATGCCATGCAGCTTGTGGAATCTCCGTTCCCCAACCAGGGATTGAACCCGGGCCCTCGGCAGTGAGAGCATGGAGTCCTAACACAGGACCCCCAGGGAATTCCCTTGGGGGGAAATTTTTGTGTTTATAGAAATGTGTATAATTTCTTGAGAAAATGGTCAAAATATCATCTCTCCTGAGAAAACCTTTCTTAACTCGTTAGAATTGTCCTCTCTTCTGGGATTTTAGAATAGTGACAATGCCTAAGATAACAACTTGGGATATAAGGGTGCCACCATTAGAAGGTCAGATGGAGGAGGTATGGGGTTGGATACGGAGCACATGGAAATGAATTGAGGTATGGATGCAGAACAAAGTTTATCCTTGGGGGTGTTGGACTCTGGCTGCTAACAGAATGGGAACGAGTGTGGCTTATAAGGCTGAAAGCAGTCTGATAATTTTTTAACCCACTTCCCATTTGGGCATTAAAAAATCCTCACTTCATTGAGGTATAATTCACATACAAAAAAACTGTACATATTTAATGTATACTGGGCATTCTTAATCCATTCTACCAAGACCCTATATTTGAAATAATGAAAATAATATTTCTTTTTTATGTGTAAGCATGGTTCAATTCCATTATGTGAACTGTAATTATGCTCAAGATCCTCTTCTAAGCATCATAAAAGAGACAAAGTTAATGAAGCATAATATATTCTGAAGCACAAACAGAGATGACAAAAATAGGAAGACTTTGAATTCACCTCCTCCCATGGACACACCAAAACAATAACAATATACAGAACAACTCTCTCTCAGAAGGACCTGAAGACCTGCAGAAGAGCAGGATATAAAGAAAAAATTAAGGATATAAAGAAAAAAACTACACCAAGGTGGGTAGGAGGGGAAAAGAAACGATCTAGTCAGGACCGGCACCCCTGGTGGATGACCCAAAAGAGGAAGGAGATATCACAAACTTGGAGGTCCTCCCTAAAGAGTGAGGGGTTCGAGCCCCACATTGGGCACACCAGACCTGGTGACTGGCACTGGGAAGATGAGCTCCCTTAACTGGTTTTGAAAGCCAATGGGGCTTATGACTGGGAGAGCCAGAGGGCTGTAGGAAACCAAGACTCCTCTCTTAAAGGGCTCGTGCACACATTTAACTTGCTCTGAGTCCCAGCTCAGAGGCAGCAGATTGAAAAGCTCCTGGCACTCTAGATGGCCTGCCAAGGCTACTCCAGCATGTCCCCCCAGCCCACACCCAGCTCCAGCTCCAATGCCCCTGCTGAGAGGGTGGCCCCCTGCATGCCCTGAGAGAGGCGCTGGCTTGTGTGCTGAGCTCTGGTTCTAGCCTGTCTGGTTCCAGCGGCCCCTCTATGCCCCTCCAAGGCAGTGGCCCCCAGAGCGCCCCAGAAGAAGCCTTGGCCTGCACCAGACTCTGGCTCTAGCCCTTCAGCTCCAAACCTCCTGCCAAAGGGGTAGTCTCTGGCACACCACAGAAGAAGCTCTGGCCTGTGCTAGGCTCCAGCTGTAGCCCCTCTAGTTCCAGTCCTCCCGCCCTTCCCATCAGGCTACAGCCCCTGGCACACGCTGAACTCTGGATCAAGCCCACCTTGCCAAGATGGCTGCATAAGCATGCCTCAGAAAAAGTCCCAGCCGCACTTATTACAGCTTCAGTCACAGAGACAAACACAGAAAGTCAGACAAAAGTCAGACACAGAAAGAAGACAGAGGAATATGCTCCAAATGAAAGAACAAGAAAAAGCCTGAGGAAAAAACCCTAATAAAATGGAAATAATTAGTTTACCTGATAAAGGGTTCAAAGCAACAGTCATAAAAATGCTCACTGGAGGTAGGAGAAGAATAGAGAGACACATGAGAACTTCAACAAAGAGTTAGAAAATATAAAAAAGATCTAATCAGAGTTGAAGAATACAATAAATAAAATAAAAATGCCTAGAAGGAATCAACAGCAGATTAGGTGATACAGAAGAATGAATAAGTGACCTGGAAGACATAATAGTGGAAATCACCCCATCAGAACAGCAAAAAGAAAAAAAGAATTTTTAAAAAATGAGGATAGTTTAAGGGACCCCTGGGACAACATCAAGTGTGCTAGCATTTGCATTATAGGGGTCCCAGAAAAAGAAGAAAGAGAGAAAAGGGCAGACAAAGTATTTGATGAAAAAATAATGGCTGAAAACTTTCCTAACGTGGAAAAGGAAACAGATATCCAGGTCCAGGAAGCACAGGGAGTCCCAAACTAGATGAACCCCAAGAGATACACACCATGACATATATATCATAATTAAAATAGCAAACGTTAAAGAGAGAATTTTAAAGACAGCAAGAGCAAAACAAAAAGTCACATACAAGGGAAAAAGGTTATCATAAGGCTATATAAACCCAAAAGCCTATCAGCAGATGTTTTAGCAGAAACTTCACAGGCCAGAAAAGAGTGGCATAATATATTTAAAGTGCTGAAAGGGAAAAAATTTACAACCAGGGATACTCTACCCAGCCAGGTTATCATTCAGAATTGAAAGAGAGGTAAACAGTTTCCCAGACAAGCAAAAACTAAAAGAGTTCATCACCGCGAAACTGGCATTACAAGAAATGTTAAAGGGTCTTCTTTCGGTGAAAAAGAAAAGGTCATAACAAGAAATAAGAAAATATATGAAGGGAAAAATCTCAAATCTCCCTGGTAAAGGCAAATGCATAGTAAAGGCAGTGGATCAACAACTTAAAAAGCTAGTATGAAGGTTAAAAGACCAAAGTCATAAAAGCAACTATAACTATAATGAGTAGCTAAGGGATACACAAAAAGATGTAAAATATGATGTGAAAAACAAAATGTGGAGGGGGAGTAAAAATGTAGAGCTTTTAGAATGTGTTTGAAGTTAAATGACTATTAGCTTAAAACAAATCCAGTTGACTCTTGAACAACACAAGTTTAAATTGTGTGGGCCCACTTATATGCAGATTTTTTCCAGTAAATGTATTGGAAATTTTTTTTGGAGATTTGTGACAATTTGAAAAAAGTTGCAGATGAACCATGTGGCTTAGAAATATTGAAAAAATTAAGAAAAAGTTAGGTATGTCATAAATGTATAAAATATATGTAGATACTAGTCTATTTTATCATTTGCTACTTTAAAATATACACAAATCTGTTACAAAATGTGAAATTTTACCAAAACTTACACACACATACACACACACACACACAGACTGTACATGGCACTGTTCACAGTTGAGAGAAATGTAAACAAACGTAAAGATGCAGCATTAAACCATAAATGCATAAAATTCACTGCAGTGTGTATTGTAATCCTGTAATAATTTTGTAGCCACCTCCTGTTGCTATTGTGGTAAGCGCAAGTGTTGTGAGTGCCCACTTGAGACATCGTGTGATGCTAATCATCTCTATGTGAGCAGTTAGTCTCTTTAGTAAATTGTGTATTGCAGTAACAAGTGATGTCTAGTGGTTCTAGCATATATTTCATCATGTTTAGCCCAATACCATAAACCTTGAGTAACACCATGGGACACATATAATGTGCCACCAGTGATGCTGGAAGTGCTCCCAAGAAGCAGAGAAAAGTCATGACATTATAAGAAAAAGTTGAATTGCTAGATATATACTGTAGATTGAGGTCTGCAGCTGTGGTTGCCTGCCATTTCCAGATAAATGAATCCAGTGTAAGGACCATTGTAAAAGAATAAAAGGGAATTTGTGAAGCCATTGCTGCAGCTATGCCAGCAGGTGCAAAAACCTTGTACTTTTTGTAAAATATCTTTTTAGCTCGAATTGAAAATGCAGCTTTTATGTGGGTACAGGATTGCTATAAGAAAGACGTACCTATAGATTCTAATATGATTTGAGAAAAACCAAAGTCATTATATGACAACTTAAAGCAAAAGTGAAGGATCTAAAGGTGGAGAAGTTATGCCAGCAAAGGATGGTTTGATAATTTTAGAAAGAGTCTTGACTAAAAAAATTAAGATAACAGCAGAAGCAGCTTCTGCCAACCACAGATGCCATTAAGAAAATCATTAAAGAGAAAGGATATCTGCCTGAACAGGTTTTTAGTGCATATGAAAGTGCCTTGTTCTGGGGGGAAAAAATGCCACAAAGGACATTTATCAGTAAGGAAGAGAAGCAAGCACCAGGATTTAAGGCAGGAAGGGATAGGCTAACTCTACTATTCTGTGCAAATGCAGTCAAGTTTATAAACAGGACTGCTTCTATCTATAAAGCTGCTAACACCTAAGCCTTGTAGGAAAAAGACAGACACCAGCTGCCAGTCTTTCATTTGTACAACAAGATGGGCTGGACAATGAGAACACTTTTTCTGAATTGGTTCCATCTATGCTTTGTCTCTAAAGTCAGGAAGTACCTTGACAGTAAGGGTCTGCCTTTTAAAGTTCTTTTGTTTTTGGACAATGCCCCTGGCTACGCAGAACCCCATGAATTCAACACTGAAGGTGTCAATGTGGTCTACTTGCCCCCAATCACAACTTCTCTAATTCAGCCTCTAGATCAGGGGCTCCTAGAACATCATGAAAGTCTGGAAGGATTACATCATTGAAGATGCCACCACTGTAATAGAAAAAGCTGTGAAAGCCATCAATCCTGAAACAATAAATTCCTGCTGGAGAAAAAACTGTCCAGGTGTTGTGCATGACTTCACAGGAGTTACGGCAGAGCCAATCAAGGAAATCATGAAAGAGATGGTGGATATGGCAAAAAAAGGAGGGGGCTGAAGGGTTTCAAGGTATGGATCTTGGAGAAATTCAAGAACTAATAGACACCACACCAGAGGAATGAACAGAGGATGACTTGATGAGTGCTTCCAAACCAGTGCCAGACCATGAGGAAGAAGACATAGAAGAAGCAGTGACAGAACAAACTGACATTAGACAATCTGGAAGAAGATTTCTGATTACTCAAGACTGCTTTTAACTTCTTTTATGACATGGACCCTTCTATGGTATGGGCACTGAAACTAAAGCAAATGGTGGAAGAAAGACTGGTATCATATAGAAACATTATTAGAGAAATGAAAAAGCAAAAACGTCAGACAGAAATTATGATGTATTTCCATAAAGTTACACCAAATGTACCTGTCTCCCCTTCCACCTCCTCCAACTCTTCTGCCTCTGCCACCCCTGAGACAGCAAGAACGACCCCTTCTCTTCTTCCTCCTCCTCAGCTTACTCAATGTGAAGATGATGAGGATGAAGAACTTTATGATGATCCACTTCCACTGAATGGGAACTCCCCAAATTAGAGTATAACCTTTAAAAATTGTGAATCACTATACTGTACACCTGTAACTTATATAATAGTGTACATCAACTACACTTCAACAGAAAAGAATAATAATAAAAGACACAAAATCTTTGGGATGTGGCCAAAGCAGTTCTGAGAGAGAAGTTGATAGCGATACAATTCTACAACAAGAAAAAGAAAGTCTCAAATAAACAACATAGCTTTATATCTAAAGGAATTAGAAAAAGAAGAACAAATAAAGCCCAAAATTAGTAGAAGGAAGGAAATAATAAAGATCAGAGCAGAAATAAATGAAGTAGAGACCAAAAATCCAATAGAAAAGATCAATGAAACTAAGCTCTGGTTCTTTGAAAAGATAAACAAAATTGATGAACCTTTAGCTAGACTCATTAAGAAAAAAAGGGAGAGGGCCCAAATAAATAAAATTAGAAATGAAAGAACAGAAGTAACAACTGCTATTATGGAAATATAAACAATCATAAGAGAATATTATGATTAATTGTATCCCAACAAAGTGGGCAATCTAGAAGAAATGGACAAATTCCTAGAAACCTACAATATTCCAAGACTGAATCAGAAAGAAATAGAAAATCTCAACAAATTACCAGTAATGAAATTAAATCAGTAATAATAATAATAAAAAACTCCCAACAAATAAAAATCCAGGACCAGACAGGTACACAGGGGAATTCTAACAAACATTTAAAGAAGAATTAATACCTATTCTTCTCAAACTATGTCATAAAAATTGAAGAGGAGGGAACACTTCCAAACACATTCTAAGAGGCTATCATTACCCTGATACCAAAACCAGACAAATACAACACAAAATAAGAAAATTATAGCCCAATATCCCTGATGAATATAGATGCAAAAATCCTTAACAAAAAATTAGCAAACCAAATTCAACAATACATTAAAAAGGTCACACATCATGATTAAGTGGGGTTAATTACAGGGATGTAAGGATGGTTCAATATCTGCAAATCAATCAACATGATACAAGACATGAGCAAAATGAAGGATGAAAATCACATGACTATCTCAATAGATGCAGAAAAAGCATTTGACAAAATTCAACATCCATTCATGATAAAAACTCAATAAAGTGGGTATAGAGGGAACATACTTCAACATAATAAAAGTCATTTATGACAAACCCACAGCTCATATTATACTCAATGGTGCAAAGCTGAAAGATTTTCCTCTAAGATCAGGAACAAGATGAGAATGTCTATTCTTGTCACTTTTATTTAATATAGTATTGAAAGTCCTAGCCACAGAAATCAGACAAGAAAAAGAAATGAAAATCATCCAATGTGGAAAGGAAGAAGTAAAAGTGTCACTGTTTGCAAAGGACATAATACTATGTATAGAAAACCCTAAAGATTCCACCAAAAAACTATTAGAACTAATAAATGAATTCAGTAAAGTTCCAGGATACAAAATTAATATACAGAAATCTGCTGCATTTCTACATACCAATAATGAACTATTAGAAAGAGAAATCAAGAAAACAATTTTATTTACAATTGCATCAAGAAGAATAAAACACCTAGGAATAAATCTACCCAAGGAAGTTAAAGACCTGTATTTGGAAAACAAGATATCGATGAAAGAAATTGAAGATAACACAAATAAATGGAAAGATATTCCACGTTCATGGGCTGGAAGAATTAATATTGCTAAACTGTCTATACTACCCAAAGCAATCTATAGATTCAATGCAATCCTTATCAAAATACCCATAGCATTTTTCACAAAGCTAGAACAAATAATTTAAAAATTTGTATGGAACCACAAAAGACCCTGAATAGTCAAAGCAATCCTGAGGAAAAAAAGAACAAAGTAGGAGGTATCATGCTCCCTGATTTCAAACTATAACAAAGCTACTGTAATCAAGACAGTATGGTGCTGGCACAAAAACAGATGCATAGATATATGGAATAGAGAGCCCAGAAATAAACCCATGCTTATAATGTCAATTAATCTATGACAAAGGAGGCAAAAATATACAATGGAAAAAAGATGGTCTCTTCAATATGTGGTGTTGGGAAAACTGCACAGATGAAAGAATATAAAAGAATGAACTAGATTATTTTCTTCCACCATGTACAAAAACAAATTCAAAATGAATTAAAGGCCTAAATATAAGACCTGAAACCACAAAACTCCTAGAAGAAAACATAGGCAGAACACTCTGACATAAGTTGTAGCAATATTTTTTTGGTGGGGATCTATCTCTTTAGGCAAGGGAAATAAAGGCAAAAATAAACAAATGGAACTACATTAAACTAAAAAGGCTTTGTACAGCGAAGGAAACCATCAACAAAACCAAAAGGCAACTTAGTGAATAGAAGAAGATATTTGCAAATTATATGTCCAATAAGGTGGTAATTTCCAAAATACATATAGAATGAACACAAGTTAATATAAAAAAATGGGCAGAAGACCTGAATAGACATTTTTCCAAAGATGACATACAGATAGCCAACAGGGACATGAAAAGATGCTCGATATCACTAATTATTAGTGAAATATAAGCAAAAGCCACAATGAGATATCATCTCACACCTGGGCAATCATCAAAAAGACAACAAATAATAAATGTTGGTGAGGATGTGGAGAAAAGGGAACCCTAGCACACTTTTGGTGGGAATGTAAATTAGTACAGCCACTATGGAAAACAGAATGGAGGTTTCTCAAAAAATTAAAAATAGAACTATCATATGATCCAGCAATTCCATTCCTGTGTATTTTTCAAAGAAAATGGAAACACTAATTTGAAAAGATATATGCGCCCCAATGTTTCTTGCAGCATTATTTACAATTGCTAAGGTATGGAAGCAACCTAAGTGACCATCAACAGATGAATAGATAAAGAAGATGTGGTATATATATACAATGGAATATTACTCAGCCATAAAAAAGAATGAAACCTTGCCATATGCGACAACATGGATGAACCTGTATGGTATTACGCTAAGTGAAATAAGTTAGACAGAGAAAGACAAATACTGTATGTTTTCACTTATATGTGGCATCTAAAAAAACCCAAAAGGACAAATATTACAAAACAGAAATAGACTCACAGATACAGAGAACAAACCAGCAGCTGCCAGAGGGGAGGGTGGTGGGGCATGAACGAAATAGGTGAAGGGGATCAAGAGGTACACACTATCAGTTATAAAATAAATAAGTCAGAGGAGTAATATACAGCACAGGGAATATAGTCAATAATATTATAATAACTTTGTATGGTGCATAATATAAAAATATAAAATCACTATGTTTTATACCTGAAACTAATATTGTCAGTCAACTGTATTCAATTAAAAAAAAAACCCAAACCAAACCAAGCCAAACCAAAACAAAATACAAAAAAACTAGTATTATAAATTGGGTGGCTTAAACTACAGAAATTTATTTCCTCCAAGTTCTGGAAACTGTATATCTGAGATCAAGGTTGTCGGCAGGTTTGGTTTCTTCTCCCCTTGGCTTGTAGATGATTACCTTCTACCTGTTTCCCTACATAAGTCTTCTCTGTGTTTTTGTGTCCTAATCTTTTAAAAAATTTATTTATTTATCTATTTTACTTTTGGCTGCCTTGGGTCTTTGTTACCATGCGCAGGCTTTCTCTAGTTGCGGCGAGTGGGGGCTACTCTTCATTGTGGTGCACGGGCTTCTCATTACGATGGCTTCTCTTGTTGCAGAGCATGGGCTTTAGGCGTGTAGGCTTCAGTAGTTGTGGCACGCGGGCTCAGTAGTTGTGGCACACGGGCTTAGTTGCCCCGTGGCATGTGGGATCTTCCCGGACCAGGGATTGAACCCGTATCCCTTGCATTGGCAGGCTGATTCGTAACCACTGCGCCACCAGGGAAGCCCCTGAAATCTTTTAAAATCGTATTTATTAAAAATAAGTGATGTATGTTCAACTTATTAAAAGTTTAATTTATTAGATATATTAGTACTATTTAGCACTTAGGAGGTTTTAGTTGTTTGAGCAGAGTACTTAACAAAGGGAAATTAATTAAAGTAGTTTAAAATGCTGCCGTTTTTAATTAAGTTTGCAAGTAGGATCAAACATTATTCAAAGACTCCTTGAAAGTTATTATAAAAATTTGTTAATAGTTTTATCCATTATCAGAATAAATTTTGCCAATTAAACGGGGACCTTCAGGTTCTCACCTCCTTGTGGCAGCTCAAGGGAAAGGGCATTCCTCTTGGCATCTGTACAGACACAGTGAAGGCACAGACGTAATATTGGAGAATTACACAGAGATTCTTTCAAATAAATTTATGGCTTATGACATAGACTCGGAAAATTTTGTGGATCTGACTTCCCGTGTTCTTCTCTCCCAAGCTTCTTCTGCTGTGATGATGAACACCAGTAGATCTGGCAAAGCAGGCGGAGCCCATGTATACACAGGCGTGACTTGGGTAGTCTCAGAGGGTGGGTGAAAAACCACCTCTAATTCCCTCAAAACAGAAGAGTTACTAGACAAGACATAGCCTTCCAGTTGGAGAAATAAAGTAAGTCTCAACAACCGGTCCCTTATGTTTTACTGGACAAACACAATGGCCATTTTCAACTGTTAACAGTACCCCTTGAAACGGATTTTCGATATTTGCTCACTTATGACCATCCTTTCCTCTTCTGAGTATCATGGTATTTCCGCCTTAGTAAATGAACCCCCTCTCCAAGGCATAAGTGTGATAAGACCCACTTCTCCAGTGAATACCAATCACAAGGCAATTTTTTCTGAGGGGCCTTAGCTTGTACCTCTACATAAAAGAAAACCTGTAATTTTGAGGTTTTTAAGGCATTGGATATGCTAGCTATCTAGCTACTGGTTGGTGAGTGTCTTCTCTATTTTCTTTATGCAGTACAACTGTTAAACTAAATTAGAAAGACTTATTTTAGACTCTGAGTCTGTGATGTCTTTTCCACAGCAGAGGATAATATGAAACTTTTGTCTACTCATAAACCTCTTTGTGGTAGAGAGAATAAAACCTTATTACACCGATTTTTAAAAGCATGTGTGTTTTCATTTTTATTGTAAATATTTTTCAGTTTTATTATTCTCTTTCAGTAAACAAGTTTTGTTCATTTTGCTGCTTTGCATTTCTCACTATTGAGTGTACAAAGTGTTATAGCCTCTTACTCTAAAATTATTTGATTTCATATTTAGTGGTGACTTTATTTCTAGGTTTCTGTGTTTTCCTAAATACCAACCAAGTATGAAATCTGATTGTCAGATACATTTCTGACCCCCTCTTCTTTGAATTACTAGAATTTAAATACAGCTCAGCCTGCTAAAACAGAAGTGTTTTGTGAAATCCCTGACTTAATACATATTCAAATATACTTAAAATTTTAATGTAGAAATCACCACATTATAGTTGGTCAAATTATAGTATAATCCAACCAGTTATTTGACAACTTTTCAAAACAAATGGAGACCAGTTCATTGCAGAATGGTAATTAAATGTGCAACTGAAACCTGTGACTTAATAAATGTTTTGAAGTTTCATTCAAAGCCTCCATATGCTCTGCAATTATTAGCAAGTTCTCTTGTCAGTTAGAGTGGCATTTTTATTTTTATACTGGCAAACTGGATTCAAGAATATAAATTTTCTTCAGACTCATCTAGTCAGCAGAGAAGCTGAAAAGAAATCTGCATCTTTTGGTTTCTAATTTTGTTTCATAAAATTTTTCTTTTCGCAGTTTTTTTTTTCAATCAATAAACCAGAAAAAATAGTGTTTATTGAGCATCTATGTTGAGGCCTTATAAGAAGTAGTACACATTAAAATTGTTTTATTATTTCAAATAATAACTAGGGGCAATATGGAGTGTGGCCAGGAATTGGGAACAATTGATAAGGGGAAGATCAGGCAATAGGCCGTTGCAATGGTCCTGCTAGACATTCTGAAGACTTGAAATAAGGTAGTGGCAATAAAGATGGGGAGAGAGACTGTGTAAGTTAGTTCCATGATAAAATTGACTTAATTTGGTGCCTTGTGAGATACAAATATTGAGGCTGAAATAAAGGTTGAAGATACTATTGACCTGTTAATATGGGTGACGAAGCGAATGCATGCCTTTTACCAATATTTGGAGGCTTCAATAAACATTATATTTTCTAGCCTTCCTTGCAAATAGAAGTGGCTATGTTACTAAATTCTGATCAATAATATTAAACAGAAGCTATTGGATTGAACTTATGGGAAAGATCCTTAAAAGAGATCAGACAGCTTTTGCCCTTCTTCCCTTTCTCCTTCATTTCTAATTGGCCTGGAATGTGGATGTGATGACCAAAGGTCTAGGGCCATCTTGGGCAAAAAAGCAACCATGAGGATGAAAACCACTCACTGATGATGGTGAATAAGAAAAATGGAAGGAGGCCAAGTGTCTGATGACTATGGAGCCGGCCACAGTCCTAGACTACTTACTTCCTGATACCTTTAATGTGAAAGAAATATAAACCTACATCTTGTTTAGAAATTTCTTTCTGCTGCCAAACCTAATCTTAATTGATATAGGATTCTTTCATGAATTTCCTTTTGAACAAGTTAAATATGAGGACATCCAGATGTAGATATCAGTTGGATAGGTAACAAATGCACTGTAATTTCCTCAAGAGCCTGAGACAAAGCAGATGCTCAAAATATATTTATTTAATGAGCTCAAGAGAGCGGCCTGGAGGTGAAAGCTTTTTGAATTATTGGCAACTGAATGGTGGTTGTAGAATAACTCCACTTAATGGATATTATGTAGAATAAAAAGGCTAGCAAAGATAGAACATATATCTATATTTATATATCTGTCCTATTGAAGTTCCATAATAAGGAAAAGTAGTTGTAGCACACTACTTATGCCAACATTATACAGCTGATGATAATGTGAGGACCAACTATGACCCCATTGGGATGATGAGGGAAGGGTAATAAAGTGAAGGAGATCATATCAAAGAGTCAAAGAATAATGACAAAACCAACAAAGCAAGAAGTGGCATCACACACACATTTAGGGATACAGAGGAAATGAAAAAGAAACAGCCCAAGAGTTGAAAATGGTTGCCCCTGGGGGCACTAAGTGGGAGTGATATGTGGTGGAAAGGAGAATTGCTCTTTTTGGATCTACCTTTCGGTAGTAGTTGATTTTTGAAAACGACGTGCAGCTATTAAAACAGTTGCAACTATTTTTGATAATAAAAAGATACCTTTGATATTATTCTACTGTCTATACAGTGGAAAGCTATTTTCAAAGATATAACAGAGAGGAATATAAAGGAACCAAAAGAGTAAAAAGAAGTAAGTATATCAGAGGCCATCCTATTAACTTTATTTTATAAAGGGACATGAAGATGAAGGAAAATGCAAATGACAATAAACCTCAAAACAGATGGAAGAAATAAGATTAGAATGAAGATTGCTTTTAAGTTTAAAACAGAAATCCAGTTCTAAGCATTCTATTGCTGACATACAATGAACACTCCAAATATTTTGTCTCAGCAAAAACAATTTGTAGAAAAGCTGCAATTCTATATTCTTCAAGTGAGTAGATGAGATTTTAAATTTGAGGAAAATAGAATTCAAGAGATTAAGAAAAAGGATGGAGAACAGTTACAAGAAGCTCATCAAAATATTGCTGATAAAATTGATATGAGATGTGAAATCCAATAAAGGGTCATTATTTGGAAAAGGAATCATTGTCAAATATCTCTAGAATAAAAAGGCCAGAAAACAGAAGAATAAATAAATAAATAAATAAATAAATCAGAAGCAAAGGCTCATTGATAAGTGGGGTGGACCGAAAGAAGTAACTTTTAATGACAACCTTTGGTAATTATTGATCTGTTTTGGCTTAAAATCATGTATTTTTGTGCTTATGTACCACTCTCTTCTAGTTTCCTTTTGTCTCCTTTCTTGCCTTCTTCTAAGTTTATTATTTTTCGCCATTCCATTGTTTCCCCTTTATTTGTTTGAATTTTAATTAAAGACATCTTCTAAAAATAATGGTGATATTAACATTTCTTTTCTGCCGTTAAGAACAAAATTGATAATATTAGTTTGAAGTACAAGTTATTTGGCAATTAATTCATTTATGTGCTGTCCAAATACACGTTAAAAATTGTAGTGTATGTTCAAAGTCGATTTACCCTATATTGACTTTGGGTTATTATATATGCATGGAAAAAAGAAAAAACAAACAAAAAAACCTAAACCCCATAGACTTCTTCTTTTGAAGTAACACTGAGCAAATAAAAACCAATAACACTATATCTGTACTGTCTCTAACTTACGTTCATACTATCACTCTGAAATTGTCCAGATATTACTATTATTTATAGAGCCTGAGGTTAATACATCTGGATTAGTCTTTTTTCACAGTGAGCATTTTATATGAACTTCTATGGACTAATCTCCAAATAATTTGAAACAACCTATATTACACATTACAATGTAATTTGGATGTGGAATGGTTTTAAGGGTGTTTATATAGGTTTGAGTAACTCCAACTTTATGAGATAAGTCTATGAACTGAAAATCATATACCTTGAGAGGGTTCTTAAAATCTCATTTGATCCAGTTCTATACAGATGTCATTATTGCCATTTTGTTTCTGGAGGAAATGAGGCCCAGATTAGTTAAACTGATGGCTTATGCGCTCACAATCAGTAAGTGACAGAGGGAAAAGGGAGAACTGAGAGTCTTCCAGTCTTCCAGTAAAGTACAGTAATCCTCTTTCTGGTGCACTTTAGATCAGAAATCAGGATGGGAAGCAAATAATCCTGGGTAGGCATTTATTTATTTATTTATTTATTAAGATAAATAAATTTATTTATTTATTTTTGGCTGCATTGGTTCTTAGTTCCTCTTTCAATCTCTTGAGTGGGACTCCCATAGTCAAATCCAACAATGTGCAGCTTAATACTTCAACACGTACTAATATACATGTGCTTTTAATAGATATTTGATTTAGTGGATACTATTTATAAAATGCTCTGAAGGACAAGTTTATTGTCTTAATCTCACCACATATATTTGTCATTCATTGGTAAATGGATACCCAGTTTTAATGTATCATTTCATTGGGTCTTCTTCTAACCTATAAAAATTCAATTTAACAAGAAGACAATGCAGTTCAAGATTTGGGGATGAGTAATACCCAATTTCACTAAACTTATTTACAAATGAAGAAATCTACTTGGATTTCAGTTCCATTCTGCATTATGCTACTCTTAGGAAATTTGCTTTAAAAGTCCTGCTCCATTAGGCACTTTAAAAATTTTTTTTAAATAAATTTATTTATTTAATTTATTTATTTTTGGCTGTGCTGGGTCTTCGTTGCTGCATGCAGGCTTTCTCTAGTTGCGGCGAGCGGGGTTTGCTCTTTCTTGCGGTGCGCGGGTTTCTCATTGCGGTGGCTTCTCTTGTTGCAGAGCATGGGCTCTAGGCTCACAGGCTTCAGTAGTTGTGGCACACGGGCTCAGTAGTTGTGGCTTGCAGGCTCTAGAGCGCAGGCTCTGTAGTTGTGGCGCATGGGCTTAGTTGCTTCACAGCATGTGGGATCTTCCCAGACCAGGGCTCAAACCCATGTCCCCTGAATTGGCAGGAGGATTCTTTTTTTTTTTTAACATCTTTCTTGGGGTATAATTGCTTCACAATGGTGTGTTAGTTTCTGCTTTATAACAAAGTGAATCAGCTATACATATATCCCCATATCTCCTCCCTCTTGTGTCTCCCTCCCACTCTCCCTATCCCACCCCTCTAGGTGGACACAAGGCACCGATCTGATCTCCCTGTGCTATGAGGCTGCTTCCCACTAGCTATCTATTTTACGTTTGGTAGTGTATATATGTCCATGCCACTCTCTCACTTCGTCCCAGCTTACCCTTCCCCCTCCCTGTGTGCTCATGTCCATTCTCTACGTCTGCGTCTTTATTGGCAGGAGGATTCTTAACCACTGTGCCACCAGGGAAGCCCGGCACTTTTTTTTTAGTGACCTGCAAACTTACATGTGCCAATAGTTTTCATATTCGTTTTGTTCTAGAGCCAAATAGAGTTATTAATAACTTTGTGAAATGTTTTATACAAATGTTAAAGATTAACAAATGGTGTAGTGGATGATTTCATATCTCCATGGTACATCAGCATTTAGGACAGAACATCAGCATTCCAGTACTGTGCACAGCCATTCCCACAAAGTCTATTTCAAGCATTCTTCACACTTTGGCTTTGGCTAGGCTACAAGAGTGTCACTAATGGATGCAATAAAATATTTTAAGATTAGCCCTTTCCTGGCATGACGTAGTATTGTATTTCTCAAAGTAGAATCCTAGACCACTGTGATCCACAGTTACATTCTTACAAGAATTTTAAAATTTTATATTTTATTTCAATGAAAATCTTAAAAAAACACAAGTGTATTTGGGGTTGTCTACATGCCTACTTTATAACCAAATGTGGTAGTTTCAGATCTCACGTTTGGTTTTGTGTTGTTCATGGAATAGTCTTAAGTGAGGTTGTTTAAATTTTAGTGGGGGAATAGACTCTTCTGATCACTGGGGTCAGTGAATGTATTCTCAAGGTCAAAGAATTCTCTGATCTGGTCTGGCTCATTAGAAATGAAGACAAAGCTATTGCTTTCTACAGTGCTTTGGAGAGAAGTCTGTGAATTGATAAATGTTTAATCACACAATTTTTTGGGTGTTATCTTTTCTAATAATTTTCTCAGACCCCTATTTTTATTAGGCCATGTAAAACTGCTTTGATTAAAAGTGTGGATATCCACTTGCAAATAATGTTATACTTTTTGTACACCATACTTTAAAAGAAATACACCAGACAAAAAAATCAACTCAAAATGGATTAACGACTTAAACATAAGGCCTGCAAACTCCTGGAAGAAAACATAGGGAAAAACTTTATGACATTGTTTTTGGCAGTGACTACACAGATATGATATCAAAAGCACAGACAACAAAAGCAAAAATTAACAAGTGAGACTACATCAAACTAAAAAGATTTTGCACAACAAAGGAAACAATCAACAGAGTGAAAAGGCCAACTGATGGAAAGGGAGAAAGTATTTGCAAACCATGTATTTGATAAGCAATTAACCTCCAAAATATATAAGGAACTCCTCCAACTCAACAACAACAAAACAAAACCCAAACTCATAACCTAATTACAAAATTGGCTAAGGATTTAAATAGACATTTCTTCAAAGAAGACATATAAATGGTCAATAGGTATATGAAAAAATGCTCACTGTCACTAATTATCAGAGAAATTCAAATTAAAACACAATGAGGTATCACCTTGCACTTGTCAGGATAGCTATTATCAAAAAAAAGAAAAGACAACAAGTGTTAGTAAGGACATGGAGAAAAGGGAACACTTGTACACCGTGGTGGGAATACATAATGTGCAGCCATTATGGAAAACAGTACGGAGGTTCCTCAAAAAATTAAAAATAGAACTACCATATGTTCCAGCAATCCCACTTCTGGGTATTTATTCAAAAGAATTGAAATCAGGATCTTGAAGAGATATTAGCACTCCCATATTCATTGCGGCACTATTCACTATAACCAAGATGTGGAAAAAAACATGAATGTCCATTGACAGATAAATGGCTAAAGAAAATGTGGTATATACACATAATAAAGTGCTACTCAGCCTTAGAAAAGAAGGAAATTCTGCAATATGTGACAACAATGATGAACCTTGAGGACATTACGCTAAGTGAAACAAGCCAGTCATAGAAAGACAAATACTGCATGATTCAAGTTTCATGAGGTATCTAAAAGAGTCACATTCATAAAATCAAGGAGTGGAATGGTGGTTCCAGGGGCAGGGGGGAGGTAGAAATGGGGATTTGCTAATCAACGGGCATAAAATCTGAACGACTTTGAGTAAAAAATGATCTCTCGACAACTCTGTTCTGTAACCATTTTCTTGATATTCTGAATTCCATTTCCTTTGAAATCAAAGTGTATTCTACTAACTTAATAGTCTCCACTACCATAGTAATGAATCATGTTCTGACTAGTGGCATATATTCATGAATATAGTAGCTGGAAATGATTCAGCAAATTGTTTGCTGAGGATATCTTAATAATGTTTGTTGAGTTCACTGTCAGGTTCCTGGTCTAAACAGAAGGAATAAGGAGTTTGAACATCCTTACCACAACAGTTAACATTTATTGTCACTTGCTGATGTTGACACAGTGAGCATAATGCTTCTGGGGTATAATCAAATCTAATACAACAACCTATGAGAGTTGATACTCTTATTATCTGAATCCATTGTAAATGATTCTAATCCCCCTGATTTCCTACAGTTACCACTTTGTCCAGGGAAGTCCCTCCACCCTTCCTCCTAACCTCAGCTAATAACTTTGCCTTTATTCCACATCATTACAAAACCTAAGGCCATAAGATGCCAACTCCTTCATCTTGCAACCACCAACTCTACAAACTTAACCTGCAACTGAGCTCATCTTCTCCCTCTTTCTACCCATTACAACTAACAAAGAACTAGTCCTTACATTTTGTAGAACCCATCACCCGTATCCTTTTTGGTGTGTGTGCATAAAAAATTTTTTTTCCAGTTTTATTGAGATATAAGTACATACATCACTGTATAAGTTTGAGGCATACAGCATGATGGTTTGATTGGCATACACTGTGAAGTGATTACCCCAATAGATTCAGCTAACATCCATAATCTCTAATAGATACAATAAAAAGAAAAGAAAGCAAAAAAAAGAAAAAAGGGAAAACTTTTTCCTAGTAATGTGAACACTTAGGATTTAACTGTACCCTTTTTAAGAATATTAAACCTTGGGTCTCTCTCTCTCTTGCATTATCAATTTTCTCTCTCTATCATGGATCATTCCCATCAACATGCAAATATGTTTTAGAATCTTGATTATTTATTAGTTTTTCCTGATGGGCTGTTGGCTTTCCTTTTACTTTTAGAAGTACTTTATATTTTATGCATAATTACCTTTTCTTAGAAATGTTACAGATATATTCTGGTTTTTGTTTGTCTTTAACTTTATTTATTAAGTATTTTGATATAAACTTTCAAAAACTTTTTTAAATAACCAGAGCTTTAGTTTACTCCCTTTATTGTTTCAGGGATTTGTGAATTGCTTAATAGGATCTTTTTCCAATGCAAAATTTTCAAAATATTTTTCTGTTTTCTTCCAGTATTTTTTTAGTTTTATGTACACACTATTTAGAATTTATCTTTGTGTATGATATGTTAATGATCTATTTTTACATTTTATTTTCAGATCTATAGCTAAGTATCTTAATGATATTTGCTAAATAGTTCACTACTATATGCCAACTTTGTCATGTACCTGATCTCCATACACATGTTTTTGGGTTTTTTTAAAAATTTTATTTATTTATTTAATTTTTTGGCTGCTTTGGGTCTTCGTTGCTGTGCACGGGCTCTTCTCTAGTTGTGGTGAGCAGGGGCTACTCTTCATTGCAGTGTGCGGGCTTCTCATTGTGGTGGCTTCTCTTGTTGCAGAGCACAGGCTCTAGGCGTGCAGGCTTCAGTAGTTGTGGCTCGTGGGTTCTAGAGCACAGGCTCAGTAGTTGTGGCTCATGGGCTCAGTAGTTGTGGCTCGTGGGCTCGGTAGTTGCGGCTCGCAGGCTCTAGAGCGTAGGCTCAGTAGTTGTGATGCATGGGCTTAGCTGCTCCGCGGCATGTGGGATCTTCCCAGACCAGGGCTCGAACCCATGTCCCTTGCATTGGCAGGCGGATTCTTAACCACTGTGCCACCAGGGAAGTCCCCCATATGTGTGTTTTTGTACACTTTTTTTCTCCATTCATCTAATGTCTATGCATAGACAGATTTCTAGCTTTGCGGTATGTTTTAACATCTAATAGGGCCAATTCCTCTTCATTATTTTTCACTTTTCAGAATTTTCTAAGAAATCCTTGGATATTTACTTTTTTTTGGCTGCCTTGGGTCTTTGTTGCTGGGCGTGGGCTTTCTCTAGCTGTGGGGAGCAGGGGCTACTCTTCATTGTGGTGGACAGGCTTCTCATTGCAGCGGCTTCTCTTGTGGAGCATGGGCTCTAGGCACGCAGTCTTCAGTAGTTGTGGTGCATGGGCTCAGTAGTTGTGGCAAGTGGGCTCTAGAGTGCAGGCTCAGTAGTTGTGGCGCATGGGCTTAGTTGGCGCGCAGGCTTAGGGAAGCCCTGTCATTATTGATATTTATAACATGCAAGCACTGAATATCTGACTCTCATGCACAGAAACTGACATTTTACTTCTCACTCAAAAGTGACTAAAAAAAGTGACAGAGTAAAGCCACACAGAACCATGTGAAAAAAATACATCAAACTGGATACCAGAGCACTCTACTCTCTGCTGGACACCTGAACTACCCATATCTCCCTCTCTAATTGTTAGTGAAACTCTTGTGTTCAGCTAAACTAAAATGCTATTAGCTGAGGGATGGATTTAATGAGTGTTAATTAAGATGAGTCATACTTTTTCAAATGTTAAGTCAATAGCCCAGAATAATGAATTTGGAATAGACAAAATTTAAAGTTTTCTCCTTAAAAAAAATTGGAAGCAGTTCAAAGGAAACCTGGGAAATAATGGCAATAGCAAAGCATGAAAAGGAAGAGAACCTAGGTGATCCCTGTCACCCAAAAGTAGGATCTGGTTTAGGGGCCCTGAGAGACAATGTTACTCTCCCAATTCTACTCTCAGAAAATGCTCTTTCAAAGGATGAGTTTCTCAGCAATTCATGTCTCAGTGGAAATTATACTGCAATCTAACTCTGAATTAAATTTGAGTAATCTAAGTTAATGAATAATGACAGCAGAAGTGAAAGTACTATTAAAAAGTTCTTTCTTCTGCATCTTTCTTCCTGTAATCTATAAAAAATTTATTAAAGGATATAAGTGTATACCTGAATGTGGAGACATAATGAATTTATATTTCTGGATGAGAAGAGTAACTACTGTAAACGTCAAGTCTTCTCAAAGTTGTAGTCAATGCAACCACAATAAAAACTTGATAGGATTTTAAAATGGAATAAAAGCTAATGTTAACGGTCATCTTTAGGAGTAAGTATCCAAGGGACTTCCCTGGTGGCACAGTGGTTAAGAATCTGCCTGCCAATTCAGGGGACACGGGTTCGAGCCCTGGTCCAGGAATATCCCACATGCCACAGAGCGGCTGGGCCAGTGAGCCATGGCTGCTGAGCCTGCGCGTCCGGAGCCTGTGCTCCGCAATGCGAGAGGCCACGACAGTGAGAGGCCCGCGTACTGCAAAAAAAAAAAAAAAAAAAAATCATCTGGAAAAAGAAGTAGATGAGAATGTCCAAGAAATTTTAAGAAAGAAAATTTTGTGTGGGAACTTTCACTACCGAATATTAAAACATACAAAACATCAGTAATTAATGCATCATAGTAGTGACAAATGAATAAGTTATAGACACAGAATAGAAAGGCAAGAAATCGACTCATATACATAGGAATTTATACCAAGATAAAGGTGGTATATTGAACTAATGTGAACAGCAAAATCTTTTAATGAACAAAATAAGAAATGTATTATTTGAACAACAACAAAAAAGAATTTTCTCTCCTCCTTTATTAAAATGAACTCCTGTGGGCTTAAAGAGTTCAAAGTAAATTTAAGAATCCCTAAATATAAAAATATAAAAGATTTTCCAAGCCTAAAAGCAAGGAAAAACCAAAAGTAAAATACTGACAGATTTTTCCTCATAAAAATATTTTTAAATTAAAAGGCAAATTTGAAACCAGGAGATGGAGCCATGCAGCTTAAGACACTCTAGCACCCAGTTTTTCTGGGTGTTTCTGAGCAAATGCTTCCCACTATTCTAGAAGTAGCATTTAATTTACAAACTTGCAAGGAGAAAAGAGGTTTATGGCAGTGTCTCATTCTCCTTCCAAATAGATTAATTTATAATAGACATAAAAGAAATGTATAGTTGCCCGTTAAGTTCGGGAATTATTTTGCAAGAATAGTTTTTTTCCATAACAACTTCTGTACTCCAAGCCACATGTTTTTATATCTATTTCACGCTTATTTTATTCTGTTTAGTTCCATAGAAAGTGTTTATCAGTTTGTATTAAACATACGGATCATTATGTCTGAATCATAACAAAACCTGGTATTTGAATCAAGCCTTAAGTCAAGGGCAGGTATCCCAATGCCAACAAGAGCCAGGTATGTACAGTGATGACTGACATAGTGTATGAGCATGTGTAGTGGTGACTGTTATGCATGTCTCTCCAATTGTGGCTACAGGGAAATGCAAATTCCGTACTGCTAGACTTTCTTATTTCTAAAGAGAAACCAAAACCCTAAACTTTTATGTGAAATATCCAGATTTTTATCATTTTAAGCTATTCTAAAAAATTTACAAAACTCTCCGGGCTAAATAAACACCTTGAGACTACCAGTTGATGACCTTGCCTTAAGTAGTTTAGAGACAATTTTACATTTATTATCTCATTGAATCCTAAAAAGAGTGCTATGAAGTACTTTTCATTATTGCCATTTTATAGTTATGGATAATGAGGTTGAGCACAATCAAGTAATTTGACCAAAGTCACACAACTAGTATGTAAATCTTCTGATTCCAATTCTGTCTAGAACATTTCCACTTTTTAAGTTTTTATAGAAGATGTTTTCTGAATATTGAAATGGAATCAGACACTTGTTTATCACTATTCTGGTGCCGGTTTCTGCTGTTTCAATGTGACTTTGAATTTGACCTTTCTTATTGCAATTTATCTTCTGTCAGATGGGGGACGGACACTACTAGACCTTGTGGTTTCTATGGCCACTTCTAGTTCTGAAATCTCATGGTTTTCAGTCAATAACTTCATTGCCATTACCATTCATATATAAATATATATATGACTTCATATGACCCCGTGAGAGGTGGCTCAGGTCACCAGATAACATTATGGCCATGATAATCTGGCTTACCAGGATTAGTCGGTAGATACAGGGCACCCTTCTTGCCCGTGCTATTTATATTTTTTGCATCTCTTTCTTGTCTCCACACAGTCTAAAAAATACTAGATCTAATACCCTGAATAAATCAATCTGGTCCCTACTTTAAACTTAGGATTATGAAATTGATCTTTTATTTCCTCCCAGATACATACATTTTTGTAATGTGTAGCTATAAATTCAGTGGGCAGAGCAGAGATAAAGGGGCAAAAGGCAATTCTTGCTTGGAGTTCTCCTTTAATTATAATTTATAATTTATGACTCTTTCACACTTTCAATGAGTTTCTCTGTTTTTCTTTTTTTTCCCCCCGGCTGAATTGGGTCTTCCTTGCTATGCGCGGGCTTTCTCTAGTTGCAGCGAGTGGGGGCTACTCTTTGTCATGGTGCGCAGGCTTCTCATTGTGGTGGCTTCTCTTGTTGCGGAGCACGGGCTCTAGGCACGTGGGCTTCAGTAGTTGTGGCACACAGGCTCAGTAGTTGTGGCGCACGGGCTTAGTTGCTCTGCAGCATGTGGGATCTTCCCGGACCAGGGATCGAACCCGTGTTCTCCACATTGGCAGGTGGATTCTCAACCACTGTTCCACCAGGGAAGTCCCTCTCTGCTCTTTAATGAAATGGGATGCCATTAAATCAGTAACTCTAAGTTTTATATATATATGTATATATAAATATACATATATATATAAAACTGAATCACTTGCTGTATAGCAGAAATAATACAACGTAAAACAACTATACTTCAGTAAAATAAATTCACAAAATCTTTTAATTAAGCACTATCTTCTAATTGACATTGAGGTATATATAAAATATTAGAAGAGTGCCTGGCTCATAGTACGCACTATATGTGGTTAGCTATTTTACTATCATTATTATTGTTATTCCCAAGAAACGCTCTACATTATGCAGTCTCGGTGTCTCTCAAACATGCTATGTGCATGCCTAATTGCAAGCATTTTCTAATACCATTCCCTCTCCTAGGATTTCCCTCCACTTTCATCTCGGCCTGCGGAGATCCTATCTGTGCCATAAGGCCCACCCCACATTCCAGAGCAACTTCTCCCTCCTCTGAACTCCAGTAGTACTATGATTCAGACAGCCAAATCACTACTTAGCATAGCCCATTCATAACTTCTTTGCAGACAGATCAGGACTTCCACATTTCTGGCATCCATCACATGCCTGTCACATGGCATCTATCACATGGCCTAGTGGGGACTGGATACATTTTTCGTGTGTGCTAACTTTGTCCAGGCTTCCGATGTAAGATAAGGATAATTGTCTCAAACTTGTATGTTTTCTATTCATCTCTCATATTGCTTGGTATTTCTTACTGTGCTCAGTAAGTACTTTTTGCATGTAGAATAACAATAGCATGTTTAGGAGTTTTGTTACATCAAATGCAAAATAGCTGGTTTGTTGACCACAATTTGGAATCTATCATTTGGACTTGATTCATTATAACCAGTCAGAGGTCTTTTTAACGTAATTTGGGCATATATTTAGAGTATGATGGTCTTAGTTTATTGAAGTCAATTATTTAAATTTGATACATTGTTGACATATGCCTCTGCCAGGGATATATCTATTAGTATAATCCATAGCAATAGAGGTAGAATAAATTATTGGCTCCAATATTTCACCTCTCTCTGCATCCACATCCTTGCCATGGCCTCTTAAAGGGTGTGATATACTTCCCTGCCCTTTGGCTTTGAGTTTGGCCACATGACTTGCTTTGGGCAATGGAATGGGGCAGAAGTTATAGTGTACCAACTCTGCCAGGACTTAAGAGGTCTCCCATGTTTCTTATTTCCCTCTTGTACATTTATCATTGCCATGAGAAGAAAAAGCTCCCACTGGTCCAAGGATGAGAGACATGCCAACCCTCATCTGTGAAAATAAATCCTTGCTGTTATATATTATTGAGAATTTGGGGTTGTTTTTATACAAATTGAATGTAGCAATAGTAGACTGATAAAGCAGTCATGGTAATTTACCTTCCAATTCTATTATTACCATTAATTACCATATATAATATGTCCCTAATATCTAGCAGCTTCTTTTCAGTATTTTAAACTCCATTCCAATTTATTATTAATATTGCATAAGCATTAACAAGATAAAAGATGTAACATTAAAAGATAATAGAGGAGAAAAGTGGTTGATAACTCATTCTTTAAATTTCAGCTTAAATATCACTTCTTCAAAGGGCCCTTCCCTGATCCTTCAATTTATATTAGGTACCTCTTCGATCCTCTCACATAGAAGACAGCACTTTTCCTTTATACCTTGCCCATATGGTAATTATATGATTGCTTTTTATTTTTATTATTATTTTTGCGATACGCGGGCCTCTCACTGTTGTGGCCTCTCCCGTTGCGGAGCACAGGCTCCGGACGTGCAGGCTCAGCAGCCATAGCTCACTGGCCCAGCCGCTCCGCGGAATGTAGGATCTTCCCGGACCAGGGCACGAACCAGCGTCCCCTGCATCGGCAGGCGGACTCTCAACCACTGCGCCACCAGGGAAGCCCGATTTTTATTTTTAAAATAATATTTATCACCCTCACTAGACTGTAACTCACAAAGGTGAGACCATGTCCTTTTTATTTACCACTCTACCCCTGCATCAAGTACAATACTTGCCAAAGAGTAGGCACTCAATACATATTTGTTAAATAAAGAAACAGAAATAATAATCAGATCTTTAAATTTAAAGATCTGATTATTACTGCAGCATGTTTGATGCTGTTCATCTGGTTAAAATCTCTTATTTTAAGCAGTTCTCTGACAGGTTATTTTCTGTCACTACCTCTGTAAGGTAGAAATAAAAAAGTCTTTATATGCTAGTATCTCTAGGTAGTTATAAAACTCACATGTTCGTTCTCTACAAAGAACGTCTTCAACTGCAATTTGCCCCTTACCACATTATGGTGTGTTCTCCATATCACACAACGCTATAATACCTTATGGTTTTCTGTTTTCACTGTTGAAGGTTTCCCAATGATCCGGGAATCCAAGTTGTATGCAGGTATATTTTTATATGAGTACAGATGGAGCATACCATATCAATAGAGATTCAGAATGATTCAGTGGAAAAAAGTTTGGCTTGGGGAGTCAGAAAAGGGAGGATTTGTGTTTAAGTCCCAATTTTACATCTTGCTAATTAGGTTATTAACCTGAAAAACTGGGATGATAACTCTATTCCATGGAGCTGTTGTGAGGGGCAAATAAATTATGAAAAAATGCTCTGTAAACTGGACAGCATTATATAAATATTAATAATGTCAGTATCTATGTATACTTTATAAAATGCATGTGGAAGATGTTGCATCAATCATTAAAGTTGTTCATAACCACTGCTAGAAACGCCCACTGCCATGCATTCTGGCCGACCTGAATGTTTATTTTTTTCTATTTTATTTAATTTTTAATTTGTCAAAATTAATTTTTATTGTAGTATAGTTGCTTTACAATGTTGTGTTAGTTTCTACTGTACAGCAGAGTGAATCAGCTATACATATACATATACACCCTCTTTTTTGACTTCCTCCTCATTTAGGTCACCACAGAGCACTGAGTAGACGTCCCTGTGCTATACAGTACGTTCTCGTTAGTTATCTATTTTATACATAGTGTCAATAGTGTATATATGTCAATCCCAATCTCCCAATACATCCCACCAGTCCCCTTTCCCCCTTGGTATCCATACGTTTGTTCCCTATGTCTGTGTCTCTATTTCTGCTTTATAAATAAGATCGTCTATACCAATTTTTTCAGATTCCACATATATACGATAATATATATTTGTTTTTCTCTTTCTGACTTACTCCACTCTGTATGACAGTCTCTAGGTCCATCCATGTCTCTACAAATGACCCAATTTCATTCCTTTTTATGGCTGAGTAATATTCCATTGTATATATGTACCATATCTTCCTTAACCATTTGTCTGTTGACGGGCATTTAGGTTGCTTCCATGACCTGGCCATTGTAAATAGTGCTGCAATGAAGATTCGGGTGCATGTGTCTTTTTGAATTATGGTTTTCTCTGGGTATATGCCCAGTAGTGGGATTGCTTGGTCATATAGTAGTTCTGTTTTTAGTTTTTTAAGGAATCTCCATACTGTTCTCCATAGAGGCTGTATCAATTTACATTCCCACCAACAATGAACAGGGGTTCCTTTTTCTCCACACCCTCTCCAGCATTCACTGTTTGTAGATTTTTTGATGATGGCCATTCTGACTGGTGTGAGGTGATACCTCATTGTAGTTTTGATTTGCATTTCTCTAATGATTAGTGATGTTGAGCATCTTTTCATGTGTTTGTTGGCCATCTGTATGTCTTCTTTGGAGAAATGTCTATTTAGGTCTTCTGCCCATTGTTTGATTGGGTTGTTTGTTTTTTTGATATTGAGCTGCCTGAGCTGTTTGTATATTTTGGAGATTAATCCTTTGCACCTATGGTGACCTAATCTATGACAGAAGAGGCCAGAATATACAATGGAGCAAAGACAGCCTCTTCAATAAGTGGTGCTGGGAAAACTGGACAGCTACACGTAAAAGAATGAAATTAGAACAACTCCCTAACACCATACACAAAAATAAACTCAAAATGGATTAAAGACCTAAATGTAAGGCCAGACACTATCAAACTCTTAGAGGAAAACATAGGCAGAACACTTTGACATAAATCGCAGCAAGATCTTTTTTGACCCACCTCCTAGAGTAATGAGAATAAAAACAGAAATAAACAAATGGGACCTAATGAAACTTAAAAGCTTTTGCACAGCAAAGGAAACCATAAACAAGCATAAACAACCATAAACAATAAACAAATGGGACCTAATGAAACTTAAAAGCTTTTGCACAGCAAAGGAAACCATTAACTATTTCCAAAAATTGGGGATTGTTAGCATTTACACTTACCAAAGGCATTCCCACAAGCTAGAGGGGGGATGATTTTTAGTTTAGAAAATATGGTGGTCAAAGGCCACTGATCATAATATGGTACCTGAAATATATTCTGAGCATTTCAATGTTAAACCATTTCACCTTGCTGAATCCATGAATCATGTTATCGTGTCATTAATAGGTTTGTTAAATTGATTGAAAGAGATGTTGGTCATTTTCAAAATTTAGAACTGTTATGAAGACCAGGTGGGTTTACGTATGGACTCTAATTTGTCTTAGTGAAATTGATGGAGTGAATCCTTATGTCAAATACAGAGGTTTTCTATAGCACAAATCCATTGATTCATCCATTTTATCCATACACATAAAATCAAGCTTCAGCTGAGAAAAACACCATGACTAAAAACTCCTGACTGGTTTTATAAATCTTTGAACTCAGCATGAAGTTTATATCTAAACTCCTCTTGGCTTCATTTAAACGATTTTGAAGCAAAGTATTTCTCACAATAAATACACACTGCTGCTTTATGAAAGACATGTTTACCACTATGATTTCTTGTAAAAGGAGCAAAGTGCTTTATCCAGAGCAACGAAGTCACATAGAATCCTCATTTCTCCATTTTGTTGCCATTTAAAATTGTAATAGCTGCAGAGATATTAAAGTGAAACATGTAATATGCCATGCAATGTAGAGGAACTTATGCATGAATTATCCCAAACAACTCAAGTCCCTTCTATAACAAAGCAGATTAAGCTAAAATTTTTATGTGGGGAATAATGGTTCAGATAGTTAGACATTTTTGACCTCTCTATATGCTTCTTTGGGTAAAAATATCTGTAGTCTTTTCACAATAGTTAATTGAGTGAGTTGATTTACACATTTCCATAATAAAGAAAAATGCACATCAGACTATACTTTAGTCTAAATGTTAACACTTTTCAGGAGCAAATCCAGTTTTCGTACCTGGTGAGATGCACTTTGAGTAATAGCCTTCGGAGAGTCCTGTTAAAAACGCTTGCCTAGTGCCTGGAACAAAGTAGGCGCTTGCTAAATGTGAGTGCTTTCCCTTTCCCCATTTTCTCCTGCTTTTTGAGAAATGAATCACATATTTTCCCTGTGGTTTAGGATGGTTTGAGGTAACAGTCATTTAAGTTAAATCATAACTAAAATTCATTTTTTTTGTTCAAAGCATCCATATGAAATTAAGGCTGAAAAATCTGCCTTATTTCATGAACATCTTATGTTGTTTTTCTCAAGTGGCTTTGTTTCATTTTATACTGCTTTTTGAGAATTTCCTCCTGCTTCTGGAGAATGGAATCTCATATATATTTTTGGTATAGGGTTGTTTATTTGAAGTAAGAGTCATTTAAATTAAATTATCAGTAAAATTCATTTTTTCTTCATAGCACCTGTATGAAATTAAGGCTGAAAAATTAGCTTTATTTCACAAACACCTTAGGGTTTTCTTTGAGATGATTTTGTTTTCATTTTATACTTCATTTTAATCATGGCTTGAATTCAGTTTACAGACACTCACACTCTTCCAACAGATTGAAGATTTGAAAATATCAATGTTTAACATAAACTAGGTAACTATATATAAAATTAAGAAGCACTTATGAATATAGCTATCCTTTAAAATTCCTTTTTAGTCTTTGTTTTTACTCAAAAGTTAAAATCAATGTAAAGCTTCCATTGATGTAACAGAGGCACTCACAGTTTTAGGATACCTGAGTTTAATATTTCTTCATTAAAAACAGAAACAGCAGTTGAAAAAAAATGGAGTGGGGATGACAACTAGTTAAGTTAGTCCATTTAATATAAAGGTAGACAGTAAAATTGGCTTACCATGTAACTGAGTAATCCATTAAGGCAAAATTATTCTATGTGAGAATGCCCAATTTATACCTAAAACAACATGTGATCTAGGGCAGTTAAACGTTGTTGGAAAAAACTACAAAACTGTGCATGACTAAAATTTATGAGCACTAATCTCAAAAGGGTCTAAAAGGCTGATATTCTTCTAATAAATTTACTTTTATATTCCCACATGATTATTTTACATTTTCTCCTCTATCCTCAAATCTCACACATTCTTCTCTCTCTCAGCTGAATTCGTCTTATGCTTTACTGAGGAAGACATATTCAGATGAGAAATTACATCATGTTTCCAATGATAAATATATCAACCTACCGGCACGTGGAGCTGCTTACTGTAACTGCTCTCCTGTTACAGTGGAAAATCGTCCCCCCTCTTATCTAAACTCTCACCCTCCACTTAGACCCATCTCATCTTACCTACATGAAATAAATGCTATCTCTTCCTTCATAAAATTCTCCCTCTCCTTCTCTCATTTTCATCTTTCCCCATATCTCTACTCTCCTATACAGCAATACTTCTCAAAATGTGGTCTGCATTTGTTGTCTTTCTGGTGACTTCCTATTTTCTTCGTGACCCAGTCTTATTTGGATTTCATCCTTACCATTCCACTACCAGTTCAACATTCGCACTTGTTCCTCCAACAGGTATCTCAAAGTTAATACATCCATATACATCTCTATTTGCCCCATGGAAAACATGTTCCTTAGATGCTGCTTTGAATTCTCATTTAAAATTGAGACATGCTTTATAGACAGTAAAACTGACATGTATTAATTGTATAGTTTGATATTTACCTACACATAGACCTTTGTAACCTCCTTCCTGTACAAGCTGCAGAAGTGTCATCAACCCAGAAAGTTCCTTCATGTCTCTTTTCTTGTCTATACTGCCACATGTAATAACCTCCACTGTCACTTCTATTATGATACTTTAGCCTAGTCCTGAATGTCATATACATAGAACAATATATGGACTCTTTGTGTTAGATGTATTTCAATCAAACAGTATTTCTGAGAGTTATCAACAGTTCTTTCTTAATGCGGTGTAGTATCCAATTGCATGAATATACCACAATTTACTTATTCCTTCTCCTCTTGATGGACATTTTTCTACTTCATTAATTTCTGTTCTTATCTTTATTATTTTCTTCCTTCCGCCTTCCTTGTGTTTAATTTGCTCCTCTTTTTTTAGCTTCTTGAGGTCAAATTTTATCACTGATTACACACATTTCTTCTTCTCTAATACATGCATTTAGAAATAGAAAATTTCCTCTAAATCACTGTGTTGGCTATATCTCACAAGTGTTGATATTCTGTATTTTTATCGTACTTTAGTTCAAAATATTTTCTCATTGCCATTGTGTTTTCAACTTGACTCGTGGATTATTTAGAGTGTATTACTTAGGTTTAAAATATTTTGGCATTTTCTAGTTATCTTTTTGTTATTAATTTCTAATTAATTTCATTGTGATCAGAGAACATATTTGTATGATGTTAGACCTTTGAAATTTATTGAAAATGATTTATACAGCTTTATATAGCATTCTATATATAGCATACAGCCTATTTTTGTTAATGTCTCATGTTCACTTGAAAATAGTATGTATTCTGTGGTTGCTGGATATGATGGTGTATAATCGTCACTTAGGTCAAGTTGGTCAACAGTGTTGTTCAACTGTCAATATGCCTTCTGATTTTTGTTGGCTTCCTCTATAAATTACAAAATGACCTGTATTAAAATCTCCAGCTATCATAGTAGATTGTCTATTTTACCTTTTGGTTCTGTCAATTTTGCTTCATATATTTAAATTCATATTTAAAGAAACATACATGGGATTTTTATCTCTTTCTGGTCAATTGGACCATTTATCTATATGAAATGCCCCTCTTGGTCTCGTATACAATCATTTGATCTCATATCTCATTTGATTGATATAAATAGTTCCAGACCAGCTTTCTTTAAAAAAAAATTTTTTTTTAATGTTTCAATCACCATTCACACCAGTTTTCTTATGGTTAGTGTTTACATGATGTAGTTTTTCTGAATCTTTTACTCTCAACTATTTGTATCTTTATGTTTAAAATATGTCTCTTGAAATGGCAAATAACTGGGTCTTTTTGTAAGTCCCATCTGACAATATCCATCTTTTAATTAGAGCATTTAATCTATTTATATAGACTTTAAGTAATAACTGATATGGATTTTTTTGTTTTTCTGGGGGTTTTTTGATATGGATTTAAGTTACCTAATTTGCTATATGTTTATATTTGCCCCATCTGTCCTTTATTCTTTTTTAAAAAAATAAATAAATATTTATTTATTTTTGGCTGTGTTGGGTCTTTGTTGCTGCGGGCTTTCTCTAGTTGTGGGGAGCAGGGGCTACTCTTTGTTGCAGTGCGTGGGCTTCTCATTGTGGTGGCTTCTCTTGTGGCGGAGCACGGGCTGTAGGTGCGTGGGCTTCAGTAGTTGTGGCACGCGGGCTAAGTGGCTGTGGTGCGCGGGCTTAGTTGCTCTGCAGCGTGTGGGATCTTCCCAGATCAGGGCTTGAACCCGTGTTCCCTGAATTGGCAGGTGGATTCTTAACCACTGCGCCATGAGGGAAGCCCCGTCCTTTATTCTTTTATTTCTTTTTACCTCCTTGTTTTGAAATAATCAACATTTTTTTCTCACTCCATTTCTTTTTCTCCATTATCTTTTTAGCTATAGCTCTTTGTATTACTTTTTTACTGGTCACTCGAAAGCTGCACTGTCCAATATCACAGCCACTAGAAAAATGGGGCTACTTAAATTTAAATTTACATTAGCAAAAATTAAATAAGTGTAAAAATTCAGCTTCTACTTGTGGGTAGTTATATAGGGATTATAATCTGCAAGGGGGTATGTGAGAGCAGACATCAATAGCAAGAGAAATTTTGGTGCACACATGGGTTTAGTGTCAATTCCTACAAACCTGGAAGGGGGTAAAATCTGTCCTCACCTTCTGCAGTTTACCTTCTGCTCTTCCTTCCTTGGTCTCCTTTGTGAACTCTTCTACATGTCACAAAGGATGAACCTCCTCAGGGTTTGGTCCTGTGCCCCCTTCTTTTCTCACCTGACATTCCCTGGGTGCTCTTATTTACCCCCATAGGAAGACTGTGTATTATATTTATTCAGAGCCTGTTGGCCCAGGGTCTACTATCCACTGGCCAGAGCCAACTGAATGTCCTACTATCAAAAAATTCCCAAATAAAATATGGATAATCATAATATCTAAAGTATAACATTCTTGTCTGGTAACTGAATGAGGGAATCTATACGAAGAACGACAGTTGTCCTAGTAAGTACTCAATAAATAGTAGCTACAGCTACTATAATCATATTATCTTTCATTGCTATCGTCACCTGACAAGTAAAGAAACTAGAGTTCAGAGATACTAAGTTTAGAGATGACAAATCCAAGTTCACATAGCTCAACCTCACGAATAAGAGAGACCTTGTCTCTATTCAAAGTAGACCCCTTGTTATCCCTGAAAACGTAATGAATTTGCTCCCACATTCCTTTGCCTCTGCTGTTCTCCCTTGCCTCCAGATTTGCCCAACCCTTGAGGTTCAACGCCACTGTCATCTCCTTGGCTAAGTTGTTCTAATATCTCCCTTCTCTCTGCTGCTTCTCTGTGCTGCCACCACACACCCTTAAAAGTATTAGTTTATCTTTCCAGCTCACTAAGATTCTCCAGTATTAGAGTTTATTAATTTTTAAACCTCTACGATCAGGTATATAATGACACTTATTGTGTGTTTCTTGAAAGAAAGAGTAAATGGATTAATGAAAGAATGAATGTAATGGAAGCCCTGACAGTTGGGTTTTCTTTTTTTTGCAAGTGCTGACTTAAGCTTTGATTGCCGAGGCATCCACTTCAAAGAGGCATCTTCCACAAAGACGGCAGTACTGAATAAATGCATTGCCAACCATAGGACTAGTTAAAGAGACAGGACCCCTGCCCCTCCCTCCTATGTTTTAAAGATCTTGGTTGGTTTCCAGATAACTGACCGGTGGGCTGCTTGTTCTTTCTCTTCCTGCACATTAAATTCCCACTCTTATATTTAAATTCACCAATAAAAAGGATCCTGCAAACGCCTTGGCTCCCCCGACCCTGGACTCCAATAAAAGCAGAACCCTAGGCTCTCATGCTCATGCCCAGCCCCACTTGCTCTCTCTCTCTCTCTCTCTCTCTCATCCTCTCTTTCTCTCTCTCTCTCCCCATCCCTCCCTCCCCCCGACCTCACTGTGTGGCCCCAGGTGTGCTGTGTAATTTCTAGGACTTGTAGGTAACAAACCACGTCTCTTTCGAAATTTCCTTATGATTATTGCTGGGGATGTCTTGCAATCCTAATAAGAACCACAAGGGCCAGTCCCACCACAACACTGGTTACAGATAGGCTGAGACCTGCACAGAACAATGAATGAGTGAAAAAAACACGTTGTTTAAAGGCATTTGAAGTTAAGAGGTGAAGAAATGGGAGGTATTTCATCACTCCCTGTGCTTCCTGTGGGGGAGTCTTCCCCCCGGGTTAGGCTGTTCAGGGAGCCCTGCAGGATTATCAGCTCAGTCAGATAACGCCAGTGCTGTGGGTTACATAGGACTATTTCTGCCTTCATTTATAACTTGGATGACTCAGGAAGTTGGGGTAGCCTTCCTGGGTTGACCTTATTGTGCATTTTATTCTATTTTTCTAGCTGACTGCATTAGTTGCTGGGAAGCCAGTTGGAAAAGGCAGAGCTTTTGGGGTTGAGTGCCCCACATGCCCTTCAATTAATTAGGGTCTAAAACCTTCGGAGCATATATATTCTTTTCCCTGGACATGCACTGAAGTGTGTCTAGTGACAAGGGACATGCAAAAGAGGAACACTGGGCCATGGGACAATTTTAAGCAATGAAGAAGAAAAATGGGTCAAGAGAAAAAAGCTCTAAAGCTGTCATCATGAATAGCACAGGGGACATCAGACCACACTACCGAGGACAACTCAGTAATATGAAAATAAAATGAAAAAAACGCAATCCACATGAAGGCAGTTCAAGAGGGATTAAACTAGACAACACAAAATTAAGGAAATTGATTTTCCAGAAGTGGCAAAACATAAGCAATTTAATGGAAACAGTTTGTGCAAGTGACCTTGTACCCCTAGCACTATAGTATATAAAAGGAAATTCAGAAATGTTACTATCCTTCTTACTGCTTCTCTCTTTTTGGACAGTAATTACTAGACAAATCGTAAAGGAAGGGGCTAACATTTTAAACTTCCTGTAGGCAGTTTACATAAAACATTTCATCAAGTCTTCCCAACAATTTATGAGATACGTATTATTATTCTCTTTGGCTCAGCGTTGGTTAAATAATGTATCTAAGGTCACGTTGCGCAGGAGCAGAGTCAGAATTAAAACGCATATCTGTCCTTAAATTATATCCATTTATCTCCCTGTGCTGCCTTACGGAATAACACCCTTATAGAACGATCTTTCCTGTGACTTGGTGCCACTGCACTGAATCCAAAATTAGAGTCACAGTGTTCTTCCTAAGTAGTAATGTAGTCACACTGGCAGTTACAGAACATCTTTTTTTTTTTTTTGCGGTACGCGGGCCTCTCACTGTTGCGGCCTCTCCCGTTGTGGAGCACAGGCTCCGGACGCGCAGGCTCAGTGGCCATGGCTCACGGGCCCAGCCGCTCCGCGGCATGTGGGATCTTCCTGAACCGGGGCACGAACCCGTGTCCCCTGCATCGGCAGGCGGACTCTCAACCACTGCACCGCCAGGGAAGCCCAACATCATTTTTTCTTAAAGAAAATTTTAAAATTGAGAAAAGTATCATGAATATTATAACAATACTCATACTCCATGTGAGAAATACAGAATTTTAAACATTAGAAGAAAATATAGAAAAAATGTGTAACACTGGTGTTAAGGAAGGTTGTCTTACATAAAAAACGAAAAGAAAAATGATAAAACATGCTTAATAAATTTTACATCAAAATTTTAAATGTATGTTCAACAACAACACATAATCAAAGTTGAAGGTATGGGGCACAAAAGATAGAAGATAACCAAATTCGTATACAGAATATTTTTGTAAACCACCAAAAATCTATTTGAAAAAGAAAAATAACCTCTCTGAAAGTGGAAAAAGGATATGAACAGGTAATAACCATAAGAGGAAACCGAAATGGTATGAAAAAATGCTCAGCTTTTTGAAAAATATAAATTCAAGCAACAAGAAGATATCATTTCTAGTCATCAAATTGCCAAGAACATTAATTTATTGACAAGGATGCAAGGAAATAGGAACACTATATGTGGCTGTGGAAATGTAAACTGGAACAACCATTTTGGAGAGCAATTTGGCAATATCTCATAAAACACTGAAGTGTAATGCTAAGTATAGGCATATATTCTGGAATGGTTTTTGCATTTATGCTCAAGGAAACTGTAGAATGCTATTCATTGCAGTGGTGTTTATAACAGCAAAACAGAAGGACAAAAAAGAAAACAACCTAAATGCTCATTAGAAGTGAATAGATACATGGCTAGTGTTTCTAAACAAAATTCTATATAACAGTTAAGAGAAATTATCTATTTTTATACTGATATATAGATATAGATATAAACCTCTTCTGTGGAAAAAATAACTCACAGATCAATATTCACATTATATTTGTCATGTACAGTTTCTTTTAAAAGACACAAATTTAAAAAGTATCCAAATTGGAAAGGAAGAAGTAAAACTGTCACTGTTGGCAGCTGGTATGATACTGTTTGTAGAAAATCTTAAAGACCACCAATAAACCATTAGAACTAAAAAATGGATTCAGTAAAGTTGCAGGATAGAAAATTAATATACAGAATTATGTTGTGTTTCAGTACACTAATAACAAACTATAATAAACAGAAGCTGAGAAAACAATCCCATTTACAACTGTATCAAAAAGAATAAAATACCTAGGAGCAAATCTAACCAAGGAAGTGAAAGACGATAAGACATCGATGAAAAAAGCTGAAGACCACACAAACAAATGGAAAGCTATATCAGGCTCATGAATTGGAAGAATTAATATTATTAAAATGACCATACTACCCAAGGCAATCCACTACCCAAAGCAACCCCTATCAAAATTCCCAGTGGCGGGACTTTCCTGGTGGTCCAGTGGATAAGACTCTGCGCTCCCAGTGCAAGGGGCCTGGGTTCAATCCCTGGTCAGGGAACTAGATCCTGCATGCATGTCACAACTAAGAAGTCCGCATGCCGCAGTGAAGATGCCGAGTGCCGCAACTAAGACCCAGGGCAGCCTAAATTTCATTTATATTGGCTGATCATGAACTCTGCCACAGCCTGAGCTTCCAGGCAGGCGTCTACTTTCACAATGACACAATCTGCTGCCAGTCCCCTATAGGAGGCCAGTGTCATGAGCCGGTCATACTTGTCTTTTAAAGCATGTCTTGGAGCCTTTTACTTTTTTTAAAAAAAGCATGTTTAGAAACTGATATCTTTGGGTATTTCCAGAATTACAATTTTGAAATATGTGTAATAAAAGCTGTGGCTATTTAGAAAAGCAGTTGTTAGCCATAAAAATAATAAGCTTACACGTAAAGAAAAAAAAAGACAAAATACGTTTCAAAAAGCCCTTCTTGTTTCTGAAGGACAGTGAATAAAAATGCACATACACATTTAAGGCTATGGAACATATAAATATATATTTGATGATTTTTCTGAAATCGGTTTTCTGAGAATTTTTAAACTTCATCAGACTCCCCAAACAATTAAATTTCCAAGTCTGGAGAATCAAGTGAGAAGAGAGAGTGTCTAAAAGTGGTTTGGTGCCGCCAGAGTGCAGGCGCTGTGCTTCCCCCGTCTTCTGCCATGGGCCTTGCTCCAGTAATGGTATTTTGGCTTCAGCATCAAAGAACTCAGTTCACCTGTGAGATCACAAGCAATTATCCCCTCTTGGATATCACAGAGTTAATCAAATGCCCATAAGCATTGATTATCTAGGTGGGAGTGTAGGGTGGCTGTAAAGGCTCATACTTAAAGCTTTGTGTAAATCTAAAGGGAACTGAAAACAAAAACAAGTATTTTTCTGTGTAGAAGTCATGGAAAGTATACAGGAGGCTGGCTTTATGAAGGTAAATTTCACATGCCCTTTTATGTAAGCTTAAGTTTAACTGGGAAATGCTTGCTTTTAATTATCCGTAGGGTTACTTTTAATTTTTCAGTGGTTTTGTTCTCTTTTCCCACTCTATTTCAATGCTATGAACAAACGTAGGAGTGAATTTTTTTAATGGACATTGGAGCTATTTCCTAGACCATACCAGTTGGGGTTAAAACTAAGATTCTAAAGCAGAAAAAGAGATCTCTCAAGGTCAAGATTCACACCCCAATTATGAAGCCTCTTTGGCCCGCCAATGATTTATACCATAATCATGCCTCCCTCTGCATTTCTGCATTTTTCTGAAACATCATGGGGGGAACTCAGTACTCTGGGGGGATGTCTCATACCCGCTGCATGGACATCACAAATCAATATTTCTTTTGCTCCTAAAACATTCAGGGCCTGGGGAAAATTCTTTCCTATGCCTTACCCAGGAAAGGGGCATGGCCCTCTTATTCTCCTAGATCTCCAGATCTTTCTAGGATCCTATAATCTCCAACCCTCCACCCTAGCTTTGTCTGGGAGAGGAATAGGAACACTGCAATTTTCTAAAATTTTTGTTTCCTCTCTAATCCTTTCCTTTCTCATCAGACCCAACAACTTTCTAGGCATTTATCCCTATTTGAAATTATCTCGTTTTTTATTTTTACATCTTTATTGGAGTATAATTGCTTTACAATGTTGTGTTAGTTTCTGCTGTACAACAAAGTGAATCAGCTACATGTATACATATATCCCCATATCTCCTCCCTCTTGAGCCTCCCTCCCACCCTCCCTATCCTACCCCTCTAGGTGGTCACAAAGCACCGAGCTGATCTCCCTATGCTATGCAGCTGCTTCCCACTAGCCGTCCATTTTACATTTGGTAGTGTATATATGTCAATGCTCCTCTCTCACTTCACCCCATCTTCCCCTTCCCCTATTGTGTCCTCAGGCCCGTTCTCTATATCTGCATCTTTATTCCTACCCTGTCATTAGGTTCATCAGTACAGTTTTTTTAGATTCCATATATAAGTGTTAACATACGGTATTTCTTTTTCTGTTTCTGACTTACTTCACTCTGTATGACAGACTCTAGGTCCATTCACCTCACTACAAATAACTCAATTTCGTTCCTTTTTATGGCTGAGTAATATTCCATTGTATATATGTGCCACATCTTCTTCATCCATTCATCTGTCGATGGACACTTAGGTTGCTTCCATGACCTGGCTATTGTAAATAGTGCTGCAGTGAACATTGGGGTACATGTCTGGTTTTGAATTATAGTTTTCTCAGGGTATATGCCCAGGAGTGGGATTGCTGGGTCATATGGTAGTTCTATTTTTAGTTTTTTAAGGAACCTCCATATTGTTCTCCATAGTGGCTGTATCAATTTACATTCCCACCAACAGTGTAAGAGGGTTCCCTTTTCTCCACACCCTCTCCAGCATTTATTGTTTGTAGATTTTTTGATGATGGCCATTCTGACCGGTGTGAGATGATATCTCATTGTAGTTTTGATTTGCATTTCTCTAATGATTAGTGATGTTGAGCATTCTTTCATGTGTTTGTTGGCAGTCTGTATGTCTTCTTTGGAGAAATGTCTGTTTAGGTCTTCTGTGCATTTTTGGATTGGGTTGTTTGTTTTTTTGATATTGAGCTGCATGAGCTGCTTATAAATTTTGGAGATTAATCCTTTGTCAGATGCTTCATTTGCAAATATTTTCTCCCATTCTGAGCGTTGCCTTTTGGTCTTGTTTATGGTTTCCTTTGCTGTGCAAAAGCTTTGAAGTTTCATTAGGTCCCATTTGTTTATTTCTGTTTTTATTTCCATTTCTCTAGGAGGTGGGTCAAAAAGGATCTTGCTGTGATTTATGTCATAGAGTGTTCTGCCTATGTTTTCCTCTAAGAGTTTGATAGTGTCTGTCCTTACATTTAGGTCTTTAATCCATTTTGAGTTTATTTTTGTGTATGGTGTTAGGGAGTGTTCTAATATCATTCTTTTACATGAAGCTGTCCAGTTTTCCCAGCACCACTTATTGAAGAGGCTGTCTTTTCTCCATTGTCTATTCTTGCCTTCTTTGTCAAAGATAAGGTGACCATATGTGTGTGGGTTTATCTCTGGGCTTTCTATCCTGTTCCATTGATCTATATTTCTGTTATCTTGTTTATTTTTATGTTGACTTATATAATGTTAGTTAGTACCTGATCACTGGAAACTAAATTTGAGATTGAGACTTCTGTCTCATTCATTTCTATATTCCTAGTGCTGAGAACAGTGCCTAACACACAGCAGTCACCCACTAAATACTTTCTGAATATGTGAATAGGATCAAGGAGACACTTTATTTAGTCATGGATAGAATTGCCTAAAAAGAGTGAACAGAGTAAGAAAATTAATCAACTGTCCAGATGAATTTCAGCATCAATAACAAGTTCCTTTGGTACTGGTTTTATTTCAGAGAGAGAGAGAGACACTGTAATTTTCATGGATGCAGAGAGCACAAAGGTCTTTTTGAAAAGGGAACATCCAAGTGACAAGAATATTCCAAGAGAATGCGAATGGACTGAAAAGTGTTAAATGTGTGTCAATAAGGGAAGGAAAGGAAGAACATTTAGGGAAAAACAACTCTGGCTATATTTGAAGATGAGAGGCCTCAGGTTCTCACTTAGCACCCAGAACAGGTTTCTGAATTATGAGAAACTCTGTTCTCAGCTGAATATTGTGCTATAACTAAGGAGGGCATACTGACTTTAAATATTAGGGTCTTTAGTGTAGAGAGTTGAGGGACCAAGAAAGACTAAGGAAATACAAATGAAGCCAAAATAATGATAAAAGGAAAAAGAAACTTATTGAGTACTGATTAAAAGTGTAAGATCCATAGAGAGGGTGGGAGGGAGGGAGACGCAAGAGGGAAGAGATATGGGAACATATGTGTATGTATAACTGATTCACTTTTATAAAGCAGAAACTAACACACCATTGCAAAGCAATTTTACCCCAATAAAGATGTTAAAAAAAAAAAGTGTAAGATCCAAAAGATCCAACTGTATGCTGTCTACTAGAGATACACTTAATACAAAACACACGTAAGTTGAAAGTAAATTGAGTGGATAAAGAAAGATATGCCATGCAAGTAGTAAGCATAGGAAAGCTGATGACTATATTAATATTAGATAAAGTAAACCTCCAAACAAAGAATATTAAAAGATTAAAAAGGCATATTGGGGTCATCAGTAAGATGTGAAAATCATCAATTTGTATGCACCTAATAACAGAGCACCAAGATACATGGAATAAAAATGGACAGAATTGAAGGGAGACAGACAAATCCGCACTACAGTTGGAGGTTAAATAAACTCTTTTTTATAATTGATAGAACAATTTCACAGAAAATCAGCAAAGGCATAGGATTTTTGAATACACTATCAACTACTTTGACAGAATTGATATTTATAGAAGACCACAGCCAGCAATGGCAGAATACACATTCTTTTCAAGTGCACATGTGATATAAACCAAGATAGATAGACTATTAGTATAGACTATATATTGGGTCATAAAATAAGTCTCAATAAATTTAAAAAGACTAATAAAATCATACAGAGTATATTCCCTGGCCACAATGGAATTACACTAGAAATCGATAACAATAAGATATCTAGAGGAAATGCCAAGCATTTCCTCTAGATAATATACTTCTAAACAACTCATGGGTCAAAGAAAAATTACAAGGGGAATCAGAAAATATTTTTAACTGAATGGTAAAGAAAATACTTCATATTAAAATTTGTATGGTGCAGCTTAAACAATGTTTAGAAGAAACTTTATAACTTTAAATGCTTATTCTAGAAAAGAAGAAAGTTTTAAAATAAATTATCAATGCTTTCACCTTAAGAATCTGGAAAAAGAGAGTAAATTAAATCTAGGGTAAGAAAAGGAAAGTAATCGTAAAGATATGAGTACAAATAACTGGAACAGACAACTGACAAGCAGTAGAGAAACTAGCACAGTAAAAAATAGGTTCTCTGAATGAGCAACAAAATTGCTAAACTCCCAACTCAACTGATCAAGAAAAAAGAAAGACACAAATTACCAATAACAAGCACGAAAGAATGGTACTCGCTACAGGTCTAACTGATATGAAAAGAATAGTAAAGAAAAATTATGAATAGCTTTTTTGCCAACAAATTCGATCATTTAGATGAAATAAACAAATTACTTGAAAACTGTAAATTACTGATTCAAGATGTAATAGAAAATTAAATAGCACCTTCATAACACCCTGAGGTAATAATTAGTTACCTTTTACATAGGTGAAAGGGTTTTTGTTCCTGTTTTATGTGTGCATGTGTATATGTGTGTATATAAAACCTGCTATATTGTAGTACAGTAATCTCATTTGTGATATAATCTCCCCTGAAATACAAATGTAAGTCTCTGGATATTGGGCTTAGTTAAATGAACAATGGTAAGGATTCTCACCACTTACTGACAATAACTAAAAATCGTGTGTTCGAATTCAAATGTGAAATTGTTCTGTTATATTTAACACTTTTTCCAAGACATTTTGTTTCTCTATTTTAAAGTTCACTTCTCAGTAGGTATGTAATTTTTATGCCATTTACCAGCATAACAGCTGAGCTCTGTTTATGCATGTATGACTAAGCGAAAAACAAAAACTAAAATATAAAACTCAGCTACAGTTGCAGAAATTTATGTGAAAAAAGATTCAAGCTGGTTACTTTCTTCTAAAATTTTTCTTAGAGGTCAGTGTCAGTAAACTCAACCCAGAAAAGAAATTGATGGGCAAATGGTAAATTTCAAGATCTTATATTCTTTTTGCTCACTGGATCTGCCCCAACAGATACTTGTAATTGTTTAAGGAGAAGTCAGAGGGATTAAAATACACCAGGGAGTGTGAAGGGTATAAAAATCATCTCATGGTTCTGCTTTTCAAAAGGGTCTGCTAGGGTATCATATTCCATGCATTCCAGAGAGTGTGAAAACCATAAAAACCGTGTTTTACTGGTTTTCTTGTAATGCAACCAAAGAATGGTAAGTTTCCACTTTTGATTCTAAATAGAAAGCAAATGTGTCTGTTCCTAACAGATCTCAGGCTCCTCTTTGATTTAGGTCTAAATATGGCCCTGGTCACCCCTAGGGCAGATCCCGCAGTCCATCACTTGGTGGGTATTCCCAGTACAGAGTTGTGTGTTGTTGTTCTTATTCTGGGAGTGACTGGATAAAAACTATGCAGTACAAGAAAAGCCTCCCTGAAGAGCCAAGCAAGAGTTACTTTTTAAGCCGCACTGTTTACAGAACATATTTATACTGTTGGGAGGCAGGAAACACAAAAATGCAGAAATAAATCATAATGCACATATCAACTTGCACATTTATGGGAAGAAAGTGCTAAAATCCCAGAATATTGTGAATGTAACAGTGATAAGAATAATTTAATATTAGTTCAGGAAATTGAGGGTGTTGAATAAGAAGGAGTAAAAATAGATTTGTCCAACTAAAACGTTCAAGAATATAAGGCAAGGTTTTAATGGTAAAGAGCGAGAGTTGATGGACAGGACAGGTGGGGAAAAGGAGGACAGCGGGACAATGGCACCCCACTAACTTGAGTCCTTAAGGGCGCGTGTGAGCCCAGGGCGTGTCTCTTCTCTTCCTCATTCCTCTCTGTGACAGGCCCTGGAAAAAGGCTCAATGAATCTCTAGTTTACGTTTCCCTGAGGCTTCCCATCCTGCTTTCCTCTGCTCCCTCATAAGTTGTGGAAGGAAATGCAGTCTCCTAGTATTTTCCCAACTCTCCAGTACAGGATGCATGCCCCCGGACTTATTTGAGTTTGCTAGGGATTTTGACTGTTACAGGGAAACTTAATGGTTTAACCATCCCATATTTTTCCCTCCTTCCCTTTTTTCCTTCCCTCTCTCCCTCTCTCTCCCTCCCTCCACACCCACCCCCAACCCCTGCCCCAGTGCCCTTCAATGGTTGGAAGGAGATGAGAGCTATAGATCTTCCCCGCGCAATTACCTCTTTACCAGGCGATATGTTACAAAGAAATAAAGTCTCAGACAGAATTCCACTGTGCCAACTGTGACTTATTAGCCAGCAAGCACAAAACAGGCATCAAACTGTGCCTGCTTGTTCAGTGAACTTGTAGCGCTCTCTCCTTTCTAGCACCTGACAGCCCCTTGCATGAAACGCTCACTCAAAGCAAATGCAACAATATCTTGGCAATAACCTAGCAGCAGGAGTAGCAAAACCTCTAAAATGTCTAAACATCTAGCCAGGTGGAATCCTAAACCTGAGGTTCCATTTTCAAAGATATAGACGGCTGGGATTACTGAGTTATTATACTTGTTCTTGCAAGAATGTAAGTACAAACAATAAGGGTAGACAAAAATTCCCAAGTCAGGGAAAGCCTCCAAAAGCTCACAATAAAATCCAGAAATTCTTGGAATTTAAGTAGAGAAATCCCAGAATATTTGTCCCCATGGAGAGATAAATAATAAATAGTTTTGAAATGCATAAAATACCATGGTGGAGCTTCTTTGGAATAGGTTTTGTTTTAGGGAATGGCTCAATCTCACTATTCAGTCCAAACAGTTCTTGCACAAAAGACAGAAACTGAACCTGTAGTGAAATAGCATTGGGGTCTTCACAGACTACAGAGCTGTTGGAATCCTTATAATGACCTTGTTCTCAGTCATCAAGAGCCATGAAATATCATTCTAAGAGTGTGAGACCACATTAGGTGTAAAGAAAAGGCTATCATGATTTATGAGGTCTCAGATGAACACACACTTCTTATTCCTCATTCAGAGAAGGGAGAGATGTTTGGAGAGGCCTAGAATTCCAGGGATGAGGTGGGTGTGGGTAGGTCATGCAGGTCAGGATTTATGAGAAACATGTATGCTGATTTAATCCCAAAATTTATTGCACAAAGGGCAACTGGAAATTAGCAGAGGTCTCGGTCTAGACAGAGGTAACCTATTATTTTTCTATCAAAAAGTATCTTGACTATTTGTCACCTCAGTTACAGACAGGGGTCATGACCTTGTCCCAGGAGCCTCTTCTGACTCCATTCAAAGGGGAGGAGTATTGCTCAGCTTGACCCTTCCGTAACATGAGCCCCATTTCTGGCCCGATCAACAAGTCACAACACCAGCGTCTTCAAAACCGTAACTACTCTTGTCCAGGTGTCTTTTTAAAAAAGAATCCAGGCGGCAGTCAATTATTCATATTAAGGGGATGTGTGGGTGGGAATCATATGACTGAAACCCACAGCTATATTAGTTTGCTGGGGCTGCCACAATAAAATACTACAGACTGAGTGGCTTACACAACCAATTAATTTTCTCACAGTTCTGGAGTCCAGAAATCCGAGTTTGCGATATCAGCAGCTTGGTTTCTTATGAGACCTCTCTCCCTGGCTTGCAGATGACTGCCTTCTTGCTGTGTCCTCACATGGTCTTTTGTATGTGTCTATGTCCAAATTTCTTCTTCTTACAAAGACATCAGTAATACCGGATTAGGGCCCACCCTAAGGACCGCATTCTAACGAAATCACCTCTTTACAGTCCTTAACTCCAACTGAATTACTGTCCTTAACTTCCATTCTGAGGTACTGGCGGTCAGGGCTTCAACATATGGATTTGTGGGGTGGGGGGAGGAGGAAGACAGTGCAGCCCGTAACAACCAGTATTTAGGAGCATCTTTTAAGTCAAATGTTTCTACTTTTTGTTTTCCTGAACTTATTAAAACTATTAATAAGTTGCCATAAATATTTGGTTTGAGGTGGAAATGTCTTATCTGCTCAGTCGGCTGTGAAAAACTAGAATTAGGGTCAGGAAACAGACAGCTGGCTTCTTAAATGTAACCGACTCAAGTAAAAATCACCAAAAACACATATTCATCTTATACTTTTGATGTTCTTTAGTTGCGCTGCAGCTGTCTCTTAAAAAGTGTGCGATATAATAAAACTTACATATTGCCTATGTGAACCATAATACATAAACTTGAAGGATTAAGTTTCAAATATATATAAGGCCTCCAGTTAGGTATTTTTATTTCTTTTTAAGTGAAACATGAATTTTAAGGTCATTCCTCTTCTATGGAAAAAATCAATATTTTAATACATAATGGACCTATGAGCATTGAATGTTTTTGCCTTAACAAATGCTGTGCCAATCCTGACACCCTGAGTGATTTATTTCTACTCGATGTGCACAGCTGCAATGGTGAGAACAATAGCACAGAAAATTGCATTGTTCAAGATATTTTGAATATTTCAGGAGACTTTAAGGTTGGAAGCCCCATGCCAGGATTTGTTTCTTAATGTTAAGCTGGAAAAAAAGTGAATATGTCATTATAATATGGCAGTTAATTTGCTGTGACTGAAATCTTCCTGCCATTTGGGTTTCTCAAAAGAGAATACTGAAAATCAGGATCTAATCATTAGATGCTAGCCTCAAGTATCTTTCCTATGGAGTTTTATATTCGTGGGCACAACAAACTGGACAATAAGTGCATAATAGGGACTACCTGTCTCTTATTAGACGCTGAGAACTCTGTATACTGTGCACAGTGAAGGGTTTGTGTCAATAAAATTTCCATTAGTTTTGAGGTTCATAAACACCGTTCCTTAAAAGCATGTGTTGGCTCACAAACTATATGTATAAGGTGAGATATCTTCCATCACAAGAAACCTCTACAACACATTGGTTTTCCTTAAGGTATTTACCACCTTATACACTTATGTCTTCTAGTGTAGTTTTTAGGTACATGTCTTGCTTCTCCTCCTTGCTTAGCATAACTCACCAAGGCAGAGATTTCTTATTCATCTCACCATGCTAGCCCAGGGCATTACGATGCATCCCCAACACAGCACTGTGTGCTCTTCCCACTGTAGCAATTAACTGTTTCACAATTCCCTATTTAAATACCCATCTCTTCTACTGTACTACAAACTCTTGAGGACAGACTTGTTCACTCTTGCGTAGTGCCTACTATGGGGTAACAAACAGTGAAAGCCAGCATTTGTTAAGCATTTACTGCTAAATGCTTTTTCCTTGACAACTTGGAGAAAAGATTTGTTATTATTCTCAACTTACAAAGAAGGAAAGTTTAGGGTTAAAATTTACCCAAGGATATATAGCTAGTAGAGTCAGAACGAACATTGAAAACCAAGTATGTCTGACTCCAAAGATTGTGTTCTTAATTAAGGATGAGGCTAAATGCCAACAGATAAGAGGGCCGGGGGTTGAAGGAATTTTAAATTGGCAATTTAGATTTAACAGCCTATCACACAAGTATTCTAAACTTGGTACTCCAACCAATTCATTTCAGTTCATAAATACAGACTAAAGTCTCACTTTAACACTTAACAGCTTGTTTTTCTCTTAAAATAGAAATGATTTTCCCAATTTTCTGACATAGTAATGATTTGCAAAGATTTTTTAGTTAAAATAATTCATAAAACAACTCGTGATAATTCTATCAGCTGATGATAGCTACTATGTGTTAAGCCCCTACTGTACAGCATCCTATACCTGTTTTGTTATATGCATGACTCTTTAAATTACTTGTTTAATGTTTGTCTTCGAGGATAGAGACCATGTGTTTCTCATTTCCCTCTATTTCCCTCTCCTTTTCCCCCCATCCAGCATGGTGAGATTAGTAGATGATCAATAATTATTTGCTGAAAGCAACTGTCAGGCATTTAAATGTATTTCAGCATTTGACATTCACAACAATGTGAGGGCATTATTGTAGATAATTTAAATAACTTACACCGTAAATGCCCATAGTAAATGCCAGAGCTAGCCTCACCTCTATCTGTTTCATCCTACAGCTCACTCATTCTGCTGGAGCACATTGCCTCTTACTTGTGTAAGGTCTTCCCCTATGGTGCCTTTTAGATATAGAATTACATTGCTCTATGAGTGTATACAGCATATAGTATCACAATACTAGTTGCATACTATTATCTTATTCCTCAGTTGATGAAAATTGCTATGGGGCAGCACTGTTTTTGAATAGCATATTGCTGGAGCTACATTCCCTAAGGCTACCTTTGTTGACTTGTCTTTGAGAATCATCAATACTTTTAGAAGTTACTGACTATAAGTAATTCTGTTTTGCCACTGTTGCTAACAAAATATTTGTTTTACCAGTTAATTCCTTCCAAGTTATATTTTATTAGATGGCAAGCAAGTAGAAGAAAAAGAAAAAGGAAGTGATGGATAACTAGGATCTGATTTTTTTGGACTACTTAAGCAAAGCAATAACCCTATTTTACCACATATCAGGATTTTTATAGAAATTTCCGGGAAGAAGGAAACTACAGAATCCAAGACAAAAGATGATGGCCCCAAATGGGCCAAAACACTAAAGCCAAACTGGGGCTGCTCTGATGCCTCTTGCTTGCTCTGAGACGGTGCTGACCTCTCTGACTGAACGGCATCTGGATAAGGCTGTGGTAGGGCTGACTGCACCTCCCTCCTGTCCCATACGTAGCAGCTGTCACCCAAATTCTCAGCAAAAGCTTTGCTGAGCTGATTTTTAACAGCACACCCCCTGACACGTGGAGAAATCTAAGTAAATAAACAGTAAGTTAAAGGTAATACTGTCTTTTGCTTCTTAAACATCCACAGGTTTTTCTGGAAGCATAAAAAAGAACCACGGAAGCTGGAAGAGATCTGGGGACAGATTTCCCTCTGTCTACAGTCAGTCCCAGCTAAAACAAGCTTGGCTAAAGGGGAGACTTTGAAGCAACAGTAATGGAGCTGAATGAAGGAAACATTTCCTTATGCTTCTAACAGGGAAATCAGACTTAGGTTGAGGAATGCAGCCCATAGGAAATAGATTGTCACATATACAGCCTTTAGGAAACAGCAACTAACTCTCTCTCCTGTATGATGATGATTGTCTGAGGTTCAATTATTGGCTTATTTTAGGAAGAGATAGTAGAAAGAAAATGTCTCACTTTTTTTTTTTCCAAGCAAAAAGCAATTATTTATGCTTACACTGACCTTTTTTCCCCTATCACCTCAATGGGATAATAATAATTTTTTCTTGGAATCTATGTTCTGTATTTCATTTGCTCTTACTGTTTAGCTTTAAGTTGAGAGTTTCCAAATTTCTATCTGCAGCCCTGACCATTCTGCTAAGGTTCAGATTTCTATTTTTAACACACTAATTGACTCGTCCATCAATATATTCCACTTGATAAACTTATCAAGTCCAACACTGAATTCCCCATCAGCCACCCAAACCAGTTCCTCCTCCTGACTTGCCCACTTTTGTTAACTTTACCACCAAAATGAATCAGGCTGACAACCTGGGCCTCATCTTTTACTCATCTTTCCTTTTCAGCCTGGCATCCAATCAGTTCCCAAGACTCTGTTCTACTTCCATCAGGGCTCTACTTTCTGAGCTGGTGACACTGGGTAAGTCATTTAACCTCTTTGGGCCTCAGATTCCTAACCTGTAAAAAGAGAATACTACTACTAACTAGCCCATTGGATTAGCTCCTTCTTCCAAGCAGTAACTGCTAAAGTCAGTTATACATGTATAATATGTACTGCACTGCTTGGAATAAAGAAAAGAGCTTACTAATTTTCTTTTTCCCTTTTGCAATCCTCTCCCTAAATCTGACCCTGCTATTTCTCGACTATATTAATTCAGTGTTTCCTAACTGGTCTGCTTGCCTTTTACTTCTCCATATTCAGATCAGTCCTACATTTTACAGATGAATATAGCCCACATTATGTCACATCCCTATTAGGTAATCTTTCATTAATTCATAGTGCCTGAGGATACAGCCTAAGCTACTTTACCTGGTAATAAAGACACCAAAAAGAACAGGCAAACTTCTCTGTATTCCTAAAATGCTTTGAAAGAATTAATTTTTGGTCATTTTATTTTCACTCACCCCACTTTCGAACTTATTAGCAGAAAAATAATTTGTTGTTTCCTACTGGAGATGATAGCTAGGAAATTGTCCAGTATATTTATTTGGCTTTTTGGTTTTCATTTCCCTTTCATCCAAAAACTTTTCTCCTTTCCTGGGTTTAATGAAAGAAATGCAAATCTGAAGCTTTGGCTATGAGCCACAACTAATTTTGAAATTATTCATAACAAAAAATAAATAAAATTAAAATAAATAAATTTATTAAAAAATAGATTAAATCTTTTAAAAATGTCATGGAAATAAATTTGAAAAGTGAGAGAAAATTTTTAATTATCTAGAAAAAAACAAATTATCAAAATGGACTGAAGAGGATCAAAAAATCTGAGTAGACTGATAACCATTAAATAAATGCATTAGGGGCTTCCCTGGTGGCGCAGTGGTTGAGAGTCCGCCTGCCGGTGCAGGGAGCGCGGGTTCGTGCCCCGGTCCGGGAGGATCCCGCGTGCCGCGGAGCGGCTGGGCCCGTGAGCCCTGGCCGCTGAGCCTGCGCGTCCGGAGCCTGTGCTCTGCAACGGGAGAGGCCACAACAGTGAGAAGCCCGCATACCGCAAAAAAAAAAAAAAAAAACAACAACAAAAAATAAATGCATTAGTATAGATATCTTACTCCAACCCATATTTCAGACAGCTTTATAAGCTAGTTTTGCCAAATCTCCAATGGATATAATTTATTTATGAAAACCATTCTAGAAATGGTAGAAGAGGAGAAACTACCCAATTTATGAGGCTGGTGTAACCTTGAAACAAAATCGGGTGAGTACTGTGTAAGTAAAGATTATTACAGGCCGACTTCAGGTATAAACACAGAAAATATCCTGGATAAATTAGAAGGAAGTTGAATTGAGTAATGCGCTAAGAATTCATTATGAACAGGAATGGTTTATTCATGTTATGTTCGGATGGTAAACATTAGTATGTATTTTAATGTAATTTGCTATATTAATTAAAGGAGAAAGCCCATACGGATCATTTCAATAGATGCAGAATAAGCACTCAATAAAGTCCAACATCTAAATGTTAAAAAATAAAACAAGATGCTGCTTTCACTCTTGTCCCAGTCACCATTCTATTCTCAACCTGTAGCTAATGTGTTTAGTATAGAAGTCATTAAGATGATGTCATTCCCTTGCTCAGAACCCTTCAATTATTTCTTATTACATTTAGCAAAAATCCTCAAGATTCTTGCTGTGACCCAAGAGGCCCTGCAGGGTGTTGCCTCTGTCTACCTTTCCACCCTCACTTTATGCTAATATGCTCTCACCTCAGGACATTGGCACTTGTGATCTCCTCTGCCTAGAATGTTCTTTCTTATGGTATCTACATGATTTGCTCCCTACTTTCATTCAGGTCTCAAATGTTCAAATGCTACCTCTTCAAAGAGGACTTTCAGGACATCTTATATGAGTTAACTATTCCCCCCCCCACCCCGCCCCAACCTCCCCAATCCTTTTCCTTATGCAGCTTTGGGTTTTTTGGGAGGGAGGGGATAACATTTATTGCTACATGATATTCTATTAGATGTTTATTTGTTCTCTCTCTCTTTCTTCCTTTCATAAGCTCCACAAGGATGGGTACCTTCCTCCTCTCCACCCCTCAACTATTTTATCCTAATGTACTCAGAACCGTATCTGATACCTGGTAGGGTCCCAATAAATATTTACTGAATGAATGACAGATGCATGAATAATCTATTTCTAGGGTTAGTTTTTGTGAAGACTGAATAAGATAATACACAGTAAGTGTTCAAAGAAAGTTGCTTTTATAAAAAGACTAAGACTATAAGGAGTTTAAAAATATTCCTCAGGGCCAGTCCTATATTTATATTGCACATGTACATGATACTCTATACCATAGAAGACTTATCATTAAATTTTCAAGACATCTTTATAAAGGAGTTAACATATTTTGATTTTTCTCCAATCCATTAAATTGAAACAAAATGTTAAATCTTATGAACCTATTTCTTCGAAATAAAATGTTACGTCTTATGATGAAGAGTATAATATCAGGATAAAAAATAAGCCACTGGTGTAATAAATAATTATATTAGTATTTTTTAACCATTAGAAAATCATGGTCCTGAATTTTTAAATTATCCTAGATATAACGAATCTCAGGATAGACTTTCTTCTCATTTTTCGATCATAATTTATCATAAGGTATTTTATTAGGCTTATGAGGCTATACAAATACATTTTGATGCCTCAAGGCATTTATAATCTAAAAGGGAAGATATGCCATTATAGTGTGGGGTAGAAAACCATATATACCCTAAGTGGTTAGAGATAAAATGCTCTGGTTCACACTGGATAGAGACATTTCCTGTTGGAAGGATGGCATGGGTGTGTCACTATAGTCACTTGCAAGAGGAATCAACTGGAGTTAATATATGACAAGTAACTATGGAATACCAGGGAAGGAATCACTATAGTGCAGTAAGAACCACCCTGCCCAACCTCTCTGAAATCGCTGGTAAAGGAGTTCAAACAAGTGGGACTAGGAAACATGGGGGCTGCCCAAGGATGCTAGGACATAGGCATGGAGCTTTCTGAGTAACTAGAGTAAATCAAAATTCATAGGTGACAATCCCGTGCAAGTTTGCAGCTTAATGATTTCACAGAACACATACAAACAGAAGTTTAAGAATTTTAAATGAAGTTCATGCATAATCACAGAGAGTGATTCTGCAAGTAGATGTGCTCTGGCTATAGACTTTATCATTATTAATGAATATTTCATTTGATTAAATGACTTCTTAAAGGGCACTACAGAAGTCGGCAACAGAGCCAAAATTAGAAAGAACTCTGGGTTCATAGTCCAACGTTTAGACTTATGTTTTGGTCATGAGACTTCTTTGCAAACAGTGCTACTAATGAAGTTGAATTATTTTCCAAACTTTAAAACAAGCCATCTTAGATAGACTCAGACCATGATAATAACAGCTACCATTTACTAACAGGCTCTATTAAGCACTATGCAAATAATATTTTTAACTCTTACAACAGTGCAAAGTAGGCGTTGATCGTTTTTTGGCTTAGAACCTAACCTACTAGGTCTGTAGGCTGTATGATGGCAGGGGCCGTGCTGTCCACCTAGATCTACTCACACCTGGGTTGGCTTCCAACACAGCCTTCTCTCCTTGTATTCTAAGCAAGGAAAACGAGCAGTGCTCTTTCATGTTACTCTCAGCCAGAAAAGACAGGGGATGCCCATTGGTACTGACAGTTAGAACTAACATTTATCGGGTGTCTGCCATGTGTCAATGTTGTTCCAAGGATTTATGCATTTAATCTTTACAGGAACTTCGTGTGGTAGGTGTTAATATTTTCTCCCCCTTTCATATGAGAACACTGAAGTACAGAGAGGTCTAGTAACTGGACCAAGATCATATATCTGGTAAGGTAGAGTACACTTTAATCCAATAGCCTGGTTCTAGAGACTGGGCTATGAATCACTCTGCTCTCCTTCTCTTGGCAAAAGAAATTTAGGTGAAGGCAATAAGACTCCTCTAGAATAAATCATTATTAAGGAGCCCAGATGCTTCTTAACCTGACAATTCAGTGCCTGATGAATGTAGAAGTTTTACTTCCCATTCCTTCCTTTCCTCTCCCTTCCCTCCCTTTCCATCTTTTCCCTTTTCTTTCCTTTCCTGCATTGTTTAATGTCTTCCTCAAATTTAACAATTATGTATAAATAACATACCAATACTTCCGTGTACATATTCATTATTACAAATTACCTACACAGTTAATGTTCCCTCTACCTCCCCTCTCATTCTAATGTAACTTGCTTTTTGCAAGAGTCCTAGCCCACCTGGGAGCTCTTTCCATGTAGTATATTAATTTTCCTCATTCCTTTTAATTATTGTGCATATCCAAATATAGATATACCATAATTTATTCAAATATATATAATTTTATATATAATTATATACATTTATATAAATTTATTTGTATACTTATATAGATAATTTTATATTATATAAAATATAAAATTTTAACATAGTAAATATATTTCATTATATATTTATTTACTTATTTAACATATCTTATATATTATTTTTAGATTACATACTTGTTACTTCAGAGAATGCGGAAATAAACATACTTGCAAAACTTTGTGTATGTGTATGAATTGTTCTTTGGAATAGATACTTGGGAGTAGAACTGCTGGGTCCAAGAAGGCAACTGCAAATTTTAATTGAAACCACTAATTACCCACCAAATAGGCAGTAGCAATTTAAAGCATATCAATTATATCTGAATGCTTATTTCCCCATATGCCAATATTTGATATCTATTTTTTAATTTTCCTCCTATGATGACCAATAATACACAATCTTCACATGATTTTATCAAGCTGAATATCTTTTCAGATGCTATTGGCTATTTCTTTTTCTATTTTTGCATCATTTCTTTGTATCTTTTTCCTATTCTCTGTTAGTTTGTATACTTTCTTACTCATAGACTCATATTTTCTAGGTATTAAATGTGTATTTATTAATACACTGGCAACATTTCTCCCTATCAGTTGCTGGTCTTTTAATTTTTTTCAGCTTTATTGAGGTATACATGGCAACTAAAATCACAAAATATTTAAAATGTATTTTAATTTTGCATATACTTAAACACACTTTTCTTATCTTTTGTACAGAATTTTTCATAGGGTCAAATCTGATATTTTCTTTTAAAATGTTGGGGTTGTTTGTTGCTTAGAAGAACCTTCACTATCCCCAATCATTTTTTAGAAATTCCAATATTTTCTTCAATATTTTTATAATTCAGTTTCTTTTCCCATTTATTGATAGATTTTTCCCCCCTTTTTTAGTGAGGTCAAGAACAGTCTCATGTAGCCCTTATAGTCTGTTAGAAACCAATGCGAACACTCCCTTCCTGACCTTGGCACTTAGAAGTACAGTACGTGGTGGAGCTAAGGATCTTATGTGCTCATGGGAGCCCCTCTTCTGCTGCAGGCACAGATTTTCGTTCTTCTAAAATCAGCAAGTAAAATATAGCGATATGTGGATTGGCTTTTCTCATGTTATTTGAACATTGCCAATGACAGCTCTCTGGAAGTGGCCAGAAATACTTTCCTGTAGAAATTGTTCTCTTTTGATCTGGGAGCCGTGGGAAGGATCACATCTCAGGGCAGCTGTCACGGTTAAATTGACCTGAGGATGTTCATGGAAAGGACCCAATTAATAAGTTCAAGGGGAAAAATGGGCCCAGGTCCCTATGCTGGTGGATGTATCACACAGACAGTTAGCACTGGAAGGAATTTTCCACATCTTGTTCAACGTCTATAATTCTATGTCTGTATATCTATAATCAAAAATGAGGAAAGCAAGGTAAGAAAGTATCATTTGTCTAAGGTCACTCAGAGAGAAGGACAATGAGTAAACTAATATTGTACAGAAGACATGAAAAACAGACAGCTTTGTTAGTAACAAGCTCCGTGGCTTGCTGTGCTGACTTTTCAGCATTTCTGATGTTTGTAAAATATTCCAACCTTTGAGGCTGTTTAGAAACTCATCCCAAAATATGAAAATAAATATAACCTTGTAAATGTCCCCTCTGACTCATTCTGTGATAGAAAAGTCCTAATTTTCCCTAAACCCTAAGGGACCACAGACCTCTGAGGTTTTCCCTTACATTAAAACTGTATATTGCTTTTCCTCATTTTCAAAGTACTTTCCCCTGAATGACTGCATTTGATTCTCACTTCAACCTGCCTCAATGAAATAAAATAAATTAAAATACATACATACATACATAACATCCCTCTGGTTTTTAGTATCACTAGAACATACTACGGTCATCACATAGTACTGCTTTTTCACCATCCCAACCTTAGACTTTTAATGATGCATTTTCTTTCTTGTGGCACTGTTAGCTCTCTCAGTAAAATCCTAAGGCAATGCCTGCCACACTGTAGGACATCAATAAGCTTTAAAAATTTTTGTTTGCCCTTTTGTAGATATGTGTTTAGTTATTTATTTATGAATAGTGATATTTTTACCAAAGTATATACTATAAGAAGTTACCTTGAACCTCATCCCTGACCACCCAGTTCTCCTCCCACAGGGCTAATCCCAGGCCAGCACCTAGCAGTTGATTTAGAACTAGTGTGTATCTGGCTGTTTCCCAGCCCCCCGATCCAGAAAACTGTCAGCCTCTCTGCACCTGGAAGCCCCATTCTGGCCTTTGGGAGCTATGTTTAAATGAGCGTTTCTCACACGTAAAAAAAAAAAAAAAAATCACAACCCACAATAAGAACCATATTTAAATAACACACACATTTTGGGAAACTACTTACTACTGCTATATGATATACCCTAATATTTTCGGTTCTGTTCCATTTTTTAACAACCCACTAAACGTGCACATATACATTTTATCTCCCCGACTTAATTTGATTGAAGAATATTTCTTATTTTTCTTGCTGTAAAAGTTAGAGGCTTTGGTCACCAGGTGACTGAATGTTCAAGTTTGCCGGAGCTCCCCGCGCCATCTTGCTCCCACCTCTCCATCAAGATAAAGGAATTTAAACAAAAGGGCAAGACCACAGGGGCTAAGAGGAGAAACTAGCAGCTGCATTCTGAAAGCTGGACAGTAGACTGGCAAACGATAACAGATTTAACTGAGGCCTTTCCCTGAGAAAAGAAAGCCTGAAGGTGTCCGGCTGCAGAACCTCAGAGAGACTCGGGAGATGGAGGTCCTAGCTCCCCGTGAAAGAAGCTGCGTTCACCAAGAGGGCGTGACTTTTCCATCCGGTAATTTTCTACGCTGGTCGGGGGAGGGGCGTGAAGTGGATCAGACTTTTAGATGCAGATGTTCAAAGAACCTGCCTGCCTCGCCCGCCACTTCCGGCTCCCGCCTCGGTCACAGTCCACGTTGCCTGGCGCTCCGTTCCTCCCCAGCCTCGAGCCTTCCTCCGCGCATTCTGACTACCGCTTCCTCTGCCGAGCTCCCTCAGCAGCCCCCTCCAGACACTTTCTGTCTCTCAGAAGCGGGTAGACAGCCCTGTTAGCTAATGGTTCTTCTTCTTCCGCTTGGTGCTTTGGAAAAAAAGCCTTTGTTATTATTATCAGTTTTTCCTTCAACGAAGGTTTATAAAGGAGATCAGGTAAGTTCATGCGCTCATACTGAATAGGAACTCGCCGATAAATGTTTGGCTGGTTAATATCTGTACATCCACATGAATATAGATAATGCAACATAGGTAATATGCAAGTTACACAGCACTATAGTAACCCACTACCTGACCTGGGACAACGCCAATGAAGCTTCCTGATGCCCCTCCTCAATTGCATCTCCCTCCTTCATCCCAGAGGAAATGGCTCTCCTAGATTGTGTGTTTACTGTGCTTTTGCTCTCTTTTATGGCTTTATCACATCTGTATATATTATTTTGCTAGTTTTATGAACATTGGATTGCATATAATCTCTTGAGACAATTTTTCATTTACCATTTTGTTTCTAAAATCATCTCTGTTGACGTGAGTACTTGTATTCTTTTATTTTCACTGCCGTGTAGTGTGAATATCCTGCCATTTATTTATTCATTTCCCTGATAGTGGATCATTCCAACCGTTTCTTTTTCTCTTTTCTTTATGTTTTTATTCATGAACAATGCTTCTATGCATATTTTTCTACATGCTTTTTGATACAGATAAGCAAGAATTTCTCTGGCTTAGGAATGGAATTACCGAGTTGTAAGACATGCACATGTCCAGCTTTACAAGATAATGCTAAATTGTTTTCCAAAGATCTTTTGCCACTTTACACGTCTAAAAACAATGAGTTCTCATTTTTGCACATTCTTGATAAAAATTTGCATTGTGAGACTGTAAACTTTTTTCCTATTCTCCTGGGAATAAAATGATTTCCCATTGTGGTATGAATTGTTTAACATTACATTCTGTATTGTGTATTGTATAATACAGAAAAGCACACAGAACATAAGAGTACAGATAAATGTTCACAAAATGAACCCACAGATCAAGAAACAGAGTATCACAAGCACCCCAGTGACCCCCCTCCGTACGTTCCTTTCGACTCACTCTGCCTCTAAACAACCACTATCCCAACTTCTAACAGCGCTGACTAATTTATGTATGTACGTCTTTGTGTGTGTCTGGCTGCATGCCTCAGTGTTATGATTCTTGAGATTCGTGCATACTGTGCATATGGTCTTAATTTTGAATTCCCAGCAAGGTCACTGTAACTCTACCCTGTCCTCTCTTTTTGTTCTATGACTCAACACATTTGGGACGCAGAGGTTTAGAATTGCTGCCCTAAGCAGCTTAGAGATCTAAGTTCTGTTGTCCTGTCCAGAGGGAAAAAACACAGAGTGGGAGAGGAGAGATGGATCAAAAGACATTAGAGGCCAGAAAGACAACGGACCAGAGTGAGAAGGAACAGGGCAAAAAGTCCTAGAATAACTTCTATCAATGGTCAGGGAGCCTCTAAGTCTCCTGGCCATGTTGGTGGTCAGCTTGCTCTAAGTAGACTTTAGTAGGCTTACATTCATTCACTATGTGAGGCGCTGAGGATTGAATGGTACACAGACCTTGCCCTCAAGAAACTCAGAATGCGAAAGAGAACTGATACATAGACAAACAAGTAATTGCAATATAAAGTGATAGGAACTATGCTGGGAAGGGTAGTACCTAGAGGGAATTATGAAAGAGATGACCCTGCTTGAGAGGGAGGGGTTCAGGAAACAGCCCTTTTGTTTTATCCAACAAAGAGCACTTTGCCTTAGTTTTGAAAGGATAAGCAGGGGTTTGCTAGGTAAACAGAAGTATAAATACAGAAGAGTTTCCAGACACAGAAAATAACGTGCAAAGGAATGAGATCTGAGGAAGCACGGTTTAATTATGGGACCTGAAAGTCTTTCACTAAATACACAGCAGAGTATGTATGTAGGCATTGCATGTTGAAGACTTAGGAAGAATTTTGATCATGAAGCCCCTTGTATGCCATGGTAAGAAATTAGGACTTATCTACTAAACCACTAAAGTATTTTGTATAGGGAAAAACAGTGGATCAGTGTTTTGGAGGGAGCGAGGAGAAGTGATTGGTGAGTAGAAGATTGGCCAGAGGGTAACTCTAGTCCCATTTGTAGCAAATTTCTTGCTTACTCCATTCTTACTCTGTTCTATTGCCCACCTGCTTCAGACTCTTTACCTAAGTGTCCTTCCCACTGGGTGCTTTTACTAGACAGTAGAAAGTGGCTTCTATGATGTGGGGAGATGAAGGAAAGGGAATGAATTCAGTTTAAAGCCTCGATGGGAAGGTCAGCCCTAGGATGTAGATTGGACTGCTGAAGAGGCGTGGAGTCCTCAAGGGTGGCAGCGTGGTGAAGAAACTCTTCATTTAAGGATGAGTCAGCACCGTGGGCACTGAGGTCAACTCAATGGTAGAACTGAGTTGAAGAGGAAATACTGTGAGTTTGGTGTGAGAACCCCTGATGAATGTAAGGGATTGATCAGCAGGAAATTGACAGTGGCACGACAGCAGACATAACCTATAAGCACAAGCTTGAAGGAAGATGGCTTTCTGCAGAAAGGGGGAGAAAGGATCTGGAAGTGACACTGGGTGGCTAAGAGAATGACAGCATTGTTCTGAGTCCCATGGCCATGGTGTATGGGAGGATGGCTTGTCTCCATAGAAGAGGGTTCAACGAGAGTAATTTCACTGTGGGAAAGCCAGGTCCCATTAAGGGAAAGAGAGAAGAAAAATGGAAGAAGATATTTTAGAAAAACAACTATTTATTCTTTTTCTTCATTAAGATGGTTAATTTTGTGTGTCAACTTGGAGAGTGTTTTTGGTTGAGACTGACATTTAAATTGGTGAACTATGAATAAGCAAATTGCCCTCCATGATGGGAGTGGGCCTCAACCAATCAGTTAAAAGCTAGAATAGAACAAAAATACCAGCCTCCCCAGGCAAGAGTGAATCCTCCAGCAGAAACCTTTGGATGTCCTGAACCACTGGCTCTCCTGGGTCTCCTGCCTGTCAGCCCAGACTACAGATTTTGGACCGGTCGGCCTCCATCATGGCATGAGCCAATTCCTTATAATAAATCTCTATCTACACATCCTATCGGTTCTCCTTCTCTGGGGAACTCTGACTAACACATCTATCTTTCAGATTTTTCCTGTATAGTATTTCACACCACATCAAGCTATGGAGAGATTGGGGACTTAGGAGAGTTTGTTTACAAAGCAGCAAAAGTTCCAGAGGGCAGAAGGCAAAAATTTTAGAGGGAAAACAACTGTGGGTGGTCAATTACGTCTTTGGAATAAGTGACGACGCATGGAAACTAGGAAGTTTGTGTGACGAGAAGCCCCATGATATCTAACTAAATTACTGATCTTCACACTAGAAATTGCAAACCCCAGGAGAGCTTGGAAAAATTCCAAAGCTGTGCAATCGAGATGCTGCTTGCAGCCTCTTCTGATGCATGTCAGGAAGCAACTCCTGTCTGCCTTTTTAGGTCACTTCCAGAAGCCATGGGGCTGAGACCTACTCTCTCAGCAAAGGGACTGTGGTGCATCAGGGCCTAGGTCTTCAAAGACCTTTGACTCCTCCTTTTCTTCTCTGAACAGCTTGTTCAGATGTGTTCATCTCTGTGGCATTGTGGAAGAGAAGTTTCTTCTTCACGCTTCCTAAACATAACACTCCAGTGGTGTGCATCCCTGCTTAAATCTCTCAGGGAGAGGAAGCCACCTTGTGGTGTCCATATCTTACAGCCACAGGAGACAACTGCCCCTTTCCTCAGTTGGTCTGCAGCAAGGCTGTGTCTACCATCTCCTCTTCCATCAGAACTCAGCTACCTGGAAAACGTGGCTCACTGTGACCATCCACCGGCACACTGGTGATTAGATGACTTGTCTTTAGGATGCCTAAAGGACTCTGCTACCCCCTGATTTTTCCTGCATAGTCTATCACAGCGTCTGAAATTTCCACCATTAGTAGTCACTTTTCAGTGACAGCAAGAAAAACTCCTTCTTGGTCTCTATTCCCCAAGCCTATAATATCAGGAGGGGAGCCATGAATTAGGGATGATGTTTGATTACACCTAATTATCTTCTTTTCTCCTTAGGCCCATTCAGACACAAATCAAACTTATTATTTGCCTCAGTTGCTCTGTTTTCTTTTTGATAAAAAGTTTAGTAATGCTTAGTAATAAAGATGATGTTTTATCTAGGTGTCTCTGGTATTAACAAGTTGTCTATTATTCACATTCTTATAACGACATATTTTATCAATAATACTTCTCAAATATGCAAGTGTAGAGCACCATCAGCAATATTATATAAAACCTTCTCTATACAAGGATAATGCAGTTCATATATCCCAACGGGACTTAACTTTTTTTTTTGGCGGGGGGAACTTACGTTTTAAGAAGCCTCCTATGAACACCTTCCCATGTACACATGCCATTGCTCATGTCATCATCATTATCACCTCAGTGCCCTTCCTGTTGCTTTGATGCTGGGCCATCATCTTCAGGGCCAAGAAGTGCAGGTTACTATTAAAATGCAAAAGGTGAATAATCAAGTCATTATCAATTACTAAAACCTTAGAAGTAATTAGGCTTATCAAATTTGATCAGGAAGCAGTCAGGAGTTGAGGGACTAGGACCCAAGAATGGTGAGTACACTTTGCTGAGGAATGGAATAAAAGGAGAGCGAAAAGACTTCATGCCTGGAGTTCTTCCAGTGGGGATGGATGTGGTGATGCCTCACAGGAAGGCCTCTCTGGAGCCAGAGCTACGTGAACACCCAAGTGTAAGTGGGGTTTCCGTTTGGCAAGCGGGCCACTTGCACTGGAAGAGACAGAGCTAGACCTGGAGCTGGGAAAAATGAGAGTCATCTTCTTCCCTGTTCTGCCTGGAACCAGAAGCTTCATTAACTTAAACGAAGTTTTGCTGTCTGGGGCAGGGAAGAGGACAGCAAGAAGAGTCAATATAGGCACTATGGTTGAACACAGAAAATATGCACTGTTTTTAAAGGTTTGAGTTGGAGGTTTCTGAGACAGTAGAATAGAAATTGAGAAATAAAAATAAAGTGGTAGAAAGGAAGGAGACAGACATAATAATGCTAATGGTTAGGGGTACTGTGAATGGGGGCCCAGGTGGTGGTGGGGAGAGAGAGAGATTCATCACCACAGGCCTAAAGACTTCAGATAAAATCCCAGCAGCTCAGAAGCTTCTCAGGTATATACACAAAATGGAAGTCTTAGAAAAGATACGTTTATCTGAATGGAAGACCAGAATTGACATGGTGGTCATTTGACTAAATGAGAGCACTGCAGGGTATTTTGTGGTGTATTGGCCCAGCAAGAAAATAAACATCGATCTATCTGATGTTCCCTTTTCTGACTCATCTAGGTCTCTGATAAGACATCTCTTCATGGAAAAATAACCTCATGGCTAAGAGTGCATCTCAAAAACATTTTCCTAACTTCATATAATTTCTAAGTGAATTTCCCCAATCTATACACATAAAGAATAAGAGGGATGGGAATAAACTACTTTGATCTGCTGCATTTAATGGTGATTCAATTGATTCTACCATCTCTGACTTAGTGCATATATTTCTTTGGTTTTATGTACCCCCAGCACCATCCCTTTTAGCACTAATAAAAATTTTAGAATAGTTCAGGAAGGTATTCTATTCCTTGTAATTTGGAGCCATGAACACTAATTACAGCTATTATATTGCATATATTATTTTCATGCAATGATACAAATGATTATCTTTTATAGAACATTCGTTTGACTTAGACAGCCAAAGCACTGAATTAGCTGAATTAAACATGCATGCAAAGATCTAACCAAAAGGAGACTCTGGAAGGGTTTATACTAGAAAAGGATTAACCCTCAACCCCACTCCACAAAAAGCGTGGTAAATGTGCCCATCAAAAGTCGGCATAACCAGTTTAATGCAGTTGGGAAATAGCTTAGACTTAGTATCATAGAGAATCCATAAACTAGAGGAAAAAATAACTTAGAAAGTTAGAAAGAAGTTGGGAGGTGATCTGGCACAGCTGCCTGGCTTTATGAAGATAAGGTATTAATATTCATACTTGGCAGATCAGGTGACTGAGGTCTGAGCCCACACAGCTAGTTAATGGCCAAGAATGAATTCAACCCTATGTTCTCATCTTTAGTACATGTTATCTAGAGTTAATAAAAATTTTTTTAAATTTATGATATTTTAGAAAAGCAGAGCCAAAGCCTCAATATATTAAATGAGAGAGTTCAGAGGGGAGATTCAGGGAAAAAAAAAATACTAACTCTTATCGAAAGCATAACATAGGAATGTATGGCTATATGACCTAGCATAGGAGACCCTGGGGAAAGAAAAGTTTTCTTCAATTATGATGTAGGAAGAGGAGGTAGAAAATATTTAAAAACTCAGCTTTCCACGATCTGTGTTCATCTTTCAAATTCTTCTTCTATATTATTTCACCTAACCACAAATACTTTCACAGCACAACAGAGCTCTTTGCTAAGAGATCAAACAATTTGGCATTGTTTTTCTCTATTACAACCACATTGCCACTGAAAGTTTCCCTAGGCTGTCGAGAGAAAGTATGTTTCCCTCTTTCCATATGGCACAAATATATTTAATCCACATCCTACTATTTATTATATGTTTTAAGATATAATTGATGTTCAATAGGATGAAAGAATTATGAACAAAATGACATATCTCTTTCCTGTTATACTGTGATAGATCACATTTCTTCTTTGCTTAAAAAATTTTTAATATATTAATCAAAACAGATGGGATAATTTTCTACTTTGTTTTAGGATGAATCTCATATTTCACTTTTCCTTTGGGAAGCTTGAAAACTGAAATATGCTTTGGATAAACTTCGTAAGACTTACTATGGAGAGGACAAATTAAATTAATGTATAAGACTTTTAATAAATTAATTTTTATTGAAATATAGTTGATTCATGATATTATATTAGTGTCAGGTGTACAGCATACTGAATCAGTATTTTTGCAGATTATACTCCATTATAAGTTACTACAAGATAATGGCTATCATCCCCTGTGCTCTACAGTATATCCTTGTTGCTTATCTATTGTATACATAGTAGTTTGTATCTGTCAATCCCATACCCCTAATTTGTCCCTCCCCACCTCCCTCTCCCCTTTGGTAACCACAAGTTTGTTTCCATATTTGTGAATCTGTTTCTATTTTACATACACATTCATTTGTATTATTAGATTCCACATGTGATATCATATAATATTTGTCTTTGTCTATTTCACTAAGCATAATATTTTCTAGGTCCATCCACATTGCTGCAAATGGCAGAATTTCATGCTTTTTATGACTGAGTAATACTCCATGTTTTACATATACTACATCTTCTTAATACCATCATCTCTTGATGGGCACTTGGGTTCCTGCCATGTCTTGGCTATTGTAAATAGTGCTGCTATGAACATTGGGGTATGTGTATCTTATCAAATTAGTGTTTTTGTTTTTTCTGAATACACCCAGGAGTCGAATTGCTGGGTCATACAATAGTTCTATTTTTAGTTTTTTGAGGAACTTCCAAATTGTTTTCCATAGTGGCTGCACTAATTTACACTCCCACCAACAGTGTGCAAGTGTTCCCTTTTCTGCACACATTTCCAACATTTGTTATTTGTGGTCTTTTTGATGACAGCCATTCTGACAGGAGTGAGGTTATATCTCATTGTTGTTTTGACTTGCAGATAAAGTACAAATCTTTTATCTTCACAACTTAAAAGGTCTGAACTGACCAAATATTATAAGACTAAGAAGACATGGAATGGTCTTCTGGACAAAAAGAATCAAAATTATAGGACTTGAAGCAACTACAAAGATGATCTCCTTTCCCTTACATAGAATTATAACTGAATGTGAGGCTTTTTGATTTAAATGCAGAAAAATATATGCTACTCTGAGAAAATTTTCTTGCATTTCCAGTTGGAAATGAAGCACCTAAGCAAGTTTTAAGCAGTTGAAGGAAATAAAAAGTGCTCATCAATGGAAATTTTAGTGGACTAATAAAGGATCTCCATGAATAATTTACATAAGCTGCCTATTCAAGATATCTTTGAACCAAGGTGATACGCTAGGTAAAAATTTTCTTCTCCTCAAATGACTCTAATTATTTTAGATTGAATTGAATACGTTTTGCTTCATGATAGAACATTAAAGAAAACCAGAATCTGATTCTCAACAAAATTTCAGACATGAGTTAATACAGCTTGCATTATTACATTATTTACATTTAAATTCACAAAGCATTTCTTTGAATTTTTATGTCATTTCATTTCAAGGCATTGCTCTTCTTGACAATCTCATCTTGTTAAGGTACGAAGTGTATCATTTCATCCATTGCGTAGGTACAGAGAGTTGAGGCAATTTGCTATAACTAATTCTAGATTATAATGTTCTCTTCTTCCTAACACATCATGTCTTTCTAATAAGGAGGGTTTTTCAAACTGGGGACATGAAGGTCATAGGCTAATCTAATACACACATATAAATAAAAATATACATTCTGGATCTTTTGGGTGACTACTTTATAACTGAACACTCTGATAATGTTTCAGGGCTCAAAATTACCTTGGTGTTTTCATTTATGCTGAGAGAAGGTCAAAAGATTTTAAGGCTTGTTGTAGCAAAAAGGCTTGTGATAGTTGAATCAGAGGCAAGCATACAGAGTCATCACAAGGTCAGAACTGTCAGAGCTATGTCACATCAAGATCCTACATTATAGGAATCTGTATCACATGCATTTTAGGAGGTGATGTACCGGGCAGCTTATAATTAACAGCAAGTAGGGTAGTAAATAAACAATGAGCAAATATTCTCATTGTGATTTCAGCAACAACTGGATCAAATATCAGTGTAATGCAGATTTTAATAACACAACAAAGCTAATTTAAATTGAACTAAAAGGATTTATATAATTTGAGAATAAATTAAAACCGGCATTTGAGGAATCAAGGTTGGCAGGGTAATATATGTGAAGTGATATTATTCTGAGCTAGCCAATGACATATTTAAAGACAATTTTGTCTATTCTACTTTTATGAACAAGTATCTCTGTATTGGTATCATGAAGTTAAAATACAAATATGGATTGAATCTAGAAGTGGCCAAGACAGACAATCTTTCTGTTATTAACTTCAACATTGTTGATTTGTTTTCAGCAAACTACATTTATTACATTAAATTAATCTTTGAAAGTTGATACACTGAATGAGTAGAGCTCTTGAGAAGCAAATCAACTATATTTTGTCTTCCATTGTTCCTTAAAATATATTTGGTGGGGATGAACGTTCCCTTCTGTGAGATGATGCATGAGACCAGGGCTAGCTCCATAGCATATTGTAGTTCATCCACTCAATCAAAATAATAAAATACCATCTGGCCACTTTAAAGTGCAAACACAGTCTTAATTTTGTATTTACAGGGGGCTTCCATGGCTTCTTAGTTCAAGAGGAATTTCTTCTGTTTTGTCAAGAAAAGGCAGTTTCTTTAATAAATGGTGACTACTTTGTGGGAGAGGGAATCTCTCTCCTGCTGGTTTTTTAATACTATTTTGTTTCATTAGGGTCCTTATCCTTGCCTGCTTTCTTCCTCTCTTCACAAAGCTTACAAGGGCCACCACTTGAAGATCCTCCCTTTTCCCTAGAAGTGGAACCTTCCCAAGGGTGCCCTCTGTCATCCTGAACACTTTCAGCCCCTTTCCTTTACCCTCCCCACCTCCCACCCCCACCCCAGTGGCCAGAACTTTGATCTACCAGACCACACGCCAACGCAGGGTAATTCTCCTTGAGGGAAGGACTCTCCCTCTGGGTGTGTCCTCATTGGTGTTACCCATGTTCCAGCATGACTGCAACCCCAAACCTGCTGCAGTGGCTTCTACGTTCTGCAATCCCTACAATCTTATTCCAGCTGTGGGCTCTAGGACAAAGGCTGCTCGTCTCTGATGTTGAATTCCTCACTTAGGTGTACAGTACACTGAATAAATCTGTAGTATTTTCTGTCTTCTAATTGGGCAGGAGGCAATGGGTGATTTTGTTTGCTTTCCTTGTTGATCTGTGTGGTTTATGAAAGTTGTTTAAAAGAGATTAAAATTTATGTGACTGCCATTATCCTGTGGAAACTCAAAGTCTCCAATTATCTTTGAGAAGAAAAATAACCATAATTTAGAAATATCAATTGTTAAGAATGTATGCTTTCTCAAATCATTCCCACACCCTTTTATTTAATCTTCAGAGAAAATTAGTCACTTCAACATGAGTAAATCAAAACAGATGTTTTTATGGGGTTTTTTTTTTTTTTTTTTTTTCTTCCTTACTCCGGCCTCTCACTGCTGTGGCCCCTTCCGTTGCGGAACACAGTCTCTGGACGCGCAGGCTCAGCGGCCATGGCTCACGGGCCCAGCCGCTCCGCGGCATGTGGGATCTTCCCGGACCGGGGCACGAACCCGTGTCCCCTGCATCGGCAGGCGGACTCTCAACCACTGCGCCACCAGGGAAGCCCTATGGTTATTTTAAAATGATATTTCCTTCACCCTCTGTTTTACACGTACTTTAAAATTTGGATCTAATCTACGAAATGCTGAAAGTAACCTGGTGTTAACTGGTTGTGATACAGTGTTTAATGAATTAGAGGGTCACTCATTTGGAGAAGATCAGGAAGAGAATTCATGGAGCTTTCTTAATTACTGACTGCCCTTGCACAAAGAAAAGAGATAGAGACCCTCTTAAAAGCATCTTTTCTCCTGGTTGTCTGAGAGATGTAGAAAATCCAAAGACTCCATCAAAAAACTATTAGAACTAATACATGAATTCAGTAAAGTTGCAGGATACGAAATTAATACAATGAAATCTGTTGCATTTCTATACACTAGAACAAACTATCAGAAAGAGAAATGAAGAGAAAAACCCCATTTGCAAAGGCATCAAAAAGAATAAAATACTAAGGAATAAATTTAACCAAGGAGGTGAAAAACCTATACTCTGAAAACTGTAAGATACTGAAGAAAGAAACTGAAGACAGCACAAATAAATGTAAAGATATACCATGTTCATGATATTAGAAGAATCAATATTATTAAAATGTCCATTCTACACAAGGCAATCCATAGATTCAATGTAATCCCTATCAAAATGCCAATGTTATTTTTCACAGAACTAGAACAAATAATCCTAAAATGTATATATAAACACAAAAGACCCTGACTCGCCAAAACAATCTTGAGGAAGAAGAACAAAGGTGAAGGTATCACACTCCAAGACTTGATGCTACAAAGCTGTAGTAATCAAAATAGTATGGAATTGGCACAAGAACAGACACATAAAACAATGGAACAGAATAGAGAGTACAGAAATATACCCATGTTCATATGGTCAATTAATCTACAACAAAGTAGGCAAGAATATACTGATACAATGGGGAAAAGACATCCTCTTTAATAGTGTTGCAAAAACAGGATAGCTACATACACAGAGAATGATACTGAACCACTTTCTTACAGCATATACAGAAATAAACTCAAAATGGATCAAAGACTTAAACGTAAGACCTGAAACCATAAAACTCCTAAAAGAAAATAGAGGCAGTATGCTCTCTGACATTGGTCTTGGCAGTACTTTTTTTTGATCTGTCTACTCAGGTAAGGGTAACAAAAAAAAAAAAAAAAAAGGGACTACGTCAAACTAAAAAGCTTTTGGATAGGAAGGAAACCACCACCAAAGTAAAAAGGCAACCTACTGAGAATACATGCAAATGATATATCTGATAAGGGTGTGATATCCAAAATATAAAAAATGTATACAACTCAATATCAAGAAAAAAAAACAGCAAAAAGTGGGGAGAGGACCCGAATAGACATTTTTCAGAGAAGACATACAGATAGCCAATAGGCACATGAAAAGGTGCTCAAAATTTCTAATCATCAGGGAAACGTAAATCAAAACCACCGTGAGATACCACCTCATAACTGTCAGAATGGCTATTATCAAAAAGAAAAGAAACAATAAGTGTTGGTGAGGACATGGAGAAAAGGGAACCCTCGTACGCTGTTGGTGGGAATGTAAATTGGTGCAGCCACTATGAAAAACAGGATGGAGGTTCCTCAGAAAACTAAAATTAGAACTCCCATACAATCCATCAATTCTAGGTATTTATCCAAAAAAAAAGAACATTAATTTGAAATGGTACATGCACCCCAATGTTCATAGTAGCATTATTTACAATAGCCAAGATATGGGAGCAACCTAAGTGTCCACTAATAGATGAATGGATAAAGATGAAGTGATATATATATAACATAAGGTGATATTACTCAGTCATGGAAAAGAATGAAATCTTGCCATTTGTGACAACATGGATGGACCTAGAAGGTATTATGCTAAGTGAAATAAGTCCAACAGAGAAAGACAAATACCATATGATTTCACTTACATGTGGAATCTAAAAGACAAAACAAAAAACCAAACATAATAAAAAGAAAACAGATTTATGGATACGGAAAACAAACTGGTGGTTTCCAGAGGGGTGGGGGTAAGGGGATGGATGAAATAGGTGAAGGGGATTAAGAGGTACAAACTTATAGCTGTAAGGTATTTAAGTCATGGGGATGTAACCCACACTTGCAAGTACAGTCAATAATATTGTAATAATTTTGTATAGTGACAAATGCTAACTGGTCTTAACTGTGGTGATATTGATAATGTATAAGTACCAAATTTCTGTTATACACTTGAAAATAATATAATATTTTATGCTAATTACAACTCAATTAAAAAAGAGGGATGTAGGAGGATTAGAGTCACAGGAGAGGTGATGATAGACATATAGGTATATAGAGAGAGAGACAGAGAGAGAGAGAGAAGGAGGGAGGGAGACTTGAAGCTGCTATATAACTGGCCCTTGAGAGAGTTGGAGAGAACTGGGCCAGGAGCCAAGAAAGGCAGGTGGCCTCCACAAGCTGGAAAAAGCAAGGAAACATAGTTTTCTCTAGAGACTCCAGAAGGAAGGTGACTCTGCCAACATCATCATGTAGCCTGTAAGTCCCATATCTGACTTCTCACTTCCAGAACTGCAAGATAATAAACTTGTGTTTTTAGGCCCTTAAGTGGTAATTTGCTGCAAAAGCAACTGGAAACTAATATAATAAGAAAATACAGCGTTTTAGGAAATAGTGAGCAGCTCAGTTTGGATATGGTTTGTAGGGGAGTAATGGGAAATAGGACTGAATCTGTAGGCTGGGGAATGGAGCAAGCATCTTGGCATATAGTGAACATATAAATATTTGCTAAGTGCATTTTTTTTTTTACTTATAATTATAGCTTCAGTTGTCTGTTCCTCAAATTCATATATTGAAATCCTAACCTCTAGTACCTCAGAATGTGACCTTACCTGGAAATAGGGTTATTGTGGATGAAAGTAGTTACAATGAGGGTATAGTGGAGTGGAATGGGCCCCTAATTCAATAGTACTGGTGTCCTTATAAAAAGAGGAAATTGGGACACAGACTCACACACAGGGAGAATACCATGTGAAAACGAAGGCAGAGATTGGGGTAATGCTTCTATAGGCCAAGCTCTATGAGCCAGCAAACCACGAGGAACTAGGTCATGGGCATGGATCAGATTCCTTCTCACAGCCCTTAAGAAGAAACAAACCCTGCTGACACCCTGATCTCAGACTTCTAGCCTCCAGAGCTGTGAGATAATAAATGTTTGTTGTTTAAGCCACGCCATCTGTGGTACTTTGTTATGGCAGTCATAGGAAACTAATACACATATATTTAGGAAAAAGTGGGGAGACATGGATGGGGTCAAAACTATAACTTAAAAGACCGACAACAGTGGTATGTGACATGGTCTGGAGAGTGAGAAAAGTCATAAGGGCTAAAATGCGAATGCAATAGAAGGAAGAGAATCGAGAGTTAGCAGAGCAGTGCATTTTGGTGATTAAGATGTTCAAAGCTAAAATCATGGCACACAATGCTTAAGTGGACAACAGGACAAAATATTTGAAATCATGGCTGTCCTAGAAAACCCAATCTGTGTCAGCAGTTCCCAAGGGTATTACACAGAACACTAGCCCCACAAAATTCTCTGAAAGAAAAGCATTTTTCAGTCAAATAAATTAGGAAAACAATATTTTAGAGTACTAAAGGCTCTAAGAAGTTTTGCAAAAAAGGAAATAAATTCAACTTCCTATAATTCAGCACTTCTCAAACTTATGTGACCATGCAACCCTTTCTTCATAGAACCCCTATTCATATACATGGAACATTCTTGGGACATCTTGCTCTAGCTATGTCTCATTCTCTAAGACCCATACTGTCCAATACAGTATCAGTAGCCACATGTAGCTATAGAGCTTCTGAAATGTGGCCTGTGTGAACTGAAATACACTGTGAGTGTAATTATGCACTAGATTTCAGTCTTAGTATGAAAAAAAGAATGTAAAATACCTCATTAATAATTCTTATATTAATTGCTATGTTAAAATAACAATACTTTGGATAGACTGGGTTAAATAAAATGTTATTAAAATTAGTTTTACCTACTTATTAAAAAATTTTTAATGTGACTACTGGAAATTTAAACTTATATATATGGCCAAAGTATATTCCTGTTGGCAAACACTGCTCTTGACTATCCTATTTGCTTAGTATTCTCTCTGATTTCTAGGTTCTTTTTTAAAAAGGTCTGTTTTATTCTATTTGCAAACTATGAAGTTGGCTTACCACAGTTGCAGGGATGCTACTACAAGATATGGAACCCATGGATCAAAAAGTAAAGGATAGTTTACTACTCACAGTAACATTCACCAGAGTACCAACCTTTTATTTTCTTCTTTTTGCACTAGTTCCCTGAGACCCAGTTCCCTTTGGCAATATGAAGATACATGCCTAAAGGGTGTCATTACAGGAGAGGAATTCTGAGTTTAGGAAAACTTAATCTGTAGTCATCTGTTAGCATGCCTGTAATTTGCCCCAGAGGAATGCACTGCCTTTATTATACTGAATGATAAGTATGTCTGCTCTTTGCTCTGGAAGAAGCTACTATCTCTATCCTCGAAGACTGTAGTAAGCCTGCCCTTTGCTGTGAATGAAGACACTAACATTATCTTTGTTATACAAATGTCCTTGAAAAGATAATCAGGAAAAGGCAAAATGTGCAGAAATATAAGAATTGTCTCCTGGGACTTCCCTGGTGGCGCAGTGGTTGAGAGTCCGCCTGCTGATGCATGGGACACGGGTTCGTGCTCTGGTCTGGGAAGATCCCACATGCCGCGGAGCAGCTGGGCCCGTGAGCCATGGCCGCTGAGCCTGCGCGTCCAGAGCCTGTGCTCCGCAACGGGAGAGGCCACAACGGTGAGAGGCCCGCGAACCGCAAAAAAAAAAAAAAAAAAAGAATCCGCCTGTCAGTGCAGGGCACATGGGTTCAAGCCCTGATCTGGGAAGATCCCACGTGTCGCAGAGCAAATAAGCCTGTGCGCCACAACTACTGAGCCTGCGCTCTAGAGCCCAAGAGCCACAACTACTGAGCCCACGCGCCTAGAGCCCGTGCTCTGCAACAAGAGAAGCCACCGCAACGAGAAGCCCGCACACCACAACAAAGAGCAGACCCCGCTCGCCGCAACTAGAGAAAACCGGCGCTCAGCAACGAAGACCCAATGCAGCCAAAAAAAATAGATTTATTTTTTAAAAAAGAATTGTCTCCTAACAGTTGTCTTCTCCAAGTCCTTGTGACTGAGAAAATACGTGGAAATGAGGAACACTCATTGTCTTTCCAATCTGCGCTTAAGAGATTAAAGATGAGGAAAACCCTTAAATGGATATTCAGGAGAGAATCTCATTCTCCAGTGCATAAGAGAACGTCAGAGTCTAGAAGGGGTTATGCTCTTCCTGCCACATTTTTGCCCTCCTGGATGTTGTCTTGGGAGCTAGATGATCATCTCTACTCAAGCTTCCTGGACTACTGCAATGTATCTATCAGAGCCTGATGAGAGCTCAAGCAGGCACAGTAACTGACACTCCTACCATCTGTCTTGGATGATATTTTGGTTGGTGCCTTAATCACGTGTCTTAATCACATATTTCCTGAATAATAATAAAATATAATAATCATAAAGCATTATATATATAAACATGTGTAGTCAAATATACAATAAAGTACAACATTTATAGGACTTATGTGATCAAACACATAGCATCCACCTTCAAAAATCCTTTCAGTAATGCAGAAGATAAAAAGATATGTGAAACAAGATGCCTTTCCTCATAGACTTTACAAACTAGTTGGGAAGCAACCACTAAACCCAGTAATAATACCACTGCATAAAGTACCTTTTGCAATTATCTTCTGCATTTTCAGGATCTTGTTTTGATTATTCCCTTTGGTGGAAAAATGTTTCTCCTTTGGCAAATGATTAGATTTCTGTAAACATATCAAAGTCATTCACAGCCAAGTCTTGTAAGTTGACTACAACAGTAGGGTATTACTACTTTTTATTATCATTATTTTTTTTGGCTGTGTTGGGTCTTCAATGCTGTGCGTGGGCTCTCTCTAGTAATGGCTAGCGAGGCTGCTCTTAGTTGCAGTGCGCGGGCTTCTCATTGCGGTGGCTTCTCTTATTGTGGAGCACAGGCTCTAGGAGCCTGGGCTTCAGTAGTTGTGGCACGCGGGCTCAGCAGTTGTGGCTCCCAGGCTCTAGAGCGCATGCTCAGTAGTTGTGGTGCGTGGGCTTAATTGATCCGCGGCATGCGGGATCTTCCTGGACCAGGCTTGAACCCGTGTCCCCTGCATTGCAGGTGGATTCTTAACCACTGTGCCACCAGGGAAGCACTATTACTAGTTTTAAAAATAAGTAAGATATGATTTTAAGATTCTGTCTTATTGCTTTAAGTGGATCATAAAGTAGTTTTACAGCAATTTCAAAAGAGGAGTTCCAAAACTATTTTGAGTTAAGGCAGCATTTCTTGAATAATTAAATAGTTACATAAAATGACTGATTTGAAAGTGTATGCTCCTTCTGACTGCATAAATAATAGCAATAGTGTTTTAAAATCATTCTTTTACTCGATAGCCATGCCCTATTCCTTTGTGAGCATATTAATAATAATAACTTTTAATTATGGATCACTTACATTGTACTAAATACTTTATATTTATTCTTCATCAAAAAATTCTATTTAGGGGCTTCCCTGGTGGCGCAGTGGTTGAGAGTCTGCCTGCCGATGCAGGGGACACGGGTTTGTGCCCTGGTCCGGGAAGATCCCACATGCCGCGGAGCGGCTGGGCCCATGAGCCATGGCCGCTGAGCCTGCGCGTCCGGAGCCTGTGCTCTGCAACGGGAGAAGCCACAACAGCGAGAGGCCCGTGTATCGCAAAAAAAAAAAAAAAAAAAAATCCTATTTACATGGAGGAAACAGGCACAGAAAGACTTAGTAACTTATCCAAGACAACTCAGTTACTTTGTAGCAGTTTCAGATTTTGATCAAAGGCATACTTTGTATACATGCTGTTTCATCAAGCCAAAACTAAAGAGACAAAGTTTGAAATATGTGTAATTATATGTCAACTTCTGTGTTTTCATAAACATTTAACCAAAGATTAATACTTATTGTGCTGAAAATTATTTTATTGACTTTTATACTCTACATTATATTGGTTCCATTCAGTGTCAATAGCTCATTTTCATATTCACTGTTTCCCCTGACTACAAAAAGGATGTGAAAATCTCATGAAAGATGTAAATCTGGTTTTGCTTTTAAATGGGTTTGCAATCTGTTATATTTATAGATTCAAAATAATAGACTGGGGAGTCAAGATGGCAGTGTGGGAAGATGCAGAGTTAGCAGCTCCCTGCAACTAGGGCAGCTGCCGGCCGCTGGTGGGGGGCTCTGATGCCCAAAGAGACGGGAGGAACCCCAAAATGAACCAGTAGGACGCAGGGGGACTGAGGGGGGAGGAGGAGTGGAGGCCAGGCAATATCGGCGCCCCTGAAGCTGGGGAGATCAGGAGAGGCAGGCAGGAGGGACTCTCTGGGAAGAGAAGGAAAGGAGCAGAGGGCGATTGCCCTGCCCACTTGGGCACAGGGAGCCTGCTGATCTCCCAAGCCAGTACCCTATGCTCCAAAGCCCCAACCAGGCTGCACGGGTCCCTGGGGGCATAAAGGGAGGCCGGGGAGCTCAGGAGAGGCAGGTGGGAGGGGCCCTCCCAGATCGGAGGAGCAGGAGGGGAGAGGAGGGCATTTGCTCCATCCACTCGAGCCCAGGAAGACTGCTAGGCTCCCAGGTGAGGTGCCACGCCCTCTGAGAACAGGTGTGGTGGCCATGCCTGGGCCCCTTCTGTTTCTTGAGCCTAAGGCCCACACCCAACGGTCCCCAGGGCTTTTCTAGCCCTGAGGGTCCTGAGCGTTGGCCCACCCACTGCCCCAAACTTGCACTTGCTTAGGCCCCGCCCTCCATAGCCAAGGCCTCCCCCCCCGCCCCCTTTATATTTTTTTCCTTCTCCCTACTCCTCCTTTTTTAAAATTGTGGTACTGATGTACACTCCAGTTGTTGATTCATCTATATTTTTATTTACATTCTTTCTAACATATCGGTTAGTTTCCTAGTCTAACCTTATTTTTTACTTTGTTATTGTTCCCTTTGGTTTTTTTTGTCACCCCATGCGGCTTGTGGGATCTTGGTTCATGAGGCAGGTGTCGGGCTGAAGCTCCTTCAGTGGGAGCTCTGAGTCCAAACCACTGGACTAACAGAGAACCTCAGACCCCAGGGAATATTCATGGGAGTGAGGTCTCATGAAGTTCCTCATCTCAGCACCAAGACCCAGCTCTACCGGATAACCTACAAACTCCAGTGTTGGAAGCCTCAGGCCAAACAACAAGTAAGACAGGGACACAGTCCCACTCATAAAAAAAAAAGAGATAGCAAAAAAATATGTCACAGATGAAGGAGCAAGGTAAAGATCTACAAGACCAAATAAATGAAGAGGAAACGGGCAGTCTACCGGAAAAAAAATTCAGAGTAACAATAATAAAGATGATCCAGAATCTTGGAAATAGAATGGAGGCACGGATTGAGAAAATACAAGAAATGTTTAACAAAGATCTAGAAGAACTAAAGAACAAACAGAGATGAACAACACAATAACTGAAATGAAAAATACACTAGAAGGAATCAATAACAGAATAACTGAGGCAGAAGAACAGATAAGTGACCTGGAAGACAAAATGGTGGAAATAACTGCTGAGGAGCAGAATAAAGAAAAACGAATGAAAAGAATTGAAGACAATCTCAGAGACCTCTGGGACAACACTAAACACACCAATGTTCAAATCACAGGGGTCCCAGAAGAAGAAGAGAAAAAGAAAGGGTCTGAGAAAATATGTGAAGAGATTATAGTCAAAAACTTCCCTAATATGAAAAGGAAAACAGTTACCCAAGTCCAGGAAGCACAGAGAGTCCTATACAGGATAAACCCTAGGAAAAACACACCAAGACACATACTAATCAAACTGACAAAAATTAAATTCAAAGAAAAAATATTAAAAACAGCAAGGGAGGGCTTCCCTGGTGGCTTAGTGGTTGAGAGTCCGCCTGCCAATGCAGGGGACACGGGTTCGTGCCCTGGTCTGGGAAGATCCCACATGCTGCGGAGCGGCTGGGCCCGTGAGCCGTGGCCGCTGAGCCTGCGCGTCCGGAGCCTGTGCTCCGCAACGGGAGAGGCCACACAGTGAGAGGCCTGCGTACCGCAAAAAAAAAAAAAAAAAAAAAAAAACAGCAAGGGAAAAACAAAAAATAATATACAAAGGAATTCTCATAAGGTTATTAGATGATTTTTCAGCAGAAATTCTGCAGGCCAGAAGGGAGTGGCAGGATATACTTAAAGTGATGAAAGAGAAAAACCTACAACCAAGATTACTCTACCCAGCAAGGATCTCATTCAGATTTGATGGAGAACTCAAAAGCTTTTCAGACAAGCAAAACCTAAGAGAATTCAGCACCACCAAACCAGCTTTACAACAAATGCTAAGGAAACTTCTCTAGGCAGGAAACACAAGAGAAGAAAAAGACCCACAAAAACAAATGCAAAACAATTAAGAAAATGGTAATAGGAACTTACATATCAATAATTACCTTGAATGTAAATGCATTAAATGCCCCAACCAAAAGACAGAGACTGGCTGAATGGATACAAAAACAAGACCCATATATATGATGTCTACAAGAGACCCACTTCACATTAGGGACACACACAGACTGAAAGTGAAGGGATGGAAAAAGATATTGCATGCAAATGGAAATCAAAAGAGCTGGAGTAGCAATACTCGTATCAGATAAAATAGACTTAAAAATAAAGACTGTTACAAGAGATAAGGAGGGACACTACATAATGATCAAAGTATCAATCCAAGAAGAAGATATGACAATTATAAATGTTTATGCACCCAGTATAGGAGCACCTCAATACATAAGGCAAATGCTAACAACCATGAAAGGAGAAATTGACAGTAACACAGTAATAGTAGGGGACTTTAACACTCCACTTACACCAATGGACAGAACATCCAAACAGAAAATACATAAGGAAACACAAGCTTTAAATGACACAATAGACCAGATAGATTTAACTGATATTTACAGAACATTCCAACCAAAAGTGGCAGAATACACTTTCTTCTCAAGTGCACATGGAACGTTCTCCAGGATAGATCACATCTTGGGTCACAAATCAAGCCTTGGAAAATTTAAGAAAACTGAAATCATAACAAGCATCTTTTCTGACCACAACGATATGAAATTGGAAATCAATTACAGAAAAAACTGTAAAAAACACAAATATGTGGAGGCTAAGCAGTGTGCTACTAAATAACCAAGAGATCACTAAAGAAATCAAAGAAGAAATAAAAACATACATAGAAACAAATGACAATGAAAACACGACACAAAACTATGGGACACAGCAAAAGCAGTTGTAAGAAGGAAGTTTAAAGTAATACAATCTCACCTCAAGAAACAAGAAAAATATCAAATAAACAATCTAACCCTACACTTAAAACAACCAGAGAAAGAAGAACAAAGAAAACCCAAAGTCAGTAAAAGTCAATAGAAGGAAAGAAATCATAAAGATCAGAGCAGAAATAAATGAAATAGAAATGAAGAAAACAATAGCAAAGATCAATAAAACTAAAAGCTGGTTCTTTGAGAAGATAAACAAAATTGATAAATCCTTAGCCAGACTCATCAAGAAAAGAAGCAAGAGGACTCAAATAAAAAAAATTAGAAATGAAAAAGGAGAAATCATAACTGACACTGCAGAAATCAAAGGACTATAAGAGACTACGACAAACAACTATATGCCAATAAAATGAACAACCATGAAGAAATGGACAAATTCTTGGAAAGTTACAATTTTCCAAGACTGAACCAGACAGAATTAGAAAATATAAACAGACCTATCACAAGTAATGAAATTGAAACTGTAATTACAAATCTTTGAACAAACAAAAGTCCAGGACCAGAAGGTTTCACAGGTGAACTCTATCAAACATTTAGAGAAGAGCTAACACCAATCCTTCTCAAACTCTTCCAAGAAATTTCACAGGGAGAAACACTCTCAAATTCATTCTACGAAGCCACCATCACCCTGATATGAAAACCAGAAAAAGATATCACACACACAAAAAATTAGAGACCAATATCATTGATGAATACAGATGCAAAAATCCTGAACAAAATACTAGCACATAGAATCCAACAGCACATTAAAAGGATCATATAGCATGATCAAGTGGGATTCATCCCAGTGATGCAAGGATTCTTCAATATATGAAAATTAATCAATGTGATACACTACATTAACAAATTAAGGAATAAAAACCATATGATCATCTCAATTGATGCAGAAAAAGTTTTTGACAAAATCCAACACCCATTTGATAAAAACTCTCCAGAAAATGGGCAGAGGGAACCTACCTCAACATAATAAAGGCCATATATGACAAACCACAGCAAGCATCATACTCAATGGTGTTAAAATGAAAGCTTTTCCAGTAAGATCAGGAACAAGACAAGGATGTCCACTATTGCCACTCTTATTCAACATAGTTTTGGAAGCCCTAGCCACGGCAATCAGAGAAGAAAAAGAAATAAAAGGAATACAAATTGCAAAAGAAGAAGTAAAACTGCCACTGTTTGCCAATGACATGATACTATCCAGAGAAAATCCTGAAGATGCCACCAGACAACTACCAGAACTAATCAATGAATCTGTTAAGGTTGCAGGATACAAAATTAATACACAGAAAATCTCTGGCATTCTTATACACCAACAACAAAAAATCAGAAAGAGAAATTAAGGAAACACTCCCATTTACCACTGCAACAAATAGAATAAAATACCTATGAATAAACCTGCCTAAGGAGGCAAAGACTTGTACTCAGAAAACTATAGAACACTGACGAAAGAAATCGAAGATGACATAAACACATGGAGAAATATATCATATTCTTGGATTGGAAGAATCAATATTGTGAAAATGACTATGCTACGCAAAGCAATTTACAGATTCAATGCAATCCCTATCAAACTACCAATGGCATTCTTCACAGAATTAGAGCAAAACATTGCACAATTCGTATGGAACCACAAAAGACCCTTGAATAGCCAAAGCAATCTTGAGAAAGAAAAGCGGAATTGGAGGAATCAGGCTCCCCCACTTCAAACTATACCACAAAGCTATAGTAATCAAGACACTATGGTACTGGCACAAAAACAGAAATATAGATCAATGGTACAGGATAGAAAGCCCAGAGATAAACCCAGGCACATATGGTCACCTTATTTTTGATAAAGGAGGCAAGAATACAGAATGGAGAAAAGACAGTGTCTTCAATAAGTGGTGCTGGGAAAACTGGACAGCTATATGTAAAAGAATGAAATTAAAACACTACCTAACACTATACACAAAAATAAACCACAAATGGACTAAAGACTTAAATGTAAGATGAGACACTATAAAACTCTTAGAGGAAAACATAGGAAAAACACTCTTTGACATAAAACACAGCAATATCTTCTTTGACCCACCTCCTAGAATAACAAAAATAAAAACAAAAAAAACAAAAGGGACTTAATTAAACTTAAAAGCTTTTGCACAGCAAAGGAAACCATAAACAAGACACAAAGTCAACCCTCAGAATGGGAGAAAACATTTGCAAATGAAACAACAGACAAAGGATTAATCTCCAAAATACACAAACAGCTCATGGAGCTCAATATCAAAAATACAAACAATCCGGTTAAAAAATGGGTGGAAGACCTAAATAGACATTTCACCAAGGAAGACATACAGATGGCCAAGAGGCACATGAGAAGATGCTCAACATCACTAATCATTAGAGAAATGCAAATTAAAACTACAATGAGGTATCACCTCATGCCAGTCAGAATGGCCATTATCAAAAAATCTACAAACAATAAATGCTGTAAAGGGTTTGGTGAAAAGGGAACCCTTCTGCCCTGTTGGTGGGAATGTAAATTGATACAACCACCATGGAGAACAGTATGGAGGTTCCTTAAAATACTAAAAATAAAACTACCCAGCAATCCCACTACTGGGCATATACCCTGGGAAATCCATAATTCAAAAAGAGTTATGTACCACAATGTTCATTGCAGCTCTATTAACAATAGCCCGACATGGAAGAAATCTAAGTGTCCATCAACAGATGAATGGATAAGGAAGATGTGGCATATATATATATAATGGAATATCACTCAGCCATAAAAGGAAACTAAATTGAGTTGTTTGTAGTGAGGTGATGGACCTAGAGTCTGTCATACAGAATGAAGTAAGTCAGAAAGAGAAAAACAAATGCCATATGCTAACGCATATATATGGAATCTAAAAAAAAAAAAAAAAAAAGGTACTGATGAACCTAGTTTTAGGGCAGGAATAAATAGGTAGACATAGAGAATGGACTTGAGGACTTGGGGTAGGAGGGGAGAGCTGGGGCAAAGTGAGAGTAGCATCAACATATATACACCACCGAATGTAAAACAGCTGGCTGGTGGGAAGCAGCAGCATAGCACAGGGAGATCAGCTCAGTACTTTGTGATGACCTAGAGGGGTGGGATAGGGAGGATGGGAGGGAGGCTCAAGAGGGAGGGGATATGGGGACATGTGTATGCATATGGCTGATTCGCTTCGCTGTGCAACAGAAGCTAACACAGTATTGTGAAGCAATTGTACTCCAAAAAAGATCTATTAAAAAATAATAGACAAAGTGAGATATAGAAAAGCCTTTGTATTCTATTAAACCATGAGTTTATAAACGCTGCATACTTCTAAGAAGCAAATAGCCAGCTTCAAAAATCAAGGAGTAAGGTTGGGGCAGGGCACTCACTCAGGGGCAATGGAGTCTGGTCAACCTTACCCTCAGGGTTTCTACTTCAACAACTGGGTAGCAGACCCTGCCCCGACAGGGCAGTGTTAGCCATGGAGTCAAGAGGATGCCTGCCCAAAATCCAGTGCAGGCTCTGGATACCACAACACCAATCATATTTCTTATCAAGGGGATAAGGGGCAGCACACTCTGAGGAAAAACGTGGCTGGCATCCACAGCAAAACCAGCCCTCACACCAAAAATACTGGACTCACACAGTCTACACAGGGAAGCTCCCACATAAAAACACCTCTTCAAGACCACAGTAGATAACAGTTTATCTTAAATTCAGAGAGACAGAGAAAGCTAAGTAAAATGAAAAAGCGGAGGAACTACTCCCAATTAAAGAACAAGAGAAATGCCCTGAAAGAATAAATAATGAAACATGCTTCACCAGTCTACTAGACCCTGAGTTCAAAAAGGAGGTAGCTGGATACAAGATACATATACAGAAATCAGTTGCATGTTTTTACACAAAAATGAAATATCAGAAAGAGAAAGAAAATAAAATCCTATTTAAAATTGTGTACAAAATACCTAGGAATAAACTTAACCAGGAGGTGAAAGACCTATATGCTGAAAACTATGAAATATTGATAAAGGAAACTGAAGTTGATTCAAAGAAATGGAAAGATACCCCATGCTCTTGGATTGGAATAATTGATATTATTAAAATGGCTATACTACCCAAAGCAATCTACAGATTTAATGCAATACCTATCAAAATATCCATGACATTTTTCACAGAACTAGAACAAATGATCCTAAAATTTATACAGAACCACAAAAGACCCAGAATTACTAAAGCAATCCTTAGGAAAAAGAACAAAGCTGGAGGCATAACCTGCCCAGACTTCAGACTATACTACAAAGCTACAGTGATCAAAACAGTGTGGTATTGGCACAAAAACAGACATATAGATCAACGGAACAGAATAGAAAGCCCAGAAATAAATCCATGCACCTACAGTCAATTAATCTATGGCAAAGGAGGCAAGAATATACAATGGAGAAAAGACAGTCTCTTCAACAAGTGCTGTTGGGAAAGTTGGACAGCTACATGTCAATCAATGAAATTAGAACACTCTCTCACACTGTACACAAAAATAAACTCAGAATCGTTTAAAGACATAAATATAAGACATGACACCATAAAACTCCTAGAAGAGAACATAGGCAAAACATCTCAGACATAAATCATAGGAATATCTTTTTAGATCAGTCTCCCAAAAGAAATAAAAGCAAAAAAACCCAAATAGGACCTAATCAAACTTAAAAGCTTTTGCATAACAAAAGAAACTATCAAAGTGAAAAGACAACCTACAGAATGCGAGAAAATATTTGTAAATTATGCAACCAACAAGGCGTTAATATCTAAAACATACAAACATTTCATGAACTCAATATCAAAAAAAAAAAAGAATCCAATCAAAAGATGGGCAGAATATCTGTATAGACTTTTCTTCAAAGAAGACATACAGATGGACAACAGGTACATGAAAAGATGCTCAATATCACTAATTATTAGAGAAATGCAAAGCAAAACCAATGAGGTATCATCTCATACTGGTCAGAATGGCTATCATCAAAAAGTCTACAAAAAATAAATGGTAGAGAGGGTGTAGCGAAAAGGGAACCCTCCTATAATGTTGGCGGGAATGTAATTTGTACAATCACTGTGGAAAACAGTATGGAGGGTCCTTAAACACTAAAAATAAAGTTACCATATGATCCAGCAATTCCACTCTTGGGTATATACCCAGAAAAGATAAAAACTCTAATTCAAAAAGAAACGTGCACCCCAATGTTCATAGCAGCACTATTTATGATAGTCAAGACATGAACACAACCCAGATACTCATTAACAAATGACTGTCTTACGAAGACGTGATTTTATATATATATATATATATATATATATATATATATATAATGGAGTATTACTCAGCCATAAAAAGAATGAAATTCTATAATACCATTTGCAACAATGTGGATGAACCTAGAGAATACTATGCTTAGTGAAGTAACTCAGACAGAAAGACAAATATTATATGATATCATTTATATGTGGAATCTAAAAAATAATACAAATGAATCTATATACAAAACAGATACAGACTCACAGACACAGAAAACAAACTTATGTTTACCAAAGAGGAAAGGGAGAGGGGGAGGGATAAATTAGGAGTATACGATTAATAGATACAAACTATTGATACTATACATAAAATAGATAAGCAACAATGATTTATTATACAGCACAGGGAACTATATTCAATATCTTGTAATAACCTATAATGCAAAGTAATCTGAAGAAACCATATATAACTGAATCAATTTGTTGTACACCTGAAACTCACAATATTGTGAAGCAACTATACTTCAATTTAAAAAAATGCAAAAAAAAAAATTAACAAGGAGTAAGTACCAGTCTTCTTCCATAATCTAATAGGCTGCTTTGTGTAGAAACTTCTAGGTATAGGAAAATTGTAACTGAAGTCGTTCTTTTAAGTCTTAGAAATGGAATATAAGTGTTTGTCCTTAGCTTTGAAGAGCAGCATAAAAATATGTCCCTGAAAATGGCTTAGTAATAAGATTTATTCATTCCGTTATTCATTCATTCATTCACATTTTAAATTCAACAAATAGTTATTTGGGACCTTCTATGTGCATAATACCATACTAGGGGATGTGGAGGATACAAAGATGTATAAAACAAGATGTCATCCCTCACAGAGTTTACAATCTAGTTGGGAAAATAAAATGTGTGCACAATTAACTAGGCTGCAATGTAATATATGACCCAAGGAAATTTCTTCAATTTGATACAACCAGCTTCACTGAGCACTTGTGTTCCTATGTTTTACTAGGTCCTAAGAATACAAATATGAATACAACACTTGTAATACAGAAAAAGTCTTGGATTCAAGTTGGTCTTTATCAGGAATGACTGCATAGCACTTAGAGCTTGAGGAAGAAGCAAGTTTCTTATCATCAGAGGCATGATTCATAGGCTGGTGGTGACATTTGGGGAATATAGAGAGAAGGACTTAAAACAGAAGCTGATTGGTCACAGTATTTGACCGTTACATTCTTTCCAATCTTGAGACCTTAAAATTTTTTGCTTCTTTCAAAGGTAGACAGGTGTTTCAGAAATTCTCAAGTCATCACGTGTCTGCTCCAGATTTAGATGGACTCTTCCTCCTATAGTGGAGTTGAAACATTTCTTTAGAAGTACTAGTGTTTTTTTTTTTTAATATAAATTTATTTATTTATTTTTGGCTGCATTGGGTCTTTGTCGCTGCACGCAGGCTTTCTCTAGTTGTGGCGAGCAGGGTCTACTCTTTTTTGCGGTGTGAGGGTTTCTCATTGTGGTGGCTTCCCTTGTTGCGGAGCACAGGCTCTAGGCGCATGGGCTTCAGTAGTTGTGGCTCATGGGCTCTAGAGCGCAGGCTCAGTAGTTGTGGCGCACAGGCTTAGTTGCTCCGTGGCATATGGGATCTTCCGGACCAGGGCTCAAACCTGTGTGCCCTGCATTGGCAGGCGGATTCTTAACCACTGTGCCACCAGGGAAGTCCCCTAATCAGTGTTTTTAAACATAGCAAGTCCCATCAGCCCAGAGGACACTGTGGTCATTTTCTTTTCTTTTTTTTAAAAGCCTCATTCAAAGAGCATATTTCTTCACTTAAAAAGCTATGAAGTAATCATAAAGATTGATCCAAATTCAGTACATAGTATTGATATTTGTCCCTTTTAGTAATGGCTTCCCACAGTTTGTCCAAAAATCAAAACTTTTTTCTTCAAAGTATTTGACTCACTTCAAATAGCATGCAGAGTACTGTATTTGGGGCCAACTAACTGAATTTACCAAAAGTGAAAGGAAAATAGCGATCTATTACAGCAATAGCATGACTAGGCTACAATGCTCATTTTTAAAATATATTTTGAAGTATGGTCCTCTAAGTTGGTCTGCTCCCTTATTTTGGTTTAAAGGCTCAAGAGCAATGAAAATGAAGTATTTCCACATCCAAAATAACAATGTAAATTTCCATTTTTCTTTTTTCCTATAAAATTAGCCAAAAATAATTGGATTAAAAAGTTTGAGATGTGGAATTTTAATTGTTAAATTTTACTTCTGAGTCTTTCTCCTAAAGCTTCTCTTATAAAATTTTATCTCTGAAAGAAGAAGAATTTTCCAGTGATTCTAGAACTGTCATTGCACAGGTTTCTAATCAGGAGGTTTGTTCTGTCATGAGCCCTGACCAACCATCTACTAGAGTAGATGGTGTAAGTTCTGGTGGCAGACAAAGGGATTTCGATGAATTGGAGTTATAGAAATCAAACTGATGTTTGAGTTATTACATAATCACAGTGTGTGTGGACAGAACACCAGGGCCATCTGAATGGCAAACTAGGTGTGGTTTGGCCCCTTACAGACAGAAGGTCAGAGTGAGAAACCACTGGAGAGCATGCTTGCATTTAGAAAGTGGGTTTGAAAGTTTGTTGTTGTTTTAAACTAATTTTTAAAAAAGGCAGCACATAGCCGTGACTAAGACTGCAGATTTATAACGAGATTGGCAGGGTTCATATCCAAACTCTATTGCTTACGCGCTTTTTATTTTCTCTTTAGACAACTTCCTTAACCATTCTGCGCTTCAGGGTCCTCATCTTTAAATTGGAGATGATATTAGGATCTCAGTAGTTGTGAGGATTGAACGAGTGAGTGATACATGTTAAGAGCTTTGACCAGTGCCAGACATAGTAAGCACTCATTAAATTCTCAACCCCACGAAATAGGTGTGACAGTTAATTTTATTGGTCTGCTTAATTGGGCCAAGGGATGCCCAGATAGCTGGTAAAACATTTTTTCTGGGTGTGTCTGTGAGGGTGTTTCTGGAAGAGATTAGCATTTGAATCAGCAGACTGCCCTCACCAATGCTGCTAGACATCATACGATCATTGAGAGCCTAAACAGAATAAAAAGGCAGAGGAAGGGAGAATTTGCTCTTTGCTTGGGACATCCATCTTCTCCTACTTTCATAAGTCAGCACTCCTGGTTCTTGGGCCTTCAGACTTGGACTGGGACGAACCCCACTGGCCACCCCCTGGTCTTCATGTTTGGACCAGCTGCACCGCTGGTTTCCTGGGCCTCCAGCTTGCAGACAGATCATGGGGTTTAGCTTCCATAATCTCATGAGTCAATTAAATTTCACCATATATCTAGGTATATCCTATTGGTTCTTTTTCTCTAGAGAACTCTGATTAATACTAATATCAAAATCCCTACTTTATAGATGAAGAAGTTAAGGCACAAAACAATTAAGTCATTTGCCCAAGAGTACCACCTGGTAAGTGGCAGAGATGGGTTTTGAACCGAGGCAGAGTGGCTTGAGATTGCATATGATGATCCCAGTATAAATAAGGAATTTTAGTTAAATTTTAGTGGCACTGTCAAGATCAGGTCTTGGTTTGTTAAAATATTGAATACTACATAAGAAAAATGCCTTTAAAGTATGAGTATTGCTAATAAAAACATTTAAGGCTATTAAGCCTCAGGGGAAAAAGAACAAGTTTCCTACAACTATGTAACTGAACCCTACTTTAATAGGTAAAAGGAGAATGTTATCATAAAGGCTGTATTTAGATGAAATATGAACCAATGGGTAAGGATAAGAGGTTTATTGTACAGCTCACTCACTTAGGAATATTAATCTAATAAAATTGAATAAATTCCTTCCATTATTTTTCTTGGCCTACAGGGAAGTCAGTAAAAGCTAAAGTATGATAGAGTCACGTTAGGTCAGATTCAACTCAGAGTAGGGGTCTTGAGGAAGTGGTCTGAATTTTTTACAAATCTTTTTGGCTTCTCTGGCCTGGCTGGAGTCGTGTTTATACTGAACTATCTACAAGTTGCAGTTTGAAGTGTTTGCTTCCTGAAGCCACCAGCTTTCTGAGCACCTGCGCATTACACAGGAAAAGTGGGCAGTTGCCATGCTGACACTGCGGTACAGCCCTGGGATTTAAGAGCACAGATGGTGGAGTCAGAACAAGGGGATTTATAGTCCAGGTCTGCCACTTCCTTGCTACATGACATTTGACAAGTTACGTACTGGCTCTGCACTTTGTTTTCTCCATGTACAAAAGGGAGATAGTAATGAAACCCACTTCGTAGAGTTATTGTGAGGATTAAGTGAGTTAATATGAGTAAATCTTAGGTGGATGACCAACACATAGAAAGAATAATGCAAAGGTTAGCTCTTCTTAATGTTACCTGTGGTGGCTCACAGAGTTGCCTTGTTAACTTGGCTGATGTGTCCACTGGGGATGGATGTGCATACATCTATGCTTTAGTCACGATGTAGTAACAGAGTGAAACCTCGTTTAAGAATCAGGAAGCTAATCAGACCTCTTAATTAACATAACTTAAAAAACACGTTGATTTTATAAGGAAATAGTAAATTAAAATAGCACCATACGCTTTGTGACCACCTAGAGGGGTGGGATAGGGAGGGTGGGAGGGAGATGCAAGAGGGAGGAGATATGGGGATATATGTATATGTAGAGCTGCTTCATTTTGTTATAAAGCAGAAACTAACACAACATTGTAAAGCAATTATACTCCAATAAAGATGTTTAAAAAAAAACAGCACCATGATGTTTTAAGAACTGAGTAAAGAGAGAACAGTGTTTAAACAAAATACCAGAAAACTCCCAATCTCAAATTTTTAGGATATCAGTTCAAGTTCAGTTCCATTTCTAATAGGTTTTAAATCTATCACATAAGGCACTCATCACTGATAAATCCTGCCAATACTCCTCATGAGTCTTAGGTTAGTCCTGTAACATTTCTGAACCTCAACATTCTCATTTATAAAACCAAAGTACTCTTTGCCCTGTTTGATCCACTGGACAGTTGGGAGAGAGGTGAGATGCTATACCTAAATGAAGCCCACTATCATAAAATATCAAACTGTTATAAGTTGGGCAAAATACTGTGTTACTGTAAGAATGATTCTTAGGTGTCACAATATCCTCAGGTTTAGAAAAGCAAATTAATCCAATCTCCTAAAATCACAAGGACAGAAAAATAGACTAAAATTTTATAAAGATCCTTACCAAGTGTTGAAAGGAAAAGATGTGCTGATTATATGAGATATGTAAATTCCTGCAATATTTCAGCCAGAGAGGATGTTGCCACTCCCAAATCAGTAAGGCCATCACTCCACTACAGAGAGGATGCAGAAGGCTGCTGAGAACTCCAGGCTTTTGAGCAGACCAGGAAAGGGATGAGTTCTGGCCAGGAAGGCTTTTAGGGATTCTCATACCATATCAGAAGGGTAGCCCCCTACTCTGCCTGTGTGTCCTGAATTCTTCCTCTCAGGTGCTGGACCCTGGAGAGGTAGAAGAAATCAGGATGCAATTGCTGCTTCTATCTTTGCATTCACCATATAAGAGAGCACATTGACCCAGCAATTCTTGTAAGAACTGGTCCTACAGAAATACTTACACTGGTATGCATTAATATATGTTTACCGTGCAACATTGCTTGTGACACTGATAGCTAAAATTTGGAAACAAGCTCAATGTCCACCGATCCGGAGTTTGTTAAATAAATTATGGTACATATAATCTATGGAATATTTACTCCATGTATGCAAAGCATTAAAAAATGAAGTAGATTTCCATATAAGGACATGGAATGGTGTTCACAACGTACTAAGCAAAAACAGAAAGCTACACTACAGTGCGTGCAGTATGATACCACTTTTGGAAAGAAATATAAATCTCTTTTGCCCTCTCCTTATCCATATACAAACGTGTATACATATATGTAAAAGCTCAGAAAAAATGCTTGTGGGACTGTACAACATAGGTTAGTAGTGGTTTCTTTTGGAAGGAGAACATGGGAGAGAGGACAATTTTTTACTTTATGCATTTCTGGATTGTTTGAATTTTTTATAGTGGTTGTTACTTTTCATTTAGGAAGACAGTCAATTAGGAAGACAGATTAAATACACACACAACCACGCACATGAACTAAAGTCCAGGTAAATGTTGTAACCTCTCTCTTTAGCACCTTTTTATTCCTTCCTCCCCATTATCCTCACCTTGCCTAATTAATTCAAGTGCCACTCTGGAATATGTGCAGAGCTTCAAGGTCTAAATATCAAACCAGGAGGGTCCTCAGACTGTGTGGGTGACCATGCCCACTCCCTCCTTCTGGGACAGATTTTATTAGTAGCAGTTTGTGTTAATGGTGTTTGTGGCCCACGCCAAGCTGCTACCAACTCATCTTGTATTTATTACTTCAGGGCTCCATTCAGAATCCCTTGCACCTGCTGAGATTCTGCTTTTAATTTTCCATTGTTATAAGTGTTTTTCCTCAAATGTAAAAGTTTGTTGTTGGGTTGGACTTTATATTTTTTAACCAAAAAAGCAATGTTTGTATATTTTTCCCTAAAATGTTCTTAGTATCAATAATAACATGTTCTCTTGGTTCAGATGATTAACTACATTGATCTGTAAGTCCTGTTAAATTCATTGAGCATCTGTCGAAACTGGAACAACTGTTCTATTTACTGGACCGTTGCCAACACTGGATAGCCATGTGGCAACTGAATGTACCAGATTGAAAGCTTCCCTACCAAATATACTTACAGGTTGCCTTTATCATTTTCCATTTTAATGCATGTTTAAAAATTTTCTGATGATAAATGAATGCCTTTTGGGGTCTAGAATCAAAAAGATTTCCTGACATTTAAATAAATACTAGCACACACTCCTGATGTTTGTAAGGAGTACATGTTTAGAACGATATAATTCCCAAGCACTATGACAGCAAACAATTTCCCCTATAAGATGCAATACAGCATTTTATACTAAATTTTTAAATAATTTCTTCAAATCTCTAATAATTTTATAAATACAATACTAAAGTTATATTTGAACTTCTTATTTATGGAGGTTTTTATTTGTGTTTGTTTTTGATTGTTGTGCATTTTAGAATCAAATCTTTTCTCTTTTTTTTTTTTTTTGTGGTACGCGGGCCTCTCACTGTTGTGGCCTCTCCCGTTGCGGAGTACAGGCTCCGGACGCGCAGGCTCAGCGGCCATGGTTCACGGGCCCAGCCGCTCCGCGGCATGTGGGATCTTCCCGGACCGGGGCACAAACCCGTGTCCCCTGCATCGGCAGGCAGACTCAACCACTGCACAACCAGGGAAGCCCTTCTTTTTTTTTTTTTTTTTTTATCATTTACTAAAAGTCCCCATGTACAAGAAGACAAGTAGAAACAATGAAACCAACTTGAGATGTGGATACTCTGCAGACAGCTAGGTCCATTCACTAGTGGAGAGACTCATTCTCCCCTTGATGCCACTTTGTAACCTTAGCAAGATCACAACCTATCATGGGAATCAGTCACTTATAAATGGTTAAACAATGAAGGTTAAATTTGTGCATGCTAAGTGCCATATTATATCACTTATATGTGGAATGTAAAATATGACACAAATGAACTTATCTATGAAACAGAAACAGATTCACACACATAGAGAACAGACTTGTGGTTGCCAAGGGGGAGGGGGCACAGGGGAGGGATGGAGTGGGAGTTTGGGACTAGCAGATGCAAAGTATTACATATAGAATGGATAAACAAGAAGGTCCTACTGTAGAGCACAGGGAACTATATTCAATATCCTATGATAAATCATAATGGAAAAGAATATGAAAAAGAATGTATAAATATGTATAACTGAATCACTTTGCTATACGGCAGAAATTAACACATTGTGAACCAACTATAGTTCAATAAAATAAATTTTAAAAATGCGTGCATGCTTAAGTCCACTATATTTAAAGTGAATTAGCCAACACTAATAATCCCTTCTCTGTGTTGCTACTTGCCACTTTGTAGAAGAAAAGTTAGCCACCATTAAACAGTTCTACCCTTCAGTCTCCAAGTTACCTTTCCAAACCTTTACATGTAGCTTAGTGGAAAAGGGTACAAATGGGACAATATATTTTCTTTGCTTGAGGATTCATGTTTCTGTTGGAAAGAGCACTGGACTTAGAGTCTGAAGATCTGCCGTTTCTAAGCTACAATCTTGACCAAGTCACTTAATCTCCTTGATCTACAGTCTCCACATTGCCACATGACATGTTAGGGCAGCAAAGATCTATAAAACTCCTAAGCTTCAGATCTAAATTTCTACCTGCCTATTACACAATTCCAACTGGGCATCCTTTGCATATCCATTAAATATCTCAAAGATTACATGTCAAAACAGAACTCTTAATTTTTCCCATCATATTTGTCCCTATCTTTATCTTCACCTATTTCAGTTAAGGGTTTCACCATGTTTCCAGTTTTTCAGGAAAAAAACCTAGTGGTCAGACGTCAGCAAGATGGCATAGAGGAGACCCTAGCCTCCATCTCCCAATGAAGATCAACAATTAGACAGCTATCCACAAACAAGAATAGCTCTAGGAGAGCTCCAGAGTGCAACTTAAGAAAATTCAGCAACACAGCGGAGGAGAAAATCTGAGAATAACTGTACAAAGAAGGAAGAACGGTTTCATTTTGATTACTTCTTCAAATGGGCAGATATCTATGCACAGCTACAAGGATCACAAAATCAGGGAAACATGACTCCACCAAAGAAATACAGTAAACTTCCAATAACTGATGCCCCAAAAATGGAGATCCAGAAATTGCCTGACAAATAATTAAATATAATTGTTCTAAATATGATCAGAGAGCTACAAGAGAACACAGATACACAATTTAATGACAACCTACGGGACGAGAAAAATATCTGCAAACCAAATATCTGATAAGGGGGTTAATATCCAAAATATATAAAGAACTCATGCAACTCAATAGCAAAAAAACCAAATCACCAATTAAAAAATGGAAAAAGGACCTCAACAGACGTTTTTCCAAAGAAGACATATGAATGGCCAACGGGTACATGAAAAGGTGCTCGACATCACTAATCATAAGGGAACTGCAAGTCAAAAGCACAGTGAGACGTCACCTCATGTCTGTTAGAGTGGCTGTCGTCAAAAAGCCAAGAGAGCAAATGCTGGCAAGGAGCCACCATGTGACCCTCTAAGGAACAATGACATGGTCCAGCGATGCCACTTCTGGGAATACACCCAAAGGAAACAAGACCACTATGCTGAAGAGATATCTGCACCCCCATGTCTACTGCAGTATTATTCACAACAGCCAAGACATGAAAATAACCTGTGTCCATCATGGATGAATAGAGAAGATGTAATATACATATATTATTCAGCTACAAAAAAAAGAAGGCAATCCTGCCATTTGTGACAACAGACAACATGGATGAACCTGGAGGGCGTCATGCTAAGTAAAATAAGTCAGACAGAGAAAGACAAACACTATATGATGTCACTCAAATATGAAATCTAAAAGCATCAGACTCATAGATACAGAAAGTAGAATGGTGATTATCAGGAGTTGAGGGGTAGGAGAAATAGGGAGATGTTGGTCGAAGGGTACAAACTTCCAGTTATAAGATGAATGAGTTCTGGGAATCTAGTATACGGTGTGGAGACCAGAGTGAACAATACTGTATTATATACTTGAAAGTTACTATTAGATTGGAGCTTTAATGTTCTCTCCATAACAACAAAAACAAAATGGCAACTATGTGAGGTGAAGGATATGTTAACTAACCTTATTTTGGTTATATTTCTATATTCACAAAATATACTTGTATCAAATCATCACATGGTGCACCTTAAACGTACACAATGCTATATGTCAATTATATCTCAATAAAGCTGGAAAAAAAAACCCCTAGGTGTCATATCCAAACCCACCTGTTAATCTTATTAGCTTAACCTCCAAAATACATATGATCAGTTTTCATTATCTCTACTTCTCATCGCCTCCAGTGCTATCACTGTTTTATTAGCCTCCTCTTTATTTCATTGGTGAGGGAGGGAATTCCATCCTAGGGTTATGGGGATGGCCAAACACACCCAACACTGGACAGATGAAAGTGACAGCAGTTTATTAGTCACGTATACTTACAGCCCAGGGGACACTACACACTATGCAGGGCCAAACAGAAGTTATACTTGGGAACAGAGCGAACAAGCAGAGGCTGAAAGAGACAAGCTTTGCAGTAGCAAGACGATGGGGTGTGCCCCAGTTCCTGCAGGAGGATGTGATTGTCTTGTTTCAATAATCCTGAGTGCTGCTCAGAAGAACCAAAATTTGCTACTCAGGGATGAGCAAGAATTGTACCCAGTCTGCTTGGTAAGGAGGGTTGTCTGGCTAGGGGACCTTATCTATGGGGCAGAGGGGGAGGGGAACTCGTGGTTAGGCAATTTGATGCCCTTCTGATTTTAGCAGATGTCAAAGCAACACATAATATTAATATTAGTTCTTTCACCACAGTCACCCTAGTCCAAGGCACTATAATATCTTACTGGAATTACTGCAGCATTCTACTTCCTTAAAATTGCTTTCTTACAATCTTTCTACAACCTATTCTCCCAACAGCAGTTAGAATGATCTTTTACGAAAGATAATCAGATTATAATTCCCCCTACTTAACATCCCTCTATGACTTCCTGTGACATTTAGAATAAAACCGAAACTTCCTGTGAAGGTCCACAAGTTTCAGATGATCTGGTTCCCACTTCCCTTTTGTCTCAAATACCAAACTCTTGGGCTCCCTCCCACTACCCTCACTTGAGCATAACTTCTGTCCTTTGAAAACGCCAAGTTCATTGTAATCTTAGGGCATTTGTACCTGTGGTTATTTCTACTTAGAAAGCTCTTCCCAAAATCTACGTTTAAATTCCTCCTCTTTATCACCCAGGTCTTTGTCAAATGTCGCTTTCTGAGAGAACTTACCTTGTGACTCAGCAAACACACCTTCCCTGCCACTCTCTGGCCCCGTACCTTGCTTCATTTTTTTCATAGCACCTATTGCCACTTAAATGATCTTAAGTATTTATGAATTGAGTTATTTTTAAGTTTTCCAAGGGCAAGGATTTTGTTTTGTTCACCATTGTACCCCTAATGCCTATAAAAGTGCCTGGCACAGAGTAGATGCTTAATAAATATTTACTGAACAAAAGAATACAACTTATGTGTCTTTAAATCTGTTTAAACACTTCAGTTTGATACTGTCCTGCAGCCTAGCATGATCTTAGGAACTCAAGGCTTCTAGGAATTGCAGCCTAAGAAAATAACCTTTTCTATTATTCTCCAAATATCTATCCTCATACCCTGAAGCTAAGTCTACCAGTGGCCTTCTGAGGGCTAAAAAAGGATTTACTTTGATGAATCTCACTGTTGGTTCTTTCAATATGAGAACAGTCCAGTCCTGGCATCACACTTGTTTTTATGTTGTAGGAACCCTGACTATCCCTGCTGGCTTGCTAATGCTCCTCATGGATTGTGATGTGAGAAGTACCAACCAAAAGGAAAGTTGCTTCTCAATATCTTCTCCTCCTTTTTGTATCCAAATATAAAACTAACCACATCATTCTCCGCTGAAATACAACTTTGCTGGCTTTCTTAATTATCTGTAGTATACCACCCTCAGAGAGCTTGAATCAGCCTAAATTTATGAAGAGACCAGGCAGGATTCAGAATTTTGCTTCACCAAAGGTATGACCAAAGACTCGAGAGAAGGAAAAAAAAAAAAAAAGATGATTTGTCACAGAACTGAATTTGCCTTGGGAGAAAAAATTGCTTTCCCCTAAGAAGTTGAGAGCTCTTCAATAAGCCTTAGGTCCACTGCTGACGAATTGGCTTTCCAATATTGTTTTCTTATGAAAACACATTCTAAATGGTATACCCCCTCCCACTAGCCATGATGACTTAACAAATAAGGAAAGAGTTATTTTCAACCTTCTAATTCTCCTTTGTTAAACAATAAAGGATGAGAGGTGAAAGTAAGGTTGAAATCCAATTTTTTTCCAAAGGCTGTACGTCTTTATTTTCACATTCTTACATATTCTTGCCTGAAGCAATGGTATTTTATGACCATTTAATTTCAAAAGTAAAGAGAAATGGCCCAGAGACATTCTTATCAGTATTAGGACACAATGTCTACATCTCTTTTGTGACAATATCCACTTAGTATTTACTTAACACTTCCCTCTCAACCATCTTCAATTACTATACAAATTGAGCTGGTGCCGAGTCAAGCAGAAATACAAATTTATGGATGAAAAATTAAAGCAGAGATTATAAAAATGGCCCCTTACAAATATAGGCAAAAACTGATCTAAGGAAGCAAAATAATTGGACAACTTTTGTGTCTATAGTGTTGTTGCTGAAGAGAGACAATTTTGGCTCAATACTTGACATATTGAGAATTCAACCTGTAGCTAAGTCAGTTTCATAGTGATTAAAATAGATGAATACTTTAGCGTTGACTCAGTTCACCCCAAACTAAAACAAACGACGAATGAAACAAATAACCAGCTTGATGTCTGGCTATATCGGTTACCTGCTGCTGCCGTAAGAAATAACCACAAACGTAGCTGTTTAATACAACACACACATTTATTACCTCTCAGGTCTGTAGGTCAGAAGTCCAGATGAGTCTGACTGATTCCTCCGCTCTGGGTCGCAGAAGGTGAAATGAAGATGTTGGTTAGCCTGGGCCCTTATCTGGAGTCTTTGGGGGAGAATTCACTTCCCAGCTCACTCAGGTTGGTGGTGGAATTCAGTTCCTTGAGGTTGTAGGGCTAAGGTCCCCATTTCTTTCCTGGTTGTCAGCTGGGGGCCTCTTACTTTAGGGCTGCCTGTGCCCTTTATCACGCTGCTCACCCCAGGAGGCTTTCAGTCTCTCTGCCTTCCCTTCTGCCTTGCCTTCACTCACCAGCTGGAAAAAACATTCTGCTTTCATCAGCTCATGTGATTAGATTGGGCCCACCTGGATAATCCAGAACAATCTCTCTCTCGTTAGGCCTGTAAACTTGATTATAGCTGCAGAGTCCCTTTTGCCATATTCCAGGGTTTTATATGGACATCTTTGTGGGACCATTTTGCATACCACACTGGTTTATAAAGCTCTACCTAATATGGATTATAAGTGTGAATTATAAAACTCTTGTTTTGGTACGTTACAGTCCCACTAACCGTCCTTCTCTTTCATGAATATGCCATGTCTATTTCTCTCCTCCGTTTTTGCACGTTCTGTGCCTTTTGCTGGGAATGCTGTGCCCCAGATCCTCCTAAAGCTGATTCTTTCTCTTCATTCAGGTCTAAGTGTAAATGTCACCTCCTCTGAGGTGGTCTTCTCTGCAAGTTGCCTCTGTCCCTCAGTCACTCTGTTCCATTACATGATTTTATTTTATTTATAAGTTATCTTTATCATTTGTTTGTCTACCTGTTTATTGTCTGCCTCAACCCATATGATTTAAGCTTCCTGAGGCCAGGGGCTGTAGCTGTCTAGCTTATTACTGCTTCTCCTATGTCAAGATCGATGCCTAGCACATGGGAAGATCTCAATATTTGTTGCCTATCCTGTGTTTTAGTTCTTCCTTTGAATAAATAGAATGATTGTGTACCACTTTATCTTTTAGTTAAAGCCAATACATTATTTTAATGAAAGATATTATAATAAATATATTTCACTTGCTGTGAAAATAGGTACATGTCTAAGCCTAAAACAAAGCCAGATTGCGAGCAAACTGGGCAGCGGACGTTCTGTAAGGCTTAAAATGGGGTTTCTCCACCCTGGCTGTACATTAAAATCACCTGGGAAACATTAAAAAGAAATTGACTCTCAGTCCTCACTCCAGACCAATTAAGGCAGAATCTCTGGAAAGGGGGCTCTGGTATATTTAAAAATCTTCCCAGTGTCCTCCTGTAACGACCAGCAGCTGTTGCAGGAGCTCCGGAGCCTGAAAGCTGAGCTGAAGCTGGGGAAGTGGGTGCAGGGCCTACCCAGAATGCCCCAGAGGAAGGGGCCCACAAGCAGAGTCAAGAAATTCCACCGAAAGCAGAGCTACTGGTACTGGACTTAGTCTCCTACAACAATGTATTCGTTTGCTAGGGCTGCCACCATAAAGTACCTCAAACTGGGTGGTTTAAACCACAGAAATTGTTGTCTCACAGTCTAGAGGCTAGACGTCCAAGGTCAAGGTGTTGTCAGGGTTGGTTCCTTCTGAGGGCTGTGAGAGGAAGATCTATTCCAGGCCTCTCTCTTAGTTTCTCGTACTGGATGCCTTCGCTTATTAGATCTCTGCCTTTATCTTCACATGGCATTCTCCTGTGTGCTTGTCTGTCTCCAACTTTCTCTTCCTTATAAGGACTAGTCATATTGAATAAGGGGCCCACCCTACTTCAGTGTGACCTCTTAACTAATTACATCTGCCACAACTTTATTTCCAAATAACGTCACATTCTGTGGTGCTGGGGGTCAGGTCCTCAACATATGAATTTGAGGGGGCTTACTGTTGGGCTGCACCCTGCAAGTCCAAGCCTTTTACTTGCCCAGCCTCAAGACTGAAGAAAGAGCCCTGCGTCAGTGACAGACATCGATGGTTAACAGATGGGTATCTTACATACCTGAAGCTAAAGGGTCCCGGAGCAACACCCTACTGTGGACATCAGATGGCAGGCAGAACAAGGCAGCAGCAGTCTTTGCTGTTGAGGGTGGTGGGCGGCTGGGGGGTGGATAGGGAGACATCAGTTATAGGGAGAATTGACTATTGAGGTCAGATTGGCTCATCGGTTACCAGGGAAACCAGCAGAGAGGCACAACTCTCTTAGCTCCTCCGGCTAAGTACCTTCAAGAGGCAGAGGTCTTCCCTCTGTTAAACTATCCAAGGGGAGCCATTCTGATCTAAAGATTAGAACAGTCTAGCTGCGGGTGGGGGATAGGGCAAGTACGTCGGTATTTCCTCATGTGCGTAGGGTGTAGGTGAAGCAGGGACTGGTGGTGCAGGGCCGGTACAGAGAGCTATCCTCGGTGGCCTGACCATACAGGAACACACGGTTCCACCTATAATTCACAAACACAAAACTAGAGAAAACACATGCCATGACTGTTTCCAGTCCTAGTCCTGGACTGAGGCATCCTTGAGAGAGTGGAAGCACACACAGTGTGGCCTACCTCTCAGGTAGGGACACTCTCCAGAGCTAGGAAGGTAGAGTGGAGCCCAGGCTGAGCACTGGGGTCACCTTGAGCTGAGGAGGCAGGAATGGGCTGCTGAGGCAGCTGGAATTTATAAGATAGAGTATTAGAGAGGGAGGGCGTGGGGCAGGCTGGGAGGTGGGGGCAGAAGTCCACCTGGAGGTTCCCCGCAGGTGCTGGTCCAAGGGCGCAGGGCAAAACTCCATGAGGTATTGGAGGGTGGCCATTGCAGAGCTGAAAGCCCAAAGCTGAATTTGACCAATGGTGCTCCTGTAAACTGCATTTTAATGGATAACACTAGGGTTTTTGTACAAAATAGTAATGATATGGATGTTATACCTTAATCTGTGAGGAATGTTCTTACATTTATTTTTGGGTCTAAATTAAGGATTAGTGGAGTTTTTTTTTTTTAATGAATGAAGATAAATTGTCCCAGGATCCTGTATTAAGAGAAATCTAAGGGTATTTCAAGTGATCTATCAATGGAATTAGATGAGAATATTTGGGTCTTTATTTTCATCACCACTTAGGTTCCAGTGGATTTTGTGAATTTTTGCATCACCTGTTCCTAGAAGTTATTCTTCCCTGGCTCTGTGTCACCTGTCATAAGAGAGATACAAGAGAGAGCCCAGTGCTGGGGACATATGGGTGCCAGCTTGGCTACTGTGTTGAGAACAGATGGAGTACCTCTGACATTCTGTGAAGACCCCAGAAAGTTCATACCTGAAGAGTAAGGGCTATCCCCTAGGATTAAAGACAAAAAGTAAAATATGTACTAACAAGAAAATAAATAAAACCAAGCCTGCTCAAAAGGATTGACTTAACAGATTAATACACAACACGGGAATTCCCTGGCAGTTCAGTGGTTAGGACTCCGTGTTTCCACTGCCGGGGGCCCGGCGTTCAATCCCTGGTTGGGGAACTAAGATCCCACAAGCCACGTGGCATGGGCAAAAAAAAAAAAAAGGAAAAAAAAGATGTTTAAAGAAATACACAATACCAATTGAAGGAAGACAACCAACCCAGATTCTCGACCATGTATTATACGCGACGTCCAGTGTATTATAAAAAAATGACTGGACATGCAAATAAGTAGGAAAATGTGACCCATAATCAAGAGAAAAGAGTCAACAAGCCTTGACTCCTACACTACACGACACAAAAATCAATTCAAGATGCAAATGTGAAAGTTAAAATTATAAAACACCTAGAAGAAAAGGTAGGGGAATATCTTCATGACCTTGGAGGTAGACAAGGATTTCTAAGAGAGGACACAAGAGGCACTAACCATAAAAGGGAAAAAGTGTTAAACTGGACTTCATCAAAGTTAAAACCTCCCACACATCAAAAGACACCATTTAGGAAAAGAAACTGCAAGCTACGGATTGGAAGTATATATTTTCATTTCCTATAACAAACATATACACTTATGACCGGGATGTATGAAGAACTTCTATAAATCAATGAGAATAAGACAAATATCTTAAATGTTTTTTTTAAAACAAGGCAAAGATGTCTTTCACACAAGAATTTATACGATTTTTACATGAAAAGGTAAATCAAAAACACTAGGACCGGGCTTCCCTGGTGGCGCAGTGGTTGAGAGTCCGCCTGCTGATGCAGGGGACACGGGTTCGTGCCCCGGTCTGGAAAGATCCCACATGCCGCAGGGCGGCTGGGCCCGTGAGCCATGGCCGCTGAGCCTGCGCGTCCGGAGCCTGTGCTCCGCAATGGGAGAGGCCCCAACAGTGAGAGGCCCGCGTACCGCAAAAAAAAAAAAAACAAAACACTAGGACCATTACACATGTATTAGAAATGGCTAACATTTAAAAATAGACTGGAAAAAACAAATGGTTGGTGAGGATGCAAAGCAAATGTAACCCTCATGCATTGTAGATAGTAGCGTAAAACTGTACAACCACTGAAAAACCGGCAGTGTCTTACACAAACATCTCCATTCCTAGGTATTTTCCTAAGACAAATGGAAACTTAAAATTCTATCAATAAGGAGAATAGATAAACAAATCATGGAACATTTATACGATGGCATAATAGAAAACTAAAGAGTGAACTACTGTTCTACTCAACAGCATGGATGAAATTCAAAAGCATTGTATTGAGTGAAAGAATTCAGACATAAAGATTACATTCTGTATGATACTATCTATGGGAAGTTTAAGAATGGTCAACATTATATGGTGATAGTAATCAGAATGGTAATTGCTTCTGGGGAAGGAGACTGAGGCACGAGAGAATGGAAAGAGGCACAAGAAATTTCTAGAGTGATGAACATGTATTGAAGTGTTGGTGTTACAAATGTCACCTGTCAAAAGTCATCAAGTGGTACATTTTAGATGTGAATTTCACGGTATATAATTGACTTTAATAAAAATGTTTCATAATTGAAAAATAAGAAAGAGAAAAGAGAGGCCACTATGGCAAAACATTGTACCCATCTTCCACTTTGACCAGCTCCACTGGCAGCCAGCTTAGCTTGCCAGATGTGATTGGGTTCCAGGTGGAACACTGCAGCGTTCTCAGAAGTTTGTTGTAGGCTTTGGGAGCCATGACTACCCAGTGGAACTCTGGGGTGGACTTCAGTGCCACAGAGAGGGTGTGAACCACTATGGAGCTTGGTTTTTGGCTATTCCTAGGGAAGTCACGAGAAGTGGTAGCAGTGCTGCTGCCAGATGACACGAGACCAGGCCTTGTCCACAACAGCCTCCGATGGGAGTCAGTGGTGTGTGTATCTGTCATTGTCTTTTTGGTGGGTCTCTTATATTTGTTCAGACTTATACATTAGGTTAGAAGCTCATTTTATGTGCAAGGCTGGCTGCACAAACACTGGCTGCACTGATTCAGGTGAAGCGTCAATTTTTTGACATGTTTAGTTCTGTTCAAGAGGAATATTTACATCCTGAGTCATATTTAGAAGATACCAGCCTAGGAAAAGAGTCATCAGAAACACAGGGCCTGTTGGACACATGTGGAAAGTTGAAGAGAACCAACTCAATCCCAAAGGAGGAAATGACTTCTCTAGTAAAAGAAATAAAGAAAGATAAGTCCAGACCCTCAAGACAGAAGATGATGGATGAAATTATAAGAATGATCCAGTCACCAGAAAATGACTTAAGAGACATCACATTACAAGAAGATTTTTCAAACACTGCAGTGGCTGGAAGCCTGCATCCTTACTGTCCCTCACTAAGGGTCTGAAAGCAGAGCTCTTCACTTCCCTCCACTCAGACACCGCGTGCCACCAGGTTTGGTTCTCTACCTCCCCCCTCCAAAATGAGGTCCGTCATTGTCTGTGCTTCTGGGAAGCACTTAAGAACCTTCCTTCACAGGCTGGAGTTTATTTTGTCCACCTTCACATTCTGAAATCAGATGTGAGTTCCTTTAAGGCTGATTCAAACTTCAAATGAACCAACTTTGGAATGCCAGAAATACACCAAGAAACTTGGGACACTTCAGAAATGTCTCTTTTCAAAAGGAATCTTGTTCATTATTTTAAGAATGGATGATACTTATGAGACTCAAACTTGTGCTCAGAATAAAGCTTGATGGAACTCAGTTCTCAGAATAGTGTTCTGTAACGATTATTTTCATATAAATTTTTAAGTGAATTAGTTCTATTATATATATATTTTTTTTTTTTTTTTGCAGTACGTGGGCCTCTCACTGTTGTGGCCTCTCCCATTGCGGAGCACAGGCTCCAGACGCGCAGGCTCAGCGGCCATGGCTCACGGGCCTAGCTGCTCCGTGGCATGTGGGATCTTCCTGGACCGGGGCACGAACCCACGTCCCCTGCATCGGCAGGCGGACTCTCAACCACTGCGCCACCAGGGAAGCCCAGTTCTATTATATTTTTATATCCTGTACATATTATATTTATTTAATATATACAGTTTATAGCAAAAGGAGATATTTTAAGTGCAAAGGCAATTTGGTTTGCCCAGACCTATATTTACTATAGTTATAAATCAATGAAAAGTAAAGTTCTTTTCTTCTTAATAAATAGTGCTTAGTTAAAAAGTTTGTTTTTTTAAATGAATATACCACATATCATAATTGTGGGGTGTAGCTAAAGTGCTATAGAGGGAAATTTATAGCATTTAATGTTTCTATTCAATAAGAATAGATGTTTATTTATATAAGAATAAAGCCTAAAAAGGAAAAATGAAGAAAAGCCATTTATAGTGCTTTACAGAAGTTTTTAGCAATCCCAGTTCCTAGGCTACACCCCAGACAATTTAAATCAGAATCTCAAAGGGTGAGACTAGGCACCAGTATTTTATAAAGCTGTCCAGGGGATTCTCATGTGTGGTGAAAATTAAGGATCACTGATTTTAATGGTATGCAGAGCAGTATATATAATTTCATTGTAAACCCATATAAAACCTATCTTACAGCTACTTTATCTTAATTATATAATGGAATACTCTTAACTACAAAAGAATAGTCCCATATAAACAGAAGAAAAAAAATTGTCAACAAAAGAATACTTTCATATAAATTGATAATGAGATGGTGTGATATAGTGAAAGATTACATTTTTAATCAGGAGATTTATTAATGGATTTATAATTAATAAATTAGTCAAGATTAAAATTTTTTTCTAATTTGATATGGTGTGGTTTCTTATTTTGTCTTCAGTTTCCTTATTTCTAAAATGATTGAACTAAAATGTTTCCAGTGATTCCCAAGATCCTTTATGGCTATAAAATTCTTTGGTTTTAGAATAAGTAGAAAATTTTGGAGATAAAGGGATTAAGATAGAATTTTGACCTATTAAGAACTACACTTTTTAATTAACCTTAAATGCAAGGAATGATGACATCTCCTACAGACACATCTTTATATATTTTTCATCTCCCTTTCTAATTCCCTGTCACCCTCTTTTCTGGCTGGAATTTCATTTCTTCCTGATGTTATTATACTCATTGACCCAAACCTTTGTTCTGAATAAGTTACCTACTGAGTATGAGCAATTTCCTTTTTATAATATTTATCAATGCTAGTATGGTGTCTGCCAAACTGAAAATTTCCCAACTTCAGTTCTTCAGATCATGAACATAAATTATTTTCTTATTTCATCAATTAAACGAAGTACAAATTTATATACCGATATATAGAGAGTAAGCTATTGCTATAATATATAATCAGTAAGCTATTTCTATAATAATGCTGTTAAACTACTCCATAATGCAGAGGCAAAGCCCAATACAATTATTTCCTGCCCTCAGTTATATGGTGGGTTAGGGTTTACCTGGGGTTCAGCTGATAGAGGCTGGGATTGGTTGGGCTTGGTTTTAGTCTATGGCTTGGGCCCAAGTCTGCTCCGTATTCTCTCATCCCCTATGGTCTAGCAGTTATCTGAGACAAAAGGCAGAAATGCAAGAGAGTTGAATGAAAACACACAATGCCTCTTAAGCTCTTAGCTCAGAGCTTACACCTCATTACTTCTGCCTACATTTCATTGGCAAAAGCCCATGGCCAAGCTCCATATCAATGGGGACTGGGAGTGTAATTTACCACACTGAAGGAGGAGTAAATATTTATTGTACAATAGTCCATACTATCATATCTATCAATCTACACATAAAATGAAGGATAACCCTATTCTACATGATTTCTCTTTGCAATTTTTGTTTTCTTAGGATGGCTCATCTGCAGAAAATCCTCTTCACATATCTGCAGACCTGCTTCAACAAATATTAACATCCTCCTAGCTTTAAGATGAGCAAAGCATTAGCAATGTGATTGGCCAGAAGTTGAGGGCAAAGCCAATAAAAGTTTTACAGTTAAAAATTTTCGACCTAACTTTTAAAAAACTATGATTTTTGTCTCTAAAAATCATAATCCTGGTGGAAAGAGCTGATGATTTCTAGCAAGGCACTTAACCTCAAAGCAAATGTGGCAATTCAAAAACAATAATTTAGGTTTTCTTTCAGATGGCCTCTGAATCAGAACTTCTCCCCAGAAGGCAAAAAAAAGTTTCTCTCATTAGAATGATTTTTATTCACAGAGAAATAAAGAAGAGAGGACATATAGGGATTGGTTGGATACTGGTTTCCCACAGCCTCAGTAATTATTATACTTGTGAAGTAAAACAAACAGATGTGATTGGGTTCCAGGTGGAACACTGCAGGGTTCTCAGCAGTTTGTTGTAGGCTGGTAGACAAATTATCTCTGTTGATTGAAAGCAAAATAAGATTGACACTTAACTACTTAACTGTCAGACACAGAAATGGTTTAAAAATCAAAACAAAAACATCCTGACTTCATGGTGTTAAAATCCCTTGACCCTGTCTTAAATTTCTTCCCTGTAAATTCAGACCTGAGCTGGAGTTCTGGTTTATCATAACGGGGTCTTTCTCAGCAGAATGAAATCTACCACATGATGGGGTTCAGAATTCGTCTTGCTGCCATAAACCCACTTCTTGTATGTCGGGATGATCTCCACGTTCTCGAGGTTTCCAGATCCTGGAACTCTCTCTTCTTTCTCCACTTCTCTGGAGCAACCAGTTTAGCCCACCCTGTCCAGATGGATTTCTTTGTTGTTGACTTCCTGCCAGTAACCCAGCTCTCTTTTTGATAGCCTGTTGTGCTTCATCTCTTGTCATTCTTCATTTGGAGCTTGCGGCTTGATCTCCATGCAACCCTGGGTGAAAGAACTGGTTTTCTGTCCAGCTCTCAGCTGCTAGGCTGTACCAGCCAACGTGAACACCTATCCACTACGCCACTTACCTTACCAAATACCTGACATGTGTCACCCCGTGGCCTACCGGTGTTAGCTTCTGTACCAAGGTTACAGAAGCTAACTGTACTCCCCTACAGTTAGCTTAGTAACCCCAAGGTTACTCCCCTACGGCTACCATACTGATTCCAGCTTTCTTCTTCCTCCCCCATCAATCTACACACACAATGAGGGCTGCAGGCTCCTATAGGCAAAGTATCTGAGAAGTTGGGTCCTCAGTTAAATTTGTGTAGAAATGACAACTAGACAAATGAAGTAAGCCAGGCGCTGTGCAGCCTCCAATGAAGAAACTAGACATCAACTGTATTTCTAAGTTATCTTAGTGTTTGTTTTGAGGAAATGAGAGTTATCTTAGGATCTGCATATGAAAGGTGGTTATTTACAAAACAACTCTCAATAGTAGAACCTTGCATATTTATATTTGAATCAATAACTTTTTAAGATAAGGTTAAATTACATGACTAGTTTTATACTGATCTTTGAAATGTTCACTTCCCATAAATGTGCCAGTGCTTATATTGATTGTTATTATTGTCTTTTCATTAATTGAAATAATTTAAGATACCTTGGATATAAGCATGGACTGGGCAATGTTAATAAAGCCAGAGCCAACCATGTCAATTGGTGCTCTGCAAAGTTCAAATTTCTCTTTCTAGATGAATATAACAAAAGTCTGAAGTTCTTGTGCCAGGTGAACATATAACAAAGGGATATCTTTGAAAATGTAAAAACAAACAAACAAAAGCCCCAAACAAAAAAAAAGGCAAAAAATATATATATGTGAGAGGGTTTACAAATTTCCATGGCTGTAGGTGGCTGTAGCTCACCACATCTGTCAGGAGCTAAGAACTGGCCAGATTGAAGCCATGCGTAAAGCACCACTCCTAACTCAATTGATGGGGCCTTTGCAAATAGAGTTTTCTAATTATCTCAGGAGTCTACTAGAATTTGGGCCTCGCTTTTTGGTGCCTTCCATGAACCTGTAATTTTGGGGCCTAGCACAACCATGTGGCTAAAATCTGTCTGATAACTGCTCACTCCAATACATCATTATCCCTATATCCCTATATCAAGAATAGCAACAAACTTTCAGAACCGCAGCCACGGAGAGGTTCCTGCCTCCAGGGCAAGGGCTTGGAAAGGCAGGTGAGAAAGGACTGTGCTATAATCTCAGTTTTGTCTGCTTTATGCCTTTAAATAGACTTCTGTTTTTAAAAGGATTAGCTCACATAAATGCTTGTTTAATTGGCCTCATAGAGGTTGGGAAGGACTTTGGGAGCCTCTGAGAGCTCTGAGAGTGCTAAGTCTTTACCAAGAAATCCAATCTAGCCTGGAGCAACTCTGGAGCAAGTTTCCCCAGGATCCCAAGGTAATTTAGTCATGACCTAGACTTATTTATTATTCTATACCCTTCTTCCCAACATGAATAAGGTTTATGGATCTCTTCTCTCTCAGGGGGCAGAATATACTAAAAAGTTATTACCTCTGCTTTTAATCTTGTAACATGGAAAACCCATAGATGCCTCAAGTCCCATAAAGCTATAAGAACATTAAATTTTTATAAGAATTATTATGACTTTTCCAGACCCTGTGTTACAGCCTCATAAGTATTATCTCCAGTCTCAAAAAAAAAAAATAATAATCCTAACAAAAACATACCACCACCAACAAAACCCCTGAGAGGCAGGTATTATTCCTATTTTACTAGATGAAAGAAAAGTGAATTGAGAAAGTCTAAGTGAGCTGCCTAATGTCACAAAGCTAAGAACAGAATTTGAACATAAGTTCTCCTATACCCAAAGAATGTGCTCTCCCCTGGATTGTAGAAATGCAGGTTAGGAGTGACTATTAACCATCTCAGTGGAGTTTCCTTGGTAACATTAATAAGGTAACATTAAAACTCATCTGATTACTCATTTCAGAGTAACAATTACAGATCGATGATCACTCCAAGAGTGTTTAATAAATTGGATTTTCTATGTAATTGAAAAGTTGGCATTGTCTATGTTTCATGACATTATATATCCTGGAAGGGAGCTTCATCAGTCATTTGTCTAAATCGGAAGAAAGACTAGCTCTTTTGTCTAAGAAGCAATTACAATGGCCCTGCTTATGAACTCCCCTAAGCAATTCTCATAGAACAAATACAATTATTCCCCCTTTGGGATGTATACAATTTTGGAAACTACAATACATTTTAGGCTCTGATATATTATTGCTATAGGCCAAGAAGATACACTTTTGGGCTTTTTAGAGAGACTATATTAATAAAAGAAAATGTTATATCTAGTCTGACTTTCCTAGGGAGCACAGTAATTTCTGAAATATTAAATAAAAAGTACACATGCAGGAGGAATTAAGTGCACTACACATCTTCAGTAACAAATGCTTGGGATTCCAAATTTAGTTGACCAAGTGCCAATTATCAAGTGTCTCTAGATAAATTGGCAATTTTCTTAATATTGTTAAAAAACGAACAACCAAAAAAATATATACGTGAATGCACATGATGTAACCGTTAAGAAAAACAGCAATGCGTGATTGTTACATTTTTAGACTTAATGTTTGAACTGATCCCAATAAAGGTGATACAACTTATCCCAGTTCACATGACTGTTAAATAAAAGAGCTGAAGAAGGGACAGTTATTTTGTAAGTAGTTCCTGGTGCAGCAAATGTCAGAATCCCAATTGTCTGATCTGGGAGATATTAACTAATATTCAATGATTAAAAAATAGAGGCAAAAGCAGTATCTGAATGAGAATTTTGTCAATATTCCAAAGAAAAGGAATTTTAAAAGGTCATTTGTTAGTGGTTAATGTTATGTTAATGAATGACACTAGGAAAGAAGCCAGCAAGTCAATTGTTAACATATCCTTTCCCACGAGATACTATGGCTAACTTGATCAAGACCAGTCTCTTCAGTTATTGCAAAATATAATTAAATAAAGTAGGGCTCCCTTCCCTGCTGTGAGTCTTTTATTGGAATCAAAGACAGATTCCCAGAGCTCCCTCAATCTTAACTCTGGCTATCTTCACGCAATCCCATCATATCACTCTTGTAGAACTAGCATTTCATGAAATTTCACCCCAGAGCTAGGACAGCAAAGTCTCTTTGGTTGCACTGTGGTACCATCCATAAGAAGAGTACCATATTCTGGGTACAGAGTATTTAACTGTATTGGGAAAACTGGATAGCAGAGAAACCTGGAGTTTAAATAATCTTACTGGAACAAGGCAGACATTCTTAGCAAGGGATTTTAAAGGCAGTCAAGTGCTGCAGACAAAACAGTATGCTATTAAAGATATTTTTCAAAAAAAGCTAAAACTGGACTCTCAAGCAAATGTAAAATGAGGACATGTAAAAAAAAATTATTTATATCATTAATTAAATGAGAGAACCAGAAAAGATGTTGGTTCAAAGGAGAATCCAAAGAACAGACACATTTATGATCAGGAATATTGAAATGAACTTGAACATGGATCCCAAACTTCCCACACATGGGAGCGTTGTCTCTCTACTGGACAGAAGCCATTTGCATGTTCACTGACAAGAATCATTTGCATTGTCATCAATTCTGGACAAGTTCATTTTAACTTCTACAGATTCGTAAAATATCCACGTCAAAGACAAAGGTAGATATCCTTATGGTTCAGGTAATTGCTCAAGGCTCCAGCATTCCACTGCAAGGACATCCAGTCATCAGAGAGGGAAGGTACGCAGTGGTGTGTCAGTAAATTCTCAGAAATAAGCTCTCCAAAAAGCCCTCAAAAATCCAAACCTTGGGATTCCCTGGTGGCGCAGTGGTTGAGAGTCCGCCTGCCGATGCAGGGGACACAGGTTCGTGCCCCGGTCCGGGAAGATCCCACATGCCGCGGAGCGGCTGGGCCCGTGAGCCATGGCTACTGAGCCTGTGTGTCCGGAGCCTGTGCTCCGCAACAGGAGAGGCCACAACAGTGAGAGGCCTGCATACCGCAAAAAAAAAAAAAAAAAAAAAAAATCCAAACCTCAATTTGCAGCAGCTGTCAATACCCATAGTGTAAATGCTCTCCCCATGCTGGTTCCAAGCTATCAGTGTGTCATCACTGAAGATGAGTGGGGGAAAGGGGTGCAGCAGTGCTGTTATACAGCATTTTCTCTGTGCAGATACAATAGACATAAATAAGCTCAAGAACATGATGACAGCAAAATGTAGTAAAATAATTGGAAAGTGATAGGGTTTGAGTATTTATTACCTCTGCTTATTTAGTTTGCTTACTGGTGTGCAGTTCTATGAGTTTCAACACTTGTGTAAATTTGTGGAACTACGATCAGTCAATAGAATAGTTTTTTAAAAAACCCTCCTTCCTGCTGCCTCCTTACCATCATATCTCCTGCAAACTCCTAGCCCGTGGCAACCACTGATCTGTTGTCTATTACTATACTTTTTCATTTTCCAAAATATCAACTAAATAGGACCCTGCAGGACGAAATCATCACAGACTGGCTCCTTTTTCTCAGCATAGCACCTTTCAGAATCAGCCAAGTTCTTGCATGTATCCACAGTTCCTTTTTATTGCTGAGTAGTATTTCATCGTTTGCATGTACCAGTTGGTCTGTCCATGCACCTGTTGAAGGATATTTGGGTTATGTTCCATTTTTAGCTTAGATGATGAATAGAACTGCTATAAATGTTCATATATAGGTTTGTGTGCGAACATGAGTTTTCATTCCTCTTAGGTAAACACGCAGGAGTTGGATCGCTGGGATGGGGTTAACATATATATATATATTTTACTATTAAGCAGTTTTTAACTATTAAAAAGATAGCTTCTATGAACATCCATGTACAAGTCTTCATATGGACACATTCCTTTCTTTCTCTTGGGAAACAGCTACGAGTGGAATAGCTGAGTTATATGTTTTGCGTATGTTTAACTTTGTAAGAAATCGCCAAACCGTTTCCCAAAGTCATTGTGCCATTTCTCATTCCAAACAACAGCCACTCCTCGTCACCACCAAGGCCTGGCATGGTCAATATTTTAAATTGTAGACATTCTAATAGGTGTGTAGTGGTACCTCATTATGGCTTTGTGTTTTCCTAATGATTACTGATAATAAACATCCTTTAGTGCCTTATTTGCCGTATGTATATCTTTTTGGTGACGTGTCTGTGTGTCTGTTCAAATCTTTTGGCAATGTTTCATTGGTTTGTTTTCTTATTCTGAAATAAGATAATGATTTGCAAGTATTTTCTTCCAGTGGGTTGCGCTTTTTGTTCTTTTAAGAGTGTCTTTCAAAGAGCAGGCATTCTTAATTATGATTGTCTAATTTATTGTTTATTTTATGGACTGTGCTTTTGGTATTGTACCTATGAAATCTTTGTCTGAATCAAGGCAAGCCAGTAAACGACTTCTGAGTGTTAAAATTGCTAGGAGACAATTCTCCATAGGCCTCTCACGTTTCAGCACCTCTTGGGAGCAGGGGCACTACAGTGCCCTACTGTTCTGGACTATCTTTTCAAGGATGTCTGTATAGAAAATCATCTCGGAAGATAGAGATAGTGCCTCCCCCTGGAGCAAATGAGAGGTTTGTTAACTGACAATGTTTTTCTCTGGCACATAGGTTGTGTATGTTTACTTATAGACAATTATAATAGATTAGTGTTCCCTAAGTTCAGGGTTCCACAGGTGTGATGCAAACCTAATTCACGCCTATGGCCCTCTCTGAAACACTCCTGTAGGACTTGAGAAACAAAGGAAATTGATGCTACCATGAAGTTTATGATACTTGCTCGGCAATGAGTATTTTTTTTTTTACATCTTTATTGGAGTATAATTGCTTTACAATGGTGCGTTAGTTTCTGCTTTATAACAAAGTGAATCAGTTATACATATACATATGTTCCCATATCTCTTCCCTCTTGCGTCTCCCTCCCTCCCACCCTCCCTATCCCACCCCTCCAGGCGGTCACAAAGCACCAAGCTGATCTCCCTGTGCTATGCGGCTGCTTCCCACTAGCTATCTACCTTACATTTGGTAGTGTATATATGTCCATGCCTCTCTCTCGCTTTGTCACAGCTTACCCTTCCCGCTCCCCATATCCTCAAGTCCATTCTCTAGTAGGTCTGTGTCTTTATTCCTGTCTTACCCCTAGGTTCTTCATGACATTTTTTTTCTTCAATTCCATATATGTGTGTTAGCATAAGGTATTTGTCTTTCAATGAGTATTTTTAAAAATTAATTAATTAATTTATTTTTGGCTGCACCGGGTCTTCGTTGCTGCGTGTGGGCTTTCTCTAGTTGCGGCCAGCGGGGGCTACTCTTCGTTGTGGTGTGCGGGCTTCTCACTGTGGTGGCTTCTCTTGTTGCGAAGCACGGGCTCTAGGCACATGGGCTTCAGTAGCTGTGGCTCGCAGGCTCTAGAGCACAAGCTCAGTAGTTGTGCCGCATGGGCTTAGTTGCTCCACGGCATGTGGGATCTTCCTGGACCAGGGCTCGAACCTGTGCCCCTGCATTGGCAGGCGGATTCTTAACCCCTGCGCCACCAAGGAAGCCCGGTACATGACTCTTTTTGAATTATGATTTTCTCAGGGTATATACCCAGTAGTGGGATTGCTGGGTCGTATGGTAGTTCTATTTTTAGTTTTTTAAGGAACCTCCATACTGCTCTCCATAGTGATTGTAACAATTTACATTCCCACCAACAGTGCAGGAGGGCTCTCTTTTCACCACACCCTTTCCAGCATTTACTGTTTCTCGATTTTTTTGATAATGGCCATTCTGACCCACGTGAGGCGATACCTCATTGTAGTTTTGATTTGATTTCTCTAATAATTAGTGATGTTGAGCATCTTTTCATGTGCCTCTTGGCCACCTGTATGTCTTCCTTGGTGAAATGACTATTTAGGTCTTCCGCCCATTTTTTAACTGGATTGTTTGTTCTTTTGATATTGAGCTCCATGAGCTGTTTGTGTATTTTGGAGATTAATCCTTTGTCTGTTGTTTCATTTGCAAATATTTTCTCCCATTCTGAGGGCTTTCTTCTTGTCTTGTTTATGGTTTCCTTTGCTGTGCAAAAGCTTTTAAGTTTAATTAAGTCCCTTTTGTTTATTTTTGTTTTTATTTCTGTTACTCTAGGAGGTGGGTCAAAGAAGATCTTGCTGTATTTATGTCAAGGAGTGTTTTTCCTATGTTTTCCTCTAAGAGTTTTATAGTGTCTGGTCTTACATTTAAGTCTTTAACCCATTTGCGGTTTATTTTTCTGTATGGTGTTAGGTAGTGTTCTAATTGCATTCTTTTATATGTAGCTGTCCAGTTTTCCAAGCATCACTTATTTAAGAGGCTGTCTTTTCTCCACTGTATGTTCTTGCCTCCTTTGTCATACATTAGGTGCCTATACGTGCCTGGGTTTATCTCTGGGCATTCTTTCCTGTACCATTGATCTATAATTCTGTTTTTGTGCCAGTACCATCGTGTCTTGATTACTGGAGCTTTGTGGTATAGTTTGTAGTCGGGGAGCCTGATTCCTCCAACTCCATTTCTCTTTCTCAAGATTGTTTTGGCTATTCGGGGTCTTTTGTGTTTCCATATGAATTATGCACTTTTTTGTTCTAATTCTGTGAAGAATGCCATTGGTAGTTTGATAGGGATTGCACTGAATGTGTAAATTACTTTGGATAGTATAGTCATTTTCACAATATTGATTCTTCCAATCCAAGAGCATGTTATATTTCTCCACCTGTTTATGTCATTTTTGCTTCCTTTCATCAGTGTTTTATAGTTTTCTGAGTACAAGTCTTTGCCTCCTTAGGCAGGTTTATTCCTAGGTATTTTATTCTTTTTGTTGCAGTGGTAAATGGGAGTGTTTCCTTAATTTCTCCTTCTGATTTTTTGTTGTTGGTGTATAGGAATGCCAGAGATTTCTGTGCATTAATTTTGTATCCTGCGACCTTACCAAATTCATTGATTAGTTCTAGTAGTTTTCTGGTGGCATCTTTAGGATTTTCTCTGGATAGTATCATGTCATTGGCAAACAGTGACAGTTCTACTTCTTCTTTTGCAATTTGTATTCCTTTTATTCCTTTTTCTTCTCTGATTGCCGTGGCTAGGACTTCCAAAATTATGTTGAATAATGGTGGTGAGAGTGGACATCCTTGTCTTGTTCCTGATCTTAGAGGAAATGATTTCAGTTTTTCACCATAGAGAATGATGTTTGCTGTGGGTTTGTCGCATATGGCCTTTATTATGTGGAGGTAGGTTCCCTCTATGCCCACTTTCTGGAGAGTTTTTATCATAAATGGGTGTTGAATTTTGTCAAAAGCTTTTTCTGCATCTACTGAGATGATCATATGGTTTTTATTCCTTAATTTGTTAATATGGTGTATCACACTGATTGATTTGCGTATATTGAAGAATCCTTGCATCCCTGGGATGAATCCCACTTGATCATGGTGTATGATCCTTTTAATGTGTTGTTGGATTCTGTTTGCTAGTATTTGTTCAGGATTTTTGCATCTATATTCATCAGTGATATTGATCCATAATTTTCTTTTTTTGTGATATCTTTTTCTGGTTTTGGCATCAGGGTCATGGTGGCTTCATAGAATGAATTTGACAGTGTTTTCTCCTCTGCAATTTTCTGGAAGAGTTTGAGAACGATCGATGCTATCTCTTCTCTAATTGTTTGATAGAATTCTCTGGTGAAGTCATGTGGTCCTGGACTTTTGTTTGTTGGAAGATTTGTAATTACGGTTTCAGTTTCTTTACTTGTGCTAGTTCTTTTTATATTTTCTAATTCTGTCTGGTTCAGTCTTGGAAAATTGTACCTTTCCAAGAATTTGTCCACTTCTTCATGGTTGTCCATTTTATTGGCATATAGTTGTTTGTAGTAGTCTCTTATAATCCTTTGATTTCTGCAGTGTCAGTTATGATTTCTCCTTTTTCATTTCTAATTTTATTTATTTGAGTCCTCTTCTTTCTTGATGAGTCTGGCTAAGGATTTATCAATTTTTTTTATCTTCTCAAAGAACCAGCTTTTAGTTTTATTGCTCTTTGCTATTGTCTTCTTCATTTCTATTTCATTTATTTCTGCTCTGATCTTTATGATTTCTGTCCTTCTACTGACTTTGGGTTTTATTTGTTCTCCTTTCTCTAGCTGTTTTAAGTGTAGGGTTAGATTGTTTATTTGAGATTTTTCTTGTTTCTTGAGGTGAGATTGTATTGCTATAAACGTCCCTCTTGGAACTGCTTTTGCTGTGTCCACAGGTTTTTAGTCGTCATGTTTTCATTGTCATTTGTTTCTATGTATTTTTTTATTTCTTCTTGATTTCTTCAGTGATCTCTTGGTTATTTAGTAGCACACTGCTTAGCCTCCACGTATTTGTGTGTTTTACAGTTTTTCTTCTGTAATTGATTTCCAATTTCATATCATTGTGGTCAGAAAAGATGCTTGTTATGATTTCAGTTTTCTTAAATTTTCCAAGGCTTGATTTGTGACCCAAGATGTGATCTATCCTGAAGAATGTTCCATGTGCACATGAAAAGAAAGTGTATTCTGCCACTTTTGGTTGGAATGTTCTATAAATATCAATTAGGTCTATTTGGTCTATTGTGCCATTTAAAGCCTGTGTTTCCTTATTTACTTTCTGTTTGGATGATCTGTCCATTGGTGTAAGTGGGGCGTTAAAGTCCCCAACTATTATTGTGTTACTGTCAATTTCTCCTTTCATGGTTGTTAGCATTTGCCTTATGTATTGAGGTGCTCCTATACTGGGTACATAAACATTTATAATTGTCATACCTTCTTCTTGGAATGATCATTTGATCATTATGTAGTGTCCCTCCTTATCTCTTGTAACAGTCTTTATTTTTAAGTCTATTTTATTTGATACGAGTATTGCTACTCCAGCTTTCTTTTGATTTCCATTTGCATGTAATATCTTTTTCCATCCCTTCACTTTCAGTCTGTGTGTGTCCCTAATGTGAAGTGGGTCTCTTGTAGACAGCATATATATGGATCTTGTTTTTGTATCCATTCAGCCAGTCTCTGTCTTTTGGTTGGGGCATTTAATGCATTTACATTCAAGGTAATTATCGATATGTATGTTACTATTACCATTTTCTTAATTGTTTTGCATTTGTTTTTGTGGGTCTTTTTCTTCTCTTGTGTTTCCTGCCTAGAGAAGTTTCCTTAGCATTTGTTGTAAAGCTGCTTTGGTGGTGCTGAATTCTCTTAGGTTTTGCTTGTCTGAAAAGCTTTTGAGTTCTCCATCAAATCTGAATGAGATCCTTGCTGGGTAGAGTAATCTTGGTTGTAGGCTTTTCCCTTTCATCACTTCAAGTATATCCTGCCACTCACTTCTGGCTTGCAGAGTTTCCACTGAAAAATCAGGTAATAACCTCACAGGGATTCCTTTGTATGTTATTTTTTGTTTTTCCCTTGCTGCTTTTAATATTTTTTCTTTGAATTTAATTTTTGTTAGTTTGATTAATATGTGTTTTGGTGTGTTTTTCCTAGAGTTTATCCTGTATGGGACTCTCTGTGCTTCTTGGACTTGGGTGACTATTTCCTTTCCCATTTTAGGGAATTTTTCGACTATCATCTCTTCAAATATTTTCTCAGACCCTTTCTTTTTCTCTTCTTCTTCTGGGACCCCTATAATTCGAATGTTGGTGTGTTTATTGTTGTCCCAGAGCTCTCTGAGATTGTCTTCAATTCTTTTCACTCTTTTTTTTTTTATTATCCTCCTTGGCAGTTATTTCTACCATTCTGTCTTCCAGCTCACTTATTCGTTCTTCTGCCTCAGTTATTCTATTATTGATTCCTTCTAGTGTATTTTTCATTTCATTTATTGTGTTGTTCATCTCTGTTTATTTGTTCTTTAGTTCTTCTAGATCTTTGTTAAACATTTCTTGCATTTTCTCAATCTGTGCCTTCATTCTATTTCCAAGATTCTGGATCATCTTTACTATCATTACTCTGAATTCTTTTTCAGGTACATTGCCTGTTTCCTCTTCATTTATTTGGTCTTGTAGATTTTTACCTTGCTCCTTCATCTGTGACATATTTTTTTGCTGTCTCATTATTATTATTATTATTATTATGAGTGGGATTGTGTTCCTGTCTTACTTGTTGTTTGGCCTGAGGCTTCCAACACTGGAGTTTGTAGGCAATTAGGTAGAGCTGGGTCTTGGAGCTGAGATGAGGAACTTTGTGAGACCTCACTCCCATGAATATTCCCTGGGTTCTGAGGTTCTCAGTCCAGTGGTTAGGACTCGGAACTCCCACCCCAGGAGCTTTGGCCCAATCCTCTGCTCATGAACCAAGATCCCACAAGCTGCATGGGGCAGCAAAAAAAAAAAAAAAAAAAAAAACAAGAAAAAACAAGGAGAACAATAACAACGTAATAAATAAAATTAGACTAGGAAATTAACAGATATGTTAGAAAGAATATAAAAATAAAAATATAGAGGAATCAACAACCAGCAGCTACATCAGTAACACAATAGTAAAAAGAGAAGGTGGGAAAAGGAAATAAAAAGGGGGAGGGGAAGGCCTTGGTTGTGGAGGGCGGGGCCTAACAAGGGCGAGGTTTGGGTGGTGCTCAGGGCCTATGCTTAGGACCCACAGGGCTGGAAAAGGCCCTGGAGGCTGTGGGGAGTGGGGCTTAGGCTCAAGGAACAGAAGAGGCCCAGGCGTGCCCCACCACCCCGGTCTCAGAGGGCAGGGGACCTCACCTGGGAGCCCAGCAGGTTTCCTGGGCTGGAGTGGGCGGGGCAAATGCCCTCCTCTCCTCTCCTGCTCCTCTGGTCTGGGAGGCCCCCTCCCACCTGCCTCTCCGGATCTCCCTGGCCTCCCTCCTATGCCCCCAGGACTAGTGCAGCCTGGAGGGGGCTTTGTAGGGCAGGGGATCGGCCTGGGAGCTCAGCAGGCTCCCCATGCCCGAGTGGGTGGGGCAATCGCCCTCTGCTTCTCTCCTGCTTCTCCGGGATGCCTCCTCCCGCCTGCCTCTCCTGATCTCCCCAGCCTCCCTCCTATGTCCCCAAGGACCTACGTGGCCTGGAGGGGGTGTTTGGAGGGCAGGGGATCGGCCTGGGAGCTCAGCAGGCTCCCATGCCCGAGTGGGTGGGGCAATCGCCCTCCGCTCCTCTCCTGCTTCTCCTGGCTTGCTCTTCCCGCCTGCCTCTCCTGACCTCCCCAGCCCCCCTCCTATTCCCCCAGGACCCAAGTGGCCTGGATGGGGCTTAGGAGAGGGTGTACCCGCTTGGGAGCTCAGCAGGCTCCCCGGTCCGGATGGGCCAGGTGATCGCCCTCCGCTCCTCTCCCACTCTTCCTGGATAGTCCCTCCCGCCTGCCTCTCCTGATCTCCCCAACCTCAGGGGCACAGATCCTGTCTGGCCTCCACTTCTCCTCCCCCATCAGTCCCCCTATGTCCTACCGGTTCGCTTTGGGGTTCCTCCTGTCTACTTGGGCATCAGAGTATTGCACCAGCGGCCAGCAGGCGCCCAAGTTGTGGGGAGACGCTAACTCCCCATCTTCCCACACCATCATCTTGACTCCGCCTCTCTTTTAGCTTTTTCTTGTCTAAAACTCCTTATCTCTCCTTCAAATATGAATGATAGCCTTGATGCGGAGAATATTCCTGGTTGAGGGTTTATCCTTTCATCACTTTGAATATACCATGTCACTCTCTTCTGGCCTGCAGTTTCTGCTGAAAAGTCGGCTGATGGTCTTATGGGAGTTCCCTCGTACATAACTACTTGATTTTCCCTTGCTGCTTTTAAGACTCTCTATCTTTAATTTTTGCCATTTTAATTATACTGTGTCTTGGTGTGGACCTCCTTTGGGTTGATCTTGTTTGGGACTGTGCTTCCTGGACCTGGATGTCTGTTTCCTTCCCCAGGTTAGGGAAGTTTTCAGCTATAATGTCTTTAAATATGTTCTCCATCCTTTTCTGTCTTTACCTTCTGGGAACCCTATGACAAGAATGCTATTACACTTGATGTTGTCACAGAGGTCTCTTAAACTATCCTCATTTTTAAAAATTCTTTTCCTTGGGTGATTACCACTCTATCCTCCAGAGTGCTGATCTATTCCTCTGAATCATCTAATCTACTGTTGATTCTTTCTAATGTATTTTTTGTTTCAGTTATCGTACTCTCAGGTCAGTTTGGTTCTTCTTTATATTTTCTAACTCTGTTCAACTTCTCACTGTGTTCATCCAGTTTTCTCCCAAGTCCATTGCCTCTTACTTCACTTCCTGATTCATGCACATTCTACCAATGCTCTCTACTTTATGCTTATTGATGAGTAAGGAAGAACGAAGTGGAAAAAGAAGTTCAAGTTGCCTGATCTTTCCTCTTTTTCTCTATGTCATCATTTTTAGCATAAGCGGTCGGCTAATACAGGGAAGTAATGTGAATAAAAAAGGCATGATAGGGTTCCTTGATTGTTTGTGTTTCTTAGAAGGTTATTCCCTTCTTTCTGTGTTCAAAGCAAGTTCTGTCTCAAACAGAAAGCAAGGCCTTTCAGGGCTGCCAGAACCCCTACTTACTTAGATACAGACATAACATGATTACCTTGCGCTTAGGTACTCTTTGTATCTTGCTGAACTCCCATGCATCGGCGGTCCACCAGAATTCTGTGTTCATGGGCATGGCAAATGCTACATGCAGATGAAGTGGCAAAGAATGGGATGGACACCCATATTGTACATATCTCCTCTGCTGACATGCATGCTCATTGTTCCCTGGACTTCACATACAAAACACAAATTCAAAGATAAAAATGATTAAGAATTAAAAAAACCCAACAACAGAGCATTAAGCTAAGTGCAGAGCCTTTTTGAATGTGATGCCCTGTGTGACTATAGAGATTACATAACCCAGAAGCCAACCCTGATTCATTAGAATACATTTTAATAAATATTGCTCCAACTCAGTATATGGTTTACTCCTTTGTAAAATAGTAACATTACCCACTTCTTAGTTTAATGAGCTAGATGAGTTAATATGTGAATTAGTCAGCAATTGTCAAAACAATGTTGCATAACAAGCTACTCCAAAACCCAGCGACTTACAGCAGCATTTTTCTCTTACTTAAAGGCCTGTGGGTAGGCTGAATAGATGGGTTTCAGGCTACAGATCAGCCAGGTTTGGGTTTGGGTTTGCTCCACAATTCTCACCTTCTTTTTGAACCAGCAGCCCTGGGGCATGTTCTCCTTATGGGGAACAGTAGGAGCACAAGAGGGGCAGACTACACAGCCCACTGAGAGCTACTACTCACTCTACACCTGCAGCCATTTCATTGGTCAAAGTGAGTCACATGGCCTAAGTAAGTGGACTGGTGCAATATTGAGATTTATAAGAAATACATATTTCATCATTCAAATATATATTTTCATATATATTTGGTCTTCATCCTAAGTTCCTGGCTCACAGCTCTTAAAATGCTTGAAATTTCCTGAGAGACCTGAGGTCTCTTGTCCTTAGTTCCTGAAAATGCTTTAGGGAAGGTGAGTTTTGGGTCTCACCCAATGGTGGGGGCTGGTTGCCAGGAGAAACAACCATGTGATTAGAGGGTTGGAACTTTCTGTCCTACCCACTGATTTCCAGGAAGAAGATAGGGGCTAGAGGGTGAATCAATCGTCAGTGGCCAATGAGTCCATCATTACTATGTAATGAGGCCCCCATAAAAACCCAATAGGACAGATTTTTGCCCTTTTTTAGAGAGTTTCTGTCTGCCACAGTGCAGGGCTCCATGCTCCACTAGGACAAAATTACTTTTGTTCATGACCTTGCTCTGTGTACCTCTTCATCTGGCTGTTAATTTGTATCCTTTAATGTGCTTTTATAATAAATTGGTAATCTAGTGAGTAAATGGGGTTTCCTGAGTTCTGGGAGCCGTTCTAGAAAATTAATCAAACCCAAGAACGGTTTGTGAGAACCTCTGATTTGTAGCCCATCAGTCAGAAGTGCAGTTAACAACCTGGACTTGTCTGAAGTAGAAGGCAGTCTTGTGAACTGAGCCCTTTTCCTGTAGAATATGATTCTATCTCTGGGTGGATAGTGTCAGAATTGAGTTGAGTTCTCAAACACCCTGCTGGTGTCTGAGAATTGCTTGTTGGTGTGGCTGAAGCCAACACACACACACACAAATTGGGTTCAGGAACCCTTTGCAGCAGGAGTGTCCACTCTACCATGAGGGAAAGGACCATGAATATTTGCTAAATTGTAATCCAATCTATCTTGGTGCTATTTTTTGGACTCAATTTCCTAATTTATCTTTCTGATTCCATATCCTTTGTGGAGCTATGAGATGAATTTGAAGTTGTTGCCAAGTTTTCTGAATCTGGACACTACTAGGAGATTTTGTGTCTGTAGGTCTATAGTACAAAATACTGGGAGAACCTCTTTGGAGACCTGGCAGACTCACCATATGCCCTTATCTCTAGGGATCTTAGGAAGCCAGTGAAGAAGACACTGTGGTATTCTTGAGTGCTGGACCTGAAAGGGGTCACTACCAGGAACCTTGATATTGGCTCCTGGGGATGCTGAGAGCACAAGAGCCACTGTCAGCCTCAGCATGCTGAGAAGGAGACTTTGCCAGCTCCTGACACCCCACAAGAACCACAAATACTGATGCAGTGCATTCACTGTGCAGCATGCCAAGATAGGTAAGTGTGGGTCTAAGAAGACTTTGCTATGTAGATGCCTCTAGGCACACCATGTCAAGAGTCATCAAGAGATGTTAGCCTTTTTAAAATAAATATTCTAAAAAGAGGACAGATTTTTGTTTGATTTTTATTTATTCTAATAAATGCTACAAACGTGGGGAAGGTAATGACTGTCTATGAAGAGATGTAAACTTTATATTCAGAAACCCTTGGAGAGGGTTTTCTCTTACCATAGTAACTCTTTTTGGCTCTCAGATTCCTAAGAGAAGAGAAATCTATAAAAAGAGAGTTACATAGTTAACATGCTTCATCGTATGTAGTTTGACCCAGACTATAGGCACCACTGATTTATAAACAACTGAACTGCTGCACAAATGTCTCTCTTGATTTAGCACCTTCTCAAAGAACAGTAAGAGTCCTTCAGAAATAAGGCCAGTATCTGCTCCAGCTACAAAACATACACCCCTTCTACCCAACCCTGTAAAACCACAGATTCTGGCTTGCATCCTGATGAGGTAAGAACACTATCATGCTACCACCCCGTAGCTTAACCGTGGCGGCTGCCAGGGATGTTAATCTGGTGCGCTAGTCTCCAAAGACGTAATTACAAGTGTATTGTTTAGTATGTTGTTAGAAATGGTGGCTCCAGCTCCAGACCAGAGCGCAAAAGTCTATTTAATTCATCCTGTGGCTATGGATTTTTGAGCTACCCTGGTGCCTGAGAAAAGAAGTTCTTAAATAGAACTGTGAAGCCACTGAGAGTGTATGAAAAATTAGAGTACACATGCATATGAGAATTTTTCCAGGAAGTGTGTCTATAGCTTTTAGGCTATTCTCAAGAGGGTTCATAACACAAAGCCCAAGAACTACTAATTTAGAACATTGTTTATAAGAGAAATGGATTTTCAGATCCAGAAAAACAAACTTACAAACAAACTTTTGGAAGCCAGCCTGCTGGGAAGCTGAGGGCTACAAATATATCTTGTAATGATGAATCATAGTAAAATACGATTTTATGAATTTTTTAGTAAATGCTTGCTTTGATTTTGCTTTTAGTCCAAACTGATCTTAAAGTGTTCTTATACTTCTTATCCACTCTGTCATTCCCTGAAATTACCCAAGGTACATAGGAACTCCAATATCAGATATTTCTATGAAATGGCTTATCTAGGCTTTTGTATCTCTTCTTTTGCATTTAAAATATATCTAAGTCCCTAAAGAGCCTTTGCTCTGGAGAATCAATGGGTCAGAGGTGAGAGAGAGAATGCAAGGCTGTGGTTGAACGTGAAAAATAGAAGTTTGGGGTTAAGGACACCTTGTCAAAGAGTGACACTGTTGATCTTCAGGGACTCGTAAATAATTCTGAAAAAACTCAACCCTGACCCAAGCCTTTTTTTTTTTTTTTTTTTTTTTTTTGTGGTACGCGGGCCTCTCACTGTTGTGACCCCTCCCGTTGCAGAGCACAGGCTCCAGACGCGCAGGCTCAGCGGCCATGGCTCACGGGCCCAGCCGCTCCGCGGCATGTGGGATCATCCCGGACCGGGACACAAACCTGTGTCCCCTGCATCGGCAGGCGGACTCTCAACCACTGTGCCACCAGGGAAGCCCGACCCAAGCCTTTTTAAGGTTCAAAACCTCAGGGCTAATTTTGTGTGTCCTTGCTGAATTTTCACATGGTCCGCAGTGCCTGCTTCCAGCTGGAACTGGACGTGGAAATACTAACACTGAAATAACGTTAGGAAGGGAGCCCTGTGAGGTTTCTGACCTCACAGGACCCAAGAAAAACTGAAAATCCCAGGAGACTGTCTCATTTATTATTTTCATCTCTTCTTCTACCTCATCCTAAGAAAGTCTCTGGGCTGACAAGGATCTGTATATAAGAGACATTTTGTGAGATGTATCAGCCTTAGATCTCTTCGGAAATCCCAGCTTTAAAGAAACTTACAATAAAGTGAGTTTATCTGCATGTGAATTGCTCAAGAAATCATCCTTCACAGTGTTGGCATTACTGGAGGCTGCCATATTTTTTAGTTAAATATTTTTTCTTGATTTCTGACGAATTAAGTGAAAGAACGAGAAATCTCCTAGTTCTAGTCAGGTTATGTTTCTAGTTTCTCTCAAAAAGCAATTTATGTATTTATTTTTGCATAGAGTACACTAAGATTACTAAGAAGCATAACATACATAAGTCAACATTTAAATATTGATTTATATGACCCAGATTAGACATCTATGTTCTACTTATCCATGTATTATGCACTATAGCCAATAATCTCATAAAAGTATACCTGTGCTGGCAAGATGGGTGACTCTGCCTGCATGTGTAAGAGCAACATGTTTTAACAGGGGCAACGGGAGCAAAGAAGACACATCTGAGCATCGGAGCCCTGAGCTCTTTGTTTCTGCATTTACCTGGCAGGAGTGGTGGGTCTCTTCAACAACTTGTCCGCAGACCCAAGTCATGTGCGAAATGACGAGTGCCCCTTTCTCAGCTCTGAAGTCTACTGAGAGTTGGAATCAGTTTTGTTTTCAGCTAAAGGGGGCAGGTTTACATTGTGCATTTTGCTTATGTTTCATGCTAGATTGTTTATATAAAATACAAAACCAACTGACTACACTTTCACATTTTGTAGCAAAATTGTACTCTGAAAATATAACACTTCTAAGGGAAGAAATAGGAATAGAAGGATGTTCCCAGGATTCTCAACAAAAAGAGAAGTCTTAAATCTTAGCTAAGTTGGGGAATATCTTTTCATACCTTCATTTTCCAAACAGATAATAAATTAATTTTTAAAAACCCTTTCTGAGTAATCTCAGGTAAACAAATGGAATATTCTTTCTTGAATGTTTCCAGAGTTGAACTATTATGTCATATTATGAGTTCCTCATGGGCAAACACTGTGTCTTGTTTATCTTCGTATTATTACATTTTTTGTTTTCTGTTTTTAATTCGTCAGAGCCTGGCATGGTGACTGGCACACAGGAGAGACTCTGTAATTACAATGTGTCTTTCATTTGCTCAATTTGGTCAAAAGGAGTACAGAATTGTCAAGTAAATGTTCAAATTTCAAGCATGAAATCAAGCAAAATCATTAAGTGGAAAAATGTATCTCCAGAATCCATCTACCTTCCCTTTCACTGCGTACATCACAGGTTCCACTGTAATTTTGCTGTTCTCTGGTTGAGATTATGAATTTCCACAGTGACATGCTCACCCAGACTGTTTCTCATGATTACATGGGTTCTTCATAAAATAAGAGTAGGTCATGGTGATACAGTGGGGGAGATCCCCACATAACATATGCTTTGAGCTCCTGGGAATGATATTCATAGTAAGAGGAGAGATATTTTAGGGTGTGGTGCCCCTGTAAGACCGCTGGGATTACAAATCACATCAAACTAGGTCTAGGAAATAGACCTAGTTTCAGGCTTGGTTTTAAGGACTGGAGAGGAAGCAACATAATATCCCCCTGAGACAACACAGTCTTTCCCCTCATTTTGCAGATGGGAAAATTGAAAAATAGAGCATAAATGACCGCTCAATTTGACATTATGAGTTAGAGCTGGAGTTGGGAATAAAAACAAGTGACTGGACTATACTTTTATCATGTTAAGCATTTGTTTACCCAAAAATGTATATATTAACTTGGTCTACAACTTTGACTCTTTCTTTAGAAAGTGGTATTTATAGTTCCCCAGCTGTAATTAATACATGTAACAAACATAAATCCTCCTCATGGTATCCTGACATATCCAGTTTTCTAGCTCAGTTTGTATTTTTCTCATAAAGTTCAATAAAATTTTAAAGACTATTTTGAAATAATTTAAATATAGTGACAATTTTTTTCTTTTTAAGGGAAAGCATATTTACTGTGTGCTAAATTTAGATGAAGTGTTTTTCCTCCACATGTCTCTCATTTAGCTAGATGTTGAAGATTGGGTAATAAACTTTTTTATTTGACTGTGGCACTATTTCTATATTGGAAGTCTTGATTTTTAAAAGCTATTTCAAGGGTATATTTTTGCAACAAGCTGCAATTTTTGTTAAATTCTCTTCACACGATTTTAATGTTCTAGTTCTTCCTTAAAAGCATAGAGTGGAACAAAACAAACTATTTAAGTTTGGTTTTTGTTTTTTGTTTTTGTGGTACACGGGCCTCTCACTGCTGTGGCCTCTCCCATCGCGGAGCACAGGCTCCGGATGCACAGGCTCAGCGGCCATGGCTCACGGGCCCAGCCGCTCCGCGGCATGTGGGATCTTCCCGGACCGGGGCACGAACCCGTGTCCCATGCATCAGCAGGCGGACTCTCAACTACTGCGCCATCAGGGAAGCCCTCTAATGATATTTTGAGTGTGTGAATAAAATACAGAATTGATTTCCCCTAGTCCGTCCCACATAGCTGTGGCAATTGTTCTAGGGAAGTGTGTTAAATATTTGGGCAAGAAAAATATGGTATTGAGATCTGCATTAATAACAGAAATATCCAGGTCACCTTTAGAACCTTTTATTCATGACTCTGTCTGCATGCCCTGATCACGCTCAATCAGTAGTTTTGGCCATTTTATAATTGGAAATTCAGAACAGAAAACAGTTTTCTCCAGATGTCTTGTCATATGGCAATTCCAGGTGAGGTCCCGCACAGTTTATTTAACACATAATATCCTAGTAATTATGGCACATTTAGAATAGATAATTTCTAAGACAAATCTGCAAGTACTTAGAAGGTAAATCCATACCTGAAGACTGATCCGTCACTGAGGTTGGCTATTTTATGCCTCAGAGCAGTGGCTGACACTTCTGTTTCACACAACTTTCACAGATGCCAAATTACACTTTTGGAGTGCATGGAACCTTTGGGAAATTAAGGTATTTTTCTGCCTTTAACCTTAGCCTTTAGTTAGAAAACCATTTGTATGCTTTGTTCCATTGGATTTTTTATTAATGAACCCCATATGTGTCAGACTATATATGACTTCAAAGGTAGGCAGTGAAAGAACAATTTCTGCTAGTGCATGTGCTCTTAGTTAACTGAAAATATGATGATTTTTATATGCTGTGAATTATAGCACCGTTTTGCATTGACTTAATGCAAGTTTGTCATTCTCAGTATTCATTTATGGTTTCTATGCTAGGATACTGGGGGAACACAAAAAGTGAGGAGGAATATTTATCTGGAAAAATCTATCATAATAAATCTTCCATGTAACATATGTAATAATTGTTATCTTATTCTTTATAATACTTAAAAACATTAAGTAGGAGGTAACATCCATTGTCAGCAAACAGGCTTAAGGTACTAACTTTATGAACTCTAAATTTGAAAAACTATGAAGCCTATTTTGGACATTAAAACATGTATTTAAAAATTTTTGAATTCACCTCAACAAATTTAAAAGGATAGAAATTATATCAAGCATTTCTTCCAACCATAATGGTATGAAATTTGAAATCAATTACAGGAAGAAAAATAGAAGAAGAGCACAAACACATGGAGACTAAACAACATGCTACTAAAAAACCAGTGGGTCAATGAAGAAATCAAAGAGGAAATTAGAAGATACCTCAAAAAAAAAAAAAAAGAAAATGACAACAAAGCTTTCCAAAATCTATAGGATGCAGCAAAAGCCATTCAAAGAGGAAAGTTAATAACAATATAGGCCTACTTCAAAAACAAAGAAAAATCTCAAAAAACCCCAACCTAACCTACTATCTAAAGGAATTAGAAAAAGAAGGACAAACAAAGCCCAAAGTCACCAGAATGAAGGAAATAATAAAGATCAGAGAAGAAAGAAATGCAGACACCCCCACCAAAAAAAACACACAATAGAAAATGTCAATGAAACCAAGAGGTGATTTAAAAAAAATAAATAAACAAAATTGATATACATTTAGCTTGGCTCATCAAAAAGAAAAGAAAGAGGACCCAAATAAACAAAATAAGAAATGAAAGAGAGAATAACAACTGATACCACAGAGATACAAAAATCATAAGAGAATACTACAAACAGTTATATGTCAACAAATTAGACAACCTAGAAGGAATAGACAAATTTCTAAAAACCTACAACTTTCCAAGGCTGAATCAGGAAGAAATAGACAATCTGAACAGGCTGGTCACTAGTAGTGAAATTGAATTTGTAACCAAAAAAACTCCCAGCAAACAAAAGTCCAAGACCGGATGGCTTCATGGGGGAATTCTATCACATGTATAAAAAAGAGCTAATACCTATCCTTCTCAAACTATTCCAGAAAGTTGAAGATGATGGAACACTCCCAATTCATTTTACAAGTCCATCATTACCTGATACCAAAACCAGACAAAGACACTACAAAAAAAAAAAAAAATACAGAACAATAACTGATGAATATAGATAAAAAAATCTTCAACAAAATATTAGAAAACTGATTTCAACAGTAAATAAAAAGGTCCATGCACCATGATCAAGTGGGATTTATTCCAGGAATGCAAGGAAGGTTCAATATTTTCAAATGTGAATCAACGTGATACACCACATTTACGAAAGGAAGGATAAAAATCACATGATCATCCTAATAGATGCAGAGAACGTCTTTGACAAAATTCAACATCCACTCATGATAAAAACGCTCATTAAAATTGGAATAGAGGGAACATATCTCAACATAATAAAAATCATTTATGACAAACCCACGCTTAACATCATACTCAATAGTGAAAAGCTGAAAGCCTTTCCTCTAAAATTAGGAACAAGGCAAGGATGCCCACTCTCAACACTTCTACGTAACATAGTATTGGAAGTCTTAGCCACAGCAATTAGACAAGAAAAAGAAATAAAAGGCATCCCAACTGGAAGGGAAGAAGTAAAACTGTCACTGTTTGCAGATGACATGATATTTTATACAGAAAACCCTAAAGTCTCCACCCCAAAACTATTAGAACTAATAAATAAATTCAGTAAAGTTGCAAGACACAAGATCACTATACAGAAATCAGTAGCTTTCTCTACACTAATTATGAACTATCAGAAAGAGAAAGCAAGAAAACAATCCCATTTAAAATCACATCAAAAGAAAATTACTTAGGAATAAACTTAACCAAGGAGGTGAAAGACCTATACTCTGAAAATTATAAACCATTGGTGAAGGAAACTGAAGATGATACAAAGAAATGGAAAAAATATCCCATGCTCTTGGCTTGGGAGAATTAATATTGTTAAAATGGGAATACTATCCAAAGCAATCTACAGATTTAATGCAATCCCTATCAAAATACCCATGACATTTTTCACAGAACTAGAACAAATGATCCTGAAATTCATAAGAACTACAAAAGACCCCAAGTTGCCAAAGGAATTTGAAGAAAAAACACAAAGCTGGAGATACTATGCTCCATGACTTCAGACTATATTACAAAGCTACAGTAATCAAAACAGCATGACCCTGATACAAAAACAGACACATAGATGAATGGAACAGAACAGAGAGCCCAGAAATAAACCTACACACATATGGTTAATTAATCTATGACTAAGGAGACAAGAATATATAATGGAGAAAAGACAGTCTCTTCAACAAGTGGTTCTGGGAAAACTGGGCAACTACATGTAAAAGAATGAAATTAGAACATTTCTTCATGTCATATACAAAAATAAACTCAAAATGGATTAAAGACCTGAATGTAAGACCTGAAAGCATAAAACTGCTACAACAGAACATTGGCAGAACACTCTGACATAAATCACAGCATTGTTTTTGCTTGTTTGTTTGTTTGATTTGTCTCCTAAGGTAAAAGAAACAAAAGCAAAAATAAATAAATGGGACCGAATCAAACAAAAGCTTTTGCACAGCAAAAGAAACCATCAATAAACCAAAAGACAACCTACTGAATGTGAGAAAATATTTGAAAATAATATGACCAATAAGTGGTTAATATCCAAAATATACAAACAGCTCATACAACTCAATTTAAAAAAAAACCTGATTAAAAAATAGGCAGAAACCTGAATTTTTTCAAAAATATATACTGATTGCCAACAGATACATGAAAATATGCTCAACATGGCTAATCATCAGAGAAATGCAAAGCCAAACCACAATGAGATACCACCTCACCTTGTCAGAATGACAGTCATCAAAACATCCACAAATAACAAATTTTGGAGAGGGTGTGGAGAAAAAGGAATATATTGGTGCCACCACTGTGGGAAACAGTATGGAGGTTCCTCAAAAAATTTAAAATAGAACTACCTTATGATCCAGCAATCCCACTCCTGGCTATATATCCAGAAGAAACAAAAACACTAATTCAAAAAGTATATGCATGCCAATGTTCATAGAGCGTGGTTTACAATAGCCAAGATATGGAAACAACCCAAGTGCCCATCAACAGATGAATGAATGAATAAAGAAGATGTGGTATGTATATTTAATACATGTATATAGAATGGAATTATATGTATATAAGGGAATATTAGCCATGAATAAGAATGAAATTTTGCCATTTTCATTTATGTAGATGGACCTAGAGAATATTATGCTAAGTGAAATAAGTCAGAGAGAGAAAGACAAATACTGTATTATATCACTTATATGTGGCATCTAAAAAAATAAAAACTAGTGAATATAATAAAAAAGAAAAGCAGAAACTAACACACCATTGTAAAGCAATTATACTCCAATAAAGATGTTTAAAAAAATTTAAAACAATAAATAAATAAAAAAGAAAAAGATTCACAGATATAGAGAACAAGCTAGTGGTTATCAGTGGGGAGAGGTTGGGGGAGGGGCACAATAGGGGTATGGGATTAAGAGATCAAACTACTATGTATAAAATAAATAGGCAACAAGGATATAGTGTACTACATATTTAAATATAGCTATTATTTTGTAATAACTTAAAATATTTTTATTCTTTAAAATAACTTTTTTTATTGAAGTATAGTTGATTTACAATATCGTGTAAGTTCCAGATGTACAGCACAGCGATTCAGTTATATGTTTATAAGAATATATATATATAAGAATATATAAATATTCTTTTTCACATTCTTTTCCCTTATAGGTTATTACATAATACTGAGTATAGTTCCCTGTGCTATATAGTAGGTCCTTGTTGGTTATCTATTTTATGCATAGTAATGTGTATATGTTAATCCCAGCCTCCTAACTTATCCCTCTCCCACCCCTCTTTCCCCTTTGGTAACCATAAGTTTGTTTTCTGTGTTTGTGAGTCTCTTTCTGTTTTGGAAATAAGTTCATTTGTGTCTTTTTTTTTTCCTTTTAGACTACACATATAAGCAGTATCATATGATACTTGTCTATCTCTGCCTGGCTTACTTCACTTAGTATGATAATCTCTAGGTCCATTCATGTTGTTGCAAATGACATTATTTCATTCTTTTTATGGCTGAGTAATATTCCATTGTATATATGTATCACATCTTCTATATCCATTCATCTGTTCGTGGACATTTAGATTGCTTCCGTGTCTTGGTCCCTTTCAATTATACTGATAGAGGACAGGAAGAACTCAGCATCCTGAGGGAAATGTAGAGCTGAGTTTTATTTATTTATTTGGAGGGACTAAACAAAACCTGGCCTTCTTTTAGGTATGCAGAACTCTGAGTAGGGAGTAGGCGAAATGAATCTATTTGTGTTCAGGAGGCTAGGGGTTTTATATGAGAGAAGTGTTCAGGAACCCAAAACTTGTTTCCTAAGATTCAAAGTTTGCAGAGACTTACTGGAATAAAGCAGGCTTGTCCTAATGGAAGTAAACAATACCACCCATAAGGTCACTGTACATACACACCCCAAAAAAAATCCAACCTGAATCTAATCAAGCCTCTATCAATTTCCCAACTACACAAGAGGAATAAAGAACATGTTAAGTGACACCACTGGGATGCAATTAGCAAAATCCACAAAAGGACGAATCACACAAATTCTTAAATATATATATATATATATATATTGCAAAGGATAAAGAAGAAATATAGAGGAGAAATCTTTAGAGTAAAATAGACTTAAGGGACCTGTTGCAATGTATGAACTTTGGATTCTGATTTGAACAAGAAAGTTATAAAAAATAAAGAATTTTTGTGAGACAACCATGGAAATTTGAACAATGACTGGATATTTGATCATATGAAGAACTTGTTTATATTTTAAGTGTGATAATGGTACTGAGTTTAGATTTCCTTTGTAATAGTCCAGATCTTTTAGTGCTACAAACATTATTACAAATGGAATATTATGATGTCTAGGATTTCCTTCAAGACATTGGGGATGGGGAGGGTAAGTAGGAAGAGTACTGATGAAAAAAATTGTCCATAACTTGAAAAAAATTGTTGAAACTGGGTGATAGGTATACTATACTTTGGTATTTGTTTGAAACATTCCATGATAAGCAGTAAAGATATAATAATAATAATTATTAATATTATGGCACTGGCATACAGCATGGGCACCCCAAAGCCTGGGTTAGGACCTGAATTATCATAAGTGTGCCTCAGTGGTGAGTGGACGGCATGGTCTGATCATGTGTGGCGGACTCTTCCTCAACAGTGTTACCATGTGGCATAAATGAACAGACCAGGCTCCAGCTCCTACCCATTTGCTATTTTGGAAGCTGGACTAGTACAGTTTGGACGGGGTTAAGCTCCTGGTGTTCTTGGATAAATTGAGGGGTAGAAAAAAACTTCCAGCAAAATATCCTGAAATTTTGGCCAGCAAGAAACAGTGAAGGCCCCAAAGGAAACTGGCATCATAAAAGAGATGAGTATTTCGGACATAGGGACTTAGTAAAACAGTCACATAAGCTTCATATCACCAACAGATTTTAATCCTCTGTTGATTTTTCCCCTACGTACTAGAAAACACATTTTCTAAGACTTCTGGAATTCTAGGTCCCAATGCTGATCAAGAGATAAAATAATTTTAATGCAGTTACTGTTTGAACAAAAATTTAATTGCATCATTTGCTGACCAAAGAGCTTTCCATCACTCTTAAGATCACATTTAAACTTATTAACACAACCTAATAAGCTATTTTCCCCCTTCACCATACTCCAGCTTCATTTTCCTTCTTTCAGTTTCTTAACCCTCTTTAATGTCCCAGGTTTCTTCCACTTAGTATTCCTTCTTCCCAAAGTCCCTTCTCCATCATCTCCATCATCTTAATCAATTCCTACTCATTGTTAGGACCTAGATTAAATATCTCTCAGGAATGTCTTCACTGATAGCTCTGTGCAGGATGAATGTTAGAATAACACCCTGCCCTTCGCACTTATAGAACTTCTACCTATAATTGTGTAAGCATTTGCATTCTTTTTGCTCTTTGTTCAGCTCTGTAACAGGAATGAATGCTCTATGGGACTGGAACCATGTCTATTTTGTTCACTGTTTTATCCCCAGCACCTGGAGTGTGTTACACTGCTGCCTAATAAATATTTGCTGAATGAACGAAGGAAGGAAACCATGGTGTTTTCCTTATTAAAAATTCTGAAAGCCATTTCCTCATATTTGGCAGACCACACTTGGGCTACTTATCAAGATTTGTTTTATTTAAGTTCTTAGCTCTGTGTCATTGACAAAAACCACATTCCTAACAGTCTACTGTTTTGCTTCATCTAGTGACAATGTTTTCATCAAAATGTCTATTGTGTGAGTCCTATTTTCAGTTTTAAGTAAAATGAGAAGGGAAACAGAAGTTTTGCCTTTTTGAAGACAGGAATGACAAACAATAAGATTGTCAGATATTTAAACACAAATGTGTTGGCTCCAAATTTAATCTCAATGTCTTCAGCCTCCTAGACCAACAGTTACGCTAGCATTTCCTACCGTAGTCCAAAGTCATCAGATCCTTACTTCTAGGTTTGTAGGACAACTTGGTGGTTTTTTCTTTTTAAAAAATCTGTCTTTAAAATTACACAAAAACATATTTATTATTGAATAATCAGGAGATATGAAGAAACAAGATGAAAAAAATCCCTAACATGCTCATTATCCAGAGACATCCTAAGTTGATATTTTGTTCTATCACTTATATAATTTCTATCTTCTCAAAATAGCTTCTAGTGTATGTACTGTTTGTAATATGATTGTTTTCACTCCAAATGTTTACAAATATGAGTCATATGGTGTTTGTTAAGCAAGGAAAACCCACCTTTTATTTCTAGGAACAGAGGTTCTGTTATGTGTTCCTCAGATTAGCACCATGCTCGCTGTGGACACCTAGTGGACGACCGTTGGCTGAGTCATGCTCAGCTGCTGCTTTGTTTATGTCCGACAACATGAAATGTTTGAAAGAGTAACTCTGATGGTGGATATGTGATATACAGCACTCTGCTCTTTGTGGACATGTAAAGCTTACTGTTCTTACCCTTGGACTGACTGCTTCCTCAGCGAGTTCCCATGGGACAGATCTCAAACTCTACCATCTGAAATTCATTCTTTCTCAGTATAACTGTGTTCAAAGTTAAAAGGTTTTGTACTCTAAATTTTCTCTTGGAATGCTTCAACACTCAAACTTCCCAGTAAGTTCAATGTATTCTAATCTTAGTAATCCGAAACCTACTTAATATACTTCAGTTTGCCAGACCATGTAACTTCTGATTGTAGTTATTTCACTAGACTTGTGAGGAATATCCCATCACCTGCTACTTTGCTTGGAGTTAAGCATAAGCAAATATAAATGCATTTTTACATCAACAATACTAAGAGGTACCTCTGCTTTATCGCATTAGTATATATGAAGGCTCATCTTCTCCAAGCCAAGCCAAAACCAAACAAAACAAGAACAACAATTTTTCCCTCCCTCGTATGCTTGATTATTCCAAATTGTTGAGGAATTACCAGTAAATCATTTATGTATTTTCTCATTTCTTGGCTCGACATTCTAACATCCTTCCCGTGTGATAGGCTTATCTTCTCACTCTTCTCCAGATAAACCATGTGACTCAGAAGTAAACACATGGTCTTATAAAAACACAATGACTTACATTGTATAATCACTATGTAATTATAGGAATGTAGAAAATACTAGAATAAATGCGCAAAGTGAGTTCATTCGTTCTGGAGTTCTTTGTTTATTCATAATCCTTGGACACTGACCTCCAAATTTTTAAAAAGGTACCTTTATCCATATCTTCTTAATCTATGTCTTCTGAATATTTTCTGATGTGTTTCACTAGACCAAAATCCCTAACGCAAATGCTCAGTGGAAACTACAGACATTGTACAGGCACCAAGTAATGGAAATTTCATTGCAATCACATATTGGCCCACTGTGCATTTTAATTGCTTCCACAGTTCACAGAAACAATGCAGACGTAAACATGTACTCAAATCCTGAAAGCTTTAGAAGAATGCCCCTCTTTGTCATCTGAAGGTACTTTTGGTTGCCACAGAAAAGAGAAAGAAGGTTTGGCACTACCAGAACTGAAAGACCTTTTCATGATACTCTTTGCTTCTATTCTTCCGCCTGCAGTCCCAGAATGCTGCCAACAAGGGTGGTTGCCAATCATAGGGACAGAAAAAAAAATTGCTTGACTGATATAAAAGGGAGCACGGACAGCCTTGTGTGCTCTCCCTTCCCTCAAAGGCTTGGCCACACTGCAGATGAGAATTGCACAGAATTGAAAGGCACGTTGATAGAAGGACAGAATAACAACTGACATCTAACAAAGAAGTAGGCAAGTTTCATGGAAACTATTTTGAATAAATAAAAATTGTCAAGTGTACATGTTTCCATGGCAACCTCTCCTGCTGTGTTGAATCTCATGAGATAGAAATTATAAAAACAAATGTAGCTAGGTACATATGCAGAGCCATTCCGAAGACCTCCAGGTACCTACCTAGAGGCTACAGAGTACGTTTTCTGGGCTCTTCTGTTCCACATTTATTGCTCCTCCTATCCTAGGAAGCCTCTTATTTATTAATTAGTTTTGGCTGTTTGTGGCATTCATGACACCACATATATGAATAGTTTTAGTAAAAACCAACAGTAAGGTGGGAATGTGAACTGGTACAGCCACTATGGAGAACAGTATGGAGGTTCCTTAAAGAACTAAAAATAGAACTCCCATACGACCTAGCAATCCCACTACTGGGCATATACCCAGAGAAAACCATAATTCAAAAAGAGTCACATACCACAATGTTCACTGCAGCTCTATTTACAACAGCCAGGACATGGAAGCAACCTAAGTGTCCATCAACAGATGAATGGATAAAGAAGATGTAGCACATATATACAATGGAATATTACTCAGCCATAAAAAGAAACAAAATTGAATTATTTGTAGTGAGGTGGATGGACCTAGAGTCGGTCATACAGAGTGAAGTAAGTCAGAAAGAGAAAAACAAATACTGTATGCTAACACATATATACGGAATCTAAAAAACAAACAAACAAAAAACTGGTTCTGCAGAGCCTAGGGGCAGGACAGGAATAAAGACGCAGACGTAGAGAATGGACTTCAGGACACAGGGAGGGGGACGGGTGTAGGGCGCGGTCAGCTAACTGCCACGCAGCAGGAAGCTGAAGTAAGCTGAATCATCCTTCCTGTGGCCACTGCGCTTGCGCTAAGTATACTAATGAGGTTTTAAAGTAGCGACCTATCCGATGCTGGCTCACAAGTCGCACCATCGGCAAAAGCCAATCACAGAGCGACACATGTTCTTAATCCCTATATAAGCAGACTGCTATAGGATTGCGGGGTCTTCCTTCCATCTTTTCTTTAACCAAGCTGTGCTCCAATAAAGTGTGATACGAGAAGAATCTTGCGTGTGGCGACTCGTCATTCTGCTGGTCGGAGGCGGCTCGCCGCATTTGGTGCCGAAACCCGGGAACTTCGCGCCCTGCATGGAGGACCGATTCAGAACTCGACACACGGAGTGAACCGTCGGTGAGTAGTCCAGTCAGGATCAAGATCCGATCTGGGTGCCATCAAGACTGACGAGAATTGTTGAAGAAAACTTCAGAGAAGATGCTGAGCTGGATGTTCCTGATGATTCTTCCCTTGCTTAGGGCAGAGAATATGACGTTCTGGGGAATTAGCCGGACCTGGCCAGTTCCCATGCCGGTTCACTCTCAGAGCAGAGTTCTTCCAATATTTTATTCCACTAGTTGTGAAATGAATACGGCCTGTACCCAGCCATTGAATTATGACTGGGCACCGTATAATGCCAGTGATTTTATTTTGAATCGAAGTCTTTGTATTAGTTGGAATTCCACAAAGGATTGTATCCTTTTGGCCAGGATAACCTTGACCACTTGGAACAATCCACTTAGAAATAATTTGGTTCCATTGAATATGTTGAATGAAGCTTTGAGCAAGATAACTCAAGGCCACACTTCAGGTTCAGGTATAGGGAATTCCAGTGAAAATGAGATGAATATTACCACTTTAGTTTTGGAACATACAGGGATAGTTCCTTTGAGAAATAATGCTTCTGATAAAACAAGTGCCAACAGGACTGTTGTCGCCCCCTATTGTGAGCCAGTCACATCAACACCCCCAGTCTTTACCCCTTGTCAGGGGGGAACTTATGCTAAGTATGAACTTAGTTCAGGCTTTCAATTTTCCCCTGATTTAAAGTCCTATATGGGAAGAAAGGAAAAAGGAAATGATACTAATGAGACAAAAGGAAATGATAGTACAAAGTGGTATTTTGAAGGATGGCCATTTTATTCTTGGTTATTAGTTAATGAGGCAGGAGTAGGCATGGATATTTCTGCTTTGGCCACTTTACAGATGCCCTGAATAGGAGTGCAGAGATTGGAGAATTCCTAAAGGGAAACTGGTCTCAAGAAGCTGAACGGATGATATTTAAGCAAAAGATTCAGATTATGCAACTGAATGCTACCAAGCTGGAACCCGTTACCTTTGGAGATTTTACCTCTTGGCTCTCTTCTGCCTTTTCCTTCTTTAAAGAGTGGGTAGGGGTGAGGATCTTTGGGCTCTGCTGTATATTTGGGATTATAATATGTCTCTGGTTGGTCTGTCGCATGCGCGTCAGGGCACATCGACATAAGGTCCTACTCACTCAAGCACTTTTGGCTGTTAGTGAAGGTGATTCTCCCGCAGCCTGGATCTCCGTCCTAAACAATTCGAATGGATTGCCCTTGCACGGAGAGGCCCTGTTGCCATTGCACCTCTATAGGGAATCAAAACTTATTCTGAGTCAGCCTTTGCACCCTGCAGCCCTTGTTGGCATTGCACGCAGGAAGGTGTCTCAGACATGCCAACGGAAGGCTGCCCTCGAACAGTGAGCACATCATGAGGTGAACACTTGTACGGGCTACATTCTGCTTGGTGATTCTAGTAAATAAAAAAGGGGGAGATGTAGGGCGCGGTCAGCTAACTGCCACGCAGCAGGAAGCTGAAGTAAGCTGAATCATCCTTCCTGTGGCCACTGCGCTTGCGCTAAGTATACTAATGAGGTTTTAAAGTAGCGACCTATCCGATGCTGGCTCACAAGTCGCACCATCGGCAAAAGCCAATCACAGAGCGACACATGTTCTTAATCCCTATATAAGCAGACTGCTATAGGATTGCGGGGTCTTCCTTCCATCTTTTCTTTAACCAAGCTGTGCTCCAATAAAGTGTGATACGAGAAGAATCTTGCGTGTGGCGACTCGTCATTCTGCTGGTCGGAGGCGGCTCGCCGCAGACGGGTAAGCTGGGACGAAGTGAGAGAGTGGCATGGACATATTTACACTACCAAATGTAAAATAGATAGCTAGTGGGAAGCAGCCACATGGCACAGGGAGATCAGCTCGGTGCTTTGTGTCCACCTAGAGGGGTGGGATAGGGAGGGTGGGAGGGAAATGTAAGAGGGAGGAGATATGGGGATGTGTATATATGTATAGCTGATTCACTTTGTTATAAAGCAGAAACTAACACACCATTGTAAAGCAATTACACTCCAATAAAGATGTTTAAAGAAGAAAAAGAATGCTGGAGCAAGAGATTATCCATACAGAAAAAAGTAAACCTTTCCCCATATCAAACAAACAAACAAACAAAACCAACAGTGAAGTGATATTATTTGCTAGGCACTGGGCTAAACCGTTCATCTTCTTTATACACTCTCACAATAAGCATATGAGGATAGATGATTTTATTATCTCCACTTTACAGATAAGGAAAGTGAGGCAGAGAGATGTTAAATAACTTACCCAAGATTAGTCAGCTAAGAAAAAGCAGGGGCAGGGCAAAATCTTGATGTCAGTTCCAACTGGCTCAAAATTCCATGCTTTATACTGATAAGTTCAGCAATTGAGAAGTTGCTTGCTTCCTCTTAGATATTTTGACTACAATTTAGGAGTGCCGTCCATCAGAGATGTTGCCTCTGTTGAGGTGATACTGTCCAAGAAGCAGGTTTGTAACTATTCATATTCGATTATTAGAGTACCCTCTTTAACAATTTGAGCCCTATGTATTTTAGGTATTTTTTACTCATTTTACTTTTGTTTTATTTGTAAGTATTGATAGGAAATAATGTTAAAGGGGAGGACCTGGGGAGAGAAGCATTGATCCTTTTCACCCATCTGCTGCCTATGCCTGTCTTGTGCCATAGCTGTATCACAGCCAAGGGAGCTCTGGAAAATTTCAGAGAAGGTACAGTAAAGTGACCCAATAGCACTTTCGCATTTTAAAGTGCGAAACATGGTGGGGCTTTGGAACGAAAGCAGGACTCCGACATCCTTGGTTGGAGCACTCTCCAAGACATGTTAGAGAGAGAGAAAAACCAGGAGGGACTGAGTTGCTTCTAATCTGTCAGGTCCGGATGTATAGGTTTGATTTTCAGGTAATCAATACATATCTAATCTCACCTGCATTAACTGGCCAGAAAAGCCTAGACATTCCTGTTACTCTTGTAAGTTCTCCCTTTTGAAATAAGACAGAACAGAACTCTTCCCCAAGCAGATTAACTTAATGTGGAACGCTAGTTTTAAGGATATTTATATAACATGGGTTGTAAAGAAAACAAAGTCTAATTTATAATGCAATACCTTTGTCATCAAACTACAGCTACTATCAATCACTTTTTCTAACCCTGGGTCCAGGTATTTTTGGCAGTTATAAAACCATACATACCAGTGGGACCAGGATTGGGAATGGAGCCAGAATAATCGCGGGCAAAACAATTTAAGCAGTACACAGGCTAGAGAACATACCAGCTTATATAAGGAAGCTGAGAAGTTATCAAGAGTCCTGAAGACAAGCCTAGGTCAAAGTACAGTGTGCCAGTTCTACCAGAAAGATGCAAGAATGTCTGAGTTTGACCAGTTGGCCTGTGGTGAAGACTTAGCGATCTAAGCTGAGTAGAGAACACAGGCTATAGAAGGGTCATGGTATAAAAACTAGAGTCAGTATCCTGAGTCCCAAGCAGGGCACTGACACAGGTAGAAATTCAATTCAAGCATAAGGCTTGGGCTAGAAATGAACTTGAGAAAAAGGGAAGAGAGCTCAGCTAGGGAAAAAATACACTGGAGAGATAATTTTATTATCTCCAGCAAAGAGATATTACTATACATGAACCTACAATCAAGACTGTTGATGTTTAGAAAGGAAATATTTGCCTTCTGAATCCATCTGCAGCGGCCTTTCCCTTATGGGCAGGTTTACAGACACTCCTCAAGTTTTGGTTTGTGTTCACCCTGAAATAATTTTGAAAAAATGGCAATTGCTCATATTTTTAAATTGATAGCTGAGGTTTTTTCCCCTACGTTTAAATACTTGCAATGGAGGGAATTCCCTGGTGATCCAATGGTTAGGACTCCATGCGTCCACTGTTGGAGGCCTGGGTTCCATCCCTGGTTGAGGAACTAAGATCCCACAAGGTGCATGGTATGACCAAAAAAAAAAAAAAAAAAAGTCATGGATATAATTCCCTATGCATCGCAAAGATGGACATTTTAAAATAAAATTGTTACATCACAAATGCAGCCAATGGAATATATACAGCTAACAAAGTAGATGTTGACCATAACCCACTTTAAGGTGACATGAATAACTTCTATGAGTCAGAAGTTTTATATTGTTCCTTTTTCTCACTGAACATGTATTTCCATTTCACTTCCTCCAAAGAATTTCATTTAATTTGTTTTTATGTTTGAAAGTCTTTTTATTAATTACTCTATCATACTTCTCTATAAATATATATAAAATATAAATTGAGATTAAATGTTTTAAAATTTTATTACTTTACAAAATTTATTCTGAGTTGGATTGTAATTATTTTTAGCACAAAATTGATCATGAAATAAATAAATTACACATTTCAGTATTATTAACTATAATAAAAATTTATCAGAAAAATCCCTTAGCTAGATTTCATTTATGATAAATAATAAATGCTCTCTTAATAGTTCATGTATTTTTGGATATTGCTTAAGACAGGATTCAGCATCAAGTCTATTGCAATATTTCATTTTTGTAAGCATTGAGAAACTTTATTCAAGAAATGGATTTAAATGCGGAATTTTGTGTATCATTCTCACTCAAATTTTTAAAAGTACTTTTGAATTATATGGCAAAAATCATGTATTAATCTACTAAAAAAATCATTTTAAAAATATCTATCAGCTTACCACTTGGCTAGGTCTTTCTTAAATTTTGTTGAGAAAAAAATACTGTACACTCACAAAAATATTTGTTACCTAATTTTTAGTCATTCCTTTTCTCAACACTGAGGTTTTTATTTCCAGGTGACTTTTTTTTTTTTTTTTTTTTTGCGGTACGCGGGCCTCTCACTGTTGTGGCCTCTCCCGTTGCGGAGCAACAGGCTCCGGATGTGCAGGCTCAGCGGCCATGGCTCACGAGCACAGCCGCTCCGCGGCATGTGGGATCTTCCCGGACCGGGGCACGAACCCGTGTCCCCTACATCGGCAGGCGGACTCTCAACCACTGCGCCACCAGGGAAGCCCTCCAGGTGACCTTTTTTTTGACACTATGGAGCAATACAGCACATTAACATTAGGGATGGGTGAGAAGTGTGTCTTTTATAAATTAAGAAAAGGGCAATTATGCAAATGGAGGTGGGAAAGGAGAATCTAATCGCTCCTCCATCAGAGGAGGATTCTCAAGCAGATCAGCTTTAGAAAAAAGTACCTGTGCAAGTTGAAAGTACTTATGAAAGTTGAAGACTGGGGATTGGTTAACCTTAAACTATCCATGGCCACAAACCTTTTGGAAAGCCTTCTCATACCCCAGGGATTTCAGTAGTCCAGGTTTGAGGCACTTTTTGGGACTACATCCAAGGGCAAGGTCCTCTGGGGGAGCCCTTTACTTTCTAGTACTCTGCTCTTACCTCCAGGTAAATTCTCTTACAACACTACTTCAATCTTTTGTTGGAGTAAAATCCTTCTAACTGATATAAAATTTTGAAAATTCTGTCAAGTTGGTAGCTGAATTTCTTCCAGAAATTGAGCTGAGAGGCGAGTATTTTCCCATACTTAGTCTAGTATAGAGTGTCTTTTCAGCCTTTACTCAGCTAGCAAATCAGTGGTTAATTCTACTGGGATCAAATATAAGTTTGCAAACAAAGGACCAAAGAATAAAACAAAATTGATCCACAGCAGCAAAGTTTCATCAAAAGCACAAAAATCCCCAAGAGTGGTTGGCCAGGCGCAGCTTCTTTGTATCTAACAGTATTATTACAAGAGTTGAGCTCAGAAACTCTTAGGTAGAGCTTTTGGAAACAAAAATTATATTTAATATAACTTTCTATAAAGAAAATTGCATGCTGAAAACTAAAAATATTAGAGACGTAAAATGGTTGTGTTCCAGTATTTATGGATTCCATTTTGTATCACACATTTACTCTCTGGCAGATGGACAGGGATAGAATAAGATACTTACACAGCTAGAAATCCACTAGGGGAAGAGAGACTTCAGGGGATCACCAGAAGCTAGACACCAAGCAGAAAATGCCCAGAACATCTGGCAGCTAAGCAACCATCAGAACATTTTGAAACTAAGCAGACTTACTTAGGCCGCTGTCACAGAAAAATGAATACAAGACCTGCATTTGGCCTTGGGAGATCTGTAAGATTACGGACCCTGAAAAAAACCCACATTCCTGCATATAGCTAAGACAGGAATACAGGTGAAAGGGGAAAGATACTAGGTGAAAGGGGACATTCTACTGAAACCTGAGATGAGTTACCATAGTTTAGTATATGTTACCACTCTTTTGCTAATATACATATAGTACCATGACAGGCCCAGTTAGATCATATAGGTTTAAAGGAGGAACTAATGATGTAAGCCTTGATGTCTACCCAAAAATGAAGGTGATCTTCTCCCCTCCCACTTTTTCTTTGATTATAAAAATGTAGCCCTCTTTGTTCTTGCAGCTGCGCTCCCTTGCCTGCCAGCTTGTATCTCTCACAAGCGTCCTATGATAATAAACTTACTCTTTGCCTGTCACTTGGCCTCTCACTGAATTCCTTCTGCACTGAGACAAAAGAACCTCAGCTTCAATAAGTCCTGAGACCAAGTGAGTGATTTCAATTAGAAGACAGTGGGTTCAGGGCCTGCCCGCCTCTTACTCTCACGCACGTACACAGAGCCCCTCTGGCTCGCTCGCATTTAAGCAGCCTCACTCTCGGTGGAGCCACAGCCCAGACGTCCGGAACTACTGCACCAACTGCCTCGGGGACTGCAGGAGATGCCCTGTGGCCTGGCATGACCCACCACTGGCCTCCACGCCCGGGGCTCCCGCCCACACTGCCGCCACCAGGGATGCTGAGGTAATTAGGTACCCAGAGGCTTCAGCATTGATATCTTCCCTTCTCAATGGCGTTTCTGGTGTCCACCTCAGGAGTCTCCTTGGCCAGCCCTGAAACACTTGAAAATTAAACAGAGAATCCACTGCATATATTCTTCTTGAAAATTTCCATCGTATATGTTCAAAAGTTTCTGAATAAGAATAAGGATTTGAAGTATTAAAATAGGGGGGAGACCTTCAAGATGGCAAGGAGTAAGACGTGGAGATCACCTTCCTCCCCACAAACACATCAGAAATACATCTACGTGTGGAACAACTCCTACAGAACACCTACTGAACACTGGCAGAAGACCTCATACTTCCCAAAAGGCAAGAAACTCCCCACGTACCTGGGTAGGGCAAAAGAAAAAAGAAAAAACAGAGACAAAAGTATAGGGACGGAACCTGCACCACTGGGAGGGAGCTGTGAAGGAGGAAAAGCTTCCACGCACTAGGAAGGCCCTTCACTGGGGGAGATGGGGGTTGGCAGGGGGAAGCTCCGGAACCATGGAGGAGAGCACAGCACAGGGGTGCAGAGGGTAAAGTGGAGAGATTCCCACACAGAGGATCGGTGCCGACCAGCACTCACCAGCCCGAGAGGCTTGGCTGCTCACCCGCTGGGGTGGGCGGGGGCTGGGAGCTGAGGCTAGGGCTTCGGAGGTCAGATCCCAGGGAGAGGACTGGGGCTGGCTGCGTGAACACAGCCTGAAGGGAGCTAGTGTGCCACAGCTAGCCAGCCAGGAGGGAGTCTGGGAAAAAGTCTGGACCTGCCTAAGAGGCAAGAGACCATTGTTTCGGGGTGAGCAAGGAGAGGGGATTCAGAGCACTGCCTAAATGAACTCCAGAGACGGGCGGGAGCCGCGGCTATCAGCGCGGGCACCAGAGACAGGAATGAAACGCTAAGGCTGCTGCTGCAGCCACCAAGAAGCCTGTGTGCGAGCACAAGTCACTGTCAACACCTTCCCTCCCGGGAGCCTGTGCAGCCTGCCACTGCCAGGGTCCCATGATCCAGGGACAACTTCCCCGGGAGAACGCACGGTGTGCCTCAGACTGTTGCAACGTCACATCAGTCTCTACTGCTGCAGGCTTGCCCCGCATTCCATACCCCTCCTTCCCCCAGCCTGAGTGAGCCAGAGCCCCCTAATCAGCTGCTCCTTTAACCCCATCCTGTCTGAGCGAAGAACAGACGCCCTCAGGCGACCTACACGCAGAGGCAGGGCCAAATCCAAAACTGAACCCCAGGAGTTGTGTGAACAAAGAAGAAAAAGGGAAATCTCTCCCAGCAGCCTCAGGAGCAGCGGATTAAAGCTCCACAATCAACTGGATGTACCCTGCATCTGTGGAATACCTGAATAGACAACAAATCATCCCAAAATTGAGGCGGTGGACTTTGGGAGCAACTGTAGACTTGGGGTTTGCTTTCTGCATCTAATTTGTTTCTGGTTTTATGTTCCTCTGATTTTAGTATTTAGACTTTATTATCATTGGTAGATCTTTTTATTGATTTGGTTGCTCTCATTTCCTTTTTTGTTGTATATAGATCTATATGTTTTTTTCCTCTTTCTCTTTTTTTGAGTGTGTATGTGTATGCCTCTTTGTGTGATTTTGTCTGGATAGCTTTGCTTTTACCATTTGTCCTAGGGTTCTGTCTGTCCTTTTTTTTTTTCTCTCTTTTTTTTTTAGTATAGTTTTTAGTGCTTGTTATCATTGGTGGATTTGTTTTTCGGTTTGGTTGCTCTCCCTTTCTCCCTCCCTCCCTCATTTCTCTCTTTCTTTCTTTTCTTTTTTTCTTCTGTCCTTCCTTCCTTCCTTCCCTTCTTCCTTCCTTCCTTCCTTTCTTTCTCCTCCCTTTTCTTCTGAGCCATGTGGCTGACAGCGTCTTGGTTCTCTGGCCGGGTGTGAGGCCTGAGCCTCTGAGGTGGGAAAGCCGAGTTCAGAACATTGGTCGACCAGAGACCTCCTGGCCCCACATAATTTCAAAAGGCGAAAGCTCTCCCAGAGATCTCCATCTCAATGCTAAGACCCAGCTCCACTCAACGACCAGCAAGCTACAGGGCTGGACACCCTATGCCAAACAACTAGCAAGACAGGAATACAACCCCACCCATTAGCAGAAAGAATGCCTAAAATAATAATAAGTACACAGACACCCCAAAACACACCACTGGACGTGGTCCTGCCCACCAGAAGACAAGATCCAGCCTCATCCATCAGAACACAGGCACCAGTCTCCTCCACCAGGAAGCCTACACAACCCACTGAACCAACCTTACCCACTGGGAGCAGACACCAAAAACAACGGGAACTACGAACCTGCAGCCTGCAAAAAAGAGAACCCAAACACAGTAAGTTAAGCAAAATGAGAAGACAGAGAAACACACAGCAGATGAAGGAGCAAGGTTAAAACCCACCAGACCAAACAATTGAAGAGGAAATAGGCAGTCTACTTGAAAAAGAATTCAGAGTAATGATAGTAAACATGATCCAAAATCTTGGAAATAGAAAGGAGAAAATACAAGAAACGTTTAACAAGGACCTAGAAGAACTAAACAGCAAACAAACAATGATGAACAACACAATAAATGATATTAAAAATTCTCTAGAAAGATTCAATAGCAGAATAACTGAGGCAGAAGAACGGATACGTGACCTGGAAGATAAAATAGTGGAAATAATTACCACAGAGCAGAATAAAGAAAAAAGAATGAAAAGAATTGAGGACAGTCTCAGAGACCTCTGGGACAACATTAAATGCACCAACATTCGAATTATAGGGGTCATAGAAGATGAAGAGAAAAAAAGAACTGAGAAAATATTTGAAGGGATTATAGTTGAAAACTTCCCTAATATGGGTAAGGAAATAGTCAAGTCTAGGAAGCACAGAGAATCCCATACAGGATAAATGCAAGGAGAAACACGCCAAGATAAATATTAATCAAACTATCAAAATTAAATACAAAGAAAAATATTAAAAACAGCAGTGGAAAAGCAACAAATAACATACAAGGGAATCCCCATAGTGTTAACAGCTAATCTTTCAGCAGAAACTCTGCAAGCCAGAAGGGAATGGCAGGACATATTTAAAGTGATGAAAGGGAAAAAGCTACAAGCAAGATTACTCTACCCATCAAAGAGCTCATTCAGATTCAATGGAGAAATTAAAGCCTTTACAGACAAGCAAAAGCTAATAGAATTCAGCACCACCCAACCAGCTTTACAACAAATGCTAAAGGAATGCCTCTGGCAGGAAACACAAGGAAAAGACTTACCAAAACAATTAAGAAAATGGTAACAGGAATGTACGTATCAATAACTACCTTACATGTAAATGGATTAAAAGCTCCAACCAAAAGACACAGACTGCAGAGGCCTCAATCAAGATGGCAGAGTAGAAGGACGTGCTTTCACTCCCTCTTGCAAGAACACCAGAATCACAACTAACTGCTGAACAATCATCGACAGGAAGACACTGGAACTTAACAAAAAAGATACCGCACATCCAAAGACAAAGGAGAAGCCACAATGAGATGGTAGTAGGGGTGCAACCACAATAAAATCAAATCCCATAACTGCTGGGTGGGTGACTCACAGTCTGGAGAACACTCATACCACAGAAGTCCACCTAATGGAGTGAAGGTTCTGAGCCCCACGTCAGGCTTCTGAACCTGGGGGTCTGGCAATGGGAGGAGGAATTCCTAGAGAATCAGACATTGAAGCCTAGCAGGATTTGATTGCAGGACTCTGACAGGACTGGAGGAAACAGAGACTCCACTCTCGGAGGGCACACACAAAGTAGTGTGCACATCGGGACCCAGGGGAAGGAGCAGTGACCCCAGGGGAGACTGAACAGACCTACCTGCTAATGTTGGAGGGTATCCTGCAGAGGTGGTGGGTGGCTGTGGTTCACCGTGAGGACAAGGGCACTGGCAACAGAATTTCTGGGAAGTACTCCTTGGCGTGAGCTCTCCTAGAGTCCGCCATTAGCCCCACCAAAGAGCCTGCAGGCTCCAGTGTTGGGTCGCCTCTGGCCAAACAACTAACAAGGAGGGAACCCAGCCCCACCCATCAGCAGAGAAGCAGATTAAAATTTTACTGAGCTCTTCCCACCAGAGCAACAGCCAGCTCTACCCACCACCAGTCCCTCCCATCAGGAAACTTGCAAAAGCCTCTTAGATACCCTCATCCACCAGGGGGCAGACAGCAGAAGCAAGAAGAACTACAATCCTGCAACCTGTGGAACAAAGACCACATTCACAGAAAGATAGACAAGATGAAAAGGCAGAGGGCTATGTACCAGATGAAGGAACAAGATAAGACCCCAGAAAAACAACTAAATGAAGTGGAGATAGGCAACCTTCCAGAAAAAGAATTCAGAATAATGATAGTGAAGATGATCCAGGACCTCGGAAAAACAATGCAGGCAAAGATCGAGAAGATGCAAGAAATGTTTAACAAAGACCTAGAAGAATTAAAGAACAAGCAAACAGACATGAACAAAACAATAACTGAAATGAAATATATACTAGAAGGAATCAATAGCAGAATAACTGAGGCAGAAGAACGGAAAAGTGACCTGGAAGACAGAATGGTGGAATTCACAGCTGAGGAACAGAATAAAGAAAAAAGAACGAAAAAAATGAAGACAGCCTAAGACACTTATGGGACAACATTAAACGCAAAAACTTTCGCATTATATGGGTCCCAGAAGGAGAAAAGAGAGAGAAAGGACCCGAGAAAATATTTGAAGAGATTATAGTTGAAAACTTCCCTAAAATGGGAAATAGCCACCGAAGTCCAGGAAGCGCAGAGTCCCATACAGGATAAACCCAAGGAGAAACACGCTGAGACACATAATGATCAAATTGGCAAAAATTAAAGACAAAGAAAAATTATTGAAAGCAGCAAGGGAAAAATGACAAATAATATACAAGGGAACTCCCATAAGGTTAATAGTTGATTTCTCAGCAGAAACTTTACAAGCCAGAAAGGAGTGGCATGATATACTTAAAGTGATGAAAGGGAAGAACCTACAACCAAGATTACTCTACCCTGCAAGGATTTCATTCAGATTCGATGGAGAAATCAAAAGCTTTACAGACAAGCAAAGACTAAGAGAATTCAGCACCACCAAACCACCTCTACAACAAATGCTAAAGGAACTTCTCTAAGTAGGAAACACAAGAGAAAAAAAGGATCTACAAAAACAAACCCAAAACAATTAAGACAATGGTCATAGGAACATACATATCGAAATTACCTTAAACATGAATGGATTACATGCTCCAAGCAAAAGACACAGGCTCGCTGAATAGACACAAAACCAAGACCCATATATATGCTGTCCACAAGAGACCCACTTCAGACCCAGGGACACATACAGACTGAAAGTGAGGGGATGGAAAAAGATATTCCATGCAAATGGAAATCAAAACAAAGCTGGAGTAGCAATACTCATATCAGATAAAATAGACTTTAAAATAAAGAATGTTAAAAGAAACAAGGAAGGATACTATATAATGATCAAGGGATCAATCCAAGAAGAAGATATAACAATTATAAATATATATGCACCCAACATAGGAGCACCTCAATACATAAGGCAACTGCTAACAGCTATAAAAGAGGAAATCCACAGTAACACAATAATAGTGGGGGACGTTAACACCTCACTTACACCAATGGACAGATCATCCAAAATGAAAATAAATAAGGAAACAGAAGCTTTAAATGACACAATAGACCAGACAGATTTAATTGATATTAATAGGACATTCCATCCAAAACCAGCAGATTAAACTTTCCTCTCAAGTGCGCATGCAACATTCTCCAGGAGAGATCACATCTTGGCTCACAAATCAACCCTTAGTAAATTTAAGAAAACTGAAATCATATCAAGCATCTTTTCTGACCACAATGCTATGAGATTAGAAATGAATTACAGGGGGAAAAAAACGTAAAAACCACAAACACATGGAGGCGAAACAATACGTTACTAAATAATCAAGAGATCACTGAAGAAATCAAAGAGAAAATCAAAAAATACCTCGAGACAAATGACAATGAAAACACGATGATTCAAAACCTATGGGAAGCAGCAAAAGCAGTTCTAAGAGGGAAGTTTATAGCTATACAAGCCTACCTCAAGAAACAAGAAAAATCTCAAATAAACAATCTAACCCTACACCTAAAGGAACTAGAGAAAGAAGAACAAACAAAACCCAAAGTTAGCAGAAGGAAAGAAATCATAAACATCAGAGCAGAAACAAACGAAATAGAAACAAACAAAAAAAACCCCAGCAAAGATCAATAAAACTAAAAGCTGGTTCTTTAAGAAGATAAACAAAATTGATAAACCATTAGCTAGACTTATCAAGAAAAAGACGGAGAGGACTCAAATCAATAAAATTAGAAATGAGAAAGGAGAAGTTACAACAGACACCGCAGAAATACAAAGCATCCTAAGAGACTACTGCAGCAACTCTATGCCAGTAAAATGGACAATCTGGAAGACATGGACAAATTCTTAGAAAGGTATAACCTTCCAAGACTGAACCAGGAAGAAATAGAAAATATGAACAGACCAATCACAAGTAATGAAATTGAAACTGTGATTAAAAATCTTCCAACAAACAAAAGTCCAGGACCAGATGGCTTCACAGGCGAATTCTATCAAACATTTAGAGAAGGGCTAACACCCATCCTTCTCAAACTCTTCCAAAATATAGCTGAGAGAGGAACACTCCCAAACTCATTCTATGAGGCCACCATCACCCTGATACCAAAACCAGACAAAGATGTCATAAAGAAAGAAACCTACAGGCCAATATCACTAATAAACATAGATGCAAAAATCCTCCGGAAAATACTAGCAAACAAAATCCTACAGCACATTAAAAGGATCATACACCATGATCAAGTGGGGTTTATCTCAGGAATGCAAGGATTCTTCAATATACACAAATCAATCATTGTGTTAAACCATATTAACAAATTGAAGGATAGAAACCATATGATCATCTCAACAGATGCAGGAAAAGCTTCTGACAAAATTCAACAACGATTTATGATAAAAATCCTCCAGAAAGTAGGCATAGAGGGAACTTTCCTCAACATAATAAAGGCCATATATGACAAACCCACAACCAACATCGTTCTCAATGTTGAAAAACTGAAAACATTTCCTCTAAAATCAGGGACAAGACAAGGATGCCCACTCTCACCACTATTATTCAACATAGTTTTGGAAGTCCTAGCCACAGCAATCAGAGAAGAAAAAGAAATCAAAGAAATCCAAATTGGAAAAGAAGAAGTAACTGTTTCCAGAAGTATCTGTTTCCAGATAACATGAAAGTATACATAGAGTATCCTAAAGATGTTACCAGAAAACTACTAGAGCTAATCAATGAATTTGGTAAAGTAGCAAGATACAAAGTTAATGCACAGAAATCTCCTGCATTCCTATACACTAACAACGAAAAATCTGAGAGAGAAATTAAGGAAACATTTGCATTTACCACTGCAACAAAAAGAATAAAATACCTAGGAATAAGCTTACCTACGGAGACAAAAGACTTGTATGCAGAAAACTAGAAGACACTGATGAAAGAAATCAAAGACAATTCAAACAGATGGAGAGATATACCATGTTCTTGGACTGGAAGAATGAGCATTGTGAAAATGACTCTACTACCCAAAGCATTCTACAGATTCAACACAATCCCTATCAAACTACCAATGGCATTTTCCACAGAACTAGAACAAAATATTTCACAATTTGTATGGAAACACAAAAGACCCCGAATAGCCAAAGCAATCTTGAGAAAGAAAAACGGAGCTGGAGGAATCAGGCTTGTGGACTTCAGACTATACTACAAAGCTACAGTAATCAAGACAGTATGGTACTGGCACAAAAACAGAAATATAGATCAATGGAACAGGATAGAAAGCCCAGAGGTAAACCCATACATATATGGTAACCTTATCTTAGATAAAGGAGGCAAGAATATACAATGGAGAAAAGACAGTGTCTTTAATAATTGATGCTGGGGAAACTGGACAGCTACATGTAAAAGAATGAAATTAGAACACTCCCTAACACCATACACAAAAATAAACTCAAAATGGATTAAAGACCTAAACGTAAGGACAGACACTATAAAACTCTTAGAGGAAAACATAGGATGAACACTATATGACATACATCACAGCAACAACCTTTCTGACCCACCTCCTAGATTAATGGAAATAAAAACAAAAATAAACAAATGGGACCTAATGAAACTTCAAAGCTTTTTCACAGCAGAGGAAACCATAAAAAAGACAACCCTCAGAATGGGAGAAAATATTTGCAAATGAAGCCACTGACAAAGGATTAATCTCCAAAATATACAAGCAGCTCATGCAGCTCAATATCAAAAAAATAAACAACCCAATCCAAAAATGGGCAGAAGACCTAAATAGACATTTCTCCAAAGAAGATATACAGATTGCCAACAAACATATGAAAGGATGCTCAACATCACTAATCATTAGAGAAATGCAAATCAAAACTACAATGAAGGGCTTCCCTGGTGGCGCAGTGGTTGAGAGTCCGCCTGCCAATGCAGGGGATGCGGGTTCGTGCCCCGGTCTGGGAGGATCCCACATGCCGCGGAGCGGCTGGGCCCATGAGCCATGGCTGCTGAGCCTGCGCATCCGGAGCCTGTGCTCCGCAACAGGAGAGGCCGCAACAGTGAGATGCCCGCATACCAAAAAATAAAAATAAATTAAAAAAAAATAAAAAAATAAAAAAATAAAAAAAAATAAAAAACTACAATGAAGTGTCATATCACACTGGTCAGAATGACGGTCATCAAAAAATCTATAAACAATAAATGCTGGAGAGGGTGTGGAGAAAAGGGAACCCTCTTGCACTCTTGGTGGGAATGTAAATTGATACAGCCAGTATGGAGAACAGTATGGAGGTTCCTTAAAAAACCAAAAATAGAACTACCATATGACTCAGCAATCCCACTCTTGGGCATATACCCTGAAAAAACCATAATTCAAAAAGAGACATATTCCACAATGTTCATTGCAGCTCTATTTACAATAGCCAGGATATGGAAGCAACCTAAGTGTCCATCAACAGATGAATGGATAAAGAAGATGTGGCACATATATACAATGGAATGTTACTCAGCCATAAAAAGAAATGAAATTGATTTATTTGTAGTGAGGTGATGGACCTAGAGTCTGTCATACAGTGTGAAGTAAGTCAGAAAGAGAAAATCAAATACCGTATGCTGACACATATATATGGAATCTAAAAAAAAAAAAAAGGTTCTGAAGAACTCAGGGGCAGGACAGGAATAAAGACGCAGATGTAGAGAATGGACTTGAGGACACGGGGAGGGGGAAGGGTAAGCTGGGATGAAGTAAGCGAGTGGCATGGACATATATACACTACCAAATGTAAAATAGATAGCTAGTGGGAAGAAGCTGCATGGCACAGGTAGATCAGGTTGGTGCTTTGTGTCCACCTAGAGGGCGGGATATGGAGGGTGGGAGGGGGATGCAAGGGGGAGGAGATATGGGGATATATGTATACATATAGCTGATTCAGTTTGTTATACAGCAGAAACTAACACACCATTGTGAAGCAACTATACTCCAATAAAGATGTTAAAAATATATAAAAAAATAAATAAATAAAATAAAATAAAATGGCAACAAGATGATAAGACAGTTGGAAACAAATCGTACAAGAAATGTATAAAACCTTTACAAGAAAAACATTAAAACATGCCTAAAGCACACACAGACACACACACATGCACACACACATGATTTTTAGTATATCATGTTTTTGAATAAAAAGATTCAAAATTGCAAAGATTTCAGTGCTACCTGGGGTAATTTGTAAATTAATGTGGCTCCCATTAAAATATTAGCAGTTTTTTTCCTTTGAGTTGCCTTTCTCCTGACCTCAAGCAAATTGATTTTGTCTTGACAAATAGGACAATGGCTTTTTGAATTTTTTCTTTCTCCCGCTACTCAGTCAGAACTTGGACTTATTTGAGCATGAGGTCAAGAAGATTAACACACTTTTAATGAAGGATGAAAAAGAAATAAGGGAGGGAGAGAGAGAGAGAAAGAGAAAGAATGACAAGGTAAAGAACAAATGGATTCTAGAGTTCAAATACAAATTGAAATAAGAAAAACCAGCCAGGAAATCTCTTGGAAGAACAATGAAGGCATCAGATACTGAAACGCATTATAAAATCTCAATAATTACCACAGCATGGGGTGTATATATAATGTTACATAGAAGAGAATAGAAAATCCATGAACGGACCCAAATATATATAAGAATTTAGGATATAATAAAGATGGCATGTCAAATCAGGCGGGTAAGGATGAACTTTTAAATAAATGAGACACTTGGTTGAATTCTGATACAACTGGAAGCCTCTGCGAAGAGTTACCTTTCAAAGCAATATTACTTAAAATGTGTTTCTCAGGCCATGTCATCAGAAAATTCAGTGACATTTTGTAATGCAGATTCTGAGGCTCCATTTGAGTCATCCACTGAATTAAATACTTTTGAGGTTGCTCCTGAGAACTTGCACATTACCAAGTTTCCCAGATGATTCTGACACACATAAGTTTGGGAACTACTGCTGTAAAGGGTCAGACTTGGCAGAGGGTAGCATAACAATGACACAGTCTCTTCACCTTGTGGGCAGCTGTATCTATCCTGCTACCTCAGCTCACCCTCCTTCCTTCCCACTAGGTCTACAACCATTACATCTGGGCAACTAAAGGCAACTGAAAAGGGCATTGAGGACTTCCCTGGTGGGGTGGTGGTTAAGAATCCACCTGCCAATGCAGGGGACATGGGTTCGAGCCCTGGTCCAGGAAGATCCCACATGCCACAGAGCAACTAAGCCCACGTGCCACAACTACTGAGCCTGCGCTCTACAGCCCATGAGCCACAACTACTGAAGCCCGCACGCCTAGAGCCCGTGCTCCGCCACCGCAGTGAGAAGCCCGCGCACCGCAACGAAGAGTAGCCCCTGCTCGTGGAAACTAGAGAAAACCTGCATGCAGCAACGAAGACCCAATGCCGCCAAAAAAAAAAAATTAAATTAAATTAAATTAATAAAAAGGGCACTGTCCCCACCTATTTTGTTTGAATGAAATATATAAAATCCTCTTTCAAATCCTTAGTTTAGCTAAGATTGGAATTTCTTTAAAGGAATGTTCAGTAGAAAATAAAACAAATACAAAGTTAAACAAATGGTTTTGGTTACTTAGTGCTGATTTCTTATTCTCACTTATCTAAAAGCTGAGCGTCAGGATGACTAGGGCTGGAAAATGCAGGTGTTGTAACTAGAACTCATCACCCATGGAATTTAACATTTATTTGTGTGGTTTTGTTTTTAATGAGTGTCTCCTTCACTAGAATGTAAGGTCATAAGGATGGAGACCATGAGTGCTTTGCTCATCCCTGTATCCCAGCATCTAGCACAGTGACAGCCACAGAGAATGGGCCCCTGGAAAATACTGGCTGTATAACAAATAAACTTATTCCCAGTTCTGTTAATTTTTAAGGTTGTCCACGGTGGGTATTTGAGTGAATGCTGGGGAAAGATATTCAATAAGACAAATAATAACAGCTAGTATTTACTGAGAGTATTTTGTATACCTATATATTACAGGCATACACATTACATGCATTATCTCAGTTTAGTTTCATACAATCTTAGAAAGTAGATACCATCATTTTCCTTATTTTAAAGAGGACAAAAGCAAATATCTAGTTCAAAGTCATTTGGCTTGGAAGTGGCAGAGCTGAAATTCAATACTTGGTCTTTTCTGACTTTTAAGAGTCTGAGCTCTTAAGCACTAAATTCGACTGCTTCAATCTTCTTATTGACGTTTGTTTGGACTGACTTCACGTTCATGTCTGGTGGAATTATGTCCTGCTAGGACCTTCTTAGTTTTTCTATCCTAGCTTTTGGGCTTCCAGATGATCTTTTCTGGACCCAACTGGGCTGTGTTTCTTTGCAGCTACCTGGGCCCTCTTACATCCCTACCTTGTATCCTGGACCTTGAACTGTAGGATGATGAAGAAGCCTATGATCTGGCCTCCTCCATCCTGCCCTTATCTTGTGGTTAGTGCCTTCACCTCTTCTGGGCAATTCTGGGTTCCTGAAAATCCAACAGCTACTTTTATTCCATTTGTTTTTTGATTCAGGTACGCATAGGCTAGTGGAATTTGATTTCATCTTATCTAGCATTTGAGCCCTGTCTCACCGAGCACCTAGGTAGCCTTGATGGGAAGACAACCCTCTTTCGCTGGAGCCTACCTGTTCCTAATAATGTCCCTCTGAAGGCCAGAAGCAGATTCCCCATGTCTTCCTAATTTGAAGACTCACCCTTCTTTTAGGAATGCCAATGAGGTTTCTACTCTCTGAGGAAAGCTTCAGGATCTCGGTCTGTGTAGGGAACAGAGATGACTAACAGATACTGTGTCTAATAAATTTGCCTTGAGATTAGGTACCTCTACAAGATTCTCTTTGATGGTTTGCCATCTAAGGAAGTGGTTTCATAGAGTGTCATCATTATTCAAAATTCTATCAACCTTGGAGAGCAACAACTAATTAATTCCCAGGTTGGAAAATGGGTTATTTTTTTCAATGTACTCATCAATTTTCATCATTGGACTGATAAACTGATTCATACTGTGCTACAGGTGATTGATACTATTTCTGCCAACACAATATTCAGTCATAGCAAATATTTTAAGCAAAGGAGATAATTTCAATTATTAATTAGGAAGGAGTGATTTACATATTTTGGGAGGAAGTTGTTAAATCAGCCTGCCTATGATCCATGTACTTCCTCTACGGGGGCTGGGGTGGGGTTGAGGGACTATTCCAGGGAAAAGAAAAGAAGGCAGCTGACTGATTTAGCCCCCTTGTCAATGGACTCCAGACCAAGAGACTGATGATATTTGCTAGGAGGGAGAGCCCTTGACTATAATATGTTCTTAGTATATATTCTTGGCTAAAGGATCACTTAAAGTAAATAAACCCAGAATCTATGGATTTATGAGACAAGACTCCTTGGACAACGTCACATAGGCCAAATAACTCTCAGGCATATAAAATGAAAGTGTTTCATGGGAAGAAAGGGCTCGGAACCACACAGCCTGCCCCAGACCGCTTTGTGCTTTGTCCCTCCGTATTGCTTGTATTCTTGAAATGGTTAGCAAAACGATACTAGATGATATTTCTGCTTCATGTGACTCGATTGGAAAATTTGATTCTATATAGTAGTACATTTATCTATTTTCACAACCACCAAGTTGGATATTACTTATTTCATTTTGTAAATGAAGAGTCTGAAACTTAGAGAAGTTAAGAAACCTCCCCAAAGTTACACAACTAGTTAATAGGGGTACATGCTCAGTGCCATTTATTTCTAAAGCTTATTCTTTCTATCATAACTTTTTCTAGTTTAAATACACTATTAGTTTGAGTTTTAAATGCTACTGCCTTTGAAAAGAAGCCAGATGATTCAAAAGTAGAGATAATGGGCCTTTAAGTCATTTTCAATGTCAAATTATTTCTTTCTTCAATGGTAAAGTTGCTACGGTGGTGGCTAGAAATCGGGTTTTACAGACAGCATGTGAAAGTGTACAATGAAACAATACATAGTAAGACCTCAAGTGGCTGTCTCAGAGGGTTTGTTTAATAGTGTGAGATAATATCAAAGAATTGATGGCCTTTGTGCAGAGAGAAGATCACTTTCTCACCTGAACATATAATGGCTTAGCAACCTTCACAGCTGTGAATTTGAAAGCACCTGAAGCAGTCTAGACAGGAAAGCCATTCCAGGATAAAATGGGCAGCAGGGATTTTGGAGGTAGATTCAGCAATTTGCCTAATCCTGCACTGTAATATGAAAAAAAAAAAAAGAGTCATGTAAATAGAGTCAAGAGGGGAAATCTGCTAATATGAGAACTCTGAGAAGTTATGCTTAGAAGGACTAGAGAGACTCTACAATGGAGCTAAAATTGAGAGTTTTAGTGCAAGGACATGGAAGATTAGCTGCAAACTATGCATAATGAGGAACACTAAATATAAAAAGGAAATGCTCTAAAGAAAAATCAGGTTCTAGTGCTGAAAAGAACAAGAACAGACAATTCTCAGAAAAAGAAATGACAATGGATAATAAAAGACAGAAACTCCAACCTTTCTAATAATAATTTTAATCAAATTATCAACAATTAAAAAAAGGAAATAATCAATTTTGCTTTTCAGGAGGTAAAACTCACAGTGGAGATTTAGGTCCTAGTGGGAGTTTAAATAGGCATCATCTTTCTGGAAAGCAACTTAGGAATGTGTATTAAAAGCCTTAAACATGTTTATATTTTTAATTAAGTCTGGCATTAATTTATCTGAAAGAAAAAATATATACCAGGATATGTATTGTGATTTATTTATAATAGTAAAAATTGAAAATAGCTGAAAGGAGCAATAAAAATGATTGAACCTAATCATGTGGCAAGAACATATTTTACAGGTATAAAATACATGTTCTCCTTAATGAGGTGTGAAGATGTACCCAGAGTATTATTTTTATAATAAAAATGGTACTCTACAAAAAAATTTTGGTAGCTAAAATAAGCAGACTGGGAATATAGTTTTCTTTTAAAAAGCCACTTTTAGAATTCCTTTCGGGCAATAAATCTTCCAAGATTGCCTTCCCAGACAGTGTTCTGATTGCCAAAGGAGACTAGGGGGATCATGTTCCTAGAATTCAGATTTAGAAAGAATAACAGGCAGGACTAAAAAGATTCTTCAATAAAGGAGACTTTCCAATAAAGCACAATATGGGATTGCTCCTTTAGGTAAGGCAAGGAGAATAGATTACTCAAACTTTCATTTATATTGTAAAAATGACTTTATTAATAATGGCAACAACAAAATAGTGAAATCCCACATGACAATAATTGGAGTTCTAATATCCATTACTTAAAAAATGTATGATGACAAACAGTTTCTGTGAATTCAGTTATACTTTAAATAATTGACATTTTGTCAACCGCAATAACATCTACATACATTTGAAAATAGAGGCTTGCATATGCATGAGACATTCTGCTTATTCCGCCTATAATCAAAGTTTGTAGTAGTATATGCATTCACAGATTCCTTACAATAATCCCAGGACCTCCCAGAGGGAATGGGAAACACTTGTATAGATTGGTGTCAAGATAAACTGGAAAAATCCTCTTGGCCTTCTTCTGTTTAGAAGCACACTAGCGTCAAGATAATTTAATCATGATTGGTATATCAGAAATGGCATAATTTCTGATATCAGCAGAATACTGGGAGAACAAACTTTGGCAACTAATGTGGTAACTAATCATTTTAGTTGCTCTGTGGCTCTCTTTCCAGCTAGTGAATCAATGGCATTGCTTGCTTCTGAGGACAGGGAAAAACGGTTAGCCAGACCCATGGACTGAGAGCTAATCTGAAGTGCTTAACAGATTTTTTTAACTTACAGAAGGCACACTCATCTTAAATGAAGAAGCTTTTGATTTATAAGAACAAGTTTAAAGGCAAAGAGGTTATGTTTTGAAGTCCAGAGGGACCTGGATTGGAAAATCAGGCCAGAGCTTGGACGACTAAAGCACAGAGTTCATAAAATATTAAATACAACATAGGAAGGGATGAAGGCTACGTATGAGGAGTTTATAGTACAGAAAGGTCAAGAAACAAAACACCACCGCTTTTCTGGGCTAGAGGGAGGATCCTGAAAAGAAAGAGAAAGGAAGTGTATTTGTTTGTGTGGGCTGCCGTAACAAAATACCACAAACTGGACAACTTAAGCTAATAGACATTTATTTTCTCACAGTTCTGGAGGCTAGAAGTGTAAAAGCAAGATGCCAACAAGGTTGGTTTCTGGTGAGGACTCTCTTCCTGGCTTGCAGAGAACTATCTTCTCAAGGTGTCCCCATATGGCCTCTTTTCTGTGCATACACACAGACACACACACACACACACACACACACACAGATCGTTGGTATCTTTTTGTCTTCTTATAAGGACACTAGTCTTATTGGATTAGCACTCATTTAACCTTAATTAGTTTTTAAAGACCGTATATTCAAATATAGTCATAGGGTTAGAACTTCAATGTATGAATTTTGAGGGGACACAGTTCAGACCATAACAGGTAGAGAAGAGAAAAAAGAATTAGGTGTAGATGGAGTACCCCCATCTACCTACTCCAAGAGAAGACCTGGAATGAAGTGTTGAGGGTATCAGGGTGAGCAGTCAATCAATCATGTCTAGGTGATGGAGCCTTGATGAAAGCTCTGGACACAGAGACTCAGGTGAGCTTCCCTGGTTGGCAATACTCCATGCATATTGTCACACTTCAGGGCTGGGAAGGTAACACACCATGACTACACAGGGAGAGAACAATGGAGACTTCAAAATTGGTGCTCACTCATTCTTCCCTTGCCTGTTTTTAATTTGTATCCTTTCCTTGTAATAAACCATAACTATAACTGCTTACAGCGAGGTGTGTGAGCTCTCCTAGTGAATTACCGACTTTGAGGGTGGCTTTGGGGACCCTCTGAACTTGCAGTTGGTGGTAGAAGAGGGGTGATTTGTGGGGTTCTGCTGCTCCCTTTAACTCTTCATTTGTCTAACTGACATAGAGGACCCAAGAAGAAAGGTACAGATTCGTAGAGGAGGGACAATTTATTGGATGACACACTCCTTCAACATTTTAAGTCTTACAGAGTTTCCTCTTGTGCTTATGAGAGTGTGTTAACTAGAATCTCAATATTTGTCCCTTTGCCATTGTAAAACTTCTGATATCCCCCTGGTTCTTCAATAAACACACACACACACACACACACACACACACACACACACACACACGCACAAACTTCTGTCTGTTTATATAGCTAATGTTTGGTCAGACCTGGCCAACTGGCTGTGTTGGCAAAGGGAGAACAAGGCCACATTGTTTCTATTACTTTTCAAGAGAGTGAAGATGACATTGGCTCCTTGAGGTAGGACATAATACAAAAATTCACTAATGGCAAGAGGTGGAAGTTATCATTCAGAAATGGGAGAAGAGAGTCCTTGTCCCATTTTAAACTTAACTTTTATGACAAGGTCAAAATAATTTTTTAAAGGTTCTAGCTTTCAATTTATTACACATTCCAAAATAATTTTAAAACTAAAGTTACATTTTTTAACTCTCCCTAGAGAAGAGTTTAAATATATTCTTTTGCTCTCCTTAGAATGGTAATATTTGTATATTTTTCTCTAAATTAATGGCCTAATTTTTATGTCCCTCACATTCTAGCAAGCTAAATATATTGCTTTTAGTCTTGCTAAAAGTAAATAATATTAGCATCAGGCTAAATTATGAATTGTGATGGCATAGTTCTGGATGAAGAACTCCATTTACTGATTTTCCCATGTCTTAATACAAAACAGTGGGAGAGAGAAAATAATAAATAGATATATTATGCACATAAAAATAAACACCAGTAAAAATGTATGAAACATGATAGCAGTGAACAGAAGATTAAAATTTAAAGAGACTTACTAGATAACCTTTAGTATCAGGGAATTGTAGTCAGTCAAAGGACACATACACAAGCTCTGGAACATTACTATTAGCTTTCATACTCAATGGCCTTCATCCTTTCATTAACCCATGTTAGAGCATTCAAAGATTGGCTAAGAGCTGAGAGCATTCAATGATTAGTATCTATGAAAGACAAATGCTAGCTATTTTATAATAGTAATGGTAACAAAATATATAATAGCTGGTGTTGTCAGTCATTGTGCTAGATGCCTTTCCAGGATTACCTGAGTAAATATTTATCAACCAAATCCTTCAAATCAGTCTAATGATAGAGCCTGCTTTTTTAACAGATATGCTGTATACATTCTTAGGAACATGAACAATAGCTGATAATAATACTTTTATTATCTCATTCAATTTTTACAGCTAGTTGTAAAGACTCTCTCTCCTGTTACTTTAATCTCTGGGCTCAGAGATTTTGATTTTTGAGTGACTAGTCTAAGGTTGTAACTGGCAGAGTGTAACTTGAATCCAGATCTTTAAAATCTATTTCAAGTGCCATTTTCATTGCACCATAACTGGCTTTCTATGTGGCTACAAGTCAAGACAATATTAACTGGTTTAAAATTAGTATAGGTAAACTTCACATGTTTAAGTATATAAATCAACGTGTGTTAACAAGTGCAAAAATAACTAAGCTTCCACTAGTTATTGCTCACTAGACTTTCTGAATTTTTTTGTTAATCTTCAGTTGGATTCCCAGTGAAAAGAGTCAATAGGAAAATGGAGAGAATAACATTGACCAGGAATTGGTAAGCTTTTTCTGTAGTGGACTAGCTAGCTAGACCATAACATCTCCAGTTTCCATTGAAACTTCTCAATTCTGCTGTTGTGTGGAGGTGACATAGATAATATGTAAATGAATGGGCCTGACCATATTCCAATAAAACTTTCTTTACAAAATCAGGCAGCTGGCTGGATGTAACCCATAGTGCACAGTTCGCTCACCCCTAAGAGCTAAGAGGCTGAAAATAATCTCGAGTGGCTGCAGTTGTGGTCCTTAATCACCCACAGCATATTCCTGAGAACTCTAACTTTTTTCTAATGTTGTCATCTAAAGATTGCATTCAAATAAATCTTCAATCACCCAACTCTTGCAAAATATAGCTACCAATTCTAAGAAAAAAAGTATCTTACAAATAGAGAGCTAAATTACCTAGCTTCAAAACTGGACTTCTGCTACAGAATTTGCCTTTAAAAATTAATTAGGACGTAGTACATTCATTCTACTTCTCTTTTTTTCTTTCTCCTGTGATCTAAAGTTTTCTATTGCTTATATATGCTTTGGCTTGGCATATTCTAAAAGTGACTTAGTAACTCATCACCACACTCTGCCCATTTCAATTTTAATTGGGCTGTTCAAGACTCTGATGAACAACCCACGTTATTTTTCAATAACTGCCCTCAATCTCTCTCCCTGTTTTCATATTCCCTATTCGTGTTCCATAATTGGCCACTTACAGGGAGGATGCATCGGTCTGCAGTCAGGGATAAGGACCTCTACATCTCTCAAGATAACATGTGCTGAGTTGTATTAGATAATACTGTATTTCTAACGTGTACATATCTTATTTCCAGTATTATACTGTAAGCTACTTTAGGGCAGGATTCATTTCTATCTTTATATGACAAAGCCTTGGGTAGTTTTACTTAATAAATATTCGCTGAATGAATGGTTGGGTTTAATTTAGAGACTGCTATGTGAAATAAGTCAGAGAAAGACAAATACTGCACGATATCACTTAAATGTGGAATCTAAAAAGTAAAACTAGTGAATATAACAAAACAGAAACAGACTCACAGATATAGAGAACAAACTAGTAGTACCAGTGGGGAGAGGGAAGGAGGAGGGGCAAGAGAGGGGTAGGGAATTTTAAAAAAGGGTTACTATGGGATTATATGAAATCATGTGTGTGAAACGTTTGAAAATTTTAAGGCACTCTAGAATTTAAAGACTCTTTCATGCATTAAAAAACAGGAAAAAAAAAAAAACTATTACCCTGAAGAAAATTTCACTGTTTAAATCTAAAAAAACCCCAACCCTCTCCCCACAAAAAACCAAAAAAACAAGAGATTGTGGAGAATGCTTTTAAGATAACAGACAAGTATTTTAGAATGTTCTATGTCCTCAGTGCAGGAAAATGAAATGGGTCAATCAGTGCAGGCATAATCTTTATTAACGGAGATGTAAGAGACATTAACTCGACTCTACCCTCAAAAAATTCTTTAATGGAATTGGAGAGGCTAAGCCTACAAAAATGCTGAGAATAAAAAATAAACATGGTATGTTCCCAGTGGTTCTTTCAAAATAATGTTTCTAGGGTAAACTAATGTGAAACGTTAAGCTGCATTTTCAATGGCTGCTGAATAATAAATGTTTATTAAGTCATCCAACAAATACTGATTGAGAATTACTGTGCACCGATGACTGTTTTAGGCACTGGTCTACGGCAGTGAACAAAAGATAAAGATATTTGCCCTCATAGATCTTACATTCTTGTAGGAAAAGAAAGACATTAAAAAAAGATAAGGACAGTATGGCATGAAGGGTACCAGAATATGCCACCCCAACATACGCCTATTAGAAATGTGGATTATTTTGAGCCAAAAGCCATTAAGAAGCAGCAGATACAAGAAAAGTTCTAAAAACAGAGCACAAGTTTTCCTTTTGTAAAGGAAATTTACATTTATAAAAGAAATTTCTATTTGTAAAGATGCCTCCCTCTCCTGTACCTGAAAGAGGAAGACTCTTAACTTCTATAAATGGAGAAGGCACCGACTTAAGTCTGCATAATAAACCTTACTAAAAAGCCCTTGTTTACCCTATCTTTCCTGGTGACTTTCCCATAATTTGTCTTCGCCATGCAGAAGCCTCAGACACCTTTTCCGTTGTTTTAGTGTGAGATGGTATATAAGCCCAAGTTCTAACCACCTCTTTGGGTCACTCATTGCTGGTTGCTCCCATTTGTACATGCACCATGCACATATTAATTAACTTCTGTTTGTTTTTCTCTTGTTTGTTTGTCTCTGGGCAGTCTAACTTACAAGGCCCTTGCTGGAGAAACTAAAATGTTTTTTTCCTCTCCTAGAGTTGTATGTCAGATAGTGACAAGTGCTGCGGAGAAAAATAAATTAAAAAAAGTAAAAGGCAGTTTTAGGGGAGGGTTGGAATTTAAAATAAGGTAGCCAGGGAAAGCCTCACTAAGAAAGTGTCATTTCATTTAAGACTTGAAAGAAGTGAGGAAGTGAGACACACAGATATCCGCAGGGAAACATTCCAAGCAGAGGGAACAGCCAGTGCAAAGAGCTGAGGTAGCAGCTTGCCTAGCATTTTCAAGGAATGAACAGGTATCCAGGGTGGCTGAAGAGTAGTAAACAAGGGGTAAAATCACAGGAGATGGAGTCAGAGAGGCAATGGGCTTTGTGAAGTCCGTGGCTTTTTTTTCTGAATGAGATGGAAAGCCACTGGAGAGTTTCAGGAAGAGCAGTAATGTGACCTAATAACATTCAAGGTCATCAGGAGGGAATTATGATGTAGGAGGGGGCATTGGAGGTATGAGGGGAAAGATGGAGGTATGAAATAGTCATCTAACAGAATGCGAGAGTGAATGAAGCAGGATTCCTCAATAGGATCACTCTGGCTACTGTGTTAGGGCAAATCTACCAAGAGGCTATTACCATAGCCTACGTGAGAAATATGATGGTTTGGACCAGATTGGTGACACTGGAGGTTATGAGAAGCAGTTGGATTCTGTATTTATCTTGAAGATAGAACCAATGGGACTCGCTTACAGATAAGATATGGAGTGTAAAATAAAACCAAAGATAATACCAAGGTTTTTTGTTTTGTTTTTTTACCTAAACAACTGGAAGAACGAAGTTGCCATTTACTGAAATAGCACAGGGGAGATGTGAAAATTGCTGGTTGTGGAGAGGAGTATATCAGGAGTTTCATCCATGTTAAGGTTGAGATATCAACTAGGCATACAAATGGAGTTGCTGGATGTACAAACTGATAGAGATGAAAAATGAGATGGAGATTTAAATTTGGAATCGTCAGCATACAGATATTTAAGGTTCTGAGGTTGGATGTAATCAGCAAGGGAGAGAGAGTAGGCTAGAAAAGTTAAGATTAAGAAGTAGAAAAATACGACAAACGTCAAGCAGGAATTCAAAGGCAAGTCCAGCGTGGCTGTAGATAAAGCTGTGAGAGTTTCGAGGACAGGAAAGAGCTGGCCATAGCAGCCAGGAAGCACAGATATCTTACATGAGATATTTTCATTCTTTCCTTCCTCTTCCTAATGGACCCTTGCTGATTCTGGGTTGGAGGCTCTTACGACTTTTCTCAGTACAGGAGTATAAGACAATAATCATGTCTTCCTCAGGTCACAATGTTGCAAAATCATTTTGTTTACTTGATTCAGAATATGCTTATCGATTCAACTGAGAGAAACGGTCACAGGAAGAAACAGTACCAGTATGGCTATGCTTCTAAAACCCAGTCCTGAAATGTCTGAGAGCTATTACCCAGCCTACATCCAGATATTTTCCCACCTTAATTCATGATTCAAGTGTTCCAACAACCTTAGACCACTTTTTAATAAAATTATTTGATTTCTTTCTTTTTTCTTTTTTTTTTTTTTTTTGGAAAGAAGGTTTATTCAGGGAGATAAACACTCCACAGACAGAGTGTGGCCATCTCAGAAGGTGACAGTCCAATTATTTGATTTCTATTCATTGGTTATTTTCACAAAGTTATATGCTCTATCTCAATTACACTTCTGTATATTTTGATGTTCTGTGAATATTCTAGAAAAATTATACTTTAAACATCCTCCCATGATATGCTGAGAACTTTTTTAGAAGTACGTGAGGGCAGAGTGAGGTGCCCCTGAGAACTTAGAGATAAAGGAGATGAGTTTGTCTTCTGAGAAACAAATGACTTAAATCAGCACAAGATGGGAGGAGACGGAATGTCTTCCAGCCCCAAAACAGCTCCCTGACCAGGGACAGCTAACTTGGCTCAATCCGAAATATTTATATCTAAGTAAAAACAGTATCAAAAGAACTTGGGGACAAGCAGAGAAAGTGAAGCAGTGATTGAATTTAGGAAACTTGAGAATTCTAGAGCCATACTTTGCTGTGAGGTTAGCATACTTCAGTTGGTCAATCCTCCTCAGGAATATCCACCTCCTTTTACCTTATTCCTTGCTAAGACAGCCACATTCTGATTAATATTTGGGGGGAAGGAGGTGCTTTGAGTAGTGTAATTGATCATTTTAGTGTAATTGATCCATCACTGATAACAGATTACAAGCCTCTCCATGAAAGAAACAATTGCATTGAGGCTTCCATGGAAGTCTGGAGTGAGGTTAGCATTAGTCCATTGACCAGAGACTTATTATCAACGGGTGCTGAGAAGTCAAGTTTTAGAGCATGTAATGCTGGGGACCACACACAAGACTCTGATAGCATCATCAGGTTCACCCCACGCAGTAGAGGTCTTACAGGCGGTCAGCAAACCCTCTCCAGGTGACTCACCTTCAATTTCTCCCCTGTGGCCTTTCTTCCACATATAACTTCTATCCACACCTTTATAACCACTAGGTTAGTAATTAAGCCACATAGCATTCTGTGAGAAAAGTAGACCACAGTTATTAGTAAAGACTTAATACTATGTGTGTGGATAAGTGAATTAATAATTAATTTCTATTTTACATTTGGCAGTGTATATATGTCAATGCCACTCTCTCACTTCATCTCAGCTTACCATACCCCCTCCCCGTGTCCTCAAGTCCATTCTCTACGTCTGCATCTTTATTCCTGTCCTGCCCCTAGGTTCTTCAGAACCCTTATTTTTTTAGATTCCATTTATATGTGTTAGCATACGGTATTTGTTTTTCTCTTTCTGACTTACTTCACTCTGTCTGACAGACTCTAGTGGGAAGCAGCCGCATAGCACAGCAAGATCAGCTTAGTGCTCTGTGACCACCTAGAGGGGTGGGATAGGGAGGGTGAGAGGGAGACGCAAGAGGGAGAGGATATGGAGATATATGTATGCATATAACTGATTCACTCTGTTATACAGCAGCAACTAACATAACAATGTAAAGCAATTATACCTCAATAAAGATGCTAAAAAAATTAGTTTCTTGTTGGAAAATAGAGATTAAGACATTAGGTCACACAGGCAGCCAATCACAAAGGCATGATTTAATAATTTCATATTCATGGACTTTTTGATGGGTTTCCCCATACCCCCTCAGTAGAATGGCATATCAAAGGCACTTTCCTGTAAACCCTATGAGAATGATCTCATGTTTAATGCATTCAAAGAGACCCCCCCCCCCACCAAAACACGTTTGAACTTATTGATTCTGGATCATTTCTCCTTTCAATCCTATGCTACTTAATGATGATTAATAGAGCACTTAAAAATGCATAAAGCAAAACAAATATCATATAATATCGTTTACATGTGGAATCTAGAAAAATGGTACATATGAACTTATCTGCAAAGCAGAAACAGAGTCACAGATGTAGAGAACAAACTTATGGCTACCAAGGAGGAAAGGTGGAGGGTGGGATGATCTGGGAGACTGGGATTGACATATATACACTACTATGTATAAAACAGATAACTAATGAGAACCTACTGTATAACACAGGGAACTCTACTCAGTGCTCTATGGTGACCTAAATGGGAAGGAAATCTAAAAAAGAATGGATATACGTATACAAATAACTGATTCACTTTGCTGTAAGGAAGAAACTAACACAACATTGTAAAGCAACTATACTCCAATAAAAATTAGCTAAAAAACTTAAAAATTAAAAAAAAGAATGCATAAAGCAATTTCTTCCAAAAAAATAGAATTAGGTAATCCAATAATTATGCTTAGGAATTTTTTCATTTTAATGTTTTCTGGTGAATCTTAAGAGAGGAAAATAGGTAAGTTTTTCTGTTTTGTTTATTTCCAAAATTCACTGACTCTAAAATGTATTAATGCAGATATGGCAAAAGAATAAGAGGTACACCAACAACTAAGCCCACATTTACTAACTACATCATCAATCTTTAACTTTTGTGAAGGCATAAAAATATAAAATGGCCCTTTCTCTAAGTGTTTTAAATGCAAAGTGGTATATTTAGGGAAAACATCAGAATACATTTACTATCATGCCTTGTAATTTAAATATTTTTTCATACTTATTTTAGTAACATTGACTTATATTTGGACAGTGATGGAATATTTGCATCTTTAAAGTGAAGATAAATCAATGCAGAAATGAGTAGGAAGATATAGCCTTTAAGATGACAGTTTACTCAAGTAGAAGGATGTTTCAAGGTGAATGGTACATTTTAGACACACAATTGAACTGATCTTTCCTTGGTTTGCCATATAAATCTAAACACTCATTCATGAAATGGTCTAAAATTTTTCAAGTTGTTTGAGAAATTGTATATGACTCAAATATGCAACTAATCTCAAATAGACAGACATTCTCTAAACCACATGCTTCTGCAAGGAATTATGAGAATATTATTGTATTCTAATTTTATTATTTATTTTTTAAATGAAGATTTTCTTTGTTATTTTCCAGAACAGAATGAACATATATTTTAAATTATGTTTCTATTTATTCCCAGCCTCGTCACTAGATTTTGGATGAGTCCAGATGAAATTTTAGTAAATTAAATTATGGTGTTTTGGTTTCAAGTCTAATCATATCTACTGACCACAAGACTTAAAAATGTGTTTTAAGGGACATCCCTGGTAGGGCAGTGGTTAAGAATCTGCCTGCCAATGCAGGGGTCACTGGTTCAATCCCTGGTCCAGGAAGACCCCACATGCCGTGGAGCAACTAAGTCTGTGCACCACAACTACTGAGCCTGGGCTCTAGAGCCCACGAGCCACAACTACTGAGCCCACACATCACAACTACTGAAGCCTGTGCACCCTAGAGCCCACGCACTGCAACTACTGAAGCCTGCGTGCCTACAGCCCATGCTCCACCACAAGAGAAGCCACTGCAATGAGAAGCCCACACACCACAGCAAAGAGTAGTCCCACTCGCTGCAACTAGCAAAAGCCCGTGTGCAGAAACCAAGACCCAACGCAACCAAAAAAAAAAAAATTGTGTTTTAATTAGAATGATATTTTCCAGTTGTTGAGAAAATTTTAAATTGTATAACAAAGTGTTAACATTAAAAAGGACCTCTGGATCTATTTCAATCCTCTTATGTAAGAGAGAAAGAAATAAAATCTAACAGAAGTCTAGCAAATTATTCCACATCACACTAACTCAACTTAGTAACAGTTTCATGACTGAATTTAGACTGTTTGACTCTAAGTATCATGATAATTTCATCAAAGCATATTTGTAAAAAAAATATGCTCTTTAATTTCCAAATATAGGATACTATATTTAATTTTCCGTACGAATTCTTAACTGAATGTTACTCCTAGGAATTTCCTTACCATTTTCACCATCAGAAGCTATTTAGTAAGCTCTGTTTGATGAGTTATCATGATGCTTATATTACAAGGCCTTGGGGAGAAACAACTTCCAGGATCTAGGGATCACCACCCACAACACCGCTTATGGGTGAGAACTATTCTGTAGCATTGCAGTTAACTCGCTCAGTCTCAACACAGAATCAAACAGATGAGCACGAGAGTATTAAACTGATTATTGTGTAGGCTTGGTCACCAGAAGTGTTCCAAACCATGGTTAGAGCTTTGCCATGGAGCTGAACTGCATGTGTTCTAGCCCCAACTCAGGGATCTTAGGCTAGTTATAGAATGTTTTGGGGTCTCAGTTCCCTCATCTTTAAAATGGAGTTAATAAGAGTAGCTACCTCATATGTATTTCATAATAAATATGAATAAATATATATAAATGACTTAGGTTAACTATGTGTTGGGTATAGTATAATTGCTCAGCAAATGTTAGCTTGAATTACAATCATTATTATTATTACCTGATTTTTATTGTGAAACTTCACAGATAAGTCACTTACTCTCTGTAGAAAATCTGTCCCACCCTCAATCACAGAAAAATCATAGACTCTCAAGAAAATAGCTTTACAGAATTAGAGTCAAGAAACTGCTAGAAAAAAGTGCAAAAGTATCCCATTTCAGTTGTATGAATATAAAGTATAGATACCAAACCCTTTTCACCATGAAACAGAATATACAAAATGAAACATATATTTTATTTTCTTACTCAAAGTAATTCTTCTAGATACAATTTGCTACTACTAGCCTGGTCCCAGGCAAGTAGTTTACTACAAAGCTAAATTCTGCAATATGCATTAATAAGAGAATCTTTATGGAAAATATACGTATTGACTTAACCCAGAATGCTGACTTTTTTTAAAAAAAACTTATCCCATGTATTGTCATTAGTTATCTATTCAAAATTGACTTGGCGATGTCCATTTGGATGAAGTAAGAAGTAATTTCCTCTGTAAGCTATCACATGCTCTCAACATACAGACTAAATAGTATAACTTTAAACTGCTCAACTGTCATTAAACAGTTAGGTATCTGATAATAGTTTTAACTTTTCTATTGAAATGGGAGTAATAAGGGGATCTTAACCTTAGAAAAAGAGGTAGAGATTGATGAAACAGACATTTTTGCATAAGATAATGAATAACTACAAAATGAGAGCACTATCTCGTATTAGAGATAGATTAATGGACCAAGCTTTCCAAAGTTAATAGAAACAAGAGGGGAAATATGTTTGTGTGTCTAAGTGGAAGTAGGTTTTAAATTGGGAGAGACTCTCACAGTATCATTAATCTATGACTTCATGTACTGGAGATCCAATTGACTTGAGGAGAAGTTGCTGGAATTGATACAATTGAAGCAAAAATAAATATTTTTTCATCTTTTGTAATATTATTTTTTCTGACCTCAAAACATACGTTTTCTTCTGTTTCAAATTTAACAATTAGGAAAATATTTATATTAAAATTCTGTTATAGTAGTCTCATTAATAAGTTTTAAATTACCACAAAAGAAAAAGGATCATGATTGACTATGTATTCAAATTATTAACAGTTAATCAAAGTAAATTCACCAGTGCCACTTAACAGTCTGATGAAAAGTGCATGAACATCTTCCTTCTCTGTTTCAGGTCAATCAAATATCCCAATGAAAATTGTCAAAAGGAAATGAGCTTTATCCACATATTGGTCTTGCTTGAGAATAATCTCTAAAATTTCATAAGCCTCACTAAATTTTGGATCATCAGATGCCCCCTATTCTAAGTATTTTCAAATATAAGTGAAAAGGTCTACATGTAAGAAGTACTAATTGAATCTTTGGATTCAATTATGAGTAATAGGTAATAAAGTAATTTCCATTTAGCATTTCTTAAAAGTCAGGTTTGTTGAGGTAAAATTTACATACATTAAAATTCATCTTTTATAGTTTTGTCACTTCTATAAGTTTTGCCAAATGCATACAGTTGCATAAATATCACCACAATTAAGATATAGAACAGTCCTTCCTCCTCCAAAGTTTCCTCTTTTCCCTTTTCAGTCAACCATTTCCTCCTTCTTCTATTACCTGATAACCACTGATTTGTTTTCTACCCCTATAATTTTTCCTTTTCCAGAGTATTACATAATGGAATCACAGAATATGTAGCCTTCTGAATCTGCCATCTTTCACTTAGGATAATACAATTGGGATTCATCCTGTAGTTGCATGTGTTAGTAGTTCATTCCTTTTTCTTACTGAATAGTATTTTATTGTATGGATGTACTACAGTCTATTATTTGTTTGGGTTTGAATAATTTTTCCATTCCCATTTGATCATATGTTTCTCTAACGTTTTTGAATTATATAACATTTGAATTAAAACAATGGAGGGACAAAGAAATTTGACTTATGAAGAGGAATCTTCTCTTGCATCTTTCTTTATCCTGAGGATAAGGAGTATCTCTGCCTCATCCACTCTTGAAGGTGCACCCAAGGTCTCATATGCACTGGGACCCAGCACAAAGCAGTAACTCCATAGGAACCTGGGCTAGACCTACCTACGGGTTTTGCAGGGTCTCCTGGGGAGGCAGGGGTTGGGTGTAGTTCACTGTGGGAACAAGGACACTGGTAGCAGAGGCCCCAGGGAATACTAATCAGTGTGAGCTCTCCCAGAGGTCTCCATTTCAGCATGAAAATCCTGTCCCACCCAACAGCCTGCAGGCTCCAGTGCTGAAACACCTCAGGGCAAACAATCAGCAAGACAGAAACATAGCCCCACCCATCAGCAGACAGGCTGCTTAAAGTCATACTAAGCTCAGAGTCACCCCAAAGCACACCCCTTGACATGGCCCTGCCCACCAGAGGGACAAGACACAGCTTCACCCACCAGAGGGCAGGAACCAGTTCCTCCCACCAGGAATCCTGCAGAAGCCCCTGGACCAACCTCATCCACCAGGGGGCAGACAACAGAAGCAAGAGGAACTACAATCCTGCAGCCTGAAGAAAGGAGACCACAAACACAGTAAGTTAGATAAAATGAGATGACAGAGAAATATGTTGCAGATGAAGGAGCAAGATAAACACTTACAAAGAATAACTAAATGAAGAGGAGATAGGCAAACTACCTGAAAAAGAATTCAGAGTAATGATAGTAAAGATGATCCAAAATCTTGGAAATAGGATGGAGGTACAGACCAAGAAGATAAAAGAAATGTTTAACAAAGAGCTAGAAGATTTAAAGAACAAACAAATATATATGAACAAGACAATAACAAAATGAAAAATACACTAGAAGGAATCAACAGCAGAATAACTGAGGCAGAAGAATGAATAAGTGAGGTGGAAGACAGAGTGGTGGAAATCACTGCCACAGAACAAAGAAAAAAGAATGAAAAGAAATGAGGATAGTCTCAGAGACCTCTGGGACAGCATTAAACCCACCAACACTTGCATTATAGGGGGCCCAGAAGAAGAAGAGAAAGAGAAAGGGCCTGAGAAAATATTTGAAGATATTATAGTTGAAAACTACCCTAACATGGGAAAGGAAATGGTCACCCAAATCCAGGAAGCATAGAGAGTCCCATACAGGATAAACCCAAGGAGAAACATGCCAAGACACATATTAATCGAACTCTGCAGACCAGAAGGGAGTGGCATGATATATTTAAAGTGATGAAGGTGAAGAACCTACAACAAAGAATACTCTAGCCAGCAAGGCTCTCATTCAGATTTGAAGGAGAAATAAAAAGCTTTGCAGACAGGCAAAAGCTAAGAGAATTCAGCACCAACAAACCGGCTTTGAATCAAATGCTAAAGGAACTTCTATAAGCAGGGGGGGAAAAAAAAAGAGGCCATAACGAGAAACAAGAAAATCACAAATGGGAAAGCTCACCGGTAAAGGCAATCATACAATAAAAGTAGGAAATCATCCATACACAAATATGATATCAAAACTAGCAACTATGAGAAGAGGAGAGTGCAAATGAGTAAATGGAAATTGCATTTGAAATTAAGAGACCAGAAACTTAAAACAACCTTGTATATATATAGACTGTGATATCAAAACATCATGGGAAATGCAAACCAAAAACTATAATAGATACACACACCAAAAAAAAAAGCAACCGAAACACAACACTAAAGATGGTCATCAAGCCACAAGAGAACAAAAGAGAAGGGAAGAAAAAAGACCTACAAAAGCAAACCCAAAACAATTAAGAAAATGGCAGTAGAAACATACATATCGATAATTACTTTAAATGTAAATGAATTAAATGCTCCAACCAAAAGACACAGACTGGCTGAATGGAGACAGAAACAAGATCTGTATATATGCTATCTCCAAGAGACCCACTTCAGACCTAGGGACACATACAAACTAAAAGTGAGGGGATGGAAAAAGTTATTCTATGCAAATGGAAATTAAAAGAAAGATGGAGTAGCAATACTCATACAGACAAAATAGACTTTAAAATAAAGACAGTTACAAGAGACAAGGAAGGACACTACATAATGATCAAGGGATCAATCCAAGAGGAAGATATAACAATTGTAAATATATATGCACTCAACATAAGAGGACCTCAATATATAAGGCTAATGTTAACAGCCATAAAGGGAGAAATCAACAGTAACATAGTAATAGTGAGGGACTTTAATACCCTACTTATACTAATAGACAGATCATCCAGACAGAAAATCAATAAGGAAATACAAGCCTTAAATGATACATTAGACCAGATAGACTTAATTCATATTTATAGGACATTCCATCCAAAAGCAGCAGATTACACTTTGTTCTCAAGGGCACATGGAACATTCTCCAGAATATATCACAACTTGGACCACAAATCAAGCCTTGGTAAATTTTAAAAAACTGAAATCTTATCAAGCATCTTTTCCAACCACAACACTATGAGATTAGAAATCAATTACAGGAAAAAAAAACTGTAAAAAATGCAAATACATGGAGGCTAAACAATATTTTACTAAAAAACCAATGGATCACTGAAAAAATCAAACAGGAAATCAAAAAATACCTAGAGGCAAATGACAATGAAAACACGACAATCCAAAACCTATGGGAGGCAGCAAAAGCAGTTCTAAGAGGGAAGTTTACAGCAATACAATCTTACCTCAGGAAACAAGAAAAATCTCAAATAAACAACCTAATCCTACAATTAAAGCAACTAGAGAAAGATAAACAAAACCCAAAATTAGTAGAAGGAAAGAAATCATAAAAATTGGAGCAGAAATAAATGAAATAGAGATGAAGAAAACAATAGCAAAGATCAATGAAACTAATAGCTGGTTCTTTGAGAAGATAAACAAAATTCATAAACCTTTAGCCAGACTCATGAAGACAAAAAAAGGGAGAGGACTCAAATTAATAAAATTAGAAATGGGGCTTCCCTGGTGGCGCAGTGGTTGAGAGTCCGCCTGCTGATGCAGGGGATAGGGGTTCGTGCCCCGGTCCAGGAAGATCCCACATGCCGCGGAGTGGATAGGCCCGTGAGCCATGGCTGCTGAGCCTGCGTGCCCGGAGCCTGTGCTCCACAACGGGAGAGGCCACAAGAGTGAGAGGCCCGCGTACCACAAAAAAAATAAATAAATAAAAATAAAATAAAATAAAATTAGAAATGAAAAAGGAAAAGTTACAACTGACACCACAGAAGTACAAAGGGTCATAAGAGACTACTACAATTAACTATATGCCAATGAAATGAACAACCTAGAAGAAATGGACAAATTCTTAGAAAGGTACAACCTCCAAGACTGAACCAGAAAGAAATAGAAAATATGAACAGACCAATCACAACTACTGAAATTGAAACTGTGATTTAAAAACTTCCAACAAACAAAAGTCCAGGACCAGATGGATTCACAGAAGAATTCTATCAAACATTTACAGAAGAGTTAACACCTATCCTTCTCAAACTCTTCCAAAAAATTCCAGAGGAAGGAACATTTCCAAGTTCAGTCTCCAAGGCCACCATAACCCTGATACCAAAACCAGAAAAAGATATCACAAAAAATGATTACAGACCAATATCACTGATGAACGTAGATGCAAAAATCCTCAACAAAATACTAGCAAGCCAAATCAAACAATACATTAAAAGGATCGTACATCATGATCAAGTGGTATTTACCTCAGGGATGCAAGGATGCTTCAATATCAGTAAATCAATCAATGTGATACATCATATTAGCAAACTGAAGAATAAAAAAAATCATAAAATCATCTCAATAGATGCAGAGAAAACTTTTCACATAATTCAACATGAATTTATGATAAAAATTGTCAACAAAGTGGATATAGAGGAAACATACCTCAATATAATAGAAGCCATATATGATAATCCCACAACCAACATCATACTCAATGGTGAAAAGCTGAAAGTTTTTCCTCTAAGATCAGGAACAAGACAAGAATAACAACTAATGCCACTTTTATTCAACAGAGTATTGGAAGTTCTAGCCACACAAATCATAGAAGAAAATGAAATAAAAGGAATCCAAACTGGAAAGGAAGAAGTAAAACTGTCACTCTTGCAAGACACTACCAAAACACTGTTAGAACTAATAAATGAATTCATCAAGTTGCATGATACAAAATGAATATACAGAGATATCTTGCATTACTATACACTAATAATGAACTATCAGAAAGAGAAATCAAGAAAACAATCCCATTTACAATTATACCAAAAGACCTATACTTGGAAAACTATAAGACATTGATGAAAGAAATTGAGGATGACACAAATAAAAAGATACGTTGTGCTCATGGATTGGATGAATTAGTATTGTTAAAATGACCATACTATAGAAGGCAATCTACAGATTCAATGAAATCCCTATCAAAATACCAATGGCATTTTTCATAGAACCAAAACAAACAATTCTAAAATCTGTGTAGAACAACAGAAGACCCCCAATGTCCAAAATAATCTTGAGAAAGAAGAACGAAGGAGGAAGTACCACACTCCTTGATTTCAAACTATACTACAAAGCTACAATAATCAAAATAGTATGGTACTGGCATAAAAACAGGCACAAAGATCAATGGGACAAAATTAAAAGCCCAGAAATAAACCACATTTATATGGTCAATTAATCTATGATAGGGAATCAAGAATATACAATGGGTTAAAGGCAGCCTCTTCAATAAATGGTGTTGGGAAAACTGGACAGCTGCACTCAAAAGAATAAAACTGGACTACTTTCTACACCATAATCAAAAATAAACTCAAAATGAATTAAAGATTTAAGTGTAAGACCTGAAACTGTAAATCTCCTAGAAGAAAACATGGTCAGTATGCCCTTTGACATGGGTCTTAGGGATATTTTTTGGATCCTTCTCCTCACACAAGGGAAACAAAAGCAAAAATAAACAAATAGGAATACATCAAACTAAAAAAGATTTTGCACAGCAAAGGAAACCACCAACAAAACAAAAAGACAGTCTACTGGATAAGATATTTGCAAATGATATATTTGATAAGGGCTTAATATGCCAAATATACAAAGAACTCATACAACTCAACGTCACAACAAACAAACAACCCAATTGAAAAATGGGCAGAAGAGCTGAACAGATATTTTTCCAAAGAAACATACAGATGGCCAATAGACACATAAAAAGATGCTCAATGTCACTAATCATCAGGGAAATGCAAGTCAAAACCACAATGAGATATCATCTCACACCCATCAGAATGGCTATCATCAAAAAGACAACAAATAATAAACGTTGGTGAGGATGTAGAGAAAAGGGAAACCTTGTGCACTGCTGTTGGGATTTTAAGTTGGTAAAGTCTCTATAGAAAACAGTATGGAGATGCCTCAAAAATTAAAAACAGAACTACCATATGATCCAGCAATTCCACTCCTGAGTATTTATCTAAAGAAAAAAACTAATTAGAAATGAAATTGCACCGTATGATCATTGCAGGTTTATTTACAATAGCCAAGATATGGAAGCAACCCAAGTGCCCATCAATAGATGAATGGATAAAGAACAGGTGATTACATACACACACACACACACACACACACACACACACACGAAATGGAGTATTGCTCACCATAAAAATAAAAAGTTGACAACATGGATGAACCTAGAAGGTATCATCCTAACTGAAATAAATCTGACCGAAAAAGACAAATACTATATGATCTCACTTATATGTGAAATCTAAAACACAAAACAAAGAAAACAGACTCACAGATATGAAGAACAAATAGATTGTTGACAGAGGGGAGGGGTGTAGTGGATTGAATGAACTAGGTGAAGGGAATTAAGAGGTAAAAACCTCTAGTTATAAAATATTTGGCTATAGGGATGTAATATACAGCATAAGGAATATGGTCAATAATAGTGTAATAACTTTGTATGGGGACAGACTTATTGTGGTGATCATTTCATAATCTATATAAATGTCAAATCACTGTGTTGTACACCTGAAATGGACATAATATTGTATGCCAACTACACCTCAATAAAAAAAGAAAAAAGAAAATGTTCACTTTTCAACAAAAAATTTTGAGACACATACAAAAGAGAAAGTATGGCCCATATAAAGGTAAATAAAAGAGAGTCAGTAGGTACTGTCCCTGAGAAAAAAACAAACATTGGACCTAGTAGAAAAAGACATAAAATCAGCTGTTATAAATATGCTCTAAGGACTAAAGAAAACAGTTTCTAAAAATTAAAAGGATATATGAGAAAAATCTCTCACCAAATAGAGAATATCAGTAGAGATAGAAATTATTTAAAAATAACCAAATAGGGAAGCTGGGACAAAGTGAGAGAATAGCATTGACATATATACACTACCAAATGTAAAATGGATGGCTAGTGGGAAGCAGCAGCATAGCACAGGGAGATCAGCTCGATGCTTTGTGACCACCTAGAGGGGAGGGATAGGGAAGTTGGGAGGGAGACACAAGAGGGAGGGGATATGGGGATATATGCATACATATAGCTGATTCACTTTGTTGTACAGCAGAAACTAACACAACATTGTAAAGCAATTATACTCCAATAAAGATACATATTAAAAAAAATAACAAAATAGAATTTCTGGAGTTGAAAAGTACAATAGCTAAAATAGAAAATTCATTAGAGAGTCTCAACAGCAGATTTGAGTAGCTGTAAAAAAGAGTTAGATGGGTCAATTGATATTTATCCAGTTTGAGGAACAGAAGAAAAACAACGATGAAGACAAAGGAACAGAGATTCAGAGACCTATGGGATACCATCAAGTATATCAACAAAATGTGTAGCCCAAAAGGAGAGAGAGAGAATATCTGAAGAAATAACAGCTGAAAACATCTCAAATTTGATGAAAAGCATTAATCTGCACATTCAAGAATCTCAACAAAATCCAAGAAGTATAAATGAGACGTACTTCTACACACATTGTAGTCAAACTGTCAAAAAAAAATGGCAAAGAAGACAAAGAGAGAATCTTGAAAGCAGAAAGAGAAAAGTGACTCATCACAAACAGGAATACTAAAAAAAATCAGGCTGAAATGAAAGGATACTAAATAGCAATCTGAATCCACAAAAATTATAAAGAGTACTAGTAAAGGTAAGTACATAGGTAAATACCTAAGACAATAAAAACTTATTTTTGGAAGGCTCTTCTTTTCACATCCAATTTAAAAGAAAACTGCATAAAGAAATAATTACAAAATTCTGTTGATAGGCTTTAACATAAGAACTTAAATTGAATGGCCATAATTGTACAAAGGAGGAGAGAAGGGAAAGGTACTATATTGGAACAAAATTTATGTATAATAGTAAAATTAAGTTGGTATTAATCTAAACAAGACTGTTTCAAATTAAGATGTCAATTGTAATCTCCAAGGCAACTACTAAGAAAATAGTTAAATAAAATAAATAAATAAAGTAAAGGGACAATAAGGAAATTAAAATGGAACCCTAGAAAATATCTGTTTAGCACAAAAGAAACGGTATTAGAGAAACAGAGGCACAGAAAAGACAGGACATAAAAAACTAATGGCAGGCATAAATCCTACTTTACCAGCAATTACATTAAATGTAAATAGACTAAAACTTCAATCAAAGTTCCTAGTATTTCTAGAGCTGTAGGAGAAAATACTGCCACTATTTGAAAAGCTGCAAGGGAAACAGTGTCCTCAGGGAAAAGCCAAGTTTCCAGTGAACAAAAAAGATGAAGAGAAGCACAGTGAAGTGGTTTCAAAAGTTGAGAAGGAGTGGAAGAATGGGATAAAACTGGGGATGACAGAGCCTTGTGGAGATTAGAGTATGAAAGATAAAGAAGGTGGAATTCTGGGGCTTCCTTTGGCATCCCAAGTAATTGAGATAAAAGGCATGAGATTAGTCTTGGTGGATGGACTCAAGGCTGTGAGCCTTGGTGGAAGGGGCGGCTGTCTGCGGCTCCCTTCTGAAACTTGTTAATTGGATCTGCAAAGAGACATTTGAGAATCATGAACATATGGATGATATTTAAGGCCACAGGGGCTAGAAGAAATATAGAAGGTGAATATAAACAGAGAGAAGAATATGAGCCCTGGGGCATTCCAGCATAGGAATATAAGAGGGGTCTAACAAATAGTGGAAGGAAAAATAACAGCTAGTAAGGCAAGACAATAACCAGGAGTAAGTGGTGGCCCAGAGGCCAAGTGAGGAATGTAGTTCAACAAGAATAAGTGGTTAACTGGATTTAATGCTGCTGCTAGGCAAGTAAGATGAAGACTTAAAATTTACCACTGGTTTTGATAATATGAAGATTTTGATAAGACAGTCAGTGAAGTTGGGAGCATGAAGAAAAATGTAATTAGAAGGAGGCAAGAGAGAATGGGAAAGGATTGTCGAAAGAAGCAACACTGAGAGAGGGTTGATTAAAAAAAACTGGTCTTCATCAATTTGTTCAAATAAATTATTTATTCAAAATAATCCATGTATTAAACTAGCTAGCAGAAACGTGATCTTTTAACCTGGGCTTATGCTAAAGCAGAGCCTGAAATAAAGACTTAATGTCTTAGTCATTTTTAGCTGCTATAACAAGATACCACACACTGGGTGGCTCACACAACTAACGTTTATTTCTCACAGTTCTGAAGGCTGGGAAATCCAAGATTAAGGCAGATGCAGTGCCAGGTGAGAGCTTGCTTTCTGGCTTGTAGACATCCACCTTCTCACTGTATCCTCACGTGGTGGAAAAATGAGAGATAGGAAAGGGTTGGCTGGGGAGGGGAAGCAAGCTCTCTGGTGTCTTCTAAGACCACTAATTCCATCCTGACCTCTCAAAGTCCCCATCTCTAAATACAATTACCTTGGGGATTAGGGTTTAGTATATGAAATTTTGGAGAACACATTCAGTTCATTGCCTTTGCATACAGATAATTTATTTGGGAATTTGATTCCAGGGAGCAAGAAGGTAGAAGAGAGAAGCAAAAAGAGATGGAGGAAAAGTCAACTCAATGCAAGGATGAGATTTCTCGTCGGCTGTGGGTGCCTAGTTTCAGTTCTACTAGGATTTTTGAGAACCCATATAATTCAGGTAAAGTGCCCACTCTCACCACTTCTATTCAACATAGTACCGAAAGTCCTAGCCAGAGCTATTAGGCAAGAAAAAGAGATAATAGGTATCCAAATCAGAAAGGAAGAAGTAAAACTATCTCAGTTTGTAGATGACATCATCTTACATGTAGAAACCCCTAAAAGAGTCCACAAAAAACTGTCAGAACTAATAGAGAAATTCAGCAGTGTTGTAGGATGCAAAATCAATGTACAAAAATTAGTTGCATTTCTATACACTAATAAAGGCTTATCTCATTTTATTGTGTTTCGCTTTATCGTGCTTCCCTGATATTGCATTTTTTACAAACTGAAGGTTTGTGGCAACCCTGTGTCAAGCGAGTCCATTGGCACCATTTGTCCAACAGCATTTGCTCACTTCATATCTCTGTGTCACATTTTGGTAATTCTCACAATATTTCAAACTTTTTCATTATTATTATATTTGTTATTGTGATCAGTGATCTTTTTTTTGAAGAACTTTTTAAAAAGATAAATTTATTTATTTTACTTATTTATTTTTGGCTGCGTTGGGTCTTTGTTGCTGAGCAAGGGTTTTCTCTAGTTGCAGCGAGCCGGGGCTACTCTTCGTTGTGGCGTACGGGCTTCTCATTGCAGTGGCTTCTCTTGTTGTGGAGCACAGGCTCTAGGCATGTGGGCTTCAGTAGTTGTGGCATGTGGGCGCAGTAGTTGTGGCTCTTGGGCTCTAGAGCGTAGGCTCAGTAGTTGTGGCACACAGGCTTAGTTGCTCCGCGGCGTGTGGAATCTTCCCGGACCAGGGCTCGGCCCCATAACCCCTGCATTGGCAGGTGGATTCTTAACCACTGCGCCACCAGGGAAGCCTGATCAGTGATCTTTGATGTTACTATTGTAATTGTTTTGAGGGCACTACGAACTGTGCCCATATAAGACAAGAAACCTAATCACTAAATGTTGTATATGTTCTGACTGCTCCACTCACTGGCCATTCCCCTGCCTCTCTCTGTCTCCTCAGGCCACCCTATTCCCTGAGACACAAAAATATTGAAATTAGGCCAATACATAACCCTACAATGGCCTCTAAGTGTTAAGTGAAAGGAAGAGACTCTTGCCTCTCGCTTTAAATCAAAAGCTAGAAATGATTAAGCTTAGTGAGGAAGGCATGTCAAAAGCCAAGATGAGCAGAAAGCTAAGCCTCTGGCTCCACACAGTTAGCCAAGTTGTGAATACAAGGAAAAGTTCTTGGAGGAAATTAAAAGTGCTACTCCAGTGAACACGTGAATAAGAAACCGAAACAGCCTTATTGCTGTTAAAATAGGACGCTACCAGATGATATCATTGTAATACCAATCTATAACAACAACAAATTGAAATTTACAAAGTTGATAGTTGACACAATACTCCAAATTATTAGTATGAATTTCATATAACACATAGCCTTGCAAGTCCAGAGACTTAATCTTATCAGCGCCCAGGTTTATCTGGAAGAGCTGCCATACTGATCTAATTCACATAAGACTGATAGGTAAGCAAGAATGCCACACACATACTCTGGAGGAAAACTTAACTTTGGTTCAAATCACACCTCCACCACTTGTTAGTATCACTTTGAAAAAGTTTTCCAATCTCTTTGAGTTTCCATTTCCCTGTCTTTAATATGTAGGTAACGATGGCTAGTTTATAGAATTGTTATGAGGATTATGCAAAATGACATAATAAGAAGAGGCAGGGCAGCATAGTGGTAAAGAACAGGGACTCTGGAGCCAGACTTGTTTGAGTTCAAATCCTGTCTCTATTACTTACCAGCTGTGTGGCCTTGGGTAAATCATTTAAATTTTCTATGGCTCAGTTATTCAACCAGAAATGGTGAACAATAATAGCTCCTTATCTCACCAAGTTGTTTTGATGATTATACTAATCAACAGGCATAAAGTGCTTAGAACAGTGTGCCTGGAACATACTAATTTCTGAATAAGTATGATTACGATGATATAAAGTGCTTAACCCGGTGTCCAAAATATAGGAGGTATTTTATTTTATTTATTTATTTATTTATTTTTGCGGTACGCGGGCCTCTCGCTGTTGTGGCCTCTCCCGTTGCGGAGCACAGGCTCCAGACGCGCAGGCTTAGCGGCCGTGGATCACGGGCCCAGCCGCTCCGCGGCATATGGGATCTTCCCGGACTGGAGCACGAACCCGTGTCCCCTGCATCGGCAGGCAGACTCTCAACCACTGTGCCACCAGGGAAGGTACTTTAAAAAATGGAATTCTATCCATTGACTATATAACTCAAGATCCTAAACTTATAATGAATTACCACAATGATAGATCATGCAGAAGGGAAGAGGAGAGAATGCAGATATTTTAGAAAATAAGTTTTCTAAGTGATTCTTCCAAAAACTCTCAACACCTGTTTCCCTAAAAACCACTGCTAGAGAGATACGGTCTTTATCATCCACTGGATCAATGAACAGTTTATAGTTAACGGGCTTTGAGATCAGCTAGATCTGGGATGGAATCAGCTCACTCTTAGTTGCTCAAAAAGTGGTAGCTATTACAATGAGAAATAAAGCTGTCAAGGATACCCAGATAATCTAGCTGGTTCCTACTTACTCATGGATAAACTAATACACAGAAATCAGGTTTAAATCTAAAAGGTTGCATGGTGCACCTGGGTTCAGAACATGGGGAACTGTTTGGAAGAATCAAAGTTTTCATGTCCCTCACTAGAATGTAAGCTCTATGAAGACACTTTGGTGTCTGTTTATTTCACTGTTGCATTTATGGAACCCAAACAATGCACATAACAGGCACAGCACCTAAACAATACACAATTATATTGACTATATAATTTACAGTCAATAAATTATTTTGAATGAATAAATGAACAAAAGGATATGGACAGATTTTACTCTTGGGTCAGGACAACTTTGTCCCTGGAAAATGCTTAGGTAAGGCACTGCCAATGTGTGCCTTTTTGACTACAGTTTTTCTTGTTTCCATTGCTAGCTTAACTTTCTTCTGATTGAGATATTCTTTTTTAAAATATTTTAGTATAGTCAGACTGATTACTATCTTACTTGACCTAGTATTCATGCAATATATTTAAGAAGGGTTTGCAAATATGTACCATGATCAGTTCTCAGTTAATTGTATAATTTAACCCTCAGAGTATAAACTTAGTTGTAAGTTTATCAGAGGTAGAACTTGTAGGAAAATTACCCTTAAGCTCATTTATAAAATAATCTACCTTCAACAGTCTAAACCAATTTTTTTTCTCCTTGTACAACATTTTCATATCTTTGGTTATGCCTTGAAAATTATCCCCAAGTTTCTAAATGCAAGCTTTTTCAGATATTTTTTTAAAACTTCTATGTACAAAATGGGCTACTTTTTACCATCACCTTTAAATATGTAACAAAAGAAGAATTTTTGATTTTAAGCATAGTAAAATTTGTAACAAAAGTGTTACAAAAAACTGATATAAAGAAACATCCTGGGCTTCCCTGGTGGTGCTGTGGTTAGGAATCTGCCTGCCAATGCAGGGGACACGGGTCCGTGCCCTGGTTCGGGAAGATCCCACATACCGCGGAGCAACTAAGCCCATGTGACACAACTACTGAGCCTGCGCTCTAGAGCCCACAAGCCACAACTAGAGAAAACCCATGCGCAGCAACGAAGACCCAACTCAGCCAAAAATAAATAAATAAAAATTTGAAAAAAAACCCATCCCAACTTAGATATTCCAAGATAAAAATAAGTAAAAGTAAATATGTAGCTAGATCATTTGTTATTAATGCTTAACGTACTGAGATAATTTATAGCAAATGTCAGTAAAATGTGGTGAAGGGGAACCTGTTGTAATTCCATCAGAGATGGCTAATACAAGGTTAATATGTGCCGCCAGGAAGGCAATCAAACAGCAGTGTAGTTATTGAAGGGGAAGCCCTCAAGCTTACATAACTGATTCATATTTATAATTTTATATTTAACACTGTTTATGGAGGCAATGACTCAAAGGAAAAAACAATGTTATTTAAATTTGAAACTGCATGCCAATGGTTTCTAAGCATCAAGGTTGAAAATTTCAGATACCTAATTTAGCAAAACTAAATCACTTTGCTGTACACCAGAAACTAACACAACACTGTAAATCAACTATACTGCAATAAAAAATTTTTTAAAACCTTCCTTGTCTCTGCTCCCCAGACCTCTCCACACACAGACACGTTAAACTGCCACTGAACGTGCCACAAAACAATGTAAAGAGGGTCATTTGGCGAATGTTGAATATTTGATGTGTTAAATATTTGCTGAATACTCAGCCCGCCTACTCTGCCCAGACTGGAATCTAAGGGAAATGTACTAGGAGCCGGTGGGGAGGCAGGCAATGTGTTAAGTTCTGTGGCATAGAAAAGTGACTCTGATTCAGAGATTGCCCTCAAGCAGCTTGCACTCTGGAAGAGGTCGATGACATACATGCTCATTAAAACAACAACAAACTTTTAACCTTGATTCATGAGTTACAGGTTCCCTGATCACAAATTGTGAGCTCCTAGTAGAGAGATTTTTTTTGGAGTGAGGTATGGTAGAATCAGAAAAGAGTTCATAGAGGGATGGCAGGGAGTGAAATTTGAGGTAGACTTTGAAAAAATATCAGGAAGGGACAGCAATCTTCTATGGTAGCTAACCTCACTATTTTCTCTCCATCCCTTTTGTCCTCTCTGTTTCCCATGCTAGTCTGTACACAATAATTAGCAGCATCAATTGCTTGTTTTTGCCTCCTTTCCCATTTCTCTGCTGTCCCATTGGCTTTTTAAGCCCCCTACATAACAATATTGTTTTCCTGTATGCATTTTTTACTCCACATAATTTTTATGAGACTCATTCGTATAGGTACATGTATCAATATTTCATTTTAACAATTGTTGAATAGTATTCTCTTGTAGGACACACCACAATTTGCTTATGCATTCACCTGTTGATGAGCATTTGGGTTGCTTCAAATTTTGAGCTACTATATATAAAGTTGCTATGAACGTCCACATGTAAATCATTGCATGAGCATTTGCTCTCTTGGTAGGTGTGTGCTTAACTTGTTAAGAGACTGCTTTCCACAGAGGTTGTACTGTTTTACATTCCCATCAGCTGTATATGAGAGTTTCTCTACATCCTCACCAAAACTTGGTATGGTCAGTCTTTTCAATTCTAGCCATTTAAATGGTGTGTACGGAGGTTTCATTATAGTTGTAGTTGCACAGTGATGTTTTTGCATCTTTTCACACACTTATCTGATATTCACACATCTTCTTTGGTGAAGTGTTTATCCAAATATTTTGCCCATTTTATTAATAAATCATATTAATTTTAAATTTTGAGAGTTCTTACATATTCAGAATACAAGTCCTTTATCAGATATACGCTTTGCAAATATTTTATCCCAGTCTGTGGCTTATTTTTTAAGTTGTCTCAGTAATTTTTTAAGGTTTTCACTTAGGGAAGTATTTAATTTTTTTTTCTTCAGTTGCACTAATCACATTTCAGTGCACAAAAGCCATATATGGCTAGCGGCTGCCTTACTGGACAGCACAGATAGAGGACATTTCCATCACTGTAGAAAGTTCTATTGGACAGTGTTTCTCTAGAATGTACATATGTATTTAATGCACTGTGTATAAATATTTCACACATCCACACACACCACTGAAAAAATACCTATGACTATTTTTGTGGTATTATTTAACATGGTTTTGTAAACAGTATTATAAGAAATTGGATGTTTTTCAAACAGAATAAAAGCAAAACAAATCTGGAACTCAACCTAGAGTCAGTTTTCCTGTTTCAGGTCATTCAGTTATACTTTAGAACATATGCACCTCCTTAGAACGTAGGCACCTCCTTAGCTTAAGCAGAAAGTCAAATTGAAAAGTTTCAAGGGGTTATTTGATAATGAAGCTAAAAGGGATGATTCCTCCTTATGTTTTTAAATCAGCTAACCCAAAACTACCAAACTGCAATACAGGATAGGTATAATGAGAAAAAGAATTACTAATTTAGTAATTTTTCTGAAATACTGAGAATACCCACTTAATTTTCACCTTAATGCTGTAAAAAATAATTATATGTGAAAAATTACATATCCTTCTGATAGCAACAGGCATTATGTACACTTAAAATTTTTCTTACTAATTCATACTTTTCCCCGTAAACTACAACAATATCTACTACCTTCTTTCTACTGTGTAAGAGAAGGAAGGTCTGTCTGCGGATTGTTCATCTTCAGAAACCTTTTCTCAAGGAATAATCTCCGGGTACTTCCCCCAACACCTGGCTCTTTAGTTATATTTATTGACTTTAGTTGAGTTTTAACAGGTTGCAGTTAATAAGCAACAGAATCACTTGTCCAGAATTTCCATAAAACCAAAAGCTACTTCTTATGTAAAACTATCCAGTGTTAATCATTTGTAAGAGATAAATTTAATAAGCTGTAATAATTGACTTTTGTGGTATTTTTGACCTTTCAACTAAATAGAGTGGAACTGAAATTGTGAAAACTGGTTTTTTCTGTTAAACCTCCCATATGGAAGGCTTAATGGCACAGTCCTGTTCACACAAATGAATGGACGAATGAATGAATGAATGAACGAATGAATAAAACAAGAACCTGGTCAATCCAAAGCTTCAATCTCCTCCACAACATACCCAGGCTCTAATTAAAAGTCCACTAAGGGGCTTCCCTGGTGGCTCAGTGGTTGAGGGTCCGCCTGCTGATGCAGGGGACGTGGGTTCGCGCCCCTGTCCGGGAAGATCCCACATGGCGCGGAGCGGCTGGGCCTGTGGGCCGTGGCTGCTGGGCCTGCGCGTCCAGAGCCTGTGCTCTGCAACGGGAGAGGCCACAACAGTGAGAGGCCCGCGTACCAAAAAAAAAAAAAAAAGTCCACTAAGGACAGAGGATTTGCTGCCTCCTGAGAAAACCAGTTTGCTTTTGCACACTCTAACTGCACAGATAGCTCCCTTCGTGGACCTGAAATTATTCTCCTTATGCTTTCCAACTACAGGGTTCTAGTGTAGTTCTCTAGGTCTGCAAAGGACAAATCCAATTCTGCCTGCCCCTATATCCTTCAAATATTTGAAAATAAAGTATGAACCACTCCATCTCTCTCTCTCTCCCTCTCTCCTTCTCTCTCTCTCTCTCTCTCACACACACAGACACACACACACACTCACACACACACACCCCACAAGCAAATTTTTATTCTTTTTGTTAATCCTTCAAATTGTTTCCATCCTTTCTTTAAATGACAGACTCTCATTCTTTTGCTATCCTCTGAACACAGGTTTATTGTGAGTCCTTAAAACTGTAGTGCACAGCACAGACGGAGGCAAAACACAACTCTGGAAATGGTAGGTTAAGGCAGGATTACCTTCCCTTTCACTATCAACTCTGTCTTTATATTACGCTGGCTCTGTTTTTGAGATCATACTTGCTTTTTTGGCTCCCACATCACAGTTCTGACGAATATTCTCCAGGAAGTTCTGAGTCGTACACTCCTGAGGTTACCTTCTATTCAGCTCTCATCAGAAGCACACAACAGACTTACGGACTCACTCGGGGCCCTGTCACTCACACTATCCAGTCTTTCTCATAAGAACTGTGGGGAAGCCATGCCCGCCTCATCTGTGCTATTGAATTACTGTATGGAATTTTAGGGCCACTTAAGAAAACTGACGTCCAAAAGGGGGAAGTGACCTGCTAATTGCCACACAGCTAGATATCAACAGAGTCCCTTCCTCCCGGTCCTGCGTTCTTTCCACATACAACATCCGGCTGTATTTTGAATGAGTGGGAAGCCTATATTTGCCCCTGTTACATTTATTTTCATGGGAAGTTTATCCTTACCAGAGTCCCTTGGGTATGTTTTTTTAATAACCATAGTTAAAAGTACTCAATCTAAAAACATACACAGAGACGCTAACTCATTTTACTCACACTTTATGGTTTTAGTGCACTTGCTCATCCGTCATCATTTATTGTCTTGGGTTCCATCCCAGCTCATCTTAACTGCAGATTTTATAAGAATTTCACCCATGTCCTCAACTAAATCATTATTAAAACTATTGAACTGGACAGAATCAAAGATGGAGTTCTTCAACAAGATTCGAGAAACCTTCATAGAAACATCAATTCATTAATAACAATTATTTGGATTTGGTCAATCAAGCCATTACAAATCCTTCCAGCCACCTCTTCCTTTCATATCTGCCTCACTCACCATGCCACCTCTATTCTTCCAAAAAGAATCTCAAGAATCTGTCCAGCATCCTGCTGAAATCCAGTGATACTGCCCACACTGCTATATCAGCTTCATGGTAAAAGGAAATTAGGTTTTTCCGATGTAGTCAATTTAGTAGTTTAAGGACTTCATCTAAAGCCTTGTACTGGAAGTGTGGTGCTAAGACCAGCGTCAGTAGTGTCACTTAGGCGTGTGTTAGAAATGCAAGATCTGATCTGAGATCTCCAACTCAAATTCAGAATCTTTATTTCAGTGAGATCGCCAGGTTTTCGTGTTCATGTTAAAATCTGAAAAGCGTTTCCCTAAAGATGTTTTACTGTATAAAATAACTTCAGATATTATGCCTAATTTCTTTATTGTTACTTTTCTTGCATGTCAACAAGAAACTACCATCAAAATATTTCAAATAAAAAATACTTATTAAAATACTAATTCTAAAAAGCAGGATACAAAATTACATAGATAGATAGGTAGATAGATAGAAATATATACCAGAATAACAACTATTTTATAACAACAAAAAAATGCTTTAAAAAATGGGAACTAATGGACCAAAATAGGTCTGGTTGTCTTTGGATACTGAAATGTAATTTGCACGGTATAAGGCATGACCTGGTTAAACAGAGCAGTCACTGAGGTTCTGCACCATGAGGAAAGCAGGAGATTAGTGGTCCTACATGAGAAGTCTTAAGGACGCCACATATTTGTCCAGTAGAGAAATCTATTTTCATCTTATGCCTCCACTAAGAAGTGGCTCTCTCTATGAAACAACAGCTCACAGCATCCTGTTCATCACTGTCTTAGAGAAAACAACCAAAAGTGATCCGTTCGGGCCAAAACTCATGCGACTTGAAGCTATGTAGTAGGGCTTGTTAAACAGAAAGTGTAGCTATTCCCCAGGAACTATTATCTAACTGTCTGAAGGCAGGAATTTTACCCAGTTTATTGTGGGGGCTCAAGGCTCCCTTATCAACTGCTTGCTAAGTGGACTCTATGTCAGGTTCTAAACAGAGAGTGACAATAAGTAAGTACACTACCACACTGAAATGACCCACACCAGTTGAGACCAGCAGAGAACCCAAAAGAGGATGAGTAGAACTTGAAAAATAAGAATTTTGGTCAGATGGGGCTGGGCTCCTCTCATAATCACATGCAATATTAGAATCTGACAATATATCTTTTGTATTTTGTAGCATGCATTAAGTTCAAGTTAACGTGAAATTCTTATCCAAAGCATGTATTACATCATTCTCAAAAATCCTTTTTGTTGTTTCCTAAAGGTTTATGTTAAACAATAATATGTAGATGAATTTGGGTAGATATTTGACCTCAGTTGTTTGTACTTGACTGGTGCTGTCAAGACCTTGTGTAAGCAAAACCAAATGCCACCTCAGACAAAATTGTCTTTAATTATTAAACAAAGGTTGTTAGACTTAATGAAATATGAGTGATTTCCTGATTTTCTCTTATTTTCATTTTTCTGAATGTTGCAGTTTTCTAAAATGAGTTCATATTACTTTTATTTATTTATTTATTTAAATAAATTTATTTATTTTATTTGTTTATTTTTGGCTGTGTTGGGTCTTCGTTGCAGTGCGCGGGCTTCTCATTGTGGTGGCTTCTCTTGTTGCAGAACACGGGCTCTAGGTGCACAGGCTTCAGTAGTTGTGGCATGCGAGCTTCAGTAGTTGTGGCTCTCAGGCTCTAGAGCACAGGCTCAATAGTTGTGGCGCATGGACTTAGTTGCTCCGCAGCATGTGGGGTATTCCCGGACCAGAGCTTGAACCCACGTGCCCTGCATTGGCAGGCAGATTCTTAACCACTGCGCCACCAGGGAAGTCCGTATTTTATTTATTTTTTATTGTGGTAAAATAAATGAGATCTACCCTTTGGAAAAATTTTAAGTATATAATACAGTATTGTTAATTACAGGTTGTACAGAAGATCTCTAGAACTTATTCATCTTGTATAACTGAAATTTTATATCCATCAAATAGCAACTCTCCATTTCCCTGTCCCTGAAGCCCCTGATAACCACCATTCTACTCTCTGCTTTTGAGTTTGACTATTTTAGATTCCTCATACACATGATCATATGTATTATTTGTCCTCCTGTGTCTGTAGTGCTTCATTTAACATAATGTCCTCTGGGTTCATTCATGTTGTCACATATGACAGGATTTCCTTCTTTTTTTTTAAAATTTATTTATTTATGGCTGTGTTGGGTCTTTGTTTCTGTGCGAGGGCTTTCTCTAGTTGTGGCAAGCGGGGGTCACTCTTCATCGCAGTGCACGGGCCTCTCACTGTCGCGGCCTCTCTTGTTGCGGAGCACAGGCTCCAGACGCGCAGGCTCAGTAATTGTGGTTCACAGGCCCAGTTGCTCCATGGCATGTGGGATCTTCCCAGACCAGGGCTCGAACCCGTATCCCCTGCATTGGCAGGCAGATTCTCAACCGCTGCGCCACCAGGGAAGCCCGGATTTCCTTCTTTTTAAAGCTAAAGAATATTCCATTGCATTGTATACCACATTTTCTTCACATATTCCTCTGTTGATGGGCATTAGAATGTTTCCATATCTTGATTAGTATGAATAATTGTGCAGTGAAAAAATGGGAGTGCAGATATCCCTTTGGGATCCTAATTTCAATTATTTTGGATATATACCCAGAAGTGGGATTGCTGGCTCATATGATGTGTCTGTTTTTAGTGTTTTGAGGAAACTCCACACTGTTTTCCATATTAGTTGCACCATTTTACAATCCCACCAACAGTGTATAAGAATTCAGTTTCTCCACATCCTCACCCAAACTTTTTGTCTTTTTTTTTTTCTTTTTTGAAGAAAAATCAATGAACCTTGCATTTAAAAGTTCTGCCACAAGGGAATCTACAGATTTAAAGAAACTTAAGAGACATACTGAACAACCATAAATATATACCTTATTTGGATCCTGATTCAAATAAACTTTAAAAAGCTAATAATATTAATTGAAAATTTTAACATCATCTGGATTTTTCATGATATTGAGATATTATTGCTAGTTTTGGTGTAATGTGCTTTATGTTTTGCTAATGAATATCATAAAAGATACATACACTGAAATATTGACAAATATCTAGAATCTGCTTGGAAATAATATGGAAAAAAGTGGTTGGAGAAATAGATAAAACAAGATTGCCCAGGAGTTGGTAAGTAATGAAGGTGGGTAAGAGGTATATGGGAATTTTTTACACTCTCCTGTTTTGTATATGTTTCAAATTTTCCATTAAAAAAGTTAAATAAAATCCTGCCACAAATTTTCATGCCAATTGAATCCTTTTCAATTTTGTCTTTTTTTTTCAATAATAACCATTACTTTTTAAAAAGTGCAACTTGTTTTCTCAGACTCATTCCCTTAGTAATCTGAATCCTGGCTTAACATCCCAGTGAATTAAGTCCTCTTGGCTTACAATAGAGATATTTTGGCTTGGAAAATCCTTAATCAACCTTATCCTTGATGCACTGAAAAGTACAAAAAATGTCCTGATTTTTCTGGTGACTTTTCAGGGACTTAGCACAAGGTTCTTGCTGTCGAGTTCATTATTCAGATGTTTGTACTAACACTTGCATCTAAAATATTAACTTCTTTGGGTAGGTGTACAGAGCTGAAAGAAGTGTGCACCCTTAAAAAACATGGAGAGACAGTACTTTATCCTGAAAATTCTCTCCTACGACGTCCTTCTTTGCTTTACCTCTAATCTGCTTGCTGGTCTTGACCATTTTGAGAACTTTTCTTAGGTAAACTGCATAAATAGTTTTGAGGTGAATGAAGACAAAATTGTTTGTAGCCTACTGAGAGGCAAATGCCATAAAAGGCAAGAATCTGGTGGTAGCCACTGTTTCAAATTTCAAAATTAGTTCCTACTTCTCTACCGGCAGGATCTATTTTTTCAGACTAAGTCAACTAGTTTGCATCTTAATGTATAGATGACTGACGCCCTACAGTATATTCAAGTGATGTGTAAATCACTTCAAATATATGTTGAAAGAAGATGAGAGATAATTAGAAAGACTGTGGGAGATAGGAAAGGAGAGCATTACTATAACACAATGTGTATTGTTTTATTTTAAGCTAATATGTTTGGTTTCGAGGTCATCTTCCACTATTGCACAAAATTTATTCATGTACTTTGTTGCTTATTGATAAGTGTTTCTGAATTTGTAAATGCCCCAAAACACCAAAGATGTCCATTCTTTTTTTTTTTTTTTTTTGCGGTACGCGGGCCTCTCACTGTTGTGGCCTCTCCCGTTGCGGAGCACAGGCTCCGGACGCGCAGGCTCAGTGGCCATGGCTCACGGGCCCAGCCGCTCCGCGGCATATGGGATCTTCCCGGACCGGGGCACGAACCCGTGTCCCCTGCATCGGCAGGCGGACTCTCAACCACTGTGCCACCAGGGAAGCCCATCCATTCATCTTTGACCAAGGTTCATTTGGAGACACAAGTTAATTCAGGTGGCAAAAAACTTTTCAATTATCTCTCAGTATAACATTGTAAATGTTCATTTTGCCACCAAATACCAAATCATACACTTTCTTTTCCTTAAAATAACTTAAACCAAAACCAAACAGTAAAATAAAACTAATTGAGAGTTTCAGGTATGTGAGTACTGTTTTTTGAAAATAAAAATATAATTAAAAATTCTGAGCCAAACAACAGAGATTAAAATAGGCTGGAGAGAGACAGGTACTGAAATATACTTTTTCACCTCTGAAACCAAAGGTTCAAATTTGCATAATCATTAACTGTACCTATTTCTGGTCTTAACTAGTCCTTTGAAATACCCATTTTGTTTGATGTGGGCCCCGAAACATGTTTGGGCAACAAGCATGATAAATGTTTACCCTAACACCACACCAGCCTTCTCTGGTGCAAGCTTTAATAACCTTCAATGACCTAATTCATTCAAAAGTATGCTTCTTGTTGAGAGTGCTTTAATTACTCCATCACCATTTGCACTTCCCATAGATCTAAGTACTAATTTAACACCATATGAGCTTTACATTAAGCGCTAAACATGATTTCAAACTAGGACACCAATATTTTTTTCCAATCTTAATCTGTATCATGTTTCAGTTTGTGTGGGCATCTTTGAAATTATTGATCTGTTTTTCTGTGTACTCTATGCCCTTGCTGAAGTCTGTACTTACAAACTGTTTATTGCGCCCTGCATGACTCTGATTCTGAAATTCCAATTTGGAAAGCTTTAGTTACTCAGATTCCATAAGGCTGATCTTGTGGTCAAAAAGAAGATTTTGTTCCTTCTCATGTGAGCCTTATGAAGAAGAAGGCATCAAAATGTGTTTTCTTCTAAAGAGAACCTTCATATTCCCATTGGCTTTGGAGTAGTCAGGAAAACAGAACAAAAAAAGAGGAACAAACTTGCCTCCTAGTTCGTTTTTGCTCATCTGTGACACTCCCCTTTATATCCTATGTTGAGGCACCAGGAATTTTACGGAGTCAATAAGTCATTCAGCTTGAAGCCTCCTACCATCAAAATTCCTAGTCGAGCTGACAGTTTAATGGTGGGTGTGTTGTGACAGTGACCAAGGCTCATCCAGGCTTCTGGACACAAGATATGGTCATAAGCATGAAGTACTCTGTGTCTACTCCCGGACGGTAAGAGGGTGGGGCACCATCAAGGGGCTCCTAGAAAGAGAAGAGCTCACTGTGGACCTCTCTGACCTCCACAATCACAGCAAGCAACACTTTGCCAGTATATATTGGCAATACCATTCTTAAGTGTCAAGTATTAACACTTGGTGCCCCTATGACATGTGGTGTTTTCTCCCCAAGATTTATTTGTTTGAGCTCATCATAACATATTGCAGACAATGAACTAAGTTCTTTTTATTATGTAACTAAAATTTTCTTATGGTGAAAATATCTTAAACAGCTCAGGACAATACATAATGAAAAATAAGTTTCCCTTCACCTATTCTGAAATTTTCTATGTAATATATGTAGATAGATAAACAGATATAGATATATCTGTAAACACAGACGGTAAACCTTATTAATATAAAAGGATATTCTAAAACCATTTAAAAAGAATCAAGTGGATCTCTAGATGCTGACATTTAAATTGTGTCTAACAAATATTAGTGTAATGTATAAATGTTTTTTTCACCTAATTATTTTTTTACAAATTCCTATTCCAACTCTAATTTTTTTAACCAATTTTATTTCGATGAACATTTAGGTATTCTCAATATTTTAGAGTTAACATCCTTGTACAATATCTTTGTATGCCCATAGGGTATTGGTTTCTGGAAGCTGAATTACTGGATCTAAGAGCAGAGATTCTTGATAGATGGACCAAATTGCTCTTCAAAGAGATCCTATGAACAGTGTAGGAATTGGCCTGATTCTCTACATTTTTCCTGGCGATTGGTATTATCAAATGTTTTTGTTTTTGCTAACTGACAGGGTAACAACACACTACCAGTCTTTCTTAACTATGAATGAGTTTGAAAAACATTTCTTATATTTATACACCATTTGAATTTGCTTGGTGTGAACTCACTTATCTTTTGCCCATTTATCTACCTGGTTGCTTATGTTTCTTGATTGATTTATAAAGCTCTTTACTTTTCATATGTAAAGGAAATTTGCTGCAGTTAAGGAAATTAATACTAAATGTTTTTCCCTTTTGTTGTTAAACTTCGTTATGGCTTTTTTTCCCTTTAATGGTCAAGCAGAAAAATTTAATTATCATGCAGTCAAATTTGCCCATCTATCCTCTGCAGCTTCTAAGTTTTTGTGTTCTGCTCAGAAAGGCCTTCTCCAATCGAGAATTATGAAAATATTCGCCTGTTTTAATAATAGTACAACTGCATATTCCTACTTGAATATGTGAGTCATCTGGAAAATGTTGTGTGTAAGGAGTGAGGATCAGTTTTATTTTTTGCAAATGGCTAGCATTTGCTCTGACAAACTTTATTATTTTGTCTGTTTTACCACTGACATCTGATTCCACTCTTTTCATATACTGAATTCCAAAATGAATTTGTCTTCATTTTTGAACTTTCTATTCTATTCCATTGATCAAATCAATCTTCATGAACAAAGTATCTTCTAATGAACCCTTGAATGTCCTTTATATCTCTGGCTGTTCCACTCATCTATTGCTATTCAATAAATCATTTCAAAACTTAATGGCTTAAAACAACAGTTTGTTGTTCAGCATGATTCTGTGAGTTGCCAATCAGGGAGGTCCTTCTGCTGGTCTTTCCTGGGATCACTCATGTGGCTGCAGTCATTTGACCGCTTAATGGGGAGTCGAGGGTCCAGATGGATTCACTCACATATCTGAAAGTTGATGCTGGCTGTCCTCTGGGACACCATGGCTCTCCTCTCATGGATTTTCATCCTCTAGTAGGTTTTCCTGGGTTTCCTCACATCCTGGTGGTCTCAGAGTTCCAAGAAGGCAAGCCCCAAGGCATAAGCACTTACCAAGTCTCTGATCCCCTCTCTCCCTCAACACATGTTCCATTGACAGAGTAGGTCATATGGCCAAGCTCAAAGGCCATGTTTAAGAGGACTTAGACTGCTCCATTGATGGCAGAAGTGACTAAGAATTTGTGGTGTTTTTAATCCACCACACTGGCTATTAACTTAATTTCATTTCTAATTTTGCATGTTTGTACCGTTTGTGCTTTCTTTTCCTTATTCTTGATTGGGATTCGTTGTGGTCTATATATTTTACCGTTTCAGGGATTTTCTCTCCAGAGAACTGTGTTGGGTACATTTATTGTCTAAAATTTTTCTGTGTATGTGTGCATAAAATATATAAGTATTCTACTTATTATATATTATTATGTTTTCTTTTTATAAAATTACATATTACACATAATACATATTCTGCCCTCTAAGAGTACTGCTTTACCTTGATTATATTTTCATTCTCATTATTTTCTAAATATTCTGCAATTGCAATCCTGATTTTATATTTTGAATGGTGTTAAAAGAGAGCCAATTTTTGTATATTTATTACAAATTTTTTAAAAAGAGACTGGGGCTTCCCTGGTGGCACAGTGGTTAAGAATCCATCTGCCAATGCAGGGGACACAGATTCGAGCCCTGGTGCAGAAAGATCCCACATGCCGCGGAACAGCTAAGCCTGTGCGCCACAACTACTGAGCCTGTGCTCTAGAGCCCACGAGTCACAACTACTGAACCCACGTGCTGCAACTACTGAAGCTCCTGCACCTAAAGCCCGTGCTCCACAACAAGAGAAGCCATCACAATGAGAAGCCCATGCACTGTAACGAAGAGTAGCCCCCGCTCACCACAACTAGAGAAAGCCCGCACTCAGCAACAAAGATCCAACACAGCCAAAAAAATAATAATAATAAAATTTAAAAATAAATTAAAAAAATAAAAAGAGACTGAACTTTGTAATACATTTAAATTGTAGCAATTATTGAGCTACTATTTGTGACCTAATTTACATTTGTATAAATTGGAAACATAATGAATAAAAAAGGGTTATTCTGTGTTGTCAGGTTACAGCCTTCCACGTGTTTGTGTAATTGATAAGAGAAATGTTATCAATACATAGGTATGCATAGACATATTTGCTTATATAATGTTTTCAGAACACAGACTTTGATATTTTATAGAAATGGGTGCAGATAAGTCATAAGAGAATTTGTATAAATGTAGTATTGGCCATAAATTAGTCCACAAAGATTACCTCAATAATTTCTAAATTTAAATAAAGTACAAAGTATAACTTCTGAGTTTAATTAACAAGTAATAATAAAAATAAAATGCAAAAAAATCCCTCTCTTAAATAACCCCATTCAAAATGAAAGTCAAAACTGAAATTGAAAAATATTTAGAAATAGAATGAAAATAGAATGAATGAGATCAGGCTAAAGCAGTTCTTGGAAGATAGATATACATATATCATGTCCATATACACACCATTTCTTTAATTTTGTTTTTTGGATTCTTTATGTCTTTACTTATATTTTGTCTACTTGATTTGTGTATCTATTCATCCTAGTACTTCCTGCAATCTTTGCCTTAATAATTTTAATAATGGCATTTCATAAAGATTCTTAAGATTTCATCTTCATTGCAGAGTGTACTTTTATCATTATAAAATTCCCTTCTTCATCATCTTTACAGCTTTTTGCCTTGAACTCAAACTTTTCTGATATTGATATATGTCCTTTTATTGGGGGGGGAAGGGAGGGCAATTTCCTGGTATATGTTTACTTTGGTGTTCTTGATCTGTGAAATTCAAAATCTTAATTTCCCCCCCAAGAACAAAATATGTTTCAAGTCTCAAAATTAATTTTTTTTTCTCAACCCAGAGACATTTTATCTTCCACTTGTGGGGTTCTCTACTTCCCAAACATTATGTTTCATTGTTTTGGTTCCTCTTTCACTGAATGCACATTTATTATTTTTTCTTCTGTTTCTTTAATCTTATGGTCTTTTGCATTTTCATACACTGAAGCCTTTCTTCCACATTAATCATTTTATTTTTGTTAGATATTTTGCCTTATTGTTTCTAATTTGTGTTCATTATATAATAACATTGATTTGAGCCTTAATTATTTCCTTAGGTCTACACTGTTCTTTTTGTCTCATTCTGTTATTTTGTATTGTAGGGGAGGAAAAAGTTTTCCTCCACCCGCTTATGGTCCCTGGCTAGGTGTGAAAATTAAACTCACAAGCAGATTAAAAAGAAAAAAAGCATACAGATTTACTTAATATAAAGTTCACATGACACAGGAGACTTCATAAGAAAATGAAGATCCAAAGACAGTTCGACCTGAGTCTTTTTATGCTAGGTTTGATCAAGAGTACACAGTCATGGGATAGGTCAAGGAGTAAGAGGTAATTATAGTCAACTTGGGGAAACCTAACAAGGCCTGCTTGTTCAGATTCTTCCAGGTATCCCTTTGTCTTTGGAGACAAGGATGTTCCTCTCACATGAGGGTTTTAATGCTTGTTTCAAGGGAGAAGGGCAAAGGAAGGTCAGAGTGACCTTCTTGCTTCCGTCATTTTCTCAAATTTCCTCTTAAAATATACAGTACACCAAGATGCCATATTTTGGGGTAGTGCGTCTTGAACCCCATCAGTGTCTACTATTCGAATGCTCAATTTATTGACTTTGGCTCTCATTCATTTATTCCAAAGCATGAAGCACCTGTGGGAAACTTTTTGTTTCTTGGGGCATATTTTCCTTCAAACTGGATTCTTTCATGTATCCTTTCCTTGATGTTTTTCCTTTCTTGTGTATATTCACATTTTTGATGACGTGACTCAGCAGTGGCTGTGAGAAAACTTTGGTGAAAATTGAGACACCACAAAAGATTTGAAACTCTTGATTTTTGTCTTCTCTTAACCTAAATCTGTATTAGAAGATACTCTATATATCCCATAGTACTCTGTGCTTATTGCTACTGTTGAACTTATATTTTATGGTAATTGCTTATTTGCCTGTATTTCCCATTAAATCATTGCTGCTCAGAGAATAGTTCCAGTCAGTCTGCATCACAGTCACCCCAGGGGCTTATTGAAAATAAAAATGCTCAGGTCCGTCCCCACATCTACTGAATCTAAACTAGTGACGGTGGATCTTAGGAATCTGCATTGTAAACTCAAGTCTTGGTAAGCAATTTTGCATTAACTCTGAGCTCCTTGGAGGTACTTACTCATCATGGTATTTCTAGGCTTATTATAGTGACCAACAATAACATACGGGCTCAAGATATCAGTATTGCAGTACCAAACGTAAAATAGATAGCTAGTGGGAAGCAGCTGCATAGCACAGGAAGGTCAGCTCCGTGCTTTGTGACCACCTAGAGAGGTGTGATAGGGAGGGTGGGAGACACAAGAGGGAAGAGATATGGGAACATATGTATATGTATAACTGATTCACTTTGTTATAAAGCAGAAACTAACACACCATTGTAAAGCAATTATACTCCAATAAAGATGTAAAAAAAAAAAGATATCAGTATTGGACAAAGAAGTTAATGAATAAATTTACATATCACATGTACTCTAAAGTAACATGTGTTAACGAAAGAAGGAGACAACAACAGTTAAATTTCGGTTTTCTTTTTTCACCTTAGCCTAGTCTAGTAAAACAGTGTAATGTTTTATGAAGTCTTCCCATGATTTTTTCCTCTAGTTTTTCCATCATCAGAATCCTAAAAAATTATTTCAATGAAACATAAGAAAATGTCTCATGCAATGAAAACTCTGTAGTGAAAGCACTTGACTTGGAATGTCATTTAGTGATTGAAAACTATTTAGTTCCAGAAGTAGCATCACCAGCAATCCAATGTTGATAAGCTCTAACAGATTTAGATTTGGCGAAGACCTTTCCCCTTAGCTGGAACAGAAAGGACTTGACTGCAATAACATAACATTGTGAAATACACTGGCTTTGGAGTCTTTCAGACCTGTGTTTGAGTCTCACTTCTGTCTCTTACTATCTTAAACTCCATACCTTTTCAAGAGCTGTTATTATGATAATACATGTGATTACACATGTAAATAATTAAGCATGAACATGTACCAATAAGTTATAATGATTATTTTAAAAATTATAAATAATTTGAGAATAAAGTATGAATAAATAAATAATTATGTCTGAGAGGTACTGTAGTTTAATAATTGTAGTTATAGGCAAGGATAATTTCAGTATAAAATATTAGTTATGTAGAAAAATATGTAAAATTTGTAAGTATGACCTATATAATAAAAAATTGGGAAAGTGGGTAGAAGTATAATAGAGTATAAATCCACATTTACCGGTGTTTTTAATTAAAAGGATTCTGGGAAGTAGCGTGCAGTTCATTCCAAGTGCCTGAGCAGTGATCATGAAAGAAAGGAGGGTGTTGCTTAACTTTGGCAGAAGATCCTGTTCTCGTCAACAAGAACAATCAGAACATCAATCAAAGCATTTGATGGCATATGTTGAAAGTTCAGAAGTACAGGGCTATAGAAGTCCTAGCAGCTTGAGCAAACATGACAATGAAGATCTCAGAAAGGAGCCAAGACAGACTTTGGAGACAAGCTCCACATCACTATGAAGATGAAATTCTGCTATCCATCTTTATTTCAGTTTGGCTGGGAATCTGGTTCCTGGCTAATGCTGCCATTTACAATAAATATAAGAATCAAACATAAAACTTGGGAATAAGTTTAATGGATTGTGTGATGGAATTAGAACATCCAGTGAAACTGTGTATCTCTGGTCAAATCTGTCTAAGAAATTTAGCCTTATAAATACCACATTTTCAAAATTTCTAATGGATGTGCTTTGATCAATTTTACCTCACCATGAGATTTTAATGCCAAAGCCATTATATAGTTGGCTGTTTGATGAGATAATCATTTTTTTATTCTCTGAGGGAAAGCGAATATTTTTAGCTTTCAGCTGAATTCATACAGAGGCTAGATGCAGATAAACTTTTCTTCTTCTACCACGTACATTTCCATTTCCTCAGAGAATGCTGTACCAGATGCAATATATTGGTCACTCTTTCACATGTCTGCTATGTTGTGCTGACTTTTCACCTTCCACTAACATTCATTTTAGAAAGTACATCAATCCTATGTGGAATAGCCCCCACAGAGGACTTTTTTTCTCTCCTCTTCCTCTCCCCACACCACCCATGGTTTACCTGCAAAAATGACATGAACATTTAGCACTGCAACAAATAAATATGTCCTTTCAATAAACCATCATATTTCTTTCTCAGACACACAAAGTTTCTCCAAGCTTGAAATCCATCAACTTGATTAAAATGTACATTGTGCTTTAATAGCTGAGCCAGAGAGCATCCACTGAGATGCAAAGTTTCTTAGCATCACTGAATTCACACCTCCTCCAGGTCCAAGTTTGTTCTAAAATAAATTTTGACTTAGAAGAACAATTTTTAATTCACACTATCTGTAATCATGATTATTTCTAACACACACATTATCTATAATTTCATAATAATCACAATGTCATTTATTGAGTATAAGCACCATAGTAAATTCTTTACACACATATAACCTCATTTGTATTGTTTATCTTCTCTTAGCACTGAGCAGAGTACAGTGCTTGTTGAATGAATGTCTGCATGCATGACTGCACGGATTAGGACATAGAAACTTGATTCCAAGTTGTTTATATTTCCAAAGGTACAACTAAGAGCAGGTTCTTTCTCTTCTAAAATTAACATTTGATGTAAAATAGATAGCTAGTGGGAAGCAGCCACATAGCACAGGGAGATCAGCTTGGTGCTTTGTGACCACCTAGAGGGGTGGGATAGGGAGGGTGGGAGGGAGAGGCAAGAGGGAGGGGATATGGGGATATATGTATATGTATAGCTGATTCACTTTGTTATACAGCAGAAACTAACATACCATTGTAAAGCAATTATACTCCAATAAAGATGTTTTTTAAAAAATAAATAAATAAAAGTATTAATATAAAAATAAATAAAATTAATATTTGGCTTTTATTAAGCATTTATTAACAGTAGGCACTGTTCTATACTCTTTACATGCTTTATCTTATTTCGTCCTCAGAACAACCTTATCAGGTAGATGCCATTATCACAACCCCTCATGAGACAATAGAAACACGAAGCGGCTGTTCGGTTAAGCAGTTTGCCTGTGGTCATAACATTTATGTGTAGTGAAACTAGGATCATGAACGCACGCGACCTGGCCACAGAGAACACTGGTGAGCCAGAGTACATTACCCTGCCTCCCAGAGGTGTCATGGGTGGGATTTACACAAGAACACCTTTCTCTGATGCCAGCGCCTATTATTCCTAGGCCAGCCCTCTCCCCTCTGGGCAGGTTGGCCATGCTGCCAATAGAGAAAAGGAGAGAATATGCATTCCCCTGAGTCCTTGAGAAAACTGGATTCTGGTCCATCTGATCAGAAAACCAATAGGCAGTAGTTGTGGAAACTGGTAAATGTACATGTGTTTCCTTTTAAAGAACTGGTATCAAGGTACCCCAGAGAGAAAAAAAGACTTTTTTAAAAAAATTAAATTTATTTTTTTGGCTGTGCTGGGTCTTCATTTCTGTGCGAGGGCTTTCTCTAGTTGCGGTGACTGGGGGCCACTCTTCATCGCGGTGCGCGGGCCTCTCACTGTCGCGGCCTCTCTTGTTGCGGAGCACAGGCTCCAGACGTGCAAGCTCAGTAGCTGTGGCTCACGGGCCCAGTTGCTCCGCGGCATGTGGGATCTTCCCAGACCAGGGCTCGAACCTGTGTCCCCTGCACTGGCAGGCAGATTCTCAACCACTGCGTCACCAGGGAAGCCCCAAAACTTACTTTTGAAGGGGTTAATTGAGTGTCATCTTGACTCTTCATAAGATTGGCTAGGCATTCAGAGACCAGGCACAAGTACTACCAACGTTTTTAAAGCATGCTACTACATCATTCACACCCTGACATTTTATTTTATTTTATTTTATTTATTTATTTGGCTTTTTATTTATTTTTTTTTTACATCTTTATCGGAGTATAATTGCTTTACAATGGTGTGTTAGTTTCTGCTTTACAACAAAGTGAATCAGTTATACATATACATATGTTCCCATATCTCTTCCCTCTTGCATCTCCCTCCCTCCCACCCTCCCTATCCCACCCCTCCAGGAGGTCACAAAGCACCGAGCAGATCTCCCTGTGCTATGCGGCCGCTTCCCACTAGCTCTCTACCTTATGTTTGGTAGTGTATATACATCCATGCCCTGACATTTTAAATACAACATTTGAGAATAAATTTAAACTGCTGCATTATAATCAAGTTGTGTAAGCCTGATTCATCTTTAAGGTCTATAGGCATCAACTAATTTGGGATACAGTCAGCTGAGAAAGCTCCAGTGTAAAGAGGTGACCACAAAGGGAACCTAAAATTCATAACGGATTTTTTCCCCTTGGGTCCCCTTAGCATTATAATGCCTTTGTGTAGTGAATTATCCAAAACAGAAACCCTTCGGAAAGAAAAAAAAAAACACAGAAACAACTTCTATATATGTGTTCTAAGCTAATACGTTATTCATTAATCAATAATTATTTATTTATACTTTTTGACCTAGTAATTTTACTCTTAGGACCTTTCAGGAACATCACATGAAGAAATCATCAGAGTCATAAAAATTTGTATTCAGTATTACACACTGTAGCACTATTTGTAATAGAGAAAATTTAATAATATGAAAAATTTTAGTAAATTAAAGTCATTTATTCAATGAAATATTCTACAGCTATTATACCAATGACTAGTGACAACAGAAAATGTTTCTCTTTTGCACAGCAAGGGAAACCATCAACAAAACAAAAAGACGACCTACTGAATGGGAAAAAAATATTTGCAAATGATGTAGCCAATGAGGGGTTAATATCCAAAATATATACAGTTCATACAACTCAATATCAAAATAACTAACAACCTAATCAAAAAGTGGGCAGAAGACCTGAATAGACACCTTTCCAAAGAAGACATATAGATGGTTAACAGGCACATGAAAAGATGCTCAACATTGCTAATCATTAAAGAAATGCAAATCAAAACAACAATGAGATATCACTTCACACCTGTCAGAACAGTTATCATTAAAAAGTCTGCAAGTAGAGGGACACAAGAAGGATTTGTACTTGGGAGGGCCCCACAGGGTCCTGCTTGGTTTCATGCCTGCTTGAGCTAGTACGACTAAGCAAAAGTAATCAAATACAAAGGTTAAAGTAAAAGAAACTGATCCAGTATGGAGTCAAATTTGTTCTTCCCAATTACACACTGAGTTTCTGCGATGGACCAGACATTGTAATAAGCACTAGAGAAACAAGGATACTCCCTGTCCTCAAGGATCTTCCCTGCTGGTTTGCGAGGAAATGCTTTAAGTACATGTTGAAAATTTTACCCCATAAAACAAAAATCTAGGTCTGAGTTCATGTTAAAAAGAATTCCACAGAGAAGAAATTCCTGGAGCATTTTTTAAAAACAATGGCAAGAGCATTCATCCTTACTGCAGAGGAAAGCTTTGTGCCATTCATCAAAAAAAAAAGTCACATAGCTAAGACGTGGGAGTGTCCCATTTCCTGGAAGCAGTCAATAAAATCAATCTGCGGTTCTGGAGGCTGGGAAGTCTAAGATCAGAAGTGCCTGCCAATTCAGTTCCTGTATAAATTCCATGAAGCCAGGCATTTTTGACCGCTTTTCACTACTGAAATCCATGGACCTAGATTAGTTGCTGGTTCATAATTTTCAGAAGGACTGGAGAAATGAAGAGATGAGAATTACTCTCAGAACTATAGCAGCTTGGAAATCCTGAACAAAAGCCAGTCTGACAAGGTAGAAAGGTATAGAAAATGAATATTTTGAGATTGGTTCAAGATGGTGGAGGAGAAGAATGTGCGCTAACTCCCTCTTTTGAGAGCACCAGAATCACAGCTAATGAACAATCATTGACAGGAAGACACTGGAACTTAACAAAAAAAATACCCCACAACCAAAGACAAAGAAGCTACAATGAGATGGTAGGAGGGGTGCAATCACGATAAAATCAAATCCCATGACCACTGGCTGGATGACTCACGAACTGCAGGACAATTATACCACAGAAGTCCACCCACTGGAGTGAAGGTTCTGAGCCCCACGTCAGGCTTCCTAACCTGGGGGTCAGGCAATGGGAGGAGGAATTCCAGAGAGTCAGATTTTGAAGGCTAGTTGGATTTGATTGCAGGACTTCAGTAGGACTGGGGGAAACAGAGACTTCACTCTTGGAGGGCACACACAAAGTAGTGCGCACATCAGGACCCAGGGGAAGGAGCAGTGACCCCATAGGACACTGAACCAGACCTACCTGCTAGTGTTGGAGGATCTCCTGCAGAGGTGGGGGGTGGCTGTGGCTCACCGTGGGGACAAGGACACTGGCAGCACAAGTTCTGAGAAGTACTCCTTGGTGTGAGCCATCCCGGAGACTGCCATTGGCCCCAACAAAAAGCCCGAAGGCTCCAGTGCTGTGTGACTTCAGGCCAAACAACCAACAGGGAGGGAACCCAGCCCCACCCATCAGCAGACAAGCAGATTAAAGTTTTACTGAGCTCTGCCCACCAGAGCAACACCCAGCCTACCTACCACCAGTCCCTCCCATCAGGAAGCTTTCACAAGCCTCTCAGATAGCCTCATCCACGAGAGGGCAGACAGCAGAAGCAAGAAGAACTACAATCCTGCAACCTGTGGAATGAAAACCACATTCACAGAAAGATACACAAAATGAAAAGGCAGAGGACTATGTACTAGATGAAGGAACAAGATAAAACCCCAGAAAAACAATTAAATGAAGTGGAGATAGGCAACTTCCAGAAAAATCATTCCAAATAATGATAGTGAAGATGATCCAGGACTTCGGAAAAACAATGCAGGCAAAGATCGAGAAGATGCAAGAAATGTTTAACAAAGACCTAGAAAAATGAAAGAACAAACAGAGATGAACAATACAATAACTGAAATGAAAAATACACCAGCAGGAATCAATAGCAGAGTAACTGAGGTAGAAGAATGGATAAGTGACCTGGAAGACACAGTGGTGGAATTCACTGTCGCAGAACAAAATAGAGAAACAAGAATGAAAAGAAATGAAGACAGCCTAAGAAATCTCTGGGACAACATTAAATGCACCAACATTCATATTTTGGGGTCCCAGAAGGAGAAGAGAGAGAGAGAGGACCTGAGAAAATATCTGAAAAGATTATAGTCAGAAACTTCCCTAACATGGGAAAGGAAATAGCCACCCAAGAAGTCCAGGAAGCGCAGAGAGACCCAGGCAAGATAAACCCAAGGAGAAACACACTGAGACACAGTGTAAAAAAATTGACAAAAATTAAAGAAAAATTATTAAAAGCCACAAGGGAAAAATGACAAATAACATACAAGGGAACTCCCATAAGGTTAACAGCTGATTTCTCAGCAGAAACTCTACAAGCCAGAAGGGAGTGGCATGATATATTTAAAGTGATGAAAGGGAAGAACCTACAACCAAGATTACTCTATCAGGCAAGGATCTCATTCAGATTCGACAGAGAAATCAAAAGCTTTACATACAAGCAAAAGCTAAGAGAATTCAGCACCACTAAACCAGCCTTACAACAAATGCTAAAGGAACTTCTCTAAGTGGGAAACACAAGAGAAGAGAAGGACCTACAAAAACTAACCCAGAACAATTAAGAAACTGGTAATGGGAACATACATATTGATAATTACCTTAAATGTGAATGTATTAAATGCTCCAACCAAAAGACACTGGTTCACTGAATAGATACAAAAACAAGACCCATATATATATACTCTCTACAACAGAACCACTTCAGATCTAGGGACACAGACGGACTGAAAGTGAGGGGATGGAAAAAGATATTCCATGCAAATGGAAATCAAAGAAAGCTGGAGTAGCTATACTCATATCAGATAAAATAGACTTTAAAATAAAGACTATTACAAGAGACAAAGAAGGACACTACATAATGATCAAGGGATCAATCCAAGAAGATATAACAATTGTAAATATTTATGCAATACATAAATCAATACATAAGGCAAATGCTAACAGCTATAAAATAGCAAATTGACAGTAACACAATAATAGTGGGGGACTCTAACACCTCACTTATACCAATGGACAGATCATCCAGACAGAAACTAATAAGGAAAGACAAGGTTTAAATGACACAATAGACCAGAGAGATTTAATTGATATTTATAGGACATTCCACCCAAAACCAGCAGATTACACTTTCTCTCAAGTGCACATGGAACATTCTCCAGGAAAAATCACATCTTGGGTCACAAATCAAGCCTTGGTAAATTTAAGAAAATTGAAATCATATCAAGCATCTTTTCTGACCACAATGCTATAAGATTAGAAATCAATTACAGGGGAAAAAATGTAAAAAACACAAACACATGGAGGCGAAACAATATGTTACTAAATAATCAAGAGATCACTGAAGAAATCAAAGAGGAAATCAAAAACTACCTAGAGACAAATGACAATGAATACACGATGATCCAAAAGCTATGGGATGCAGCAAAAGCAGTTCTAAAAGGGAAGTTTATAGCAATACAATCCTACCTCAAGAAACAAGAAAAATCTCAAATAAACAATCTAACCTTACACCTAAAGGAACTGGAGAAAGAAGAACAAACAAAACTCAAAGTTAGTAGAAGGAAAGAAATCATAAAGATCAGAGCAGAAATAAATGAAATAGAAACAAAGAAAATAATAGCAAAGATTAATAAAACTAAACGTTGGTTCTTTCAGAAGATAAACAAAACTGATAAATCTTTAGCCAGACTCATCAAGAAAAACAGGGAGAGGATGCAAATCAATAAAGTTAGAAATGAAAAAGGAGAAGTTACAGCAGACATCGCAGTAATACAAAGCATCATAAGAGACTACTACAAGCAACTTTATGCCAAAAAAATGGAAAACCTGGAAGAAATGGACAAATTCTTAGAAAGGTATAACCTTCCAAGACTGAACCAGGAAGAAATAGAAAATATGAACAGACCAATCACAAGTAATGAAATTGAAACTGTGATTAAAATTCTTCCAACAAATGAAAGTCCAGGACCAGATGGCTTCACAGGTGAATTCTATCAAACATTTAGAGACGAGCTTAACACCCATCCTTCTCAAACTTTTCCAGAAATCTGCAGAGGAAGGAATATTCCCAAACTCATTCTACGAGGCCACCATCACCCTGATACCAGAACCAGATGAAGATACTACAAAAAAGGAAAATTACAGAGCAATATCACTGATGAATATAGATGCAAAAATCCTCATCAAAATACTAGCAAACAGAATCCAACAACACATTAAAAGAATCATACAACATGATCAAATGGGATTTATCACAGGGATGCAAGGATTCTTCAATATATGCAAATCAATCAATGTGATATACCATATTAGCAAACTGAAGAATAAAACCATATGATCATGTCAATAGATGCAGAAAAAGCTTCTGAAAAAATTCAATACCCATTTATGATAAAAACTCTCCAGAAAGTGGGCATAGAGGGAATCTACCTCAACATAATAAAGGCCATATATGACAAAACCACAGCAAACATCATTCCCAATGGTGAAAAACTGAAAGCGTTTCCTCTAAGATCAGGAACAAGACAAGGATGTCCACTCTCACCACTATTATTCAACATAGTTTTGGAAGTCCTAACCATGGCAATCAGAGAAGAAAAAGAAATACAAGGAATACAAATTGGAAAAGAAGTAAAACTGTCACTGTTTGCAGATGACATGATACTATACATAGAGAATCCTAAAGATGCCACTGGAAAACTACTAGAGCTAATCAATGAATTTGGTAAAGTTGCAGGATACAAAATTAATGCACAGAAATCTCTGGCATTCCTATAAACTAATGATGAAAAATCTGAAAGTGAAATCAAGAAAACACTCCCATTTACCATTGCAACAAAAAGAATAAAATACCTAGGAATAAACCTACCTAAGGAGGTAAAAGACATGTACTCAGAAAATGATAAGACACTGATGAAAGAAATCAAAGATGACACAAACAGATGGAGAGATATACCATATTTGTGGAATGGAAGAATCAATTTTGTGAAAATGACTATATTACCCAAAGCAATCTACAGATTCAATGCAATTCCTATCAAATTACCAATATAATTTTTTACAGAAATAGAACAAAAAAATCTTACAATTTGTATGGAGACACAAAAGACCCTGAATAGCCAAAGCAATCTTGAGAAAGAAAAATGGAGCTGGAGGAATCAGACTCCCTGACTTCAGACTATACTACAAAGCTACAGTAATCAAGACACTATGGTACTAGCACACAAAACAGAAATATCAATCAATGGAACAGGACAGAAAGCCCAGAGATAAACCCACGCACATATGGTCAACTAGCCTACGACAAAGAAGGCAAGGATAAACAATGGAGAAAAGACAGTCTCTTCAATAAGTGGTGCTGGGAAAACTGGACAGCTACATGCAAAAGAATGCAATTAGAACACTCCCTAACACCATACATAAAAGTAAGCTCAAAATGGATTAGAAACCTAAATGTAAGACTGGACACTATAAAACTCTTAGAGGAAAACAAAGGAAGAACACTCTTTGACATAAATCACAGCAAGATCTTTTTTGACCCACCTCCTAGACTAACAGAAACAAAAACAAAAATAAACAAATGGAACCAATGAAACTTAAAATCTTTTGCACAGCAAAGGAAACTACAAACAAGACAAAAAGACAGCCCTCAGAAACGGAGAAAATATTTGCAAACGAATCAATGGACAAAGGATTAATCTCCAAAATATATAAACAGCTCGTGCAGCTCAATATTAAAAAAAAAAAAACCCAATCCAGAAATGGGTAGAAGACCTAAATAGACATTTCTCCAAAGAAGATATACAGATGGCCAAGAAGCACATGAAGAGCTGCTCAACATCACTAATTATTAGAGAAATGCAAATCAAAACTACAATGAGGTATCACCTCACACCAGTTAGAATGGGCATCATCAGAAAATCTACAAACAACAAATGCTGGAGAGGGTGTGGAGATAAAGGAACCTTCTTGCGCTTTTGGTGGGAATGTAAATTGATACATCCACTATGGAGAATGGTAGGGAGGTTCCTTAAAAAACTAAAAATAAAATTACCATATGACCCAGCAATCTCACTACTGGGCACATACCCAGAGAAAACCATAATTAAAAAAGAGACATTCACCCCAATGTTCATTTCAGCACTATTTACAATAGCCAGGTCATGGAAGCAACCTAAGTCCCCATCGACAGATGAATGGATAAAGATGTGGTACATATAGACAATGGAATATTACTCATCCATAAAAAGGAACGAAATTGGGTCATTCATAGAGATGTGGATGGACCTAGAGACTCATACAGAGTGAAGTAAGTCAGAAAAAGAAAAACAAATATCACTTATTAATGCATATATGTGGAATCTAGAAAAATGGTATAGATGAACTGGTTTGCAAGGCAGAAATAGAGACACAGAGGTAGAGAAAAAATGTATGGACACAAAGTGGGGGGAAGCAGGGTGGGGGTGTGGGGGGATGAATTGGGAGATTAGGATTGACATATATACACTAATATGTATAAAATAGATAACTAATAAGAACATGCTGTATATAAATAAATAAATAAATAAACAAATAAATAAAAGAAAATGAAAAAAAAAGTCTGCAAGTAACAAACATTGGTGAGGATATGGGAAAGGGGAACACAATGTAAATTGGTTCAGCCACTAACAGTATGGAAGTTCCTCAAAAAACTAAAAATAGAACTACCATACAATCCAACAATTCCACTCCCGGGTATATATCTGAAAAGATACATGCACCCCAATGTTCATGGCAGCACTATTTACAACAACCAAGTCATGGCAGCAACCCAAGTGCCCATCAACAGACAAATGGATAAAGAAGATGTATTATATATACATACAATGGAATATTACTAAGCCATAAAAAGGATGAAATTCTGCCATTTGCAGCAATGTGGTTGGACCTAGAGAATATTATGCTTAGTGAAATAAGTCAGACAAAAACAAATTCTGTATATTACTGATAAGTGGAATCTAAAAAATAATACAAATGAATGTATATACAAAACAGAAACAGACTTACAGATACGGAAAACAAAGTTGTGGTTACCAAAGGGGATAGTGAAGGGGGAAATGACAAATTAGGGGTAGGGATTAAAGTTACAAACTGCTATGTATAAAATAGATAAGCAACAAAGATGTATCATATAGCATAGGGAATTATAACCATTATCTTGTAATAACTTCTGATACAGTATAAGCTGCAAAAATAGTGAATCCCTATGCCACAAACCCAAAACTAATATAATATTGTAAATCAACAATACATAAATTTAAAAAAGAAAATGTTTCTGATATTATACCAAGGTAAAAAAAAAAGATATACAGTATGATTTCAGTTTTGTAAAAGAAAAATATACATACACATAAAAGGACTGAAAAGAAAAAATATTAAAATATAATATTGGATATCTCTAGATGATGGGCTTATGGATGATTTCTATTTTCTTTATACTTTTCAGTCTTTCTCAATTTTCTACAGTGATGATATATTATTTTTTATATATGAAAAATTGCTTTGGGACTTCCCTGGTGGGGCAGTGGTTAAGAATCTGCCTACCAATATAGGGGACACGGTTTGAGCCCTGGTCCGGAAGATCCCACATGCCACGGAGCAACTAAGCCCGTGCGCCACAACTACTGAGCCTGCGCTCTAGAGCCCGTGAGCCACAACTACTGAGCCTGCATGCCACAGCTACTGAAGCCCGCATGCCTAGAGCCCGTGCTTCACAACAAGAGAAGCCACTGCAATGAGAAGCCTGCACACCGCAACGAAAGAGTAGCTCCCGCTCGCTGCCAACTAGAGAAAGTCCGCACACAGCAACGAAGACCCAACGCAGCCAAAAAAATAATTAATTCATTCATTTTAAAATAATAAGAAAAGAAAAAATGCTTTAATACAGTGGTTTCATGATGAGTTGCTAGCTATAGACTTCCAGAGGCAGGGGCAGAGTCAGCTGCAGGGACATGAATCAAGGTTTGTGTGGTGTTTGGAAAAGGTAAGGGGACTGTGTTCATTCTGTCTTTTAGGGTATTATGTATCATGGACCCAAAGATTCAAATGTGACCAGCGAATATGTGTTAGAAGGGAGGAGGAAGAGAAGCATTTCTGTCGTTCCTGCCACATGAACATTAGCATCACTACGTTTTTCTTCAGTGAGTCTTGCTCCATCCAGAACAATAGCTTCATATTTTATTTTTATACTTTATTATATGGTTGATATTTTAAACATTTATCCCTAAAAGTAATGCCCGGTTTCCTCTGATTATGTTTCTTTTTACTTAAATAGCCAGAATTGGCTCAATGGAACTGAATACCCTGGACATCAATTACAGGTGACAGAAATGAGTTGCTTCCTTACAGAATTTATTGCAATTTCCATGTGATGAAGAATAGAAGCTTCTACTGTTCGTTCACCACCAAGCTTCTAGCAACATCAGCTGTGTGATCATGGTAACTGCTGGGCCTTACAACTTTGGCAACGATTTTGGAAAGAAAATATTGTGGAAGCAACATAACCAGCATAAATATGCATATTGGATTATAATTCATGAATAGTGCAGCAAACTTTGCATTTTTGGAACTCCTACATCTAATCAATGCATAACATCGACTCTCAATTGTTTAGGCTTTATTCTTATGGCTCATAAATGCCATAGTTTCTCAAAGTGGCATTTCTCTTAGTCCTTGAATCTGCCAATAAAACATTGGCACAGCTCCTCCTCTCTTGAGCAGGAGCTGGTATGTGTGCAGACTAAGTTAATTACGTAGGGTTATGATTTCCTATCTTTCAAAAAAGTATATAACCAAGAAACAGCTTTATAAAAGTATATATCCGGGCTTCCCTGGTGGCACAGTGGTTGAGAGTCCGCCTGCCGATGCAGGGGACACGGGTTCGTGCCCCGGTCCGGGAGGATCTCACATGCCGTGGAGCGGCTGGGCCCGTGAGCCATGGCCGCTGAGCCTGCGCGTCCGGAGCCTGTGCTCCGCAACGGGAGAGGCCACAGCAGTGAGAGGCCCGCGTACCACAAAAAAAAAAAAAAAAAACCAGTATATATCCAAGAAACAGCTTCCAAGATTTCATTTACAAGTGATAGTTTCACAGACCTTTCTATAGGCTGTTTAACATGCCAAATTTGGTTCACTGAAAAGAGCTGTTCAAAAATGTCTCCATGAATGGCACATTCAAAGTTGTATGTTACCATGTATTTGAGAAATCCCCAGATAAATGGCCTTGTTTTTCAAGATAAACTTTGATTGTTGTTTAATGAACCAGCCAACAGTGTTTTACTGGGAGCAAAACTACTTCAGATCAACCCCTTTCTAAATCACTGCAACAAAAGCCACAGGACCTCCAGAATGAATCACATGACACTGTACCATTTAGTCTCTTGGCATATCTAGCATGGATTATAGCTTCTGTTTCCCTCAGGACAGAATTTATGGCTTCACATGTTTTTTGCCCCATCGCCTCATAGAGGCTGCATTATCTCCCCATCCATTGATCTTCCCATTTTCCTGTTTCTTCATTTCATCTATATGTCCCTGTATATATTTTAGACTTAGGCAACAATTAAATCAATGATATAACTTTCTTTTGATATTTCATAATCCTCAACAGAATAATTAGTCTAGAAAATATAATTATACATAGCATATCATCTTTGTATGCCAGGCAAATTTTAATGACAATGAATACTGTTAAAATAATAATTAAGGAACAAAAAATTTATAAATTTAAGGCAATGGATTATTTATTTAAGCTTCATATCTCACACAAAGTTCTCATAAAATAAAAGTATTAAGACAGTCAGAAAAAAGGATTTATGGATTCATAAGAACTATTATATACTGAGTGCCTGCCACTTGTCAGAATTTACCTACACTAATCTCATTACCATATTTCGAATTTAATGAATTTGCCCCTAAATCACACTATTATGAAGAGGAAGCTCCTCAAAATTGAGGCCTATTGATTCCAAAGTCTGTACTCTTTAAAAAAAAAATAGCTTTATGATTTCTTATTTACTATCTCTGTATTCAAATAATTCCTGTAAGATTTGGGGAGGCAGAGGGAGGGTCACTTTTACCAGAACTAAAATCAAGGGGGTTGTTTAGATTATTTTAGGGAGAAGGGACAATCATTCACTTAATTCTCTCAATTATTGATGCTTTTATGCAGGTGGAAAAAATGGTCTTGTAAAGTCCCTGTTTGCATTAGTAATATGAAATTGTTCTCAAATATTTATTCATTAAAATAAGGTCATTAAAATAACATACAATCATGAAGTCAAATCAGTTGTTGGACTGTTTTCACAACAATGCAGTGAATTAGGTATTGGTATTAGCCTCATTTTACAGATAAGGAAACTCAGACACAGTGAATTAAGTAACCTGACCATAGCTAATGACTGGTAGTTTTGGGGTTAAACCCAGGTACCCACTTTACTGACTCCCACAGATGATTGATGAGAACTAACCCCAAGTTTTAACTGCATGGCAACCCTAACTTCCATGTGAACTTTAAAAATACACTATGTTGGGCTTCCCTGGTGGTGCAGTGGTTAAGAAGCTGCCTGCCATTGCAGGGGATACGGGTTCGATCTCTGGTCCAGGAAGATCCCACATGCTGCAGAGCAACTAAGCCCGTGCGCCACAACTACTGAGCCTGTGCTCTAGAGCCCACGAGCCACAACTACTGAGCCTGCGTGCCACAACTACTGAAGCCCGTGCACCTAGAGCCCGTGCTCTGCAACACGAGAAGCCGCTGCAATGAGAAGCCTGCACACTGCAGCGAAGAGTAGCCCCTGCTCTTCACAACTAGAGAAAGCCCGCGCACAGCAATGAAGACCCAAAGCAGCCAAAGATAAATAAATGTATTAAAAAAATACACTATGCTAATGAATTTATGCCATAGAACATTTTAAATAAAGAAGTGAATAAATTATGTACACAATCCTTTAATTTGGGCTACATGTAAATAATTATTGAAACATTGTGTAATTATATAAATATTATGTGTTCCAGCTTTGAAAATATTTCAACATTTATCATCTGAGTAAAAATAAGTATGTTGACTTAGCGATTTTGAATTTCTGGTATTTCTTATTTCAAGTTTCTTTAATTAATTCTGTTTGTAGGTACAACATAAAACACGTAAGGCAAAATTAATATGCAATGATTTTGGGGGGATACCTTGATTATGCACAATTAGAATTAGGTTAAAGTAGATTCTGAGAATACAGTGTGTGTGCATATTACCAATTGGTAGTAAAAGTAGAAGATATATTCTGAAATTATCTAGAAGAGTATAAGGACACAATTTGCAAAAAAGAGTTAACTTCAAGTTCAAGCTGTGTTCAAGGATGGTATTGACAAAGAATACCAAATAGTGACTAATTCTCTATCATTCTGGAATGCATCATATGAATTTTTTTGCATGATATTTTCTCTCCTGATTTGGGTTTTCGAAGATCAGTCTAAAAATAAATTACTATTTTCTGGATCAGATAAACCGATGGTAAGGAGAAGCAGTCCAGTTGTATTAAAGAGCGGCAGGAGATCAGCTGTGTATTTACATTGCAGTTATCATCAGTCTGTCTTGAGACAGGAATGAACAGGATGGAGAGGTGTTGGTTTATAACCCAACTGACCCAAACTGCAATAATGAAATAGACGGAACAGAAGTAGCAGTTCTTTTGGTTGTAGAAACCTATTCTTAATTTTTTTCCACCCCAACACATCAAAAGATACGATACATCTCACCATTACCAGTGGGTCACCCGAACAGGGATCTCATGATGGATGAGGGGACCTGCTAGGTGTATAAAGTCCTGGAGGAAAGCTATATGTGTTTTTAAAATCCTACCAAAGGGATTCAGATACCCTGCCCAGCTCATCTTAAAAAATGACTCAGTGACAAAGGGAATTCTAAGGAGCAAAATTCGGTACATTCAGTGAACAGTCTATAAGTATCTATCATAGATAATGATGACAGCTATTATTGCCACTAATAACACTTATTGCATCCTCTAGATTATTTTTCAATTTAGTACTATAATCATTCTGAAGAATTGTGCCCTTGTTCTATGTTAAAGACTGTTTTTGCTTTTAAGTTTATGAGGGCCTTATAAAATAAGAACCTATAAAACTATTAAAAGATAATTCCTTTCATCTTGTTGAATTCTTGCTTCTATTAGAGATCTGGAGGCCCAAATGGTGTTTTTCAATTATTCTACATGCACTGCCGAAGAAAATTGTCTTAGTCAGTTTGGGCTGCTATAACAAAGTACCACAGACAGTGGCTTGAACAGCATTTATTTCTCATAGTTCTGGAGGCTGGGAAATCCAAGATCACCATGTGGGCAGATCAGTGTCTGGCAAGGGCCCCTTCCTGGCTTGCAAATGGCTGTTTCCTCACAAGGCAAAAAGAGGGCACTGATCTCCCTCTTCCTCTAGGGTCACTAATTCCATCATGGGTTGCTCCATTCTCATGACCTCATTTAACCTAATTGTCTCTCAAAGGTCCGTCTCCAAATACCATCACATTGGGGATTAGGCCCTCAACATGTGAATGGGGGGGATACAAAATTCAGTCCATAGCAACAATAATATACAAAATTCAATAAGAATGATAAGTTATTTGCCTATAAAATGCCATGGATAAAAAAGCTTCTATTCGTACCTCCATTATAGTTTCTCCTATCATTTGTGATAGCATCTTCCATAAGGCCCTAGCCAGGGAATGTGAAAGGAGGAAAAACTCCTAAAGAAAGATATTCAGAACTGAGAAACCAGAAGAACTATAATACATTCTGTAGTTTGATTCTAACTAGGTCATTGGAGTCTTTAGCAAAGTTCCACATTATGACGGTGACTGCCCTTTCAGTGAGGTCCTTTTGAAATTCAAGTAACTAAATGACTTTAAATCCATCTATTGGTAAAATGGACTAGACTTATTAAATAACTCCAAAGAACTTTTCCATATTAATTAGAATTCTCTCTCTCTTCTTCATTCTTCTTCCCTCCTTTCTTTCTTTCTTTTCTCTCCTTTTTCTCTTGCTTGTTTTTTACTTTTCTGGGGAGATAATAGAACTGATGTGTCTGGTGTGGACGAACACACTTCAGCAACCTCCACGTGGAGCAAGCCTCTCTCTCCAAAGTGAAACTGCAGTGGTTTCCAATGATACATTAGCTACTGACACCACATGTTTCAGAAGGGAACACAAGGAAGTTAACTTCAATTTAACTGCTTCACAGAAAAAAAATTCTATCTTCTTGTTTCCTCAACTAGTCTCTCAGCAGTTTCTGTGAAGAACAGGGAAAATTAAGGGGTGTGAGCAATGGATCACATGACCATGTGACCTAATGTTTTGTAAACCAAGCAGAGGTTTCCAAACCTCTCAGGTCTCTCACAGGGTGGTATCATGTTCAAGATCATTTCAAATGTCCTTCAGACTAAAATGAGGGTTAGAACCCCAAAAGAAAAATGTAATTATTTAAATCTACCCAATATTTTAGTTTCTCTATACAGAGATGAAAAGAGCATGCATATGTTATTTCAGGAGTTCCTCAGGGACAATTTCCTTTGGGACCAATGTAAAATCACTTAGAGCAAGTAAACAAACTTTCCGACCTAAAACTTGAGAGACTCAAGAAAAGGTTAATTCGAGGAGACAAATGCTGTCACTTCTTCAAACAAAATATCTCCACTGATAAAGCAGGTGACATGCTCAGATCTCTTGTCCCTTACAGAGGAGCCCTTACTTTCTTCCCAGATATCTTCTTCATTATAATTCTAAAAATCACATACTATATCATTGTGAAATTACGGGAGAATTCAGCATCTTCTTTGCTCTCCAAGATATTGTACATAATCCTAAATTTTTTAATTTTTTGACTGCTACACTGTAAATAATTCCCTAAATCTACTAAATAATTCACTGAGACTATAAACCCTGTTCCTATATAAAGAAGGAACAATCAAGACCAAAATTAAATATACATAATTCTTGTTTCAGTACACTTCCAATGTAGCCTTGTATTTAATTTTTCTTATCCTAAGTGTCTTTAAAAAATTATTTAGTGATTTGATAGAAGTTCTTTTATCTATATTATTAAATTAAGCAGTACTCACCATGCCTGGGCCAAGGATGAATCTAAAGAATGCTCTTTCTATATATGTTCAGAGATTTATTTGGATGTTACACAGAATTCATGAACACAGAATTCATTAACCGTTCATTCATTCAAAAATACCTAGTGAGCACCAATATATGCAGGCACTATTCTAGACACTGGAGATACAGTAATGACCCAGGTCCTTATTCTCAGAGGGAAAGACAGACAATAAGTGAACAAATATATAATACGTTGGGTGGTGAGAGGTTTAGGGAAGAAAAACAAAGCAGGAAAAACTGGGAGTTTGGCTTGGACTGGGAGTGAGGCTTTTTTTTTGACAAGATGAGTCAGGAAAAGGTCCTGTGTTAAGGTTACATGTGCACAAAAACCTGAATAAAGTGAGGGAAAGAGCCATGTGGATATCTGCAGAAGCAGTGAGCCTGACAGTTGGAACAGCTTAATGTAAGACCTGAGGAGAGGATGCACATAATCTGTTTAATAAAGAGCAAAGAGGTGGGAAATAAAAGTGAGAAAGAGAGTGATGGGAGATGAAATCAGAAAGGCAGCCTCCAGGATTGTCCCACTAGGACCCACCTCTGATCCCTACACTCTTGTGCTAGCCATTCCTACAATGAATAGAGGGACCTATGCAGCCAGTAGGATGCTGCGGAGATAATGGTGTTTGACTTACAATAAAAGACGTTGAGGTTTTCACTTGGCTCACTGTGGAAGCAGTCTCTCTGGGGAAAGTCGGTGTCACATGATGAAGGCAATCAACAGTCCCAAGGAGAGTCCATGTGGTGAGGAACTGAGGCCTTGGTCAAAAGCCAGCTTTAACTTGCCAGCCATGTGAGTGAGCATCACATGACTGCAGTCCCAGATGACATCATGACTGCCTCTCATGGGAGATCCTGAGTCAGACCCACCCAGTGAAGCCCCTGTCATGATTTCTGACTCACAGAAACTGTGAGAGATGATAAATGGTTGTTCTTCTTTAAAGGCAGTACATTTGGGGAGTAATTTGTTCTGTAGCAACTGATGACTAATACAATAGAGCTTTGCAGACCATGGCAAGGATGTGAGATTTTATTCTAAGTAAGATGGGAAGACATTGGAGGGACTTAGTCTGATTTAGATTTTTAAATAATCACTTTGCATACCATATAGATAATAGACTATAAAAGGGATTAAAGCAGAGAGACCAAGTAGAAGGTTTCAGTAAGGATCTGGGTCAAAGGTGATTGTGACATGGACTGGGATATGAAAGCAGCGGAAGTAGTCAAAAGGAGTTAGATTTTGGCTATATTTTGAAGGTAGAGCCGAAAAAATTTCCTGGAGAATGGTTCTGAATTTACCACTACAATTTATACGTATAAAATAATTTCTCCGAAAGTTCAAATGCAGAATTCTTCAAACAGCAGATCACTCACAATTCATCCATAATAAACCTCTGCTCATTATCTTCATCTTATTTTTCATAAATTAAAGATAGGTACGTTATAAAAGGATTTAATGATAACTGCTGCCTGCTAGAGTATCTGGTAGAAAGTTCATCTCTTGATTCTGTGCATTAATGTAGTGACACTTGCATGGTTTAATAGAACACCTCTGAATAACAACTTTGCATGCAATGGAATAGAATCACTTTTCTAAAAATATGCCAATGAATCTGGATTACCAATGTAAAATAAAGAAAATAATATCAATTAATTACAGTAATTTGCATGGTTTGAGTACATTTAATGGTGGCAATCATTTTAGTATGTATATATGCATATTTTAAATTACTGTAATAGAAAAGATGAATATCAGTTTTTAAGAACAGTGAGAATTTAGCCTATAAATAAAATTCGCCTATAAATCACGTAAATATTACCTGCCCAGGGATTGTTTGAAAAAGAAAGAAAGAAAACATTTAGGGAAAGGGATGGAGAACCAAGAATAAATGAGGAAAAGTCTCTTTCATTTTAATTTACTGCTTCTGGGATGGAGAAAAGATTGCTGCAGAGTGTCCCTCAATATCCAGTCTTAGTAAGAGATTCCCCCACCTTTTAACTGGGCACATCTCGATCAACCTTATCGAGGTATCTTATATCTTTCCTTGCAGCTGAGTGTGAACATGTAACGTGTGGACAGTGATATGTGGATGGAAGTGATGTATGCAATTCTGGTGTCACCTCCTTGATAAGCTTGCCTGCCAGTTTATTCTTCCCACCAGCTAGAATGCTGACAGGAGGCGAGCCAGTACCAACCACATAGCCAAGAAAGACACCAGACATGGCAGAGTAGTAAGATGGAAGAAATCTGGGCGCTTTCCAGCCCAGGAATGCTCACCTCCCTTTTGACTATTTTGGAAGAGAGGAAAAAGATTTCTCTCCTGGGTAAACCACTGTTATTTAACTCTCTTTGTTATAACAACCTATCTTGTACACTAACTCCCACAGTTGAGGATTAAAAAAAAATCTCGTTCAGTTCTCTTTTTTTGAGTGGCTCCTATTCCTGTTAGGCACCGGGGATAAAATGGTGACCAAATCTGATCTCTGCCATCATGAAACTTAAAGAACAGTGGAGGAGAAGCACAGTAAAGAAATAATCATACAAATAAATGTGAAACTACAAACTGTGGCACTAGTTTCATCATTTAGGGACATTCAAGGCAAGTTAATTCCCTTTCCACATGATTACTTTCAAAATATCTGAAATCTCAAAATTCTCACAGCTTCTTAAGTAGAAACAATTATTTCCAACATTCCTCTCATGATATGGTTTGGAGTTTCTTTGTAATTGAGTCACTCCAAAAAACTTACATCCTTCTTGATATGCAGTGACTCAAATGGAATTTATTAATTCAGACGTGATCCAACTGGAACAGAATTTGAGTCCATATTAGTTTTATAGAAATGCTATAACAAATTGCCACAAATTTGGTGGCTTAAAATAACACAAACGTATTCTCTTACAGCTCTGGAAGTCCAAAACCTTTTGGTGTTAAATGTTCCTCTAGACGTTACTGTGCATAGGTTCTTGGTGTGTTTACATAATTGCTATTCTACTGTATATACAATTTTATGTCCCTTTTGTACTTATAAACATTTTTTCCTTGCTATCGGTCTTCTTAAAAAGTCCAAAATGAGTCTCATAGGGGTGAAATCAAGGTGTTGTCAGGGTTGGTTCCTTCTGGAGGCTCTGAGGTACAACCTTTTTTCTTGTCTTTTCTAGCTTCTGGAGACCACCTATGTTCCTTGGCTAGTGACCCGTTCCTCGTATCACATTGCATTTCTCCCCATGCTTCTGTTGTCACATTGCATTTTCTCTTTTCCGTAGTCAAATCTCTCTCTGTGTCCTTTTTATAAGGATACTTCTTGCAATAAATACATTTAAGGCCTATCTCAGTAATCCAGGATAATCTTCCCATCTCAAGATCCTTAATGTAATCACATCTGTAAAGTCCCTTTTCCATATAAGGGAACACTCACAGGTTCTAGGAGTTAGGACTTGAAAATCTCTGGGAGCCATTATGCAGTCACACTTCAGACTAGAATTAAATTTATTGGCAGACAAAACTTCAAAATGCTTTATACATGTTGTTAACAGGATCTCCCTTACCCTGTACTTATGGACTTGGATTTTTAGTACTGAAATGAAAGACTAGATTCTCAATACCCTTAGTAAATTCTACTTGTTGGATTGAATCCATGGAGATGGTCATGAAATTTTTGAATCCATACTCTTTCATATGGCATGTTTAATCTATCCATTTAATTTCTAAGGTATCAAAGGATTTCAACACATGATTTTGTCTGTTTTTAAAAGTCTGATATGACGATGTTTCAGTGTACATGTGCAGGGGATTATCATAGCTCAATAGTCCTGAGACCAAGGCTGAGGAAACTAACCAAGCTAGCAGGAATGCTGCTTAAGAGTAGGCTAAAAGCCCATTCACAGTCTCCCTGGGGGACTGTCCTGCTCCAATCCAGTGTGAGGGCTATGGAATGGAAAAGAGTTCTCAGCAGGGATAGCTGAGGCCAGTGATTTCAGGACTTCATCTATTTCCAGCAGAACCTGGTGTGAGGTTGAAGGCATAGGTAACAAAGTCCAACCTTCTCCGGGCAAAGAGCTAGCAAAATCTACATGAAGAATCAATTCAGTTGAGGTTCCGACTAGAGCTCCTAATCCAGTGAAGAAGAGTGCTCACCAGAAAACCAAGGCAGGAGTCATCATGTTTACTGAGCCAACTTGCAAGGAGGCCGAAGCTTAGCTGACAGGCAAATGCCCTTCCCTGTCACATACCAGGCAGAGGTCCAGAAGACTACCTCGAGGTCTTACTCTTTGATGTATTGGTCAGGACTGAATCAGAAACCAGAGGATTGAGACTCTGGGTTGGAAGGCCTCTAGCCTGAAGAGTATCTGGGGAAGAGAGGGACTCATGAATTACAGAATTCCAGCCCTGGAAAAGGTGTAGTAAAGGCTCTAGTTTAGTATTTTATCCTTTAAAATTCATCTGCTCTTAATACAAACCCTGTTATCAGAAAGTTGCCATTCTGCCCCTAAAGGGGAAAATTCTGGCAAGGTATTTAAGATGTTCCAGTGAATAGTGATGACTAATGCATGTGGGGTGCTTGGCCTTCTTCTGAGTACTTTGAAGTCCATTAACCTGTTTAATCCTCACAATAAGCCATGAAGATGAAGAAACTGAAATGTAAAGAGACTAAGTAACTTGTTCAAGATTACACAGCTAGTGAGGATTTGAATGCACGCGCTCTTCTCCTGAGGCTATGCTTGTAATCACCAGAATGTGCTGCCTCTTCTGTGCCGTACCCTTTTAGTAGCCCTCACTTTGTATGGTGCCTTGCATATAACCAAAGCCCAATAAATATTGTTGGATTCACAGATAAATGAGGATGGATGTGTTTGTGAATGGATAGCTGGAGGAAACCCCACATGGGAGAACACAGCTTTATTTCATTAAAAAAAAAAATCCTGGGGCTCCCCTGGTGGCGCAGTGGTTGAGAATCTGCCTGCTAATGCAGGGGACACAGGTTCGAGCCCTGGTCTGGGAGGATCCCACATGCCGCGGAGCAACTAGGCCCGTGAGCCACAACTACTGAACCTGTGCGTCTGGAGCCTGTGCTCCGCAACAAGAGAGGCCGCGATAGCGAGAGGCCCGCGCACCGCGATGAAGAGTGGCCCCCGCTCGCCGCAACTAGAGAAAGCCCTCGCACAGAAACGAAGACCCAACACAGCAAAAATAAATAAATAAACTCCTACCCCCAACATCTTCAAAAAAAAAAAATCCTGAGAATCCTCCTATTATAGAGTGTTTCACAAAGCAGAAAATTGTCACTTTGCTAATAACCAACTTGTCTCTGTCTCTTATTACTACATGCTTTCTGTGAAGCTTCCACAACTCAAATAGGACCCAAACTGGCTAAGTACCATAAACAGTATGTGCAGCTTTTTTTTTAAATTCAGAAATAAAAGGGAACGTGATAGTAAATGGAACAAAGATATTCTGAGCCAAACATAAGAAATTGCCTACACTCTTCCATTACTCTGTTTTTGTGTCAAAAGTAGCTCTTTAAATACTCACTATTCATATTTCTAGTAAAAGACATAGTATTTGTTAGACTCTGACTTGAATGAAGGTGAATGGCAGGAAAGGGAGCTTTGTCATCAATATCTTCCCTCCTGGTATAATTTTCTCTTCATTATAGTGTAAAATTAAGTCTAAGATTGTAAGTGATCTTTCTGGCGTTTTAAAATGCTTGGACAGCATTGCTACTATTTTTGATTGTCTCATTTTAGTATTTTGCAGGTTCCGCACATTGAGTATGACTCTATTCTTAACAAATAAAGCATTTTCCCAGGTATTTTTTAGACTGTGATGTTTTAAGAACACATTTCTGTTTAAAGTAGCAATTCTAATCCCAACAAATATTATCCAACTGGGCCTGAGTGAAATTTTTCTTTCTACTTCTTCTGAATCAAAATTCCTTTTTACATAATGTGGGAAGAAAAATTATAGGGAAAAATCCGCCATTTCCTTAAGCATTTAGGTTTTCATCCAAGTGTTGTTGACCTAGTCACTTAATGCATGCCAGATTGTTTGAACATATTGAAATTTGGGGGGTTGGCAGACTTTCAAAAAGCTGAAAGCTGAATGGTGTCCTTGATAAAAATTACTTTCTACAGAGAGCCTCTGTGGATTGACTGTTAAGAAATCATTTTCGTATTTTGTGCTTTGGCTCACAGCCCACTCTTTTTGGCCTTGTCTGGTCATCTAGCCATATTTTCACAATAACTCAAGTGATAGAATCTTTTCCAGTATCATTTGATATGCTTGTAGCTGTCCTTGTTGGCCTTTCTATTTACGCAGACAGAGAGCAAACAGCAAATTGTTTTCTCAGTTGAACTCAAACAAAAACAGTAAAAATTTCTTTATTTTTAGTTTCAGTTCTCACCTAGGTCATATGTGGACTCCTTTTTACCCTCTCTTCAAGGACTAATGGCTTGATGCCTCGATCTTCAAGTCAAGGTGGTTTTCTATAGTCAGTCTTCCTTTTATTCATTCATTAACTTGTTCATTCAACAAAATTTCATTGAGTGCCTACCATGTGCCCAACTCTATAATACACAAGTAAATAATATTGATCATTGCCCTTGAAGACATGGCAGCCTAATGGGAATGAGGGATGTGTGAATAGGCATTAGAATGCTATGTGCAAAATGTAAAGTGATACTACAGAGGTAAGTACGAGTATTATGGAATCTCAGATGAGAGAGCGATGGGGAGTGGGGAGGCACTGGGAGGGAGGACTAGAAACTATTTAATCTAACAGTGACTTTTATTTTAACATTTTGATTTTGAGGGACTTTTTGATGTTTTTGATTCATTTCTATCATCATTATTATGTAGGAGGTGACACAATATACTAGAATATATTATATATTTCAATATACTAGAATATACTGTATACTAGAAAGAGAACAGACTTGAAATCCAGTTCTGTCACCTACTACTTTATATCTTTGACAAATGACTTAACCTTTCTATGCCTGGTGTACTAGTTTTTTTTTCTTTTGGAGGGGGAACTGTTTTAGATTTACAGAAAAATTGCAAAGATGATACAGAGGGTTCCCTATAACCCACGCCCAATTTCCCCTATTACTGACATCTTATAATTTGTTACAATTAATGAAATAATATTCATAAGTTATTATTAACTAAAACCCATACTTTGTTCATATTTCCTTAGTGTTGGCCAACTATACTTTTTCTGTGCTAAGGTACCATCCAGGGTACCACACTATATTCAGTCATGTATCCTTAGGCTCCTCCTGGCTGTGATACTTTCTCAAAGCTTCCTTCTTTCTGATGAGCCTGACAGTTTTGAGGAGTGCTAATCATTATTTCCAGTCCTCCAACTGGAGTTTGTCTGATGTTTTTCTCCTGATTACCCTGGGGTTATGGATTTTTTAAGAGGAAGACCACAGAGATAAAATAACAATCTTCTTGCATTCTTGCTATTAGCATGACTTATCACTGTTGATGTTGACTTTGAACACTTGGCTGAGGTAGTGTTTGTCAAGTTTCTTTATTGTAAGATGATTCTTTTATCCCTATTTCCATACTCCGGGCTCTTTGGAAGGAAATCACTATGCCCACAGCCCACCCTTAAAGATGGGGAGTCGTACTCCACCTTTTTGAGGACAGAGAACCTATATAAATTATTGTTAATTCTTCTCTGTGGGTTTTCTCTTCCTCCCCATTTAATTATTCAATCATTTATTTATGTAAGTATGGGCTCATAGATATTTATTGTATACTTTGTTGTATTAGAGTTTTATTGATAGAATGGCTGACTTCCAAACTCCCCTTTCTATTTACAAGAATGTTCTCATTGCTTCCGAGCAGCTAGGGCTCAGCCAATCTGATGCTCCTAGTGGAGCTTAAATCTCAAGCAAATGTTATAAGGCACTGCATTCAGTTCACAGCAGTGGTATCCAGGGTTCAGTGCAGTGGTTTTTGTCAGCAGAAGTGTCTGGCATCGGTGCTCAGGACGGCATCCAACCAGGCTGTTCTCTGCAGTTTCTGCCACCCAGCTTCCAACGGCACCTGCTCATCTTGAGAACCCGGTTTTCCAGCCTTCCTCACATACTTCCAATAATTTCCTTTCCTGATTAACCCAGCTAGGGTTCATTTCTGTTGCTTGCTATCAAGAACCTGCAAATATTTTTATATCCTAGTAGATTATATAGTTGTTGGGTATACGTTTAAGTGTACATAGAGAGTTTTGAGCTATAAATCCCTCATGTTTCTTGCTGTGTTAATTCAATTCTGTTTTTAAGATCAATTTGGCAGTTTGTTTATCTGGTGCTTCTCCTTTAACTAGTGCATAATATCTCATCCACATTCTACTTATTCATATTGCCGTGGTGAGCGACAATGGCCTCCCTTCGCTACTACCCCGAGAACATCGTGAGGACAAACATCCTTGTATCTGTCCCTGTATGGACCTGTGCAAGGGTTTCTCTGAGATACACCTCAGAAGAATAATTACTGGGCTGTAAGGTATAAACATATTTTATTTCTCTGATATTTCTTTCCAGCATAGCTGTAACCATTTACACTTTCTCCAATAGGGAATGGAGTTCCTATCTATTCACATCTTGAACAAATTTGGTATCATCCACTTTCTAATTTTTGCCATTCAAATGGGAATCAAGCGGTATCTTATACATATTTAAATATGCATTTTCTGATTACTATTAAGTTTGAGCATCTGTTCCTGTACATGTTAGATATTTCTCCCTTGTAAATATCTCTACATATCTTTTGTTCATTTTTCTATCTGCTCTTCCAGCATATACATGGAACCATTTATGGCCTATCTATTCTGTTCCATTAGTTTACTTGTCTATACCTGAACTAGTCCCACACTGTTTTGTTTTGGTTTTTTTTGCGGTATGCGGGCCTCTCACTGTTGTGGCCTCTCCCGTCATGGAGCACAGGCTCCGGACGCGCAGGCCCAACGGCCATGGCTCACGGGCCCAGCCGCTCCGCGGCATGTGGGATCCTCCCGGACCGGGGCACGAACCCATGTCTCCGGCATTGGCAGGCGAACTCCCAACCACTGCGCCACCAGGGAAGCCCCACACTGTTTTTATTTCTATGACATTGCACTGTTCCTTAATGGTTACACCTCCTCACTTTGTTCCTTATTTTCAAAATTAACTTTTCATGAACTTTTATTCTTCCACATACTTTTTAGAATGGTTTCTCGTATTCATCAAAAATATGGTGGAAATTTCTTGTGAGTCAATAGGAAATAATTTTCTATTTATTTTTGAAAAACATAGAATTTTCTATTTTTCTATAAATTTATATATTTCATCTGGGCTATATTATTTATTTGAAAATTAAATTTCAAATAAATATTATCTATTTGAAAATTAAATTTCAAATTAAATTTTAGACATCTGCTTTGTTGAGTTATTTTATCTTTTCACTATTTTTTATTGGCATTTTCTTTTTATATAGGTTAGACTTACAAGAAATTTATGTATCTTATTAATCCTTTCAAAGAATGATTTATTAAGAGCTTTATAATTTTTCTTCTAAGCACTGCTCTAGCTCTGTCCCACACAGTTTGACATGTATTTCTTTGTTATTTGATTCTAAATATTTCATTGTTCCCCTAATAATTGTTTCTTTAACTCAAAGTTCCACAATATTGTGTCTTTTTCCTGCTTTGTTTAGTTTTCAGACTTGTGGGATTTTATTAACCACCGTTTTGCTATGAATTCTAATTTTATTTCATTGTAGTTAGAAAATATAATCTGTATAATGTTAATTCCTTAAATTTTATTGATCAGTCTTTTGTGGCTTTCCTTATGGTCAGTTCTTTGTAATTGTTCCATGTGTCCACAAACACAAAAAATGTATCAATGCCTATATATTGAATAGATCTATTAGTTCAAACTCAATGTATTATTCAAATATTTTCTGTCTTCACACAAAAACTGCTACAACTGATAAATGAATTCAGCAAGGTAGCAGGATACAAAATTAACATACAGAAATTGGTTGCATTTCTTTAACAATGAAACATCAGAAAGGGAATGTAAAAAAACAATACCTTTTAAAATCAGCTCCCAGCCCACACCCGTCCTGCCGGGTGAGCAGACAAGCGTCTCAGGCTGGTGAGTGCTGGTCAGCACCGATCCTCTGTGTGAGAGTCTCTGCACTTTGCCCTCTGCACCCCAGTTACTGCTCTCTCCTCTGTGGCTCTGAAGCTTCCCCCCACAACCCGTCCTCGCCAGTGAAGGGGCTTCCTAGTGTGTGGAAACTTTTCCTCCTTCACAGCTCCCTCCCAGAGGCTCAGGTCCTGCCCTTATTCTTTTGTGTCTGAATTTTCTTTTTTCTTTTGCTCTGCGCAGGTACATGGGGAGTTTCTTGCCTTTGGGGGAAGTCTGAGGTCTTCTGCCAGCATTAAGTAGGCGTTCTGTAGGAGTTGTTCCACATGTAGATGTAGTTTTGATGTATTTGTGGGGAAGAAGGTGATCTCCCCGTCCTACTCCGCTGCCATCTTGAAGGTCTCCTCTGTCTTTAATTATACTTCATCTGATTGCTTATCAACTTCTAAGAGGACTTTGTTGATACCCTAGCTATAATTATTGATTTATCTCTTTCTCCTAGTAGTTATGCTTACGTGTTTTAAGGATATGTTAATGACTTTATGCATCCTTATCCTTTTAACCATTATTTAATGACTCTTTTTCATAACTTTTTAATCTTTGAATTTTACTTTGTCTGACACAAAATTGCTGCTCATATTTTTGTGATATGTGGTTTTCAGTCTATTTATTCCAATGTTCTGTAACCTTTCGCTTTAAGCATATATTATAACTGCTGGTCCTTTATTTTTTCTAACCTGAAACACTCTGTTTCAAACCATTATTTGTATTTGGCATTATGACCATTATACCAGAACTTACTTCTACCATATTATTTAAAACTTTCTATTTAACGATAATGTTTTCTCCTTTTCTACCTTCCTGTGGAGGGATAAAATTTTCTTCTACTTGTTTGAAGATTAATCTCTTAAACTTCATACCTCTCTTATGAGATTAATCTCTTATTAATTAATTAAAAATTATTAATTAATTAATCTCTTATTAATCTCTTATGAGATTAATCTCTTAAACGTCATACCTCTATCTTACCCTCAAGGAAGACAAGTGATTTTGCACACTTAGTCTCTCCCTACCCCAATTTCCTCTGTCTTATTGATAGTTCTGGATTGTCATGAATATACTTTATGGTTTCTGTTAATCTTCACTAAATTACTATTTTTAAAATAAATTTATTTATTTATTTATTTTTGGCTGCATTGGGTCTTTGTTGCTGCACGTGGGCTTTCTCTAGTTGCAGCGAGCATGGGCTACCCTTTGTTGCGGTGTGCGGGCTTCTTATTGCAGTGGCTTCTTTTGTTGCGGAGCACAGGCTCTGGGCGTGTGGGCTTCAGTAGTTGTGGCACACAGGCTCAGTAGTTCTGGTTCGTGGGCTCTAGAGCACAGGCTCAGCAGTTGTGGCGCACAGGCTTAGTTGCTCTTCATGTGGTATCTTCCTGGAGCAGGGCTTGAACGCGTGTCCCCTGCATTGGCAGGTGGATTCTTAACCACTGCGCCACCAGGGAAGTCCCTTCACTAAATTATTTATCCATCTTCTCTTTCCCATTTATTGCCCAGATTCTTCCTGGATTAATTTCTCTCTCAGCTGTTATACTTCCTACAAAAATGCTTTCATCTTTGCACAGAAGATCTTCTGAGGCTTATGCATTTGAAAATATCTTTATAGCAATTCGAATTTAAATTATTATTACTGGGTATAAAATTCGAAGTTCAAAGTTTTTCTTTATCAGCACCTAGGAAATATTACTTCATTACCTTCCTCTTTCCTGTGTCTCTCTTCCAACGTTTGTATCAGTCTTATTCTGTTTTCTTTATAAATGTTTTGCTCTTTCTCTCTACAAGCTTTAAGAATGTTCTCTTTTATGTTTTCAAATTCCATGATAATCTGTTTATATGAGATATTTCTTTTTCTACCCTGTTTGATTCTGGGAATGTTTGCCTCTTCGTTTTTTACATTTTTGCTATATAATATATAGAGCTTCATGCTTCCTCTTTCATCACAATGTTTGTTAACTTTTTATCTCTATTATATTTCATACCAATTATTTCCTATAAAACTTCATATTCTTATTTCTCTTTTCTCTCTTGGAGGAAATTTATTATGTTTATTTCAAACTTTTGTTCAGTCTGTATCATTAATCCTGCTCATCTGGCATAAATCATTGTTTTACTATCTTCTTTATAAAGTGGTTGTGTTCCTCATATGTCTGGTTATTATTCCTGAGAACCCATTCTCCTTGGGGGTATCAGCCACTCAAGTTAGCAGAGGCGTGGGGAGCAAAGCAAGGCCCTGCTTATCCTCGTGGGGACTTCAAGTGGCCAGGGAAGAGAAATGGTTTTCTCCTCAGAGAAACTTCCTATTCGTTTACCCATTCACTGCTCTTTTCCCAAACTTTAATGTTCTTACCATAGTGTGGCAGGAGGTAGAGGAAGGGGTGAGATTGGGAGGTTCAGGGGCTGGATATCCACATTCCCTAGTCAGGCCTCTGGAACTCTCCTGATTTCCTCCTACAACCCGGGGCAGCTGTGGCTTTTCTACTCCAAACTGCAACACTCCAAGGAATGATCTGCCCAAAGCCACGTGCAGGTGTTGAAAGAGGACCACTTCAAAGGCTTCCCTAGTGCATCCCATGACCGTGGTGACCTCTCCACCCCAGGCTGCCTTTCTTACCCACCTACTGGTCACAACTACCTTCTGTCTATTTTATCTTTAGTTCTTCGGATATACATCCTTTCCTCTCACTTTGAAATTATCCTCTGATGTTGGGTAGAAAGATGGAGCCTTCAGTCTTGTTGGCCATCATAGTATTGTCCCTACTCACCCCCAACACTTTTTTTTTTTTTGCAGTACATGGGCCTCCCACTGCCGCGGGCTCTCCCGTTGCGGAGCACAGGCTCCGGACGCGCAGGCTCAGTGGCCATGGCTCTCCGGCCCAGCCACTCCGCTGCATGTGGGATCTTCCCAGACCAGCGCACGATCCCGTGTCCCCTGCATCGGCAGGCGGACTCTCAACCACTGCGCCACCAGGGAAGCCCACCCCCAACACTTTTTCCACCCTCATTCTTTACCATTCCTCCCTCCTCTGCCGCCAAAGATGGCATAGCTACACAGAGGCATACTTCAGGACCGTGCTCTCCATCCAGAAAAATATGGTGGGACAAAGAGAGGAGGTAGAACAAGGAAGATGTATACAGAGGAAGGAAGCTCCCCCTATAGCTCACTGACTCCTGTCTTGCAAGTTTCTACTTGGAGATTTATTTTGATTATGATTCTTAATCCCAGCTACACATTATAATCATCTGTTGGTTCAAAAGCTTCCCAGGTGATTCTAATGTGCAGCAGAGGTTGAGAGTCACTTGCCTTATAGCAATCTACATAGACCCTATCTTAACCCTTGGAATGCTGGACAGAGAGGAACTTTAGAAATTCCACATTACCTTCAACTGTTACAGACAGTATGCCACTATTAGCAATGTTACAGGTTTGGGAGTCTGAGAGGAACCAGATAAGGCTAAGAAAAGGTATACAGGGAAAAAGTATACAAATGCAAACTTCAAGAGACAGCTGTTTACCAGAGTCACTTTGGTAAGAACACCACATGGTAGGAAAGTTATAAGAAGGTGGAAAATCCCAGTGATGTAAGAGGACGTCCTTAATAAGCAACTGAGTAACAATTAAAAACCTGCCTTTGAGATGTGGAACATCACTAGAGAACTGAATTAGCAGGTAATAGATTTACTCTCTATGGCAAGCAAAAACACACAGTCGTAACAAATGCATCATTCTTAATCAGGAAGAAAGGTACTAATCTTTTTGGCTCCTTCATTTTTATATTGATAAAAATTTTACTTTAATTATAAAAATTGTGTATAATTAATATTATTAATTATAAAAATTAATTAATTATAATTAACATTATAATTATTAGTATAATGTATAATTCTATAAAGTGTTTAAAGTATTATTACATTAGGGATGTCTGGTTTTTGTTTTTTTTTGTTTATTTTTTGCGGTACGCGGGCCTCCCACCGCCGTGGCCTCTCCCGCTGCGGAGCACAGGCTACGGACGCACAGGCTCAGCGGCCATGGCTCACGGGCCCAGCTGCTCCGCGGCACGCGGGATCCCCCCGGACCGGGGCACGAACCCGCGTCCCCCGCATCGGCAGGCGGACTCCCAACCACTGCGCCACCAGAGAAGCCTGGTTTTTGTTTTTAACCTACAGGTAATCCATGTGGCAGTTTGGTCTATCATATGAGCGTTGCTATATGAGGAAATGTCCTTTCCCTAACATCAAAATGGATTGCTTAACACTGCTTCAAAGAATGTGAAGTGTGAAAGTAACACAGAAGTTTCTCAAAATATTTGCCTCAGTGGCTGGGAAAGAATCAGCCTGAACGAAGGTAATTGCTTGCCTTCTAGATCTAGAAATTCATTTTGAGCTCTTGAGTCAGTAAATATTTATTTTAGGCTTGTAGCACATGAGGCTCTATCTTAGGAACTACATGCTGTGCATTAAGCAACTTAAAGTCCCTACTGTTTCTTCCAACATCAATCTGCGTGTGCTGGTAGACTTTTTGATTTTATTGAATTAACTCAGGCTTTTAGGTAAATATTCTGTTAATTCAAAGTTCAAATTTCCTGTCAAGGATCTTCCTGTCCTCTCAAAGAATCCTCTCTCCCCTCCTCTTTCCCACAATGATGTCTGGGTTCAAAAGGTTGAGCTTTGGAGAAAAGGGACTCTCCTCCTTCCCTGCTAGTCCCCACCGGCCTCTGGTTGAGGTGTAATTAATCTCTCCTCCCCTTTCTGTGGAGGCCTGGATGGAGCTCTGCCTAACGTTCTACAGCTGGTGGAATTAGGGGTGTGTCCTCTCCGTACAGTGAGGGAATTCCAGCCTCCTGGCTGACACACTCCGTCTCCACTGTGGCTCTCTTTGGCACTCAGATGCTCGGAGCCTCAGGCTCATCCCCCATCTGATCCTTGGCTTCAGCTGCCCATGTTCCCAGCCACTGCCATGAGGTCACCTCCCTGGAGCATGCTACAGCTGCTTTTTTCAACAAAAAACTCTTACTGATATATATGTATAGATTCCTGCTCTAGATTCCAAGGCCATCACTCTGACCTAACATTATAGCACCCGTGAACACGTTAAAAGATGGAATTTTAAAAAGGAAATTCAAAATCCATTTTGCCTTTACCCTCAACACTAATACCTCACATACTAACACCTTTCTTAGAGCACTTTCATTTTCAGTAGTATCTTCTCTTGAACCGAGATATACAATTGATTTGGCGTTTGTCACAATATGAGTTGGACAGGCAAGAAACTCTTGATTTTTGAAAGAGGAAACTGAGATAAAGCCTGAGCAAGGTTATTGGCCAAAGTCACACAGCCCCCAAGTCGGAACTAATACTAGAGCCCAGGACTCAGCTTCTCATCCGATCCTTGCTCATTCCCCAATGCTTCCTTCCATCACACCTGGAGACAGATGTTTTTGTACAGCGTTACTGTGATTGCCATGTACAACAAACAGAAACAAGCCTTTAAATAAACCTACCAGAAGATTGGAACAGAATTATTTAATTAGTGAGATGCATAATTTGCATCTCTTTACTTGGAATTCAATTCTAATGAAAAATTGCCTAAATCGGTCAGCAGAATCAAATTCGTTATATGTATTTTCAATCAATGAACTCAATTTACTTAGAAATTCTAGGGAAAAAAAAACAGGCAAATGATGTCTGGAATGATTATCTGGCATTGAGAAAGTACAGAACTGCACTAGTCTTAATATCTCACCATATACCTATGGACAAGTACTGTCTATAATAATTAAGCTTAGAAAGGAGTAAACTATATTGTAGCAATCATTTCATGATGTATGTAAGTCAAGTCAGTATGCTGTATATCTTAAACTCCTACAGTGCTGTATGTCAATTATGCCTCAATAAAACTGGAAGAAAGAAAGATCTCCAAAGCGAAACAGGAGTAAATTAATTCTTCCATAATGTCACCCAGAGTGAAAGAAAAATCTACACATTTACTTTAAAGTTACACTCTGTGTAATTTAATCTCCTTCTTTCAGAAGGAAATTCTACCAGAGTTAACGCTCCCTTTTTATTTTACATTATCTCCCCGCTGGCTTCTGTTTCATTATGTTCTATTCTGCATCTCAGTTAGAAGAAAAGAAGCGAAGGTTATTACAGTCTTCTTTCTGGACAATCAATAGATATCTTTTATTTTCTAATCTCTGTCCACTCACAGCAATGTGCTTTTTGTTGCTAATAAAGCAATAAAAGGTATCCGAGTGCAGCAGGGAGAAATGTCACCTTCTCACATAGAAAAACAATTTGCTTTGGCTATACATAGCAACTTTCTGACCCCAAACATGGCTTGATAGAATTATTCGCTGGAGTAATTCTCCCAAATTAATGGTAGAACTAAAAAGTTACCAATGGCTTAGTTTACACAGGAGAAGGAGGAATAATTCAGGTTGGCCGTGTGTATCTAGAATCTAGGGCATGTACCATTATGTCAGTTCTACGGACGAGGAGGATGTGGGATGGTGGGAAGAATTAAGGGAGCAGTCTACAGTGGGCACAATGCCATACTGGATTCCCGTTTTTGACCTAATTTGGTCTCTTATAATTTGTGAGACTTAAAGAAGACACATAGCTGCCTTGTCCTGAGCTCCCTCATTTGTAAAGGAAGTGCTTCATCCAGAGGCTTCTCTGATCCTGTCCGTAGGCTCTGCTGCCCTCCATCCCATAAGCCTGGGGCTAGGTTCTGGCATGCGTGGCCAGGAAAAATCCTCACCCCAGGCAGCAGAGATGTAAGTTTCATCATGCCAGCGCTCCCAAACTCATCCTCAAGACCATGACTCTACAGTTATTTTTCCCCACAGTACTCTAGCCACCATCCTGCCTGGCCATCTGCAGTGGTCTCCTAACTGGGATCTCTGCACTTATTCTCTTTCTCTTCCACCTATTTGCACATAAAGCCAGGGTAATCTTTTTAAAAGACACATGTTATTATGTCTCTCCCTTATTAAAATTCCTTCAACTTTTTCCCTTCCTGTAGACAAAACAATGTGCCTGTGAGACTGATTTGCCCCTGCCTACCTGCCATCCATCCTGATATAGTGCTACAGTCGGACTGGCTTTCTTTTTGTTCTCACAAATAACCCTTCCTCTTTTCTTTCTCAAGAATCTCCACTGCCTGTTCTCTCTTCCCTACTTGTTATCTGTCTCCCTGGCTGGAACATAAGCTTCCTGATGGCAGGATCTGCTATATCCACCAGCTCCTTCCACAGTGTTTTAAACATGGTAAGTATCAGTAAACTCTTCTGGATAAACCATTAATGAAGTTACCTTGGCTGTTATCTAGTTTTAGTCTTGTGGCCAAATTCTGATGACTATGTTTTCCTTGTGACTAAGTTTCTGTCTTGACAGCTTTCCTAGTTCACCACTTACATTCATCATCACAATTCTCTGCTCTTTCATATAAAAAGAAACAGAAGTTGATAAAATTAAAGAACTATTTTTACAATGCAGAAGATTCATTTCACAACAGGACTTACAACAGAGTTCTAGAGTAATTTAAGTATTTGATTTAAATTATTTGATTTTCCAAAATTCAATTTACACAATATCCTTTGGAAACAAATCATTGCATGTTTGAACTAGAAGCAATCTTATAATTCATCTGCATACTCAGATATCAAATGAAGGAATCAATACCCAGAGAGGTCTGCTGCCTTGGTGGTTTGCCTAAGGTAGCCCTGGGTTATGACCTGTGGACAATCTACTAAGAAAAGGCAATACTGTGTTTAGAAGAAAATTCAGAGATGCTATATTTAATGAGCATGCTTCAACCATAAATTTCCCTTAAAAATAATTTATTAGAGTTGGCATACACCAGCACAACCAGTGGAGTTCATATAAATGGCCAGTAATGAATAGATGCTCATTAAACATTTATTTGTTGAGTTACTGAATGATAAAAGGAAATGAAAAGTTGGGAGCTTAAGGGGAAGCATTAGTCTGCAGAATTTCCTGGAGTTTCCCCAAATCAGTTACACTTAAGTATAACATGCTAAGATTGGTGGAAGCAAGACAGCTGTCAAGTTTTTAGAAATTTCAAGAGGGGAATGACTGCTATCAATGTTGCAGACTCATCATTTTTAATATAAAACTTGGAAAAAACCTTTTTCCTTCCTTTATTAATCATTAAGCTAAATTAGTTAATTTTTCATGCCAAAAAGAAAGTGTTTTAGAAGACATGCAACTAAAAGAAACATAATCAACTTTATCTCTAAGTAATTATGAAAATGTCCCCCAAAGTCACTATTTCTTGTAGTGTTCTAACTAGAAAGCTCGTTGTCTACATCAATCCTACCCCCCTTCAAGTCTCATCTTACAACTGTTTCTCGGCCCAAGCCTTTACTTATACTTCATATAATTGTTATTTTTATTAATACTGTGGTACCCATTACCTCCATTTTATACATAAAAAGTGCTTATTACCCATCCCTCACATTTTAGAAGTCACCTGTCTTGTAAAGTATTATTCCCTACTTGTATGAGGTGTATATGCCTTGTTTCTCTTAACTGCAAGAGAAATTTTTTCAACACAGGACACTACACTGTCTTTCATAGTCTCCACAGTGTCAAGCACAGTGGACCTAATGAAAGATTGATGAATCCAATTAAATAAATGACAACATAACAGGAAGGGTGATACTCTATATGTGGGAATGACACAGCTGGAACAATTTTAGAGAGGAAGTATTCATGAGACTAATGGCCATTCATAGGACATGACGAGAATTATGATGTGTGGATTAACATGTTTTCCAAGAAGAGATGTGCAAGTGTTCTTATCACACAAAACCAAAGTGGTCAGTGAATAATATGAAGTTTCCTCTTCAGATTTATGCCGGAGTAGACTATAAATACGCATATCTTCCTTCACAGGCATACTATGATTTGGGTTATCTATTATTGTATAAAACTAATTGCTTTAAACAACAATTTTATTTCACTCATAATCTTGTGGGCTAGGAGTACTGGAAAGGTTAAGTGAGATAGCTTGTCTCCAATCCATATGCTGTTGCCTGCAACAGCTGGAGCTGGAGGTGATCTCGGAGAGGCAGCAGTGAATGGGGGCATGAAGCGAGATCTTAATTCCCTTTCCAGGAACTGAACCTGGGTAGCCTGGATGAAAACCGGGAATCCTGGCCACCACACCCCCTGGCTCTTGCCCCCAGTGAAAAATGCATTTCTCACGGAGGCAAAACTGCAAAAACAGGTACAAAGTTTATTATTATTAGTGACATAGCACAACAAGAAGTGGGAGAGCACACAGAGAAACAGTTCGCTTAGAAGCAAGGTAGAGATGCACATCAGGAGAGAAAGGGTGTGGGCGTCCTTCCTAATGGGGAGGAGTGCAGTAAAGGGGCGGTTAAGTCATTTACATAGGGCAGTTCTTCCGGGTCTTTGTTTACCTTGGGCCAATTATCTGGCTTCTTCTTCCACACCTGACCTTCCCTAGGACCCTCCCCGACATGCGTGTGCAACTTTTTTCCAAGATGGATTACAGCCCAGAAGCCTATGGGACGGCCTTAGCATCACATATTATGGGGTGGTGCCCCTCCTTTATGACCCCCAAGGAGCCTTTCTGTGCATGTGCAGTATTTCCCTTGCCCCAAGGATGGGAAATGTATGACCTCTTGATCTTTTAACAGGGTTTAGTCCCGCTCTGTCCCTGCCATAAAAATGTCCAATGTCCAGATATTTTACCCTATTTCTGTTGCTGGTTTTTATATAGAGGTTCAGATCTCGAAATATACACAGGAGTCCGGTCATAAATATGTAGTCCTGGAGCCCATTTGTCTCTTGCTTCAGGAAAAGTAAACAGGCGGTTGGTAATGAATGTCTGGCCTGGAGCCCATCTTATTCTCACCCCAGGGAGTGTGAACAGGAGGCCGCTTGTGAATGTCTAGCCCGGAGCCCATCTGTCTCCTGCCACGTACAAGATGGTTTCTTCCTTCACATGGTTGGTGCCTTGGTGCCCCTCAGCCTCTCACCCTCTCCACATGGCATCTCATCCTCTAGGGCCTCCTCGTATGCTCTGGGCTTCTCACCACATGGTGGTCCCTAAGCAGTCATATGTCTTATAGATTAGCAGGCCTCCAGGAGGGTTCCAGGAAAGAAGAAGGGGAAACTGTCAGTCTCTGGAGGTCTGGGCCTGAAATTTAACAGCATCATTTCTGCTGTATTCTTTGGTCAAAACAGTCATGGGGCCCTCCTAGATTCAAGGAAAAGGGACATACACACCCTTCTCAATGGAAGGAAAATAATAGAATTACACCCTTTTAAAATCTGCCATATGAGTTTACCATCTTTCTCTAAAACTAAGCTTCTGTGTGGACACTGTCAACTTGATTTATCTTGGACACGTGAGCTCTGGACACATTCTGAACTTCTGCCCAAATGAACACTCATATTCTGCCTCAACAATTTCCCTGGACTAACACGTAAAGCTTTTCTTGAATTGCTTTGGAGGAGGTGAGACAAAGAGGTGCCTCTTCTGCCTCTTCTGCACTGTCCCAGCCTACTCTCTACATATCAGTCTTTCTCTTTTGTAGTCCAGATTCATAAGCTGGAAGCTACAGTCCTTCAGGGATGGACGTCACAGGTCCAGAATCCCCTGAAATTGTAACAAAACTTTGTGTACATGCCTTTTCCAAGGAAAGACCTATTGGCTTCATCAACTTCTTGGAACATTTTTCATTTCCAAAAAAGATTAAGAACCACTCTGCTAGGAGACTTTATGCTCATTTTTCCCTTTTGAATTTTCTGTTTTTGAAATGTATTCAATTCAAGATGGCAGGCTGTGTTTGAAATCCTCTGGCAAGGCCAGCTCTCTGGTTATGGCTCAGGTGTGTGTTATGTATGCTAGATGTGAAGAGAAGGTCATCACCACTGATGACCGGTGGTGAGATTCTCCTCCTCAAACTTTAAATGAAAGATTCAACAGTAGAGCATTCAACATTCAATACAGGTGCTGAGTACTTCTTTCTAGAGACATTTATGGGCTATTACCAAGACAAAAATCTTCATAATGTAGGAATTTCTTTCATTCAATTTAATTAGCTAGCATGATCCCACAAGCCACGTGGTGCGGCAAAAAAAAAAAAAAAAATTACTGTAAATAATTTTGAAAAAAAAAGATGGAGTCAGTATCCCTTTCCTCCTTTCCTCTCCTCATTTATGCAAAGAAAGGCCTGGATAGAATTCAGTCATCCATTGCAAATCTGAGATCAACAGGTAGGTTTTAATATGTGAGGTGAACACCTGTTGTGTTTGCCAGCTTAGTATGCTCTCCCTCTTTTCTGGAAATGGCAACACTATTTTTTAGGAGGGATCCATTTCATGCCGTTCACGTGAGGCTGTTTTCACCCATTTACAGATGTAACCAGGCCAAGCCAATCACAGAATCCCATTTTGCTGTTTGCTATGATTACCCCAAGGATGGGCATATGGTCCAGCCTGAATAGAATTCTCCCTGGGAAATTTCTATTAGGTGTACTGAGAAATATTCTCTCTTTTCACTGGGGTTATGGAAATGAATCTCGGACTGCTAAGAAGCATCTTGACCAAAACATGAAGAAAGCCTAAAAAATTAAGAGCGATTTAGGTCTGATGACAGTGTATACCCCTTCGATGCAGCCTTGCAGGAAGCTTTGTGCCTCTGCACTCCTTATTTTTTTGCTAAAGCAAGGTAGTGCTGAGTTTCTGCCCTTGGACAGATGAATACTTATTAATACAATGAGAACTCCTCCCCCCACTTTCAAAATTGAATTGGCATTTGTCTAATGAGATTTAAACTTGGTATTAACTTTCTTTACACTTGCCTAAAACACAAAACCTTCCTGATGATTTGTTTTATAATAAGACTCCAAGAAAAAAAAATGTAATGCCGTAATATCATAAAATACAACAAGTAGAAGAGAACTTGTAGGTCATATTAATTGCTGGTAATTACTTTGGGAAGAAAGGGAGAAAGATTTTTGCTCACCGGCTATGAGCTAGACTGACTATATCCTCCCCATCTTGTTTCCCTTCCTTAGCACAAAGGAGTACCTCATTTCCCAGCCTCCCTTACGATGATGTTACAACTCTGAGACTGATTCTAGAATGTAGTCAAAAGTCACGCATGCCACTTGCAGATCGGTCCCCTAAAATTTCTCTTGAAATCCTTAGCTTATTATCCTGCCTTCCCAACCTCCTACCCACTTGCGAATTAGTCTGGAAATAGAATATTCCAAGGAATCCCTTGATAGTAGAAGCCTGGACCTCTGTATCACTGCTTGGAATAAAGCTACCCAATTTGCATTGGACTTTGCATGAGCAAGAAATAAATTTTTGTGTGAAGCCACTGAGATAGGGTTTTTGTGTTATCAGAGGACATGGCCCATTCTAACCTAACTAATACACTGGTTAGTTATAGAAGTCTTTTCTATTGTGGGGAATTTGAATAAGGCGAAAAACAGAAAGGAAACGTTAAAGAATAAGATTCCATACGGGTTTAGATGATGTACATAATGATAATGGGGTGTAGACAAAAGAGAGAGAAGAAAGTTTTCACGGGCAAAACTTGAGGGCTTGTTGAATAAAAGTTTCAAGAGTATCTGAGTAAGTGATAATTTGGGAGAAGGGGAAATGTTCTTATAGGGTTTGAATTAGGCCCTTTATTCTTTAAGTTACAGAAGAAAAATTAGAATTTCTATGTAACTAATTTTGACTGATAGACTGAGCTTCTATGCATGGGAAGAGAATCTCATGCGTAGAATGAGCCATGTAAGGTGCCAGTTTACATATACTGAGGTATTTGCCTATGTCTCTTCAATGTATTATTTTTGTGATTAAAAAAATAGATATTTTTAATGACACTATTTTGATTTTCTTACTCTCCAGCCCCTCTTTCCCTCTGAAAGAAGCACTTGTTATGAGTAGCCAACCCAAATATCTAGGAGACTATCTGCATAGACAAGTGCCAACCATCCACCTTGCATTCTCTCAAGTAATTTCAAGAAAGAATATAAATCCCTGACTAGGCAGGGACTTGCTGTTTTACGTGCTGATTTAATGCCCACTAAAAAATCATGCACCTCTCAAATGTTAATAACACACCAAAAAATGTACCTGTGCTGATGGTGGGCATTTTAAACACCTGACGCCCATTCTACTTACTAAAATACGTAAGAATAAACTTTACAAATATATTAATAAATTGTTTAATCTTAAAAAAAGAAAGAATATAAAAAGCAGACTTATGTACCTGGCTTCATTTTATGTCATTTACAAATCGAAACATCTATAGTACCCAGAGTTCAAGAATGCCAGTAAGGGGAGATATTATTCTTGAGCTCAGAAAGGGGAACACAGAGATGCTTGATAATAGACATCAGTGCTGCTTCACAATATATGCGGCTCTCTTCCCTTCTCTGGGCACACAGCAATCTTTCACTTCCCAGCCTTCTTAGGACAGGCATGGCCAACCATGTGGCTAGCTCCGGTTGATAAAGTATCAGTGAAAGTGATGTGTATCACCTCTGGGCAAAATTATTTAAGACCTTGTGCATGATTCTGCATCTTCCCTTCTCTCTGCTGCAGCCACTGGTGACACTGCAGAGGACAGAGCCCCCCATCAGCTGGATCCCTCAATAAGGAGCACATGGAGTAAAGCCCCAACTATCCGTAATAGACAGTAGCATGAGTAAGCAATAAATCTTGATTGTTTTAAGACCCTAGAATTTGGAGGTTGTTTGTTGCTTTAACATAACCTGACTTATCCTGACTGATGCATGCACCAAATATGGTGTTGGGAAGAGTGATGACTCCAATTTAAAGTAGGAAACTAGAAGGACATTCTGTTATTGAAAACACTTTCCTGTGCCTGGTATACTACTCGGTCTTTCTAAAATTATTATGTGTTTTGTATTAGCATCCCTATTTTACAAAGAGGTTAAGGTCTTATTAAGAAACCATGCAGCTAGAAACAGGATTCAAGTAAGATCTCTTTGCATAAAAGTCTAGGTATAATTAGCTAACTGATTGGTGATGCCAAGAGACAAGTTATGAAAAAGTTCAAACCTTTTAGACATCCAGGAGTTCTAAAATGGGAAGGCTGCTCAGATTGAGCTAAATCTCCATTTCTTAAAAAAATTTCTCTGTTGACATCTATTGATGCCAAGGAGGCATCTAGAATTGAAATCAGCTAGTCAGGAAGCAACACAGTAAATGAAATAATTCCAAGAGGAAAAGTTAAAAAAAAGAAAGCTTCAATAGGTATTTCAAAATAAAATCTTCCCCTTCCTTCATAACAACCACTTCAAATTCTTCCCCAAGTTAAGGCAGCAATCTAACAAGATTCACAGATTTGAAGACAAGGGGACAGGAATAAGCAACACTTGACGAGGACATTCAGTCATGCCAACCTTTTGTTGAAATCCTGTAGCAGCAAATCAATTCACCTACTGAGTAATCATTAGACATTAGCTGAGCATTCACTAACTGCTACTATGAAAAAAGGACTGACATTAAAAGACAATGCTGACTAGACTTTTTTTTTTTTTTTTGCGGTACGCGGGCCTCTCACTGCTGTGGCCTCTCCCGTTGCGGAGCACAGGCTCCGGACGCGCAGGCTCACCGGCCATGGCTCAGCGGCCATGGCTCACGGGCCCAGCCGCTCCGCGGCATGTGGGATCTTCCCGGACCGGGGCAAGAACCCGCGTCCCCTGCATCGGCAGGTGGACTCTCAACCACTGCGCCACCAGGGAAGCCCCTGACTAGACTTGTAAAAAACAAACAGGGGAGAGAAAAAAAAAATTTAATAATGATAGTACAATAAGAAATTAGACTTTCCAATGTTTGATTAATACCAGATGGAATATAGAGAGACATGATATAAGATAGTTTATATTGTACATATTAGTTCTCTATTGCAAGGACCTAGACAGAAGGAATGAAGCCAAAATATTCACAGGGGACCATTATAACCAAATAAGTGTACAGCTAAATTTTAAGAAACAGCACTGGAAGCACTAGGAGAGAAGGATATGAAAGAAGTAAAAGCTGTTCTGGTAATGGGAAAATTCAGGATTTTCTTCTATTTAGGATCTTCTATTTTAAGTTCATATTACAGTGGGGGTGAAATTGATGCCCTTGTACACTGGCTTCATTTGATCAGAACAGTGTGGTTTTTTAATTTAAATCTGAATGATGTTAAGGAAGACACAGACTTACTTAACTAAATACAATTTCCCTCACTTCCTACTGTTCTGTACCTTGAATAAATGTTACATGTCTGGACTCTGAAGGCATTTCCCTGCTTTACAAAAAATTAAAAATACATTTTATTAAAACTGAATCTTAAATCAGAATGTTACCATCAGAATGGTAGCTACGGGGTGCAGGGTGTTTGGGTGAAGCAGAAGAAAGAGGAGAAAGGGAAACAAAATGAATAGCAAGAGATGAGTAAGTATATCTTTACGCAGTATGTACTATGCTTCAGATATATTAAAACCTTCCAAAATAAAGAACTCTCATAATGTTGTATGTTTATTTAAATGCTTCAGAAAAGACTATGTTGAGAACTTCAAACATAGGAGGAAAGTGGAATATAGGTTTTCTTTTAATGTTGGGTTGCTTTTAATTAAATCTTCTAAAAGCCTCCTGTTTTCCCTCTTTTAGTACAGAATGTCTATGGCCTCTACCACCACTAGGTCAGAAAAGGCAAAAAGCAAGTGAGATACTTGCTTTTTAAATCCCAACAGACCACATGGAGAAGCCATGCATAGAACAGCCAAGAGCTCCATCTGAGGTCCCATCTGAAGTGCCTCATCAACCCCAACTATGTGAGTGAGTGAGTCTTTTGTGATTCCAGTGCCCAGCCTTAGAGTCTTCTCAGCTGAGATCTCAGACATTGTGGACGAAAGATAAGCCACGCCCACTTTTCCTCTCTGAATCCCTGACCCACAGACTCTGAGAGCAAAATTAAACGGCTGCCAACTTACACCATGAAATTAGATGGTTTGTTATGCATTCATTGTAACTGGAACCCACATTTGCACTAAGTTTAATATGCAATCTGCAAGGGGCAAGCACTCACTGTCCTGGGAATTCTTTTAAACCGGTGGGTATTCTAGAAAATCTAAATAAGGGATTTAAAAATAATAATAATTTTGCATCAACATTTAAAGGGATATGTACAGATATCTAAGGTATCTAACAGGAGATCTAAAGGGGAGCTGGGGGGCAGACCTCGCCAGCCTTCCTGTTACTGTCACTTTCATCACCCTGCTTCCTGCCTGCATTTTTGGACAGAAAGCAAAAATTTAAAAATTAAAACTAGAGAAAGAAAAATTATTAGTAAAAGAGTAAGATAAAAAATAAAAGACACATAGGAAATAGTTAAATGTCAAAGGGCTAAAACGTTAAGAAGAATAAGCAGAAGATAATAGCAATAACACTAATGGCCAATAATAGATAAGAGAACTCAGAAAACAATGGAAAGAACAAGTTTTAGAATCAGCTATACCTGGGTTTAATTGTGCTCCATCATTTATAAGTTTCACAACAATAAATATGTCATTGAGTCTTAGTTTCCACAATTGCAAAATGGAAATAATAATGTCTGCTTTTGCAGGGTGGTTATGAGAATCAAAAGATACTAAATCTGTCAATGGCACTAACACAGTGTCTGGTACACAGCATCCTATAAATAACATTGGCTGCTATGATAACATACAAAACATGAGACTTTTCCTCTGCAAGTACCTCCATAGAAAGGGGGAGTCCGAAGCGTTTACCTTGAGTCTCAGACTGCCTGACCATGTGTCAGTTCTAAATCTCAGTTAATAAGCTTATTAAAAATAAGACTGGTAATAACTCTTCATAGAAATACGTCACTTTGCATAAAACCTCACCTACTACCCAGGGCTGTTATGAGGATAAAATGTGGAAATGTGTGTGGAAAGTACTTTGTGAATTATGAAATGCTAAGTAAACATAAAGTGTTACTATTCTTCATTCCTAGTAGTCTTTAGACCAGTATTCATACAGCCTATTACTCTTCACAATTTTTGTTTAATTTTCTTTTTAATAGAGAAGCTCTCACACAGAAAGAAAAGAATTTTGTGAGATAAAAAGTACGGGAATGGAGCCTGATGCATTGTCCTGTAAATGTAATTTATTTAAACAAATAGTGCTCTTAGCAGATTTCCCCTGGAGATGTCAACGCTAGGTGACAATATTTTTATAATGCTTTACTTCAGGGGAGCCTGAAGCATTTTACCTGCACCTTCAACAAATTAAAACTTTTATCAGAATATCTATTATTAATAAAATATTGTACTTGTTTCCCTTTAGTTCAATTTGTAATTGAATCTCACATAGGAGCAATAGCTACCAAAGCAAGAAGTGTGCGTAATTTTTCTAAAACTGTCAATTATACTGGAAAAAAACAGAATTCCAAAGCCCAGGGAAGCTATTGGGAGTCATGACAGATCTTCAAGCAAAATCAAAATATTCTATCTTTGGATAATACACTAATAACTGAAGGGTATTTTGTATTAATCATTTCTCCTTTGAACCTCTCAAAACAATGCTCACAGGGAAAAAAAATCACAAACTCACGGATAAAGTTGTTAACGAACAGTGTTATCTCCTCAGTGTACATCATTTCAATCACAATTGACAGAAATTTTAAAAATCTGTATTACATTACAGCACACCACTTTGCTTGCCAGAGAACCAGTTATTTTAGGTATTTCTTAACTAAAAAGAATCAATTTAATAACTAAAAACTTTAATGTCAATAGGCTGAATGATATGTTATCCAAATTTCTTCTAGTATCTGCTCTCTACCAATGCGATGCTTCCATTTAGAGTGTTGGGTAAGTTGGGAGGGAGGGGCTTCATCCTTCTGCTCAAGGTTTGTGTGAGATGGGTTGCAGCTGAGACTTGATTCTATTTAACAGGGTGTTTGCCTCTTTCCCAGAAATAGAATGCAGAACCCTCCCAGAGATGAGCCTCATCTGGAATACCTGCTGGGACGCTCAGATTTTGATCTAACCCATTGTTTCCTCAGAGAAACTATGCCCCTGCCTCCCTGCCATTTCCCGCCGTAACCCCTACAGATGCGAAGCAGAAAAGGCACAAGTTTGGTGGACAGATAAAGCTGTATTAGAGACATAGTCCCGTCACTTACTAGTTGTTTGATCTTGGGCAAGTCCTTTAACAACAACTGAGCCTCAGTTTTCTCATCTGTTAAAATGGGGATAATGATAATTACCTAAATATTTATGCATGAAGAGAGGGTGAAAAATGAGATATGTTTTAAAGCACAGCAGACCACAGCATATTAGGTCTAGGTACTCAATAAGCACATTTCCTTTGTGTAAATATCTAACAAAGGGGCTTGTTTCCACTGTGAAAATAAACATCCCAAACTGTGTTCAATGGGATCATATGCCCATCTTAAATTTATTCTCACATTAATTTTACTAAACCTTGGATCCTTTCAAACACAATTGATGCTGTTATATTCAAGTGAATCAGAGTTTAAATAGAACATGAATATCTCTAATTCTATATTTCAATCTCTTAAAGTCCAAGAATTTTATCACATAGCCCAGTGGTTTTTCAGTCACAGGTGATTTTGCACCTCAAGGGGAACTTCACTAACGTCTGGAGACAACTTTCGTTGTCACAGCAGACGGAGTTCTTCTGACCTCTAGGCATGATGCCAAACATCCTACAATGCAAAAGACAGCTCCCCAAACAAAGAATTATTTGGCCCAAAGTATTAATAGTGCCAAGCTGAGAAAGTATGCGTTTTCATTTATTCACTCGACAAACAATTATTAAACAACCACCGCATGCCAGGCATTGTGCTGGATGCCAAGATAAACCGATAAGGGAGAAATAGTTCCTGAATTCAGAGTCCGAGTAATTGGAAAGACAGTCAATTGAATAAACAATTAAACACAGAATATGCGAATACGCTTTGATACATGAGAATAAAATGTCTCCACACTTCTAGAAAAACTATCATCTTATAGTATGGTAACAGATAACCACAGAAGTGGTTATTATAAACCCTTCCAATTAATCAATAACACTCAATATAGTCATGGAAACAAGTAAATCCAGAACAAGTTTTTAAATCTATCTAACTTATCAGTGACAACTTACTTCAGTGAACATGCCTCTAAAAGCCAACCAGTCAGTGTCAGCCCATGTTTTGAAAGTCAGCAACCAGGGGAACTCAGGCCGGGGAGCTCACTTCTTCGGTTGACACCAACCCACTACTTCCTCTGTAGCCAACCAAAACACAACACATACTTCCAAATCTAATGTCCATCAACTCTTACTTCTGTAACCAACTCAAAATATACCTCTGCATCCAGTCCAAACCTAACACCCAAAGCTGGAAAAACATTGGAACTGATGCCAAATCTTTAAGAAAAAGCAAAATATAGTACCATCGAAAATACACAAATAACTGGAAATCTTCTTCATATTAATAATTTCTCCTCTGAGCCTCCAGAAACACTTCTCATTGTGAAAAAAAAAATCATGGAGTCATGACTAGGATTGTTAACAATGTTTTCTTCTAGGTTCAATATCTTTGTAACTCAAGACCCTTTGTTTTTTTGGGGTTTTTTTTGTGGTACCCTGGCCTCTCACTGTCGTGGCCTCTCCCGTTGCGGAGCACAGGCTCCGGACGCACAGGCTCAGCGGCCATGGCTCACGGGCCCAGCCGCTCCGCGGCATGTGGGATCTTCCCAGACCGGGGCACGAACCCGTGTCCCCTGCATCGGCAGGCGGACTCTCAACCACTGCGCCACCAGGGAAGCCACAATACCCTTTGATAAACATGAAATACTCCCCACTACTACAACCTTTCCCTGGAAACCCCATTCTGATGTGTAATACTGCCTGGCACAGTGCACCACACCTGAGGCTGGTTGAAAACTCCATTCTTGAAAGATTAGTCATCAACACATTATATAAAAATCAAATGGGGAAAAGGGAGTTTGGACTGGTGGAGTCAGAGTTGTGAGACAGTTAAATGCATCTTCACAGAAAGTCCAGATGAAAAAACAGGGAGGGCCTCAGCCGAGGCAGAAGTACAAAGATTCAGAATCAGCACTACTTGGTGATAAATTTCATCAAGGAATAAGGGATTGGGAGGACTAAAGGAATGGCCATCATGCTCATATGGGCCATCAGTTGATACCACTCACTGGGGGTGTCAAACATAGAAGGGAGAGAATGTTTGGTTGGGGAGAGATGATTAGTGTCAGATATGTGGAATTTGAGGGTTCTGCAGAACAAAATGGAGATGTAAACTATAAAGGTAAATATTTAAGTATGATTCTAAGGAAAGAGTCTGGGCTAAAGATACAGATTGGGGAATGCTCACATATAGCTTGTCATTGAAGCCCTAAGAATAAATGAGGTGGCCAGGAGCCCACAAAGATAATTCTCTGCATTTGTGGTTAAAAAGCTGTGACATAAAGATGAACACCATGACAGAGCAGACCAGGACAGTAAAAGGTGCAGGACTTAAAGTGATGACAGAAATATGACTGGACAGGACCAGAGCACTTTTCATTTAATTATAGCTGACAAGGGACTTTGCCAATTCCCACGAAAAGAAGAACTGAAGTTAGTATAAAAACAAATACTAAATAATATTTTTAGGCAGCTTGTTTATCTAATTAAAGCAAATCAATACATACTTAGTTTGTGTATAAACTCTGGTCTACCTCATTTCAAACTGGGAATTTCTTGTTGAGCAATAATTCTCTTGAGCATATTTACAAAATTCCATTCTATGTTTCTCCTCAGAAAAAACCCCAAAACAGAAACCGAAAACTGCTGAACCACTAAAAAATTTCACATGCTATCCAAGGATATTCTTTCAGTCTATTTAGAGGTCTTATCTAAGATATAGCCACTTGAGTGATGTTTCTGTGTCTTCTGTAAAATTTTGAAATGTAACATGTTCTGTAATCCATGTTTCTTATGCAATGCTAATTGTGACTAATTTATACTTATGCTTTTATCCAGGAAAGAATGTATCTCTGCACATTAAGAAATGTTAAGTCTACAAATATTTACAAGACATGATGGAGATTATAATAGCTACATTTTATTAACCACTTACTAGAGGATAACATGCATATCATGAAGATACAAGTAAAGAACCTAGGGCTTAAAGAGTTAAATACTTTGTTAAAGTTATAGAACTTGAAAATGGTGATGTTTTTACTACACTTTACACCATGTGACTACTTCAAGGATCATACTCCCAGCCTCTTATTAGCTATGTGTGTGTGACCTCGGGCAAGTAGCTTATCTATGTTTCAATTTTCTCATCTATACATTATTACTGTTACCTAAAGCTCAGCCTCTCTGTACCCTGGTGCTGAATCAAATCCTGGAGACAGAGTTTTGGGTGAAGTAGAAAAGGATAGCTTTATTGCTAGGCAAAGGGAGACACACTGGGCTTCTGCCTTGAAAAACTATGTGTCTCAACCCCAGAGGATTTTTTTTCATTAGTTATCTATTTTATACATATTAGTATATATATGTCAATCCCAATCTCCCAGTTTATCCCACCCACCCACCCACCCCCTGCTTTCCCCCTTTGGTGTCCATACGTTTGTTCTCTACATCTCTTTCTCTATTTCTGCCTTTCAAACTGTTCATCTGTACCTTTTTTCTAGATTCCACATATATGTGTTAATATACAATATTTTTCTCTTTCTGACTTACTTCACTCTATATGACAGTCTCTAGGTCCATCCATGTCTCTACAAATGACCCAATTTCGTTCCTTTTTATGGATAATATTCCACTGTACATATGTACCACATCTTCTTTATCCACTCATCTGTCAATGGGCATTTAGGTTGCTTCCATGACCTGGCTATTGTAAATAGTGCTGCAATGAACATTGGGGTGCACATGTCTTTTTGAATTATGGTTTTCTCTGGGTATATGCCCAGTAGTGGGATTGCTGGGTCATATGGTAGTTCTATGTTTAGTATTTTAAGGAACCTCCATACTGTTCTCCATAGTGGCTGTATCAATTTACATTCCCACCAACAGTGCAAGAGGGTTCCTTTTTCTCCACACCCTCTCCAGCATTTGCTGTTTGTAGATTTTCTGATGATGCCCATTCTAACTGGTGTGAGGTGATACCTCATTGTAGTTTTGATTTGCATTTCTCTGATGATTAGTGATGTTGGGCAGCTTTTCATGTGCTTCTTGGCCATCTGTATGTCTTCTTTGGAGAAATGTCTATTTAGGTCTTCTGCCCATTTTTTGATTGTGTTGTTTGTTTTTCTAATATTGAGCTGCATGAGCTGTTTATATATTTTGGAGATTAATCCTTTGTCCATTGATTCGTTTGCAAATATTTTCTTCCATTCTGAGCGTTGTCTTTTCATCTTGCTTATAGTTTCCTTTGCTGTGTGAAAGCTTTTAAGTTTCATTAGGTCCCACTTGTTTATTTTTGTTTTTATTTCCATTACTCTAGGAGGTGATTCAAAAAAGATCTTGCTGTGATTTATGTCAGAGTGTTGTTCCTATGTTTCCTCTAAGAGTTTTATAGTGTCTGGTCTTACATGTATGTTTTTAATCCATTTAGAGTTTATTTTTGTGTATGGTGTTAGGGAGTGTTCTAATTTCATTCTTTTACATGTAGCTGTCCAGTTTTCCCAGCACCACTTATTGAAGAGGCTGTCTTTTCTCCATTGTATATCTTGCCTCCTTTGTCATAGATTAGTTGACCATAGGTGCATGGGTTTATCTCTGGGCTTTCTATCCTAGGAATAAAAAGGAGGTAAAAGATCTGTACTCAGAAAACTATAAGACACTGATGAAAGAAATCAAAGATGACACAAACAGAGGGAGAGATATACCATGTTCTTGGATTGGAAGAATCAATATTGTAAAAATGACTGTATTACCCAAAGCAATCTACAGATTCGATGCAATTCCTATCAAATCACCAATGGCATTTTTTACAGAACTAGAACAAAACATCTTAAAATTTGTATGGAGACACAAAAGACCCCAAATAGCCAAAGCAATCTTGAGGGAAAAAAATGGAGCTGGAGGAGTCAGACTCCCTGACATCACACTATACTACAGAGCTACAGTAATCAAGACAGTATGGTACTGGCACAAAAACAGAAACCCCAGAGGATGTGATGAAGGGTTTTGTAGCAGTGGTTCAAAGGTGGGGTCTCTGACAAGATTAGGGTGTGAGCAGGGCTTCCACTCCCTTCATCTCTCAGGTGGTCTTAATCTTGATGAGCTTCTCTGGCCCCTTTAATCTCGCCTCAGGTGGTTTCTTGGCTGCTCCTGGCCTTGATTAGCAACTGTTCAAATCCGCCCTTTGGAACTCAGGGAAGGTCATGGAGGCTGGAGTCTTGCCTATAAGAAATGGGGGACAAAAGGAGGCCTCTGTGCCCAGGCTCCACTCAGTTTCAGTGCCTGGGAGCCCCACAGGGCCCCACTCTGTTTCACTACTTACATCATGTTTGTGGAGTTTAAGAGTTAATACATATTAAAAATGTAGAATAACTCCGGCAATATAAGTGCTTAATAAAGGTCAGCTATGAATATTTATTATTTATTTAAAAAAATTTATTTACTTATGGCTGCATTGGGTCTTCGTTGCTGCACGCAGGCTTTCTCTAGTTGTGGTGAGCCGGGGCTACTCTTCGTTACAGTGCACGGGCTTCTCATTGCTGTGGCTTCTCTTGTTGCAGAGCACAGGCTCCAGTCACGCAGGTTTCAGCAGTTGTGGCTCACGGGCTCTAGAGCGCAGGCTCAGTAGTGTGCACAGGCTTAGTTGCTCTGCGGCATGTGGGATCCTCCCAGACCAGGGCTCGAACCCGTGTCCCCTGCATTGGCAGGCAGATTCTTAACCCCTGTGCCACGAGGGAAGCCCTGAATATTTATTATTATTATTATTGTTTTATTACACTTCCTGTCTTTCTTCCAATTAATCACTATATGATGGCTGAAAGCTCCTAACTAAAATAATGATGGTAATGATGATAGTAGTAATACTAGCCAGCGTTTATTAAGGACCTATTATATTCTAGTCATTCTGCCAGGTACTTTGCACAAAATATCTGACTCCTCCCAGAAACCATGTATGTAAGCCGTCAACATTTCTCCCCTTCATCCACTCCTTGGGAGAATCCACCCTGGGTTCCACCCACCCTCATTACTTTACCAAGTTAGCTTTCACACAGGTCAGCAGTGATCTGCCTAACACTAAATCCAAAGGATATTTACAGTCCTATTCATGAGCTTTCTGTAGCATAAAACATTTGACAATTCCCTCCTTGAAATATGCCTTGTTTTTGAATTTTGTGACACCACACTCTCCTATATAAGGTCATGTTTTAATCTCCTTTACTGACTCAACATGTTGTTATGCATTTGTTTTACGTATACAAAGAATGAAAAGAGATCATTCTCCATCTGCATTACAAACTCTTTTTTACACAGTCTGCTCTTTTCTGTAGAAAAGAAAAAGAACAGGAAAAAATTAGACACTGAAACTAGAAAATATATTTCAAATGGAAATGTTGTTCTAAACAGTTCTTCTCAGGTAAAAATAATAGAGGTTCAAAATACACAAAGCGGGCCTCCCTGGTGGCACCGTGGTTAAGAATCCGCCTGCCAATGCAGGGGACACGGGTTTGAGCCCTGGTTCAGGAAGATCCCACATGCCACAGAGCAACTAAGCCACAACTACTGAGCCTGTGCTCTAGAGCCCTCAAGCCACAACTACTGAGCCCACATGCCACAACTACTGAAGCCCATGCACCTAGAGCCTGTGCTCTGCAACAAGAGAAGCCACCGCAGTGAGAAGCCCAGGCACCACAATGAAGAGTAGCCCCCGCTCGCCGCAACTAGAGAAAGTCCGCGCACAGCAACAAAGACCCAACGCAGACAAAAATTAATTAATTAATTAAATTAATTTTTAAAGAAACAATTTTTAAAGAAAATAAGGAGAGAGATCCCTCTCCTTTCAAAATACACAAAGCAAAAACTGATAGAACTGCAAGGATAAACAGATCCACAATCACAGCAAGAGATTACAATATCTCTTTCTCAATAACTGATAGAACAACTAGACAGAAAATCAGTGAGGATGCAGATTTCAACAACACTATCGATCACCTTAACCTGATTGGCATTTATAGAACAGCACCCCCAACAACAATAGACGCACATTCTTTCCAACTACACACACGATATTTACCAATATTAATCCTCTCCTGGTCTATAAAAAGGATTCAATTCAATACACTTAAAATAAATCATTCAAAGTATATTCCAGAACCAAAATAGAAGTAAATTCGAAATCAGTAATAGATTTATGGAAAATCCTCAAGTACTTGGAAATTAAGCAACATAGTTGTAAATAACATATGGGTTATTTACTTTGAAGGAATCAAAGGAAGAATTATAAAGTATATTTTGAACTATAAGAAAGTGAAAGTACAACACATATTTGTGGAATACCACTAAAGAAGTACATGGGGGTAACCTGAGAGCATTAAACGCCTATGTGAGAAAAGAAAGGTCTCAAATTGACGACCTACTTATCTAATTTGTGAAGAGCAAAGTAAAAGCTTATTTACTCAAAGTAAGCTAAATAAAAGAAACAATATGAAAGGAAAAACTAGAGAACATGAAATAGATAAGAGGAAAAAATCATAGAGAAAATCAATGAAAACAAAATTTGGTTGTGGTAGGGAGAATCCTAAAATGGCCCACCAACATTCAGTCTCCTAGTCTATCCCACCTCAGAATCTTGCCATAATCCTCTCTCCTTGAGTGCAGGAAAGACATGTGACTATGACAGAATATCTCTCCTGTGATTATGTTACACTATATAGCAAGAGAGATTTTGCAAGTATAATTAAGGTCCTTAATCAGTCAACTTTGAATTAATCAAAAGGAAAGCAATAATCCCTTAAGGTAATACTTAAGGGATAAGAAGCAGTAGTAGGTGCTCCCATGCTGGTTCAAGAAGTAAGATAGCATGTTGGGAAAGGAAGAGGCCATATGGCAAGATTCTGAGGAAGGCCTCTAGGAGCTGAGAGCAGTTTCTGGCTAACAACAAGCGAGAAAATGAGGACCTCAGCCATACAGTCACAAGGAAATGAATTCTGCTGACAACTAGTGAGCTTGGAGGAGGATCCCAAAGCCTCAGAAGAGATTGGAGTCCTTGATTTCAGCCGCGTGAGGCCCTGAGCAGATGACTCAACTACACTCTGGCCAGACTCCTGACCCAAAGAAACGACAAGATACTAAAATTTGTATTGCTTTAGACCACTACATTTGTGCTCATTGGTAATGCAGCAACGAATACAATGGTTCTTTGAGAAGATCAATATAATTGATAAACTTCTAGCCAGAGTGATCAGGAAAAAAGAGAGAAAATGCAAATTAAGAATATCAGGAATAAGAGAAAAGTGTAATCACTAAAAATTCCACAGATATTAAAGGGATAGTAAGGGAATATTATGAACAATTTTATGCCAACAAACTCAACAACTTAGAGAAGATGGACAAATCTCTTTAAAGACATGAACTATCAAAGCTCATCCAAGAAGAAATAGGTAACGAATAGACCTATACCTGAAATTGAATTTGCAGTTAAAACATTTCCTCAAAGAAAACTCCAGGCCCAGATGGCTGCTCTTATGAATTCTACCAAATATTTAAGGGAGAAATAATATGAACTCTGTACAAACTCTTTCAGAAAATTGACAAGGAAAGAGTATTTCCTAATTCATTCTATGAGCCCAGCAATACCCTGATGTCAAATCCAGAAAAAGACATTAAACGAAAGGAAGCCAAGACCTGAAATCGTAAAACTAGAAGAAAACAGGCAGTAAGTACACTAGTTGGCGTTGGTCTGAGCAATAATTTTTTGGAGCTGTCTGCTCAGGCAAGGACAACAAAAGTAAAAATAAATAAATAGGACTACACCGAACTAAAAATCTTTTGCACAGGGAAGGAAACCGTCAACAAAATGAAAAGTCAACCTCCTGAATGGGAGAATATATTTGTAAATGATATGTCTGATAAGAGGTTAATATCCAAAATACTTAAGAACTCATACAAGTCAGCATCAGAAAAATGGGCAGAGGGCTTCCCTGGTGGTGCAGTGGTTGAGAGTCGCCTGCTGATGGAGGGGACACGGGTTCGTGCCCCAGTCCGGGAGGATCCCACATGCCGCGGAGCGGCTGGGTCCGTGAGCCATGGCCGCTGAGCCTGCACGTCCGGAGCCTGTGCTCCGCAACGGGAGAGGCCACAGCACTGAGAGGCCTGCATACCACAAAAAAAAAAAAAAATGGGCAGAGCACCTGAATAGACATTTTTCCAAAGAAGATATACAGATGGCCAACAGGAAGATGAAGATGCTCGACATCACTAATCATCAGGGAAATGCAAATCAAAATCACAATGAGATCTCACCTCACACCTGTCAGAATGGTTATCATCAAAAAGACAACAAATAAGCACTGACAAGGATGTGGAGAAAAGGGAAGCCTCATGCACGGTTGGTGGGAATGTAAATTGGTATTATGAAAAACGATAAGGAGGTTACTTTAAAAATTAAAAATAGAACTACCGTATGATCCAGCAATTCTACTCCGGGGTATTTATCCAAAGAAAAAGAAAACACTGATTTGAAAACATATATGCACCCCCTATGTTCATTGCAGCATTATTTACAATAGCCAACATATGGAAGGAACCTAGGTGCCCATCAACAGAAAATGGAAACAGGAGTTGTGAGAGAGAGATATATATATATAGTGATATATTATTCAGCTATAAAAAAGAATGAAATCTTGCTATTTGCAAGAACATGGATAGAACTAGAGGGCATCATGCTAAGTGAAATAAGTCGGACAGAGAAAGACAAATACCATATAATTTTACTTATATGTGGAATTTAAAAAACAACACAAAAGAACAACACAACAAAACAGAAATGGACTCACAGATAAGGAGAACAAACTATTGGTTGCCAGAGGGGAGGTGGGTGGGGAGATGGACAAAATAGGGGAAGGGAATTAAGAGGTACAAAACTTTCAGTTATAAAATACAGAAGTCATGGAGATGTAATATACAGCATAGGAAATATAGTCAGTGATATTGGAGTAACTTTGTATAGTGAAAGATGATAACTATACTCATGGTGGTGATTATTTGGCAATGTATAAAAACACTGAACCACTGTACTGTACATCTGATACTAATATAATTTTGTTAGCCAATTATACTTCAATAAAAAATAAAAATGATGCTACAGACCAATATCTCTCATGAACATAGATACAAAATTTCTAAACAAAATGATAGCAAATCCAATCCAATAATACATAAAAAGGAAAATACATCATAACCTCAGGATTTCATCCCTAAGTTTGCAATGCTGGTTTAAAATTTAAATGATAATCAATGTAACTCCCCATATGAACAACAAAAAAGGAAAAACATATGATCATTTTAATAGATGCAGAAAAACCATTTGTCAAAATCCAATACTTATTCATGATTAAAAAATAATAACCAGCTCTGTGTGTGTGCGTGTGGTACTTGCCCATGTAATCTATTTTGGGTTTTGGTACCCAAATACTTCTCAATTTATAAAACAATATAGAATCTTTCCTACTTTTTTCTACACTAAAATGTTTTTCTACTCTAAACAGCATTGGATAAATCTCTTTAAATATTAATATATAATCCCTCTGTGAAACATCTGAGCCTTCTGCTATATGGGCAGTGGCTCTTTGATAACTCTGTTTATTCTATGGTAATTTGTATCTTTATATTTGCTCTTTCCTCTGGAGTTAATTTTGCTAAATTTTATTTTCCTTAATATTATCAAATTTATCCAGGTTTTCAAATACTTACACAGGGGTGAAAAACTTTAAATATTTAAGAAATCAAAAGAAGTGGTTTCTTATGATTCTTTTGGTTTCCTAAATATCTGCATTACTCTTTTTTCTTTTTTTTTTAATAGATCTTTATTGGAGTGTAATTGCTTCACAATACTGTGTTAGTTTCTCTTGCAGAACAAAGCAAATCAGCCATATGTATACACGTGTCCCCATATCCCCTCCCTCTTGAGCCTCCCTCTCAGCCTCCCTATTCCACCACTCTAGGTCATCACAAAGTACCAAGCCGATCTCCCTGTGCTGTGCTGCTGCTTCCCACCAGCCAACTATTTTACATTCAGTAGTGTATATATGTTGATGCTACTCTCACATCGCCCCAGCATTGCCCTCCCACCCCATGTCCTCAAGTCCATTCTCTATGTCTACCTACTGTCCTGCAACTAGGTTCATCAGTACCTTTTTTTATTTTTAGATTCCATATACATGCGTTAGCATACGGTATTTGTTTTTCCTCTTTCTGACTTACTTCACTCTGTATGACAGACTCTAGTTCCATCATCTCAATACAAATAACTCAATTTTGTTTCTTTTTATGGCTGAGTGATATTCCATGGTATATATATGCCACATCTTCTTGATCCATTCATCTGTCGATGGACACTTAGGTTGGTTCCATGTCCTGACTATTGTAAATAGTGTCGCAATGTACATTGTGGTACATGTCTCTTTTCATGGTTTTCTCAGGGTATATGCCCAGTAGTGGGATTGCTGGGTCATATGGTAGTTTTATTTTTAGCTTTTTAAGGAACCTCCATACTGTTTTCCATAGTGGTTGTATCAATTTACTTTCCCACCAACAGCATAGGAGGGCTCCCTTTTCACCACGCCTTTTCCAGAATTTATTGTTTCTAGATTTTTTTGATAATGGCCATCCTGACCAGTGTGAGGTGATACCTCACTGTAGTTTTGATTTGAATTTCTCTAATAATTCGTGATGTTGAGCATCTTTTCACGTGCCTCTTGGCCGTATCTGTATGTCCTCCTTGGAGAAATGCCTATTTAGGTCTTCTGCCCATTTTTTAACTGGATTCTTTGTTTCCTTGATATTGAGCTCCATGAGCTATTTGTATATTTTAGAGATTAATTCTTTATCTGTTGTTTCATTTGCAAATATATTCTCGCATTCTGATGGTCACCTTTTTGTCTTGTTTATGGTTTCCTTTGCTGTGCAAAAGTTTTTACGTTTAATTAACTCCCATTTGTTTACTTTTGTTTTTATTTCCGTTACTCTAGGAGGTGGGTCAAAAAAGATCTTGCAGTGGTTTATGTCAAAGAGTGTTTTTCCTACGTTTTCCTCTAAGAGTTTTATAGTGTCTGGTCTTACATTGAAGTCTTTAATCCATTTGGAGTTTATTTTTGTGTATAGTGTTTGGTAGTGTGCTAATTTCATTCTTTTACATATAGCTGTCCAGTTTTCCCAGCACCACTTATTGAAGAGGCTGTCTTATAAATTAGGTGCCCATATGTGAGTACATTTATCTCTGATCATTCTATCTTGTACCACTGATCTATAATTTTGCGCTAGTACCAAGTACCATACTGTCTTGATTACTGTAGCTTTGTGGTATAGTTTGAAGTCGGGGAGCCTGATTCCTCCAGCACCGTTTTTCTTTCTCAAGATTGCTTTGGCTATACGGGGTCCTTTGTGTTTCCATATGAATTGTAAAATTTTTTGTTCTAATTCTGTGAAGAATGCCATTGGTAGCCTGATAGGGATTGCATTGAATCTGTGGATTGCTTTGGGTAGTACAGTCATTTTCACAATATTGATTCTTCCAATCCAAGAACATGGTATATTTCTCCATCTGCTTACGTCATCCTTGATTTCTTTCCTCAGTGTTTTACAGTATTCTGAGTAAAGTCTTTTGCCTCCTTAGGCAGGTTTATTCCTATGTATTTTATTCTTTTTGTTGCAATGGAAAATGGGAATGTTTCCTTAATTTCCCTTTCTGATATTTTGTGGATGGTGTACAGGAATGTCAGAGATTTCTGTGCATTAATTTTGTATCCTGCAACCTTACCAAATTCATTGATTAGTTCTAGTAGTTTTCTGGTGGCATCTTTACGGTTTTCTATGTATAGTATCATGTCATCGGCAAACAATGACAGTTTTACTTCTTCTTTTCCAATTTGTATTCCTTTTATTTCTTTTTCTTCTCTGATTGCTATAGCTAAGCCTTCCAAAACTATGTTGAATAAGAGTGGTGAGAGTGGACATCCTTGTTTTATTCCTGATTTTAGTGGAAATGCTTTCAGTTTTTCACCATTGAGTATGATGTTTGCTGTGGGTTTGTCGTATATGGCCTTTATTATGTTGAGGTACATTCCCTCTATGCCCATTTTCTGGAGAGTTTTTATCATAAATGGGTGTAGAATTTTGTCAAAAGCTTTTTCTGCATCTATTGAGATGATCATATGGTTTTTATTCCTTAATTTGTTAATATGGTGTATCACATTGATTGATATGCATATATTGAAGAATCCTTGCATCCCTGGGATAAATCCCACCTGATCACGGTATATGATACTTTTAATGTGCTGTTGGATTCTGTTTGCTAGTATTTTGTTCAGGATTTTTGCATCTATATTCATCAGTGACATTGGTCTATAATTTTCTTTTTTCTGATATCTTTTTCTGGTTTTGGTATGTGATGGTGGCTTCGCAGAATGAATTTGGGAGTGTTTCTCCCTCTGCAATTTTTTGGAAGAGTTTGAGAAGGATCAGTGTTAGCTCTTCTCTAAATGTTTGATAGAATTTGCCTGTGAAGCCATCTGGTCCTGGACTTTTGTTTGTTGGAAAATTTTTAATTACGGTTTCAATTTCATTACTTTTGATAGGTCTGTTTATATTTTCTAATTCTTCCTGGTTCAGTCTTGGAAAATTGTACCTTTCCAAGTATTTGTCCATTTTATTGGCATATAGTTGTTTGTAGTAGTCTCTTATAATCCTTTGTATTTCTGCAATGTCAGTTGTGATTTCTACTTTTTCATTTCTAATTTTATTGATTTGCATCTTCTCCCTTTTTTTTTTTGATGGGTCTGGCTGATGGTTTATCAATTTTGTTTATCTTCTCAAAGAACCAGCTTTTAGTTTTATTAACCTTTGCTATTGTTTTCTTCACTTCTATTTCATTTATTTCTGCTCTGATCTTTATGATTTCTTTCCTTCTGCTGACTTTGTGGTTTCTTTGTTCTTCTTTCTCTAGTTGTTTTAAGTGTAGGGTTAGATTGTTTATTTGAGATTTTTATTGTTCTTGAGGTGAGATTGTATTGCTATAAACTTCCCTCTTAGAACTGCTTTTGCTGCATATCACAGGTTTTGGATCATCGTGTTTTCACCGCCATTTGTTTCTATGTATTTTTTTATTTCTTCTTTGATTTCTTCAGTGATCTCTTCGTTATTTAGTAGTGCACTGTTTAGCCTCTATGTATCTGTGGTATTTTTAGTTCTTTCCTGTAATTGATTTCCAATCTCATAGCATTGTGGTTAGAAAAGATGCTTGATACGATTTCAATTTTCTTAAATTTTCTGACGCTTGATTTGTGACCCAAGATGTTATCTATCCTGGACAATGCTCCATGTGCACTTGAGAAGAAAGTGTATTCTGCCACTTTTGGGTGGAATGTTCTATAAATATCAATTAGATCTATCTGGTCTATTGTGTCATTTAAAGCTTGTGTTTCCTTATTTATTTTCTGTTTGGATGATCTGTCCATTGGTGTAAGTGGGGTGTTAAAGTCCCCTACTATCATTGTGTTACTGTCAATTTCTCATTTCATGGATGTTAGCATTTGCCTTATGTATTGAGGTTTTTTAATACTGGATGCACAAACATTTATAATTGTTATATCTTCTTCTTGGATTGATCCTTTGATCATTATGGAGTGTCCCTCTTTACCTCTTGTAACAGTATTTACTTTAAAGTCTATTTTATCTGATACGAGTATTGCTACTCCAGCTTTCTTTTGATTTCCATTTGCATGCAATATCTTTTTCCATCCCTTCACTTTCAATCTGTTTGTGTCCCTAGGCGTGAAGTGGGTCTCTTGTAGACAGCTTATTTATTATGGGTTTTGTTTTTGTATCCATTCAGCAAGCCTGTGTTTTTTGGTTGGAGCATTTAATCCATTCACATTTAAGGTAATTATTGATATGTATTTTCCTATTACCATTTTCTTAATTGTTTTGAGTTCGTTTTTGTGGGTCTTTTTCTTCTCCTGTGTTTCCCACCTATAGAAGTTTCTTTAGCATTTGTTGTAAATCTGGTTTTGTGGTGCTGAACTGTCTTACCTTTTGCTTGTCTGAAAAGCTTTTGAGTTCTCCATTGAATCTGAATGAGATCCTTGCTGCGTAGAGTAATCTTGGTTGTAGGTTTTTCTCTTTCATCACTTTAAGTGTATACTGCCAGTCCCTTCTGGTGTCCAGAGTTTCTGCTGAAAAATCAGCTGATAACCTTATGGGGATTCCTTTGTACCTTATTTTTTGTTTTTCCCTTGCTGCTTTTAATATTTTATCTTTGAATTTAATTTTTGGTAGTTTGATTAATATGTGTCTTGGTGTGTTTTTCCTAGGGTTTATCCTGTATGGGACTCTCTGTGCTTCCTGGATTTGGGTGAATATTTCCTTTCCCATGTTAGGGAAGTTTTTGACTATAGCCTCTTCAAATATTTTCTCAGACCCTTTCTTTTTCTCTTCTTCTTCTGGGACCCCTATAATTTATTGGGGTGTTTACTGTTGCCCCAGAGGTCTCTGAGATTGTCTTCAATTCTTTTCACTCTTTTTTCTTTATTATCCTCCTTGGCAGTTATTTCTACCATTTTGTCTTCCAGCTCACTTACTTGTTCCTCTGTCTCAGTTATTCTGTTATTGATTCCTTCTAGTTTATTTTTCAATTCAATTATTGTGTTGTTCATCTCTGCTTGTTTGTTCTTTAGTTCTTCTAGATCTCTCTTAAACATTTCTTGTATTGTCTCAATCCATGCCTCCATTCTATTTCCGAGATTCTGGATCAGCATTACTATCATTACTCTGAATTCTTTTTCAGGTAGATTGCCTATTTCCTCTTCATTTATTTGGTCTTGTAGGTTTATATTTTGCTCCTTCATCTGTGACATAATTTTCTGCCATCTCTTTTTTTTTTTTTTTTAATGAGTGTGATTGTGTTCCTGTCTTACTGGTTGTTTGGTCTGAGGCTTCTAACACTGGAGTTTGTAGGCTATTGGGTAGAGCTGGGTCTTGGCACTGAGATGAGGAACTCCGTGAGACCCACTCCCTTGAATATTCCCTGGGGTCTGAGGTTCTCTGTTAGTCCAGTCGTTCAGACTCATAGCTCCCACTGCAGGAGCTTTGGCCCAACCCCAGTCTCATAAACCAAGATTTCACAAGTCACATGGGATGGTAAAAAAAAAAAAAGAGAGAACAATAACAAAGTTAAAAATAAAATTAGACTAGGAAACTAATGGATATGTTAGAAAGAATACAAAAATAAAAATATAAATGAATCAACATCCAGAAGGTACATCAGTACCACAATAGTAAAAAAGAGGAGGAGGAAAAAGAAAAAAAACAGGGGTGGGGAGGAAGGCCTTGGTTGTGGAGGGCGGGGCCTAAGCAAGTTTTGGCTGGTGGACAGGGCCAATGCTCAGGACCCACAGGGTTGGAAAAGGCCCTGGGGGCTGTGGGGGGTGGAGCTTAGGCTTAAGGAACAGAAGGGGCCCCGGTGTGCCCCCCACCCCTGGTCTCAGAAGGCAGGGGACCTCACCTGGAAGCCCAACAGCCTTCCTGCCCTCTAGTGGTTGGGGCAAACTCTCTCCTCTCCTCTCCTGCTCCTCTGGTCTGGGAGGGCCCCTCCCGCCTGCATCTCTCTATCTCCCCAGCCTCCCTCCTATACCCCCAAGACCAGTGCGGCTGGCGGGGAGCAGGGGGAGCCCTTGGAGGGCAGGGGAACCAGCCTGGGAGTTTAGCGGGCTCCCGGGGCCGAGTGGGCAGGGCAATTGCCCTCTGCTCCTCTCCTGCTCTTCCCGGAGAGCCCCTCCTGCCTTCTCCTCCTGATCTCCCCGGCCTCAGGGGCACCAATCCTGTCTGGCCTCCACTTCTCCTCCCCCTTCTGTCCCACTATGTCCTATGGGTTCACTTTAGGGTTCCTCCCGTTTCCTTGGCCATCAGAGTCTTCCACCAGCGCCAGGAGGTGCCCTAGTTGTGGCGAGAGGCTAACTCCGCCTCTTCCCACACCACCATCTTGACTCCACCTCTGAGATCTGTGTTTTAGAAAAGCCTCTTATTTTCCTTATTTGCATTTTCCCATCTTTTTCTTATTAAGTTAGTCAAAGTGTGTCTATTTTATTTCCCCTACAAGAGCTACTCTTTGGTTTAATTTATTATATCATTATTTTCTGTTTTCTCATTTACTGCTTCCATTTTTTATCATTAAATTCCTATTTCTATTCTCTTTACATTTATAGTTTTTTCTTATAGCTTCCAGTAGTCTTAATTCACTGATTTTTATTCTTCTTGTTTATTAAAATAAATATTTAATGCTATGACTTACCCTCTGAATATTCTTTAACTATATATATTTATATGTATAATATATTGTTGTATATGAATATAACATGTATTATAGATAAAATACAATATATAATATATGAAATATATATAGTATATATGAAATTTTAAAAATTTAATATGAATAACTAAGAAATATATATACAGAGCTAAAGAACTATTCAGAAGATAATATGTAGCGTTCAATATTTATAGTAATATTTAATATTTATATTCACAAATGAATATCTTAGAAATAAAAGTATATATTGTATAATAATAATATTTCCTAGGTATTCTGTAATTTGATTTGTATTTCCTTTGATCTAAGAGTTGATTCAAAAGGAGTTTTGTTTGTTTGTTTGTTTTGGTCCTGCCATGTGGCACACAGGATATCAGTTCCCCGACCAGGGATCGAACCCACACCCCCTATAGTGGAAGTACAGAGTCCTAACCACTGGACTGCCAGGGAAGTCCTGAGGAGTTTTTTATTTGATTGTTTAGCTTTATTTTGTTTAAATCCAACTGGTCAGGGTACTTGATGTTCTGCTTCTGTTATTAATTTCTAGATTAAATACATAATAATCAGATAATGTATTGTTTTAATTTTTATTAGATGAGTGTATGAAAAGAGTGTGTATTTTTTGTTTTGAAAATACAGGTTTGATATAAATAATTTAGATATAACTTATTAAACACATTACTTAGCTTTTAATATCCTTATTTAATTTTTATCGATTTAATCTGTTATGGCTAAGAGAATTTACTTAAATTCTCCTACTATCAATACTATTGTAGTTCTATTTATTTTTGTATCTCCTAAGTTCGCTTTATGAATTTTTCCTCCTTCCTGACTTTTGTTGGGTTGATAAAATTCACTACATTCCATCTGTCTTCAGCTAGTTTGGAGGCTATAGATTTCCTTTCCTTTTCATTGATTTCCTTAATTTTTTTTTTTTTTTTTTTTTTTTTTTTTTTTGTGGTATGCGGAGCTCTCACCATTGCGACCTCTCCTGTTGCGGAGCACAGGCTCCAGACGCGCAGGCTCAGTGGCCATGGCTCACGGGCCCAGCCGCTCCACAGCATGTGGGATCTTCCCAGACCGGGGCATGAACCCATGTCCCCTGCATCGGCAGGCAGACTCTCAACCACTGCGCCACCAGGGAAGCCCCAGATTTCCTTAATTTTTAACAAGCATACTTATAACTGTGAAAGTTTCTAACAACACATTAATTTTCTATGCTGAGTAACAAATTACCACAAATGTAATGACAATGCAACATAGTAGCTCCCATTTCTGTAGGTCAGAAGTCTGGCATGACCCAACTGGGTTCTCTGTTTTGGGTCTCACAAGCCAATATCAAGATGTTGACCAGGCTGGGCTCTTGTTTGGTGGTCCTAGGAAAGAATCTGCTTCCAAGCTCATTCAAATTGTTGACCAATTTCAGCTCCTTGCAGTTGTGGAACTGAGGTCCCCATTTCCTTGCTGGCTGTCAGTGAGGGCTTCTCACAGCTCCAGGAAGTTGCCTCAATTCCTTTTCATATGGCCTCCTACTTCTTTAAACCAGCAACAACACACTGAATCCCACCTTGTGCTTCTACTCCCTCTGACTTTCACTTCTACTTGCCGACCAGAGAAAGCTCTCTGAATTTAAGGGCCCATGTGATTGGATCAGGCCCAACCTAGATAATCTCCCTATCTTAATTAAGGTCAACACTATGATAAACATAACACAATCACAGGAGTGATAACTCAGCATTTTCACAGCTTCCTGGGAATAAGGAGGGACATTTTGGGGGACCATTTCAGAAATTCTGCATATGGCAAACAACACCTAAATTTATTCCATATTTCTTTCCCCTGATAAACATGCTTACACCCCAGTGCATCAAACCCATTGAAGACCCTATCCCTTATATTTATTTTTCTTTTTAAAAAAAAAAAAATTATTTATTTATTTACTTATTTATTTACTTATTTACTTGGCTGCTCCAGATCTTACTTGTGGCACGCGGGATCTTTGTTGTGACACGTGGGATCTAGTTCCATGACCAGGGATGGAAACCAGGCCCCTTGCATTGGAAGCGCGGAGTTTTAACCACTGGAACACCAGGGAAGTCCCTATTTTTGTTTTTCAAAATATTCTTTTACCTTTTTAATTAAACACATAAACATAAATCTGACATTGTTTTACAAACAATAGCTATTCAAATTATTTACTGACTTCTTTAATAAGTTTACTGTGTTCTCTTCTCGAGAGATTACTTCTCTTCCTGCTGAAATATATCCTGTAACAGTTTTCTGGGGAGGGACTGTGGGTAGAAACTCTCTAAAAGTTTATGTATCTGAGAATGTCTTTAATGTGCTCCTAAGATCATTGTTTAATGTCAGCTTCAGATTGACAAATATTTTCCCTCAGCATGTTGAAAGCATTACTTTGTTGTTTTCTCAATTTTCTGTCAGTCTGGTAAATGAGAGTTTTCATCTATGTTATATTACCAACTTGGCTATCTTGTTAATCTGTATTTATGATAGCTCATTCCAATATATTCTTTTCCTATTAATAACAAGGAAAATAAATGAGCTACTAAATTTATTGTATCTGGGTCCTTTATAGGAGGATAATATATAGGACTCATTTCACCAGTTTGGCCCCAATTATGTTACTAGTTTTAAAACAGTAAGCAGGTTGAAGAAAAGCTCACTAACAGGCAGGACAATCTTCCTGCAGTCATTATTATTTCCAAAATTCATCATTTATTTACTGTTAGGAAAACAACAGAAAGCTTTTTTTTTTTTTTTTTGCCAAACTGCTCAGAAACGCTAGAACATTTCATTGAAAATCAGAAACAACACCTTTAGCCAATATTCTTTTCATTCCATGTATATATTTTTTCTGTTTCCCAGGAGAAAGGTAGAGGAAACATTTGACAATATTCTCCTTAAGGGAGAAACTTGTTTTAATATTTATGTCTCATCAAATATTAATAATTTCTCACTTTAAAAAAGATAGAACATTAAAAGTAAAATAACTTGCTACGAAGAGTCGTCAGGAGAGATAAGAATTAATTTAATGCTGCCTTTCCATAGTACTCTGTTTTGACAAAACAACTTTCTGCATGGTTTTAATTGACATATACAGAGTCTTATTAGGAGGAGGCGGTGTGACTTGTAATTTCCTAAAGATAAAAAGTATGGTACAACAAAAATTCCAAGCACCAAAATACTTAATGGAATTATTTTAAATGGTATACCTTCCCAAGATTAGTTTCTTATGAGACATGAAGTTCTGAGTTTTAACACCATAACCAAAAGGCATCAGCTACCTACTTGCTTAAATAATACTATATTAGGACCTCAAAAAAAGGTGAGAATTTGGAAAAGCACGGAAATTATGATGGTGAAAATGGGTAGTAATTTTCAGAAACAAGGATGATGGTGAAAATGGGTAGTAATTTTCGGCATCAAGATGTATACGGAAATAATCAGTATTAAAGTAGAAAACCATTTGTCATAACATAATGGTAATCTTCACATTTGAATGTACATTAAAAGAAAATGCTCTTCCAATGGAGGCACTGTGTTAAAAGCGTTTCAAGAAACTTCCTGGGACTTCCTTGGTGGTCCAGTGGTAAAGAATCTGCCTTGCAATGCAGGGAGACATGGGTTCGACCCCTGGTCAGGGAACTAAGATCCCATATGCCATGGGGCAACTAAGCCCATGCGCCAGAACTACAGAGCCCATGCGCCCTGGAGCCTGTGTGCCACAACTAGAGAAGAGAAAAACCTGCACACCACAACTAGAAAGAAGCCAGCGCACCACAACGAAAGATCCCAAGTGCCGCAACTAAGAACCGACGCAGCCAAAAAAAAAAAAACTCCCATTTTAGAAAAGATTCCGCTAATAGTACCCAATATGCTTACTTCTAAATTCCCTTTGAAAAAGCACATGGATTCACAAAAATGCAAAAAGCTATGACAATTCTGGAAATCAAGGGGAAGCGATCAAGCATTTGCAAGAATCTGGGAAAATTTTCCACACTAAGACACAGGAAGTTAATTTGAAAGAACAGTGTTGTGGTCACCTTGCCTAAAAACAAAACAGCACAACCCATTAGTAAATAAGCATAGAAAGGCTCAGCTGTGGCCCCTCTGTTAATTTCTAGCTCACTAGAAATTAATTAATTAATTAATTTCAGAGCTTTCACTCCATACAGAAAACATGTAAACACCACGTTATCATTTTCAGAGATGGTTAAGAATCCTGACCACCCATCAGTTCAGGGAAGGTTGGTATAATACCAGGTATGGTCCTAAAGTCAGCAAAACAGTAAAAAAAACTGGTACAGTCCAAATGACCCTTGAAAATTCTCCAAGTAAGGCTTCATGGAGATGAACATACTACCTCTCTATGAGTCAAACACAATCAGGGTCTTCTCTAGCATTAGAAGCCAGAAGACATGGCTGGCTTGTGCCTGAGAATAACATTGTTTGAACAATCAATATTGTGGATCACACACAGCATTTTAAGAAGACACGTAATGGGAACTGAACCAAACAGAAAAGAATAGACTCCTTTTAGCCTCCTTTCGGGGCATATGCTTAATAGGTGGAATTCCAAGTAGAGTCCACTGCCACTACCTTCCCAGTCTCTTTCTTCCTCTCACTCTGTCTGGGACATATAGCTAAATTAACGTAAGCTGAGTGTGCAAGAGATATGATGACTCCACTGACTGTCCCTTCCTGAGTTATTAGTCCGGTTGCATTTTTGTGAATCCATGTGCGTTTTTAAAGGGAATTTAGAAGTAATTCAAACACTTCTTCCCAAAACCCTGTGGCCAGAGGTAAAGGGGTAAGACACATCTGGTGGCATGGCACTCTGGGATATGCAGCCTAATGTGATATATTTTAATGGTAACTAAAGCAGGATGAGTTCTGGTAGCAGTGGATATTGTGGGATATTTCAGTGTTTTTCAAAGTACAACCCACAGACCATCTATGTGCTTGTTATAAATAGATTTTTGTGCTTTACTCTAAATCCAGTGAACCTGGAGGGAGTGATTCAGTGATTCTCCAGAAGAACTCACAGAACTCACAAAAGCTCTTATACTCATGTTTATCATTTATTACAGCAAATGATACAGATTAAAATTAGCAAAGAAGAAAGGCACAGAGGGCTGAATTCAGGAGAGCACAAGTGTGAGATTCCAGTTGTCCTCGTCCAATGGAGACATACAGATAGCACTTAATTCTCCCAGTGACAACGTGTGACAACATGTTCAAAGTACTGCTAACTAGGGAGGCTCGCCTGAACCATAGTGTAGTAGAGTCAGGCATGTAGGCATGGAGTGCCCATGTGATGGACCTTAGTTTCTCAGTCTCTAGCACCTCCAGAGGTGAAACTGGTGGCCCTAGGCCACCACCATAAAGAACACTGTTAGCATAAACTATCTGACATGAGGGAGGGAATGAGGGAGGAGGAAAAGGAAAAAGAGGGATAATTGTCCAAATAGACATCAAAGCTTGTTATGAAACTATAATAATAAGACAGTGTGGGTTTGGAATAGGAATAAATAACCTAGAAAATTTACATATACATGAAAATTTGATTTATGACAGAGTTTTGTCATTGCAGATCAACAGGGAAAGGAGAAGGTTTTTTTCCTATAAATTCTGCTGAATCAATTGGTCATCTATATGAACCAAACAATGACAATAGATCCCTATGTTCCACCATCAACAAGAACCATTTCCAAGTGGGTTAAATGTGTAGACAGAATTTAAAACCTTTTATAAGAAAAAAATTATTAAAATATCTATAAAGCCTTGATATTTGGAAAAATTTCTTAGGCAAGACATGAAAGACATTGCTTAGGCTAATCATAAAAGAAGAAACTAGTAAACTCAGGTACAGTAAAATTAATAACTGTTATTTATGAAAAGACAGCATCATACAAGAGAAAGACTAACCTCTAAACAGACAAAAAGATACACTGTGGATTAGTATCCAGATATATGAGGAACTTCTATAAATCAACAAGAGAAAAAGATAAAGAAGCGGTAGTAAATTGGGCAACCTATAGAAAGAGCAATATATCAAAAAAAAAAGAAAGAAAAATAATGGCAAATAAATATATGAAAATATGTTCAACATTCTTATTAAACAATAATATGCAAATTAAGACCACTGAGACAATTCCATTTACTCTAGATTGATGAAAATTAAATCTGATAATAACATGTGTTGGCAAGAATATAAAATACTGGGAACTAAACTACTGCTAATTAAAGAACTACCACTTTGGACGACAATTTGGATATTCACATATGCCATGACCCAGCAATTCTGCTCATAGATCCCTCGAGATCTCTTGTACCTGTGTGCCAGGAGAAATAAACAAGAATGTTCATAGTAGCACTATTTATAAGAGCAAAAAACTTAATGCATTCCAAATGTTCATTGACAAGGAAATAAATTTTGGCATATTTATAGGATGAACAGTAAACTACAGTTAAAATGAAAGAATTGTAGCCTATGTAACAACATGGATGAATCTTAATATTTCTAACACGGGGTGGCAAAAAACACATTACATAGGATTATATATAATGTGATGTCATCACTATATAGCTAAAAAAATAAGCCTAACTAACCAATATATTGTTAGGGATCTCTTTCTCTCTCTCCCTCTCTCTCTCTCTCTCTCTCTCTCTCTCTCTCTCTCTCTCTCTCTCTCTCTATATATATATATATATATACACACACACACATATATATGTATATACATACATACATATACATATATACATATATATATACATATATATATAACAACTGTAATACAACCATTCACTTTTACAAAATGAAAGAATATAAAAAAGTATAAATTATTATCTATGATAGGTGAGAAGGCAGGAGGGTGAGAGAAGGAAGGAACATACAGGTAAATGCAAAGTGTTGTTTTATTTCTTGAGTAAGGTGATAAGTTCATGTGTAATGATTTTGTTTTTATGATTCGTAACTTCAGTTGCATGTATATTATCAAATGTTCTATGATACAATACTTTATTTGCAACTGTAAAAAAAAGGAGGCTCAGAAGAGAATTGGGGACAGGATATATAGATGGATTTTTTTTTTTTTTTTTTTTTTTGCTATAAAGCGGAGCAGAAAAATGGAGCAAAAACTGGAGTTTATGAGGTCAAGGGAAAGTTTTGTTTTAAGATGGGAGATATTACAGAATATTTATAAGTTGATGGGAATAAGCCAGTTGAGAGGGGAAAACTGATAGTTTCAGAAGCAAAACCCTTAAGTAGATTAGAAGGGAAGAGATCCAGTGAACTGGTAAGAAGACTGGGAAACTGACACTATAAAAGAAGTAGAGGCAGAAGATGTGGGTATGGCTGCAGGTAAATAGCTAGAGGGAGGGGTATTAAGTTCTCTTCTGATTTATGTCCATTTCTTATGTGAAATAAGAATGAAGATCATTAGATGAGAGTGAGGAAGTTGAGGGTGATGGGGAATTAAAATAAAAGGTGTGGAAGAGTTATCTTGCCAGTTATCTTGATCTGTCATTGTGCTTTTCTTGTAAATTCCAGCTGCTCTGCTACAGGAACAAAACTGCATTTAACAAAAAGGGGAATTTTTCCATAGGAAGTACAATTTTTTTAAAAAGACAGACAAGGAGAAATGTGAATTCAAAAGAATTAATTAAACTAATGGACTATGGAATGTAAAATAGGTAATGAGATAAGTGAGGACCTAGAGAATGATGATGGACATCAAAAGCTGGCAGGTTAATGGGTTGGAGGGTTCTGGAGGTACCTAAGACTTGTTTATTCAATAAATGATATTGGAATAACTAGCCATTGCAAGGGGGTAGTAGAATCCCTAATTCACCCCTCACACCAAAATAAGTTCTAAGTGACATGAAAACCTAAAATTTAACAATATACATCAATAAAAATGCATATATACGTAACAGCTATAATTTCAATTTGAAAAAGACCTCTAAGCATGCTATTGAAGGAAATGTTTGATAAATATGACTAGAGGAAAATTTAAAACTTCTGTATTGCAAAAATATGCAAATATTTGTATATAATTCTTACCAATCAATATCAAAAAAAGTATACCCAAATAGAAAATTAATCAAAAGATATATGTAAGCAATATATAAAAGAAGAAATACAAAAAGTTAGAAATATTTGAAAAGATATTCAACCCCACTAGAAAGCAAAGAAATAGAAATTAAATTTAAAAGCAAATTAAATAAGGTAAATGATAAACTGGGGAAAATATCATATATATATTAGAATGCTTCCAAATGAAAAGAAAACTAAGAATTCTACCAGAAATGTAGCAAAAATGTAACTAATTTGCAAAAGAATAAATATAATTAGATAAGATGTTTATGGAAAATATTTAACCTCATTATTTGTCAATCAATACACATTCAAACAATTAGTTATTCATTTATCAAATATGGAAAGACTTCTTTTTAATGAAGAGATTCCACACCCATAAAGCTGTGGAAAATGGGCACTCTCATGCACTGCTGATTAATTATTATATGTTATATAATTAGGTTGATATATTGTGATTTGATAATAAGGTCAAATTTTTATATAACCTTTGATCCAGTAATTCTACTTTCAGAACTTTAACCTTAGGAAATAAACATGGATGTGAGTAAAGAGGTATCTGTAATTAGCGTTGTGTTTAAGGGGCAGGCAGGTGGGGTGGGGGCAGAGGTGAAGGGAGAATGTAAGAAATCCAGGAGGACTAATGATGAAAAATCTGAAAATGAAATTAAGAAAACACTCCCATTTACCACGGCAACAAAAAGAATAAAATATCTAGGAATAAACCTACCTAAGGAGACAAAAGACCTGTATGCAGAAAATTATAAGACACTGATGAAAGAAATTAAAAATGATACAAATAGATGGAGAGATATACCATGTTCTTGGATTGGAAGAATCAACACTGTGAAAATGACTATACTACCCAAAGCAATCTACAGATTCAATGCAATCCCTAGCAAACTACCACTGGCATTTTTCACAGAACTAGAACAAAACATTTCACAATTTGTATGGAAACACAAAAGACCCTGAATAGCCAAAGCAATCTTGAGAACAAAAAATGGAGCTGGAGGAATCAGGCTCCCTGACTTCAGACTATACTACAAAGCTACAGTAATCAAGATAGTATGGTACTGGCACAAAAACAGAAATATAGATCAATAGAACAGGATAGAAAGTGCAGAGATAAACCCACACACATATGGTCACCTTATCTTTGATAAAGGAGGCAAGAATATACAGTGGAGAAAAGACAGCCTCTTCAATAAGTGGTGCTGGGAAAACTGGACAGCTACATGTAAAAGTATGAGATTAGAACACTCCCTAACACCATACACAAAAATAAACTCAAAATGGATTAAAGACCTAAATGTAAGGCCAGAAACTATCAAACTCTTAGAGGAAAACATAGGCAGAACACTCTATGACATAAATCACAGGAAGATCCTTTTTGACCCACCTCCTAGAGAAATGGAAATAAAAAGAAAAATAAACAAATGGGACCTAATGAAACTTAGAAGCTTCTGCACAGCAAAGGAAACCATAAACAAGACCAAAAGACAACCCTCAGAATGGGAGAAAATATTCGCAAATGAAGCAATTGACAAAGGATTAATCTCCAAAATTTACAAGCAGTTCATGCAGCTCAATAACAAAAAAACAAACAACCCAATCCAAAAATGGGCAGAAGGCCTAAATAGACATTTCTCCAAAGAAGATATATAGATTGCCAACAAACACATGAAAGAATGCTCAACATCATTAATCATTAGAGAAATGCAAATCAAAACTACAATGAGAGGGGCTTCCCTGGTGGCGCAGTGGTTGAGAGTCCGCCTGCCAATGCAGGGGACAGGGGTTCATGCCCTGGTCTGGGAGGATCCCACATGCTGCGGAGCGGCTGGGCCCGTGGGCCATGGCCGCTGAGCCTGCGCGTCCGGAGCCTGTGCTCCGCAACGGGAGAGGCCGCAACAATGAGAGGCCCGCATGCCGGAAAAAAAAAAAAAAAAAAAACTACAATGAGATATCATCTCACACCAGTCAGAATGGCCATCATGAAAAAATCTAGAAACAATAAATGCTGGAGAGGGTGTGGAGCAAAGGGAACACTCTTGCACTGTTGGTGGGAATGTAAATTGATACAGCCACTATGGAGAATAGTACGGAGGTTCCTTAAAAAACTACAAGTAGAACTACCATACAACCCAGCAATACCACTACTGGGCATATAACCTGAGCAAACCATAATTCAAAAAGAGTCATGTACCAATATGTTCATTGCAGCTCTATTTACAATAGCCAGGACATGGAAGCAACCTAAATGTCCATCAACAGATGAATGGATAAAGAAGATGTGGCACATATATACAATGGAATATTACTCACCCATAAAAAGAAACGAAATTGAGTTATTTGTAGTGAGGTGGATGGACCTAGAGTCTGTCATACAGAGTGAAGTAAGTCAGAAAGAGAAAAACAAATACCGTATGCTAACACCTATATATGGAACCTAAAAAAATAAAAAGAAAAAAAAATGGTCATGAAGAACCTGGGGCAAGATGGGAATAAAGACACAGCCCTACTAGAGAATGGACTTGAGGATACAGGGATGGGGAAGGGTAAGCTGGGACAAAGTGAGAGAGTGGCATGGACATCAATACACTACCAAATGTAAAATAGATAGCTACTGGGAAGCAGCCGCATAGCACAGGGAGATCAGCTCGGTGCTTTGTGACCACCTAGAGGGGTGGGATAGGGAGGGTGGGAGGGAGGGAGACGCAAGAGGGAAGAGATGTGGGAACATATGTGTATGTATAACTGATTCACTTTGTTATAAAGCAGAAACTAACACACCATTGTAAAGCAATTATACTCCAATAAAGATGATAAAAAAAAAAAGACATCCAGGAGGCCAAAACTACCCTCCTCCTCAAAAAAAGAAAAACATATAAAATAAATAAGTTAGGTGCATCAATGGGATGGAAACGTCTGAAGCCATAAAACTGATGATATAGAAGAATATTCAATGACATGGAGAAAAGTTTACAATATGTTGTGAATTTGAAAAATCAGATTATATTATATAATATGGTCTAATTTTAGTTTTATAAGAGATATATACACAGGAAAAGAACTGGAAAAGCATAAGCAAATGATACATGTGATTATCTATGGGTGCTGGGAGTAGTATGAAACATTTTAAATTTTATTTACATTTTTATCTGTTTTCACATTTTTATAAAATAATATTGTTCTAGGAAGAAAATACAGCTATTATCATTATAAATGAATGAATATAGCTTCTTTTTCTTCTTCCCCTTATTCATAACCACAGTAGAAGTAATATTAAAAGTGTGTTCCAGATTTTTTGTCTGCCCAGGTCTTCTATGGCTGAGTACTCCAAGTTAATATTCCATTATGATAAAATAAATCCATACAGGATTTAGTTGTGTGACACCACTTTTTTTTTTTTTTTTTTTTTTTGTGGTACGCGGCCTCTCACTGTTGTGGCCTCTCCCGTTGCGGAGCACAGGCTCCAGACGCGCAGGCTCAGCGGCCATGGCTCACAGGCGCAGCCGCTCTGCGGCATGTGAGATCTTCTCGGACTGGGGCACGAACCTGTGTCCCCTGCATCGGCAGGCAGACTCTCAACCACTGCGCCCCCAGGGAAGCCCTGACACAACTTTTTAAAATGCTGCATTGTTGTGATAGATCCTCATTGAAAGAATAGTTATATTCTTGAGAAGATGGACTGGCTTTTCAAACACAAGATAGGCAGAGATTCTGGAAAGTGTAAAAGTCTTCTCTCAAGATCAGTTACATAATAATTCTTCCTTTTTAATACTGTATTCCATGTAGGAATAAATAAAGAGCATCAGACATCCATTTGATTCCATGTACTCTGGAAATTGTAATGATGATGTCTTTATAGTTATTTCATTCTACTGACTTACCATGTACTCAGAAAACATTTTCAGATAAAAGTCTGTTTAGGAACACTGAGGCAAAGCCCCAACTATTTCAAACCTATTCTATTTTACATCCATATCTTAAATATACTTGGAGAAATTAAACCTTAGAGATTCTTACATATACATAGAGGTTGTAGTCCAAATGGATTAAACCTTTTCTCAGGCAACAGGTCTGCTTTATCCAGGGATAAATTAGTTGTAAATATGTAATTATCACCATGAAAATCCTAATGAAAATAAAATGCACCATATTTCATATTAATCACAGTCCTCCCTGGTAATAGCAAAAAAAGAGATTTTCAGAAACTTTCAAGCATCTGGCAAGTATATGTGAGGCGGCAGACAGAAGAGGTAAGAGGAGTGGATGTAGAAATGGAATGTATTTCTTCAAAACTAACCCCTTGTCAAACCTCAAAAAGAAGAAGAGGAGAAGCAAAAAGAATTTTTGTCTATTTTAAAAAGACAGTATTCACAGTAGACCAACAAAATAATGACAGTATCACAATTCCTGATGTCAGCACCCTTCAAACAACACAAACCTTTTCTCTTGTGAAAAAGGAATTAATGAATACACAGAGGTGGATTCAATGATGCCGACTCACTAAAAGAATGTGTCTTGATGATTATCAAATTCTAAGCATAATATTGAAGTTGCTGAACTATGAAAATGCAGAGAATCCAAATACATACTAATTCATCAGGAGCAAAATTTTTAAACTCAACATTTTAAATGTGCTTATATTTTTTAAAGTTTTAAATTAAATCAACCATATAATTTTTTTAAATTAATTATTTATTTATATTTTTGGCTGTGTTGGGGCTCCGTTTCTGTGCGAGGGCTTTCTCCAGTTGCGGCAAGTGGGAGCCACTCATCGCTGTGCACGGGCCTCTCGCCGTCGCGGCCTCTCCCGCCACGGAGCACAGGCTCCAGACACACAGGCTCAGCAGTTGTGGCTCACGGGCCCAGTCGCTCCGCGGCACGTGGGATCCCCCCAGACCAGGGCTCAAACCCGTGTCCCCCGCATTGGCAGGCAGACCCCCAACCACTGCGCCACCAGGGAAGCCCCAACCATATAATTTTTAATGCAAGCAATTTTCTGAACATATGATATCAATAGTAAATTTAGAAATCTTCCTTTGGAGTGGCTTTTCTACTAATGCTGTATTGACTGACTTAGAATTTTTCAAATTCAAAACAAGTGATTAGATTTTAATTTTTCATCAACAAATATTAGGATATTTGAGATTTTGTTGAGCATGGGAGCCTCTCTTTAATGCCATAGCTCTGTTTTCTAACAGGCAAGCCCATTTTATCACATAAGAAAATAAAACTTTTTAAATAGGAGCAAATTCTGTCCTCATTTTTCATTTGACCCCAATAGAGTAAACAGTATTATAATGAAGACATGATGTTTTTCCATGTTTGACATGCAGCATTTTTTAGAATCCAGTGTGTGTGTGTGTGTGTTAAAGACAATCATTCACTGGGTAATTTTAAAATCAAATATACACTTACCTGTCCAGGATTCATAAGGCAGAAAGGTGACTAGAATCATTGAAGACCCTCTAGATATAAAAGCTGACTCTCTGTTTTCATGGAGATACTAGAGAGATTTAGGTGCTTAAGGATGGCTTCTCAAGAACTCATCCCTAATTTATCCAATCATCAAACACTTTCTGAAATGTATGTTCCTTCAGCACTCAAAAAACAGTTTCTATTACAATGTTTGTTAATTCTTTCTGCAAATATGTGTTAAATGCTTGTGATGTATATGGGCAGCAGTAGGGTACAGAGGTTAGAACACAGGCCTGGACTTCAGACGGACTGATGTGTGATTCAGCCCAGCCACTTGGAGTCTTGTGACTTTGGTTAAGTTGCTTAACCTCCCTAACCTTTGTTTTATTCACCTGTAAAGTGGGATAATAGTAAGTATATTCCTATACACAGTTTATTTTAAATACTACTTGAAAGAGTAAATAAAATAATAAATTTAAAGCTCTTAGCTCACAAATTACAAGAGCTTATTCAGCGTTGGTAAATATTAATATTATCTATTATTATTTATTCTACTACTACTACCATCCTGTACTTAGTTTACTAACGAGAAAACCAAAGATATAGAATAACCAGAGCAGATCCTACCTGATCTCTTAGTCTTAAAGGAGAACATATCATACACAGATGAAATTTTAAGTAACCACCCAAGTACCCCATATGAGTCTGTAAGATGCAGGAACATGAGGCTCACAGGTAGCAGTACAGTGTGATGGTTATGATTGTAAATTCTGCCAGAATCAGTTCCTTCTGTTCAAATCCTTATTCTAATACTGACCAACTGTGTCACCCAAGCCTAGTTATTTAACCTCTCTGTGCCTCTGTTTCCTCAAATGTAAAGTGAAATAATAAGAGTACATCCCTTAGATGGTCATTGGGAGGATTAAATGAAGTAAAGCACTTGTGAGAGTGCCTGGCCCAAAGTGTTTACTAAATGTTAGTGACCATTACACACTTCTTGGTATCCAGCTCAAGACCTAGCAGAGTGACGTGCAACAAATATTTGTTGATTTGCTAGAAGTAATGGTATGAATACCAGACTACAGCCCTGTGACTAGAGTGTCATTAATTTGTAATTGAAGGGGAAAGAGTCATTGTGGGCTATGGAAGTAAAATGAATGCTCCTACAGACACCCAATTTCTTCCTTTTCTCACTAAGACAAGAAGTAAACTGAAAGTTTAAGGAAAGGAAGAAGAACATATTGATTGCAGCTATAAGGCAGTACATAAGGTAATGTGATAAACTAAATGTAATCCATTGACATTGGGCATCTCTGCCCCTGGACTTTCTGATTTGACTAAATCTGGTGGTAGTACCCCAGAGCTCTGGAACTCCAAGTACACTTACTCAGTGTTCTTCAAACTGTATCCATTGTCCTGTGACATGTTCATCACTCTTCCACGGGGAAAGTAAAAGGATGGGTGTTTTCCATGGTCAAATAGCTTTGGGAAACACTGATAAACACAGTTAAGTAGGATTCTCAGAGGTTTTTTATGTATGAATCTCTAGGAGAGAATAAGATGCAAATACAGCACCTCCCCCAATGTATTCAACTGTGGAACTCTTTTCTCATAGAAAACCTATCATCATTTTCTATTGCACAGAAGGGAGGTGGGGAAACGCTGCTTCAATTGGAAGGAAAAATCTTATCAGCAAAATAACAAGTAATATGGAAGAAATTCAGGGGAAAAAGGGAGAATTAATGTTTTGAATACCCATGAAATGCCAGAAACTTAAATGACAACTTAAATAATCCTTGCAGTCACTGCATTATGTTTTATCACCAAGATTTTACAGATGAAGAATTTGAAGCTGAAAGATTAAAATAAAGTCACACAGCTATTGTAGTAAGGGAAAGGGGTGCCTGTTTTCATTAACTGAAATACTTCTTAAATATATGGAATTGCAAACTGGAAGAAGGAAGAATGACAGAGAAAGGTAACTCCAGGACAAGTATGCACAACTCCCATTTTTTTCTTTTCATCATTTCACCCCCAAAATATGTTAACTGAAATCCACTGAGAATAAGATGGGGAAAGTAGTAAGTCTTAATACAAGAAGTACAGAGCAAATACAAATAGCTCTAAGACAAAGCACAAGATGCCACAGAAAATACTGACTATGTTCTTTTCACATTTTAGGACCACAATTCCTTTACCTTCCACTGAGTAATTTTCATAGCAGATACATGAATAGTGAGTCAGTATTTCAGTGGTCCTGGTTTCCTTTGAATAGAGAACGAGTAAAACCAAGACAAACACATTTTTAAAACTCCGTAGTTTAAAAGAGGGACCGGGTTGTGGAATCTGCCTTGAACATTTTTTCATATATATATATATATATATATATATATATATATATATATATACGCACACACACACATATATGTATCATATATATGTGTGTATATATATAATACACACAGGTAATTAGCACTACTGTTCACTGAAGAAGAATATCTTCCAACTGTGCCCACCAATGTAACCTAACAAGTTATTTTTATAACTTGGATATAGTTTTATTATTGGATCAGAGGGCCTGACACAGATGAATGATTTTCTGAGAGGCTACCACACCATCCATCTGGAATAAGAACACACAAAGGAACTTTGGTAACCCTGTACTGTAGATTCCTTCCCTTCAGGAAACCTCAAAGCTCAAAGGTGTAGGAGCAAGGGCAATAAAATTGCCAGGTTCTGGCCAATGGACCACTTTTGCAATACTCTGGGACACTAGGGTCAGACATTATTTTTCATATGCAACACTAATAATGTAATTTCTGACTCAAAAGAAGGTCACCTCTCCGAGTCAGTGACTTTTACCTAATTGCTTGAAGGATTTTTCCAGACAGGTGGTCTGGAAATATTTTACTTACTGACGTCTCTGAACTTTTCAAGTCTTTTGCCTCCAAGATATCTTGGAGAAAGTGAGACAACGCCACACACCTTGTAGTTTTGAGAGCATTTCCCCAAATAGAACATTGTCTTACTTGATCCTCAAAGTAACCTCAAAAGTAGGTAAGACGGGTACTTTCATTCCCATTTTAAAGATGTATAAACCGAGGCTTATGCAGTCACAATGAAGGACTCCCAGGGTCGAGTCCAGCACTCTTAGTGTGACAGCCTTGGGACTCAGCGTGCATGAACTGGGAAGCAAAGTGGAATTATCACTGAGAACTGCATCTCAGAAAATCTTTTGGTTTCTTTGCCTACATTTCATAGATATTCTTCTCAATCAAATTATACCATGGCCACAATATACAAATGTTCTGACCAAAATGTCATGTTCGTGTATCTACAGAGTAGATAACCTTATAAAGTGTTTACTTTTTCCTTTTTTCTTCTTTTGTGAAATAGCCTGAAAACAGCTCCCCCTTGCCGTCCTTCCAAGTGTATCTTCACCAAAGTTTAAAGGCAGAGCTAAGGGAGAGGGTTAGTAATCCTGCCCGTCTCATGCCCTGCAGCTGGGCTCCAGCTGCCCAGAGTAACTAATTAATAGGTAGGTGGTCTTTTCTCTCTTTGCTTCAGAGAGTCTCTTTTCTGCCTGGAGGTTGCCTCTTTCTCATCCACCAGCACAAGGAGCCTGGCGGCTTTTCGCTCCGGTGTCCTGGACAGCGCTGCCTGGGCTGCCGCTCTCCAGCAGCGGCTCTTCGTCCACCCGAGGAGATGTCCCCAGGATTCAGTAGTAACCAGACGAAGTCCCCATGGACTACTGTGGCCCAAATCCCGCCCATCCCAGCTGTGGGAATCAGGCTTTTCCCGGAGAAAACCCCGGGAATCAAGTTTAGAGAAAACTCCTTAAGTCCCACCCACCCCCCAACACGCTCCCAGCCCCGGGGGAAACTGGAAAACCAGGAGACATTCCTTTCCCCCCCCCGCTGTAGATAAGTGCACTGTACAGGCAGCCGCCGGGACTGCGAGCGCGTCCTTCCGGTCCGCGAACGCGGGCAGAGTAACAAAGAGCAGGCATCAAAGTTACCGGGAAGAGAGCGTCCTTTAAGTCACCCAGTTGTTACCCTACAGAGGAGGGCGGAGAGGAGCGGGGTTGGTGTGAGACGAAATTCCCGTAGCCACGTTGCCCTGAGAATAAAATTAGACTGGCTTCCCCGGGATGCGCGGACCCGCTGCGGAGGGAGACACCCAAGCTGAAGCAGGTGGGCACACGCGCCAAGTTCAGCATCAAGAGCACCCACGCGGGCGGTGGACTCGGGATTTCTGGGTATCATGTTGACAGCGTCTGTTGAAGTCAAATGCGGGGGTTAAGGTGACCCTTGAGGGAGGCTAGAGGAAATGATGGTAAACCCTGAAAAGGCATGACATGTCCAGATCTCCAAGGTTTTTTTAGAAGAGAAGAGAGGGAAAGCGCCACGGTCAACCCCCTATTACGCCAAGTAATCCGCGAGTTCCCAGCCCCACCCCTGCAGCAGCGATGCAAAGAGGACAAATCACCGACGTAGGGAGGGGGAAAAAAGAAAACCCCCAGGGAAGAGGGAAGGGAGGCAGCGAGTGTAGGCACCGAGCAGTCTCCAACCACTGAGGCGAGAGGGAACGCGATCTGGGGAAACAAACTCCGCATCAATAATTTGAGTTTGGAGCCCAGTGCTTTCAGAGATTCGGAGCGCACCTCCCCAGCTTCGCCCGAGTTGAGACAGGGCAGCGCAGGCAAAGGGGCGGGCAATTCGACCGAGAGCGGCCGAACTGGCTGGTGGCACACGCTGCGCCGGGAGACACCCGCAAGAGAGCGAGCAGAGCCCGGCTCGCGGTGAGCGCTACAAGGAGGGAGCGCACCGCGCGAGCAGGCGGGAAGGGAGCGGGCCTCCGCCGAGGCCGAGGAGGCGCTGCATGGACAGCATGAGCTTCTCCGGGAGCCCCGGCGCGGGGCCCGCAGGGAACTCCAGCCCATGGTGGCCTCTGGACGCCAGCGGTGCCAACCCCAGCTGGGAAGCGGAGGCGCTCGGGAAAGATGACAGCCCGCTGGCGGACGAGCGCAACGAGGAGCTGGCCAAGCTGGAGGTCGCCGTGCTGGCCGTGATTTTCGTGGTGGCCGTGCTGGGTAACAGCAGTGTGCTGCTGGCGCTGCACCGCACGCCTCGCAAGATGTCCCGCATGCACCTCTTTATCCGCCACCTCAGCCTGGCCGACCTGGCCGTCGCTCTCTTCCAGGTGCTGCCTCAGCTGTGCTGGGACATCACCTACCGTTTCCGCGGACCCGACGGGCTCTGCCGCGTGGTGAAGCACCTGCAGGTGTTCGCCATGTTCGCATCGGCTTACATGCTGGTGGTCATGACCGCCGACCGCTACATCGCAGTGTGCCACCCGCTGAAGACGCTGCAGCAGCCGGCGCGCCGCTCGCGCCTCATGATCGCTGCCGCCTGGGTGCTGAGCTTCGTGCTGAGCACTCCACAGTACTTCGTCTTCTCCGTGGTCGAAGTGAGCAACGTCACCAAGGCCTACGACTGCTGGGCCAATTTCATCCAGCCCTGGGGTCTCCCCGCCTACGTGACCTGGATGACCGGCAGCATCTTCGTGGCGCCCGTGGTCAGCCTGGGCACCTGCTACGGCTTCATCTGCTACCACATCTGGCGCAACGTCCGCGGAAAGACTGCGGTGCGCCAGGGCAAGGGCGCCCGCGCGGAGGGCGCAGGTGGCGCCTTCCACCAGGAGCTCCTGCTCGCGCCGTGTGTCAGCAGCGTGAAGACAATTTCCCGCGCCAAGATCCGCACGGTGAAGATGACCTTCGTGATCGTGACGGCTTACATCGTTTGCTGGGCGCCCTTCTTCATCATCCAGATGTGGTCTGTCTGGGATAAGAATTTCCCCTGGGTCGGTAGGTGTCGCGGGACGATGGAGTAAGGTGCACAGATGGGGTCTGTGTGCTTGGGGGGGTGGGGGGAGAGAGTTTCTTTTCATAATATCCTCTAGGGCAATAGTTTTTAAACTTCGTGCATGAGAATCACATCTTGAGCGGAACTGTTAAAAGCCAAAGTCGTGGGGTCCCCACCCCAGACGTTTTGATTCAGATCTGGAATGGGGCCCAGGAATCTGCATTTGTAACGAGCTCCTAAAACCACAAATCCAGAAAACTGTGCCCTAGAGTCAGCCGCGCAATTACAGAACAGAATAATGACTTCTTGCCAAAGCACTAACCGCTGTGTTAAAACCCTGCTTTGAAGTCTGTTGGATTCAGAGCAATATGTATACTGTCACAACTGCTTTTTGCTAGTTTGTGAAAAGTATCGCAATGTAAAATTTTTGTAGAAATGCCCCAAAGTAAGGGTAAAACGGACATATTTTTAATTTGAAAATAGTTTAAATGTGTTGAAGAGAGATTCTTAAGTCAATCATTTTAATTTGGCATTTAGCTAGTGTTCCATTTCTTATCATAATGTTTTGATTTTTTCCTACAATTACTTTAACACTTTTTTCTCCCCAGTGTTTCAAAGCAGGATTATTAATAAACTCTAAATTTGTTAGACTGATTCATTAGTCCTTCAGCACTAACTTGACCACACAGCTGTACATCTCTCCACACAACTCTTGTAGTTTTCTGAGAAAGTCCTCCGCACCTACTAGCTCGTTTGATTTTAATTCCTTCACAAACTAGGAAAACCAGCTTCACGAGAACTTACCCCCAAAAGCATTATTTAATATTGTATCTTGAAAAAAAATTTCCTTTGATAAGGAAAACAAAAATTTTTTTTCACATCAAATATATTACAGAAATGTTGCTGACAACAACTGTAATTGGGAAACAGGTGTCTGGGAAGAAGTGTCTCCTTTTGTTATTTGTGATATACTTTGAAAGTTGTATGTACAAATTAAACACTTGAGAGTGAATTTAATTCAGACAAATAAAAGTCATGGCTATAAAGCACTGATGATGAAAAATACAACATAAATGCTATATTTCCTGTCTTGTTTGGTCTTGGCAGCCTCTTAAGTATTAATCAAATAAAAAATTCAGCCTATTTGTTGCTCTATCAGGATTCAGACACAATTACTAAAAAATTCTTCACTTGTGCACAGGTATGTCGATGATTTCCATTCTTTCTGAATACAGTCTTAGTCCTGGATCCTGATCGCCTTTAAGAGTAGCATCTTAGCACAAAGTGTGATTAACTAACCTGTAATTTATTCTGGCGCAACAAGAGTGAGAAGGCCCAAGTTCATAATTAATAAGGGAAAATCAGTGCTTGCCTATGATTCTTACCTTTAGAAAAGGTATATTCTCAGTGCAATAGTTCTATGGTGAAAGGTGATATTTATGTAGTTTACCAGTGCAAATACACAAAAAATAGTTCAAAGGACTGTTGGAATTTCTTAATTTATCTGTTCTTCATAATATAATTTAATTGTTCAAGCCACAATCAAAGATGGTTTTCTTTTAAAATCAGACGAAGCTTCTAATTAACCAAAGAAAACAACTAAATATTGCATCTTTCAGGGACCTATTTCAACTATCCCCTTCGGTACAGATTTCTTATTACAAGAATATGTTTAATAGTAAAAAATTTAAAACAACTAAACATGGTCCATAATGTCATACTTTTGCCTGAGTTATCAGGATGGATATAATTTGGTATATGTGGCTATAGCCTCTAGAAATTTCACTGAAATGGAAGCCGTTCTCTAAGTGCTGTGTTCATTAGCACACGCTAGTGCTAACACAAAGGATTCAAAACTTTATTAAGTTATTTAATATTCTTAACCTCTTGGAAGTCCCACTCATTCTACTTAAATATTTTAATAGTGGTTTAAAATCCTTGAATTAATTTCAAGGCATCTTGCCTATGAAAATATTTTACAACCAAGCAATTTCCATTCACCAACCATTTCCCTGACTGATAAACAAAATACTTTATTTTCTATATTGACCCATAACATTTTCCAGCTTTCATGAACCAACAGAAAAATGAGTTTATCCAGTGCTGTCACTTGCATTTGACTAGTTAAATGCTCTCCCCTTATGTTTTCCATACAGAGTCGGAAAACCCGGCCACCACCATCACTGCATTACTGGCTTCCTTGAATAGTTGCTGCAATCCCTGGATATACATGTTTTTTAGTGGCCATCTCCTGCAAGACTGTATCCAAAGCTTCCCATGCTGCCAAAACATGAAACAAATATTCAACAAAGAAGATTCTGACAGTATGAGCCGAAAACAGACTTCCTTCACTAACAACCGAAGCCCCACAAATAGGACCGGCGTGTGGAAGGACTCAGCTAAATCTTCCAAGTCCATCCAATTCATTCCTGTTTCATCCTGAGCATGCAGCCTGACTCCTGTAATGGACTTTTCAGCCCACTGACTGAATCCAGCTAGAAATTACTAGAACAAATATAAGATAAATCAATCTGTTGAGTACAAGACTGTGTTTCTAGTTGCATTTTCACATTGCTACAAGCAAAAGCTATGAATTGTTTTATATGGAATGTTAATAAAAACATGCCACACTAAAATCTGCAGACCTAACCCAGAAATAACAGAAGTCATATTTCTAAAGGAAAAAGCATAATCACCTGGCTTTATATTTTGCTGTGGGTTTTTTTTCTTTTTATTTCTGACATAACTAAGGTTTGGTTGGTTTAGAAGTCGTATAATGTAGGGGCATTATTTCTGAACAAAGTAAGCTCATCAGCAGCCTTAGGGTTTGAAAGGAATTAGAAGAGACATCAGAGAAATTATGTTTCCGTCCAGTAAAATTAATTTATGTATCAGAAAATGCAGTCTCAAACCGTGGCCTGGAATGGGATGGTGCCTTGAAGAGGCGTGAGAGCTTGAGGTATATTGAGTAGGGGGTGCCTGTTGCAGAGTGGAAAGAGGAAAGTTCTGTTAGAAGCTATAAATCACCTCCATTTCAAAACAGTAACTTTAAAACTGGCAGTTCTCTCCTTTGGTTGCTCATGTTTCATTGGTTGTCAAAAGCACGATTACCAAGATGCTGAAGGTTAGAGAAAATGTTGTCAACTGGCCGATAGTATCTTTTTCTTCCCACTGCAAAGCTGCTTTAAGGTCAGATTTGTATGAAAAATATGCAACTTTATTAGAAGAGTAGAAAGTAGACTGCCTAAGGTATTATGTCGGCTTTCTCTAGAAAATTGTAAACATGTTTTGACCAGTGTTATAAGGTATCCTGTGCTATACTGGATATTAACACCATCATTACTTCATGTCTGAGGAATCCAGATTCATAGATATGAGTCTCCTAAAGAATGACTCAGGATACTGAATGTTCCCTCATGTTTAATTAAAAATAACTTGGTCCTTCCTTCTGATCACCCACCCGTCGAACAGTCTCACAGTGGAGGAGAAGCAGGGCTGGACAGGAAGAGGGCGGGGAAATAGAAAGAAAACTGCTCTGCATCTAGTCTGGCTTCCTTCGCTATTAAGTGCATGACTTTAGGGAAATGGCTTAAAAAGACATAAAGCTTCCATTTCCTAGGCTGTACAATGGCGTTGATAACACTTACCTCACAGGGTCGTTGTAAGGACGAAATGAAATCAAGTGTGTGAAAAGCTCTTCCTAAACTGTCAAGTGCTGTATGAGTGTTAGCTCTTGCTTTTATTACAGTCTTTTGCCCAGGCAGCGGGGGTTGGAGGGGGGGTCTTCAAAACTTCACAGCTTTTTCCTGTTTGCTTTTCATTAACCAGAATGTGTTGGTTTCATGTCTGGCATACAAAATCCTAAAATTTAAATATAGCTCTGCTGATTAATCAGAAAGCATCGCCAACGGCCACTGTTAAGTCTAACTGCTGCCTAACCAAAGCTTTCCTATTTAAAGAGAGAATTTGCCTTCCTTTGACTGCAGGTAAATTGAAGCCAGCCAAGAGCATCAACTTCTTTCATTTCTAAACAGAGGTAAATTACAACACTACTGGCTGTTGTTACTGCATTTTTCATTAATGGAACTCAGTGGGGTTTTTTGAGCTATTCTGTCTGGCTCCTTTTCCTTCTTAGAGACCTTGCAATGATTTGAGGATACATCATAAATACTTTGCATCCCTTAGAGGAAGTAATAGCTATTTTAATAGCATTATTGTTTTTTTTTAAACTTTGTCGATAAGAAACTGAGCACTGAATGGCACTACGAAAACCTGGAACCATCAACCTTACTCCTCTTCATTCTCTTGCCTTTCCAAATTCTCAGGCCTTTTTCTCCCTGGATTTATATGCCTAAAAAAACAAAAGTTTCCAAATGTTTTATAGAGATTACGCCCTTAGGTTTTAGAATTCTGCTTTTTTTTTAAAAATAACAAATATGTCTCTTAAAGGGCATTGTCCAATATGAGCCATCAATTAAATTCATCAATTCTTCATTATTTGAGTCATAGCAGCATCTCAGTATCCCTGCCCTCTGTAATGTTGTCAGCCCTTTTGACAGCTTGACTTTGACAACTCAAAACTAAAGCCTTTTGGGTTGGAACAAATAAGAGCCCGCTTTTTTCTAAATGCAATTCCAAAATAATAACCTCATAGTTCTTGTATAGATTGTTTCAAAATATTGACGTGTACCTCCAAGTAAAAACAATCAGTTTGAATCTTATTTACAGGAACATCTCTCAAATAAGGTGCAAATTAACCTACCCAGCCATGTTTTCTCCTTTTAAATGCATCAGGACATGAGATAGCAGAAAAGGGGCTGGGGAGACACCAGAAGATCTGGGTGCTAGTTCTGCACTAGGCAAGTACGTGGTCTTATTCTTTGCGGTTTAGGCTGAGAAGCTTAACTTACCTAGCTGCTAAACTTTCCTAATGTTATACACCCAGGAATGGCATTTAGATCTCCCAGAACAATATTCCAAATTGGAAGAGTCCTGACCGTCTATTTCAGAAGAAAGGAAATTGTAGGTGGTAAGGAAGAAGAGTATACTGGGAAGGGAAGATTTCCCTTTCTTGACCAAAGAGAAGACCTGAGATATCTTAAATGAAGGTTTGCAGTCAAGGATAAATGTGTTTCATCACCTTATTTTATTTGCCAGTTACCTGTGGAAGATCCTGCAAGTATACAATATTAATGTATCTATGTGGGTATGGGAAATGCAATTGATAACCCACCAGTAAGGAGAAACTGGTGATATTTCTATTGGACATTTGATAAACATTAATTGATGATGAAAAAACCATTTTTAAGTACATATTAAGTGCTTAATGGGTTAATTTTTGGACATGTATTTTTAAAGTGTAAAAATAACTATGAAGGAAATTAGTGAAATTCTTTGGTTAATTAAATATTTGTCCTACACACAGAACTTCCACCATCAGCAATGAAGTCTCATGCCATGACTGAGGGAAGGGTTTTTGTTTTTTTTCTTAAGAGAGGGAGGTATTTTTTTATTTTTATTTTACGTTAGTTTTTTGGCCACACGCATGGCATGAAGGATCTTAATTCCCCCACCAGGGATGGAACCTGTGCTCCCTGCAGTGGAAGCGCAGTGTTCTAACCAATGGGCCACCAGGGAAATCCTGGGTGTGGTTTTTAAAGAGAAAAAATATCAAGTAATCTTAATAACATGCAGTACCCTTCCAAACTTATTATAGTTCCTAGAAAGGACAACTACTGATGATTAAGAAACACAACTTTCATTGTTATTCACAAGTAAAGTAATCCAATTAGGTTAAATTTTTATGTTTTTCAGACTCTAAAACCTATATTTTTGTAACATAATTGGACACTCAGAGCTTTAAATTATAGCTTCAGAGTTTGACCCTACCATAATTAGAAGCCATCTAGAGAGAAATTAAGCCTCATCCTCAACCGCAAATATCAGAGATTTGGTTCCTTTAAACCCATGTAAACTGGGCCCTTACGGATTTTCATACTGGAGGCAACTTCTTTACTTAGACTAAGCTCAGGGCAGGGCCACCTGGGATGCTAGTCCTGGAGGTGTTAGAAGCAGCCACTGTATCCCTGTCCTTTCCCTCCCTGTGGTCTTTTTAGTGCCGCTCAGTGTCATTGGCAACACTTGACATCATGAGTAGCACATGGAGAATAAATATTAGAGAATGTTTCTTAATTAAAATTTGACCTCTGCCAATTTGAGCAAAAATTTAAGAACTATTCACAGGAAGAGTTATTTCCTTTAAGGCCCCAAGAGAGCCTTAAATGGGTTGAATCACATAAATTCCAGTGCACACACAGGCATTTTAAGAATATTGTTCTAACTCAGTTTTTAGGTACATTAAATTATGATGAATGAAAATGTACATGTGACCTATAGTATGTCAGCATCAAAACTATATATTTTAGGTGAAAATTAAATGCCATTTTTAAATTATAGATACATATCGCATCTTTTTACATTAATTTATATGTTAAATAAAAACAAAGTGTTATAGAGTGAATTAAATATTTTTGTGTTCCAGGGTCAAATTAGCAAATTCAGAAAGGGAAATCTGAGAATAAGTCTGATAGTAATATCAGCATAATTAACAATTAGCATTAATATAAAATAATTAGCATCTCCACACTTGAAAGTAGTTGTCTTTATATCACAGGATTTCTGACTTAACATATTCTATGATGCTTTAGCTCATTATTATAGCAAATTTATTAAGAACTGATATTGTACACCATTGTAAAGCAATTATACTCCAATAAAGATTAAAAAAAAAAGAATTGATGTTGTATATTTAGTATTCCATTTTTGGAACTGCGTTTTCAAATGTTCTGTATCTCCTAGCTTATTATGCTGTGCAGAAGAATTTCAGTGTGTTTTCTTGGGACAATTGTATGGTTATGGTTTTGATGAATATTGAAATGTTTTGTGATTGTATCTAATATTTGGTCCTTTACAGAAAAAAATAGCTTGTGGGATGATATTGAAATAACTTGTGGATTTATTACTCAGTTTTATTATGTATTCACTTGATTCTATAAATAAAAATAAATACTAAATTTGACAAATGGATAAAGAAGATGTGGTGTATCTATACAATGGAATATTATTCAGTCATAAAAAGAATGAAGTTCTGACATTTGCAGCAACATGAATAGACCTAGAGAGTATTATGCTTAGTGAAATAAGTCAGAGAAAGACAAATACCGTATGATAGCACTTATTTGCGGCATCTAAGAAATAATGCAAATGAACGTATATAGCAAAGCAGAAACAGACTCACAGATATCGAAAACAAACTTGAGGTTACCAAAGGGGAGAGAGAAGGGGGGAGGGAAAAATTAGGGGTAGAGGATTAACAGGTACAAACTACTATGTATAAAATACATAAGCAACGAGGATATATTGTAGAGCACAGGGAATTATAGCCATTATCTTGTAATAACTCTTAATAGAGTATAATCTTTAAAAATACTGAATCATTGTGCTGTACACCTGGAACTAATAAAATATTATAAATCAACTATAGTTCAAGTGTAAAAATGTCTGATCAAAAAAAGGAAAAAAAATCAAATTTGTCTGAAATAATTCTCTTACAATCTCGTTTAAGAAAAAAATATATTTCAAGTTAATTATGCTGATTTTGAAAAAAACATAGACCTGCCCTACAGCTGGTAACCATTGATAGGTTCATATTTGAGCACAAATGTGTTCATGTTTATACTCTTCGACTATAGCGAGAACAGGTGAAACTCTGTAACCGCCTTTTCAATAAATTATAGTCACAAAAGCACATTAATTTTGTTATATATTAAGAAAACCAAAATTATTGGGTTAGCTGAGGTCTTGTGTGTCATCCTCTAAAAACGTCATCTGTTTACTTGTTTCTAGAACTTGGTGAGACTGACTTCTGGGCCCATTTAATAGTCTTGCAAATCGTAATTCTTTACCCTGTGGGCTAATAAATTCAGATCATATTAACTTTCAACTTACGTTGTAACATTATTTTTCTTTTACAAGTTAAACCTAACAGCATAAACTAAAAGGCTTATTTTGAGTTTGGCTTAAATTCTAGAAGCAGTAAATGCCCAGAATGGAAGAAAGGGAATTTGAAGCCTCTATTTTAAAACACTGTTATTTTAAAGCTCACTGTTATTTTAAAACACTTATAAACGTTTTAGAATAAACAGGATTCTACCAAAGCATATTTTCACAAGGTCCTACGAATCAGGTAGAACTGAAATAATAGTTTCATTGTATACGAGACGAGACTCATAAAGAAATGCGCTAGTGTAAAATTCATTCATTCACTCATTCTCTACATGTATCCCTTCTGAATCTCTAGAGTTAAATGTTTCTTCCCTTCTGCTTTCCAAACGCCCTCTGAATACCTTCACTATGACACACAGCAAAATGATTTGCAATGTTGGTTTATTGGCCTATCTTCTCCATGACAATCACATCGTGTTTATCTTTTAAGTAAAAGGTATGTCTTCTTCACCTTTGCATCTTCATATAGTAGATGCTGTCTATAGTAACTGCAGGACTAATATACTTAATATAGATATTCTAAATATAAAATATATATATGGTAATCATATGTTACACATGTTAGACATTGTGAGTGTTTAACAAAAGTGAGAAGCTTTAATTATCAATATAAGAGCACTGTACGGTAAAAAAAAAAAAAAAAAGGACTGTACCAGGGAATCAAAAACCCCAAGTTTTTCCACCATCAATAGCTCAATATCTTGGGAAAATCACTTTAATAAATCTGGAGAGCCTAACTAATATCATCTTGATTGAGAAAAATGAACTTATAGATTCAAACTCAATCTTATTAGAAAGGCTTTGTCACCACCATAGTAGTGGACACTCGTCCCTAGGCACAACCCAGTGGAATTCAGCAGAACTTAAGTAAAGTGTACGTTTATCCCCCTCCCCAAATCCCAGCTTCCATGGTTCACCAAGTCATCCACGTTTTGACCACAACCACTCTCATTAACTTGTCTTTCATAAGTATCTACTGCCTAGATGGATGCCTTAAACCTTGAGCTTTCTGTGCTCTCTCTCTCCTTTAATATCCAAATAAAATAGGTTTAGCCTCATCTCATGCATTGTGCAAAGCCTGTGCCTTTCTGTAGATCGAAGAGGAATCCTGACTATTATGAACTCCTTCTTTTGAACTCTCAATCCACAGCTCATTAGTTTACTTCTCATGAGTATTTTTTTCTTCACTCATTCGCCCTGACACCTTCCAACAACTCTCTGAGCACTTGGCTGCCCTGTGTGATGGGGTTCCCCTAAAGGATGGAGTATCACGTAGAGGTTTAGATTATGCCTCAGATGAGACAGTGATTCATGGTAAGTGTTTTAAAAGTCCATGGCCATTCCTTCTCAGGTGGATTAGTTGCTAATCATTCTTGACGTTAGGACCTTGCTGGCTGCCATCTTGCTCAAGTTTCTTCTCTCTACCGAGACCCCGAATCCTTGTTTTTACAAATGCCAGTAATTAATCTTTCTTCCACTTCATTTCGTAGAATTATTTAGCATTTATTTGCCTAAAGCCCTCTCACTTAGACTCTGTCTTTCAAAACAGTGCATTGTCTGTAAGGTGTTTCCTCAAGCAAAAGAACCATTTTCATCCCCAAAGGAATACTGTCTTTTTCAAAGATCAAAGAGTTCAAACTGCATTGAGCTTTTAAAGTAACCTCTTTGTGAAATGCAAATAAAAACTACAATGAGGTATCACCTCACACTGTCAGAACGCCCATCATCCAAAAATCTACAAACAATAAATGCTGGAATGGGGTGGAGAAAAGGGAACCCTCCTACACTGTTGGTTGGAATGTAAATTGGTACAACCATTATGGAGAACAGTATGGAGGTTCCTTAAGACACTGAATGTAGAACTACCATATGATCCAACAATCCCACTTCTGGGCATATATCTGGAGAAAACCATAATTCCAAAAGATACATGCACCCCAGTGTTCATTGCAGCTCTATATTTACAATAGCCAAGACATGGAAGCAACCTAAATGTCCATCAACAGAGGAATGGATAAAGAAGATGTGGGACATATACACAATAGAATATTACTCAGACATAAAAAAGAATGAAATAATGTCATTTGCAGCAACATGGATGGACCTAGAGATTGTCATACTGAGTAAGTCAGACAAAGGCAGATATCATATGATATCGCTTATATGTGGAATCTAAAAAAATGGTACAAATGAACTTATTTACAAAGCAGACATAGAGTCACAGATGTAGAAAACAAACCTATGGTTACCAGGGGACAAAGGAGGGAGGGATAAATTTGGAGATTGGGATTGACATGTACACACTACTATATATAAAACAGATAACTAATAAGGACCTACTGTATAGCACAGGGAACTCTACTCGATACTCTGTAATGACCTATATGGAAAAATAATCTAAAAAAGAGTGGATATATGTACATGTATAACTGATTCACTTTGCTATACATCTGAAACTAACACAACATTGTAAATCAACTATACTCCAATAAAATTTATTAAAAATAAAATAAAATAATCTCTTTTTCTTCATTTCTTTTATGCTAGTCATGAAACATATGTATGGTGCCTAAATAATTCAGATTTTGCCTTTTTTATGCATTTTGTGTAACTTTCGCACAATTGATATTACTTTATGTTGGAGTCCTCTCTGTTCTCGCAGGTGCACAGTTATAAGATCATCTCAAAATACTCTTAACAGATATTCATCTCATAATACTCTTGGAGGCCAGCTAGAGATGGCTGGTTTTCTATTCCTTCTTGATTACTGTATATATTCTTTTTTGTTCATGTGCAAATTATGTAACATTCCTTTCCATAGCAGTCAAACATAAGCAAATGCACAGGCTAATGTGAGATATAACTATAGATACAGATATATAATAGACGTTATTTTTTCAGAGCAGTTTTAGGTACACTGCAAAATTGAGTGGAAGGTTCAGAAATTTCCCATATACCCCCTACCCTACACACGCACAGTCTCTCCCATTAACAACATCAGCCACACGAGTGGTACATTGGCTACAATCGATGAACTTAAACTGACACATCATCATCACCCAGAATCCACATTAGGGCTGTACATTCCATGGCTTTGGACAAATGTATAATGACATGTATCCACCATTATGGTATCATAAAGAGTATTTTCCTCTGTGCTCCACTATTTATTCCCCCTGACCCATGTCTCCCCCACTTCCAGAAACCACTGATACTTTTACTTTGTCTGTATACAGAGTTTTGTGTGTTATATTTTTATAGCCATTGTATCATTAATGCCCTGGCCCAGATCTTTGCTCCAGCTTACCTAATTATTACCTCATCATATAAAATAGATTCATATAAAATAGATTCAGCAACAACTCTGATATTTTAATACAAATGGAAACATACACAGAAAAAAAAAATCCTGCCTCAATTACTCTTTCATCTGGCCCCAGCCATCTGTCAAAACCTCTGCTAGAGGCATTTACACCCTTCTCCTCTTTCTCTTTCTCCCTCCTCCTCCTACCAACTCTAAAGCATTCTCCATTTCCCAGCCTCTATTTTCCAGCTATGGCTCAACTTTTAAGCAATAGCACCAAAATGTTCAAAGGAACAGGGCTCTTCCACAGTCTGAATGTGAGTGATGTGTCATGTTCCTCAGATCCTGAGTCTGTCAGTGAGAAATCCAGGACCAAGAACACGCCAACGTGCTTACTGTTGAGGAGCTCTTGAGAGCAAAATAACAGTGAGAGCCTTTAGAAAACCCAAAGAATCTGAAGATTGGAGATAACAAAGATCTCAGATAAGATTCTTATCTAACTGCAATTTTTTCAAAAAAAAATCCGACACACAAAATATGAACATTTTGGAGGTATTTCAACTGATAATTATCCTTCAGTTGCTTCATTTTGTAGAAACACCACTTACTACTGCATCCAAATAACCTACCAAACCTCTGACACAAAATAGTGCAGAAAAATGGTTAAGCTGCTTGGGATGGAAACAATGACAAAGATAGAAGAGGAAAGTCAGCCATTTGGAAGTTTTTGTGAATGTGCATAAATGTCTTTTGCCCCCATTTCTATTTGAAGTTACAGTGTATCTTGAGAAGAATTCTGAAGGAACTTCAATAAGATGATTAAAGTTTAGATAACTATAAAAATCAGCCTCCAGGTATTTCTTTAATGGCTTACTTACCTAATCAAAACTGTAATTTCCTTTAGCAAATATATAAACTATTCAATAAAGGAATGGAAATTTACTCTTTACTATATATAAATATTTAATATATAGTCAATGGGTGATTACATACATGGTGTGGGAATGAATGTTGTTTTTTTGTTTTTTTTTTTTGCGGTACGCAGGCCTCTCACTGTTGTGGCCTCTCCCATTGCGGAGCACAGGCTCCGGACGCGCAGGCTCAGCGGCCATGGCTCACGGGCCCAGCCGCTCCGCGGCATGTGGGATCTTCCCGGACCGGGGCACGAACCCGTGTCCCCTGCATCAGCAGGTGGACTCTCAACCACTGTGCCACCAGGGAAGCCCGGAATGAATGTTTTGAGTAGGTGAATAAGATATTTTTTGGTGTCCAACATGAGCTAAGTATATCACGGTGCACTTGTTTCAAAACCATTCACTGCTTTTCCTGTTTGCGTTATGGGATTATGAGTCTGTGAATTTCAAGGCCTGCGCTGACATTCCAGGAGATATAAAAAGTTTAAGATCTTTGGAAAATAAAATGCTAAAATCATTTATATCTTCATTGGGATGAGGAGCTACTAAAATGAGCCTTTATCATTTCAAATCTTTTGATTCATGAATTTCTCTGTAGAAATTAGAAGTGTGACCAGCTTAACAGTTCTATTGGTAAATGAGAGATGAAGGGAGACCTATCATTAGGTTTTATGAATTTTAATATTTTTTCTGAATATTTTAGTCTTAATTAGGTGTTATTTTTCTCTCTTGTTCAGAAGAGATGGATATGTCAGAAAATATATCTCTGAACATTTTAGGAAGAGGAGAGAAAAGTTCTCATCAGCTATACTTCTTTAACTTTGCAAAGGGTCACTACTTCTAGCCATCTTGCATATGCCTTTGCCTTTGCCTGTCCATCTTTGGGTTGAGTGTGGGGCAGAGTGCTGGAGCTAAAAATAAATCTCTACACTAGATTATGTCATTTCTTAATCTGAAAATTCTTTCTCCTTCCCAGTAACTGGCACTAGACATTGATGGTCCATTTAGCCCTGTAATGCATTCCTCTCTTGCACTCACCAGCTTCTGTGACCCAGCCAGGCTCCAGCCCACGTGCAGCTAGAGATCAGCTCCTTCCAGCTTGGCTTTTTAATCCTTGCTTATACAACTCCCATCAGCCCATCTGTTTCCACGTCTTCATTCCTCAAACCAGTGATTCTTCAACTGTGATGTGCAAATAACCTGGGGATCTGACTCAAATGCAGATTCTGACTCAGTGGATTCTGATTCACTAGGATGAATTATAAGATAACAGCTGTCCAACAGCCTCCCCAGTGACGGCATGGCTGCTGCTCTGTGCACCACACTTTATGTAGCAAGGCCTTAGAGGGTCTAGAGGCTCTTTTCGATGTGAAGATATAAAGTACTGCTTAACCATTTTCAAAGTTTTAGCCCAGATTGGCTCCATATCTGGAATATATAGCCTCTGAAATGTCAAAATAAAAGCAAATTATCCAGTCTGGTCACTTTCTGGCAAGTGATCTCTGAGGTTCCTTATTCTGCTTCTCTCACCAGAGTGTTATCCTCAGGATTTCCATGTGTAGTTACCAGATTCCAGACCAGGAATGTTGAAAAAGAGAGAATGGATCTGGGAACTCAAAGGCTAAAGTAAAAGTAACTTTAGAAAATGAGTCTATGTTTCTGACCAAAAAAGTGGGGGTGGGGAGGGGAACCCTGCCCTCCAGTATAGAAGATTTTCCCTACCTAACTACCCTATGATCACAATCTATCTCATAAAGACCAATCCTCTATACTCCTTGTTTCTAAAAGAGACACCTGAGTATCTCTCCTATAATAAGTCTTTCCCCACGGGCAAGATGATTAAGCTGTACTCCCATAGCAACTGGACATAGTCAGCTCATAGTAGCATCATTAATCTATTGAAAATGTTCTGTCTGATAAATGCACATCTTTATCTTTACTACGCTTACCTCCATACTTTTAAATAATATACACATTCTGTAATTCACGTATTTAAGTTACTTATTGACTTCCTGTTATAATATGAGAGATTCAGCACACTTCCCTTCACCTTTCCTCTCCCACCTTCACAATACAGCTATAGTGCCAATATTTTAGTTAATTTAATAATCAGTGTTACATCATTATGATGTAGAAAACAAGACTACAAGCTCAGAACTTAAAAAGAAGATGGTGATTATTTATAAAAAACTCCACTGGGGAAGAAAGAAGGAGCATGTTCATGAGACAGCGTCTGGACAACCACATTCCTGGACTCCGTAACACTTATAAATTATAGCCTTGCTTTCTTACATGAGGACAACTTAAGACCCTAAGACACCCTCCAAGCACTGCCTTGTAGTCAGAGTGTTCGAGAACCCTCAAATTATTCAGGTAGGAAAAAAGAGACCTTGTAGTCCTCAAGCTGGACCCTGTACAATAAATAATGAGCTTCAAGAAGACTTATAAGAGGTACTGAAAGCATATATTTGAATGAGATCACAGCATCTGTCCAGTAAAACATTTATGCGGGAAGTCACGGTGCCCATCCAGGGAAGTAAAACATTAAGGATCTCTTTGATAATGGAACTGTAAAGTGTTTTTCTCTAATTATTGACATCTAGTACTCATTCTTTAACAAGATTCTCTATGAAATAGAATCTAGCCCTAGAGAAAATTTAAAATAGCTACTATTTATTGTCATTTTCTAAATCTGATAGGCACTGTCCTAAGCATTACCCTTATAGTTTCACCCTTCATACTTAGGAAAATCTTATTATTTAAGTTAGGAAACGGACATTCAGAGCACTTGCCAAAGACCATAGCGAAACCAAATTCAGAGCAAGAATTTAAAACCAGGCCCATGTGAATGTTGTTTGCTCTTCCCAGTGAGGCTGTGTTGCTTCAGAGGAATGGGCAGTTTGCTGTTGCTGCCCCTACTTCTCTATTCCGTGTCATTTCCCTCACTTCTACCAAAATGTGTTCAAATGAACACACAACAGTCATAACTCAACATGTCTCACCTCTCTAATGAAGGATTAACAGGTTAACTTTTTCATCATGAATGAAATGGATGGCTTTCCCCCCATTTAAATATATCTAAGGCCTTAGGGGACTAGATAAACTTTTATTTTTGTGAGCATTTCTGAAATCATTCCACCTATATAACAATCTAATCCTTGCAAAGAGTTAAATCTCTAAATAGAAATTAGACTCTACTGAGTAAGTTCCCCTGTTCTCAGAAGCTCTGTATAAACTTGCTAGCACAGGGCTGGCAGCCAGGAAACACACGATATGTATTAGTTTTCATGCCTTTTCAGATCCTTATATTGTTAACTGTCAATGTATTACAGATTGTCCTCATGTAATGACAGTGTTCATTCATTTAACACTTATTGAGTACCTACTAGATGCTGGAGAGTTTTCTAGGCACTAGGGATATATGGGTGAACAAGACAGACAATAAGCAAACAAAAGAAGTGTCAAATGAAAATAAGTGCTATGAAGAAAAATGATACAGAGAATGGATAGCGTCTAGCATAGAGAAGAAGGACCATTTTATGTGGCATGATGGGAAAATCTCTTAGATAAGATGTTATTTTTAAGTAGAGACCTGAAGACAGTGAGGGAGCCTTGTGGACATCTAAGGGATGAATGTTGTAGGGAGATAAAGCAACAAGTGCAAAGGCAATGACACAGGAGAATAATGGTCAGCGAGGTGCAGGAGGCTGGAGTGGATGAGAGAGGTAGAGAGTAGTATGTGATAATGTCATACATCGGGGTGTGGTGTGGAAGCGGGGGACCTGGTGGACGTTAGGGGCCTTGGGGTTTTCAGTTTAACATGAAAGGTCAATGGAGGATTTGAGGCAGAGGAACAACAAATCTAAGTTGTATTTTACAGGATGGTTCTGGCAGCTGTGTTGGGAATAGACCACATAGAAACAAGGACCGCAGCGGGGAGAGCAGTAAGGGAGCTTCTGCAAAAGAGCTGAACGACAGGTGCTGATGGCTCAGGCTGGAACGGTGGCGGAGGGGGTTGTGTGAAGCCATAGGATACTAGGTAAATTTTGAGTGTAAAATTGATCGGTTTACTAACGGACTGGATGAAGATTTCAGAGAAAGAAAGGAGTCATGAGTGATGCAGCGTTTTGACCTGAGCAAAGTAAAGAACAATGCTTTGCTTTACTCTAATGGAGAAAACGAGGGATGAGCAGGTCTGGAGATATTAAAATTGAGACACTTATTAGACATGAGAAGGTTAACACTTGAGACTGCATGCCAGTCTGCCTCTCAACAAGGACTATATAGAATCAACACATATCATACAAAATGTAATATTCGAGACATTCTGGTTAACCCCAGACATAAGAATATCAGATAGACAGCTGGATACATGAATATGGTCAGGGCTGGAGGCAAATTGGGGAGTACACAGGTGGCATTTAAGTCTGGGGATTGGAGGAGACCCTCTAGGGAATGAGAGTATCTAGGAAAAAGAGAATATTTGTGAAACCAGAGAGTGATACATTCTAATTGTCATGCCTTCCTGGGGCCCCATGTCACACACACCCAATCATATCTGTGTTGACTAGGCAGAAGCCAGTATAAGGCAGAAATTGACCACGGGAGCTACCTTAAACTTAACAATTCCTTTTAAAAAATAAAGAGCAGTACTGTTTTTGAACGAATTGTAAAAAGGTAGTGGCGTCAGCTTAGGCAGCAGGGCTTTATAGCAGCTGGAACTACTAAAAAGCCACACTTCATTTCCAGCAGCCTAAAACTACAGAAACGCAAATGGTATAAATGTACACAGACTCCAAGTAATAAATAATATTCTTTGGAAAATGTTAGAATAGAAAATATTGAGCTAATTTCATATACTTCAGCATGAAAACAGAGAGCGGCAAAAAAGAAAACACAAGTATTACACTTCAACAGTAGAATGTTTTTAAACTAGCGCACTGCTCGTGTTCTGAATTATTAGTGCATTTTGAATGTGTCTAAAAGCCGTTGATAACATAAAGCACACTGCTTTATTGATGGAATCAGTGCTTAATATAGTATCAAAATTCTTGTAAATGCTTATAAAATATTTATTTAATCCTCATGAAAACTGTATGAGGTAGAAACTATCATTGCCCCTGTCTTAGAGATGAGCACAGTGCGGCACAGAGAGGAGAAGAAACTTGCCTAAGTTTACACCTCTAGGAAGACCCAGCCAGGATGTGAACCCAGCAATGAGGCTGCAGAGACACCACTTGTGGCAGCATGCCATTCTGCCTCTCAACAAAGACTTTCAATTTTATACTAAACATTGCCATTAGAGGGAATCTGATTATAATCAGGACCAGTAAGAATTTCTATTATTACCATTGCTATTTACTGTTATTCTAAAAGTTTTCAAAAAGCAATAAAACATGAACTAGAAATAAAATACAGAGGATATGGAATTATCATAATTTGCCCATGATGTGATTATGTAACATAAAAACCCAAAATAATCCATTGCAAAGCTATTAAAATTAGTAAGACTACTAGACAAAAACAAAGAGCATTTTTTTTCACCACCAGTGATTAGAAAGACAACAGACTGAAAAAAAAATCCTTTCACAATATTAACTATCTGGAAATAAACAATACAAAATGTTGGAATCTATATAAATAAAATTATGAAGTTTTAAATGAGATATATAAAATAAGGCTGAACTAAATGGACAGAATATGTTTTTGAATAGGAAGACAACATAAGATGGCAATTTTTCTTAATGTATAATTTGAACACAGTTTCAACAACAAAAAATCACTGATAATATTTTTGAGCCTTACCTGGTGTTTGAGAGTAGATCTGAGGACACCAAAATGTTGACAGTGGTTATACCTAGGGAAGGGAGGAAGTGGAAAAGTGAGGGCAGGGAAGAACACGCAATTTCAGCCTTTCCTATTTATATTTCAATAATGTTTCCATTTTTGTATGACATTATACTTTAAGAATTACCAAAGATTTTTTAAAAATAAGTTTATCTATGTAAAGAGATTTTGGCAAGAATAGATAAGATCTTTAAAGGGAAGGAGTGCCAGCTCTCCCATATACTGACACATATTTCAAGTTCACTGGCACAGATGTAAACAGAAAAACTGATGAAACAGAACAGACTGTCCATAAATAGATTCTATTTCAGATTTCATACGAGTTTTATATGATAATGTAGTTCTGACAAATCAATAAAGAAGACAGCCATTATTCTAATAAATGGTGCTGATACAATTGTTTAGTAATTCGGAACAAAAAAAATCAATGTAGTTTCTCATTTCATTCCATTCTCCCATATTAAGTCTGGAAAGACTGAAGACTTAAATAGTGGAAGATATCAAATTTGAGCCCTTACCAAAATTCTGGAGTGAGGAGAATCTTTTCAGTATAAAATTATAATGGGAAAACCCACAAAATAAAAAGATGAATGGATTCGACCTCAAGTAGCTTTAATATTTCTCTTAGCACCCTTTAAAAAATAGTAGAAGTAAGGCATATTTAAATATCTTTAAACATATTTAAATATATTATGATCTCTAATTAAATTTCATTCCTGGAATTTTCCTATATACCCCTGAAATATACTATCTCAGAAGACAGAGGTAAGACCAAAGATTATTTGCAAGAAACACAAAGGCAACATCATATATATGTCCCACTGATCTGCTCAGAACAAACATAAGGCCAAAAAATATACAGATCTACAGACATTTAAAATGTTCCATCAGGCATTGTTTAAGTTACAATGGAGATGAAAAAGAATAGATAGTCCAGGTAAAGGTAAAAACACCTTTCCATGCTAGATCTTTAGTCAGCCAGTACATCTGACAAGATTCTGTTGACCCTTGGACATGATTGGAAAGACAATACTTTCTTTCCTATGACTTCATCTGGACATGTGGTTCAAAGGTACAGATCATGTGGGTATCTAGAGAAACGGCTACTTTTCAAACACAGAAGAGAAATTTTACTTTTAGGCAGTGTCTTAGTCTGTTCGGCCTGCTGTAACAAACTACCATAAACTGAGTGGCTTATAAACCACAGAAATTTCTTTCTCATAATTCTGGATCAAGGGACCTGCAGATTCAGTGTTTGGGTGTCTAGTGAGAGCCTGCTTCCTGGTTCATAGACTGCTGTCTTCTTGCTGTAACCTCACATGGTGGAAGGGGCAAGGGATTTTTCTGGGGTCTCTTTCATAAATTTATTTATTCTTTATTTATTTATTGTTGGCTGAGGTGGGTCTTTGTTGCTGCATGTGGGCTTTCTCTAGTTCAGCAAGTGGGGCCTACTCTTTGTTGCAGCGCGTAGGCTTCTCACTGCGGTGGCTTCTCTTCTTGCGGAGCTTAGGCTCTAGGCACGCAGGCTTCAGCAGTTGTGACTCATGGCTCTAGAGCGCAGGCTCAGTAGTTGTGGCGCACGGGCTTAGTTGCTCCGCGGCATGTGGGATCTTCCTGGACCAGGGCTCGAACCCATGTCCCCTGCATTGACAAGCGGATTCTTAACTACTGTGCCACCAAGGAAGTCCCTCTGGGGTCTCTTTTAAAAGAACATTAATCTCATTCATGAGGGCCCCATTCTCACGATCTGATCACCTCCTAAAGGTCCCACCTCCAAATACCATCATACTGGGGATTAGGTCTCAACATATGAATTCTGGGGGGACACAAACATTCAGTTTATGGCAGGCAGTCTATAAAAGTCTGTTTTATGTGAGCTCTTCTCCAAATTTTAAGAGTTGTAAGACAAACATATTCTGTAAAATCATATCTAAAATTATACTTATCTTCTATATATTTATCTGTTGCCATCCTCTCAAATTTGATGGGCTATGAAGCTGAACTATAATATGAATGACAGCTTTTCATTAAAAGGTATTTCAAGTCTATCCATAGAATTAAAGGCACATGAGTCAGACCTCATCTAAAACTAGACCTAATTTACTTGATTAAAAACAGTTGTACTGGCAAAAGAATCTATCTTTCCACTTGTTTTCAACATGACTGCACACTGAGAAAATATTTTTTTATGATTTTAGCATTTTCTAAATCAGGTCCATATGAAGGCAATGTATGAAATAAAAATTCAAAAGCAGTAGAAAATTTTAAATTTTAGAGTATTGAATATAAAATTGCAGATATTTTTATACAATGCTTAAAATCGGATTTTCCTTTGAACAACAGGGGTTTTTTCCTCCTAAAAATTCGTATCTAAAAACAATTTTGTAGCGCTCATTTGACATTCGGTAACTTCCCACCCCCAAAGAAATGCTAAGGGACCCCTGAACCTCAGCTACCAGATATAACTCCTTGACTCTTGACCAGTCCCATTCCAGACCAAGCACAAATTGGACTTATCCCCACTGACCTTGTGATTTGGGTTATACCCCAACAGGAGTCGGACGCCCTCCATCTAGGCTACTTCTCCTAGCCTCGTGTCTGTACCTAGCTTAACCCGATGTTGAATTTTTATAATATTGTTTTGAGAGTTTTTTATTCACAAGTCTGCTTCACCATTAGACCAGTGGTTCCACTGTGTGCCCATTTAAACCACCTGGGGAACTTAGAAAACATAAAGTACCCCACCCTAAACCAGAATCACGCCAGAAACTCAGAAGAGAAGCCTGGGTGTTGGTCTTTCAAAAAATACTTCCCAGGTAATTCAAATACACAATCAGGGCTTAAAAACAACTGGACCAGGCTACGAGATTCTCAGAACTGGAGCTCTTAGAGTCCCTATTTATTAAGCACTGCCAGCTCCCTGGGGTGGGGGCTGACATACATGATCTTATTTATTCCATGTAACTAAATCCACTGAATAAGTATAAATACTTCCATTTTGCAAATACTAAAAGTGAAACTCAGGTAGACTAAGCAATTTTTTCTAGGTTATACATATTTTACGTTTGGGAGCCAGGATATTATCTCAGTGCCTGGAACACAGTAGACACTGAATAAATATTTGTTGATTGAATGAATGTGAGTATATGAATGACTTTGAGTCCCATGCCTCGTACACTACAGCATACTGCCTCTCTGGTCTTCACATTCTCGGAGCACTCAATCTTTGTAAAGCCTAAATCAGATTCTAAATAATGACTGACAAATAAATGAATGCATCAGCCAGCAGACTGATTAATGGACCAATCGATAATAGATGATCAGATGAACGTGTGATACTTTCCCCTACTCCCACCTGCAATTTCAGAGACAGCAGAGTGGACTATTTTCCTTCATGCATAATACTCTGACTGGGAGGTAATCCTAATGGCATTTTGGCATTTACTCTGATATCTTACAGTTTTGAATTGCCAGAATGTTAAAATTAGAAACGTGATTTCCTCCCTGCCGTCTGCTTTCATTTTTCTGTGGCTCCACGAAACCCCAGGTGGCTCTCTCTCCAGGTAGATTTCACCAGCACTTCCCAACACTGCTCCTGCTGCCATCTCCTTTATTGCTTGCCTGCTTCTAACTGGATCAATCAGAAGCTAACTATTTCCACATATTACAGTGGTTATTTATGGAGAAAGTTACCTGGTAGTACCCAGACTGCTGACTTAGGACCTAGGCTCCAAAGATCAGGTTTATTTCTCTTGAGTGTACACCTATGAGTGGGATTTTTAGGTTATAGGGTAGATGTATATTTAGCTTTACTAGATACAACTATACAGTTAAAGTGGTTGTACCAATTTATGCTCTCAACAGAAAAAAATATGAGAATTTCTTTTTCTCCATATCCTCTCCAACACTTGGTATTATTAATTTCAATCTCCCCCTCCCCCTTCTTTCTTTCTTTCTCTCTCTCTTTCTCTCCTTCGTTAACTGAATTGAAGAAGCTTTATTAATATGATCTGGATTGGACTCTGCTTCTGGCCACCATCCTCCTACCTGACCTGCTGTATCTCAGCCCTGAGAGCCCACTTCTGTATTCTATACTCTACTCTGTGACGCTGGGGCTGGGGCCTGCAATCTAAATTTCCCAGACTCCTTTGCCAACTTGCTGTCTGTTAGATTCTCTAATAGGAGGCACTAGTAGACTGGAAATTGGGAGCAACTATAGGTGTCTCTTCAGCTATGGAGGACAGCCTCACCTCCAGAACCCAGATGCTTTCAGCACTGCCCAGCACATCACACCCCATTGGCGGTCTAAGTGACCAAGCACAGAGTGCCCCCATAGAGATCTAAACTACTAGTTTTGATACACTCCCCCCACCTGAGGTACTAGCACCAGCCATGCCTTCCACCTCCTTTTATAGAGGTCCCAGCACTTGTTGTAAGGCAACCCTCTTAAAGATCTGAGCACCTGCTTTGTGTAAGCACTTCCTCCAAGCTCCTAAATTCTGTAACACCTCCTCTCCTTTTATCTTCCCACAGCTCTAGGTGGGATAGATGATCCCTGAAGTTTCTAATATCTGGGTTCTTCTCTTAGCCTCCCCTTTTTGCTTTTTCATCCTTCCAACTTGTGTGTAACAAATTTCCTATACTAAATCTCCTCCCTTTGAAAGATCTAGTGTTGTTCAGTTTTCTTGAGTCACGTGGTCTTATACAAGTCACCTACCTCATATACAAGGTCTCTTCTAGCTTTTTATCTCTCTCCCTTGGCCAATCTTACAATTGCTATTATCACAGCAGTCCCTAGATTGGGACCTCCTTAAAGAGGCCCTGCGTGGCCTCTGCCAGGGATGAAAGCCTATATAGAGGAGTCATGTTTGAGAAGAATTTCTCTTAGAAGGATTTCACTGAATGCCTTCAAGACAAAACAAAGGAGAAAGAGGAAAAGAGAGGGGGGGAGAGAGAGAGAGAGAGAGAGTGTGGAAAATTTCAAAAGTGCAGGCAGTTCTTCCCACCATTCCACTCCATGAGCTAAGTCTACATTGATTATGAGACAGAAGATGTCGATCCACCTTTCTCTGCATTCCCATGAGCTTCTCATAACATGACTGTATCACCCTGCTGCATACAAGCCTTGCGCTTAGAGACGTATACACATATTTCATACAACGTGACCCCTGAAGGAGAGCAATGCTTCATCTTGTACTCAACTAAAGAGAAATTAACCTGATCCACCCCGGCATAGTTAATGCCCAATCCTAATCCTTTCAAACGGATTGCTGAGGGTGGTGTTACCTATACTACATTTTTGTCCTATGTTCTGGCTTTAGAACATAAGCTGCCAGTAAAACGTAGCTTCTCTGTATGGGTCAGTGGGAAGTTTAAGTTCCGTCCAACTAAATGACCTAGGTAGGATCTAATTAAGCACCTCCCTGAAGTTTCCAAATCAACAGAATAGCTGAAATTTCTCAGACAGGAGATTCTATCATCTCTTTGTCCTACACATTAGCCTAGAATATGGTCCAACAGTTGCCTGAACCAAGAGCACAAGGTATTCTACTATGTTCTCTTTTAGCCTTCGTTTTTGGAGCCGGGGGAGACTTCTCACTTATGGGCTCTGGTTGCCTAGAATGATCAGGGTCCCGAAGTTGACGTCTATTGTTGATCTGCCTGTTGTTCCCTGCATACCCTGGACCACTCTCAGTCATATCTGCATAACCTAAGTTTTAAGATGAAGAAAAGTGTGGGGACTGCCCGGTGCATAGGACCACGGCAATAAGAACAGATAAGGAGAACTGCTAAGTGGAGGTCTCTGAGCAACATGAGGACATTAGTATTAGGCACAAATTATGGAGACAAAGCAGGAGGTAGAACAGAAGATGCTGTGATGGGAAGGGAGGGGCTAAGTCACATCACTTGAGATCTATGTAAAGTATATGTAAATCAGTGTTTTTCCATGGCATTCAAAGCCTTCAATTCAGTGAATCATAATTAATATAAATGAATAACACATTGGCTGTGGCCTTAAAAATAGTATAATACATGGACATAAAAAATCAGGCATTTTCAGATCCATGTAATATGGTAAATTATAAGAGAGATGAGTATAGAGAAAATCTAGGAAGCCCAGAGAGTGGGCATGAAATCAATCACGTGGCAAATAATTTTCTAGACCAACTATTTGATTTGTGTTAGGCATATAATCTTTCCATCTAGCCCAGAATGAAGACAAAGACTTCAGTGAGACAATTACAAATTGACAAGAGAAAAACATCTAGTCGAACATTCCATTCTCTCTACTCAACCCTGATCCAACGTGTCTACTGAAGATGATTTCTCATGTTTAGAGGCGTTTTGTGGAAACTATCACCAGCTGTTACAGCAGGTCCTGGAGCTGCAGATAAACTCTGGTGATTGGCAAAGAAGAGAAGAGGCTGTACCAGAGAAAACCCAAGGGAAGAAATATATAGTTAATTCAATTTCCCGGGCTGACTGTATTTGACTTGTTCTGTTTCACCACACCCCCCCCCCAAAAAAATGTGTTCCAGATGACATCCTTTTAAAGAGAGTGTGAAAATGAGCCCAGCTCTCCCAAGCCATCCATATTTTATCATGCCTAGGATTACACAAGGTCACTGCAGAGGAAATAGCTCTTTCCTAGGTTGGATCTAAGCACTCAGACTTTGCATTTCTGTTGCCCTAGCCAAAGAGATCTCAAAATTCTCCTTTGTCCTCTTCCCTGACATCAGATATTGAGCTCTCCAATTTACATAAGGTCTATTCTCTTCCTACTTTTACCATCTTCCCTTCCTAATCCAGACTGTCCATTGCTCAAAAACTTATCTGCAAAAGTACACTCTGGGTCACATATTTACAAGTCCCTTTGGGCTCCTGAATTAAGCTGAAACTATCTCCTTGGCATTCAGTGCCCTTGGATTCAAGGAAATGAAATTAACATAGAAGAATTAGACACTGACTATGACCTTAAAGATAGTCCAGTGAAATCTTAGAAGAAAAGTTTTTCATCTCACCTCTTTTAGGAAAGAATATAGGTAGCACTGTTCTGGACACAAAAGGTAGGATCCAAAACAGTTGCCTGGGCAACTTAAAAAGTCTACTATACATGAGAAAACTACTCAAAAAATAGTTTGTTTGGGCTTCCCTGGTGGCGCAGTGGTTAAGAATCCGCCTGCCAATTCAGGGGACAGGGGTTCGAGCCCTGGTCCGGGAAGATCCCACATGCCAAGGAGCAACTAAGCCCGGGCACCACAACTACTGAACCTGCGCTCTAGAGCCCATGAGCCACAACTGCTGAAGCCCGTATGCTTGGAGCCCGTGCTCTACAATAAGAGAAGCCACCGCAATGAGAAGCCCGCGCACTGCAACAAAGAGTAGCCCCCACTCGCCGCAACTAGAGAAAGCCCACGCACAGCAACGAAGACCAAACACAGACAAAAATAAATTAATTAAATAAAAAAAAATAGTTTGTTTGAAATGCACTATGCGTATCATTATGCTTAACTCTGCCCCTGTAGATTCCTGGTAAATGATAAAAACAAATGTTCAGTATTTTTATCACAAACTACTATCCAAACCTAGAAAAGCTTTGCCTGCACACAGTCCCACAAACTCATGTCATCTTCTATGTAAAGAGTTTAACCAGTGATGCTCCTGCTTCCCCAGGTTTGCTAAGAGGAACATCACTCTCTAGGATCCCCAGGGTCGCATGCTGGGCTGTATCTTTAACTTCACCCCTTTCTTTACATTCTATGTGCAACCAGTCATCTAGTTCTGAAGGTTTATCAGTCTCATGGTTTGCAGGAGTTCTCCTTTCTCTCTACATCACTGCCAACACCTAGACAAAGACTTCTTGTAAGAGTACCTTCTTGTAAGAGTAATCCTGAACTCTGATTGAAGTGGCTTTGATTTGTGTCTCTTTCCTCTACATGATATTGGCCAAGTCCCTATCCTCTCCAAGTTTCCTTATCCTTAAAATGAGACTAATAATACCTGCTCACAGGATTACTATACTTAGAATTAAAGGCTTAAATTTCCAAGAAATTGCACACAAAGCATCTTTCACAAAATAATGTTATGCACGTATAAAGCATTGTTATTCATGTGTTATTGTTGTTGTGTCACTTTCCTCTTTTGTCTTCCTGTTTCTACTGTCTTCCCTTCCTCATACAGGTGGCCCACTGCTAAAATCTATTATTCCAAAAATACTCATGTAATCATACTGCTTTTCAGCTCAAGAATTTAAAATGACTGCCTTTGACCCCTTATTTAAGCCCAAATTATCTCCATGGCATTGAAAGTGTTTCAATTCAGTGATCTGGAATTAGTGTAGATGAATAAAACATTGACCGAGGCTTTAAAAATAGTGGAATGCATGGACATGCAAGCAGGCACTGTGATATTCATGCAATATAGTAAATTATAAGAGAGAAGACCATATGGAGTCTATTTTTGTGTGTGGTGTGAGGGAGTGTTCTAACTTCATTGATTTACATGTGGCTGTCCAGCTTTACCAACACCATTTGCTGAAGAGACTATCTTTGCTCTACTGTATATTCTTGCCTCCTTTGTTGAAGATTAACTGACAAACTCAAAATGGCTTAAAGTCTTAAATATAAGCCATGGCACCATGAAACTCCTAGAAGAGAACATAGGCAAAACATTCTCTGACATAAATCGTAGCAATTTCTTCTTAAGTCAGTCTCCCAAGGCAATAGAAAATTAAAGCAAAATTAAATGGGACCTTATCAAACTTATAAGCCTTTGCACAGCAAGGGAAACCATCAACAAAATGAAAAGACAACCTATGCAATGGGAAAAATATTTGCAAATGATGCAACTGACAAGGGCTTAATTTCCAAAATATACAAACAGCTAATACAATGACAACGAAAATAACAAACAATCCAATCAAAAAATGGACAGAAGGGCTTCCCTGGTGGCGCAGTGGTTGAGAGTCCACCTGCTGATGCAGGGGACACGGGTTCGTGCCCCGGTCTGGAAAGATCCCACATGCCGCGGAGCGGCTGGGCCCGTGAGCCATGGCCGCTGAGCCTGCGCATCTGGAGCCTGTGCTCCGCAACGGGAGAGGCCCCAACAGTGAGAGGCCCGCGTACCGAAAAAAAAAAAAAGATGCACAGCTATAGATGGTTGACAATGTAGGTTTTAACCTTTACAAAAAGTAGCATCAAGTTCTTTAGCATTTAACTACATATTCATCAACAAGGTGTGGTTGGCAAGAATCTTTGTGAAAGTCTTCACAAATGAAAGAATGCTGTTAGAAGTTTCATTAAATTGAGAGTAATCCCTTCAATAATAGATGATTTTATAAACTGATCATTGGCAACAAAGAAGAGTTTTAATATTATCCTACACATGGAAGTAATTTAATGTAATTAAATTTAATAATTTAATTTAGTAATTTAATTAATTAAATAATTTAGTAATTTAATAGGAAATTGTTTAATGAAATTTTATTCAGTACTAGATACACTGTAGAATTTTTAGTTCAAAGGATTAACATTAAATTTTAAATACTACTAAATTATAGAGTATATTTGAAATCGTAAATGGGGTACTTAAACTGCAAGAAAACTAGGGAAATTATAGTAAAAAAAATTATCATGAGATCGATTAACAAATTTATTTAAAAAGAATCTTGATCACTGATTATTTTCAATTCTTGCTTTGGAAGAGTTGGGAAAAAAACAGGTTTAAAGATACCAATTTGAAAATATTACTTTATTTGTACACTATTTTAAAAGAATAATGATTAGATTTAAAGATCTCTGTGAAATTCACAACCTCCTATTGAATCATTAATTCCTTTGAAAAAGACTTGGGACACCTTAGCCATCTTTTATGTACAACTTTTCGGGGGGGTGGTGGGGTATAAAGGCTGAAATACAGTTGTCCCACAGCATCTGCAAGGAACTGGTATACTGAAATCCACAGATGTGGAGCCCACGGATATAGAGCCCACAGATACGGAGGGCTGTACTTATTTTAGCATTTCATACTTTATAGTTAATGTAGCTACTTCAAAGACAATGCAATCAGTTACAAATATGTAACTTGACATATATTGATGAAAACATTTAAAATGCAAAGATCTCCTATAACGTTGTTAATAAAAATTGTTTTTAAAATATTTCATTTTGCTGTAATATCATATATTTTGAAATTTTATAGAGCCATAAGAATATTATATTGTAAAAATTCTATATTGAAATTATTTATTAAATTTGGGGGCTGGCCACTGTTTTTTGATCTTACTCTATATAGGACTACTGCATAAATTTTCTATAGTCTCTTTTATTACTATATTTTTTTCCAAGCCAACCTCTATGCACCATCACCTTTTGAAGAATTTGGTACCTGAGATATTTTTTAAAGACTAGAGACTGGCTGACTAAAAATCTGGACACTGCCTTTGATTTCAGGTCCTGACCCCTTCTAAACCAGGCCTGGTAATTTTTGTTCATTCTCCACACCCCAACCCACCACATAAACACTCCTCAGTGCCTTTCTGGGTATAAGAAAATAGTCTGAAAGAGGAGAATGGTGAAGAGAGAGAGAGAAGTGCAGGAGAGTCCTCCGAAGTATTAAGGACCAACTAGAGGTCGGCACAATGAAATGAACTTGACAGCAGTTCTTATGATTATTTCCCCGCCCACCCACCCCCACCCCCCACCCACCGTTAGCTGCCTGCGTCCAGGCAGAGTTAAAGGGGAGTCAAATTTAACCAGGGTTTGGATTTTGCCAAAGTTTCTAACCTTGCAATAGTGGGTCAAGGGAAGGCTGTGTACAACCGATTAGAGTGAGTGTAATAACTGTGATCACTGTTTACAAGTTATGGCATCACTGTCCTTGTATTTGTCCATGTCCCAGAAGCAACATCAGTTTCAGAGAATTTGTATCTATGCCTCCAAAACAGCAGTCATCCTCCCTCTTCCAAAATTAAATATCTCTTTTTGTAGGAAGTGAGGATAAGAGTGGTGTTTGTGTTAGCAGTGAGCACTGAATTTGTTTGTATCTTTATGTATGTGATCTACACGAACTTTCACCAATAAAATCTCGTATTTTCACATAAAAAGTAGAAATTTTACTGTGAAGGACTTTTAGATAAGGGTTGGGCCCTTCAGTCAAGGTGACATGACTATTCTCTAGCAAGCTTCTTGGCAGACGGTCAGCTCTTGAAGTCGATGGAAATCTCAATCTCATCCTTTATTTCACAAAACAGAGATCTGTTTTGATTTCAAAGCAAGGAAGTTAAATAAACAGGCCAAGACAATGCCACCTTTTATGTTTGAGGACGATGCTGCTCTAAATGATTTCGTTTAAGGTCACCCCAATGGTTAGATCATCCCCAAGTTTCTCTTCAGAGCCCTGATTGCACCTCATTGGGAGCTTCCAGCAATAAGCTCTCTTAGCCAGACACCTAATGGCTTTAGCTCCTCAAAAGCGGCACGAGTCGATCCACTGGCAAAATGAGCACAAAACGAAAAACACTTTTAATCTATGAAATGGGAGGGGGTTCAGTTTTATTACTCAAAAGTAATTTCAGTTTTCAGAGTTAAATCTACTAATACATGAAGGAGCAGAAAAAAGATTTAAAAACTGACTTTTATCAACTGAAAGAGACATGGCTTGAAGGAAGGAGGCCAATAAGGATAGGATAAAGGGATTCTACACAAGAAACTTTTGACATAGAGGTGGCCTATCTGCCAAAAACAAAAATTTATCCTAGAAGAAAAAATGAAATTATTTCAGAATGAATTATTCAGGGGGTACTTAAAAGTGGTTATTAGGGGCTTCCCTGGTGGTGCAGTGGTTGAGAGTCCGCCTGCCGATGCAGGGGACACGGGTTTGTGCCCTGGTCCAGGAAGATCCCACATGCCACGGAGCGGCTGGGCCCGTGAGCCATGGCCGCTGAGGCTGCACGGGCCGGAGCCTGTGCTCCGCAATGGGAGAGGCCACAACAGTGAGAGACCCGCGTACCGCAAAAAGAAAAAAAAGTGGTTATTAGATCAGCCATTTAAAACTGAACTTACTAGTCATGTCAAACACACAGTCAAATACTTTTACTTTTTTTCCATTTGACCATGAGTAGTTTATTTTGATATGTAACATGAAAACAAAACAGCTATTTTTTATAGTCAGCTTCTAAACACCGTCTCCCAGACGAATGGCTCTTTTGTTTGGGAGATTCATAGACCTTTTTAATTATGCAAAGAATGCCCAAAAACCTATATAGGGAGCAGTGAGGCAAAAAAAGAGATAAATGTCTCTGCATATTCAAGTGCTATGACATCTGTAATTTACTTTAAAATACTTCAGCATTGATAGAGTGACATTATGTATTAGTAAGGCTAAAATACAACTCGGGCACGTTCTAATAAGAATTTCGCACTGACGTGATGGAAGGGAGCAGGGGAGACAGCTAGATTTTATCAAAAAGGCCCTACACTCCAGACAGAGCTACTATAAGCACTTTGGTGACCTTCTTCTCTGATCAGACATTTTGTTAATGAGCATAATGGTGAAATTTGTAATTATCAGCATAAATGAAGTTAGAAATAGACTCTCACCCATGAAAATAGTACTATTCAAGATATGTAAATTGGCTAAACTACTTTAGCACAGGAATTGGCAGACTAGGACCCACAGGCCAAATTTGGGCCCCCTTAGTTTTAGACCCCTTAGTTTTAGACCTGTGAGCTAAGAGTAGTTTTTACAATTTTTAATGATTGGGGAAAAATTTTAAAGATGATTTCATGACATGTGCAAATTATATAAAATTAGCTTTTGGCATCCATATACAAAATCTTATTAGAACACAGCCACAATCATTTGTTTATGTATTTCTAGGGCAGGGATCAGCAAATGTTTTCTGTAGAGGGTAAGAAAGTAAACAGTTCAGGCTTCACGGGGCAAACCGTCTCTATCACAACACTCAATTCTGCTATTGTAGAATAATGGCAGATATAGATAATACAAAAATGAATTGGTGCATCCCAACATAACTTTATTCTGTAAAGATGGGCAGGATTTCGCCTGTGGGCCATAGTTGGCCAACTCAAGGTCTATGGCTGCTTTTGCAATACAATGACACAGTTCAGTAGTTGCAACAGAGACCAAATGGCCTAAGAAGCCTAAAACATTTTCTATTTAGCCCTTTACGGAAAAAGTTTGTCAACCCCGAACTCTAGAATATAAGCTCCATGAGATCAGGAAACTTGGCCTTCCTGTCTATAACTATATTCCCAGAATTTATTAATAGAACAGTGCCAGGCACTTGGTAGGCACTTGAAATTATTTGTTAAAGGAATGAACAAATATAAACATAATCTTGCTGTGCCTGAAAACGCACTGTCCCACCATGCAGCTTATTCCATTTTGGAACAGTCTAGTGTTTTGCCTTATAGTGAAGTTGAAATCTGTCTCCCTATAACTTCTACCCAAGATCCCAATTATGCACTCCTCTGCCACTCATAAAATCCTAATCTGGGAGGGCGATCTATCAAGATGGCGACCTAGATTGTTCCTGACTTTACTCCCCCCGACGAGAAGAACGACTAATAACTATTCAAGAACAAGACAGCACTGAGAGAATCCTAGAACACAGGGGTGAGTCTGAAGCACCCCGTGTACCACAGAGACCAATACAGACTGCATTAGAAGGTAAGAGAAGTGGCTACACGTTGACTGAATCGCCCTTTCCCAAGGCCAGGACAGCACCGTGCAGACAGCTCTCCCCTGAACCTCTGGTTCCTCCAGTGGGAAAGGAGAACCTAGCAGGGACAACCAGTTCTCCCCAGAATTGTGGATCACTTTGAGGGAGCCCCTACTCTGATCTTGCATCACGGGGATGGCTGGGGAGTCTGTGGAGCTAAACCACTGGTAATTTGACCGTGATGGAGAAGTGGGGAGGGGCTTGCAATAACCAGCACACGGATCTTGGCAGACCAAGCTTACACCTGCGGTGCCCAACCAGTGATCCCAGCCAGCGGCTTTGCTTACCTGCAGAACAAAGTCAGGGGCACGTTCTGACCAGGGAACCCTGTGGGGTGTAGATCTGCCTGATTCAGATCCTCAAAGGAGGAGTTTTGCCGGCCCCCGAGCTCAGTTTCTCCTGCCCAGGCAAGGAGCTGAATCACAGCCCCACTCACTATGGACAATGTCTTCTGGTCCCCTCTGCCCAGAAGAGCTGGAGACAACTCCTGGAAGCTATGGGAAGATATGGGCAGGCAGAGCTGATAGTTTGCGGAACAAAGCTGGCAACCCTAGTTGGTCAGGAAGCTTGGGGTGTGGGTTGGCTTGAGTTAAGACAACAAGCAAAGAACCTCACCAGTTTTAGAGCTGCTTCTCCCACTGTACCCGGGCAGGGAATCTAACTTGCAGCCCTGCTCACTGAATACAGCCTACAGCCTGTCCAACCAGGAGACCTAACCAGAGCACACAGGAAGCTGCAAAGCCAATCCAACAGCCCCATGTACAGTGGTGCTTGAACAGAGAGCATAGTCCATGGCTTCCCCTGTCGGTGGAACAACACCAGTGGTCTCACCTGACCAGGGGATTCAGTGCACACTCTGGCCTCATCAGGTCCCCAAACAACAAGCTGTACAGGCCCTGGGTCCCATCCTGCTGCCCTGCCAGGTCAGAGAAGTTAATTCACAGCCTCATTTACTACTGAACACAGTACTCAGCCCTGACCACCTAGTAAGCCTAACCAGAGAATCCAGGCAACCACAGAACCAGCCTCATTTGGGCAGGAAACCAAGCTAGCAGTCCTATTCAAGTGTTCTTAGCCAGTGGCACACCCCATCCCCGTCCTCAGAGCTCAAGCAGTTGCCTTGTCCAAAAATAGACCATAAGGGACTTCCCCGGTGGTCCAGCAGTTAAGACTCCACGCTCCCAACGTAGGGGGCCCGCGTTCAATCCCTGGTCGGGGAACTAGATCCCGCGTGCCGCAACTAAGAGCCTGCATGCTGCAACAAAGATCCTACATGCTGCAACTAAGACCCGGTGCAGCCAAATAAATAAATAAATAAATAAATAAATAATTTAAAAAATAAAAATAGACCATAAAAGCAGGCCTCACCTGCCCCAGGACATTACCAGCAGGCACACTCAGAAACCCAAACTGTGCTGACTGTGAAGAACCGTCTCTGCCAAAGCAAGCCTACAAAGTCTGGAAGAGGAGCCTGATTACTCAAATGCACAGATACCAACATAAGGAATCAAGAATCACAAAAAATCAGGTAAACGAGACACCACTAAAGGCAACTAAAAAAGCTCCAGTAACTGACCCTAAAGAAATGGAGATCTATGAACTGTCAGATGAAGAATTCAGAATAATCCTCTTAAAGAAGTTTAGTAAACTACAAGAAAACATAGGCAGGCAGCTAGAAGAAATTGGGAAAATGACACATGAACAAAACAAGAAGTTCGACAAGGAAATAGCAATCATAAAAAAAAAAAAACCCAAAACGTAAACAGAAGTCCTGGAGCTGAAAAATAAAATACGGTAACTGAACTAAAGAATTCAATAAAGAGTTTCAAAAGCAGATTCAACCATGCAGTAGAACCAGCAACCTAGAGAATAGAACGTTAGAAGTTACCCTATCAGAGGAGCAAAAGGAAAAATTAATGAAAAAGAATGAAGATGAAGTAAGTCGGAGAAGGATAAATATCATATGATATTGCTCATATGTGGAATCTAGAAAAATGGTACAAATGAACTTATTTACAAAACAGAAAGAGAATCACAGATGTAGAAAAGAAACTTATGGTTACCAAGGGGGAGAGGGGGTGGAGGGATAAATTGGGAGATTGGGATTGACACATACACACTATCATATATAAAATGGATAACTAATAAGAACCTACTGTATGGAACAGGAAACTCTACTCAATACTCTGTAATGACCTACATGGGAAGAGAATCTTAAAAAAGACTGGATATATGTATATGTATAACTGATTCACTTTGCTGTACACCTGAAACTAACAGAACACTGTAAATCAACTATATTCCAATAAATATTAATTTAAAAAAATGAAGAAAGCCTCTGGAATTATGGGACATAAGGAAAAGAAATAATATTCACATTATGGGAGTGCCAGAAGGCGAAGAGGAACAGGGAACGGAAAGTATATTTAAAGCAACAATGGCTGAAAATTTCCCAAACCTAGGGAGAGAAATAGACATGAAGGTCCATGAGGCCCAAAGGACCTCAAATGGTTTGAACCCATATAGGACTACAGTGAGACACATTATAGTTAAATTGTCAAAAATCAAAGACAAAGAAAGAATTTTAAAGGTAGAAAGAGGAAAAAAAGAAGACACAGAGAACTCCATAACTCTATTGGTGGATTTCTCGACAGAAAATTTTCAGACCAGGAGAGAATGGGATGACATATTCTAAATGTTGAAAGACAATAAATGTCAACCAAGAATTCTATACCCAGGGCTTCCCTGGTGGCGCAGTGGTTGAGAGTCTACCTGCCGATGCAGGGGACACCGGTTCGTGCCCTGGTCCGGGAAGATCCCACATGCCACGGAGCGGCTGGGCCCATGAGTCATGGCCGCTGAGCCTGCGCGTCCGGAGCCTGTGCTCCGCAACGGGAGAGGCCACAACAGTGAGAGGCCTGCGTACCGCCAAAAAAAAAAAAAAAATAGAATTCTATACCCAACAAAGCTGTCCTTCAGAGACAAAGGAGAAGAAAGGAAATACTAAAGATTAGAGCAGAAATAAATGAAATGGAGAACAGAAAAACAACAGAAAAGATTAACCAAACTAAAAGTTGGTCCTTTGAAAAGATTAAAAAAACTGACAAATTGCTAGCTAGACTAACCAAGGAAAAAAGAGAAAGGACCCAAATCAACAAAATTATAAATGAAAAATGAGACATTATAACTGATACTGCAGAAACTCAAAGGATCATAAGAGTCTACTATGAACAACTATACACCAACAAACTGGACACCCTAAAAGCAATGGAAAAATTCTTAGAAGCACGCAACTTACCAAGACTGAATCAGGAAGAAATAGAAAATGTGAATAGACAAATTGCTAGTAAGGGGATTAAATCAGTAATCAAAAATCCTCCAACAAAGAAAAGCCCAGGACCAAATGGCATCACTGGTGAATTTTACCAAAAATTTAAAGAATTAACAATACCCTTCTCAAACTCTCCCAAAAAAATCAAAAAGGACTGCACACTCACAAACTCATTTTACAAGGCTGGCACTACCTGATACCAAAACCAGAAAAGAACACTGATAGAAAACTGCACGCCAATATCCCTGATGAATATAGATGCAAAGATTCTCAATAAAATACTAGCAAACCAAATTCAGCAGCACATTAGAAGGATCATACATCATGAGCAAGTGCGATTTATCCCTAAGATGCAAGGATGGTTCAGCATACACAAATCAATCAGTGTGATATGTCACATTAATAGATTGAAAGAAAAGGATCATATGATCATCTCAGTAGACACAGAAAAGGCAGCTCACACAATTCAACATCCATTAATGATAAAAACTCTTACTGAATCAGGCATAGAAGTAACATATCTCAACATAATAAAGGCCATATATGACAAGCCCACACCTAACATCATACTTAATAGTGAAGGGTTGAAAGCTTTTCCTCTAAGATCAGGAACAAGGCAAGGGCGACCACTCTCACCACTTCTATTCAAACACAGTACTAGAAGTTCTAGCTAGAGCAATCAGGCAAGTAAAAGAAATAAAAGGTATCAGAATTGAAAATGAAGAAGTAAAATTGTCTCATTTGCAGATGACATAATTTTATATATAGAAAATCCTAAAGACTCAACCAAAAAACTGTTAGACCTAATAAATTAACTGAGTAAAGTCGTAGGCTACAAATTGACATACAAAACTCAGTAGTGTTTCTATACATTAACAACAAATTTTCTGAAAAATAAAAGAAATTAATCTCATTTAAAATAGCATCAAAAACAAATAAAATACTTAGGAATAAATTTAACTAAAGAAGTGAAAGTTCTCTGAAAATTACAAGACATTGGTGAAAGAAACTGAAGGAGGCACAAATAAATGGAAAGGTATCCCTTGTTCATGGATTGATACTGTCAAAATGTCAATACTACCAAAGTCATTTATAGATTCAGTGCAATCCCTATCAAGTTTCCAATGACATTTTTTACAGGAGTAGAAAAAACACTCCTAAAATTTATATGAAACCACAAATGACCCCGAATTGCCAAAGAAATCCTGAGAAAGAAGAACGATGCAGGAGGCATCGCACTTCCTGATTTCAAGCTATCCTATAAAACTGTAGTCATCAAAACGGGATGGTTCTGGCATAAAAACAGACAAATACACCAATGGAACAGAATCGAGAGCCCAGAAATAAACCCAAGCACATACAGTCAGCTAATATTTGACAAGGAGCCAAGAATACTCAGTGGGGAAATGAGAGTCTTCAATAACGGCTGCTGGGATAATTGGATATTCACATGTAAAAGAATGAAACTGGACCCATATCTTACACCACTCACAAAAATTAACTCAAAATGGATTGAAGACTTAAATGTAAGACCTGAAACCATGAAACTCATAGTAGAAAACATAGGAATAAAGCTCCTTGACATGGGTCTTAGTAATAATTTTCTGGATATGACAGCTAAAGCTGAAGCAGCAGAATAAAAAATAAACAAGTGGGACTAAATCGAACTAAGACGCTTCTACACAGTAAAAGAAGCTATCAACATAGTGAAAAGGCAATTTACGCAATAGGAAAAAATATATGCAAACCATATATCTGATAAGGGGTTGTATTCAAAATATATAAAGAAGTCATACACTTAAAAAATTTTATATATATATATTTTTTTAATTTTTTGGCTGCATCAGGTCTTTGTTGCTGTGCACAGGCTTTCTCCAGTTGCAGCGAGCAGGGGCTACTCTTTGTTGAGGTGCACAGACTTCTCGTTGTGGTGGCTTCCCTTGTTGCGGACCACGGGCTCTAGAGTGCACAGGCTTCAGTAGTTGTGGCATGTGGGCTCAGAAGTTGTGGCACACAGAATCAGTAGTTGTGGCTCATGGGCTCTAGAGCGCAGGCTCAGTAGTTGTGGCGCACAGGATTAGTTGCTCCGTGGCATGTGGATCTTCCCAGACCAGGGATCGAACCAGTGTCCCCTGCACTGGCAGACAGATTCCTAACCACTGTGCCACCAGGGAAGTCCCCAAGAACTCATATAATTCAACAGCAAAAATAAATAAATAACCCAATTAAAAAATGGGCAAAAGACCTGAACAGATATTTCTTCAAAGAAACATACATGAAAAGGCAACAGGTACATGAAAAGATATTCCATATCACTAGTCATTAGGGAAATGCAAATTAAAACCACAAGATATCACCTCATATCTGTTAGCCATCATCAAAAAGACAAGAGATAACAAATGCTGTTGTGGATGCAGAGAAAAGAGAAATTCTTATGCCCTGTTGGTGGGATTGTAAATTAGTGAAGCCACTATGGAAAATAGTAATAGAGGACCCTCAAAAATTAAAAATAGAACTATCATATGATTCAGCAACTCCACTTCTGGGAATATCTCCAAAGGAAACGAAAACACTAACTTGAAAAGATATCTGTACCCCCATGCTTATAGCAACATTATTTACAATAGCCAAGACATGGAAACAACTTAAGTGTCCACTGATGGATGAATAGATAAAGACGCTGTGGTATATATAATACAATGGAATATTATTTAGCCATTAAAAAAAAACCAAGGAAATCCTACCTTTGTGACAACATGAATGGACCTTGAAGGCATTATGCTAAGTTTAAAAAGTCAGAGAAAGATAAATACTGTATGATCTCACTTATATTTGGAATAATAATTTTTAAAAACCCCACAAACCCATAAAAAAAGAGATCAGAGTTATGGTTACCAGAGGCAGAGGGTGGGTGGAGGAGAAATGGAGGAAGGTGGTCAAAAGGCACAAACTCCCAGTTCTAAGATAAATAGGTACTAGGGATGTAACGTACAACATGATGACTAGGGCCAACACTGTTGTATGATATATAGAAATACTGTTAAGAGTAAATTCTATGAGTTCTCATCACAAGGAGAAATTTTGTCTGTTTTTCTTTTTTCATTCTATTTTTTCTTTCTAAATGAGAAGATGGATGTTAGCTAAACATACTGTGGTAATCATTTTGCAATATATGTAAATCAAACCATAATGCTGTAGGCCTTATACAGTGTTATACGTCAATTATTTCTCAATAAAGCTGGAGGAAAAAAACCCTAATCTGTCTTCTATCTGCAACTTCTTCAAATATTTGAAGATGATTATGTTCCCTGAATTGTCTCTTTAGACTGAACCACCTTTGGCGCGCCATTCCATGTGTGATTTTTGAGTTCCTTAAAAGACTAGGGGCCCTCAATGAAGATTAATAATCCACAAATCCCTGTTTATTTTCAAAAACTAACCACAGAATTGGAAACAAAGGGTCAGTACAGCCAAAATCTGCTAATGTTCTACTTTGTCATTGGAAAATGTGGCAATACAGAATGTTATTCTCCTTTAAATGTCCAGTAAATGAAAATGATTTGCCAAATGCTGGGAAGTATTCTTATTACATGAAGAGTTGACAACAGATACAGCAGAATTCTACTCATCTTAGTTTTCTTCCTTTTATCCTGTCTAAAAAAGTTGTCTATAGATCTCTCTAAACTTTGGAGAGATATAAAGTTATTCTTAAATAACTGATTAAGCAAATTTGTTTCTTTAGTAAGTCATGCTCACTTAGTAAGTGACAACTAGCAATCTTTGGTTACCTTTAACTTTCTCATTGGCATTTGTAAGAATGCCACTTCCAGAAAAGCTTTATACAACCAATAAGCCCCAATAATTTGATTTCAGTTCCAGTCTTTAGAAACACTCAGCCTGTTTTTTGCTACATCCCAGACCCTATAGTTACATTCAGTGATTTACTTCCCCATTTATGTTATTCTCCTAACCTCCTTTCCCTTGAGGTTCTCCCATGACTGAAGGACAATTTTAAGCTACTCTGCTCTGTCCTATTACAGTGAACTGAGACAGTTAATAGTATTTCAAACATAATAAGACAACTCTAATACAATTTTGCTGCTAACCAATGTACCTTTTACAGCAGATGGGCCACTGTAAAATATAATTAACTAAGACATACCGACGAGAAACACAAATATTACTTTTTCACCTGGAGAGCTAGATGGAAGTGCGGAAGATTGATGAAATCTAATGAAATTTAATGAACTCCAACTGTAGTGTCTGGGCCCCTAGTGAACATGGATTCTCATAGCAGCTTTGCGTTTGGTTCTACTTACAGGAAAGGATGTTCCAGTGTTTTGTAGGTGCTCTTCTTGGACCAGAAACAAACAAAGAGTTAGAGGGAGTTTTCTCCAAATGATTCTAACCTTGGAAACTCACTAAGCAGAGGTCAACTAAAACAGACTGTTGAGCTAGAAATTATGCGTCCACTTCCTTTATTAAGAAACACTTTTCAAAGACCCTAGAAAACCAAATTGCCACTTAGGGGGTTCTGAAATAATCAAGACCACTAGTGACAGCGGTGCGTAAAGTGATGTGAAAAGAATGCAGACATTAGATCAAGAAACATCTGGAGCTGAACCCTCCCTCTGCCACTTGCTAGCTCTGCTATACTGGGGAAGTTTCTGCATTACTCTGGGTTTCAGCTTCTTCATCTGTGATAGGGGACCACCTGCCTTCGCCTTGTGAAGACGAAGCCATATAAACGTATAAGACATCTAATTAATATAAAATAGGCACCCAACAAATGTCAGTTCCCTTTTGTGCCAACAAATGTGGAATGACCCCCTCCTCTTGGTTCTACAGAAAACAAAATAACTTGTAGGAAGGGGTTTCCCAGGAGTTAGGACTTTCAGTGCTAACACCCTGGGGCACACTGTTCCCAGGGCTGCATTTGATAAACTATTCCAAGTTGTAAGTATATGGCTATTAGTTCCTTCTTGATGTTGAATAGTGTTTTTTTAAAAAAAATATATATTTATTTATTTATTTATGGCTGCATTGGGTCTTCATTGCTGCACACGGGCTTTCTCTCGTAGCGAGCGGGGGCTACTCTTTGTTGCAGTGCGCAGGCTTATTGCAGTGGCTTCTCTTGTTGCGGAGCACGGACTCTAGGCACGTGGGCTTCAGTAGTTGCGGCGTGTGGGCTCAGTAGTTGTGGCTCCCAGGCTCTAGAGTGCAGGCTCAGCAGTTGTGGTGCACGGGCTTAGTTGCTCCACAGCATGTGGGATCTTCCCAGACCAGGGCTCGAACCCGTGTCCCCTGCACTGGCAGGCGGATTCTTAACCACCAGGGAAGTCCCTGAATACTGTTTTTTATTGTTTTGTGAAGTAGAACTGAAAAAAAGGTACTCATTATGTTGATAATCTGTTTTTATTAACTTAATTGAAGATTGTAAGTACTTTTACAGTAGTGATTCTTAATGAGACATTTGGTAATTCTGGAAACATTTTTAGTTATCACAACCTGGAGCTGTGGGAGGGTGCTACTGGCATCTAGTGGGTAGAGCAAGGGATGCTACTAAAGATCTTCCATGTGCAGGAGAGCGTCCCCTCTTTTCTGCTCTTCCCTCTCCTCCCCTTCCCCCAGAACAAAGAATTATCCAGCCCAAAATGTCAATAGTGCTGAGGTTGAGAAACCCTGTTTACAGGCTAAATAATCCCTATTCTCTTTACATGTAAAGACAGTTCATAAAAAAACTAATGGCATATCTGCCATCTCTCTACCGTCTCTCCCACTTTTATATAACCCAATGATGATGATAGTGTAGATTTGTGTAGCGTTTTAGAATTTACAAGGTGCTTTTATGTGATACCTCTCTTAACTCAGACAACAACATTGTGAGGAATCCGTTTTTAATAATTCTCATTTTACACATTTTACCTAAGACCATACTTAAGGGCAGAGCTAAGACTCAAACCCAAGACTTCTGGCCCTAAATCTTTCCACTGCCTCCTGCTCCACTCCTCATTCTGAATGATGCTATTCTCAAAAGAGCCCACTAAGGCAATGGACCTCAACTGAGGACGCACGTGAGAATAACCCAGGGAGATGTTTCGGGTTTTTTTTCGCGGTACGCGGGCCTCTCACTGTTGGGGCCTCTCCCGTTGCGGAGCACAGGCTCCGGACGTGCAGGCTCAGCGGCCATGGCTCACGGGCCCAGCCGCTCCGCGGCATGTGGGATCTTCCCGGACCAGGGCACGAACCCATGTCCCCTGCATCGGCAGGCGGACTCTCAACCACTGCCCCACCAGGGAAGCCCCAACCCAGGGAGATTTTTTAAATAGAGATTTATGGCCTATCAAATCTACTATACCTGAATCTCTGAGAATAGGGTCAGACGTGTGTTTTCCAAGAGCACCCCTACATATGACCACTTCTGGTGCGTCTCATCTGGTTCAGAACACAAATCAAGTGATAATAATAATCTTTCTGGGAGCATTTACATGTTAAAATTCCTTAATCCAAAGAAATAAATCTCCGATGGTATTTCAGGCACCAGAGAGCCTTGAGTGTGGTGGAAACAGTTTTGTGTTGGTGAAGTCTCTCAATTACTCAAAAGTGACTGATGTTTTCATCTAATTTTAAGACTTTTTTTTGATTCTGGGTCAGAGTAATTTTTTAAATGGGGATCTATTTGCTTTCTCCTGTATATTTTCAATGTCCCTCAGATACTTATACACAGTAGATTTCATAACAAGAAACACAATACATTAAAAAGCGAGACACTGGCAAGAAAAGTCCATTAAAGGCCAAATTAGCGTGGAAGACAACAGGATCATTGTCATACAGCTCCCGCGTCTCTACTTTAGGTCCTTCCAGTACTAGCTGTCATTTTTCAAACTTGTTTACCTGACAGACTCACATGTGGCTCTGTCCTTCTTTTTACCATAATACCCCTGATGATTGAATTGAGGCTCGTTACAGATTATTGAATTGAGGATCGTTACAGATTATTTATTTAAGTGCACTGCTCTGCAGTGTTCTCTCTGTGGTCCAACAGCATAGGCATCACCTATGAACCTGTTAGAAATGCAGAATCTACCTTGCAGCAAGGTTTCCAGGTGATGCCCATTCAAGTTGAAGGCACACTGCTCCAGTGACTTTTCCCACCAACACCCTTGAGAGGCTTCCCCAAACCAGTCATACTAATAATAATGGTTCAACACTGCAGCAACGCTCAAAGACAGTGGTTCCCAAAAATGTGGCCCTCAGACCAGCAACATAAGCATCACCTGGCAACTTGTTAGAAATGCACATTCCAGGCCTATCTCAGGCATACTGAATCAGAAACCGAGAGTGGGGCTCAGTAATCTGTGTGCTTTTTTAAATTGAAATATAGTTGCCATACAATATTATGTTCGTTTCAGATACACTACATGATGATCTGACATTTGCATACACTCTGAAATGATCACACGATTAGTCTAGTAGTCATCTGACCCCATTCGAAGTTATTACAATATGATTGGCCATATTCCTTATGCCATATATTACACTCCTGAGTACTCTGTGTTTTTAAAAAACCCTTCAAGCGATTCTTGTTGGATATAGTATGGTAAAGTTGGTGTGGCCACAGGAAGAGATGATGACAAGGCTCAGAAGAAGTGTATTATACACACAGGTCCCAGAGAGAGAGTCACCGGATGCTAGGCAGGGTCACAGGGCAAAACAGTAGGTGGTCAGGAGGCAGAAGACACAAGTGAAAAGAAGGTTTAAGCAGAGGCTTTATTGGGGTCTCCAGGGAAATGCAAGACAAAGCAGAGTAAACAGTTTAGGATTGACTAGTTTAAATAATTCTGGTGGGCTCTGACATAGGTGTGGTCCCTAGTCACTTGATACCTGGCCCTGGGATGATACTTGATACCTGGGGCAGGGGAAATACGGGCTTGGTGTTTGGAGAGTTAGATGAGGAGGTAGCTGGGGTAATATAAACTTGGGATTTGTTGGTTTGCATATGAAAAGCATACTCTAGGCAAGGTATTATTATCTTTAGGTATTAGCTGGCCCTGGGAGGGGCAGTCTCTCCCCAGCCAGAAAGGTTTTTTAAGATGTTAAAACATCTTATACAGAACACTGGAAATACATGTATTTACAAGACCTTCTAATGCACGCTCAAGTTTAAAAACCATTTCTCTGAGGCAGAAGTTATCAACCCTAGCTTCATACCGAAATAATCTGGGGAGCTTTTAGTAAATATGAATACCTGTGTCCAACCCCAGACCAATTAAATCAGAATTTGAACAGACACATTGCAAGGGTGATTCTAATGTGCCACCAGGGTTCAGAACTGAGGCTCTGAAGAAAGGTAACTATGGTTGATAAAGTATTACTAGATGTGAGCTAGTGTTTGTATAGCCTGACTGATTTCGGTGGGGCGGGGGCTGGGGGGGATATCCTGGCTTCAACTTCCCCACCCCTAATTTGTCTCAGGTGGTTGTGAGGGATTATTTGGTTTTTTTAATGATTTGGTTTTTTTAAGAGACATAATCGTTGCACATTTCTCATAAAGTTTGGAAATATTAAAAAATTCATGAATTTAATCTGCGAGTTGTTTTTGCTGATGGTAAATTGTCTGAAATTACCATAAAACTAGAAATTTAAGGATCAAAGAAATGTTAAGAAAGAGGTTGAAGAAAATATTTTTCTAAGTAAAATTATAAGGAGACAAATTAATATTTTTATTCCTACCAAGCTTACTTTGGAATCTTGGGTATGTAACTTTATTGTGACCAAAAATATTGCATAAAAAAATCAGTGAGGACCATACAGCTCCGTTGGCAATGATTTTCAGAGGACGGTTTTCTAGGTGGACAGGTAAACAAGAACATTTCCACATGTTAGCTCTGCCAGATAAATCCAGCACTAGATCAGAAACTCAAACTGTGACCCCCTCCTTTCCATATATAGTATTTTTTCAACAAAAATAATGATTCTGAAATTGGATTTGGATGAAAATTGCTTTGGGATCAAAACACACACAAAAAAGAATACCGCACAGTTTATTCTTGTCCCAATTTTTATCACAATACACTCACTCTGCAGTGGTTTTCACCATCAAAAAATATTTTTATCGACATTAGAGACGACTTGCAGGACACGTGGAACACAGGTGAATGTTGTTTCAAGGCAACATTTCAGGTCTTGAGTTAATCGCCTTTGCTAGTTGCTGGCTGTTGAGTTTAGGTGGTTAAAGTTCAGTCACAATGAAACTAATCACGAGTTGGTTCTCTGGGTGTACCTGTTACCTTTGCTCTCTTTAATAACTACACTTGAGTAATCTTGTAGTCATATCCCATTTATCAAGAGAGGAAAATAGAAAAGACCAGGAATCAGGAAAAAGCTATTTCCACTACTAAGAAATAACTCAAAACTTTGGTCCAGGTGTAACAATTATTTAGCACACAGGCTGCTACTCTCCCTCCCATATCTGTGTTAGGAATCACTAATCAATTATGGTTTTCCTTTTCTCTGAGTTAGGGCACAGCCTCAGAATTCTCAACATAAAGGCCCAGACTGCTACTATTCAATCATGGGGAGACTTTTTGTTTTCCATCTTGATGGTGTATCAAGAAAATTATCTCTCTATATAACTAGACACATCTTTATTACCGGCTTTCTAAATTTGGTGAGAAAAAGTAACAGAGAATCCCTCTACAGTTTGTACACTGTGAGGCTACATATTTTATAGAAAGTATTTTTTTTATTTTGCACAATAACTAATTTTCCCTTAAAAGTTGCAAATACAATGGTATCAATCATATACTGTGTGACCTGGATCCTATGGTGGTAGTTAAGATAAAAAGGACATTTTTCATAACAAGCATCAGGAAGATGCCTAATTCTTATAGTTTTTTTCAACTCATGAAAAAAGGGTTGCTAGAGAACTTCTTAATCCACTAAAAAATATAATAAGTGTTACTTCTAAACTATAACCATGAACTGGCACTGAACCATCTAGAACTTCCATGGCAATAGTCTGGGATGATTTCTCAAGTCACACAAAAGCCATTCAGAGGACCTCACCAAGCACTAGTGTCAGCCATAACCCTGGCTGAGTGAACAAATATCTTCAAAGCAGATTTGGGGAAAGATATCAATGTAGGGCAGAAAGAAGCAAATACTTTTTCAGTTATTATTTTCAAGGTACTTTGCTAATCATTGTCAAAAATACAAAGTATTAAAGTGAATCTTTCCCTAGGGAAGTTTGTAACAAATTGAAGGAATTATGCCTTGAAAAGTTAAACAATAATCTAAGGCAACATGGTGATAAATAAACAATTGGTAAAAGCCAAGAAGCTCCAATTATTTTTTACAAAGGAGTGAAATTTTCTCTTTCCTAAAATCTCAAGAGAAGCCAAGAATGATGAAAAGCACCCTGGTACTGGTAACCTACAAGGCAGACATGTTTTCAAATCCAGAATCTGTTGTTTACTATCCATGTAGACTCAGGTCTACATGGTCAGGTCACTGAGTATCTCTAAGCATTGGTTCCCTAATCTGTAAAATAAGGCTAATAATCCTAATAGCCTCTTCATAGGACTGCTGTAAAGATTAAATGAGATAATGTATAGAAAGAGGTTAACATGGTACCGCTCATGAAGTAGGTGCTCAATAAATGGTACATTATCATCGTATCATCATTGTGCTGCAGAAGCTGAGATAGGGAGCTCATGGAGGATGGTATCCTTACAACTGTGACCACTTTGGAGATTCCTCAGACAATGGACTGCTCTGTGGTTTGATAATCGTATATAGACAGTCAGTTCCATAAATGCAGACAAAAACTAACACGAGCTGATGTAATCAGGAATGGCTTTACGCTGGAAGCAGTCCTTTCATTGTGCCTTAACTAATATGTAGATGTTGGACAGGTGGAGAAGAAAATATAAAAGCAAGAATACCTTGGGCACAGCGTGTCTGGGAAACAGCAAGTAAGGAGCCAGTTAGAGTGGATAGCGCTGGGGAGTGGCAGGAAGCTGCATGGGAGTAGAGGCTTGGGCTGAGCAGCTCAACAAAGCAGAGACCAATCCCTACTGGTCTCCCTATTGTGAAGCCTCTATTTCAGACAAATTGGACTGTACATTTCTTCTCACCCACAGCCGTTTAGAACACATGGCTTCAATGGTTTTGTAAAGGCAAAGATTTACATAGTTAAAACTTGCCATTATTGTCTCTACACAAGAGAACCGTGCACTGTGAAATGAACTCTCGTCTTCTAAAAAATATAAGAAAATGTTCATGTCTTTTAAGTCGGATAAAACTTGAAACACTTTTCTCTTCCCATGCACTGTGAAGAAAAACCAAACTCCACTTCATTTTATTCTTGTAACTCATCAATATTCTTCAGATTCAATCTACTCACCCCATTCCCTCCACAAAAACCCATGCAGAGGGCTTCACCAGTCTGATACTGGTGATAGCCTCATAAAGCCCCAGAATTAGTAAATAGGTAATTTCAAAGTGAATGGGTAAATTAGGCCAAACATATCTTGTCCTTAGTGAACTAAAGGTGAGAATACCACTTATTGTCTGTCCTCTGTGCCATGTAATGTGCTAGTGTTTTACAAGTACTGTTATTTAATTCTTACGACCACCCTATGTGTGTAGCTATTAATAACCTCATCTCACGGAGACAAACCATGAGGCTGAGAGTACATAAGCAAGCTGCCCAAGGTCACACACACATTAAATGAAGGAGCCAGCTCTTGAACTTGGGTCTGTCTGATGCCAAAGCCACCCATGCTGTACTGCTTCCCAAAGGGCATCCGTAGGACCTAGTGGCCAAGCTCGGAGAAAAACTGCCTATACAAATCAGGATTCTTAAGAAGAAAGGCCTCAAGCAGACGATTGTCAACTGTTTATGTTAATGGTTAGAAACAATAATTGATAATCTCAATCTATTTGGGGTAATTTCAAATGGCCATTTGTACTAATTGATTGAGAAAACAAATGTTGTAAGTAACTAATGCCTGCAGACTTGAGAAGAAACGTTAGAAATATACCAAAAACTATTTTTAATGTAGCCTTTGGTAAACAGACCTAGTTTACCAGACACTGCATTTGACCCCTTAAATTTTAAGATCTACTGCCAGCCCACCCTTGGCTATATCCCCAATGAAATATCTGCTCTAAAAGATGAAGCACTCTTGCTATAGGAAAACTCTAGATTTATTTTTCCTATAGAAACCATTACTATCCTAATAATTTTCATGTTTATGTTTTCTTCAGGCAATTCCTAAAGTTATTTCTTTAAAAGGGAAAAAGCCAAAGCTCTCTCTGAAACTTCTCAGTTTTTATGGATACAATCCCATGGTTAAGAAAAAAAATAGTCTGTAGAGCCTACATTTATTTAGTCTGACTGTGGTTTGGTGACTTAGAAGAAATACTGTGTGAGTGGTATTTTTAGTCCTGCCCTCAGAGAAGTAAGACCTTAACCCATTGCCCTTGGATTTGGACAACACTTACAGTTAGAAACATGCGCTCACACAGAAGAAAGACAAGGGACCAAAGTCTATGTTTCTAATTGTAAGCGTTCACGCTCTGTGGTTGGCAGCACTGTGTAATGACTAAGAGTCGAGCTTCAGAGTTGGAGAGACTGGTCATGATCCTGAGCTGTTATCACTTACCATGTGTGTGATTTTGAGCAAAGTGCTTAACTCCTCTGAGCTTCATTTTCATGTACATATGTGTACCTAATGTGTGTATGTAAATAAAGTGGGGTGCATACTATACCTGGCATGTAGTAAGCATGCAATAAATGGAAGCTTATTATTGTTACCATTAGCTTATACAGGATTTGCCTTTCAAAGGGTCCTTAAGTTTGTGAGTTTTCTGAAGAATTTGTCTCTGTTCCATTCTTTGTGAACTGGGTGCCAGGAGGAATTATTCCTTTTGCCCAAAATTGCAGCTAAGTCCCAAGATAGTACTCCATAATCTAGGTTCAGAGAGATGCTGGTCAGTTGCCAGATCTTGGAGACAACCAACCATCTTCCTTCAAAGGTCAACGACAGGTGCCCTACCACCAACCACTCCCCCCCACCCCATCCACATAAGGAGAGACTGAGAGATGAGAGGTCTGGGTGCTTATACACCTAAGCAGGAAGGAGAAAGAAGGGAGAAATGGTGGGGTTGAGACAGGGAACAGAGGAGCAACCTGCACTTCTACCAATTGACATAACAAACTGAATCGTGTTTCCCCGGGCTGAACGGACACCCCAAAAAAAACAGGTAGGCTTGATCTGACTTTAAGTATCCCTCCCAAGAGGACCTCCCAGGCAGTAGTGGATGTATCTCCTTTAGTAGAGGCTGAGGTATGGCTACAGGGGGCAGAAGAGCCAGAGCCAGAGATCTTGCAGGGCTGACGACTTAATCTGTAGCCTGGTGCAAAATGAAAGTGCAGGGGTTGGGGTGTCAGTCTCCCCTTGGCTCCAGCCCACAGCGGATGAGCAACCCCCAGGACTGCTACCTCTGTGCAGGGGTATGCTGAATGACGGCGCCCGAATGGAGGGGTTAGGGGCAGGCAGAAGGCCAAGAGGCCCTAAAGGAGCCACGTGCCAAAGGCACTGAGGCACTTCCTTGGCCCACCCGACCCTGACTCTCCCCATGCCTGCATCCAGGCGATGATGGAACTTGAGTCTTCCCCACCACCACCACTGTAATTCTCTCACTGCCCTGGGCAGAAGGTGGGAGCTGTAGTCTGCCAGGAGAGGGAGGCAGAGCAAGCCCTGTCACTAGGGAACAGAGAGTACATGATGGAGACCTTACCCAAGGGAGGGAAGGAGCTACCAAGACAGGACCATGCAAGAGCTGAGGCGCCAAGCTGCCCAGCCAACGCTCCATTGTCCTATGGGACTCCACTTACAAAACACAAATCAAAGGTAAAATTATTAAGAATTTCAAGATGGCAACTGCAGAGCATTAAACTCCCAGGGATGGGGGGCGTTTCTGAGCACAAGGTCCTGTGTCACTGTTCTCAATTCCCACAGTTTCCACACTCACAAAGCCCTGGTCCTATATCAGGGAACTGGGCAGCAAGAAGCCCTGTAGGACCATCAGAGCACCCACAGATGCCCACCATGAGACAGCCAACATTTGGAGACTGATCAATAGCGAGTCAGCGGTAACCAGGACCACAGTACTTGCCAATCAGGGAGAAGTCTGAAACCCTACTCAGATAAGTAAGAGGGGTTTTCTCTTCTTGCCCCTCCTTCTCCCTGCCCCTAGCACTGGAAGAGGGAAGAGGGATAAGAGTATAGTGAGATCAGCCCTCATCACAACTAGAGCAAGTGATGGGGTTACCCTGTGCTGGTGGGAAAGAAGGAGAGCTCTGAATTACACTGAGACTGAAATTTTAAACTTCAAGGGGTTAAAATGACTTTTTAAAAAATATCACTGAAAATAAAGAAATACATACAGCCAACTTATAATTGAAGGAACTGTTTCCCAGTGGAAAGGGGATTCAACACAACCCAGTTAGAAGGCACTTACTGAGGCATAAAGACATTTCATGGCGATACCCTAAGGAATGAGACTCCTCGATAAATTGGCAACATACACTTGTCCATAGTGGCCAAGCTGGCCTCCCTCGGTTGGCACACCCCTACACAGGTCATGCGTTTGCAAACTCCAGGGCCTTCTAGAGCCATGGGAGTGACACAGACATGGGCAAGTCACCCTGGCTGCTGCCAACACCTGTCTGGCCCACAGCAGAAGGGACATTAAAATACTTAGGTAACTCAGCACACAAACAACAGACATTCAACCTAAGTTAAAGTTACTCACACCTGAGGGTGTCTGAGCTCAAAATATAAAGCTCTGAGCAAATTATAAATCAACACTTACTGAGCATCTACCAAGGAGGAGACAAAGAAAATTATTCCATCCCTTCCAGTTTACTACAGTCTACTTAGAGACCGAATATATAAGTGCTGCCACCCAGAGTTTGTTACCAGGTAAAAGTACAACAAAATTCAGGAAAGACAGAAATTTGCCCAGGCTGGAGTAGTCAGTGGAAGATCCACAAAAGAAGGGAGGACTGTACTAGGAAGGAATACATAGGTTTTGCTTGGAGTGGCATGGGCAAAGACACACAGGGATCAAGTGTGTGTCCAGTCAGTGAGAAATGCAGCCTCAATGTCTCAGAAGGTAAAGGCAGGGGAGCTGTCAGGTATATGACTAAATAGATGGGGAGGGAATTACGAAGAATGTGAAGGAGAAAAACACCCAACTCATCATCCAGATGCTTTATATGATCTATTTCATTTCATTTCATTCTTACAAAAATTCTAAGACTCAGACTCAATCACATAAAAACCATACTGTCAGCATAAGCTACCTGGTGTGGCCCAGGTGAACAAAAACACTCTTAACAAGGCCCTCAGGTTAAAAAACAAAACAAAACAAAATAAAACTCTTAACAGACACGATATTCCAATAGCTTAGAGGTTATTTCTAAGAAGCTGGGCAAGGGCTAAACTTCCTTTGGAATGTGTAGGGTTTGGACCATGCAGACCTGCTGAGTTAATCCTTCACTGCACAAATAGACATTATTTATAATTGAATAAACTAATACTCTGAGAGCTTAGGTTACTCTTTCAATATCTACTAGATGTAAACACTCTATACAGGGTTTGGATCTACTTTTGTTTGAATCCAAAATCTGTGCTCTTTCCACTATCAGCACACTGCCTCCTCTCCAGGTATTGAAAGTCAAATAGGTGATTAGACATGATTCTGAAAATATCTGAGGGCCGATAAAGGTCTGACAGAAGGATATGGCATATGGAAATCAGGGTTCTAAGAGGATTTCAGAATTACTTTTCAATATTAAGGGAAAAAATGATTTGTAAAAGGGAAGAGAAGAGACAGGTGTCAGCTAAGAGATTTTTGCAGTAATCCAAGCAGAATGCAATAAGCTCATAGCTGTAAGAATATAACGGAAGGTATATGTGAGCTATTTGCAAGAAAAGAAATCACAGAACTTTGTTAAAAACTGGATATTGGGAGGAGGAGCTTCAAGATGGCGTAAGAGTAAGACGTGGAGATCACCTTCCTCCCCACAAATACATCAGAAACACATCTACATGTGGAACAACTCCTACAGAACACCTACTGAATGCTGGCAGAAGACCTCAGACTTCCCAAAAGGCAAGAAACTCCCACATGTTCCTGGGTAGGGCAAAAGAAAAAAGAAAACACAGAGACAAAAGAATAGGGATGGAACCTGCACCTCTGGGAGGCAGCTGTGAAGGAGGAAACGTTTCCACACACTAGGAAGCCCCTTCGCGGGCAGAGACTGCGGGTGGCGGAGAGGGGAAAGCTTCGGAGCCGCGGGGGAGAGCACAGCAACAGGGGTGCAGAGGGCAAAGCGGAGAGATTCCCGCACAGAGGACTGGTGCCGACCAGCACTCACCAGCCCGAGAGGCTTGTTTGCTCACCCGCCGGGGCGGGCGGGGCTGGGAGTTGAGGCTCGGGCTTCGGTCGGAGCGCCTGGAGAGGCCTGGGGTTGGCTGCGTGAACACAGCCTGCAGGGGCTTAGTGTGCCACGGCTAGCCGGGAGGGAGTCTGGGGAAAAGTCTGGACCTGCCGAAGAGGCAAGAGACTTTTTCTTGCCTCTTTGTTTCCTGATGCGCGAGGAGAGGAGATTAACAGCGCCGCTTAAAGGAGCCCCAGAGACGGGTGCGAGCCACGGCTATCAGCGCGCACACCAGAGACGGGCAGGAGACGCTAAGGCTGCTGCTGCCGCCACCAAGAAGCCTGTGTGCGAGCACAGGTCACTATCCACACCCGCCTTCCGGGGAGCCTGTGCAGCCCGCCACTGCCAGGGTCCCGTGATCCGTGGACAACTTCCCCGGGAGAACGCACTGCACGCCTCAGGCTGGTTGCAATGTCATGCCGACCTCTGCCACCATAGGCTCGCCCTGCATCTGTACCCCTCCCTCCCCCGGCCTGAGTGAGCCAGAGCCCCTGAATCAGCTGCTCCTTTAATCCCATCCTGTCTGGGTGGGAAGAGATGCCCTCAGGCGACCTACACGCAGAGGCAGGGCCAAATCCAAAGCTGAACCCTGGGAGCTGTGCGAACAAAGAAAAAGGGAAATCTCTCCCAGCAGCCTCAGAAGCAGCAGATTAAAGCTCCACAATCAACTTGATGTGCCCTGCCTCTGTGGAATACATGAATACACAAAGAATCATCCCAAATTGAGGAGGTGGACTTTGGGAGCAACAATATATTTTTTTTTTCCCTTTTTCTCTTTTTGTGAGTGTGTATGTGTATGCTTCTGTGTGTGATTCTGTCTATGTAGCTTTGCTTTTACCATTTGTCCTAGGGTTCTGTCTGTCCATTTTTCTTTTTTTTAGTATCGTTTTCAGCACTTGTTATCATTGGTGGATTTGTTTTTTGGTTTGCTTGCTCTTCTTTCTTTCTTTCTTTTATTATTACTTTTTAAAAACTTTTTTAATAATTACTTTTTATTTTTTATCATAATATTTTATTTTACATTATTTTATTTTATTTTATTTTATCTTCATCTTTCTTTTTTTTCTCCCTTTTATTCTAAGCCATGTGGATGACAGGCTCTTGGTGCTCCAGCCAGGCATCAGGGCTGTGCCTCTGAGGTGGGAGAGCCAAGCTCAGGACACTGGTCCACAAGAGACCTCCCAGCTCCACATAATATCAAATGGCGAAAATCTCCCAGAGATCTCCATCTCAACACCAAGACCCAGCTCCACTCAATGACCAGCAAGCTACAGTGCTGGAAACCCTATGCCAAACAACTAGCAAGACAGGAACACAACCCCATCCATTAGAAGAAAGGCTGCCTAAAATCATAATAAGGCCACAGATACCCCAAAACACACCACCAGACGTGGACCTGCCCACTGAAAGACAAGATTCAGCCTCATCCACCAGAACACAGGCACTAGTTCCCTCCACCAGGAAGCCTACACAACCCACTGAACCAACCTTAGCCACTGGGGACAGACACCAAACACAACAGAAACTACGAACCTGCAGCCTGTGAAAATAAGACCCCAAACATAGTAAGTTAAGCAAAATGAGAAGACAGAGAAAGACACAGCAGATGAAGGAGCAAGATAAAAACCCACCAGACCTAAAAAATGAAGAGAAAATAGGCAGTCTACCTGGAAAAGAATTCAGAGTAATGATAGTAAAGATGATCCAAGATCTTGGAAACTGAATGGAGAAAATACAAGAAATGTTTAACAAGGACCTAGAAGAACTAAAGAGCAAACAATGATGAACAACACAATAAATGAAATTAAAAATTCTCTACAAGGGATCAATAGCTGAGGCAGAAGAACCGATACGTGACCTGGAAGATAAAATAGTGGAAATAACTACTGCAGAGCAGAATAAAGAAAAAAGAATGAAAAGAATTGAGGACAGTCTCAGAGACTCTGGGACAACATTAAATGCACCAACATTTGAATTATAGGGGTCCCAGAAGAAGAAGAGAAAAAGAAAAGGACTGAGGAAATATTTGAAGAGATTATAGTTGAAAACTTCCCTAATACAGGAAAGGAAATAGTTAATCAAGTCCACCAAGCACAGAGAGTCCCATACAGGATAAATCCAAGGAGAAACACACCAAGACACATATTAATCAAACTGTCAAAAATTAAATACAAAGAAAAAATATTAAAAGCAGCAAGGGAAAAATAACAAATAACATACAAGAGAATCCCCATAAGGATAACAGCTGATCTTTCAGCAGAAACTCTGCAAGCCAAATGGGACTGGCAGGACATATTTAAAGTGATGAAGGAGAAAAACCTACAATCAACAGTACTGTACCCAGCAAGGATCTCATTCAGATTCTACAGAGAAATTAAAACCTTACAGACAAGCAAAAGCTAAGAGAGTTCAGCACCACCAAACCACCTTTACAACAAATGCTAAAGGACCTTCTCTAGGCAGGAAACACAAGAGAGGGAAAAGACCTACAATAACAAACCCCCCAAAATTAAGAAAATGGTGATAGGAACATATATATCGATAATTACCTTAAATGTAAATGGATTAAATGCTCCCACCAAAAGACACAGACTGGCTGAATGGATACAAAAACAAGACCCATATATATTCTGTCTGCAAGAGACCCATTTCAGACCTAGGGACACATACAGACTGAAAGTGAGGGGATGGAAAAAGATATTCCATGCAAAGGGAAATCAAAAGAAAGCTGGAGTAGCAATTCTCACATCAGACAAAATAGACTTTAAAACAAAGACTATTAGAAGAAACAAAGAAGGACACTACATAATGATCAAAGGATCAATCCAAGAAGAAGATATAACAATTGTAAATATTTATGCACCCAACATAGGAGCACCTCAGTATATAAGGCAAATACTAACAGCCATAAAAGGGGAAATCGACAGTAACACAATCATAGTAGGGGACTTTAACACCCCACTTGCACAAAGGGACAGATCATCCAAAATGAAAATAAATAAGGAAACACAAACTTTACATGATACATTAAACAAGGTGGAATTAATTGATATTTATAGGACATTCCATCCAAAAGCAACAGAATACACATTCTTCTCAAGTGCTCATGGAACATTCTCCAGGATAGATCATATCCTGGGTCACAAATCAAGCCTTGGTAAATTTTAGAAAACTGAAATTGTATCAAGTATCCTTTCCAACCACAATGCTATGAGACAAGATATCAATTATAGGAAAAAATGTGTAAAAAATACAAACACATGGAGGCTAAACAATACACTACTTAATAACCACAATATCACTGAAGAAATCAAAGAGGAAATCAAAAAATACCTAGAAACAAATGACAATGAAAACACGACGACCCAAAACCTATGGGATGCAGCAAAAGCAGTTCCAAGAGGGAAGTTTATAGCAATACAATCCTACCTTAAGAAACAAGAAACATCTCCAATAAACAACCTACTTTACACCTAAAGCAATTAGAGAAAGAACAAAAAACCCCCAAAGTTAGCAGAAGGAAAGAAATCATAAAGATCAGATCAGAAATAAATGAAAAAGAAATGAAGGAAACAATAGCAAAGATCAATAAAACTAAAAGCTGGTTCTTTGAGAAGATAAACGAAATTGATAAACCATTAGCCAGACTCAACAAGAAAGAAAAGGAGAAGACTCAAGTCAATAGAAATAGAAAGGAAAAGGGAGAAGTAACAACTGACACTGCAGAAATACAAAGGATCATGAGAAATTACTACAAGCAACTATATGCCAATAAAATGGACAACCTGGAAGAAATGGGCAAATTCTCAGAAAGGCACAACCTTCCGAGACTGAACCACGAAGAAATAAAAAATATGAACAGACCAATCACAAGCACTGAAATTGAAACTGTGATTAAAAATCTTCCAACAAACAAGCACCCAGGACCAGATGGCTTCACAGGTGAATTCTATCAAACATTTAGAGAAGAGCTAACACCTATCCTTCACAAACTCTTCCAAAATAGAGCAGAGGGAGGAACACTCCCATGCTCATTATATGAGGCCACCATCACCCTGATACCAAAACCAGACAAAGATGTCACAAAGAAAGAAAACTACAGGCCAATATCACTGATGAACATAGGTGCAAAAATCCTCAACAAAATACTAGCAAACAGAATTCAACAGCACATTAAAAGGATCATACACCATGATCAAGTGGGGTTTATCCCAGAAATGCAAGGATTCTTCAATATACGTAAATCAATCAATGTGATACACCATATTAACAAATTAAAGGAGAAAAACCATATGATCACCTCCAGAGATGCAGAGAAAGCTTTCAACAAAATTCAACACCCATTTATGATAAAAACTCTCCAGAAAGTAGGCATAGAGAGAACTTTCCTCAACAGAATAAAGGCCATATATGACAAACCCACAGCCAATATCGTCCTCAAAGGTGAAAAACTGAAACTATTTCCACTAAGATCAGGAAGAAGACAAGGTTGCCCACTCTCACCACTATTATTCAATGTAGTTTTGGAAGTTTTAGCCACAGCAATCAGAGAAGAAAAAGAAATAAAAGGAATCCAAATTGGAAAAGAAGAAGTAAAGCTGTGACTGTTTGCAGATGACATGATACTATACATAAAGAATCCTAAAGATGCTACCAGAAAACTGCTAGAGCTAATCAATGTATTTGGTAAAGTAGCAGGAAACAAAATTAATGCACAGAAACCTCTTGCATTCCTATACACTAATGATGCAAAATCTGAAAGTGAAATTAAGAAAACACTCCCATTTACCACTGCAACAAAAAGAATAAAATATCTATGAATAAACCTACCTAAGGAGACAAAAGACCTGTATGCAGAAAATTATGACACTGATGAAAGAAATTAAAGATGATACAAATAGATGGAGAGATATACCATGTTCTCGGATTGGAAGAATCAACACTGTGAAAATGACTATACTACCCAAAGCAACCTACAGTTTCAATGCAATCCCTATCAAACTACCACTGGCATTTTTCACAGAACTAGAACAAAAAATTTCACACTTTGTATGGAAACACAAAAGACCCCGAATAGCCAAAGCAATCTTGAGAAAGAAAACAAAGCTGGAGGAATCAGGATCCTGGACTTCAGACTATACTACAAAGCTACAGTAATCAAGATAGTATCGTACTGGCACAGAAACAGAAATATAGATCAATGGAATAGGACAGAAAGCCCAGAGATAAACCCACGCACATATGGTCACCTTAACTTTGATAAAGGAGGCAAGAATATACAGTGGAGAAAAGACAGCCTCTTCGATAAGTGGAGCTGGGAAAACTGGACAGCTACATGTAAAAGAATGAAATTAGAACACTCCCTAACACCACACACAAAAATAAACTCCAAATGGATTAAAGACCTAAATGTAAGGCCAGACACTATCAAACTCTTAGAGGAAAACATAATCAGAACACTCTCTGACATAAATCACAGCAAGATCCTTTTTGACCCACCTCCTAGAGAAATGGAAATAAAAACAAAAATAAACAAATGGGACCTAATGAAACTTAAAAGCTTTTGCACAGCAAACGAAACCATAAACAAGACCAAAAGACAACCCTCAGAATGGGAGAAAATATTTGCAAATGAAGCAACTGACAAAGGATTAATCTCCAAAATTTACCAGTAGCTCATGCAGCTCAATATCCAAAAAACAAACAACCCAATCCAAAAACGGGCAGAAGACCTAAATAGACATTTCTCCAAAGAAGATATACAGATTGCCAACAAACACATGAAAGAATGCTCAACATCATTAATCATTAGAGAAATGCAAATCAAAACTACAATGAGATATCATCTCACACCAGTCAGAATGGCCATCATCAAAAAATCTAGAAACAATAAATGCTGGAGAGGGTGCGGAGCAAAGGAAACCCTCTTGCACTGTTGGTGGGAATGTAAATTGATACAGCCACTATGGAGAACAGTATGGAGGTTCATTAAAAAGCTAAAAATAGAACTACCATACGACCCAGCAATCCCACTACTGGGATTATACCCCGAGAAAACTAATTCAAAAAGAGTCATGTACCACAATGTTCATTGCAGCTCTATTTCCAACAGCAAGGACATGGAAGCAACCTAAGTGTCCATCAACAGATGAATGGATAAAGAAGATGTGGCACATATATACAATGGAATATTACCCAGCCATAAAAAGAAACGAAATTGAGTTATTTGTAGTGAGGTGGATGGACCTCGAGTCTGTCATACAGAGTGAAGTAAGTCAGAAAGAGAAAAACAAATACCGTATGCTAACACATATATATGGAATCTAAAAAAAAATAAAAGGTATGAAGAACCTAGGGGCAAGATGGGAATAAAGACACAGACCTACTAGAGAATGGACTTGAGGATACGTGGAGCGGGAAGGGGGAGCTGGGACGAAGTGAGCGAGTGGCATGGACATATATACACTACCAAATGTAAAATAGATAGCTAGTGGGAAGCAGCTGCATAGCACAGGGAGATCAGCTCGGTGCTTTGTGACCACCTAGAGGGGTGGGATAGGGAGGGTGGGAGGGAGGGAGACGCAAGAGGGAAGAGATATGGGGACATATGTATAGGTATAACTGATTCACTTTGTTATAAAGCAGAAACTAACACACCACTGTAAAGCAATTATACTCCAATAAAGATGTTAAAAAAAAAAAAAACAAGGACTGGATATTGGGAAGAGAGAGAAAAGGAGAGTAAGAGATACCAGGAGTTCTCATGATACCCATTACTCTTTATGCTTGTGATACATTTGATAGCTCCTTTAATTCTCACCACAACGCTACGTCATTGGAATTATTATTCCATTTTTAGAGATAAGGAAACAAGAGCCTCCGAGAATTGAACCACCTTGCAAAGGTCTTAAAGTTAGCACGCAGACCTAATTATGCCTGAGTCAGAAAGCCCATGCACTTTCCTAATCATTGTGCTACCTTCCTTGGGAGGTTAGGAAAATGCTGATGGCTCTGTCAAAGCGGAGGGAAGTTGATTGGTGAAATTTTGAATGTGCTAAATTTGAGACTAACAAAGTAGCAGCTCTGTGGAGGTATGTGGTATTATCTAATGGATCTTACATCTTTATTAAATCTTCCACAGTCTACCCTTATTATCAGTGCAGATCTTTGTGGAGAACTCTGCTTTATTATTTAACATTTCTTCAGATAAGCTTAGAGATCACAGACTATGTGCAGGCAAAATGAATGTATTTTAAAAATTGAATAAAAATAACTGTATTCCTTTAAAAAGCACTTGGCCTACATTTTGGGCCTCGGAAGTTTGGCTGCTTATAATTCCATGTGCATAAGGCAGTAGGATTCAAGAAAGACAGACTAGTGCTAGGCAAAAAAAAAAAAAAAAAAAGGCATCCAGATAGAAAAACAAAATCTACTCAAAGATTATAAAGATACAAAATGTTAGCCTATGTAGAAGGAAGGTGTTTGGCTTCTTCCTCAGACCCAACAGTAAAACTAACATTCAACATCCACCAATGAAGAGGAAACCAGTGGTGTTATTTCCATCTGAAAAGAACATGTTCTAATTCACAGCAATCTTGAAACCCAGCACAGAAAACAATATCACACTCAGGCTGTTGCACATCTATTAAATTCTAAAACTATATTCTTTCCTCATCCTTCTCTGACAGGGTCACCACCCAGCCTGAAGGTGGAGGTCTGTAATCAGTAAAGATACACTCAACACTTTGCTAGGTGAGTCATTATTCTGTTTCAAGGCACATTACACAGTGTTCTAATGAACCCAAGTTATCCTGGAACAAAAAAGAAAACTTTGACTAAATCTGTGCATCCAGGAGCTTTAGTCATCTGTGCATCCGGGAGATTTTTCTGTGTAGCCAGGAAACGTCACCATAGAGGCCCCCTCGCTTCCTCTGCCAGGCTAGTCATTACCTCGCCTGAGGCACGTTGCATGTCGATCTGAGGGCGAAAGTTGAAGAAAATCTCTGAAGAAAATCTTTGACTTATAAGTCTGTAAATATGGGACTTATCATATCCAGGAAACGTCATGAGAGCTGTTATAACAGGAACTATTGGCCCTCTGGGAAACTGCAGGATTTCTTGGATTCGGTTTTTGAATATGAGCCAGAGGCAGATCTAAACCAAGAAATATGGATTGATGACGAGAGAAAGAACCTTTCTTCCCTAAGAATATTAGAGAAGAAAGGTTTTCCTAACCTTTCTTCTCTAAGAATAACCTTTCTTCTCTAAGAATATTTCTACCAAAAAGCCCTGATGATTCTATTTGTCTTTCTGTTTACCTTTCCGTTTCTTAAATACGCAGCATAGCTATTACCAGGTTCTATCTAATCCGTTAATGAAAGCAGGTCGGAATTTCACTCTCTTCTGTGACATGCCAGTTGAGATGAAATTTATTTTAACACGGTCTGCCCGCTTACCCTTCCTACCTTATTCCTCGTCCTACCACCCGTTGCACCATAAATTCAAGCCACTAAAAACTCAGCTATCCTATTTGAGTCTTTGCACAAGCTGTTCCCACTGACTGGAGTGACCTGGCAAGACTCCAGTTTATTTGAGAGGCTAATTCTTACTCATCCTTCAAAATTCAGCTCAGAGTCATAACTCCAGGCTGCCCTCCCTGGGCCCCTCTGACTCCCATGTAAGAGGTCATTCCCCTTCTGTGCTCCATAAGCAATGTCTGCTCACCCCTCCCATAGCACTGATGCTGAATAACATTTGCCCATTACTGCATCTAGTACTACCACTAGACTGTGAGTTCTCTGAGGCCAAGGACAGTGTCTATTACACTAGGATCCCCAAGATACCATATATGTACTATTTAGCACCTAATAATCACTAGTAAATGTTATAGGATGAATACATGATTAAATATAATTCGATACATACTTGAAAGCAACAATCTGCTATTAGAGAGTTAATACAACCCAAGTAGACACATCGTAATGAGGTGTGATCTAAATAACAAATTTACTTCTATGATAGACTTTTCTGCTTCCAAGCTCACCCTCATCATCCTTTTTCACTCCGCCACAGAATGCTCTTTCTGAACAAAACTCATTGTGTGCATGGCCCTTCATGATCTGGCCTGGATTACTTCTCTGGCTTTGTTCCTCCCACAAACCTCCTCCTAAACCCCATTATGACCTACTCAGATCACAATCCAATCACTCCTTCACAATGCCCACATACAAAAAGCACCAAGTCAATGTCTAGTAAGTAGAAAAGGCCAAGCATTCTGTGATGTACTAAAGCTTGTAGATTGCAACTGAGTGGGAAAATCTTAGCTACATTTAGGTCCAATAACCTCCTATATGCCAGGCACTGAGTAAGGTACCAGGAGAATAAAGATGTACTCCGAATCTACTATATAATGCAGTAAAGAAGACACATAAGAGATAACTTATTTTTTTAATAAATTCAATAAAATAAATTGAATATAGTAAAGTAAAACTTTGCCCAGTTCAGAAAAGATGAGAAGATGATTCTTGAGCAAATCCTGAAGGATGAATGTCTATCAGTTTAAGAAAGGGCACTTCAGGCAAAGGGCATGGCGGTATGAGACAGTACAGTACAGGCTACAAGCTATGAGTGATGGAATCAAGGGATGGTGGTGACGTGAACTAAAACCATCACACTAGAGATGGAGCGGAGGGGCTCAATTCAGGAACTATGTAGACCTAGGATCAGTATCCTTGATGATGATGGAATTGGGGAGGAGGGGGAGAGAGGAAGGTGATGACATGTGGAGAAGGAACAGGTGTGGAGTGGGACGGGCAAGAAAATGAGTTCCAGTCTCAGCACACACAGTTTAGATATCTGGGGTGCCTCAAGTCACCATAAGCTGTAGACAGTTTGATATATAAGCAGATGTGTGCCGTGGGCAGTTTGATATACAACCCAGGTTCTTATAATCAGAGTGGGAAATCTAAGACCATAAAAGAAAATGAGATTGCTTGAAGAGAGCATGTACAGAAGAAGAAGCAAAGAACCAAGAACAGAGCTCAGGGTCATAGGGAAGAGGCAGGGGAGTAGCCCAGGAAGATGGCCAAAGGAAACAGGAAGAAGTTGCGTAACCAGGGGTGAGTAGCTGATCAAAGTCAAGGACATAGAGCTTGAAAGAAGAAATCGAGAGTGAAAATTGCAGTAGAGTAGTCCAAAAAGATGAGGGCAGGAAAATGACCATCAGGTTTGGCAAGATGAATGCCATTGGCAGGGAGGATTCCATGGGACGATGGGGCTGAGGCCAAATTGCAGAGAATTGATACATGAAAAGCAGGTGAAGAAGGGGAGACAGTGAGCGTGGGATGACCCTTAAAGAAGTTGAATGAGAAGGGAAGAAAAAGAAAGAGGGTAATACTGGAGGTGGGCAGGGAAAAGAAATGGTGGTTCCACAGTCACAGGAAAAATTAGAAGACAGGAGAGTTAGGAGCATGTTGGGAACTGGGGAGGAGAAACCAATAAACCAAACAAACAAAAAGGAAAAAAAAAGTAATGCTCACTAAAAATGAGCTCCTTGGTGCCTTGGATTGTGTCTTTTTCTTTTTTTCTCCTTCAGTCTCAGCACAGCGCCTGACACACAACTATCCAAGGTCTGCTAAATGAATATGCGAGTAAATGATGACGCAACATCCCCGAGGAAACCAGCAGAAAGTCACCAAGGGCCTCAAGTGAGACTGACCTTGAACATGGGAAAAGACACCACATCCTCTGAAACAGAAAGATATGAGGGAAAAACAGATTTCTACACTAGAGCTTTCTCACGCTGACAGATTAACTTCCGCACTCGCAAATGCAAGTATTTAAAATCTGCTAATTAATTGTTATGTGCTATTATGTTATGTACTGTTTCAACACTTCTTGAATGGACATTTTCAGGGAGGCAAAATACATTCTTTCTGGCCTTCTGATCTATATTTCTATCATATTACTCCTTAAAAGACGTTAAGACCCTTAAGGATATAAACCTTGACCTTTTCTTACTTTATTTTTTAAAATAAATGATCTAGCAGAGAAGGGGAAATTGATGATGCATCAGAAAGAACCTGACTGGGGTTCTGACTAATTACTAGATAAGTTATAAGCAATGTCTTTGAGAAGTTGAGGGTTGATGACATTTAGGAGGCAAGTGGAGGGACTGGGCTAAAACAGGGAGGAATCATCAGTTTGTCCATCATATCCTCATCCATTAAGTCATCTAGACTTCTCGGCTATCAGATTGACTGTTGTGGTAACACAGGGCTTGTGTTCAAATCACCCTCATTTTACTTAATAATGGCCCAGAGAAGCTGTAAAGTGCTTCCTTTAAGTGAAAAGGAGAACGTTCTCGACTTAATAAGGAAAAATAAAATTGAGTGCTGACGTTGCTAAGATCTACGATAAGAACAAATCTATCTGTGAAACTGTGAAGAGAAAAGAGAAATTTGTGCTAGTTTTGACGTTGAACCTCAAACCGCATAATAAGTGCTTAAGATGGAAAAGGCAATCAATTTGTACAATAAGATATTCTGAGAGAGAGAGGGAGAGATCACATTCACATAAACTTTATTACAGTACATGGTTATAATTGTTCTATTTTATTAGTAGTTATTGCTGTTAGTTTCTTACTGCACCTAATTCATAAAATAAACTTTATCATAGTTATGTATTCATAGAAAACAACATAGTAAATATAGGGGTTAGGACTGTCCGTCCTTATAGGCATCTACTCAGGGTCTTCGAACATATACCCAACAGATAAGGGGGAAACTGTATATGAATAACTGAAACTATATTTACTCTTGTTATGTGCTATGAACTCCACCCAGCTCTAACCTGTTCTCGTCTGTTTAGTTTTTTCAATACACAATTTGAAAAACAAGGGTCTAGAAAAGCAGAAGAAGGCAATGGACTAGAGAGATGAAGTGGGACTGCCAGGCATCAGGGAGGGTCCACTCGAGATTAATGGGGATAAATTTCACGTGAGCCCAGTAGTCATGGCTGTAGGGTTATCCGTCATGTTCAGCTGCAAGGAGGCAGGCATGGAGTAGGCAGAGAGTTAGATTTAACTAGGATTGGGGCTTTCCAGGCACCTGTGCTGAAGGATGAAGCAAGGGCATCTGGGAGCTGCAAGGGGGTTGCTATAATGTCAAAGCATGGAATCTAGGACAGGTAAGACTGTAACATGAGGTTAAGATAGAGAGTTAGAGAAGAAGAAGAGGTGGTCAATCAATGGTCTGAAGGTCTGGTGGGGCCGGAAAAGTGAGGACAGCACATCAGAGAGAGTGAGCTAGCAAAACAGGATGCAATGGTGGGAAAGTAGGTGCTTGAAACTGAGATTAAGGTAGGAACTAATTTTTGGTAAACACATGGGCAAGGGTGGGACCACGGGAGTGAATGACTGGGGTAAGGAAAAGGACAAGTTCCCCGGAGAAAGGAGGTTAAGCAACCAAGAGCAGGGGATGTTGAAAAGATCATTTAGGGCTTCCCTGGTGGCACAGTGGTTAAGAATCCGCCTGCCAATGCAGGGGACACGGGTTTGAGCCCTGGTCTGGGAAGATCCCACATGCCGCGGAGCAACTAAGCCCGTGTGCCACAACTGCTGAGCCTGTGCTCTAGAGCCTGCAAGCTACAACCACTGAGCCCACGTGCCACAACTACTGAAGCCCACACACCTAGAGCCTGTGCTCTGCAACAAGAGAAGCCACCGCAATGAGAAGCCCGCACACTGCAATGAAGAGTAGCCCCCGCTCGCCACAACTAGAGAAAGCTGCGCACACAGCAACGAAGACCCAACGCAGCCAAAAATAAATATAAATAAATTTATTTTTTTTTAAAAAAAGATCATTTATCTGGATCCTGAAATAACCAACAATTGTCACAGGAATTTTAAGAAAATGGCAGTGAGCCAGGAGCTAAAAGGGAAAAAAAAAAAGGGAAGGTCCCAAAGAGCACAGGAAGGTAGAAAGAGGAGAGGAATAGGCCTGGTTAGCAGATGTACAGAGCCATATGAGGATGAACATCCTGTAACTGACTGAAGAAAGAAAACTAAGAAGAGTGAAATTCTGCCATTCTCAGCAACGTGGTTGGACCTAGAGAATACTATGCTTAGTGAAATGTCAGACAAAGACAAACACTGTATGGTATCACATAGACGCAGAATCTAAAAAATAATACAAACGAATGAATATAGCAAAGCAGAAACGGACTAACAGATACAGAAAACCAACTAAGGGTCACCAGTGGGGAGAGGGGAGGGAGTAGGAGCAAGATTGGGATTGCGTAGGGGATTAAGAGAAACAAACTACTATGTATAAAATAAATAAGCAACAAGAATATATTGTACAGCGCAGGGAATAAGAGCTATTATCTTGTAATAACTTTTAACATAAAAATACTGAATCACTGTGCTGTATACCTGAAACTAATATCATAAATCAACTATACTTCAATATAAAATGAAAACTAAATAAATCTAATAATTCAATTTAAATACACTTCATTTACATGAATGCCAGGCCTCTTAACTGAGTGATGGGGAGAACTGCTGTGATTCTGCTTTCCTTTAGAAGGTATCCGCATAGTCACCATTCATATTACATTCTTTACCACCGTTTGGCCTCTCATTGTCTATCAAGCAGATCGTTCTCATTCTTCAGTACTCTTCGTTTTTTACCCATCAATAAATGCAGTAAAATTAACAATAGAGTTGAATTTCCTAGAGAGGATAACCTTTTCACTTAACATTAACTCAAGAACCAAATGAACTTTCCATTAGAAAGTTTTTGATCAAACACAAATACCAAACTAAAAAGGTTGAAGTCTGGTACCAATTAATATACTTCAAAGAAAACCTAAACGTATTACAGAGTTTCCACAGAACCACCTAAATTTCACCCAAGAACATGGAAGCATTCATCAAAAAATGTTTAGGGGCTTCCCTGGTGGCGCAGTGGTTGAGAGTCTGCCTGCCAATGCAGGGGACACGGGTTCGTGCCCTGGTCCAGGAAGATCCCACATGCCGCGGAGCGGCTGGGCCCGTGAGCCATGGCCGCTGAGCCTGCGCATCCGGAGCCTGTGCTCCGCAATGGGAGAGGCCACAACAGTGAGAGGCCCGCGTACCGCAAAAAAAAAAAAAAAAAAAAAAAATTAAAAAAAAAAATGTTTAAATTCTTGCTTTGTCATACTGTCATAAGGATACAACATGGGGGCATCACCAGGGCTCCCGTGATCCAAGCCCTCGTACCACCTCTGTGCCAGGTCCTCACAGGGGCAGACCCAAGAGCTCCAAAGCAGCCTCAGGACCAGACTCCTGTGGGTGGACCACACGCAGAGGTGGGGATAAAACCAAAGCTGAACCCCAGGGGCAGGGCGACTAATGAAGATGATCGAAAATCTTTCCATCAGCTGTGCAAGCTACAGATTAAATCCCAACGATCAGTTAGGTAGACCCTGTGTCTGAAATACTGAGTAGACAGTGAGTGTACCCACAAATGAAAACGGTCTCGCTCTGGCAGCTGTGGACTTTGGGGGCAGCACATGCAGGAATTGGGCCAGATCAGAGTCTGAGTGGTCCCCACAGGGCCGACGACAGGTCCAGAGACCAGCCCAGAGGTGGGGAGAGCCTCTTGGAGAGGCGGAGGTGGGCTGTGGCTCAAGGCATGTGCAAGAACGCTAGGGAAACATAGCATTACTAATATTTTTATTATGTTTTGATTAATTCTGTTGGTTCTGGCTTTTTTTGGGTTTTTGTTTGTTTGTTGTTGCTTTAGCATTTTTTAATTGTATTTAGTCTTTTGGGATCTTTGTGTTTTATAACATATTTTTTATTTTTACTTCTATTTTTACTTTGTTTTTCTGTTCTGTGTTTTTTCCCTTTTAAAAAAAATCATCTTTATTTGTTCTGTTTCTTTGCTTTATTCTTCAGTTGGCACACTGTTTTGGTGTTGTTTTTAGGTTTTGTGTTTTTGTTAGTTCTGATTATAATTGTTTGATTTCATTTTGGGGTTCCTCAGTTTAGTTGTTCTCTTGCTTTTTGTTTTATATGGTGCTGTTTTTGTTTCTTTTGCGTGTGTGTGTGTGTGTGTGTGTGTGTGTGTGTGTTTCCTTGTTTCTGTTTCTTTGATTTTGTTTTTACCATTTGCCTGGCATTTTGTCTTTTTTTAAATATATTTTTTATTTTATTTTTTTATATTTCTATTTCTACATTGCTTTTCTGTTCTGTCTTATTTCCCTTTTTCTTTTTTTTATCATTTTTGTTGGTTTGTTTTGTTACTTTGCTTCCTTTTTCAGTTGGCACTCTGCTTTGGTTTTGTTTTTTGGTTTTGTGTTTTTGTTAGTTCTCTTTTTAATTGTTTGATTTTGTTCTTGGGTTCTTTTGTTTGGTTGTTCTCTTGCTTTTTGTTTTATTTGGTTCTATTTTTGTTTCTTTTGTGTGTGTGCATGTTTCCTTGTTTCTGTTTTTGTTTATTTGATGTTACTTTTTACCATTTGTCTGGGGTTTTGTTAGTCTTTTTTTTTTTTTTTAATCCCCTTTAGTGCCAGAACAAGCGACTTGCAGAATCGTGGTTCCCTGACCCAACGACGGGCCTGGGGCTCTGGGGTGGGAGCAGGATGCTGGACCACTAGAGAATTCCCAGCCCCAGGGAAGATTAATCACCTAGCGCTCTCACAGAGGACTCTATCTGAATCAAAGACGCAGCTCCACCCAACTGCCTGCAGCTCCCAGCGCTGGACACCTCACACCAAACAACAAACAAGGCAGGAACACAAAAGCACCCATCAGCACACAGACTATCTGAAGTCATACTAGGCTCACAAACACCCCAAAACACACCAACTGACACGGCCCTGCTCATGTGTGGCTAGACCCTGTGTCTGAAATACTGAGTCCCTCCCATCAGGAAGTCCCTCCCATCAGGAAGCCTACACGAGTCACTGGACCAACCTCACCACCGAGGGCAGAGAACAGAAGCAAGAGGAACTACGACTGCAGCTTAGGGAAAGGAGACCTCAAATACTGTAAACTACACAAAATGAAAAGACAGAAAAACATCTTGCAGACAAAGGAGCAAGATAAAAACCCACAAGACCAAATAAATGAAGAGGAAATAGGCAAACTACCTGAAAAAGAATTCAGGGTAATGATAGTAGAGATGATCCAAAATCTCAGAAATAGAATGGAGAAAATACAAGAAACGTTTAACAAGGACCTAGAAGGACTAAAGAGCAAACAAACAGTAATGAAAATGCAACATGGGCTCCACCCACTGGACGCTTTATGTTAATGCAGTGTTACCCTGGCAATTAGGGGTTTTCATTCATTCACTTATTTATTGGTAAATTTATTTATTATCTTCTATAGACCCTCGTGACACAATAGTAAACACAAAAAACAAAAATTTCTGTCTTCATTGAGCTTATATTTTAGTGTCTAAAATTTAGTGTATAAGTATAAAAATTTTTTTTTATTTTGTTCATTACAATAAAATACAGGAATCTGTGTAATAGGTATCCTGGTTAAAGCTAAATGGTAAGAATTTGGAAACTTGATGAATAAAAGTTTTTTAAAAAGGCTTTTAATTAAAAGCTACCAAATTGTTTTTATTTTCTGGAGAACATGAATCCACCTTTAAGGCAGCATGTTCTCTATGGTAATAAAAGCACACATCCTGTGTATTCACTATCCCCTTGCATTTTTTAAACAGTTTTTTGAATCTATTACTATCTAGTTCATCATTTTAAAATCTTTAGTCATTTTCACTTTGCAAAAATGGTATCATGCTGTATGTGACTGGAGGATGGCTTCCTTTTTCATTTCATATTATATTGATAAAATTCTTGACAGTGCAAATGTACCACAGTTCACTTAGGCACCCTTCATTGATGGGCATTTATGTCCTTTCCAGGTTTTTCCTATTGTAAATAGTACTTCTACATTCATGCTGCCAATGTCCCCAGGTGCATATGCATTAGAGATTTTCTAAGCTATATTCCTAGAGAAGAACTGCTGAGTCATGGGCTATGCAGATGTTCAACACTTTGAGATAATGATAAGCTGTTTAGAGTGACAGCAACAAATTATACTCCCTCCAGACATTTATAATGGGTTATTTGAAACTAAATCCTCTCTAACACTTCATATGTTCAGATTTTTTCATTTTGGCCGTTAAGTGGTTAAAAAAATGTGCCTCATTATGGTCTTGACCAGAACCGTGAATGATGTCAAGTATGTCATCATTGCTTTATTATCCTCTTGCGTGAAATGTCTGTCCATGTCCCCCTGCCCCAAACTCTTATGTTGTGTCATTTATGCTTTCCTTTTTACTTGTAGGAAGTCCCAATGTACTCTTTTAGTTCTTGATTTTCAAATAATTTAAATTCACAGAAAAGTTGAGAGAAGAATACAAAGCATTTCTATGTATAGCATTCACCCATTCCACAGCTGTTAACATTTTATCACATCTGCCTCATTCTCCTTTTCTCTTCTTTTCCTCTCTCTCCCTCTCTCTCTCTCTCCCCCTTCCTGCATATGTGTGCACGCGTGTGTGGTTTTTTCTCTGAACCATTTCAGAGAGTAAGTTTTCATGACACCCCATTATTCATCGATAATTTACTGTGTATTTCCTAAAAACAAAAATCTCCTACACGGCCAAATATGACTATCAAAATCAAGAGAATAGTACTGATATATAACTACGCACTCCATTCAAATTATGCTAATTTTCCCCACAGTTTCGTTCCTGGTCCTGGATGTAATCCCAGCTCAAATGTTGCTGTCACTGTCGTGTCTCTTTCGTCTCCAATTTGGAACAGTTCGTGGGTCTTTTGCCTTCCATGACCTTGACACTTGAAAAGCAGAGGCCAGTCACTTTGTAGACAGTCCCTTGTTTGGGGGTTTCCTCATAATTACCTTTAGGTTATGCATTATTGGCCAGAACACCACAGAAGTGATTCTGTGTCCTTCTCAGTGTGCCCTTTATGGAGACACACGACGTTAATTTGTCTCATAACTGGTGAAGTTAACTTTCATTAACTGGATAATTTGGTGTCTGGCCAATTTCTCTACTATAAAGTTAGGTAGTAAGTATTTTGAGCTTATTAATTAACATCCAATTAATAAGTATTTGGGGGTACTTTGATACTATGTAAATATCCACCGCATATTTCTCCACATGCTCTTATCTCACTGTCTTAATTATAGCTTCACATTACTGATACCTGGTACTTCAGAAATAACTTGGCTATTTTTTTAACCCTTTGTCTTCCATCTAAATTGTGAAAACATCGGGGACTTCTCTGGTGGCACAGTGGTTAAGAATCCACCTGCTGGGACTTCCCTGGTGGCACAGTGGTTAAGAATCTGCCTGCCAATGCAGGGGACACAGGTTCAAGCCCTGGTCCGGGAAGATCCCACATGTTGCGGAGCAACTAAGCCCGTGCACCACAACTACTGAGCCTGCGCTCTAGAGCCTGCAAGCCACACCTACTGAGCCCGCGTGCCACAACTACAGGAGCCCATGTGCCTAGAGCCCGTGCTCAGCAACAAGACAAGCCACCGCAATGAGAAGCCCACACACTGCAACAAAGAGTAGCCCCCACTCACCACAACTAGAGAATGCCCATGTGCAGCCATGAAGACCCAATGCAGCCAAAAATACAATAAATAAATAAATTTATAAAAATAAAAAGTAAAAAATAAATTGTGAAAACAGCTTAGCACATTCCATGATTTTGATTGCACTTGTTTTTTTTTTTAACATCTTTATTGGAGTATAATTGCTTTACAATGTTGTGTTAGTTTCTGCTGTATAACAAAGTGAATCAGCTATACATATACATATATCCCCATATCCCCTCCCTCTTGCGTCTCCCTCCCACCCTCCCTATCCCACCCCTCTAGGTGGTCACAAAGCACCGAGCTGATCTCCCTGTGCTATGCGGCTGCTTCTCACTAGCTATCTGTTTTCCATTTGGTAGTGTATATATGTCAATGCTACCCTCTCACTTTGTCCCACCTTACCCTTCCCCCTCCCTGTGTCCTCAAGTCAATTCTCTACATCTGCGTCTTTATTCCTGTCCTGCCCCTAGGTTCATCAGAACCATTTTTTTTTTTTAGATTCCATATATATGTGTTAGCATACGGTATTTGTTTTTCTCTTTCTGACTTACTTCACTCTGTATGACAGACTCTAGGTCCATCCACCTCACTACAAATAACTCAATTTCGTTTCTTTTTATGGCTGAGTAATATTCCATTGTATATATGTGCCGCATCTTCTTTATCCATTCATCTGTCGATGGACACTTAGGTTGTTTCCATGTCCTGGCTGTTGTAAATAGAGCTGCAGTGAACATTTTGGTACACGACTCTTTTTGAATTTTGGATTTTTCAGGGTATATGCCCAGTAGTGGGATTGCTGTGTTGTATGGTAGTTCTATTTTTAGTTCTTTAAGGAACATCCATACTGTTCTCCATAGTGGCTGTACCAATTTACATTCCCACCAACAGTGCAAGAGGCTTCCCTTTTCTCCACACCCTCTGGACCATTTATTGTTTGACTGCACTTGCTTTGAATCTAAAATTCATGTTGGGGAGAACTGGCATCTTTATGCTATTGTCTTCCTTCCCATAGATATAATATGTCTCTCCATCTATTCAGTTTCTCTTTCATAGCTCTTAATAAAGTTTTACAATTTTCTTTACAGAGGTCTTCTTGGAGAAATTCCTCAAGGAAACTGAACAACTGGTTTCAAGAGATGTAGAGCTGAGATTTGGGATAGAAAGAAGGATATGAAAGGATAAGCTTTACCTTGGGCTGGAACTGACCTCAGACCCATCTGGGCTTGGTGCAGCTCAATTTGAAGTGGATATTGAAGTTGCGTCTATACATGATGGATACTTAAGATTGATAGTGAAATGTCTTTGACTATAGAGACTTCTAATGGAGTTGGAACACTCACCACCTCTTCCCCCTCTCCTGACCTGTGACCACTGTTCAGCTTCCCTCTTGAGAAGTCAGTAGAAGCTAGAGTGCATAGAGATACTCTTACGATGAAGGAGGACCCTGAGACAGAATAAGAACCTGGGACCAGAATTCTGTCATCCTAAGTGAAACACTGTTTTTCTGTGGGAGAGGATGGCAGCACTCAGCAATGAAGGCTATGGAAGGAACCACAAGGAGGATTGTGGGAGGAGATATTTAGGAAACTAGGCGACATCCAGCAAGAAACACTTTTGAGTAGGTATTCAAAAAGCGATGGACCACTGTTCCACAAACATCCCATTGTCATCGCCCCACCCTATTGTAAATTACAGTCAGAGGGGTGTCCCAATCAGCAGGTAACCACCCAGACCAAGAGGTCACAAGGCAAAGTTCCCTAGCGTCTGCTACTGACACCAAAGCCAGAGTGACAAAAGAAGATTTATGTGAGATGGAGAGGAGGTGCCTTGTTAGTGACATAAATTCTACAGTGATAATCCCGCGGTAGCTTAATATCCCAACAAGCTCCAAGAGCACAGCATCCAAGAGAGTACGATTCCACAAGGGCCAACACCATGTGGTCCCTCGTGATCTGGCTTGATTCAGGCATAGAATTCAGAATACCAGTGGACTCAATGACCTCGTGACACTCTTTTGAGAGCTGGTCATCAGGAGTTTACAGTCATTACTCCTGGCCAAAAAAAAATAGTTTCATAAGATTTAACAAGCAGCTGAGAAAAATATAACAAGGATGTTATCTTGTGAAAATCAAAATGCCTCACCAGTAACACCTCACACCCAGTCAGAATGGCCATCACTAAAAAGTCTACAAATAATAAATGCTGGAGAGGGTGTTCAGAAAATGTAACCCTCCTACACTGTTGGTGGGAATGTAAGTTGGCACAGGCACTATGGAGAACAGTATGGAGGTTCCTCAGAAAACTAAAAATAGAATTACCATATGATCCAGCAATCCCACTCCTGGGCATATATCTGGGCAAAATTATAATTTGAAAAGATACATCCACCCCTATGTTCATAGCAACACTGTTTACAATAGCCAAGACATGGAAACAACCTAAATGCCCATCGACAGATGAATGGATAAAGAAGATGTGGTACATATATACAATGGAATACTACTCAGCCATAAAAAGGAATGAAATAATGCCATTTGCAGCAACATGGGTGGAACTAGATATTATCATACTAAGTGAAGTAAGTCAGACAGAGAAAGATAAATATCATATATCACTTATATGTGGAATTAAAATATGACACAAATTAACTTATCTATGAAACAGAAATAGACTCACAGACATAGAAAACAGACTTGTGGTTGCCAAAAGGAATGGGAGGTGGGGGAGGGATGGACTATGAGTTTGGGGTTAGTAGATGCAAACTACTGTATATAGGGTGGATAAACAACAAGGTCCTACCGTATAGCACAGGGAGCTATATTCAATATCCTGAGATAAACTATAATGGAAAGAATATAAAAAAGAATGTGTGTATGTGTGTGTGTGTGTGTGTGTGTGTGTGTGTGTCAGTTTGCTGTACAGCAAAAATTAACACAACACTGTAAATAAACTATACTTCATTTTTTAAAAATGCCTGGGGCTTCCCTGGTGGCGCAGTGGTTGAGAGTCCGCCTGCCGATGCAGGGGACGCGGGTTCGTGCCCCGGTCCGGGAGGATCCCACATGCCGCGGAGTGGCTGGGCCCGTGAGCCATGGCTGCTGAGCCTGCACGTCCAGAGCCTGTGCTCCGCAATGGGAGAGGCCCCAACAGTGAGAGACCCGCATACCGCAAAAAAAAAAAAAAAAAAAGCCTCACCAGAACGAATGCCTTTTATGGAGATCTACCACACCTCTGCCACAGAAATGGGCCAAGGGAGTCCTACAGGCAGGGCCTAGCTTTCTCCAGAAAATAGTTCTGTGCTGCTCCCTCTCACAAACAATTAAACAATCAAAACTCAAAAATGATTCTTTTAGCCTGAAATTTTGAAAGCATCTGTTAGTTTTCCACTATAGCCCTTAAAACTCAGTTATGCATGCTTAAAATGTCAAATTTTAAGTAATATAACTTCCTGATGAGTTTTTCAATATAATTTAGCTGAAAAATGCACTCTCAGGTAACTAAATATATTGACCAATTTTGTAGGCCAATTAAAGGCTGTTGCCTAAAATGATGATTTTTGCTTTAGAGTGGTATTTAGGTCATTTCCTTTGACAGAAATTAGAGGCAAAACTAGTTTTCTATGGAGACAAATCCATGACAGATCTCATACACATCTCCTACCACAGTTATAATTCCATTTTGCCAGTAACTCACTCTGTGACCTGTGGAAGAGTGCAAGTTAATCATGTGTTTAGATTTAGAAACTGTCAGGGGTATTTTTTGTTTGTTTGTTTTTTACTTTCGGCTGCGTTGGGTCTTCGTTGCTGTGCGTGGGCTTTCTCTAGTTGCAGCGAGCAGGGACACTCTTCATTGCGTTGCGGTGGCTTCTCTTGTTGCAGAGCATGGGCTCTAGGTGCGTGGGCTTCAGTAGTTGTGGCACATGGGCTCAACAGCTGTGGCTCATGGGCTCTAGAGTGCAGGCTCCGTAGCTGTGGCGCACGGGCTTAGCTGCTCCATGGCATGTGGGATCTTCCTGGACCAGGGCTCGAACCCTCGTCCCCTGCATTGGCAGGTTAACAACAAGGTTAACCACTGTGCCATCAGGGAAGCCCCAGATATGTTTTTATTTAATTTAAGCTTGTCAAAAATAGCTTCAGTAGGAAGATATCAATTATAACAACTATCCTAGCCATCAGTAGATAAACCAAGATATTATATAGCCAGTGGAGGGAAAATGTAATTCAAGGCAGGAGAGGAAGAAATGAGAAAGAAATCCCAGTGAATTCAATCTGAGTAGTTAGAGTTCTGAAATGATTGACAATAGGTCCGACCAATGAAATATTTCTACTTCTAGCCTAGTCATATATTATAACATTTTATAATTGTCTAAGTTATTTTTACAAAATGTGATGAACATGAAGAAATTAAGATTTGTATTTATAAACACATAAGAATACATGCAGGGCTTCCCTGGTGGTGCAGTAAAAATCCACCTGCCAATGCAGGGGACACGAGTTCAAGCCCTGGTCCGGGAAGATCCCACATGCCGCGGAGCAGCTAAGCCCGTGCGCCACAACTACTGAGCCTGCACTCTAGAGCCTGCGAGCCACAACTACTGAGCCTGCGCGCCTAGAGCCCGTGCTCTGCAACAAGAGAAGCCACCGCTATGAGAAGCCCATGCACCACAACGAAGAGTAGCCCCCACTCAACACAAATAGAGAAAGCCCACATGCAGTAACAAAGACCCAACAGCCAAAAATAAATAAATAAATAAATAAAAATACATGCAGTATACACTTAACGGTTCTTATCTCCTTGGTCCATGGGTGAGAAAGCTCAGAATATTGAACAAACAGTAATCTGATTTGAGACCTTTGTCTTTAGCTTAATAAATCCAGCTAATGACCTTTGTAAACCACCCCCAAAGGGATTAAACATTTCAGAGCATAGAAAATATACTATACTGAATTTGGATAACTTTGGATAAACAAAGGTTGTATCCTTTTCATTTATCCAAAGGCACTTTCTTTCTTAGTAGGAAACATGTAATTCTGATTTCATTTATTCCATTTTCAAGGGCTTCCATTTGCTCCTCTCTGAAACAGACCCAAAATATGTCCTGTGGACCTCTACCTTCCCTTTTACCCACCACATTCTTTCTTCCATGGGTGCCCTCTTGTGCAGGTTGGTAGTGAGAAAGGGCAGGGGCAACCTGGGACCAAAACCCCGACCCACTGCTTCCTAGCCCAGTGACTTGGAGCCTGCACCTCATTTTCCTCTCTGTATATGATTAACCAGCCTGCACCTCATTTTCCTCTCTGTATATCCATCTGGCAGAGTGCTTATAGATTTGAAATAATATATGTACCACGCCTGGCTCATAATAACACTCAGAAAATTGTAGCTACTGTCTTCACCACATGGGTGCTGTCCTCTATTAATAGATGCTGCCTCTCCCCAGCTATAGGGCTTTTCTTTGCTAACTAAACAATTTGGCCATTCCCTCTGACACATTACTTTCACAACCCCTTTACATCTACCATGAGACCAAATGAGCCATGAGGATCTTTGATTTATTTTAAAATTAGTGATTCTCTTTAATTTTCTTCTGATGTGACCTGAATTTTAATGCCACATCATTATGTGAAATGGGCACTTGAAGAATAAGCCACTCTGCAATGTAAATTGGTGCAGAGTTGCTATATGATCCAGCAATCCCACTCCTGAGCATATATCTGGACAAAACTATAATTCAAAAAGATACGTGAACCCCTATGTTCATAGCAGCACTATTCACAATAGCCAAGACATGGAAGCAACCTAAATGTCCATCAACAGATGAATGGATAAAGAAGATGTGGTACATATATACAATGGAATACTACTCAGCCATTAAAAAAGAATGAAATAATGCCATTTGCAGCAACATGGATGGACCTAGAGATTATAATACTAAGTGAAGTAAGATAAAGACAAATATATGATACCACTTACATGTGGAATCTAAAATACGGCACAAATAAACATCTACGAAAGAGAAACAGACTCACAGACATAGAGAACAGACTTGTGGTCACCAAGGGGGAGAGGAGGTGAGGGAAGGAAGTATTGGGAGTTTGGGATTAGCAGATGCAAACTAGTATATATAGGATGGATAAACAACAAGGTCCTATAGCACAGGAAAGTGTATTCAATACCTTGTGTTAAACCATAATGGAAAATAATATGAAAAAAATGTAAATATATGTATAACTGAATCACTTTGCTGTAGAGCAGAAATTAACACAACATTGAAAATCAACTATAAGTCAATAAAATTAAAAAAAAAAGAATAAGCAACCCTGGAGGTCCCTGTAGGAGCAAAGCCCTCACATATTAGGGGCAGGGAATGGGAGAGGGCTCTAAGAAGTGGAATGCCTAGGGTCCCTAAGAGGCTCTGAAAATGGAAGAGCCTAGTCCAATGACCAGAAGAAGGATTTGGGGTTCAGAGAGTCTTGGGATCCCTTCCTTGCTCTGCTCCCCCCATACCACTTGACCCTGATAGGTCATCTTCCTTCTCCAAACAGCTCTCTCCCCATAGACCTGATACAATAATACCTACCTCGTGGTTCACTGTGAGGACTGGATACAAAAATATATGCCAAACATTTATCTGGCATAAACACTCAATAAAAGATGACAGCAGCAGGACCAGTAGTAGTCTTCATTTCTAAGATGCTGAAGGATACAAACTATAGTTTGTTTTGCACAGTTCTTTCACTGAAATGTAGGTGATGGTGAGAATGGTGATGTGCTCTCTGTGGGAGGCAGGCAAGTGTGTATTCTGTACTGTGTGTTTGACATAGATGGGGAATCTTAGTGCTGCTGTAGCAGGCAAGAAAAACAAGTAGGATGGCTAAACTCTTAAGACGTGCTAAATAAAAACAGTGAGTAAGTCAACAGATGCAGAAAAAGCTTTTGACAAAATTCAACAACCATTTATGATAAAAACTCTCCAGAAAGTGAGCATAGAGGGAACCTACCTCAACATAATAAAGGCCATATGTGACAAACCCACAGCAAACATCATTCTGTATGGTGAAAAACTGAAAGCATTTCCTCTAAGATCAGGAACAAGACAAGGTTGTCCACTCTCACCACTATTATTCAACATAGTTTTGGAAGTTTTAGCCACAGCCATCAGAGAAGAAAAAAAAATAAAAGGAATCCAAATCAGAAAAGAAGAAGTAAAACTGTCACTGTTTGCAGATGACATGATACTATACAGAGATAATCCTAAAGATGCCACCAGAAAACTACTAGAGCTAATCAATGAATTTGGTAAAGTTGCAGGATACAAAATTAATACACAGAAATCTCTTGCATTCCTATACAATAACAACAAAAGATCAGAAAGAGAAATTAAGGAAACAATCCCATGCACCACTGTAACAGAAAGAATAAAATACCTACAAATAAACCTACCTAAGGAGATAAAAGACCTGTATGCAGAAAACTATAAGACACTGATGAAAGAAATCAAAGATGACACCAACAGATGGAGAGATATACCATGTTCTTGGACTGAAGAATCAATATTGTAAAAATGATTTTACTATGCAAAGCAACCTACAGATTCAATGCAATCCCTATCAAACTACCAATGGCGTTTTTCACAGAACTAGAACAAAAAATCTTAAAGTTTGTATGGAGACACAAAAGACCCCGAATAGCCAAAGCAGTCTTGAGGGAAAAATATGGAGCTGGAATCAGACTTCAGACTATACTACAAAGCTACAGTAATCAAGACAATATGGTACTGGCAGAAAAACAGAAATATAGATCAATGGAACAGGATAGAAAGCCCAGAGATAAACCCATGCACCTATGGTCAACTAATCTATGACAAAGGAGGCAAGGATATACAATGGAGAAAAGACAGTCTCTTCAATAAGTGGTGCTGGGAAACTTGGACAGCTACTTGTAAAAGAATGAAATTAGAACACTCCTTAACACCATACACAAAAATAAACTCAAAATGGATCAAAGACCTAAATGTAAGACTGGACACTATAAAACTCTTAAAGGAAAACATAGGAAGAACACTCTTTGACATAAATCACAGCAAGATCCTTTTTGACACACCTCCTAGAGTAATGGAAATAAAAACAAAAATAAACAAATAGGACCTAATGAAACTTAAAAGCTTTTGCTAAAGCAAAGGAAACTACAATCAAGATGAAAAGACAACCCTCAGAACGGGAGAAAATATTTGCAAATGAATCAACAGACAAAGGATTAATCTCCAAAATACATAAACCACTCATGCAGCTCAATATTAAAAAAACAAACAACACAATCAAAATGGGCAGAAGACCTAAATAGACATTTCTCCAAAGAAGACATACAGATGGCCAAGAAGCACATGAAAAGCTGCTCAACATCACTAATCATTAGAAAAAGGCAAATCAAAACTACAATGAGGTATCACCTCACACCAGTTAGAATGGGCATCATCAGAAAATCTACAAACAACAAATGCTGGAGAGGGTGTGGAGAAAAGGGAACCCTCTTGCACTGTTGGTGGGAATGTAAATTGGTACCGCCACTATGGAGAACAGTATGGAGGTTCCTTAAAAAACTAAAAATAGAGGCTTTTCTGGTGGTGCAGTGGTTAAAAATCCGCCTGCCAATGTAAGGGACACGGGTTCGAGCCCTGGTCTGGGAATATCCCACATGCCGCAGAGCAACTAAGCCCATGCGCCACAACTACTGAGCCTGTGCTCTAGAGCCCGTGTGCCACAACGACTGAAGCCTACACACTCTAGGGCCTGTGCTCCGCAACAAGAGAAGCCACTGCAATGAGAAGTCCACGCACCGCAAGGAAGGGTAGCTCCCGCTCACCGCAACTAGAGAAAGCCCGCACAGCAATGAAGACCCAACGCAGCCAAAAACAAAATAAAATAAATAAATAAATTTATAAAAAAAAACAACAACTAAAAATAGAATTACCACATGACCCAGCAATCCCACTACTGGGCATATACCCAGAGAAAACCAAAATTCAAAAAGACACATGAACCCCAGTGTTCACTGCAGCACTATTTACAATAGCCAGGTCATGGAAGCAACCTAAATGACCATCAACAGACAAATGGATAAAGGAGATGTGGTACATATATACAGTGGAATATTACTCAGCCATAAAAGGGAACGAAATTGGGTCATTTGTAGAGACGTGGATGGATCTAGAGACTGTCATACAGAGTGAAGTAAGTCAGAAAGAGAAAAACAAATATCGTATATTAACGCATATATGTGGAACCTAGAAAAATGGTACAGATGAACCAGTTTGCAGGGCAGAAATAGGGACGCAGATGTAGAGAACAAACATTATGCACACCAAGGGGGGAAAGCGGCGGCAGGGTGGTGGTGGCGAATTGGGCGATTGGGATTGACATGTATACACTGATGTGTATAAAATGTATAACTAATAAGAACCTGCTGTATAAAAAATAAAAAAGATAGTGAGTAAGCAAGTGGCTCTTGTGAGACGTGAGCGGAATTCACAAGGTGTGCAGTTAAGCACAAACAGTTGGCAATCGGTAAGACATGTTCAAGATAGAAGGAATAAAATATATGGTTTTTTAAGAGGTAGAATATTCAGAGTGCTTATTTATATAGGAAAAATAATGGAAGGACCAAACCATAAGGTACAAATCAAGCCTCCTTCAGAATGACACACTTCACCTCTCAGTTGGCCAGCCATGGGGGCCACATTTTGGCTTTGCACGCACTCTGCCAAAGAAAGAAAGCTCATGGCTGCCCAGCAAACTCATTGGTTAGCTCCAGCTGTGGCCAGGCATCCTTGCCTCCGTATCAACAGACATGTGTTGACTCCACACACTCTGAGCTTGCTAAGCCCCCTTGTTCAAGCTCAGCTCTGGTCTTTGCAACCACACCATGCAACAAAGAGAGAGTGGGGGAGAGGCAGTGGAAAGAAGGAAGAGGGAGAAAGGGGGGAGAGAAGGAAAGAGAAAGGACATAGGAAGGGTTGAGTAACACAGGATTCAGTAATGTGGTCCTTCTACTCAATCCTCATTGTGTCAACTTACCCCATTCCTCTTTTCTCTTGCTATTCGATGCGGTGTCAATCAATAAACGATGGGATTGGAGCATCTTAACTTAGCCTGTGAGCCTTTCTGTTCTGTGACCTCTGGGATGGCTTGCCCCGAGTGTACTGAGAGGCTACCATCGCGTCAAGGTCATTTCTCGTGTGACATATTTTTCCTTGGCATCAGAATTTCGTTTGAGAGAAGAACCCGTTGATATTCTTCTACAAATCCATCAAATTGGTGTTCTTTTGCACCAGAGAGCAATAAAGCTTTTCCCCACATTTTTCAGGTGAAATCAATTTTGATACCTTGTTAATGTTTGAAGAACTAGTCATTTCGTCTGAAATCGCAGCCTTTCCTTCCAGGCAATTGTTTCTAGATACATTGCCTGCTGTTATCTGACCTCCTTTTATTTTATCATCATGGAGTTTCAGATTGTTTGCTTTCTTTAAACTGATGGTCAGCACTCCAGGTGTCGCTGTTACCCTGACTAGGCTAGAGACACAGCAGTGCCAGGAAAAGCAGTAGAAACCCAAGCTCATGGCACAGTGGCCGCAGCCCGCCTGAAATCACTCCTACCCGGCCGCATGCTTTTGTCTTTCTTTTCTTTCCTTCCTCCCTTCTTCCCTCCCTCCCTTCCTTTCTCTACCTCTTCCTCTCTCCTTTTCTTCCTCTCTTCCCCCTCTCTCTCTCATTCTCTCTTCCTTTTTTCACCTTCTTTTGTTTTTTACCCACAGCCCTCTTTTTCCCATCTCAGGAACCACACATGAATCCACTTGGGGCTCCGCTCGGAATCATTTCTCCGCTCTAAAAATTAAGGTTTTGTTCACTGTATCAAGCTTGCCTCCTGGACTTCTCAGAAAATGAGATCTCTCCTGGGAGATTTCTCAGGCCTTTGTGCACATAAGCCCCTGGAAGACCCACCCCACTAATTAGTCAGGCATGTTCATACTAATCTTAACTCAAGCACCATCCTCTTGCTACATGTACATAAAATGATGTCTTAACACCCAGGGGGAGGCTTGTCACAGGGTTAGTCTGTTTGGGGAAGGGATTAGGGGAAGTTTGGGTCATTCTCCCTCTGTGTCCTCCATGGTCACACAGATTGGATCACCCTCTGGCCAGGATAAAATCATGCATTGATTGGCTTGCACCTGGGGCCCTTCAACCAATCCCTGGGACATGGAAGATGATCTCACAAGCTGCTAGAAGTAGGCAGCTGAAGGTGGGGTCAATGGCACCAAAGCTGCAGGGCTGCTCCACAGTAGAGAGAACAGTGGTTTCCCAGAGCAAAATTGGGTACTATTGGAAGGATGGAAGAAAGGGAATTGATGTACAGGCAACAAGCCATGTGCACTGCACCCAGAACATGGAATCCTCCAGAGTATGGGTGCTCCATACATCCCTGATGAATGTATTATTTTACGAGATTTTATCAACTAAGTCCCTCTAAATCCACTATTTGCTTACTGAAAGTTAATGTAACTGAAAGTCACTTATCTCCTGTTCCTCACAGCTGCATTAAGCATTTTGAGATGATAGGATTGAGTCATTTCAGAAAAACGAATACAATTCTGCCTCCTGCTTCTTAAATGCGAACTGCTAAGAATGATTATTTAAGTTTCAATTTAACTAAGGGCTGTTGAATTCAGACATGCCATTCACTTAAGAACCAGGTGTATCAGTAGTCTTGTCTTCAATACCTTTCTTGCTTATTTCCATGCTGCGTTCCTATCAAAGTTAATTTCTTGCTGTAATACAATGTGATGCAGCCTTCCAAAATTCAAGTGCATTTCAGACTGTTTTCCACATTTTAAGCATACTTTTCTGTCAGGGTCAAGAAGAATCAAAGCTCAGGGGACATGACCTTGTATTGTCTTATTATTACCATTCAATGAATCTTTTCGCAGCAATTCTCCAGGGGTTCTTCTGTATCTTTCGCCAGCTCCCAATCAGAGGGTCTCCGTATTTTAACTTGCAATATTACTTTCTGCTGAGCATAATGCATGGTTGGGTCAAAAGATCTGCAACTTGAATTCTAGCTCCCAGACTAATTCACCATGTTTACACAGAGGAAAACTTCTGTTTCCAGAGGGCACTCAGCTAACCTTTAGGGTGTGGTTTGTGCTTCGGTAGTAAAAGCAGTGTGATTTTACAAGTTGTTCCGATCAGATACTTGGTTAGACCCAGCTTTCTCTAAGGAAACCAAAGGTTTATGGTTGCCCTTGCAACCAAGGCCTGCCTGAGCTCTGACTCCCGACTAGAGCTGACTGAAGATTTCAGTTTCTTGTAGGAGCTGGGGTGGAGGGTGTAGAAGAAGATGTGTGTTAAAATGTACCCAGGATCTGTTTCAATCACAGAATGTAAGGTAACAGACACAAAGACATTTGCCTTTAGAGAGGAGGCAAGTGTAAGTTACTTACACTACCCAAGAGGAGGGGATGCGCCCTGCTACACAGGGCACATGGGTTAATGCCAGGGTCAGTCAGGAGGCAGAAGGAGTGAAGGGAAAGCATGGCCCGCTACCGTAGTTTCTACAGGAAGGAAGGAATGGGCAAGGCAGGGTAGGCAAGCTGAGCAAGTTCAGGTTTGGATGGTTTAATAATTTCAGTGGGCTCGGGGCTATGGGGTAGTCTCTAGTGGTGGTTAGGGCAGGGGAAATACTGGCTCAGTGTGTGGGAGTCAGATAAAGGAGGCGGTTGGTGATAAAGCCTTTGAATTGGTGAGCTGGCCCCTGGCTGCCATTCTTGGCTTATCCCTCCCAGCCTAAGATCCAGCAGCTTGTCACTGCTCACCCACACCGAGCACCACTGAAACGCTTCCCACCTTCCCCTTGCTCAAGCTGCCTCTGTGGGGCATGCATGGATGGGCTGCCCCTCCCACGGCCGTGCCACTCCTCTGCGTGGCTAACTTTGTTTACCAGGCAGCACCCAGAAAAGGAGTTCCATCCTCAAGAACCACCCTCTCACTCCTTACACGCTCATGTCCCCATCCCTAGAGATGAGTTTTAATAATTCAACCAATGCCTTGTGCAAATCAGTTCCCTTATTCTTAACATATTTATCTACATCGTGCCTTGCATAAGTATCTGCTTTTTCACCTCTTTCTTCCGCTAGATAGCAGTTCTACAGACGAGTAATCAGGCATGGCGTATTTTCATTTTTATGTCAACAGCATCTAGCATGGTGACTCTTGACATAACATGGGCATTCAAAACTGTTGACTAAAACAGGAAATGAATAGATAGCTATATTTCAAAAGACTATGTGATGATAAGAAATCTTATTATGAAACCATTTTAAATTCTTCAGAAAAAAATAATGTATAAATTAATTTTTATTGGGTATACTTTTTTTAATTTATTTTTTATTGAAGGATACTTGAATTACAATGTTATGTTAATTACTGCTGTACAGCAAAGTGACTCAGTTATACATATATATACCTTCTTTTTCATATTCTTTTCCATTATGGTTTATCCCAGGATATTATTGAGTATAATTTTACTTCAGCCTTCTTTAGGTAGGTGGCATCACCTTACAAAAATAAGACAAGCACTTCATTCTCCGCCCCATCTCATTTTATTAATTCAAGAGGGCAGTCGATTCTCTGCCTATTCCCTAATCCACAGATACCTTATCACCTAGAAAAATTTGAGGAAAGTTTTGCTTAGTGTTCTAAAACTTTCACAGTCAAAAAAAAAAAAAAGATGCTAAACATGTTTTTTTGTTGCTGTGATAATGCATGCCTCAGTGTAATGCTTATTCCCTGAAGAAAGTGTCTTTAAAAACCGGCCACGGGATAATTATAACACCCTTGATGGTAGTTTCTGTTAAAACATTGCTGGGAATAATCCTGATCCTGGCTTAGAGCTCCGATGTGAAACCGGGGATTTCCACCCCTATAAATGGTGTTGGAGCAAAAGCCAACTGCACCTAATGAGTACTTAACCTTAGTTTTTCCAGTGCTCACTAATATGAGGGCACACATGAGAAAATGACCGAAAATGAGGGCTCTGGAATCAGATTACTTGAGTTTTAAACCTGTATCCTTCACTTGCTGGCCAACTGACCTCGGACAATTTACTTAAATTGTATCTTCCTTGAAAGGCTTATCCAGAAAATGGGGACAAATTAGTATGCAGTTCATAAGGTTGTTGTGAGGATTAAATGATACAATCTACCTAAGGTGCTGGGCTCTCAAATCATTTCTTTCTTACTTGCTCTCTTTCCTGCCTCCCCATGTGGGACTCCAACCCGCTGAATTCTACCTACTGCAAACAAATCAAGTACACTGTCCATTTAGCTGTCCTGAAATTGCCCTGTTTCTTCACTCTGCTCCAGCTCTCTGATAACTTACCACCCTCACCTCATAATGTCCTCCAAGTACTGTAGTATCCCACCAGATGCCACTGCCGAAGCTTCCCAGCAGTGTCACAGTGGAGCCCCTTAGGTGCCGAAGACAATGGTCCTGGCACCCTAAGGTCTAAGGCTCTTTCAGATTGCACTGATGACACACCATCCTTACCACTCCGCCCCCATTGCACTCCCCCCTTAGTCCATAAGGATTGGGCTCAGGACGGAGCCAAGGAAACGACACAAAGTTCTCGGAATTACCCTCACTTCTGTCTTGCTAGGTCAAGCTGGAGGTACCAAGAGGGGAACTCGCTCCCAGGAGATTCCTTGGTCTCTCAAAACAAAAAAATGGAGCCAGCTAATTTTCTGGTCATACCTAACAAGTCTGAACCCAACTGCTGGTGAGCACAGCATCATTCAAAAAGGGTGCTTCCCCTTGATATAAGGACAGCCTGCAGCTCTTTCTTGATCATCCCAAGCCACACTCCCTCAAAGTTAGAAATAAGGGAAATAACTGTTATCGCTAGGCTTGCTCTGCAGGTTACTATGGGGACCGACATAAGGATTTACTTCTAGTACATAAGCCTTGAAAGCCTGGCCCCATCAGAAACTCCAGACACATCCAGCAGGAGCCAGAACTGCTCACTGTCACAAACCAACAATGACAAAGAGAAAATGCTTTCTAAACTTCTCCATTTTTTTATTGCATGTGTTTTTTGTCTTGGATTATCTTTCTAGATATGTGACTAAAGTGAAGTTCAACTGAACTGTAACATGTTAGATATCAACACTTGCAAAATGCAGGCTTTCCTGGTTTCCAAAAACTAAAGAAGTTTTACATTTCCTTGTGACTATATAAAAACGTCAGCTGGATGAGACCACGTACATTTATGAATTCAAAGGAATAGCAGTAAGCTCAAGAAATTTCAGCTGCTTATCACAAAACACCAAAAGCAGCCAAGCATGAAGCACTATTTCATATTGAAAGCGGCTGGAATGAAAACTTTGGTTCTTTGAGAGGCAGTGTGGTTTTCTAGAAAGATCTTTGGTTCCAACTCTACCATTAACTAGCTTTGCAACCTTGGGCTTCATTTATGGGGAACTGAAGACTTTTAACAATTTGGCACCAACCAGCTTCCCAATGAATATTTTCAACTTCTCACTTTCACCCTATTTCCAGCCCTCTTCCCTTCCTCTCTCCCATCACACTGCCTTTTCACTCCCTTATTTTGCAAAGCAATTAATTCATCCATTTCTTTGCAGACTAAGAGCCTTCCACTCCACTCTCAAAGAGGCCATCAGGACATTTTCCAAAACAAAGTGACTTCTCTCCTGATATAAATTTTACCCATGGTGTTAGTATACCAAAGTCCTTATTTTTAATACAGTAGCAACTTTTTATTCCATTTACATAGGTACAATAACAGGCTTTCAATGAGCTTACTGAATAAATGAAAATTAATTATTGCTTTTATACCTATCCTGTTTTTTAATTGAGGTAACACTGGTTTATAAAATTATGTAAATTCCATGTGTACAACATTATAATTCAACTTTTGTATATACCACAGTGTGCACACCACCAAAAGTTTAGTTACCATTCCATCACCATACAATTGACCCCCTTTACCCATTTTGCCCTCTCCCTCTCCCTTCCCTTCTAGTAACCGTCATTATGTCCTCTGTATCTATGTACTTGTTTTTGTTTTGCTTCGTTTGTTTATTTTGGGTTTTTTAAATATTCCACATCTGAGTGAAATTATATAGTATTTGTCTTTCCCTGTCTGACTTATTTCACTTAGTATAATACCCTTCAACAAGAGCTATCCCTGTTGTTGCAAATGGCAGGATTTCCTTCTTTTTTATGGCCAAGTAGTATTCCATCATATACAGGTGTATATGTATGTATGTATGTATATTACATCTTCTTTATCTATTCACTTGTTGATGAACAGCTAGGTTGCTTCCACATCTTGGCTTTTATAAAAATGCCACAATGAACATAGGGTGCATGTAACTTTTTTAATTAGTGTTTTCATATTCTTCAGATAAATACCCAGAAGTGAAACGGCAGTTCTATTTTTAATTTTTTGAGGAACCTCCATACCGCTTTCCATAGTAGCTGCACCAATTTACATTCCCACCACCAGTGCACAAGGGCTCCCTTTTCTCTACATCCATTCCAACACTTGCTATTTCTTGTCTTTTTGATAACAGTCATTCTAACAGGCCTGACATGATATCTCATTGTGGTTTTGATTTGCATTTCCCTAATAATTCGTGATGTTGAGCATATTTTCACATGCCTGTTGGCCGCTTGTATGCCTTCCTTGGAAAAATGTCTATACAGATCCTCTGCCCAATTTTTAATTAGCTGTTTATTATGCTGTTGAGTTGTATGAGTTCTTTATTTCAGATATTCACCCCTTATTGGATATAAGATAGGTTGTCGGGCTTCCCTGGTGGCGCAGTGGTTGAGAGTCCGCCTGCTGATGCAGGGGACGCGGGTTCGTGCCCCAGTCTGGAAAGATCCCACATGCCGCGGAGCGGCTGGGCCCATGAGCCATGGCCGCTGAGCCTGCGTGTCTGGAGCCTGTGCTCCGCAACGGGAGAGGCCACAGCAGTGAGAGACCCGCATACCGCAAAAAAAAAAAAAGATAGGTTGTCTTTCATTTTGTTTATGGTTCCCTTTGGTGTGCAGAAACTTTATTTTGATGTAGTCCCATTTGTTTATTTTTGCTTTTGTTTGCCTTGCCTGAGGTGACAGATCCAGAAAGAAGTTGCTAAAACTGATGTCAAAGAGCATACTGCCTATGTTTTCCTCTAGAAGTTTTATGGTTTTAGGCCTTATATTTAAGTCTTTAATTCATTTTGAGTTAATTTTTGTGTATGACATAAGATAGTGGTCTAATTTCATTCTTTTGCTTGTGACAGTCCAGTTTTCCCAGCACCATTTAGAGAAGAGACTGTCCTTTCTCCGTTGTATATTTTTTACTCCTTTCTCATAAATTAATTGTCCATATATGTGTGGATTAATTTCCGGGCTTTCAATTCTGTTCCACTGGATATGTGTGTCCACTTCTGCCAATACCATGCTGTTTTGATTACTATAGCTTTGTAGAATAATTTGAAATCAGGGAGTGTGATACCTCCAGCTTTGTTCTTTCTTCTCAAGATTGCTTTGGCTATTCAGAGTCTTCTGTGGTTCTATATAAACTTTAAGACTTTTGTTCTATTTCTGTGAAAAAATGTCTCTGAGATTTTGATAGGAATGGTGTTGAATTTATGGACTGCTTTATGTTATATGGACATTTTAACAATGTTCATTCTTGCAATCCATGAGCATGAAATATCTTTCCATTTTTTTGTGTGTCTTCTTCAGTTTCTTTCATCAATGTCTTACAGTTTTCAGTGTACAGATCTTTCAGCTCCTTGGTTAAATTTATTCCTAGGTATTTTATTTTCTTTGTTGCAAAAGCAAATGAATTGTTCTCTTAGTTTCTCTTTCTGCTAGTTGGTTGTTAGTGTATAGAAACACAACAGATTTTTATATATTGATTTTCTCTCAACTTTACTGTATTCTTTTATCATTTCAACAGTTTTTTTGGTGGAGTCTTTAGGATTTTCTATATATAAAATCATGTCATCCACAAAGAGTGCTGGTTTTAATTCTTCCTTTCAAATATGGATGCATTTTATTTCTTTTTCTTGCCTAATTGTTCTGGCTAGGATTTGCAGTACTATGCGGAGTAAGAGTGGTGAGAGTGGGCAATTTTGTCTTGTTCCTGATCTTTGAGTGATAGTTTTCAGTTTTTCACCATTGAGTATGATGTTAACCGTGGATTTGTCATATATGGTCTTCATTATGTTGAGGTACAACCTTTCTATACCCAATTTAATGAGAGATTTTATTATAAATGGAGGTTGAACCTTGTCAAATGTTTTTTATGCATCTGTTAAGATGATCATATGATTTTTATCCTTCATTTTGTTAAAATGGTGTATCATCTTGATTGATTTGCAGATGTTGAACCATCCTTACATTTCTGGAATAAATCCCACTTGATCCTGATGTATCATCCTTTTAAGGTACAGCTGTATTTGGTTTGCAAATATTTTGTTGAGGATTTTTGTATCTGTGTTCCTCAGAGATATTACCTGTAAATTTCTTGTGTTGTCCTTGTCTGGTTTTGGTCTCAGGGTAATAGCAGCTTCATAAAATGAGGTAGGCAGCATTCCCTCCTCTTCAACTTTTTGGAAGTGTTTGAGAAGAACAGGTATTAAATCTTCTTTAAATGTTTAGTAGAATTCACCAATGAAGCCATATAGTCATGACTTTAGTTTTTCGGGAAGTTTTAAATTATTGCTTCAATCTCCTTAATAGTGATCTGTCAATTCAGATTTTCTATTGCTTCATTCAGTCTCAGAAGGTCGTATGAGTCTAAGAATTTATCCATTTTTTCCTGAGGTTTTCCAATTTGTTGGTGCATAGCTGTTCACAGGAGTCCCACAGTCCTTTGTATCTCTGTGCTATTCATGGTAACTTCTCTTTTGTTTCTGATTTTATTTTAGTCTTCTCTCTTTTTTTCTCAGTGAGTCTAGCTAAAGTTTTGTCAACTTTATTTTTTCAAAGAACCAGCTCTTAGTTTCATTGATCTTTTCTATTGTCATTTTAGTCTCCATTTCATTTATTTCCATTCTGACCTTTATTATTTCTTTCCTTCTACTGACTTTGTGCTTAGTTTGTTCTTCTTTTTCTAGTTCCTTTAGGTGTAGGGTTAGATTGTTTATTTGAAAATTTTCTTGTTTCTTTAGGTAAGCCTGTATTGCTATAAACTTCCCTCTTAGTACCACTTTTGCTGCGTCCCATAGATTTTGCTATGTCATTTTTTTCATTTGCACTTGTCTTCAGGTTTGTTTTTTTTCTCCTTGATTTCTTCATTGACTCAGTAGTTGTTCAGCAGCATGTTGTTTAGCCTCCATCTATTTGTGATTTTTCTAGCTTTCTTCTTGTAGTTGACGTCTAGTTTTATACTGTTTTTGTCAGAAAAAAAGTGCTTGATATAACTTCAGTCTTCTTAAATTTATTGAGACTCTTCTGTGTCCCAACATATGGTCTATCCTTGAGAATATTCCATATGCACTTGAGAAGAATGTATTCTGCTGCATTTGGATGGAATGTTCTATATATATCTATCAAGTCTATCAGGTTTAATGTTTCATTTAAGGTGTTTCCTGGTTGACTTTCTGTCTGCATGACATATCCATTAATGTAAGCATGCTGTTAAAATCTCCTACTATTATTGTGTTGCTGTCAACTTCTTCCTTTAGGTCTGTTAATAATTGTTTTATATATTTTGGTGCCCCTATGTTAAATGCATATATATTAATAAATATTACACCTTATTGATTGGTTGTTCCCTTTATCATTACAAAATGTCATTCTTTGCCTCTTGGTTTGTTTGCTCTGGTTTGGTTTTTTTGGCTTGAAGTCTATTTTATATGAGTATAGCTACACCCACTTTCTTTTGGCTTACGATTTGCTCAAAGTATCATCTTCCATCCCACCACTTTGAGCCTATATTTGTCTTTAGAGCTGAGATGAGTCTCCTGGAGGCATTATATAGTTAGGTCTTGCTTATGACTCCACCCACAGCCACTCTGTGTCTTTTGATCTGTGGATTCAATCCATTTACATTTAGGATGATTATTAATAAACGAGGACTTAATACTTCCATTTTACCTTTTGTTTACTGCTTGCTCTATGTGTCCATTGTCTCTTTTTCCTTGTGTTTCTGTCTGCCATTTTAGTGTGGTGGTTTTCTATGATGTTTTTCTCAGTTTCCTCTTTTTTGATGTTTTGTGTCTCCGCTCTAGACTTATGTTTTGTGGTTACATGAGGTTTATATAAAACATCTCATAGACAAAATAGTCCTTTTTCTGCTGATAGCATCTAATCTTCATTTGACAATATGGCTTCTGTCCTTTTCTTCTTACTCTTTTATGTTTTCATTGTCTCAAATTATCTCTTTTTATGTGTAAATTTATTACCAAATTGAAGCACCTATAGTTATTTTCACTGCTTTTCTCCCTTTAACCTTTAAAGCTACAATTAAGTATTTAACAACCTATTCTGATATAAAATTGCAATTTTTTGCTTCTATTTATCACCTTACTTAAAATTTTGTGTACTTTTGCCTTTTCATTTCAGGTAAAAGAGCTCCTTTAAACACCTCTTATAAAGCAAGAAGTGCTGTTGTGTTTGTCTTGGAAAGCCTTTATTCCTCCTTTGTATCTGAAGGATAACTTTTCTGGGTAGAGTACTCTTGGCTGACAGTTTTTATCTTTCAGTATTTTCAGTGTATCACTTCACTCTCTCCTGGCCTGTAAAGTTTCTACTGAGAAATCTGCTGATAGTCTCATGGAGGTTCCTTGGTAGGGATAACATTCGTTTTTCTCTGGCTCCTTTTAAAATTCTTTCTTTGTCATTAATTTTTGACACTTTTAATATAATATGTCTTGGAAAAGGTCTTTTTGTGCTGAGGTAATTAGATATTCTCTTAGCTTCATGGACTTGTATATCCAGTTCCTTCCCCAAGTTTGGGAACTTCTCAGCTATTATTCCTTTAAATAAACTCTCTGCTCCCTTCCCCCTCTGGGATACTCATTATCCTTATGTTGCCCTTCCTAATGGGAGTCAGATAGTTCTCTTAGGATTTCTTAATTAAAAAAAAAAAAAAATCTTAGGGCTTCCCTGGTGGCACAGTGGTTGAGAGTCTGCCTGCCGATGCAGGGGACATGGGTTCGTGCCCCTGTCCGGGAAGATCCCACATGCCGCGGAGTGGCTGGGCCCGTGAGCCATGGCCACTGGGCCTGCGCGTCCGGAGCCTGTGCTCCGCAACAGGAGAGGCGGCAACAGTGAGAGGCCCGCGTACCGGGAAAAAAAAAAAAAAAAAGTCTTAGTTCTTTCTTATCTTCTACCTGAATTCTTTCCTAGATTTTTTTAAGTGACAAACCACCTTTTTATTGTTCACTGAAAAATACAGGTCTGGAAAGAGTCTATTGCCTTCTGTATTAAATGCAAGGTCTGATATTACAAGTACATATGACATAACAGTATAACTTACATAAAATGATACATATTGTACATAGAGACGGTGCCCACCCCTCTAAACACTAAAATTTAATGGAATGAAGTAAAGCTTTTTATTAAATGAGAAATATAAACATTGCAATCATAAACAAAGTGCTCTAAGCAAAGAACTTTAAAATTGTTTTGTTGTGACATCTACTTTGCTTACCTGCAGTTAGGGATGGTGGGGTGCAGGAAAAACTCAACTAACAAAAAGCTAGCACTCTCAAGGAGCTCCTCCCAGGAAGCAGGTTGCAGATGCCGGAGATGGGCTGCCACCTTGGCTTCCCTGGAGCCCTCAGGCCCACTCTAACTGCTAATCCCTGTCTTGAGGCTAGTTTGATGAACTAGTGGGAGGGCTAGTGGGAAGAGTACTGGGTGGGAGGAAGCCTCTGTCTGGACTGCTTATCTTGCACCAACTCTATGGATAAGAACACCTAGCATCTTTGATGTGTATCTGCCACTCTCAGCAAACACTGAAATGTGCTTGAAAAGGTATTAACATTGGGAACAAAAGCCATTTTCTACACAGTCTGCAGATACCACTTATTCCTTTCAGCTATGTTTTCACTAAGATGCTCTAAAAGAGGCTGCTGCTACTATAATATATTGCCAGTCAGGCGGGCCGGGATTGAGGGCAACAGAACTTCTCCAGTTACAACTACTAATTCATATTAGTTAAAAATGAATACAAATTTATGAGAAAGCCAAAGTCAATCTCTGTTATTCACATGGCAACACAGTGAAGGGCTGCAACAATATTCACATTCCAAGGTCGACTTTAACTATAGCCACACTTCCCTCCAAAACACAGAAAGCCCTGTGTGGAGGAGAACATACAAGATTAACACCACTACCTCCTCTCCAAATACCATCAGGGCTCAGAAAGCTCATTATAGATAACAAATGCAAAAGAAGAAAAAAACGCAACTCAATATACACACAGCAACAGAGGAAGACCACTCTCCCTCTGGGCTTCTTTGGCATCAGGTGAAGCAAGGCTATTTGCAACTGTAGTGCCTAAGCTGGCTATAGCCATGCTCACAAGAGAAATAAGGATTACAAAGTTCCTTTATTCATAGGTAATCAGGGAGTATTAAATGATTTCCTGAACTACGATAACAGTGTCACTATCAAGGAAAATTTTCTTCTTGCCTGAGATGTTTTTATAAATGAGATTTCACAACATTCCAGATTTTTTACTTAATATTACACTATTAATGCGCAGAGGAATCCTCATAGCTCAAGTACGAGCAATATTAATATTCTCAGATATTGCTACACTTTACAGATCAGCAAATATGTTATCAGACTATCCACTTAAGAGATTTGTAAGCCAACAGTAATAACCAACTCTGTATTTTTCTTATCCTGTTCATCAAAGAACACCACACTCCAGTAGGAATGAAGCCCAGTTCAATGAGCATCTTGTTCCCCTCAACTGTGCACAGTAAATTTCACTATTCAATCGCTACGTCCTTGACTCTTCCTATGACTCATCTAGTCTAAGGAAAGTCTTGTATAATGGTGGAAAATTGCAAACCCCGGTGGAGGCATTAGTATTAGTGCTGAAGTAAACTTTAGGAGAATAACTATAATTGCTTATGGGACTGTTTGCAACCTTACTGGAAACCCTACTCCTCCTGCATATGTAGATTGAAGAAATTCTAATAATTTAAACATGAGAGGGGATTTCACTGATAAAGGTCTAGTTCCTGGTCCCTGGTAAGATATGTGACTAGCCCAAAACACTGGCCATGTTTCCATTTTAAACCTGTCCATCACAGTATTGTCAAAGTCTCCCATCTCTCATGCCACTGGTGAGCCCTCTCTTGCTGCTTCTGTGTCTTTTGGATGCTCTACTGCACACAGGGGATTCACTGAGGTTCTCACTTTAATGTGTAGGGAATTTCCATTTCACACCATCAGCTCCCTAAAAACCATCAACTGGGAACAACTTCTAGTTAATAAAGGCACAAATTACTCTTTATAAAGGGAAACAAAAGGGTTGTTTGGAAGCTGAATGAACATCGTAGATACTCCTATAAAGGGAATGCTGTATCTGCTACCAAAACCCAGAGACATCTGCTAGATCTAAAGAATATATGGAATATGTAAAAGCATGAATTTGGCAGTTTAAGACACATTTCCAGTTTTCCACTACACCATTTAGGGAGAAGTGCTAGTTAGTATTACAGGAGCAAATTGTAAGTGTCAAGCCCACCCTATTGGCTTGTTTTCCTCCTGCTTTTGGTAAACTTCTGCCAGCTCCAGTGAAGCCTGTCCCAGGGTACATCACTCAGCAACCTGCAGAGCTGCTCAGAAATAGATCATGGGCTTCACCTCAACTAGTCCAGCAGCTAGTGCTCAGCTGGTAAACACTGCCTTAGGGCAGAGCCTATGAAAAGCCTTAAGCCCAGGAAAAACTTGCAGAAGTTGCACAAAAACTCTTGGTTTCAGAATATCTTCCCAGGAAGTCAGAAAATAATTGGTTTTTAGTTAAAGAAACGGAATCTACGCTCAAAAACAATGTAATACCTCAGAAAAGCAAAACCGAGAATGGAAAAACTACAGAAAAATATACCTCGTTAATCAATAGTTTACTTTGGCTAAATGATCATTAGTAAGTCAGTGCAATTTATTACTGTAGTCAGAAGCACAGCCCACCATGTTCTCACGAAACAGGGTACAAGTGAAGCATGGGAAAACAGTTCACAGAGATGACAGCCCTTTAGCCTTGTGTCACTTCAGAACTTCAAAAGACAAAGGCTATCCAGGATTTGACATTCAGATACTTGCTTGCTAAGCACAAGCTGAGTTAGGAGATAGCTAAACATCCGATTCTTACTCAGTTACAGGGTTCTCAGGAAGTTCCTATTTGGACATCGATGGTTCTCAAACTGGCTGCACATCGAAGTCATCTAGGAAGCTTTAAAAATTACCAAATGCCCAGATCAATTAAATCTGGAGGGTGGAGCCCAGAAATCAGTATTCTTTATGTTTCCCCAGGTGATTCTAACATGCAGTCTGCACTCCACTAATGTATCCCTTTCAGAAAGCTGTTGCATGAAAGCCATATTGTATCCAGATAATTTTGTTTTTTCTAACCCCCAACAGGAAAAGGGATTTTTAGAAAAAGGCACAGCTGTGCTTCTCTCAAGAGGCAGCTTAGCGTTTGGTAAGCGCTGGTCCTCACAGGTTATCTGGAGCGCGGGTTGAAGAGGAGGGAGCCCTTGTCTTGGCAGGGCAGGCAGAGCTTCAGGCTCTGGCAGCTGCCTCCAAAAGCAAAGGATGCCCAGATGCCCCTGAGCACCAGGATGATGTACGCTGACACCAGATTTAATCCGTAACGAGGATGTATGAAGGTCGGGGCTGACACCAGCAGATGGGTGGGAAGAACTACGGAAGGGCGTACCACTTTTTCTTCTCACAGCCATCAAAAAACATGAATGCCCCAGAACCCACGCAGCAATATGATCACCAACATCATGAAAGCTGAATTTAAGGAAGAACGGGGGAGAGTTTCCATGAATGCCCACTGTGCCCGGCCCCAAGGAGTCAGACGGGGTATTTACAAAGGAAAATGCTCCCCTCATGATTCCAAAGCCCAAGCCAGAAACATAAGCCGGCAATCGCATAGAGGGCGCTATGTCATCCGGGTTTATACTCTTCAAACCTTCACTGGCTTTTTTTTCAAGTTCGTAATACGCAAACTGGAACATTTCTTGGATAAGGACTGAGACTAACATGTCAAAGATCAGCAGATATTTCTGTATTGGTCCATCTTTGTTGTCAGCAGTGATCGCTGCCATGGACCAAACAAGGAAGGAAAGCAGCAGAGACACCAAAAGGAAGCTCTGATGATGAGGAAGATGATGTGCAAGGGCCCGGCGGTGACGGTGAAGACGTAGAGCGCTGGCACAGGACCGAAGGCTATGAAGGCGCAGCGCAAGAACACGGCCACCGTCAAGGCCATCACCCGGGGGCCTGGGGGGGAACGCAGGGGCACCACGCACTGACAGAGCTGAGCCTGCAGGCAAAGGCGCAGGGCAGAGGGGAGGGGCGGAGGGGGGTTCTGTTGCTAGATTTTTTCTTAAAGCTGGTGAATTCTCTCTTCCGTATCATCTGCTCTATTTCCAATGCATTCTTCATCTCATTTATTGAGTTCTTTAGCTCCAGAACTTCCGGGGTTTTTAGCATTTCTACCTCCTCGGTAACATATTCCTTCTGGTCGTTAATTTTACTCCTGAACTCACTGAACTGCCTCTCTGCGTTTTCCTGTAGCTCGTTGAGTTTCTTCACAACAGCTATTTCGAATTCTCTATCCGTTAGATCACAGTACTTCATCATGACTTTAAGTTTGGTTTCGGGAGAACTGTCGTTTTCTTTTTGTCATACCGCGTTACTATGGGTTTTCATGGTGCCTGGTAAGTTGTTTCTCTGATGACACATTTGAAGTAGTGAACGTCTTTCTTGTTAGGTGAAGCTTTGTTTACTTTGATTCGAAAAATTACCAGGTTGATAATTAGAGGACTTTCTCTTTTTTTCAGTGGGTGGTGCTATAGCACAAGCTTTTGGTTTCTCTTCCCTGAGTTGCCTCTGGCTGTATTTGAGAATCGGCACTTTCCACTCTCCAGCGCTTCTTCCAGAGGTGTCGTCAGGGACTATCCTCCCAGGATCGCTGGTGCCTTGCCCCTGCCAGTGTTGCCGCTGTCACTGATGTTGCCTCTGAAGGCACCAGGATGGCAGGAACTTCCACCATGCCCAAGGTCACACCTGGGTTGTAGGCATGGCCACTGTGGTGGGGGAGGGAGGCGGGGAGGGAACAAGGCTTAGGGGTGTCTTCTCTACATCTAGGGTTGTCGGGATCGCAGGCGCTGCTGTCATGGCTGGGGATTCTGGAGTCTCGGGCACCACAGTGGCTGGAAGGACCAGGGTCACAGGCCCTGCAGCCACTGCCGCCGGGTTCCTTGTGGCCACGGGTGCCACTGTGGCCAAGAGGCCACAGTCACGTGCACCTGCTCCTCTGCTGCTACCAGTTCCCTAGGGCTGCGGCTCAGCTTCCATGGCCGGGGGCCAGGGTCACAGGCACTGCCTCCTTGCTCCCCCAGTTCTGCCTCTTCTGTGTGCCCCAATCCCCCAACCTCACATGTACAGATGTGTGGATCTCTCTGGCATCCTGGGGTGTTGGAACACCTTGGGTGAGGAATCTTTGCTGAGTTACGGATATCTGACTAGCTGTAGATTGAATCGGAAAGATACAGAGCGTGTCTCTTGTTCCTATATCCACCATGTTTTGACCACTAGTCTGACTTAAGAATTTTCCTTGCCACTTGGTCCTTATTATAATCCTATTAACTATGAATCTGTGAGGAAAAAACTGGGCCTTAAGAAGTTAGATAACTTTTCCAAGGCCACACAGCTTGTAAGCAATGAAATTGGGATTTAAACCACATGTATTTGATGCCAAAGCCTCTATTTTTCATCTATCAAAAAGGAGGTTTAATTGGATAATCTCTGAGGTTCCTAGAGATCCAGATTTCCGTGAGTCTATGGGTGGAATAAAGGATTATCTCGGCAAGCCTGGGTTGTCCAAATCTTGCACATTCCAAAGAAAATTTTGGTCCTTGTCTCATTCCTGAGAGATAATCTCTAAGACTTTGCAACATCCTGCCTAATAAGAGTATTCCTGTTTTTCTGGGACCTTGGACCACTCCAGATAATTTATACTGACAATGTATATTTATTTATGGTGGGGCCGTGTACCATGTAGTAATCGCTCGACCCTTGGAGGGGTTGGAGATTGAGTAAATAAGGCCACCCATATGGGCCATCAACCATGCCAATGTGACCAACCCCCAATAAAAACCATGGGAACCAAGGTTTGGTTGAGCTTCCGTGGCAGAAAGTATTTCATGTGTGTTGTGACGTGTCACTGCTGGGAGAATTAAACACGTCTGTGTATCTCTACTGGGAGAGGACGTTAGAAACTGATGTCTGGTCTCTCCTGGACTCTGCCTTATGAACATTTTACTTCTGCTGCTTTTCATCTGTATCCCTTTGCTATAATAACCCATAGAAGTGAATATAACAGCTTTTCTGAGTTCTGTGAGTCCTTCTTGCTAATCATTTAATCTAAAAGTGGCCTTGGGGATTACCAGCCACACTGTGATTATTCTCAATTGTTTGTTGTCAACTCAGTATTACTGCCTCTTTGCCATCCAGAGAACCCAAGGGTGACATTTCTCAAAATTACTTTCCCCATATGATTATGAGGATTTTCCAATGAGAGTCATTTTCATTAAACTTGGAAAGCAGAAGAGAAAGAGAAGCTATATTTGGCAGAAGAACTTACAGTCAGATGCACAGACCAAGAATCAACAAACTTTTTCTGTAAAGGGCTAGATAGTAAATAGTTGAGTCTTTGCAGGCCAAACGTTCTCTGTCACAACTACTAAACTCTGTCACTGTAAAGCAAAAGCAGCTATAAACAACATATAAACAAGTGAGTATAGCTATGCTCCGATAAACTTTATTTATGGACACTGAAATTGAATTCCATGTAATCATCACATGTCACAAAATATTCTGCTTTTGTTTTTTTTTTTTCAACGATTTAAAAGCATAAGTCTATTCTTAGCTCCCATACTGTACAAAAATAGGTGGCAGGCCAGATTTTTCCCATGGCCATGGTTTGCCAACCCCTCACACAGAGAGTCAGCATATTTACAGCGGTGTCTTAGTGAGCTCTGGAGATCCACCCATTTCAGTGTTTCGGGATGGGACTCTCAGAAACGGCTTCTCTGATTCAGATCCCCCAGCCTTTCAGATGGTTTGTAGGTCTTTAATTTCCTCTTTTAAAACATTTCATGCTTGAAATATACAGAGCGATTTCTGCTTTCATGACCAAACTCTGGCTCTTAGAACATTTATTAGTGGCAGCAGTGTCAGTAAAATAGAACCTCAAATAAGAGAATCTGCAATTTGTTCTACAATCTAAATGAATTTAAAAGACGTAATAACCTCACTGCTAGTAAAAAGTGCACTTTTGGGTGCACAACGTGCAGTGGCAAAATCATTCCTAAAGTTTCCACTTCTAGTTGCCTAGAATTAAGGATCTAGAGAGAACTAAGTGTTGAAAGACTAAAGGACTATTGCAATAGAATGTTCTAGTAGGAAGTCTGATGACAGGGACTAGAGAGCTGACTGAATACATAACACTGCAGCTTACAGAAGGAAAACTTTTAAATTCTCAAGAAGTCAGAGAACCAAAGAGCCTTTCGGACTGTCCTGAAAGAACCTTTTATTTCTTGTAGCTACAGGGTTGAGATATCTGAAAATCAAAACCGAAATATGATCCTATCGTTGGCTGGATAACTATGAAATTTGAACGCACAGTGAACTTTGTCAAGCATCTTTTGTAAAAGTTAGGGTGTTGACTGGGAAAGAATGGGACCATGAGAATTGGAATGGGGCACCTGGAGAGATTCCAAAGGGAAGAAGAGACCATTACTCTCTACTGGCGGTAGCAGGCAGGTGCTGAGCAGATGATGGATGAGAAGCACACAGCACTTGGGGACCACCCACTGCAATGCTGCTGGCTGAGATTATTGGCAGTGAGCTTCTTGACATGCCCTTCCCTATCCCATCTGACAGGTGGGAAACCTCTAATCTCCTATATTCGGATAGAAAGAGTAATTTCTATTTGCTTAAAAGAATGCTCACTAATATAATTACTAAACATGTTATCCAAACTATTAGAAAATTTGTTAATGTGACATTTCACTTCTCAGCAGTGCTAAACAAAAGGATTGTGCAAACCTGAAAAAGTAAGCCATGTTGCTAAAACAGGCAGGAATGGGTGGATATTGGTGACTGTTCCCAGCCATGCGTACCATATATGACACATTAGGACCCATGCATGTTTCCTAGACAGATACTGAGGAAAGAAATTTTCTCTGCACTGAGAGCTTTTGAGTCTTTTTATCTTTGTAGCTCTAGACCCTGTGCACTCAGTAAATGCTTATTTAGCATTTTGATTTGCTGAGCAGAATGAATCCCTCCCTGCCCAGCTGTTATTGACAACTTAATAGTCAACAATTAATATTATCAGCAATAATCAGCAATATAGCACTATTACATTGAAAGTCCCAAAGTTGGGGGACTTCCCTGGTGGCACAGTGGTAAGACTCCACACTCCCAATGCAGGGGGCCTGGGTTCGATCCCCGGTCAGGAAAGTAGAGCCCACATGCATGCCACAACTAAGAGTTTGCATGCCACAACTAAGGAGCCCACGTGTCACAACTAAGGAGCCAGAGAGCCACAACTAAGGAGCCCTGGAGCCGCAACTAAGGAGCCTGCCTGCTGCAACTAAGACCCAGTGCAACCAAATAAATAAATAAATATAGTAAAATAAATAAATAAATAAAAGTCCCAAAGTTGGCCTGTCTCACAAAGACCTTCAGATGGGGTCATGGATTATTTATTTTGTTTGGTCTAAAGCAACCCAACTTTCACTTCATATTTGCAAATTTGCACATTTCTAAACAAGGGAATTTTAGAACTTGGATATATTCAATGAAATTATGACTTGTTTTCCAAAATTTATGTGAATGTATTTTAGAACAAGAAGAACACCCTATTTCTACTGTCAAGATTATTTTCCTTGCTTTAAACATAGTATGTCATGATTTCAACCTAAATAGATAATGGAAAAAGCAGTATCAATGTGACATGTCTAAAAATAAATAAATAAAACCAACTTTTATCTGTTTCTTTCTTTCTGAAGGCAGCATTGGCCATTTAATCTCAACATTCTGAATTTATTTCCACTGAGAGTAGGCACTTTGAAAGTCGGGACTTCAGTTCACCGCTTCACTCAGCACTTAGAATATCACGCGTAAGTAAAGCCCTCAATTAGCATTCTTTTAATGAATGTAGCATGAATGGATAGAAAAATTTTTGTTACATTTTATTCTACCTTTATTTTTCCTCCACCCCACCCCCACTCATTAAAGTCTGCATTTTTTTAAAGTTTAAGGACTCCATGTCTGCTCCAGTTACTATTAGCAACCTCTCAAACCATATATCTTATGTTTGCTCAACATCATCACTTGAATAACTTTCTTACAGACACCTCAAACTGAACCTGGGGTCTTTCCCTGCACTCCCTCCCCTGCCTACCCCCAAGGTTCCGCCTATCTCAATAAACACTACAACAATCTACCAGCTATCACGAAGGATCTTCTTTACCTCTTCTTTTTTCTTACTCCCTAGATCCAGTCACTACTATGTCCCATAAGTTTTATTTCCAAAATCCTTTGCCAATCCATCTACCAGTCTTTCTTTCCACTAACACTAATGCAAGCCACCCAACTCCATATTAACCTGGCAAAAGGCTTTTAATTCTTCTCTCTGCATTCACACTTGCCACTCTAATTCATTCTTTGTAACTCAGCCAGAGAGATCTTCTTAAAACTCACACTAATTCAAGACTGGCTCCTGTTTAAAACCTTTCAATGAGGATACGGAGAAAAGGGAACCCTTGCTCACACTCAGTGGGAATACAAATTGGTGCAGCCACTATGGAAAACAGTATGGAGGTTTCTCAAAATATTAAAAATAGAGCTACCATATGATTCAGCAATCCCACGCCTACGTATATATCCACAGGAAATGACCAGATATTGAAGAAATACCTGCACTTCCATGTTCACTGCAGCATTATTCACAATAGCCAGCACATGGAAACAACCTAGGTGCCCATCAATGGATGAATGGATAAAGAAGACGTGGTGTGTGTATATACATCATTCCACTACACAATGGAATTCAGCCATAAGAAGGAAGGAAATCCTGCCACTTGCAACAACATAGATGGGCCTGGAGAGCATTATGCTAAGTGAAATAATCCAAACAGAGAAAGGTAAATACTTCGTGGTATCACTTATACGTGGAAGTTTTTTAAAAAGTCAAACTCTTAAAAACAGAGAGCAGAAAAATAGTGCCAGAGGCTATGGGGTGGGAGAAATACAGAGAGGCTGATAAAAGGGTACAAACTTTCAACTGTAAGATGAATAAGGTCTCAGGATCTAATGTAAAATATGGTGACTATAGTTGATAACATTGTCATATATAATATAGATTTGCTAAAAGAGTAGAACAAAAATTTCTCACCAAAAAATAATAGTAAATAAACAAATATGTGCAGTGGCAGATGCATTAATTAAAGATTGGGGGAATTCTTTCGCCATGTATGTATATCAAATCACCACAATGTACATTTTATTAATAAATACCTTACAATTTTATTTGTCAATTATACCTCAATAAAACTGAAAAATAGGGGCTTCCCTGGTGGTGCAGTGGTTGAGAGTCCGCCTGCCGATGCAGGGGACACGGGTTCGTGCCCCGGTCCGGGAGGACCCCACACACCGCGGAGCGGCTGGGCCCATGAGCCATGGCCGCTGAGCCTGCGCGTCCGGAGCCTGTGCTCCGCAACGGGAGAGGCCACAACAGTGAGAGGCCCATGTACCAAAAAAAAAAAAAAAAAAAAAAAATCATCTCAACTTCGTTACTGCCTATTCCCCTTGTAGTAAATTGACAGAACAGAGGATTAACATAGCACAAGTTTCTTGCGCACAAAAAAAAATTACTACCAACAGCGTCTGCCAAGATGTCCAAACAACCTCTCAGCTATCTTCAGCCAAGCAGAGAATAATGCTGCTTTTTAACTACTCCCTAAATCAAGTGTCTTTAACCACAGATTTTTTTTTTTTTTTTAAAGCTAACTCTGCTGGAAAAATATCTTGGTTGGGGCTAGTTCATTTCTCTTATCTGTGTATTCAGTAGAACCATATGTAAATTATAACAGATAAGATTTGGGGTAAAAACTAGAAGGCATATCTTGATGACATATGGTACAAAATAGAGGGAAAGAAATTACTAAAGTTGCTCTTGTAATAATTTCTTCTGTCAAGTTTTAAGAATAAAATTGACCTAAGTCAATTTAGCCATTTCACAATTGTCAGCTTCTCTTTGAGGACTGTTGAGGCCTCCAAAGATGAGAAGTAAGTGAGAGCTATAGGTCTCCTACCTCATGACCTCTCTACCAGGTAGACCAGGATGAAAGCAAAATTTGGACTGAATTCTGTTCTACATACAAACTTTTTCTTGCAATATTCGTATTCCCTGCTCACACAAAAGCTAAGATACCTGTGCAATATTTCTAGCCAACCACATATTTCATAACCCATCAATTCTCCAAAGAAACATTATTTCAAATATTTCTTATGTTAATTAACGAACGATTGCAGATTTCGATAACAGTATTTGAAATGCTGTGGTCAGTTATTTCTATAGTGTGGGTCCCTGAATAATCTTTCAAATGCTAATTAACCACTCATGGAGTGTGTGTTTCCGATTAAAATACTTCAAATGTTCTAATCATTCCTATGATGTAGGTTAAACAGACACGCACTTCGACATTACTGACTTACTCACAAAAGCATTTTTTAAATGAATTAACCATTGATCTAACAGGATCTAGCCTAGATTAATTTAGATAAAAGCCTCCTTGGGAAAAGGAAGGTTGACTAGCTGACATCCTGTGGTCTCCCTCTTCTTGGTCAGTGACACCTTACAATATACCCTTGGGCAGCTTTCAGAGAGAGCTTTGTATCATCGCTATATGCAGCATGATAAAAGTAACAGTTTTTATGGCTGGCCGTCAGAGGTCAGTAAACCCCTGCTTATTCAATATTTTCCATTTACCATCTTTTTTTTTAGAACAAGAAGAGTTATAAATTAATTTACATGCAGCTTGGGAGAGTTTTCTCAATCTTTAAAGAAGTAAAAGAAATAACAATTCTCCAAAGAAATCTAGAAAATTCTTGACCCATGGGCAGAAGACTCTCCCCACTTCAACCGCCATCTTATGTATAACTTAAAATTAAAGCTTCTAAAAAAATTTAAAAATTTAAAAAAATCAAAGCTTCTGCATAAAGTCTAACAGAGTACTCCTGGATTTAAAGCAAGGATTCAACCATCATCATTTCCATTTGCAGGTGAAAAAAAGAGAAAGAAAAATTCAAACTCAAACTTTTAAAAGAATGTAGATTACTAAGCTAAAATATAATTCCTATTATTTGTATTCTTACATTAAGTTCCCAACTTTTAATTATTTTAGCTTTACAGTGATCTTTGAGGTATGTAGGGAGGTATTATTTTCTCAGTTTTACAGAATAAGAAAGCAATACACAGCAGTATGCAACTAGCCTGAGGTCCAAAATCTGGTTCATAACCCAGAACCCTCAATATGTTTGCCTTCTTTAAACTTCATTACAGGCTACCTTATATCTTTATTACAGCACACATATGCTTAGTTATGTCCTTCTCTACAATGACAATGACAATGACATAGTAAACTCCTTTGGGGCAGGAATCCAGTCCCTTCTCAATCACCCCACAATAACTTGAAAGTTAATCAAGAAATTCAATTTGCTAACTAAATTGAATTTGCCTGGTCTCTGTGTCATCCCATAAACTCTGTAGGACACACACACACACACACACACACACACACTGGTAGGCATCCCCTCAAACCTGGAGACACTGCTGGTTGCATGATAAGTCTGAACAACATCATAAAAAACCTGTTTATTCAACTCTAGACATACCAGCTATGTTTATTCACTAGAGCAGATCTTCAAACAAATTGATTTTGTACCCCAGCAACAAAAATATATAGGCATGCATCCCTAATATATAGATATGTATTTATAAATTACAAATATGCATATCCATTAATATTTATTTATATTTCAAAACACACTCAAATGGAAAAAATAAAATAAAGATGAAATAAAAATATATTTAGGTAATTATATATTTTATTCCTTTACAAGGGCACAAAAATATTTTTTGATCTATTATTATAATAGTATTCTATAATACCAATATGATTGAACTCTTACCTCCATGTTTATAATTTACTTATAAATTACAAATATTTAGGAACATTTCAACACACACACAAGAACAGAATTTTTAAATGACTGAAAGATATGATAACATATTTTAAATAATTCTGCATCATCCTTTTAGTGCCACAAAAACATCTTCTCGTTCTCACATCATTTTTTTCTCTGATTATTGCAATTCAAAGGCTTCAGTTTATTTGAATACTTGGTTTAACAGCTATAGAAGTTAAAGAAGTAACCCCACAAAAACGTGCTATAATATTTGCATCCATTCATACTCCAAATAGTGTTTAATAATTTTGCATTTTATTATACAAGATTATCATTGTTTTTAATCTCATAATATGAAGAAATTCACACTAATAAAAAATAGTACTACCATTTTCTTGTAGATGACTTATGCTTGTACTATTAGTATTATACTTTCTTATACTCTTTGTAAGAATCTCTTTACACCACTGGTCCATTGGGGAAGATTATCTTACTTAAGCCAGATAAAATAATATCTAATTCCCCTGCACTGTCATATGTCACAATGCACTGAAATAGAGGAAGGAGTGAGATAAAACAGCCACTTGTGGGTGAGTCTCTTCCTGTGGGCGGACTCCTGCTCTGCTCTAAAAGTACCTCATCTACCTCCACAATTTGTGACCCTTCGACATGTGCACTGAACCGAGTGTCAATATATATATGACATATTCTGAAAGCTTAAAGTCCTTTGTATAATTTTAGCAAAAAATAAATAGAAATTCAAATATTTTCTTTTCATATGCCAATGGATCATTGTGCCCACACCTAAGGCTGACATTCCCTTCCTATCCCCTGCTTTGGTGACCATTGCTAGAGGAGGGGTCCAATTAAACACAGGACCTCCACAGTAGGGCCTCATGGGTCCACAACAGGGCCAGGGCCAACCAGAGGCAGAAAACGTCACTGCATTTGTTTTCTACTGCTGCAGAACTATAGTACCGCAAACTTAGTGGCTTAAAGCAACATGCACTGATTATATCACACTTCCTGGGATAGGCTTCTGGGTATGGCTTAGCTTAGGGTCCCCTGCTTAAGGTACTCCAAGGCTGCAACTGAGTTATTGGCTGGGGTTGAGTTCTCATCTGGAGGCTGGGCTGTGGAAGGATCCACCTCCCCACTCGCATGGTTGTTGACGGCATTCGGGTCCTTGTGACTGTAGGATTGAGAGCTTCTGGGTTTTGCTGGCTGTTGGGCAGAGGTGGCTCTTAGCTCCTAGAGCCTGCCCAGAGTTTCCTGCCACATGGGGTTCCTCAACGTAGCTACTTCCTTCCTCACAGACAGCTAGGGAGAGACAGAGAACCAGCAAGACCAGAGCTACAAATTTATGCAAGGTAATCACATGATCATTAACTCACAATCATGTCCCTCCATCACCTGTGCCCTAACATTTAGAAGCAAGTTTGGGTGGCATTTCTCTTGCCACCCAAACTCAAGAGAAAGGGAAAGACACGAGAATGAATATTAGGACTTGGGGATCTTGGGACCACCTTCAGAGTCTGTCTTGCCACCTCACTATCTGCTGTCAAAGAGGGAAAGATGCAAAAATAAATACTGAAAATAACTAGTTTTTTAAATGAGCTTAAGCTTAAAATCTACCTCATTGTAAAAGAGTTACCAGCTGAAGCAACTTCCAATTATATACACTTTAGAAGGCTAATGTTTCACAATTTTTTCAGAGCAGGGTCTTCTGTTGGCATCTGAGCACAACCTCCTGCATTCTCTGTGTTATATTTCCTGGAACCCCTTGCCAAGAGGATTCTGAGTTACATTTCATCAGTGGGAGGCCCTCAGTCAAGGTCTGGAAGGCAGAAGGGGGGACCCATCCTTGCACCCACATTGTGTGGCTGTGAGGTTTTGCAGCAGCCTCCAAACATTTCCTTTGGTGCTCGCAGCAGGGGGGACCACCCCAAGTTCTTTCCTGCAGTTCCTGCAACTTCCTCACTCTCTGAAAGTTAACGGCACACCTGATCATTAATGTCAGCTTTCCCTTACCTTCTCTTCTCCTGCCCTTTTGGCAACATCTAATTACCTGAATTCAAACCCCTCCCACTTGAATCTACACAGCAACTTCTGTTTTCCTGACTGAACCCTGACTCTACACAGGGTTAAAGTCCTTTTTTTTTTTTTTTTTAAATGTCGGTTCATTGGTTTGTTTATTTATTTATTTTCGGCTGTGTTGGGTCTTCATTTCTGTGCGAGGGCTTTCTCCAGTTGCGGCGAGCGGGGGCCACTCTTCATCGTGGTACGCGGGCCTCTCACTATCGCGGCCTCTCTTGTTGCGGAGCACAGGCTCCAGACGCGCAGGCTCAGTAGTTGTGGCTCACGGGCCTAGCTGCTCCGCGGCATGTGGGATCCTCCCAGACCAGGGCTCGAACCTGTGTCCCTGAATCGGCAGGCAGACTCTCAACCACTGCGCCACCAGGGAAGCCCTAAAGTCCTTTTTAAGGCTCACCATATTGAATCCTCCTTGACTTCCTCTCTGGCCCAGACATAAATATTGTCGTCAGTTTAGTGTTTGTCCTTCTGGATCACAGACACACACACAAAAATTATCTGGTATTGTTTTGTATGTTTTTCTAACACACAATGTATTGTGAGTGTTCTGGTCATCTACTGGTGTGTAACAAACCACACAAAAACTTACTGGTGTAAAAAACAACTAACATTTACTATGTTCACAATTCTGTGAGTCAGAAATTAGGGCAGGGCATAGGAGAGTTGGCTCATCTTGCTTCACATATCTGGGGCCTCAGTCTGGGTGGCTCAAAAGACGAGGGATGGCTTGACTAGGCCATATGTGCAGAACCTTGGTTTTCTCTACATGGCATCTGCTGGGACTGTGATGGCCACGATGGCAGCTTCACTCACGTGTCTGTTGCCTTGGCTGAGATGGCGGAACGGCTGAAATAGCAAGGACTGGCTGACATCTTCCTCTCTCCACACACAGCATTCTCAGGACAATTGCACTTCTTACATAGCAGATGACTTCTCCCCGGAGCAAGAGTTACAATAACTAGGTCTAAGAGACCCGGGAGGAAGCTGCAAAGCTTCTCTCAGAAGTCCCAGAATCACTTCTGCCATATTCTACTGGTTAAGGAAGTTATTAAGACCATCCCGGATCCAAGGCGAGGGCAGGAAGAGACTCAACCTCTTGCTGGAGGAATGGCACGTACACACAGAGGGAAGGAAGCGATGGTGCCACCTTAGATACAAGTTATCGCAGTGAATAGCACTTTGTAACTAGGTTTTCACTCAGCAGTAAGTCTTGGAGAACTACCCAAGTTGGTCCATATTTCATTTCTTCTAATTGCTGCATAACATTGCCTAAGACCATACCAAAATCTATTTAGATACTTGCTCCTTTAGGGACCTTTAGGTGGTTTCCATATTTTTAATTTAAAAAAGTCATTCTTGAATGTATTTATTTTGTTTATATTCCAGTACTTCTAAGGTTAATACTGAGAAGTGAAGTTATATTTTAGCATTGTAAGGTATAAACATATTTAATAGATACAATCAACTTGCCTTCTAAACTGGCTCATCCAGTTTATATTCCCCCATGAATGCCTGACAGTACCAGTTTCCCTCACAGTCACTGGATACTATCAAATTTTTTAAATGTGTGCCAACTTGATTTGTGAAAAATGGTATCTCACTCTTTTTAGTTTTTGTTTGTTTTTGGTTTTGTTTTTGTTTCTTTGCGGTACGCGGGCCTCTCACTGTTGTGGCCTCTCCCCCTGTGGAGCACAGACTCCAGATGCGCAGGCTTAGTGGCCATGGCTCACGGGCCCAGCCGCTCCGCGGCATGTGGGATCATCCCGGACGGGGGCACGAACCCGTGTCCCCTGCATCAGCAGGCGGACTCTCAACCACTGTGCCACCAGGGAAGCCCTCTTTTTAGTTTTTATTGCTCTGATACTATGAATGCCTACTCACCATTGGGTTTGTTCTTCTGTGAGTTGCCTATTCATATCTTTGGCCCATTTTTCCATTGTAGTTTCTTATGTTTCTATTTATTTAGGAAACATTTGTCTATTCTGGATTCTAATCCTCTCTCTCTTACCTATTCACAGAAGATTTTGATGAAAGTCAGGATCCTGGCTACCTGGATCAAATGAAGAGGAAGGCTCAGAGCCCTGAGGCTCAAAGTCACTGCATCTACTTCATCATTTAGCTGAAAGCTACATTCCAGAATCCCAAAGATTCCCCAGGCAAAATCCCATCCTTCAAGTTACAAATTATACTGTTGACAGCATCTTAAAGTATGCTTCTCAACCAATGGTCTCAGCATCACCTGGTACTTGTGAAAAATACAGATTCCTGGGCAGTGCCCCAGGCCAGCATCCCCAGAATTTCATGGAGTGGGTCCTAGGAATATGCATTTTTAACTCTCTATTTACTACTAGTCACCACTAAAGTTTGAAAATCACTACTTTAAGCACAAGTCAGAAACTTATTCTAAGAGTGGAGGAAAGGAAGAGGTGATACTATGCCACCTCCTGATTTGCTATGGGAAGGAAAAATACAACCATATTATCCTGGAATCTCAGAGCTAGAAGCATCTCAAAGAACACCTGACCCAATGGTTCTTAAAGCTGCTTGGCGTCGGCATCACCTGCAGAGGTTCACCCAGATCCACTAAGGCTGAAGGTCAGGTCAAACATTAGCATTTGTAAAACGCTATGTTCTATGTCAGGCACCGCACATCAAGAACCACTAGCCTAATTCAAACCCTCTACTTCACAGAAAAGGGAACTCAGATCAAGTGAGTTTCTATCATTTGTCTAGGGTGTCCCAGACACGCGTGGCCAAGAACCTAGCTGTCCTGACCAGATGTCCAATGTTCTCTCTATCATTTAACAGTTCCTCCAAAAGGACTGATTTTACTTGGAAAGGGATAATGTTGGAAATACTTTGGTTAAAGTGTTTTCAGAATATTGGTAAATGTTCTTTTCTAAAAATCAATTCTGTACTTAGGTCTGTATTTATATAAGAACTAAAAGGAAAAGCTGCCAGACCTCTGACCATAGCAGAATTACAGCAAGAAGCACAGCTGTAATTACACATAAAGCTATTCCCATTATCTACTTTTTCCTCAAGCAGCTTTAAAAACCAAGCATTACACATCTATACATGTGTAACTGATCAGGACTTGAATATTTGTATTTTTTGACCACGTCAAACTAGCATGTTCTCAGAGACAGGAAGTCATATAAAATATAATCAAGCATTACCATTTTCATTCATCCTTACTCATTTTTTCATTTTTCAATTTCTCTTTTCCTTGTGTTCTTGTTTATGTTATAAGATACCCTAAAAAACGCCCTGCATGTTTGAGGTGGATAAGCCTTTGGGAGGGAGGAATCCAGGTTCTAATTGTTGGTGTGCTCTAGCTGCAGCATACTAGACAATTCTTTCAATGTCCCCATCTTCTTTTTCTATTCTGCAAGATGGATGAGATAATCCATGCTGTTTATCTCACAGGATCACAGTGAGGGAAGAACTGTCAAAGCAGTTTACAAACATTAGCATTGTAGACATATGATCTATTACTATCATGATGTTCTTGTAATAAGGCAGACATTAAGTGTATGACAAGTCCATTGGAAACCACACCCAAAGGAGTTTCCTGAAATTGTATCTCTCAGATGTACTGTGTCTCACCCATGAGTTGCCCCAAAGGCATAATTGTATAGAGGCTACACATAACTGGAAAAGTAATATCCTCAAAGAATATACAAATAAAGAGTCAAACATCCTTTTTGTTGGCTGCTAACTCCCTGTCTAAATAATCACCACTCCTTTCTTAAATTCTATGCCTTTGTCCCAGGTCTTAACAGCCTAAATTTTTCTTTTTCTCTTTCTTAATGTTCCCCTTTAGTTTTTTTTTTCCATCTCTGTCCTTTCCAACACACACAAAAACATAGTCCAAAAGGAAACACAGAACTACAAAAAAATTAATACCTAAGGCACTTATTTTAAAATTTTTAACTTGGATAACAAAATAGCATTTATCAAATAGGATAATATCCCACAATGGCAAGAACTCTTGTGGGTATTTTTTTGTCTCTTGGGGAAATAGGAAGGAAGAGTACATATCTTTACTGATTAGGAAAATAATCTGAGCTTACAGTAAATGGGAGAAATTATGTAAAAAAGACAGTATCGCTTATCCAGAGATAATCATGTTTAACATTCTCACATTTGAAAAATGTGAAAAAATGGTATCTCATGGTATTTTCTTCCAGTCTTTCTTTTATAAAAATAGAGAAATATACGGGCACATGTTTCAAAATTAAGTGAACTTGTGCACACAATTTTGGGTACTCATCTTTTTTTATTTAATATTTTATCATGAATACTGTTTCTACCCTTTTTGTTGGTTTGTTTCTTGGTTTATTTCTATCCTTATTTTTCATAATCACAATTTTTGTGGGTTTATTTTACTCCATTATGTAGAAGGACCATAATGTAATTGTTTATTCTCTTATTGTTAGATGCATTAACATAATAACAACTACTATTTAGTGACTACTTAGATGGTGCCTGTAATTGTGGCAATAGCCTTATATACATTGTTTCCTCATAATAGATTTTATTTTTTTCAGCAGTTTTAGGTTTATAGCAAAACTGAGAGACAGGCACAAGATTTTCCAAATACATGCTGCCCCTACACATGCATGGAGACCCCCATTGTCAATAATCCCCTCCAGAGTGGGCCATTTGTTACAGCTGATGAACCTACACTGACACATCACAATCACTCAAAGTCCACAGTTTATATTAGGATTCAAACCCTCATATTGTACCCTTTGAGTATATTACAATTTTATTCATCAATTATACCTCAGTAAAGCTGAGAAAAAATACATACTTAGCAAAAAGTCTCCGGAGTTGTCATTTAATTAAACTACTTGCTTCTTTGGTAGCTATGGAAAAGTAAAATTTAAGTGGCATACCTTTATAAAATAGCTCATAATTGGCTTGTTTTACTATGCTATTTGTATCAAAGCATAGTGCGTTACAGAGAATCCATTTATATGTTTGCAAAATTCCTGTTTCTCTCCAAAATAACAATTGCCACGGATATCCAGGAGAACTATCTCCCCATAATTAGAAAAAGAGAGGAGGGGAATGAGAGTCTCCCGTTGTATGCAAACTTTCTCTCAGAAGAGCCTCTAGCTAACTCCACTATCAGCAGCTACTTAAACACTGATAGAAATGAAGCCACCCTAGGCTGAAAAATAATGGAAAAGAGGGTCGAAAAAGATGGAAAATACAACCTGCTTTCATCTTAGGATAGCTAGGATATTGCCTCTTAAATAAAAGAATATGTGTTACAAAAGGGATGTAGCTGTGAAGTATTTGATCTCCTAACCTCCTAACATTTCATATTGGAAAAACAAAATTGATGCCACGGGTAGCAACGACGTGGAGCAAAGTGAAAACTGTGGAGTATGTACTGGGCAGAAAGTAAAAGAATAAAAAAGAATATGGCAATATTTTAAAGGGACAGTCCTTAGATGAATAAGATTTAATGGGTTTCATGTCATGGTGGGATTGGTTAAATCTCCCTGCATAGTCATTACAACAAACTGCAATCCAAAAGCTGACTTTCTTTCTTTTTGGATGGGGGTATTCACGTTCAGTCTGTGTTTAATCAACGTAACAAAGAATATACAGGTGCTCTTATGAATAAGAAAGAAATTTATAGAGAGGGATCCTTGGAGAACCACGACAGAGAACATGTTAGCGTATTTCCAAAGAGCATCTGCGGGCTTCCCTGGTGGCGCAGTGGTTGGGGGTCCGCCTGCCGATGCGGGGGACACGGGTTCGTGCCCCGGTCCGGGAGGATCCCACGTGCCGCGGAGCGGCTGGGCCCGTGGGCCATGGCCGCTGGGCCTGCGCGTCTGGAGCCTGTGCTCCGAGACGGGAGAGGCCACAGCAGTGAGAGGCCCGCGTACTTCAAAAAAAAAAAAAAAAAAAAAAAAAAAAGTCATTCAAAGAGCATCTGGTGGCTTGAAAGGAAACAGACAAGGTTTATGGACTGTAATAGCTGTCCATCTACAACGAGAGGTATCCAAGAAATTACTTTTTTTGTTTGTTTTTTTGGTAGGTAATGCCATTTCTATGATAAGGATCCCCATTTGTGAACTTTAGGATAGCTCATAAAAGGTAAGTAAGAATGGAAAAGCATGTGAATTTGAGACGTCTGCCTTTGAACCATCTTAAGACTGGCTAACAGACATGTACCTTCAGGGCAGATTACACAAATAATAGGGCACCTAAAGGGGCATCCAAGGGTCAAAACTGCAGAGAAACAGAAAGCTTCTGAAAGGAATCAAGGTTTTTCAGGGACTCTTCACCTGAATTGCTTGCTTCTTGAAGAGCAGTGTGGTCCAGTGGAAAGAGCACTGTCATTGGAGTCATGCATACCTGGGTTCATGATCTGGTTCCGCTACCTAATTACTGCTTAACTTCTTTGAAACTTCGTTTCCTCTTCTGTAAAATGGGGATCATATACCCATTCTATAGGGTGGTCATATTAACTGAGGTAGTAACTATAAAAAATTAATAAACAGACACCTCAGTTAAATAGAGCAGGGTGATCGGAAGGGGAAGCTCTCCTGTCCTGTGACAATACAGAGCCCAAATGCAAGAAGAAAGACTCTTCTTTCTTGGCAAGGACTCAGCTAATGAAAAGCCATGGACTCTGTGTTCACTATAGCCCATCCAACTTCCTTTTCCCTCCTGTAACAGCCTTCTCCTTCCCTTGCTGGGGGAGGGAGGAGGGATCTTGCACATGGCTCACCCTGGTTGCAGACCCCAAATTGCAATTCTCTGGTGATCTCAAATAAACCCCTCTTTGCTGGAGAAACATCTGGCAGCCTATTTATTTTAGGTCAACACAACCATGGATAAAGTACCTAATATATAGTCCATGTCCAATAAGGTCACTATTATTATTAGAGGCAAGGAATAATAGACTCCTGAAATGTTTGAGCGGAAGCCCCCTTTGGTGATCACTTAGCGGAACATCAACGTTGTCTAGAGAGAGCTGAGATCCGGGGAGGGTTACAGACTTGGCCCTACCACCCTTGAGCTTCAGTGGCGTTCAAACGACTCCTCAAAGCCCCAGCAGTTCCACAAAGTCTGCTCAGGAACCTGTCCAGGGGGTGGGGAGAGAGTACAAAGATGACCCCCTATCCCACCTCAATACAGCCATTCCACTTTTCTCCCGTGTGTACGTTGGACGTTCATGTAAATCTCTGTTTAAAGATGGCGTATCATGGTCAAAGAGATGTTAGAGAAACTGTTGCACTGGGCTGCCAGCCCATGTGAGAAACCTAAGTGAACACTTGATATAAGAGGGAAGTATGTGCCCCATTCCAGAGCCATGGGGCCTGGGAGAGCTTGTGTCACTGTGTGGTGGCTGAAGCATATGTCCCAGCAAAGGCTGTGAGGGTCCGTTCCATGTCCAACATGGCGCACACACACACACCCCTCTAAGCCTGCCTCAACGCCATGATCACTCAGGAACACATCTGCCTTCACTGACATTAATCAGAGACACAGGAGCCAAGAACTTATCTGCCAGGATCAGAGAGAACACTCACACTCTGTGGGGGCCTCAGAGACATATACCTAGAAGTAAAGAGGAGAGGCTAAAGTGGTCTCCTCCCTGACCCTGGACACCAGATCCTCGCTGTGAAACAAGACTGGGAGGGGGATCTCAGGAAAAACGTGGTTCTTAAATTGTACAAGCTAGTGTGACCCAAGCCAGGTTTTACACAAAGCTAATGGTCTCAGAGTTGAATAATAACTTCATCTCTACCGTATTAGTCAGAGTTCTCCAGAGAAACAGAACCGATACGATGCATCATGAGAGACATTTATTTTTAAAAATTGCTTCATGAGAATGTGGAGTCTGGCAAGGCCAAAAATTGTAGGGCAGACCAGCAGGCTGGAAATTCCAGAAAAGAGTTGATGTTGCATCTTGAGTCAGAAGGCAGTCTGGGACTTCCCTGGTCACACAGTGGTTAAGAATCCGCCTGCCGGTGCAGGGGACATGGGTTGGTTCCCTGGTCGGGAAGATCCCACATGCCGCGGAGCAACTAAGCCCGTGAGCCACAACTACTGAGCCCATGTGCCACAACTACTGAAGCCTGTGCGCTCTAGAGCCTGTGAGCCACAACTACTGAGCCCATGTGCCACAACTACTGAAGCCTGTGCGCTCTAGAGCCTGTGAGCCACAACTACTGAAGCCCACATGCCTAGAGCCCGTGCTCCACAACAGGAGAAGCCACCACAATGAGAAGCCCACGTACCGCAACAAAGAGTAGCCCCCGCTTGCTGCAATGAGAGAAAGCCCATGTGCAGCAATGAAGACCCAATGCAGCCAAAAAACAAAACAAACAAAAAAGACCCCACAACAACAAAAAACAAACTCTGCTAAAAGAAAAAAGAAAAGGCAGTCTGGAGGCAGAATTCCTCCCTCCTCAGAGGACCTCACTCTTTTCTCTTAAGACCTTCAAGTAATTGAATGAGCCCCACCCGTATTACCGAAAATAATCTGCTTTATTCAATATCTACTGATTTCATGCTAATCACATCTAAAAAACACATGTTCACAGCAACATCTGGACTGGTGTTTGACCAAACCACAGGGCTCTAAAGCCTAGCCAAGTTGAGAGGTAAAATTAACCATCACAGTTACCACGTGAAGACAGGAGATGTCTGGTTGTTGGTAGGTATTTGTGCTTTTTAAATATTATTTACCTATGCATGCTAGGTTTTTTGTTTGTCTTTGGTCCTTATCCACACACGCTAAGGCAGCATTTGAATTACTATACTAGTTAGCTGTTGCCACATAAAGACAACCACTCAGAAACTTAGTGGCTAAAAGCACCAAGTATTAGTTTAGTTCACAATTCTGTGGGTCAGCACTCTCACCAGGCTCAGCTGGGCAGTTCTAGTCTTGGGTGGATTTACTCATATGAGGTCAGGTGCTGGGTAAGTCAAGTGCTTCAGGGGCTGGGACGGCCCATCTCTGCTCCATATGGTCTGCCATCCTCCATCAGGCTAACTCAGGCTTGTTCATCCAGGGGAGACAGAGGTCCCTAAAGACAGCAAAAGCATGCCAAGGCCTCTTGAGACCCCAGCTTGCAAGGACTGGAGAGATAGGGTTGCCTCTTCACTGGAGATGCTGCAAAGTGGCACTGCGGAGGGCACAGCTGTAGGAATAATTGTAGCCATTTCTGCAAACAAACAATCTTCCAGCGCTCCCCTCAAGAAGAGTATCAACCAGCCCCTCAATGCCTGACACCTAATGCAAGGTCAGTGACTATGCTCTCCCTTCCCAACCCTTTTAGTCATCCTTTTGAAAGCAATTCAAATTTTCACAAATACAGGCAGGCTACTGTCGACCAGAAAGACAGAGACTGCCAGATATTTCTCCAGCAAGGATGGCTTTATTCGAGATCAGCAGAGAATTGCGACTGGAGACCTGCAGCCATGGCGAGCCACGTCATGTCACCCCGCAGCGAGGGAAGGAGAAGGCTTCCGGAGAGGGGAAAGGGAGTTGCGGGGGCAGGGGCTACAGTAAACACAGAGTCCAGGGCTTTTCATTGGCTGAGTCCTTGTCAGGAAAGAAGAGGAGACTTTCTTCTTCCCTGTGGGCTCTGCTATCATCACAGGGTATGACGCTCCCTGCTGTTCCCCCTCTGGTCTCCCCATTCTGTTTAATTGAGGTTTCTGTTTATTAACTTTTTACACTATCATTTCTGATTCAGACCATTATCCTGTGCTGTTCTCTCCACTGGAAGTCCTAGAAAGGTGGGACTAGAAAAGAAATTGAGAGAAGCTTTGTCTATACCCTGCACCCCAAAGCACTATCATTGGAGATATTCTATAAAGGTGAATATTTCCCTTCTAAAGAACAGAGTTTGTTTTGTTTTTTTTTTTTTTTTTGGCTGTGTTGGGTCTTCGTTGCTGTGCGCAGGCTTTCTCTAGTTGCAGTGAGTGGGGGCTACACTTGTTTCTTTTTTTGGTGGGGGGGCTACTCTTCATTGCACACAGGTCTCTCATTGCGGTGGCTTCTCTTGTTGCAGAGCATGGGCTCTAGGTGCACGGGCTTCAGTAGCTGTGGCACGTGGGCTCAGTAGTTGTGGCTCACGGGCTCTAGAGCGCAGGCTCAGTAGTTGTGGCCCACGGGCTTAATTGCTCCACTGCACGTGGGATCTTCCGAGACCACGGCTCAAACCTGTGTCCCCTGCACTGACAGGCAGATTCTTAACCACTGCACCACCAGGGAAGCCCAAGAACAGAGATTTTTAGTCATTTCTAAGCAACTGAGTGTCTTATAAACAACTGTTGCTATTCCTCTAATATTGCTCAAACTAATTTCTTTATTGTCCCCACCCCAAGCCTTTCTAATCATCACCCTCATGAAATTTTACTACAGATACACTGTATCCCTTGCTTTCCACATAAAAAGAGTAGGGTATGTTTAGTCCCCCCGTTTTGCCCCATTGGGGATGAGCTCTCCCTTGTTGGGAATATGTGCTCAACGTTCTCATAACAGCTTCTTCTCCAGGCCCTGACCATCCCTGCCCTCCCTGCCATGCCCCCAAATCAAGCCAGGGTTTGCCTCTATTCAGCTTTAATCATCAGTCAGGGGCTGCTGACACCAGTGCATCTGTCTTCACATGACAAATAATAAGAAGAGGAAAACAGGAGAAAAAACCAAGTGGAATTTCATAATAAGGCCTTAACCGACAGGGACAAGCCAAAGGGGGGAAAAATCACCAGTTAGGACTGAAGAATGAATAACTATCCAGAACTATCAAACCCCAAAACAAAACCCATGCCCACCCTTGAGGAAACTCAAGATATGGACTGCTTTCAAACCAATACGTATTGGTTTGAAATACGTATTGCTTTCAAACCAATACAGTTCCATGTTTTCCTGCTCTTTCTTCTTTTGTGTGTGTGTGTGCATGCGTGTGTCAGCGTACGTGCATTATGGAGCAATTAAGCATAAATTAGGTATTAGTTGGTATTTCTTCCTGACGTGTTTAGAATCTTTCCAATATCTTTTACTTTGTTAAGCTCACTCAGTAACATGTTCCAGCCAATCTAATTTCCAGAAGCAGTGTTTTTGTTGACCTCCAAGCTTATTAATTTTCTATTACCTTGTTAAATCTCTAAAAAAGATTCCTTAGAAAATGACATATTGAACAAAACCTCCAAGAACGTGCTAAATTTGCACTTGACATATAATTAAGAAAATCCAGTACCTGTATTGTGTATATTTGAAAACATAATTATACCATGGCATAATAAAAAAAAATCTAACCACAGGTAATTAGTGTACCTATACTCTAATTTTCTTAATGAAGTGATTAAAACCTTCCCAGAATGAATTTCGAGGAAATTATTTGTAGACTGGTTCTTTTTGGTACGTATGATCACCTGTTTTTGAGTTGGACATTATTTTCTCTTATTCTGGCATCTTAAGCTGAAGTATTTGCCGAATTTTCCCCAAAACAGGTATTGTTAGGAATTAAATTTAAAGAACAATGACAGGGACTTCCCTGGTGGCGCAGTGGTTGGGAATCCGCCTGCCAGTGCAGGGGGCACAGGTTCAATCCCTGGTCTGGGAAGATCCCACATGCCACGGAGCAGCTAAACCTGTGTGCCACAACTACCGAGCCTGTGCTCTAGAGCCCGTGAGCCACAACTACGGAGTCTGCGTGCCACAACTACGGAAGCCCGCGCACCTAGAGCCCATGCTCTGCAACAGGAGAAGCCACCACAATGAGAAGCCCGCTTGCTGCAACTGGAGAAAGCCCACACGCAGCAATGAAGACCCAACTCAGCCAATAAATAAATTTATAAAGAACAGTGACAGGGCTTCCCTGGTAGTGCAGTGGTTGAGAGTCTGCCTGCCGATGCAGGGGACACAGGTTCGTGCCCCGGTCCGGGAAGATCCCACATGCCGCGGAGCGGCTGGGCCCGTGAGCCATGGCCGCTGGGCCTGCGCGTCCGGAGCCTGTGCTCCGCAATGGCAGAGCCCACAGCAGTGAGAGGCCCGCGTACCGCAAAAAAAAAAAAAAAAAAAAAAAAAGAACAGTGACAAAGTAAATTCAGCCAATGCAAGCTATATCCTTAGGTCACTAAACAACATGATTCTCTGTACTTTCAAAGACTAAGAGAATCTTAAACCAGGAGCTAGAGATTTCATGGCTAAGAAGGATTGGGTTAACTGCCCTGAACTTCCTGAAGCACTAAGTTCTCAGTTTGATTCCCTCACTCTTTGGGCTACAGTAAGTGAGGTGCTTGGTACATTCATTGTGAAGTTTGTGCTTCACTGGGCTTTAAGCAATGACTGATAGAGAATCAAATATGGTTCCAAAGTAAAGTGTAAGAAAAAAGAAAAAGAAAAGTGAAAGGAACAAGGAAACCAGCACTCACATCCCTGATAGGAATGGAATTTGCTACCACATGTCTAGAGGGTAGGTGGCAGAATACATCAAAAGCCTAATGTGTGCATGCCTTATGACGCAGTAAAGGACTTCTAGAAATGTATTCTAAAGAACTAACAATGAACACAACATTGTAAAGCAACTATACTCCAATAAAAATTAATTAAAAAAAAAAAAAGAGGGATCTTCCCTGGTGGCACTGTGGTTAAGACTCCACACTCCCAATGCAGGGGGCCTGGGTTCGATCCCTGGTCAGGGAACTAGATCCCACATGCATACCTCAACTAAGAGTTTGCATGCCGCAACTAAGGGGCCCACCTGCTGCAACTAAGACCCAGCACAACCAAATAAAAAAATTAATATTTTTTTAAAAAAGAACTAACAATGTATGTGCCCAAAGATGTACTATAAGAATAATAATTGCAGAGTTATTTATGATTTATTATAAGCCCCTAACTATCTACTAGAGGGAAAAAGTTAAATAAAGAGTGGTGGATCCAAACATTTCCTTGCAAAAACAGGTAACAAAACTACATTGAAATATCAATTATAAGTGAACTAGTCTAGTCAGAAAAAGACAAATACTATATGATTCCACTTATATGAGGTCCCTAGAGTAGTCAAATTCCTAGAGGCAGAAAGTAGAATGGTGGTTGTCAAGGGCTGGGAGAGGGGAGAACAGGGAGTTATTGTTTAATGGGTATAGAATTTCAGTTAAGAAAGGTGAAAAAGTTCTGGAGATTGGTTTCACAACAATGTGAATGTACTCAAATGTACACTTAAAGATGGTCAAGACCGTAAATTTTATATTATGCATGTTTTACCACAATTAAAAATTTTATATCTTAAAGATGGTATTATGGGGGCTTCCCTGGTGGTGCAGTGGTTGAGAGTCCGCCTGCCGATGCAGGGGACACGGGTTCGTGCCCCGGTCCGGGAATATCCCACGTGCCGCGGAGCGTCTGGGCCCGTAAGCCATGGCCGTTGAGCCTGCGCGTCCGGAGCCTGTGCTCTGCAACGGGAGAGGCCGCGGCAGTGAGAGGCCCGCGTACGGCAAAAAAAAAAAAAAAAAAGGAACAGAGGAAGGAGCATCAGGAGAGAAGGGAGAGCAGAGACCTGGGTTGGTATCTGTGAGAGGGGCCCAACATCCCACTTCCCATGTTGGAGTTAGGGTGAGTGAGTGATTGTGGTGCCTATCTGAGTAGACACGGATCACAGAGAATTTCAGAAAAATTACTGTGCCCCAGAGGGTTATAAATACCTCAATTATAGCACTAAAGGAGAGAGACGCTTTGGTTCTGAAGGGGCTTCTAGATGGTGACCAACCAAGCTCATCCCTTGGGTTGGGCAACAGCCCACACCTCATACTAGGAGGAAGTCATGGCCACATCAAAATTTGGTGTTATTGTACACTGTCTGGGATGTGCTTCAGAATAATCTAGTGTAGTAGGGATATGGGTGAAACAACCACTTATGATTGTTGCAGCTGGATGATGCAAACTTGAGGTTCACTTTTCTTATTTTTGGATATGTTATGTTTAATAAAGTTTTTCATAATTTTTAGAATTTTAACTTTGATATTTCTGCCTTTAATCATATCTCAGAAGTCTTAGAGATACCAGCAATGAAGATCCTTTCCAACTGCAATTATCTTGAGCTTGTCTGCCCCACACTGGTTGAGTTGCCCTAGACCCTACTCACTTCTAAGGAAGACATTGCCAGTATAGACCAGTGCAAGGACTGATGGGGACAATGTATATTTCATTGCTACCTGCATGTTACTGAGAATTCATTCCTTCTTTCTCTCCTTCCAAGGCCTTGGGCCTTACTACGTAAGCCCCCTGGAATTTGTTAGATACACTCCTAGGAGGAAGGTATGTACCACAAATTGAGATTGCATTTCTAAATAATAGAAGCAGAGTTAAAGGGAAATAAAGTTATATTTCTTATGCCTGAGCCTATGCTTTAAAATTCTTACTTGCTAAAATATTTTCAAGGTGCTCACTATACACTACCACTGCCTAGTAAGCTAGCCAAGGTCTGATTCCACTGGTTCTAATCAAACGCATACAAAAGTATATACATGCCATATATACAAAGATGAAGCGGTTGATGTATCATCTAAAGGGATTTAGTGTTAGCAGAGATTCCTAGGTCCTGAGGAAATTCTATTGGGTTTAAGCTCCACCAAACAAAAGCCATTTTGTAATAATGCTTGTCTTACTTTTATCAGCAGACCATTCTCTAAATTAGCTTAAATTTTTAAGCCTTACTTGCAAAACTTTCTGATAAAATCTGGTAATAACACAACAGTTTGAATTTAAGCACCAATTAGATTCTGAAATGAATGGATGAGATTGGTTTTCAACCCTATACTTTAAAAGATGAATGGGTCAGGCTTCCCTGGTGGCGCAGTGGTTAAGAATCTGCCTGCCAATCTGCAGGGGACATGGGTTTGAGGCCAGGTCTGGGAAGATCCCACATGCCACGGAGCAACTAAACCCGTGAGCCACAACTACTGAGCCTGTGCTCTAGAGCCTGCGAGCCACAACTACTGAGCCCATGCACCACAACTACTGAAACCTGCAGGCCTAGAACCCATGCTCTGCAACAAGAAAAGCCACCACAATGAGAAGCCCGTGCACCACAACAAAGAGTAGCCCCCGCCTGCCGCAACTAGAGAAAGCCTGTGCACAGCACCAAAGACCCAACACAGCCATAAATAAATAAATAAATAAGATGGATGGGTCACTTTGTTTGGGCCTCTCAGATTCTAAATGCCTGACTGCACTTGATATAAGTCAGGACTATGTTAGCTACCCCATAAAAGAGGTGTTTCCAGGGCAGCCTGAGGCAACAGGCTGCATATTCGGGGCCTGCAGCTGCTGTCATACCTGCTAAGACCCACTGGAAGAAGACCTGCTTTTCCTAACAGAACGGGGACTAAGGTCTTCCCAGTTTCCTTGGATGCCCACCAGGAACCAAGACAACATCCCCCTTCCCAATGTTTGCAGGTGCTGGTATCTGAGGGTGAGAAACCATAACCCTTTACTCCCACTGCTGAATTTCCCCTTTCCTCCCTACTAAGTCTAGGGAGGATAAGAGGCAGCACTAAGGCTTGCATTTGTTTCTCCCCTAATTTTTGAATCTGTACACTCAGTCTAAGGTCCACTTTTTTATAAGAGGGAGTTGCTCCTGGTCTCACTCTTGGACTCTGACCAAACACAAATAGGCTTTGAATTGTATCTCTAGTAGTGGTCATGGGCTACACCCACCCACGTATACATTTATTGACTTTATTCTCCACGTGAACTATAGATTGTATTTACAAGACGGCCAGCTTAGGTTGGGACTTTCACCTTTTGCAAATGAACAAATAAAGGTGACTGGTAAAACAATTTGTGGCTTTCTAGCTCTGTGACGCATGTTAGGTTTTTTAATCAGTCTGGGCTTTGGTTTCTCCATAGGTAAAGTGGACCTAATACTATCCACATTATTATAAATGTATTTAGAATACTTAACAGTGTCTAGCATATAGTAAGTGCTCAATAAATGCTAGCTCTGATACACAAATGTGCCCAGAAAACGAAAGGCACCAAACCAAGTTGAAATCTCCACATCTAGGGCTTCCCTGGTGGCGCAGTGGTTGAGAGTCCGCCTGCCGATGCAGGGGACACGGGTTCGTGCCCCGGTCCGGGAAGATCCCACATGCCGCGGAGCGGCTGGGCCCGTGAGCCATGGCCGCTGAGCCTGCGCATCCGGAGCCTGTGCTCCGCAACGCGCAAGGCCACAACAGTGAGAGGCCCGCGTACCGCAAAACAAACAAACAAACAAAAAACAAAAAAACTCCACATCTAGGGACATGGTCAAAAACAAACGCCAAAACTCAAAGGTGGAGAAATATCATATTCTTTGTGTTATTTCTGACTGACACAGTGTGAGCCTCCCCCGAAGAAAGCAGAATAGGAAGCTGCAGCTGGCATGAAAGTTGAAGGTCAGGACAAGTTAAACACTTTACACAGGGCCTGTCATAAAAGATGTACTCCCGGGCTTCCCTGGTGGCGCAGTGGTTGAGAGTCCGCCTGCTGATGCAGGGGACATGGGTTCATGCCCCGGTCTGGGAAGATCCCACATGCCGCGGAGCAGCTGGCCCCATGAGCCATGGCCGCTGAGCCTGCGCGTCCGGAGCATGTGCTCCGCAACGGGAGAGGCCACAGCGGTGAGAGGCCCGCGTACCGCAAAAAAAAAAAAAAAAAAAAAAAGATGTACTCCTTTTATGAAAATCTAAAGAACACCAAAAATATTAAACTGGACTGACCTGCAATGTCAGTGTGTGTGTGTGTGGATATGTGTGTGTGTCTGTATGTTAAGCTGAATTGAGTTGTGTTCTTTTCTAATTGCTTTACATATACAGTCAGCTCTCCATATCCACAGGTTCTGTACCTGGGATTCAACCAACTGCAGAGAGGAAATATCTGGGAATAAAAAATTCCAGAAAGTTCCAAAAATCAAAACTTGAATTTGCCCCACCAGCAACTACAGCATTTACATTGTATTACAACTATTTACAGAGCATTTACGTTGTATTAGGCCTTATAAATAATCTAGAGATGATCTGAAGTACACGGGAGGATGTGCGTAGGTAATACGCAAATACTATGCCATTTTATGGGACTCGAGCATCCATGGATTTTGGTATCCACAGGGGGTTCCGGAACCAATCCCCCACAGATACCGATAGAAGACTATAGAATACAACCAACCTTCATTAAAAAACCCCTTTCAGGGCTTCCCGGGTGGCGCAGTGGTTAAGAATCCGTCTGCCAATGCAGGGGACACAGGTTCAAGCCCTGGCCCAGGGAAGATCCCACATGCCACGGAGCAACTAAGCCCGTGCGCCACAACTACTGAGCCTGCGCTCTAGAGCCTGCGAGCCACAACTACTGAAGCCCGCACGCCTAGAGCCCGTGCTCCACAACAAGAGAAGCCACCACAATGAGAAGCCCACACACCGCAACAAAGAGTAGCCCTCGCTCGCCGCAACTAGAGAAAGCCCGCGCGTGGCAACGAAGACCCAACACAGCCAAAAATAAATAAATTAAATAAATAAATTTTAAAAAATAAATAAAATAAAAACCCCTTTCAGGGAATTCCCTGGTAGTCCAGTGGTTAGGACTTGATGCTTTCACTGCTGAGGGCCCAGGTTCAATCCTTGGCCGGGGAACTAAGATGCCTTAAGCCACACGGCACGGCCAAAAATAAATAAATAAACAAAAATTAAAACTAAAAGGAAATAATAAAAATAAAAACTCCTTTTAACATCAACATCCTCAAAGAGTGAGAGCTGGGATACAAACCCATGAAGTCAAACACAAACTCACAAACCTAAGCCCTGTGTCATGTGGTTCCCTGCCCCAGTGTTTTGCCTTATAGTTCTTAATAACTTGGAAGCTCTCAAACCTGGCCTTATGCATCCCGCAAAATGAACAACAAGGTAAAAACTTGACCTACACCTCAGTAATGCAGATTTGGAAGATATAAATGACCTGGCCATCCCATGCAACTCTACTGTTGCCCTTAGTTGCTTTTGCTCTGGAGGTGAATGACATCATCTTCTAGACATATAGCATAACGTGGGAAGACCTCGAGCACAAAACAGCAGTCACAGAAGTTATTCTCTGCCTGAAAGAAGCACAGGGGCCCCTCTTCCCCGATCAAATTTCTATCGACGAGCAAAAAGCTACACTTTTTCTCCAAAGAATAAAAAGATATTGAATTCCTACCCTGTGTCTTTTATATGGAAATGATCAAGGTATTCTGCTTTCTTTGAAAGTTCCTGATTGCAGTATCTGGAGTCTCTTCTCTTTCAATGACTGAATAGCATATGTCTGACCCGTCTTTTTACTCAAAACCTAGTCCTGTTTGCCAGCTTCCATTTATGCTCAAAATGCACCAGTCCTCCAATTTCAGTTGGGAAAAAAAAAAGTGGATAGGGACAAGTGTTCATTAAACCAAGACATTTTTATTTCATCTTAGGCGTGTGTCCTGGAGCTACAGTGTTGGTAATAATTCTCAGTGCGGAAAAATATAATCTTATTTGAAGAGTAAATAATACATTAGTTGACTCTGTTGCCAGTAGATTCCTAGAGTAAATTTTTGATTGACAGAGCAGGTTCTGATGTCAATCCCTGGTCCCACACTATGTACCAGTGCATGTCATCAGGTGAGATTCTACTAGGAAGTTCCAGTTTTCCCACCTGTAAAATGGGGTCTTGATGATGAAGAGTGTTCTTTTTTTTTTTTTTTTGCGGTACGCAGGCCTCTCACTGTTGTGGCCTCTCCTTGCGGAGCACAGGCTCCGGACGCACAGTCTCAGTGGCCATGGCTCACGGGCCCAGCCACTCCGCAGCATGTGGGATCTTCCCGGACCTGGGCACTAACCCATGTCCCCTGCATCGGCAGGAGGACGTCCTCTCAACCACTGCACCACCAGGAAAGCCCTGAAGAGTGTTCTTAACGCATAAGGTTCAACTGAGGATTAAACAAGACCCTCCACGTACCTGGCCTAACACAGTGTCTGCCACATATAGGTGCTTGATACATATGAGCTGTTATGATTAATCATTTGAGAAAAATTATCCCCAAAATTCTCATTGTATTTCTTTTTCAGTTAAATCTAGTATAGGTGCTTTGAGATGCTAGCGTATGTTTCCTCCATTCAGACTGCTCTTTTGTTGATAACGTGTTCTGACTCCAAAATCATAGCCTTGCTCATTACTGAAGGTGTAGTTTGTCTGTGGGTTTTGTACAATAATTGGCCAAACAGGACCCTTAGTGACTATAATAAAATGGTGAATTAAATTTTCTCATTAGTTGGAAAAAATTATTTGTTTCTATCCATGTAGCTTAAAACTTTTCTGAGATAAATCAATTTGTTTTTATTTCTAAATACTTATAGTATGCCTAAGATGGTTGGAAAGAACACAAGATTTGAGTCACACAGATTCGAATTTGAATTCTGTGCCCAAAATTTACCTCACCTATAAATAAATCTAGAATTTGAGATGTGGCTGTCATTTTTCTTCAAGTGAGGGTGATAAGGCCAAAATAAATACCTCAATTTTAGAAGGTTATGGGGTTTTTTTTTTGTTTTTTGTGGTTTTTTCGTGGTACGTGGGCCTCGCACTGTTGTGGCCTCTCCCGTTGCGTAGCACAGGCTCCGGATGCGCAGGCTCAGCGGCCATGGCTCACGGGACCAGCCGCTCCGCGGCATGTGGGACCTTCCCGGACTGGGACATGAACCCGTGTCCCCTGCATCGGCAGGCGGACTCTCAACCACTGCGCCACCAGGGAAGCCCTGTTATGGTTTTTTTTTAACTTCCAGAATGAAATACAGATCTATCTAGAAGTAGAGATAGGGTAGAATATGATTCCAAAAACATCAGAAAGCAAAAGGGTAACATACCCAAAAGTATAAAAAGAAACTATGTGAAATAGTTCAGATTTTAAGCACAAACATTCCGAATAAGAATGAATAATTTAGTGGCCAAAAATATGAGTAAATGAATAAATAAGCTCTCCCTATTCCTTACATCAGTAAAGGGATATTTCTCAGCCTTTCTTTCCATGTGCTCTGAAAAATGTAACATATGAGATGCTAGCCTTACTGCAAAACTGACTTCAGTGATGGTGAAAAAGCCAAGAAAAACAAGCAAACAAACAAGTAAATTAAATGACTGCTTGAGTTATCAGGAGGCTAAGTGCCTTTATAATAAAAGAGTCCAGAGAGCTCCCTGACCCCCTTCCACCATGTGAGGATGCGAGAGGTCGGCAGTCTGCAACTCAGGGCCTGGCCATGGTGGCACTCTCATCTTGGACTTCCTGGCCTCCAGACCGAAAGAAATACATTTCTGTTGGTTATAAGCCACCCAGTCTCTGGTATTTTGTTATAGCAGCCCAAACAGACTAAGACATACCATAAGTCGTCTTTTGTATCTGGTGCATTTATTTTAGCATGCTGTTTTTGAGATCATGCATGTGGTCGCAAGTATTTTTATGGCTGAACAGTATTCCATTAAATAGGTTTACCTACATTTTGTTGATCCATTTACCAGTTGATGGACATTCAGCTGTTACCAGTTTAGGACTATTTTGAATAGTATTGTTAGGAACATTCACATACCAGTGTAGGTGTAGACATATGTTTTCATTTCTCTAAGGTAGACACCTGGGAGTTGACTGGTTGGATTATAAGACAGGTGTATGTTTAACTTTTTAAGAAACTGCTAAAATTTTCTACTGGTCGTACCATTTCGTATTATTGGACTGACTTACAATTCAGCATATTTTAACTACATAAATCCACCCTTTATTGTCTTTATTTTGTTTGTTTGTTTACAAACAAAATTCTACATTTGGAGTGTTGTTCATCATTCTGCAATTTTTCTAAGTCTGCTTCTCAGTCACACACACACACACACACACACACACCAGAGCCAGGCAAAATCCCTTAAGCATCTCTGCCCTTGATCTGGGGTCTTAGAGCCAGGCTGATGGGGAAACCAACAATATATTGGATTTAGCCAATGACTATAATTGACTATTTTCACTTATATGATTAGCTTCCTTTTCAAAGTCAGCCTTAGGACAGAGAAAAAAATCTTTTTCTGGGCCAAAAAAAAAAAATAGCTAGCAAATCTACATGAAAATGGAAGATGGCCTGAAGCAGCCTTCTCTTAAGTGACCCCTTAAAATGAGACCAGAGAAGACGGCATCTTTTCAAAGCTCATTTCTTTTAAAACAATCTGCAAGGTTGATTTGTTACAACATAAAATAGAGAACTAGATGAGAATAACAAACAGAAGGAAAAAGAGTTTTTTAAAGAATTAGCAAAATTGACACCCTGTCTCATTTTCTTACTTCACCCTTAGTGCTCTTTACTCCTAGTTCTGTTCAAAAGAATCATTGCTGGGACAGTCATCGACAGGAAGACACTGCAACTCACCAAAAACGATACCCCACATCCAAAGACAAAGGAGAAGCCACAATGAGACGGTAGGAGGGGCGCAATCACAGTAAAATCAAATCCATAACTGGTGGGTGGGTGACTCACAGACTGGCAAACACTTATACCACAGAAGTCCACCCACTGGAGTGAAGGTTCTGAGCCCCACGTCAGGCTTCCCAACCTGGGGGTCTGGCAACAGGAGGAGGAATTCCTAGAGAATCAGACTTTAAAGCCTAGTGGGAATTGATTGCAGTACTTCGACAGGACTGGCGGAAACAGAGACTCCACTCTCGGAGGGCACACACAAAGTATTGTGTGCATGGGGACCCAGGGGAAGGAGCAGTGACCCCAGGGGAGACTGAACCAGACCTTCCTGCTAGTGTTGGAGGGTCTCCTGCAGAGGCAGGGGGTGGCTCTGTTTCACCATGGGGACAAGGACACTGGCAGCAGAAGTTCTGGGAAGTACTCCTTGGCGTGAGCCCTCCCAGAGTCTGTCATGAGCCCCACCAAAGAGCCCAGGTAGGCTCCAGTGTTAGGTCGACTCAGGTGAAACAACCAACAGGGAGGGAACCCAGCCCCACCCAGCAACAGTCAAGTGGATTAAAGTTTTACTGAGCTCTGCTCACCAGAGCAACAGTCAGCTCTACCCACCACCAGTCCCTCCCATCAAGCCTCTTAGATAGCTTCATCCACCAGAGGACAGACAGCAGAAGCAAGAAGAACTACAATCCTGCAACCTGTGGAACAAAACCCACATTCACAGAATGACAGACAAGATGAAAAGGCAGAGGGCTATATACTAGATGAAGGAACAAGATAAAACCCCCAAAAAAACTAAATGAAGTGGAGATAGGCAACCTTCCAGAAAAAGAATTCAGAATAATGATAGTGAAGATGATCCAGGACATCAGAAAAAGAATGGAGGCAAAGATCGAGAAGATGCAAGAAATGTTTACCAAGATCTAGAAGAATTAAAGAACAAAGAAACAGAGATGAACAATATAATAAATGAAATGAAAACTACACTAGAAGGAATCAATAGCACAATAACTGAGTCAGAAGAACAGATAAGTGACCTGGAAGACAGAATGGTGGAATTCACTGCTGCAAAACAGAATAAAGAGAAAAGAATGAAAAGAAATGAAGACAGCCTAGGAGACCTCTGGGATGACATTAAACACAACAACATTTGCATCATAGGGGTCCCAGAAGGAGAAGAGAGAGGGAAAGGACCCGAGAAAATATTTGAAGAGATTAGAGTCGAAAACTTCCTTAACATGGGAAAGGAAAGAGCCACTCAAGTCTAGGAAGTGCAGCGAGTCCCATACAGGAAAAACTCAAATGAGAAACACACCAAGACACATAGTAATCAAATTGGCAAAAATTAAAGACAAAGAAAAATTATTGAAAGCAGCAAGGGAAAAATGACAAATAACCTTATGGGAGTTCCCTTGTATGTTAACAGCTGATTTCTCAGCAGAAACTCTACAAGCCAGAAGGGAGTGGCATGATATACTTAGAGTGATGAAAGGGAAGAAACTACAACCAAGATTACTCTACCCAGCAAGGATCTCATTCAGATTCTATGGAGAAATCAAAAGTTTTACAGACAAGCAAAAGCTAAGGGAATTCAACACCACCAAACCAGCTCTACAACAAATGCTAAAGGAACTTTTCTAAGTGGGAAACACAAGAGAAGAAAAGGACCTACAAAAACAAACTCAAAACAATTAAGAAAATGGTAATAGGAACATACATATCAATAATTACCTTAAACGTGAATGGATTAAATGCTCTAACCAAAAGACAAAGGCTCGCTGAATGGATACAAAAACAAGACCCATACATATGCTGTCTACAAGAGACCCACTTCAGACCTAGGGACACATACAGACTGAAAGTGAGGGGATGGAAAAAGATATTCCATGCAAATTGAAATCAAAAGAAAGCTGGAGTAGCTATACTCATATCAGAAAAGATAGACTTTAGGGCTTCCCTGGTGGCGCAGTGGTTGAGAGTCTGCCTGCCGATGCAGGGGACACGGGCTCATGCCCCAGTCCGGGAAGATTCCATGTGCCGTGGAGTGGCTGGACCCATGAGCCATGGCCACTGAGCCTGCGCATCCGGAGCCTGTGCTCTGCAATGGGAGAGGCCATAACAGTGAGAGGCCAGCGTACAAAAAATAAATAGACTTTAAAATAAAGAATGTTACAAGAGACAAGGGAGGACACTACATAATGATCAAGGGATCAATCCAAGAAGAAGATATAACAATTTTGAATATACATGCACCCAACATAGGAGCACCTCAATACATAAGGCAACTGCTAACAGCTATAAAGGAGAAAATCGACAGTAACACAATAATAGTGGGGGACTTTAACACCTCACTTACACCAATGGTCACATCATCCAAAATGAAAATAAATAAGGAAACAGAAGCTTTAAATGACACAATAGATCAGATAGATTTAATTCATATTTATAGGACATTCCATCCAAAAACAGCAGATTACACTTTCTTCTCAAGTGCGCATGGAACATTCTCCAGGATAGATAACATCTTGGGTCACAAATCAAGTCTCAGTAAATTTAAGAAAATTGCAATCATATCAAGCATCTTTTCCAACCACAACACTATGAGATTAGAAATGAATTACAGGGAAAAAAATGTAAAAAACACAAACACATGGAGGCTAAACAATACGCTACTAAATAACCAAGAGATCACTGAAGAAATCAAAGAGGAAATCAAAAATGACCTAGAGACAAATGACAATGAAAACACGATGATCCAAATCCTATGGGACGCAGCAAAAGCAGTTCTAAGAGGGAAGTTTATAGCTATACAAGCCTACCTCAAGAAACAAGAAAAATCTCAAGTAAACAATCTAACGTTACACCTAAAGCAACTAGAGAAACAACAAACAAAACCCAAAGTTAGCAGAAGGAAAGAAATCATAAAGATCAGAGCAGAAATAAATGAAATAGAAACAAAGAAAACAATAGCAAAGATCAATAAAACTAAAAGCTGGTTCTTTGAGAAGATAAACAAAATTGATAAACCATTAGCCAGACTCATCGAGAAAAAGAGGGAGAGGACGCAAATCAATAAAATTAGAAATGAAAAAGGAGAAGTTACAGCAGACACCACAGAAATACAAAGCATCCTAAGAGACTACTACAAGCAACTATATGCCAATAAAATGGACAACCTGGAAGAAATGAACAAAGTCTTAGAAAGGTATAACCTTCCAAGACTGAACCAGGAAGAAACAGAAAATATGAACAGACCAATCACAAGTAATGAAATTGAAACTGTGATTAAAAATCTTCCAACAGGGCTTCCCTGGTGGCGCAGTGGTTGAGAATCTGCCTGCCGATGCAGGGGACACAGGTTCGTGCCCCAGTCCGGGATGATCCCACATGCCGCAGAGCGGCTGGGCCCATGAGCCACGGACGCTGAGCCTGTGCGTCCGGAGCCTGTGGTCCTCAATGGGAGAGGCCACAACAGTGAGAGGCCCGCATACCACGAAAAAAAAAAAAAAAATTTCCAACAAACAAAAGTCCAGGACCAGATGGCTGCACAGGTGAATTCTATCAAACATTGAGAGAAGAGCTAACACCCATCCTTCTCAAACTCTTCCAAAAAATTGCCAAGGAAGGAACACTCCCAAACTCATTCTATGAGGTCACCATCACCCTGATACCAAAACCAGACAAAGATACTACAAAAAAAGAAAACTACAGACCAATTATCATTCATGAATATAGATGCAAAAATCCTCAACAAAATATTACCAAACAGAATCCAACAACACATTAAATGGATCATACACCATGATCAAGTCAGATTTATCCCAGGGATGCAAGGATTCTTCAATATACGCAAATCAATCAATATAATACACCATACTAACAAATTGAAGAACAAAAACCATATGATCATCTCAACAGATGCAGAAAAAGCTTTTGACAAAATTCAACACCCATTTATGGTAAAAACTCTCCAGAAAGTGGGCAGAGAGGGAACCTACCTCAACATGATAAAGGCCATATATGACAAATCCACAGCAAACATCATTCTCAATGGTGAAAAACTGAAAGCATTTCCTCTAAGATCAGGAATGACACAAGGATGTCCACTCTCACCACTATTATTCAACATAGTTTTGGAAGTCCTAGCCACAGCAATCAGAGGAGGAAAAGAAATAAAAGGAATACAAATTGGAAAAGAAGTAAAACTGTCACTGTTTTGGAGGATTACTGGACTGAATGTCAATATCATGCGATAGTATGAGTGTGTTTTGTGTTTGGTAATTGCAATCGTTGTTGTTTTTGTTGTGGTCATCCATTTACAATGCATACTGTCAGTTTATTTATCTCTTGTAAAAATAAAATACAGTGTGTGTGTGTTTAAAACAAAAACTGTCACTGTTTGCAGATGACTTAATACTATACATAGAGAATCCTAAAAATGTCACCAGAAATCTACTAGGGCTAATCAATGAATTTGGTAAAGTTACAGGATACAAAATTAATGCGTAGGAATATGTTGCATTCCTATACACTAATGATGAAAAATCTGAAAGAGAAATTATGGAAACACTCCCATTTGCCATTGCAACAAAAAGAATAAAATACGTAGGAATAAACCTACCTAGGGAGACAAAAGACCTGTATGCAGAAAACTATAAGACACTGATAAAAAAAATTAAAGATGATACAAACAGATGGAGAGATGTACCATGTTCTTGGATTGAAAGAATCAATATTGTGAAAATGACTATACTACCCAAAGCAATCTACAGATTCAATGCAATCCCTATCAAATTACCAATGGCATTTTTTACAGACCTAGAACGAAAAATCTTCAAATTTGTATGGAGACACAAAAGACCCCAAATAGCCAAAGCAGTCTTGAGGGAAAAAAACAGAGCTGGAGGAATCAGACTCCCTGACTTCAGACTATACTACAAACCTACAGCAATCAAGACAATATGGTACTGGCACAAAAACAGAAACATAGATCAATGGAACAAGATAGAAAGCCCAGAGATAAACTCACGCACCTATGGGCAACTAATCTATGACAAAGGAGGCAAAGATATACAATGGAGAAAAGACAGTCTCTTCAATAAGTGGTGCTGGGAAAACTGGACAGCTACATGCAAAAGAATGAAATTAGAACACTCCCTAACACCATACACAAAAATAAACTCAAAATGGATTCGAGACCTAAATGTAAGACCGGACACTATAAAACTCTTAGAGGAAAACATAGGAAGAACACTCTTTGACACAAATCACAGCAAGATCTTTTTTGATCCACCTCCTAGAGTAATGGAAATAAAAACAAAAATAAACAAATGGGACCTAATGAAACTTCGAAGCTTTTGCACAGCAAAGGAAACCATAAACAAGACGAAAAGACAACCCTCAGAATGGGAGAAAATATTTGCCAATGGACAAAGGATTAATCTCCAAAATATATAAACAGCTCATGCAGCTCAATATTAAAGAAACAAACAACCCAGTCCAAAAATGGGCAGAAGACCTAAAGACATTTCTCCAAAGAAGACATACAGATGGCCAAGAAGCACGTGAAAAGCTGCTCAACATCACTAATTATTAGAGAAATGCAAATCAAAACTACAATAGGGTATCACCTCCCACCAGTTAGAATGGGCATCATCAGAAAATCTACAAACAACAAATGCTGGAGAGGGTGTGGAGAAAAGGGAACCCTCTTGCACTGTTGATGGGTACATAAATTGATACAGCCACTATGGAGAACAGTATGGAGGTTCCTTAAAAAACTAAAACTAGAATTACCATATGACCCAGCAATCCCACTACTGGGCATATGCCCAGAGAAAACCATAATTCAAAAAGACACATGCACCCCAATGTTCATTGCAGCACTATTTACAATAGCCAGGGCATGGAAGCAACCTAAATGCCCATCAACAGACGAATGGATAAAGAAGTTGTGGTACATATATACAGTGGAATATTACTCAGCCATAAAAAAGAACAAAATTGAGTCATTTGTTGAGATGTGGATGGATCTAGAGACTGTCATACAGAGTGAAGTAAGTCAGAAAAAGAAAAACAAATATCGTATATTAACGCATGTATGTGGAACCTAGAAAAATGGTTCAGATGAGCCAGTTTGCAGGGCAGAATTTGAGACACAGATGTAGAGAACAGATGTACGGACACCAAGTGGGGGAAACCGCGGTCGGGTGGGGATGGTGGTGTGCTGAATTGGTCGATTGGGATTGACATGTATACACTGATGTGTATAAAATTGATGACTAATAAGAACCTGCAATATAAAAAAACAAACTACTAATACTAAACTTTCATTGGATTATTTCTATGGAAATATGTTAATATAAATGTTTCAGACATTACATGAAATTTCTAAAAATCTTATATGTTCTGGTATAATGTTATAAGTCATAATTCTAGTTATTACTTTAAAATGTATATTTCAGAAATAACTAAATTTCCTTGTCAATTGCATTATTATGAACTGTCATCAAATCTTTAACCGTGGTCATTTTTAAGTCTTCTGTCATTTACAGACAGTTCTGAGTGTATTCTGATGCTTTTGCAAATATGTTCCTATAAAAGGGTTTCATCTTCAAGGAATTCAGGGAAAAGACTCTGACAAGTACAGGTTTCTGGTAACTGACTGTACTGCTGAACTGAATGAATAAGCATTTTCAGAACTCTAATGGAAAACTGATGGACTCATAAAAGTGCTAACAACAGATCAAGGTGAAAAAAAATTAATTACATGGGACTGAGTGAACTGATGAGGATGATTATAATTTTTGTGACTTTCTGTTTGAATAAAAAAAAAAGAAAAGAATCATTGCTTTGTGTTACTTTAAAAAACCCACCGTCCTCCTTAAGCCAACAGTCATGTGTGCTAATAAAAATTGCAGGGCTTCCCTGGTGGCGCGGTGGTTGGGAGTCCCCCTGCCGATGCAGGGGACGCAGGTTCGTGCCCCGGTCCGGGAGGATCCCACGTGCCGTGGAGCGGCTGGGCCCGTGAGCCGTGGCCGCTGGGCCTGCGCACCCGGAGCCTATGCTCCGCAACGGGGGAGGCCACGGCAGTGAGAGGCCCGCATACCGAAAAAAAAATTGCTTTTGCTAATAAGAGGATTTAGTCTTACCCCAAATTTTCAGTTCTTATCCAGGAACAAAAATATGCCTGTCTTTCCTTGTTTCTTATCTTTTAGAGTCATTTAAATTGTTAAAGAAATAACATTAACAGCATAATTCCATTAGATTTGTCCACAATAAGAAAACTACCTTGAAAAATGTCCTTGGCGTGCATTTTAGGGATGATGACTAAATGTCCCTCTCACTTACTTTAGGCATTTGCTCTTTGTCAGCAGGATGACATAACTCCCATCAGTTGAACATGTACTTTGGGTTGTCTGTGAATAGAATGGGTTTGACCTGACCCAGCCCTACTCACCAAACTCTTAGGACCAAACCAGGTATTTACAGAATTCAATTACAATTTCCTTGAAATTTTATAGAAATTACCAAAAAATAAGTCAGACTTTTTATTTAAAATTCTATGTATCATACCTGGAAATTCTGAATTCAGCTCATATTCAAGTCAGGAATTAGAAATGTATTTGGGGGCACTTGCCCCTCCCTCAGCTACCTTTTCTCAGAATATACCCATGTTTGTAGCTGCTATGGACTTATTATTGCCTCTGACCCTCACCAGATGCCAGTCCCAGCCCCACCCCCAGATTATTGGACCACTTCGCTTACTGGACTAAGGGAAGTTAATCTGTTGGTTGAACAATAACTATATGATTCCCTCTCTCAAGAATTTGAACCAAAAGCAAAATGACTATTAACAAATGGTACTGGGATTTAGCACTAACACTCACGCAGAGGCAAAGCCAGAGTTGGGGCAATGGCCGCTCACACGCTGAGATTATGGGAGATCTGAGTAAGAAGAGGAAGTTGATCCACAGGAAGTAAAATAAACAGACAAGCAGAGAAATCAGAGGTGAGAGACCAAACAGAAAGAAAACAAAATCAAAGAGAGAGACAGAATTTACTTAATTCTGACATCGTAATTCTCCTTTCCAGTTTGCAGAAAGTTTAGCTATACTTTGTTTCCAGATTAGTAGGCCATAGATGACTTTAGGGTTTTTCATCATGTTCTTGTAAAAAGGGGATATTAATCAAAGCAACTTGAATTTTTTTCCTCCTCTTTCCTCCTTACATTTTAGTTGGGGTAGGAGAGTTTTTTCCCTACCTCTGTTTGAAATTTCTTTTCTGCTCATACAACATAACACCTGACGATCAATCTAAGTAGTGAAGAATAGTCTCAGATCTTGTTATTTATAATGTCCAGTTCAATGCTAGGAGCAAAGCTTCCAATTTCCCTCAAAGTTATAGCTACTTCCAGGCTTCCCTGGTGGCACAGTTGTTGAGAGTCTGCCTGCTGATGCAGGGGACATGGGTTCGTGCCCCAGTCCGGGAAGATCCCACATGCCGCAGAGCGGCTGGGCCCGTGAGCCATGGCCGCTGAGTCTGCGCGTCCGGAGCCTGTGCTCCGCAACGGGAGAGGCCACGGCAGTGAGAGGCCCGCGTACCACAAAAAATAAATAAATAAATAAATACCATTGTTGTGAGTAAAAAACTGTTCTTGGTCTCTGGCCCAGTAGTGTTTTGTCTTCTACCAGCATCCATGAAACTATAGCAGGCTAAACTGCAAGTAGGGGAAACTCTCAGACCCTTCACAGTTGACAATTCCTTCCCTCCAGGTAGGAACTTTCACCCAGGGAAATGTATAATGCTAGCCTTTTCATCAGTTCTCACCATTTCCTCTTCTACTCACTGGCTACTTTCTGGTTCCTAAAGGGCTAAGGGAGTGGTCAGTGAGAGGATGGAGAGGGAAAGGAAAAGAAGGTTCTTACCTATCACTGTCAAAAGCAGGTTTCTCCCCCTCTGGAAGCCTGATATACGTCTGCATTGCTTGTATGGGTTCTTTAAGAAGTCCATTGCTAGGCATCTCTTCTGGAAGTTCCTCTAACTCAGATGAATGTATCTTTCAATAGGATGACACCATTATTTCTTCCACAGCCCCCAAGTATCCTGCCATCCACCTTCATCCTCTATCTGCTGCCATCCGATCACCCATTCTGATGGCCCTACTGAAAGAACATAATCCAACATCCCATTGCCTCTCTGATGCATATGGTCCACCTGGGCCTGGGCATCTTTGCCCTGGAAAATTTGAGGAGTGCAGCCTAACCCCAAAGCAAGCTCCTCTCAGTCTGCTCTGGCACATCAGGTCAGACACCAATGCTCAGTGAGCTCCATCTGCTCTCTCAGTTAATCCTGTTGAAATCACCTTTCCTAGGTTTGAAGGGAGAACCAGACACCACAAACCTCTACCCTCTGAAGGAAGGGAGGGAGAAAGCACACAGCACAACTCTAAGAAATACTTTTCACAAATTCTAGCTCCTTAATCTTCAACACCGCAAACCTTTATACCCTCTAGTGTTTGAAATTTCCATTTTAATGTACTGTCATTCTTACAATAACTCATCTTTTCACTTGTGCCAGTTTTGGTGGGTTTCTGATAACCAAAGGATCCTTAAAGAACAGATCAACTATGAGAATTTAATATCTTTATTTCTGTCTCTCCAAACAGGAGGATTTATTTTGAGATGACACCCCAGGTACTTTAACATGGACTTTCATGTGGTTTTGCTTCATTTTATGAAATGGTGTGTTGAGGAAAAGTTGTATCTCCTGTTTATAACAAAATGTATAAATTTTATGCCAACAAATTAGAGAACCTAGATGAAAAGGATAAATTCCAAGAAAGACACAAAATATCAAAACTGACTCAAGAAGAAAGAAAGTCTGAATTGACCTTTAACAAATAAGGAGATTAAGTTAGTAATCAAAAAACACACCAGAAATAAAAGCCCAGGGTCAGCTGGCTTCACTGAAGAATCCTACTAAACTTTTAAAGATTAATTAACACTAATACTTTACAAATTTTTCCAAAACATAGAAGAGGGAACACTTCTCAACTTATTTTATGAGGCCAGGATTACCTGGATACCAAAATCAGAGATTTCACAAGAGATGGAAGACCACAGACCAATCTCCCCTATGAATATAGACGCAAAAATTCTTAACAAATCCAGCAAACTGAATCCAGCAACATAGCAAAAGAATTATATACCATGACTATGCTAAGCATGTCTTTTTATCCTGATGCTTTGAAATCTGAGGCCTTGCTGGCTCTGTACCTCCCAGGGCTGGCCAAATCCTAGAGATAGTAAACTACTCATCTCTTCCTGCTCTTCTCAAATGCAAACCAACCAATTCAGAGCCCTGCCTCAACTACCTCCTTCATCAATCTCTCACAGGGTTCTCACAGTCTGTGCCACTATTCCTCTACCCCAAACATCCAAAGCCAGGTACCAGACAACTAGAGACGGCACCTACAGCCCAGAGCCCACTGAAATTATTCAAACTAGCCAGCCCTAAATTTGCTTATCCTGCTTTCCCCTTTTCTTCCCATGGAAACCACAATAAAGATACTTGCCCACATTTTTCCCTCCCTCCTTCTATCTCCTGACTGACCACGGTGCTTCCTCCACGCGCCCCTTCCACCCCACATGGCATAACATGTCCCTCTTCTTGGAAACTGTGAGCAATAAACTATCTTTTTGATGGCAACTGTCTCCTGATCTTTTGGCCTCACCACCTCTGAATAATAATAAAACCCACATCTTAAAACAATAACCAAGTAGAATTTATCCCAGAAATATAAGATTCGTTCAACATACAAAAATCAATGTAAACACCAGATTAGTAAGACAAAAATCACATGATAATATCAACATAGAAAAAGCATTTGACAAAACCCAACACCCTTCCATTATAAAATCACTCAACAAACTAGGAATAGCAGAGTTTTCTCAATCTGATAAGGGCATGGACAAAAACTCACAGCTAGGGCTTCCCTGGTGGCGCAGTGGTTAAGAATCTGCCTGCCAATGCAGGGGACACGGGTTCGAGCCCTGGTCGGGGAAGATCCCACATGCCACGGAGCAACTAAGCCTGTGCACCACAACCTGCGCTCTAGAGCCCGTAAGCCACAACTACTGAAGCCCGCACACCACAATGAAGAATAGCCCCCACTCACTGCAACTAGAGAAAGCCCACGCACAGCAACAAAGACCCAATGCAGCCAAAAATAAATTAATAAAATAAATTTTAAAAACTCACAGCTAACACTGGTGAAACAATGGTGAAACATGGAAAGTTTATTTCATAAGATCAGAAACAAGATAAGGATGTCTAGTCTTACCATGTCTATTCAGCATTGTTCCAGAGGTTGTAGACAGGCCAATTAGGCAAGGTTAATAAATAAAAACCATCCAAATTGTAAAGGAAGAAGTAAAACTATCTCCATTTGTAAGTGATATGATATATGTAGAAAATCCTAAGAAATCCACAAAACACTATTAGAGCTAATCAATGAGTTCTGCAAAGTTGCAGGTTACAAGATCAACATATAAAGATCAATTGTATTTTTATAGGCTAACAATGAACAACCCCAAAATAAAATTAATAAAACAATTTCATTTACAACAGCATCTACAAAAGAATTAAAGTCAGGAATAAATTTAACAAAATAAGTGTAATATTTATACATGTTGAAAGAAATTAATACCTAAGAAAGCAGAAAGACATCAATGTTCACAGACTGGAAGACTTAATTTTGTTCAGATGACCATACTACCCAAGTCGTTCTACAAACTCAGTGCAATCCCTATCAAAACCCCACCTGTTTTTCTTCACAAGTGAGATTCATATGGAAATGCAGGAACCCAGAATAGTCAAAACAATCTTGTTTGCAAATTAAAGTTGAAAGACTTGCATATCATGATTTCAAAACTTACTACAAAGCTAAAATAAACAAAACCATGTTGCTCTGAAAAAAGCATAGGCATATGGATCAGTGGAATAAAACTGAGAGTCCAGAAAGAAACCCACATATTTGAAGGCAACTGATTTCTGACAAGGATGTCAAGAAATTTCAGTGGGGAAAAGAATAGTCTTTTCAAGAAATGATTCTGGGACAACTTGATATAAAAGAAGATATACAAATGGCCAATCAGCACTGAAACCATGATCAACATGATTAGTAATTAGAGGAATGCAAATTAAAACCACAGTGAGATACCATTTCATACCAACTAGGATGGCTATAATAAAAAAGACAATAATATGTGTTGATGAGGATGTCAAGAAACTGGAACCTTCATACATTGTTGATGGAAATTTAAAATGGTGTAGACACTTTGGAAAACAATTTGGCAGTTCCTCAAATACTTAAACGTACAGTTACAATACAACCCAACATTTCCACTCCTAGGTGTACATTCCAGAGAATTTCATGGCTTAGTATGAAAGTTACACTGGATTTAGAATATGAATTGGAGAGATTTCAAGCTTTTTCTAAGGCTTGGAAAAGTTTAAATAACACAAAAATCATCTATTCTTTAAGGCTAGATAAAACTCAGTGGTAAATATATCTGGTCCTGATGATTTCTTTTTTTCCAGTGGTAACTACAAGAAAAGCACTTAACAAAATTCAACATCCATTAATGATAAAAACTCACAGTAAACTAGAAGAGAACTTCCTCAATTCGATAAAAGGATATCTATGAAAAACTTACAGGTAACATTATACATATTTGTGAACTATTGAAGCTTTTCTCCTAAAGATAGAGAAAAAAATTAAATTGTCCACTCTCACTATATTCTACTTAACATTTCATTGGAGGTCTTAGCCAGTGTAATAAGACAATAAAATAAAATGCACAAAGTTGAAAAGAAGGAATAAAATTATCTTTAGTCACAGATGACATTATTGTCTACAAAGGAAACCCTAAGGAATCTACAATAAAAATATTAAAACTAGTAACTGAGTTTAGTAAGGTTGCAATATACAGGGCCAATATACAATCAACTTATTATATATTAGCCTTAAGAAAACTGGAAAATCCCAATAATAATTTGGCCGTCTTCTTTAAAATAGAAATTAGTGAGATGACTACACACTTTATATGGAAATGCAAAGGACTTAAAATAGCCAAAACAATGCTACAAAAGAAGAATAAAGTTGGAAAATTCACACTAGCTTATTTTAAGACTTTCTTTAAAGCTACAATAATCAAGAAAGTATGGTATTGACATAGCAATGGACAAATAGATTAAAGGATCAGAATAAAGAGATCAGCATGACCCACATTATATGGTCAACTGACTTTCAGCAAGGGCAGTTCAATGGGGAAAGAAAAATCTTTTCAATAAATGATACTGGAACAAATCAATACTCATGGAAAAAAAGTGAATCTCAACACACTCTCATTTGATACACAAAAACAGAGATGGAAAATAGATCCCATGTACAAGCTAAAACTAAAAAACTTTTATTATAAACATAACAAAAGATCATTGCAAACCTAACACAGGCATATTTCTTATAGGACACAAAAAGTATGAACCATAAAAAAAAAATTGAAAAAAATGGACTTCTCAAAATTTTAAAAGTTCTGCTCTTCTAAAGACACTGTAAAGAAAATGAAAAGTCAATCTTGGGCTTCCCTGGTGGTGCAGTGGTTAAGAACCCCCCTGCCAATGCAGGGGACACCGGTTCGAGCCCTGGTCCAGGAAGATCCCACATGGCACGGAGCAACTAAGCCTGGGCACCACAACTACTGAACCTGCGCTCTAGAGCCCATGAGCCACAACTACTGAGCCCATGTGCTACAATTACTGAAGCCTGCATGCCTAGAGCCCGTGCTCTGCAACAAGAAGCCACCGCAATGAGAAGCCCACGCACTGCAATGAAGAGTAGACCCCACTCGCCACAACTAGAGAAAGCCCACGCACAGCAACAAAGACCCAACGCAGCCAAAAAAAGTAGCAATCCACTTTTTAAAAATGGGCAAAATATTTGAAAAGACCCCTCATGAAAGAACACATTTAAATATTAAACAATTAGTCACAAGGTGGTTAACTTAAGTAGTCATCAAAGAAATAAAAGTTAAAACAGAGATAAGGTACTAAAAAAAAAAGATACTAGACAATCACAATGATTAAAATTAAAAAGACTGGTAACCCTAAGTGTTGACAAATGTGTGAAAATTGCAACTCTAATACATTAATGTTGGAAATGTTGAATGATGTAACCATTTGGCAATTTCTTACGAAGTTAAACATACACTTACTATGTGATCCGGCAATTCCACTTCTAGGTTTTCATCCAAGAAAAATGTAAGCATATGTTCATACAAAGACTTACACATAAATACTCTTAGCAGCTTTATTCAAAATAGCCAGAAATAACCCAGATATTCATCAACAGGTGAACCATGGTATATTCATACAATAGAATACTATTCAGCAATAAAACGGAACATGTTACCACTCTGCACAATAAAAATATATAAATCTCACAAACATTATGCTAAGTGAAAGAAGCTACACACAAAAGAGTATATACTTCATGTCCTTTCACGTGAAACTGTTAAAATGACAAATCTACAGTGATTAAAAGCAGATTAGCAGTTGCCTGAAGTGGCAGGGGAGAGGTGAGGATTGAATGGAAAAGGATATAAGGGGTAATAGGAATGTTTTGTATTTGGAGGTAATGGATATTCTTTATATTTCAATTGTGGTGGTAGTTATATGGGTGTATATATTTGTCAGACTTCACTGAACTGTAGACTTGAAAATGTGTGTTTTACTATACATAAATTATACTGCAATAAAGTTGGTACATGAAATACTATACACCCACTCAAATGGCTACAGTTAAAGATTGACAACAGCAAATGTTGGTAAGGATGGAATATGCAACAGCTGTTAATGGGGAGAAGACACTGCTGGTGGGAGTACAAATGACACAAATACTTTGGGAAATTGCCAGTTTCTTATGAAGTTAAGCATATACTCATCTTATGACCCAGGAATTCCCCTCCTAAGTATTTTCTAGAGAGAAATAAAAACATGTGACCACACAGAAACTTGCACATGAATGTCCATAGCAGCTTTAAACATAATAGCAACAAACTGAAACAACCCAAATGTCATTCAATATATGAAAGAATAAACAAATGTGGTATATCCATACAATGAGGTACTACTCAGTAATAGAAAGGAACAAACTGATAATTGTAGCAACACAGACGATCATTCCACTTACATAAAATTCAAGAATAAGCACCACTAACTCTATGATGCTGAAAATCAGAACAATTCTTACCTTTGCAGTAAGGATTCGACAGAGGCACAAGGGAACCTTCTGAGGTGATGCTCATGTTCCGTATATTGATAGGGGTTTAAGATCTGTCCTTTTCACAACAAGTAAGCTATATTTCAATTTTAAAAAACTCAGCCGTGAAACTTTCTGATCCTTTTCGGTCTCTTTCACAATCCAATCTTCAGAAAACACATGAAATAATACCTAAAAAAAAAAAAAAGATACATTTTCTTGGTTGGGAAGACTTAATAGCATATGAATATCACCACTTGTAAGTACAAATAATATTAAGTTGAATACATTTTCAATTAAAATCTCAACAGACAGTTTTTTACGGTTATTTCATTTTCTTTTCATAAGTGAATCAAATAGATTTAAATAGATTTAAATTTTATATGGAAAGATAATGCCCAAGAAAAGTGAAGGAAAATAAGAAAAGAGAGCCAGTGAAAGAGATTTTCTTTAAAAAATATCAGAACATACTACAAAGTCATTATAATCAAAACAACATGGCATCAGCATAGAAACTGACAAACAGATCAACGGCACTAGCTAGAATATATTTCCCATCCTCCCTTGTAGTTAGGGGTAGCCATGCATCTGAGCTCTGGCATATAAAATGACCATGGAAATGTTGTTTACCACCTCCAAGCTTACATGCCTGATTCTCTACGTACTTTCCCTCTTCTAGCTAACTGGAATAGCGATGACTCCCTAGGCAGGCTTAGAAGCCTCATGTTGAAGACAGAGAGGCCATAGGTAGAAGGAGTCAGAGCTCTTGATCACTGGTTGGAAGAAACAACCCAGGAGAGCTTCCACCCAGAAACACCCAAATTGGACACTCTGGCAAAAAGGAAATAATTTTTATAATGTTAAGCCACTGAGATTGGGGGGATTTACATGTTATAGAAGTTAGTGATAAAGACACAAATTCAATTCAGAATAAAGAGTAGACTGGAATTCCCTGGTGGTCCAGTGGTAAAGAGTCCACCTTGCAATGCCAGGGGACATGGGTTTGATCCCTGGTCACGGAACTAAGATCCCACATGCCGCAGAGCAACTAAGCCCAAGTGTCACAACTACTGAGTTCAGATGCCTCAATTAGAGCCAACAAACCACAGAGCCCACATGCTCTGGAACCCTTGCACAACAACTAAAGAGTCCACGTTCCCTGCAGCCTGAACACCACAACTAGAGAAGAGAAAACTCACATGCCACAACTAGAAAGAAGCCCGCACGCTGCAACAAAAGATCCCATGTGCCACAACTAAGACCCAATGCAGCCAAAAATAAATACAATAAATAAAATAAAATAAATAATAAATCTTTTTTTAAAGTTAGATCTTTATATCATATGTAGTACTGAACTGCAGGTGGACTAAAGAGTTGGCATTTTTTCTAAAAACACAAATATTTTAAGAACTCTTTCTGACTACATATACAAATCATTACCTTTTAACCAAGACTGGAAACTCTGAAGCTATTTTAAATGTAGTCATTTTAAAATCAACATAGAATCCTCTTAGATAGCCTCATCCACCAGAGGGCAGACAGCAGAAGCAAGAAGAAATACAATCCTGCAGCCTGTGAAACAAAAACCACATTCACAGAACGACAGACAAGATGAAAAGGCAGAGGGCTATGTAGCAGATGAAGGAACAAGACAAAACCCCAGAAAAACAACTAAATGAACTGCAGATAGGCAACCTTCCAGAAAAAGAATTCAGAATAATGATAGTGAAAATGATCCAGGACCTCGGAAAAAGAATGGAGGCAAAGATCGAGACGATGCAAGAAATGTTTACCAAAGACCTAGAAGAATTAAAGAACAAACAAACAGAGATGAACAATACAATAACTGAAATGAAAACTACACTAGAAGGAATCAATAGCAGAACAACTGAGGCAAAAGAACAGATAAGTGACCTGGAAGACAGAATGGTGGAATTCACAGCTGAGGAACAGAATAAAGAAAAAAGAATGAAAAGAAATGAAGACAGCCTAAGAGACCTCTGAGACAACATTAAATGCACCAACATTCGCATTATAAGGGTCCCTGAGGGAGAAGAGAGAGAGAAAGGACCCAAGAAAATATTTGAAGAGATTAGAGTCGAAAACTTCCCTAACATGGGAAAGGAAATAGCCACCCAAGTCCAGGAAGCACAGAGAGTCCCATACAGGATAAACCCAAGGAGAAACATGCCAAGACACACAGTAATCAAATCGGCAAAAATTAAACACAAAGAAAAATTACTGAAAGCAGCAAAAGAAAAACGACAAAAAACATACAAGGGAACTCCCATAAGGTTAACAGCTCATTTCTCAGCAGAAAATCTACAAGCCAGAAGGGAGTGCCATGACAAAGAGATGAAAGGTAAGAAACTACAACCAAGAGTACTCTACCCAGCAAGGATCTCATTCAGATTCGATGGAGAAATCAAAAGCTTTACAGACAAGCAAAAGCTAAGAGAATTCAGCACCACCAAACCAGCTCTACAACAAATGCTAAAGGAACTTTTCTAAGTGGGAAACACAAGAGAAGAAAAGGACCTACAAAACAAACCCCAAACAATTAAGAAAATGGTAATAGGAACAGACACATCAATAATTACCTTAAATGTGAATGGATTAAAAGCTCCAACCAAAAGACACAGGCTCACTGAATGGATACAAAAACAAGACCCATATATATGCTGTCTACAAGAGACCCACTTCACACCTAGGAACACATACAGACTGAAAGTGAGGGGATGGAAAAAGATATTCCATTCAAATGGAAATGAAAAGAAAGCTGGAGTAGCTATACTCATATCAGATAAAATAGACTTTAAAATAAAGACTATTACAAGAGACAAAGAAGGACACTACATAATGATCAAGGGATCAATCCAAGAAGAAGATATAACAATTATAAATCTATATGCACCCAACACAGGAGCACCTCAATACATAAGGCAACTACTAACAGCTCTAAAAGAGGAAAGCAACAGTAACACAATAATAGTGGGGGACTTGAACACCTCACTTACACCAATGGACACATCATCCAGACAGAAAATTAATAAGGAAACACAAGATTTAAATGACACAATAGACCAGATACATTTAATTGATATTTATAGGATACCCCATTCAAAAATAACACAATACACTTTCTTCTCAAGTACACATGGAACATTCGCCAGGGTTGATCATATCTTGGGTCACAAATCAAACCTCAGTAAATTTAAGAAAATTGGAATCATATCAAGCATCTTTTCTGACCACAATGCTATAAGATTAGAAATCAATTACAGGGAAAAAAATGTAAAAAACACAAACACATGGAGGAAGAACAATACATTACTAAATAATCAAGAGATCACTGAAGAAACCAAAGAGGAACTCAAAAAATACCTAGAGACAAATGACAATGAAAACATGATGATCCAAAACCTACGGGATGCAGCAAAAGCAGTTCTAAGAGGGAACTTTATAGCAATACAATCCTACCTCAAGAAACAAGAAAAATGTCAAATAAACAATCTAACCTTACACCTAAATGAACTGGACAAAGAAGAACAAACAAAACCCAAAGTTAGTAGAAGGAAAGAAATCATAAAGATCAGAGCAGAAATAAATGAAATAGAAACAAAGAAAACAATAGCAAAGATGAATAAAACTAAAAGTTGGCTCTTTGAGAAGAAAAACAAAATTGATAAACCATTAGACAAATGCACCAAGACCAAGAGAGAGAGGACTCAAATCAATAAAATTAGAAATGAAAATGGAGAAGTTACAACAGACACCGCAGAAATACAAAGCATCCTAAGAGACTACTACAAGCAACTCTATGCCAATAAAATGGACAACCTGGAAGAAACGGACAAAGTCTTAGAAAGGTATAACCTTCCAAGACTGAAGCAGGAAGAAATAGAAAATATGAACAAGCAAATCACAAATAATGAAATTGAAACTGTGATTAAAACTCTTCCAACAAACAGAAGTCCAGGACCAGATGGCTTCACAGGTCAATTCTATCAAACATTTAGAAAAGAGCTAACACCCATCCTTCTCAAACTCTTCCAAAAAACTGCAGAGGAAGAAACACTCCCAAACTCATTCTATAAGGCCACCATCACCCTGATACCAAAACCAGAGAAAAATACTACAAAAAAAGAAAATTACAGACCAATATCACTAATGAATATAGATATAAAAATCCTCAAAAAAATACTAGCAAACAGAATCCAACAACACATTAAATGAATCATACACCATGATCAAGTGGGATTTATCCCAGGGATGCAAGGATTCTTCAATATACGCAAATCAATCAATGTAATATAGCATATTAATAATTTGAAGAATAAAACCATATGATCATCTCAATATATGCAGAAAAAGCTTCTGACAAAATTCAACACCTATTTATGACAAAAACTCTCCAGAAAGTGGGCATAGAGGCAACCTACCTCAACATAATAAAGGCCATATACGACAAACCCACAGCAAACATCATTCTCAATGGTGAAAAACTAAAAGCATTTCCTCTAAGATCAGGAATGAGACAAGGATGTCCACTCTCACCACTATTATTCAACATAGTTTTGGAAGCCCTAGACATTACCATCAGAGAAGAAAAAGAAATAAAAGGAAATTCACAAATTGTAAAAGAAGTATAACTGTCACTGTTTGCAGATGACATGATACTATACATAGAGAATCCCAAAGGTGCCACCAGAAAACTACTAGAGCTAATCAATGAATTTGGTAAAGTTGCAGGTTACAAAATTAATGCACAGAAATCTCCTGCATTCCTATACACTAATGATGAAAAATCTGAAAGAGAAATTAAGGAAACACTCTCACTTACCATTGCAACAAAAAGAATAAAATACCTAGGAATAAACCTACCTAGGGAGACAAAAGACCTGTGTGCAGAAAACTGTAAGACACTGATGAAAGAAATTAAAGATGATACAAACAGATGGAGAGATGTACCATGTTCTTGGATTGGAAGAGTCAATATTGTGAAAATGACTATACTACCCAAAGCAATCTACAGATTGAGTGCAATCCCTATCAAATTACCAATGGCATTTTTTACAGACCTAGAACGAAAAATCTTAAAATTTGTATGGAGACACAAAAGACCCCGAATAGCCAAATCAATCTTGAGGGAAAAAAACGGAGTTGGAGGAATCAGGCTCCCGGACTTCAGACTATACTACAAAGCTACAGTAATCAAGACAATATGGTACTGGTACAAAAACAGAAAGATAGATCAACAGAACAGGATAGAAAGCCCAGAGATAAACTCACGCACCTATGGTCAACTAATCTTTGACAAAGGAGGCAAGGATATACAATGGAGAAAAGACCGTCTCTTCAATATGTGAGGCTGGGAGAACTGGACAGCTACAGTTGCCTAACACCATACACAAAAATAAACTCAAAATGGATTAGAGACCTAAATGTAAGAGCAGAGACTATAAAACTCTTAGAGGAAACCATAGGAAGAACACTCTTGGACATAAATCACAGTAAGATCTTTTTTGATCCACCTCCTAGAGTAATGGAAATAAAACAAAAATAAACAAATGGGACCTAATGAAACTTACAAGTTTTTGCACAGCAAAGGAAACTACAAATAAGACAAAAAGACAACCCTCAGAGTGGGAGAAAATATTTGCAAATGAATCAACGGACAAAGGATTAATCTCCAAAATATATAAACAGCTCATGCAGCTCAATATCAAAAAAACAAACAACCCAATCCAAAAATGGGCAGAAGACCTAAATAGACATTTCTCCAAAGAAGACATAAGGTGGGGCTTCCCTGGTGGCACAGTGGTTGAGAGTCTGCCTGCCGATGCAGGGGACACAGGTTCGTGCCCCAGCCAGGAAGATCCCACATGCCGTGGAGTGGCTAGGCCCGTGAGCCATGGCCACTGAGCCTGCGCATCCAGAGCCTGTACTCCGCAATGGGAGAGGCCACAACAGTGAGAGGCCCGCGTACCACAAAAAAAAAAAAAAAAAAGACATACAGATGGCCAAGAAGCACATGAAAAGCTGCTCAACATCACTAATTATTAGAGAAATGCAAATCAAAACTACAATGAGGTATCACCTCACACCAGTTAGAATGGGCATCATCAGAAAATCTACAAACAACAAATGCTGGAGAGAGTGTGGAGAAAAGGGAACCCTCTTGCACTGTTGATGGGAATGTAAATTGATGCAGCCACTATGGAGAACAGTATGGAGGTTCCTTAAAAAACTAAAACTAGAATTACCATATGACCCAGCAATCCCACTACTGGGCATATACCCAGAGAAAACCATAATTCAAAAAGACACATGCACCCCAATGTTCATTACAGCACTATTTACAATAGCCAGGTCATGGAAGCAACCTAAATGCCCATCGACAGATGAATGGACAAAGAAGTTGTGTTACATATATACAGTGGAATATTACTCAGCCATAAAAAGGAACGAAATTGGGACATTTGTAGAGATGTGGATGGATCTAGAGACTGTCATACAGAGTGAAGTAAGTCGGAAAGAGAAAAACAAATATTATATATTTATGCATATATATGGAACCTAGAAAAATGGTACAGATGAACCGGTTTTCAGGGCAGAAACTGAAACACAGGTACGGGGAACAAACATATGGACACCAAGGGAGGGAAGTGGCGGCGGCAGGGGGGCGGGGTGTGAGAATAAAGAAAATCAACATGAACCTATTTAAACTGTAATGTTACAAATACTGGAGACTGGGTCATAAAAGGCATTGCAACTTCCTCCTCTCTCTGGGATTTCTCAGTCTGTAGGAAGTTAACTGTCTCAGTGTCAGCAGCCCTATAGAGAGGCTGATGAGGTAGGGAACTGAAGCCTTCTCCCCACAGCCAGTCCGTTTACAGTAGTCCCTACCACCACCAACCACCCCCCAACCCGCCCTTATCCACGGTTTCGATTTCCTCAGTTTCAGCTACCAGCAGTCAACTCTGGTCCGAAAATATTAAATGGAAAATTCCAGACATAAACAATTCATTTACAAGCCAACCTGAGCAGCATGATGAAATCTCACCATGTCCTGTTCCCTCTTACCCTGGACGTGAATCACCCCTTTGTCCAGAGCATCCCACTCATTAGTCACTTAGTAGCCATCTCCACAATCAGATCGACTGTCATGGGATCCCAGTGCTTGCATTCAATAACTCTTACTTTACTTAATAATGGCCCCGAAGCACACAAGAGTAGTGATGCTGGCAATTCACATCTGCCGAAGAGAAGCTATAAAGGGCTTCCTTTAAGTAAAAAGGTAAACATTCCTGAATAAGGGAAGAAAAAAATATCATGTGCTGATCTTCTATCCATGAAACTGTGGAGAAAGGATAAGAAATTCATGCAGGTTTTGCTGCTGCACCCCAAACTGCAAAAGTTACAGCCACAGTACATAGTAAATGTCTAGTTAAGATGGAAAAGGCATTAAATTTGTACAATATCTGAGAGAGACCACATTCACATAACTTTTATTACAGTGTATTGTTTTAATTGTTCTATTTTATTATTAGTTATTGTTATTAACCTTTTATTGCACCTCACGGATAAACTAAACTTTATTATAGGTATGTATGTATAGGAAATAACATAGTATGTATAAGGTTCGGTACTATCTGTGGTTTCAGGCATCCGCTCGGGTCTTGGAGTGTATCCCCTGTGAATAAGGGGGAACCACTGTATATGTATATGAGCAGGTGACAGACACCCTTCTAAGAGCTCCACATATATTAGATCATTTAATTCTCATACTTTTTTTTTTTTTTTCGGTACGCGGGCCTCTCACTGTGGTGGCCTCTCCCGTTGCGGAGCACAGGCTCCAGACGCGCAGGCTCAGCAGCCATGGCTCACGGGCCCAGCCGCTCCACGGCATGTGGGATATTCCCGCACTGGGGCACGAACCCGCATCCCCCGCATTGGCAGGCGGACTCTCAACCACTGCCCTCTCATACCTCTTTGATGTAGGTTTATACAATCTTGATTTTACAGATAAAGAACCTTATGAAACTTCCCCACTTCACACAGTTTATAAGTGGTGCTGCTGGGATGCAAACACATTCCTGGTCTTAATTACACACATTACTAGGTTATTAATATGATTTGGAGGTGGGGGCAAAGGACTGGAGGGCTGGAGGGTGGAGAGAGGAAGAAGCTAAATGAATGTAGGGAAAAAATGACTTAATGAAGAAAACATATTATAATATTATTACAAACTGTCTTAATTAAAACTAAATCACTATAGTTTCTATTTTTATTAAGGTTTCATTCATTCAACAAATATTGGCTTGGCCAAAAGGTTCATTCGAGTTTTTCCGTAAGATGCTATGGAAAAACCTGAACTAACCTTTTGACCAACCCAATACTTAATGAGCACCTACTATACGCCAGACAGTATATCAGATGCTGGGGAAAACAGTGAGTAAGATATGGTCTCAGTCTACTCAAGGCATTGATGGTAGTGGGAGATGGAGGTCAACAACTCTGCCATATAATGAAGTCACGTGACCCTCCTCACACCTGTAATCCCAACAGGACAGATAATTTGTTTTCAAATCACACTAAAAAAAATAATAAAGAGTACATTGATATTTGCAAATCAACTATTCCAGTCAATCAACACTGTTAACTTTCCTCAATTCCTCCTACTAAACCTTTCCAGGCAGTTAGGCTCTAACACTATACGTGTACCTAGCATTAATCCCATAGGCTCCAGTGACCATAAAATCTAAACCATAACAGAATAAAAACAAGAAACAAATAATACTTGATTTGTAAGTCTTTCTGAGGTTTCTGAGGTTCAGCAGATGATCAGAGCTTCGGTCATAGCAGATAAAAGAAGTCATATATATCCTTTGATCCAGGATTTAAGTTAAGTGGTTTGGATTTATACAGAGAAACTAAATCCATAAATGCACAAATCCATGCTGATTCCATTTGGACGAAGACTTTCTGCAGTGTCATTTATCCAGGTTCACACAGGAATTGTTCAGAGACTCTCGTTAGAACCACTCTTCAAATTACTTTATACATTGAAGCCGATTATACTAACAAAGTATTTGCTGAATGAGTGTCTCAGAATACCAAATGCTGATTTTGCAAAAATCCTCTCAATTAGAATCCCTTTGTGGAAGCCAAAAATCTGCCAAGTAAGGAAGCATTTGATTATTAGAGACTCACTGGAACAAACTGTGCTCGTATTCATTCCTATTTCATAAACTACCTTAAAAACAGGCATGGAATGAGCTCATGAAGCACCTCACTGCAGAACAGGCAAGAGAGAAAGAGACTGGGGCCCACTGGGCAGGGCATTTTCTCTTCGCTTTTATCATTCTGGGGAATTATAAAATTCGCTTCTATAATTATTTTATAATTGTTGGCTCTTGCAAAAGAGGCAACAAAAGAAAGAAGGCATTGAACTTTCCTCTGAAGCAGCCCCTAGTGCACTGACTGGCAGGGAGTATTCAATCTTTTGAATGAATGAATGGTTCTCCAAATGCTTTTTCTACCACTCGCCCTCTTTCTCCTTATGATCTGGTCACACCGGTTTCTTTTTGCCTTTCCTGTCCCTATCTCAGGGTCTTTGCACTTGCAGACTTCACCAAAAATCTGTCCCTGATTTTCCCACAGGCTTCCACTGGTAGTTCCTTTGTAAAGAGTCCTTCCCTCGCTACTTTCTGCAAAGGAATCCCACCCTCTAGACCCACCCCGTTCTATCCCTTTTCTTTGTTCTGTTTCCTACCACAGGCACCACTCTCTGCAGTTCTCTCCTTCATTTATTTTACTTGTTTGTTGCCTGTTTCCCTCCCTGTAGAAGGTGGGCTCCGTGAGAGCAGAACCTTGCCCAGTTGAGTCACTGCTCTATTCCTAGTGCCTAGCACTGTGCCAGGCACATAACAGTATTTGCTGAATCAGTGAATGAATGAATGAGGACAAAGAAAGCTTGCAAATGCCTGTTCTAGCTCAAGTTAGATACTCTCATTGGATTTTCCTTGAAAATCCACTGAAATACCTGATGTAGACTCAGAAATCATCTTTTTTAGAGGATTATTAAGCGATTAAATCATGCTGGGTATTGCCACTTGGGTATCACAAGGCCAACAGCTACTTTTTGCCTCAGGGCATGCTCTTTTATTTCCTGCCCAATCTGGATCAAGGTTTAAAAACCGGAAGAAAAGGTGAGAGAGAACCACTCATTAAGTCAACAATGCTGGTTTTATTTCCCTGATGTCTCTGTGGCCTAGTCACTTAGACAGCCCATTCCTCCAATTTCCTCTTCTCAACTGTGGGACTAATAGGGCTATTAAGAGGATTAATGAGACCATGTTTCTGTAATGCTAAAGGTGCCACATGCATTTTTTAAAAACATAATTAGCATGCTAATTCCTTCTCTTCTCCTTGCTCTCCTTTTTGTTTCTGACACAGAGTCCAGGGTTCCTTCTCCTCCCCACCACAAATTACAGAAAGTCATTACCACTGCATAATTGCAGCTTAAGTGGGCCTTTGAGGTAAGCATCTATTTTGTAAACCACAGCTCTCCTTGCCTCCTGGCACTGTATCCATGGCTGGGATGATATGCTGGTAAACATGATGATGATAATGGCTCTGACAGCCTTATTCCTTTAGGTGTCATTACTGCAGGAATCATCAGACACCCAGGCTCCACCCTGGTCATGGAGGCTGACTGGATTCTAACCATTAACACTGCAATTATACAAATGCTCCTGATGACTTTCCCCTTCTCATTATTTTTATCATTTGGGGAATCATCCAAGTCTTTCATAAAAATATCTTTAACTATGCCTGCTGGTGCACACCTCCACAGATCTTACTCTGTGTTCTCTGGTGCCTCCACATCGTTTTGCTTATTTATGGGCACAAGGAGGGTGATGTGCTAAAAGGGTGACACTTCGCTAAAAATTCTGATAACCTCTGTGTCACTACTCCCGGTAGCTACATGCAGACAAGGTATCCACTTCCCACAAGTAGGACTGTCCATGAAAATGAAAAGAAAACTTGTGCTCTCAGTTAGCTGTGGGAAAGATGATGTACTGAGTGTTGGAGCCTGGGATTTCCTGGACAGTGTAGAGTAGCGGCAACCAGCTTGTCACCATCCACCAGAGGGAAAAGGTCAAGTCATCTATCCACGGATGTATCCTAGAGCCTGGTGTCCAGGATGCTGAACACCTACTCTGGTCTTGAGCACATATACTTTGGGATCTTAGCTCTCAAACATGCCAAGTACCTTCCTGATCTAGGGCATTCAAATATGCTTGCTTATTCTGTCTGCCTGGAACTTTACTGTCTCAAATCATCAACAGCTTAATTCCTAATCATCCTTTTGGTGTATGTGAAATGTCACTTTCTCAGGTGAAACTTCCCTGATCACCCAGAATAGATCAAAGCATCAGTGAGGAAGTCTTGGCTGCAAGCAACAGAAAACCCATCTAGAAGTGTCTTTAACAATGAGAATGTATTTTCCTCACCTAACAAGCATTCTATACACATATAGTTCTGAATAGGCTCAGAGGTTCAAAGTTATATTACAGTTCTAGGTGAGCTTTCTGTTATCGACTTTCCCCTCACGGTCACAAATAGCGGCCACAGCTCCAAGCATCATGTTCTCACGTGACAATATCTAAAGTAGGAAACAAAGAGAAGATTTTCTCCTCACATGTTTCTCTCTGTAACAGGAGACAAAATCTTTCCGCGGAGCGTCTCTGTCCAGCAGACTGCCGCTCAGATATCACTGGACAGGATCTAATCACATCCCCATACTCTATACATGCTAGGGAAGTGGGGGATCTGACGTTTGGTCTCTAAAGGAAGGAAATTTTATTGGCAAAGGAGAAGGGTTGTTGGGCAGCCAATCAGCAATGCCCATCGAAGCAGCTTCTTCCATTTATATGTTCTTATAACACCCTGTACCTTTCCTTTGTTTCTCTTATAACAATTTTTATTATGTAATTCCCCCTCTGAACTGTATACTCCATGAAAGCAGAGTCTATGCCTTACATGTCCATCATTATATTCCTGTCTCCTAGCACAGTGCTTGGCCCCAGGTCCAGCTACATAATCTGTGGGACCCATGCAACACGGCAAGTGGGGCTCCTTGTTCAAAAAGCAGGACAGAAGTACTACTAAAAGCATTAAAACATAAAGCGTTTTCCTTCCGTGTTCTCTCTCCCTCTAAAATTGTAATTTGTTAGGAGGAATTTTTACCATTCATCTTTATATTGTGTGCTTCCAGCTTCAAATGCAAATGTGAGTGCATTTAACACGTGTGGAAACATCAGAACTACAGTTTGTACTTCGTAGCATGCACATGCATATGTATATTCTTAGCAGAAGAGATATGCTGCACACAACAAACTCAATTATTTTAATTCACTTCTTTATATATGCACATTCTGCCATCACTGTCTACCCTCAGCTGACTCATGAGTGCAAAATGGCTGAAAGGAAAGGAACTATCTTTCCCTTTCTATACCATCATCATTTTCAATGAAACAAACTAAGAAAGGATAAGTTTCCTTGATTATCCATGCTTCTTAGAATACCAATGCTTGCTTTCTGTGTTTGAAGCAAGTTCTGGTTTAAATGGAAATCGTGACCTCTTGGGGCTGTCAGTACTCCTGCATAATTAGTCCTAGATGGAACATGCTTATCTTATACTAGCTTAGAGTCCCACTGAACTCCTGCCCATCATGGGTCCACTGGAATTCTGTACCCACGAATATCACATATGCTATATGGGGATGGGCAGCAAGGAATAAGGTAGACGCCCATGTTGTGTGTATCTCCTCTGCTCACGCTCCACTGTCCCATCACACTTCACTTAAAAAATCGCATGTTCAACCACGAAGTTAAGAATTTCAAGATGGTGACAGCAAAGCATTAAACCAAGCACAGTTCCCTTCTGAGTAAGAGACCTTCTAGGACTGCACAGGTCATATGCCCATCAAGCCGGAGCTGTCTGTTTTGTCTAGGTGCTCAATAAATGTTTAATGAATGAATGAATATATGAATGCGTCTCTTTGACCTGCCTTCTGATAACTTCCACATGTTTCTGACATTTCTTCTGAATGAGATCCTCAGGGGTTTCGTGTGCAAGATGGAATGAAGGTTTTAAAACTAGAGCCAGGGAGGGCTTCCCTGGTGGTGCAGTGGTTGCGAGTCTGCCTGCCGATGCAGGGGATGTGGGTTCGTGCCCCGATCCAGGAGGATCCCACGTGCCGCGGAGCGGCTGGGCCCGTGAGCCATGGCCGCTGAGCCTGCGCGTCCGGAGCCTGTGCTCCGCAACGGGAGAGGCCACAACAGTGAGAGGCCCGCGTACCGGAAAAAAAATAAATAAATAAAAATAACACAAATAATAAATGTTGGCGAGGATGTGGAGAAAAGGGAACCCTTGTTCATTGTTGGTGGGAATGTAAACTGGTGCAACCACTATGAAAAACAGTATGGAGGTTCCTCAAAAACCTAAAATAGAACTACCATATGATCCAGCAACTCCACACCTGGGTATATATCTGGAAAAAAATGAAAACACTAATTCAAAAAGATACATGAACGCCAATGTTCACAGCAGCCTTGTTTACAATTGCCAAGATACGGAAGCAACCTAAGTGTCCATCAACAGATGAATGGATTCAGAAGATGTGGTGTATATATACAATGGAATATTACTTGGCCATAAAAAAGAACAAAATTTTGCCATTTGCAACAACATGAATGGACTTCGAGGGTATTATACTAACTGAAATAAGTCAGACAGAGAAAGACAAATACTGTATGTTATCACTTATATGTGGAATCTAAAAACTAAAACAAACTAGTGAATATAACCAAAAAAACCCAGATTCACAGATATAGAAAGCAAATTAGTGATTACTAGTGGGGAGAGGGAAGAGGGGAGGGGCAACACAGGGATAAGAAATTAAGAGCTACAAACTACTAGGTATAAAATAAATAAGCTACAAGGATACATTGTACAGCACAGGGAAAACAGCCAATATTTTATAATAATTAAAAACGGAGTATAATCTTTAAAAAAAAGTGAATCACTATGCTGTACAACTGAAATTTATATAATATTGTAAATCAACTATACCTCAATAAAAACAGACAAACAACAACAACAACAAAACACAGGGTGCACAGGATCAAAGCAAACTTGGATTGGGGCTTCAGGCCTCATTGTCTGTGGGACCGTCTCAACACAATAGCAAACCTGAAATGGGGCCAAGCAGCTGCACAACTTGGTGCCAACGGCATCCACCAGTGTGAATGATGCTCCCTGAAGTTGTGAAGTAGTGGCCTGGGCCGGGCACTGTAGTTCCTTGGGATTAGAAGCACAGAATTGACAGGGGAAACAAGAAGAAACTGACAAGCCTAGAAAAGATGTAAGGCCCTACCCAGGTGGGCTAATATTTAACACAGAATCCCAGACCATATACAAAGTGCAGTCTTAAGCTGGAAATTGAGACCCAAATCCAAGTATAAGGGGTTGGGGTCATTCCATAGCTTCGACTCAGTAGGGACACAGGTAGTGCCTACTAAGTTACATACAAATGAAAAAAAATCAATATGTGTCAGAGTTTTTGCCATTTCATGCAGAGGTGACTCATCTCTCCGATAAGAATATAGCATTGTCAAAGGCAAGAGGTGTTCTGTTCCGGCTTTTCAGGAAAAGCCAGCTAAATTTTCATACTGGCTTCTCCATGTGGTCTTAGGCAAGCTATTAAACCTTCTTGAGCCTTTCTTTTAATCTCTAAAAACGAGGACTGGAATCCCTACTTCACAGGGTTGATGTGATGGCAAACGCGAACCATCTAGCACAGTGCTTGCCACATAATAATTCTCAAAACAGAGAATGACTATTATTATTTTAATTTTCCTATTCTTCAAGACGCTTGTTGGCTTGACCACTTCAAAAGCTTATATTATCAAACTCTTAGAGAAAGTATAAGCTAAAATGTGTAATTTAATGTTCAAAAGAAACATACTTTAATATTAAAAAGACCATTCCTCTGTTCAAAAACTTCCAATTGTACAAAATTCTTGCAAAATTAAATTCTTGCCTTGGTATTCAACCCAACTAAAATATTGCCCCAACTTATCCTCATATATTTACTTCCTAACAGTCCCTATGCTGCAGTCAGTCCTGGCTATCCATTGCTCCCCTAAATATTACTCACTGCTTCCTGTCTTTGATCAAGCCACCCAGATATGTGAACATCCTTCGTTCACTACTCCCCAAGTTCTCCATGAAGTTGCTATTGGCAAGGTACCTGTCTGTAATCTCTACTTCTGCAGTGCCTCACTTTGGCTTTCCCTATTCTATCTAGAAGACTTAACACACGTTTACTTTTTTTTTTTTTTGGCTGTATTGGGTTTTTGTTGCTGTGCGCGGGCTTTCTCTAGTTGTGGCGAGCGAGGCTACTCTTCCTTGTGGTTGTGAGGGATTCACACTGCAGTGGCTCCTCTTGTTGTGGAGCATGAGCTCTAGGCGCATGGGCTTCAGTAGTTGTGGCGTGCGGGCTTCAGTTGTTGTGGCGCACGGGCTTAGCTGCTCCGTGGCACGTGGGATCTTCCCGGACCAGGGATTGAACCATGTCCCGTGCATTGGCTGGTGGATTCTTAACCACTATGCCACCCAGGGAAGTCCCTGTTTACCTTTCAAAGTAAATAAGTTGGCTTTATTTGTGTCTTTTCTCGGGGTTTGAATTGGACACCTCCCTAAATATATGCTTGTGAAAATACCTTCTTTCTTTTTCAAGTGTCTACAGTTCTGCATCAACCTTTGGAAAGTACTAGAACTTTTCATTCTTTTTGCTCTCTGTGTAATGAACAACTTTATACTATAAACTTCCAAGCCTCACCCCTGAAGTATGACTCTCACAAGGTACTTTTTTGGCTTCAACCTGCTTGAGAACTAATAAACTTTCAAATTTCGAAAGGAACAATTTCTTTCCACAAAAGAACCCGTTAAACCACTAAGAGAGGTCAAGTGGTCTTTTAAATATCTAAGTATTTCTACAAAAGCTATAGTTCATTATGTTTTCCAAATACTGAATTTCACTTCAGTCAGCCATCAGCTTACAAATGTACTCCTAATCTCATAACTTAAAAACAAATAACTGCCTTGACTATAAACTTCTTGGAAGAGTTGAACCTTCTTGGAAGAGTTGCCTCTAGTCAAGAACTCTACTTCCACATTCTCAATTGATTCTGATATGCCTCATTCTGAACCATACCACGAAGACTATTTTACTATGATCTCTATCTTGCCAAATCCATAGGTCATTTCTCTTTCATCTTTCAGCCGCAATCATCACAGTTGCTCACTCCGTCGTTCTTAAAATTCCTCCTTTCTTGGAAACCATAAACAAAACGAAAAGATAACATACAGAATGGGAGAAAATATTTGCAAATGATGCAACCAACAAGGGATTAAACTCCAAAATATACAAATAGCTCATGCAGCTCAATATCAAAGAACACAAACCCAATCAAAAAATGGGCAGAAGATATAAATAGGCATTTCTCCAAAGAAGACGTACAGATGGCTAAAAGGCATGTGAAAAGATGCACAACAATGCTAACCATCAGAGAAATGCAAATCGAAACTACAATGAGGTATCACCTCACACCAGTCAGAATGGCCATCATTAAAAAGTCTACAAATAATAAATGCTAGAGAGGGTGTGGAGAAAAGGGAACCCTCCTACACTGTTGGTAGGAATGTAAATTGATACAGCCACTATGGAGAACAGTATGGAGGTTCCTTAAAAAACTAAAAAGAGTTACCATATGACCCAGCAATCCCACTCCTAGGCATATATCTTGAGAAAACTAATTCAAAAAGACACATGCACCCCAATGTTCACCTCAGCATTATTTACAATAACCAAGACATGGAAGCAACATAAATGTCCACTGACAGATGAATGGATAAAGAAGATGTGTTATATATATACGATGGAATATTACTTAGCCACAAAAAAGAGTGAAAATATGCCATTTGCAGCAAGATGGATGAACTTAAGATTATCATACTAAGTGACGTAAGCCAGACAGAGAAAGACAAATATCATATGATATCACTTATATGTGGAATCTTAAAAAAAAAAAGAAAAAGAAACAAATGAATTGATATACAAAAGAGAAACAGACCCACAGACATAGAAAATAAACTTGTGGTTACCAACGGGGAAAGGTGGGGGAGATAAATTGGGAATTCAGGATTGACATATACACAGTACTATATATAAAATAGATAACTAACAAGGACCTACTGTATAGCACAGGGAACTATGCTCAATATATTATGGTGACTTATGGGGGAAAATAATCTGAAAAAAGAATATATATATGTGTGTGTGTATAACTGAATCGCTTTGCTGTACACCTGAAACTAACACAACATTGTAAATCAACTATACTTCAATTAAAAAACAAAAATAAAATAAAAAGAAATACCTCCTTTCTTGGCTGTCGTGACATCACACTTCCCAGGTTCTGCTTTTATCTCACTGAGCTGCTACCTTTCAGATACCTTTTCTGAGTACTCCTCTTCTCCTCAACCTCTAAATGTTGGAATGGGCTAGAGCTGAGTAACAAACCCTTTTAGATCTCATCCAATCCAACATTAAAATTACATCTACAAGATGATGAATGCCAAAACAAATCTCCAGGTTTGTCTTAGTCATGAAATTTAAGTCCTTGGACTTACACATCCAATGGCCTACTTGACATCTTCACTTACACGGCTCAGAGATAACATGGTTAAAACAACTCTTGACTCCATAACCCTTCCCCAATCTCACTTTCCTCCAGCTTCACCGATCCCAGCAAAAGGCACCACCATCCACCCAGTGCCAAAAATCTGTAACTTAAACTTGATTCCTTTCTCTCCTTCACCCTCCACATCTAATCTACCTGCTAGTCCTGTCTCTCTATCATCAGTAATGTCCAGGATCATCCATATCTCTGCTTCTCCTCCAAGTCAAATCCCTTGCATAAGCCAACCTTACTTCTCACCTGGACTTGTAGCAACGGCTTCCTCACTGGCCTTCACGCCTCCATTCAAATACCTTGCTCTCCTGCAAAATATTCTTCATCATATTTTCTTTTAAGAATGTCTGATCTGATAAAATGTATTTTAGTATGTGATCTTTTTAAAAATGTGATTTTTTAAAGATGTATAACAGACCAAGTCACCCCTATTCTCATCCTAACTGAAAACCCCTGGATGGCTTCCAATCATGTTTAGAATAAAAGCAAAGCCCTCCATAATCTGGCCCCACTTGTCCCTTACCACTCTCTTCTCACCCACTCCACTTCACCCACAGAAACATTCATCAAACACACAGATTATTTCAACCCAAGGCCTTTGCACTAGCTTTCTCCCTCTGCTTAGAATATTCTTCCAATCATTCTTTGCATAATTGCATGTTTCTTGTCACTTAGTTCTCAGCTTGTGTTTTGCCTCCCCCAACAGACCTTTCCTGACCACCTAATCTACAGTACCCCTTCCCACTAATATCTTTCTATCCCATCGCCTTGGCGCTTATCATATTCAATACTCTTTCTTTCCTTCCTTCTTGCCCTCCCTCTCTTCATTTCTATGTTTTGCCCAAATTATGCCTCAGAATATAAGCTCCATGTGAGCAGGGTCCTTGTCTATCTTGATTATCACTGCATACTGGTGCCTAAACTGTCCCTGACACATGGCAGGAGCTCAGTATTGGTATGTTTATGCTCCTTTACACACACACACTCACACACACACACACCCTATTGAACTACAAGGGCACATATAATACATGATTCAGCTATCACAAAGCAGACAAGGTAAGATTTCAGAACTCAGGTCTGTAGTTATGAACTCTGAGATAACTAAGAATTAGTCATGCTAAGTCTAAGAAGAACCGCGCAAGGGAAAGGAACTCATGATCGCAGTCTGCAGGGAGGTAGTTGGACGCTTCTTTTCCAAACAGCCCTACAGGCTACATTCCAAAGAAAGCAGGAAATCATAATACTAGGGACATTCCACTCACTGGGCGGTAAGGAAGTGTCTAAATCTCTCCTCCACCGCACCTACCCCATCTTGATGCAAGCCCTAGGCCATTTCACTTATTAAAGTCCACAGCTCTGACCATCACCAATCTGCTTCACATTTTCATCCTCCTCTTGACCGTTTTTTTTTCAAGAAAACTCCAATAGGGTAGCATAAAAGAAAAGGGATTTGTTCAGAGTCAAGCAATGACTGGGAAAAAATCAGAAATACCAAGAGACAAGCAGGTAAGCAATGTCAGAAAACACAAAAGCAGTAAACATTATGTAGGAAAATATTTTCACTTCAATATAGATTTTACTTGCTTTTTAAACATTTCAAACCCATTAAATCTTAGATCTTTACAAATGTTCTCTTAGACTTGAACAGTATTTGAGGAGCACCGATCAGTTCTCTTCTTTAACTCCTGAAGTAGAAAAACACATCACTCCTATTGAAAAAATCATTCTGGGTATGGATTGAATTCTTCCAGAAAATATGAAAGTATGTATCAGATAAGCTCTTCTTTTATCCCCAATAACTCAGGGGGAATTTTCTGAAATGTTTCACTTATACTACCTTACCAGATGCTCCAGAAAAAAAAAAAAGAAAGTTGCAGAGTATTAAATATTTGAAAACTAATAAAGTAAGGTTGCCAGTTTCTCAGTATTTATTAAGTTGATAAGTAGTAAATAAGGGCAAATATTGAATATGAAAAATATTATTTCCTAGTTTTGTCTGTTTTTACAAGATGCAAATGCGCCAACATTTTACTTGGAATTTTTCCCATAAATTCACTGACTTAAAATATGCTTCTAGAAAAAGGCAGCCTTTTAGCAAGATGACCAATAAAACAGAATGTAGCTTATTAATGGACATACTCGTAAATTTCCATCCTTTCAAATGAGTCATTAAAATAGACGTTCTCAATTTAAGAAATGATGTTTGATTGTCTAATAAGTTACCAAAAAAAACCCTCAATAAATCATACTGAACATTTAGTTCGACAAAAATGAGATTTTTTTTCAGCAGCTCCTCACTGTTATACTGTTTTCCTCTTCCACAATTTATCTGCATTTCCATCATCTCTAATAAGATAATTGTACCTATTCTGGAAATTAAGGCCAAATGTTTAAGTGATAATATTAATATATTATTTTTCCAGAACCCTCATTATTTAAAATGTTAATTACCATATTTATATTCACCAAGGGTAAGGAATAAATATTTGGCTTGGATAGTTTATTAATTTTTTTTCATTTGCTTTTGCTCTTAAGACAGATGGTTTTAACACAAATGGAGTAAAATCAGGATTGTTGTTTGTTAAGGAATCATCTGTTCCTGATGTTTACTCCTTACTTTTAAAGCATAATCCTATGTCACAGCAACACAGCTTGTTATTGTGAAAACAAGAGCTCTGATGTGGTTTCCTGACATGACATAAAAGTATAATTTGTGCTGCACTGGGTCATTTTTTTTTTTTAATATTTATTTATTTATTTTTTGGCTGCATCAGCTGTTAGTTGCAGCACATGGGATCTTTCGTTGCCGTGCATGGGCTCTTTGTTGCAGTGTGCGTGCTTCTCTCTAGTTGTGGTGCACAGGCTTATTAGTCATGGTGCGTGGGCTCAGTTGCCCTGCGGTATGTGGGATCCCAATTCCCTGACCAGGGATCGAACCGGCGTCCCTTGCATTGCAAGATGGATTCTTAACCCCTAGGCCACCAGGGAAGTGCCATGGGCCATATTTTTTAAAGGTGGGAAGCATTATGCTTCTTTTAAAGGGGCATTCCAGATGGAAAAATACAGTACACTAAAGACTTGGTTTGTGTAAATCATTTGGAGAAGATAGTAAACTGTGCTAGATAGGAACCATGGAATAATGGAATAAACACGTAAGAGCAGCATTAGGGGTTAACCAGTGGAGAATTACTCTAATTGTAGAGGATGCCAAATTTTATTTTTAAAATCACTGCAGGTAAAAGTTTCTAAAAAGGAAGAGTTGGGGAATCAAAAGTATTCTTCAAGATGAGAATGTCCGCAGCTACAGAGAGTCACAGATCAGAGAGCTGGACGAGGCCATGAGAGTCCTATAGAAAGATGCATAGGACAGTGGTTATGGGTCCATATGCAAGGCTAGGGTCAGAGAGCCTACATTTGAATCAAGATCCCACAGTTTCAGCTCTGTGAACTTACCCAAACTACTGATTTCTCTCAGTCTCTTATTTCTCTTCTGTATAAAAGGTTTATATTGATGACATAGTATAGGGTGTTAAGAGGATTATTTAAGCTAACAATGCTTAACAATGCCCACCTTAGAGAAGGTAATCCGTAAGTGTTAACTATTGTGATTTAGCCATAAATGAAGCACAGGAGACCCAGACAGATCGTGTGATTTATCCAAGCAATTAGTTAATATTTGCAAAATCTCTGGCCTTGGGTTTCCACTTCTAGACTATGGGATAGACAAAGATTTATTAAGACATAGTCCCTGAACTTAAGTGGCTAGAGAATGAGTATGTGAACTGGAAAGAGTAGACACTTTTGTTATAGAAACTAGGTTAACATTCCAGAACTGCTCCTTATAGCTATATGACCTGGGCCAATCATCTTGATTTTTCATAGTTTCAGTTCCTTCATTTATAAACTCTGCTTCATGGGGTTACTGTATCTCTCAGGTATATACAGTGCCAGGAACATGGTAGATCTTCCATAAATAGTTTCTGTGGCTAGGAGAAAAAATAATATTGAGTTCACATATTCACAGTGAATTCACATATTCACAGTCGTCTTTCATTCCTCCCCATCTCAAAGGAGGCAGTCAGGGGAGTTACTATAAAACACAGGCACGCCTACAAAAATAAAGTTCATTTAAACCTTGTTTTGAGGCTATTCTGCAGGATTGTGTAGTCCCCTGAAGTAACAGGAAGTACTCTCAGACGTCCCAAAACAATGGCTGGGACACACCAACCTCATATAAGAAAGCCATTCTCAGCAAATGGCAGGAGACACCCATCCCTATGTGTTCAACAAACATTGCCTGGTATGCAGTCCCAGTTGGCATCTCTACCTCCAAAGTGCCTCCTGCCTCTTGTCATGAGCTCCACAGCAAATGTCAACAGCTTCGTTATAAGGAAGCTTTGAATAAAGATATCCAAATACTAAACCTAAAAGTATTACTTAACAGTGATCCATTAGTTTGCAATTTTTTACGGTAACTGGGAACTACACTAGCAAATGCTATCAGATATAATGGAAAAACTTTATTTTAGTTGTCAGTTATCACCTCCTCCCCTTCAAACATTTACAAGTGTTGCTAACAAGGAAAAAAAAAATGCACTGATTTTGACTTTCACCTCCATTGTCCCATGAAAAAAGAAAATTAAGAGGCAAGAAGCAGAGAGCATGAACAGCCAGACTAGACACCTAGACTCAGAACATGTAACCCTGACAATAATAGCAACGTGTTATAATTGGCCAGCTCACCAAGAGGAGAGGAAACGGCACTAGAACCTCAGGGATGCTATCATTTTAGGGAGTAAGTGCTTTTATTCTATCCTTACCATTTTGAACCAGGGAGCATTTATGGCTTCTTTATATTCTCTCTCTCTCTCTCTCTCTCTCTCTCAGCTTCTGAAGTGTTTCTTGGAAACTACACATTAATGGTTCTTGTTTTTCATAACAGTAACTCAGATGAGCTGGAAAAAAAATCCAACCACAGCTGCTTTTCTAGCAATTTTAATGGGTTCAACTTTTAACCTGCCCTCTATGGCTCCCACCAAGCAGTGAATTAAACCAAAACTTGTAGTATTTGACCCATTTCCCATTACCCTTTGAGAGAATTTTTCAACCATTCCTTACTTCACTAACACAAACTTTGTCTCTTACGTAGCTAGTTTTCCTGGCCAGAGGGTGTCCATCCTCTTTTAGCCTGGATTTTGGTCTGTACCACACTCTGTACTTATTCCCAATTTGGATTGTCAATTTGCTAAGTGAAAGATTTCCAAATATCCACTGAAAAGAGGAAGACAGTCTATTAAAGGGAAGTGAAAAACCACGGGACAAGTCACAAGTGGCATCCTGGGCCTTCTCGGGCCCCAGGTCACTTCAGTCTCTAGGCCTGATGAAGGAGAGGCAGAGAAAAGAATATGGGTGGACTCGTGATCGTCTGATAAAACAAACTAACCAGCAAAATGACTAAGCCATGTAAGTGGCATATACTTTACAAGGGAATGAACGTCAAGATTCTTGGAAATATGTGATAGGAGACTACTTCTAGGTGTTTTGGTGGATTTTAAAATTCTGAAAATGTGTGTGTGTGTTTGCGTGTGTTGGAGACCTTAAACTTTGTGTCTCATTTGTTATGGATTATTCTAAAAATGCAGGGTCTTTATGCTTGAATGGTAAGTGTAGTCAGAGGTTCAAAAAGCAAAAAAGGCCTTTAATTTATAGGACTTTTTTTTTTTTTTTTTAAAGAAGTACATGGGAAGCGGGTTATTTTGGGAATACAGTCTGAGCAATCTTAACGACTACATTGTGGCAATGAAAAAACTATATAAGAAGTTTTCAAAGTTAGTCTTTTCTATTTTTAGATATTCTTTTGCATTTTACCTTCGACTATTACTTGTACTACGTATCTGCCTATTTAGTAAACGAGCAGTTTAAGTGAAACAGGATTTATAGCACTCGAAGCTGCCTCTAAGTGATCATATCGCTTTGTTTTTTAAACACAATAATGTGTGTGTGTGTATGTGTGTATACTGATATGCTAATTGCCCTCCCTACACTAAACACGAATTTGTGTCTCTAATATTACACCTGGACATTGGATCCTGAAAGGCACAAATCACTCTCAGTTTTCTGTATTAATCCTCCTACCTGGCACCATTTTGACTATTGGATAAATATTTACTGAATACTAAAATCAGTATTTAAAAGCCTGTAGATGTCTGTGACTCTTGGAGATCTGCTTTTGCATACTGCTTTCACTTAAAGAGAACAAACACTATTGCTGCCAGCTCTTAAAGAAGTGACACTGTTTGCCATAATTATTTTTCAGTTACGGTCTGGTAGGTTATCTTGCTTTAAGCTGTGTTCCAATAGATTTTTAAGTTATTTCTCCTTCCCTATCTTTCGATGCCTTAAACTAGTATCAGGACAAATAAGAAAGAAGTTTGGGAACAAATTACACCAACGCATGATTGCATCCCTGAGTTTAGGGGCTGAAATAAACATACAGCTTCAAAGAGGATATGGACAAAGTGGGAACGGTTAGAGGGGGAAAGGGGAAGAAACATGTGAGTGAAAAGCATAGGGAAATATGGGTGGCACATGGCCCCTAGCATACTGACTCTAAGAAAAAATAAACAAGTGGTCCTACGTTAAACTAAAAAGCTTTGCACTATCAACAAAATAAAGGCTACCTACTAAATGGGAGAAAATATTTGCAAATGATACATCCAATAAGGGGTTAATATCCAAAATATCCAAAGAACTCAACTCAACATCAGAAAAAACAAACAACGCAACTTAAAAATGAACAGAGGAACTGAATAGACATTTTTCCAAAGAAGACATATAGATGGGCAACAGGCACATGAAAAGATGTTCTATATCACTAATCAGCAGAGAAATGAAAATCAAAACTATAATTAGATATCACTTCATACCTGTAAGAATGGCTTTTATCAAAAAGACAACAAATAACAAGTGATGGTGAGAATGTGGAGAAAAGGGAACACTTGTGCACTGCTGGCGGGAAAGTAAATTGGTGTAGCCACTATGGAAGACAGGATGGAGATTCCTCAAAAAATTAAAAATAGAACTACCATACGATCCACATTTCCACTCCTGGGTATTTATCCAAAGAAAATGAAAACACCAATTAGAAAAGATAGGGAATTTCCCGGTGGTCCAGTGGTGAGGACTCTGTGTTTTCACCGCCGAGGGCCCGGGTTCAGTCCCCGGTCAGGGAGCTAAGATCCCTCAAGCCACATGGTGCCGTCAAAAAAAAAAAAGAAAGAAAAGAAAATATAGATGCACCCCTGTTCACTGCAGCATTACTGACAATAGCTAAGATATGGAAGGAACCTAAGTGTCCATTAATAGATAAATGGATAAAGACAATGGGGTAGATATACATATAAATATATAATGGAATATTACTCAGCCACAAAAAAAGAATGAAATCTTGCATGTTTGACAACATAGATGGACCTAGAGAGTATTATGTTAAGTGAAATTAGCCAGACAGATAAAGACAAATACTGTATGACTTTACTTATATGTGGAATCTAAAAAACAAAACAAATTAACATACATAACAAAACAGAAGAGTCATAGATTCAGAGAACAAATAGATGGCTTCCAGAGAGGAGGGCAGTTGGGAGAGGAGAGAATAGGTGAGGGAGATTAAGAGGTACAAACTTCCAGTTGTAAAATAAATGAGTCACAGTTGTGAAACGTACAGTATGGGGAATATAGTCAATAATTACGTAATTGTATGGTGACAGATCATGACTAGACTTAATCGGGGTGATTATTTTGAAGTGTATAGAAATGTCAAGTCACTATACTGTGTAATAGTAAGTAACGTAGTGTTGTAGGTCAATTATACTTCAAAAACAAACATATAGTAAAAGAGATCAGATTTGTGGTTACCAGAGGTGGAGGGTGGGAGGAGGGGAATTGAATGAAGGTGGTCAAAAGGTACAAACTTCCACTTGTAAGATAAGTACCAGGGATGTAATGTGCAACATGATAAATATAACTAACACTGCTGTATGTCATGTATGAAAGTGGTTAAGAATAAATCCTAAGAGTTCTCATTACAAGAAAAAAATTCTTTTTTCTATTTGTTTAATTTTGTGCCTATATGAGATGACGGATGTTCACTAAACTTACTGTGGTAATAATTTCATCATGTATGTAAATCAAAATCATTATGCTGTACACCTTAAACTTATACAGTACTGTGTGTCAATTACATCTCAATAAAACTGGAAGAAAAAAATTAAACACTCACAAAACACTTTTACAGACAATATTTCTCAGCACCTGAATGAAGTAGAGAATATCTTGATCTCAGAGAGGAAAAGCGGCTCAGAAAGGTTGAGTGATCTGCCCAAGGTTACACAGCTAGTACACAAATAGTAGAGCAGGTATATAGCCCCTAACATCATCGTTGTCATCATCTTTGTTATCATCATCATGCCAGACCATCATTTTTTTCTCTGGGTACATGACCAACCACTATTCCATTCCTTTGCCCAAGTGTTTGTAGACACCACAGTGAAATATATTCAAGTACTACTTAATAAAGGGTGAATGTAATCATGGGAGAATGACAAACTTTCTAGATATTAGGCAAATTACCATTACTTATTTTTCAACTGTAAACTGTATATATGAACAATAAGCTCTGACAAATAGATAGGGAATTACATTTTGAAATCTCTCTAGGTATATTTAGATTATTTGAAATAACAATAACAACAGCAACAACAGTGATGGGGCTTTACTATATGCTAGGCCTCTTCTATGTGCTTTACACTCTATAAGGTGAAAACTATGACTATCCTTGTTTTACAAATGAGGAAACTGAGGCACGTGTCCAGATGCTGGAGCCATATAGCTGGGAAGCAATAGCATCCTGCAGCATCCTGGCTCTGAGTCCTCTGTGGACCAGGATACTATATACTCTTATGTATTTATCTTAAAATAAAGTAATTCTAGGAGATTTTATTAACAGCTCAATAATTATCTGTATATATTTTATTATAAATTCATTCAATTTTACATTATGCCTTTGAAGTTTTTTCTTGAAAATGGCTTAATAGCATCTTCCTTATGACACTTAAAATATTCTTTGTACATGTTTTTTAAATTACTAAAGTAAACATAACCTAGTATAAGAAACTAAAACGTTACAGAAATATATGAAAAGACAGTCACAGTTCTGTGAAAACTGAGCTCCTCCTCCCACCATCGATAATTACTATTAACGCCATCAACTCACTTTAAACCATCTCAGTTACAATTAACTCGCTTAAAACTTGAGTCGTAAACCTTCAGCAATACACATGTTCAGTGTTCAGTGAACTGCACCCACTGAAGGCTTTCGTGGCAATAACAGCAGGTAGGCAGTGTCCAATGCATTCAGTCAGTGCAATGACTAATGCATCAAAGGCTTTATTTTATCTCCATCCCTCAGCCTGTCCCAGGGTGCCTTCAGTGGAGTCCAGGCCAGCATCAGTACAGCTGTGCCCAGCAACCTCCAGTGGTTGCTTCAATTGCACTGAGAGGAAAGGAAAAAGATGTCAACTGAGAAGAACTAATTGGAGCAAAGAAAGAGAGAGAAAGGAAACAGCAGGCACAAGATGCTCTGATGTTCTTTAAAGAAAATCAAGAAAGCCATTCTCTTGTTGCTGGGAAGCTATCTCTGAAGATAATTCCAAAGGAGAAACTTCAAAGTATTTGGGCAAGTTTAAATCCATTCAGCACATATTAATCATCACCTACTATACACCAGGCATTGTGCTAGGTGCTGCGAATATAAAGGTGAGCCATCTAGACATGCTTCCTGATGCAAGATGCTTACAATATAAAAGCAAAGACATACATTAATTAAATAATCACACAGGGCTTCCCTGGTGGCTCAGTGGTTGAGAGTCCGCCTGCCGACGCAGGGGACACAGGTTCGTGCCCCGGTCCGGGAAGATCCCACATGCCGTGGAGCGGCTGGGCCCGTGAGCCATGGCCGCTGGGCCCGCGCGTCCGGAGCCCGTGCTCCGCAATGGGAGAGGCCACAACAGTGAGAGGCCCGCGTACCGAAAATAATAATAATAATAATAATAATAATAATCATCATCACACAAATATAATGTAAAATTAAAACTGTGATAACTGTTAAGAAGGAAAGTTATATGGTGATATTTCAAAAAGATCTCATATAGGTGACTAAATTTCTGTGTGCTATGAGTAGGGGGGAAAGTTGCTAATTACTTTAAAGTTCACATTCAGTCCTTCACTCCGTGATCAAGGGATAAATGTTGCTCTTGTGATGCATGTAGTCTGTTTAGAGAAAACATGCCAGACGTGTGACTGATTTGATTTTATGGATCCAGGACCAAAAGCAATGCTGGGCATATTTGAATTTCCTCACGCTTCAGCTACAGCTTTCTGAAACTGATAAATAGCAATGCAGAGATGGATCAAAGGGTAGAAAATGCATATGGCAAGCAGGGTTTGGAATCAGGCAAGCTGAAAGACAGATACGTTTTGCATAATATCAGAGACACAGGTTTGATCCCTGGTCCGGAAGATCCCACATGTCGCAGAGCAACTAAGCCCGTGTGTCACAACTACTGAGCCTGCGCTCTAGAGCCCGCGAGCCACAACTACTGAGCCCGTGTGCCATAACTACTGAAGCCTGTGTGCCTAGAGCCTGTGCTCCGCAACAAGAGAAGCCACCGCAACGAGAAGCCCGCACACCGCAACAAAGAGAAGCCCCCTCTCTCCGCCACTAGAGAAAGCCCACATGCAGCAATGAAGACCCAACGCAGCCAAAAATAAATAAATTTTTTTCAAATAATAAAATTAAATTAAAAAAGATAAATATATCTACAGGAAATTTCCTGGCAGTCTAGTGGTTAGGACTCGGCGCTCTCACTGCCAGGGCCCAGGTTCGATCCCTGGTCAGGGAACTAAGATCCCGCAAGCCGCAAGGTACAGCCAAAAATAAAATAAAATAAAAATAAATATCCATAATTACATACATGGAAGAGAACTTAAATTTCTAGTTCATTATACTTATTTAACAGACAAGGAGACTGCCAACCATCATCCAACTAAAGGAATAAGAGCAGAATTTTAAAATAATCTAAAATGTTTATCTCCACGATATTTGCATTTTCTATTACTATGGATAAATTAATCAACCAGTAAATATTGATTGATCCCATGTGACAGACAATAAGTTTACTGGAGCTCAAGAAGAAAGAGATCGCCAAGGGCTCAGTGGTCAGGGAAGGGGGGTTTAGAGGGAGCAGCAGGGGTTGGGAAAAGTGACACTGACAGCTTCACGAGGGTAAGGCTGTGCCTCTCTCATTCACATATCAATCATGTATAGCACACATATTCTGGCATGTGGTACACTTTCAATCCATGTTGGTTAAATGAATAAACAGAAGATGAAGAGATTGAGCACCAAAAAAACACAATATCATCAAAGTCAGAGAGGTGGGATTGTGCACGGCATTTAAGAGAATTGCAAATAGATCAATCTAGCACAGAGCCTGAATAAAGAAGTAGTGGGGGGGCTTCCCTGGTGGCGCAGTGGTTGAGAGTCCGCCTGCCGATGCGGGGGACGCAGGTTCGTGCCCCGGTCCAGGAGGATCCCACGTGCCGCGGAGCGGCTGGGCCCGTGAGCCATGGCCGCTGAGCCTGCGCGTCCAGAGCCTGTGCTCCACAACGGGAGAGGCCACAACAGTGAGAGGCCCACGTACCGCAAAAAAAAAAAAAAAAAAAAAAAGTAGTGAGACTGGGCATATGCCCTGAGAAAACCATAATTCAAAAAGAGACATGCACCACAACGTTCACTGCAGCTCTATTTACAATAGCCAGGACATGGAAGCAACCTAAGTGTCCACTGACAGATGAATGGATAAAGAAGATGTGGTACATATATACAACGGAATATTACTCAGCCATAAAAAGAAATGAAATTGAGTTATTTGTAGTGAGGTGGATGGACCTAGAGACTGTCACACAGAGAGAAGTCAGAAAGAGAAAAACAAATACCGTATGCTAACACATACATATGGAATCTTAAAAAAAAAAATGGTTCTGATGAACCTAGGGGCAGGACAGGAATAAAGACACAGGTGTAGAGAATGGACTTGAGGACACGGGGAGGGGGAAGGGTACGCTGGGACGAAGTGAGAGAACAGCACTGACATATATACACTACCAAATGTAAAATAGATAGCTAGTGGGAAGCAGCTGCATGGCACAGGGAGATCAGCTCAGTGCTCTGCGACCACCTAGAGGGGTGGGATAAGGAGGGTGGGAGGGAGATGCAAGAGGGAGGGGATATGGGGATATACATATGCATATAGCTGATTCATTTTGTTATACAGGAGAAACGAACACAACACTGTAAAGCAATTATACTCCAATAAAGATGTTAAAAAAAAATTCCCTCTGAGGTTAAACTCCACTGGCAGAAGATAATCTCTGGTCTCAGGTCTCATGAATCCCACCCTCTAAAGCTATGCTGTCCTATACAATGACTACTAGCCACCCAAGGCTACTGAGCAATTGTAATGGAGCTAGTGCAGACTGAGAAACTGGAGTTTTTTCTTTTACTTAATTTTAATTCATTTAAATGAAAAAAGTGAAGCAGTGTAAAATATTTTTCAGTTAAACACAAATTTATTGTTTTGGTAGGACTACATTTCTCATTAATCATTGAAAAATTAGCATCTGAATTGAAATTTATGCTATAAGTATAAAACACACTGACTTTCAAAGACTTAGCACAAAAAAGTGTGAAGTATCTCATTAATTTTTATTTGACAGCATGTTGAAGTAAAAATATTTTGGATATATCCGGTTAAATAAATTACTAAAAGTAATCATTAATTTCCTTTTACTTTTTTCAATGTGAGTATTAGAATATTTCAAATTTCATGTGTGGCTCCCATTACATTTCTTTTGGATAGTACTGCTTTAACTAAAGATCAGCCCCCTAAACCAAGTCTTACTTCCCCAGGTCAGTGATTATATCAGATGCCCTCAGAGCCTTTCAATAAAACAGTCCTAACTAATCAGCAGACTTTGGGCACAAGTTTAAAAAAAAGTAAGCCAGTTAGTAAATCCACTAGTTAGCATACTTCTGAACTTAAGCCATTTGTTGGAATGCATTTTTCCTTTGCCTTCCTCTTACTAATTAGTACCCGTCCACCAAAGCTAATGTGTTTGAACTTTAGAAGAATGCATAAAATCTGCATGGTATGACTTTTCTAATGGTAAGACAGGATCAAACAAATTTTCACCCAAAGAAAGATAGCTTAAATCAAGATCTAAAGTACTCATTAAGTTAAAAAGCAATTGCCCTTCAGGCTAAATCTCTGAACAGCACTTCAGTTATTTTGTTTCTATGTTTAGACATCAACGGCATCTTTTCTTTAGCTTTAGTGATTATAGTAACACAGAAAGAAATCAAGGAGGTTGAAAAGGCCTATTTTGTATAAACTTTATTGTGAGCCTGACATATTAAATATGACAAGTATGTAACGAATATAACAAGTATCGTATTCTGTGCCAACATTTTTGGGACCTTCTGGGGTGCAGCCCATATTTGTAGCCATGTTTGCAGGACATGGCTTAGTCCCTCCTTCACCACTGCTAATTGGACAAGGAATTTGCATCAGACCAAAGCTGGGCCGATCAGAATCTCTTCTTGGAATTTAGACTGGAAATATAGAAACTGGACTTTATTTGGTTTCTGATGAACGTTAGAGATAAGTCAGGATAAGCGGAGGCTGGGACCAACAGGTGCAGGCCACAGCATAGTAAAATAATCTACAAGAAGACTGAGGAAAAATAAAGTAAATGTGTCAAAAGAAGCAGAGCCAAGAGATCAAACATTCTAGAAAAGACAGTAAATACCATTGGATTTGAATTTTCTAGATCCTGGTTCCAGTGCCTTATAACTTATCTCTGTAATTATTACTCTACAGTTACTAGGGGTACCTTCAGATATTCAATAAATTCCTCTTTTTTGTTTGTTTCTAACCTAAGCTAGTTTATATGAGTTTCAGTTCTGACAAGATCATCGATCCTTGCTTTCATCAGGCAGGCACTGGGACCTGTTGTGAAATTATTTAATAGGAAATTAATGAATAAAATTAATATAGAAAATTAATAAATAAGATATTAATAAAATGATAAAAATATAGTACCCTGAAAGAAAAAAACAAAGTGATTATCTAGAAAAGATATTTTTCCTTGAATTCAAACAAATATATTGGTACTCATAATATACAACTTCTATTTCTATGTTAGTAGGAAGAGGAGAAAATTAAAACAGGAGGAAGAAAATAAAAAAGGAAGAAACAAGTCACCTCTTGACTTTTCTTTCCTTCAGCAATGTCTACTCTTCCCCCTTTTGTTTTTATTTAAGATCCTCCAATCAAAAGTAAGCTAGGTGAGGGACTTCCCTGGTGGTGCAGTGGTTAAGAATCCGCCTGCCAATGCAGAGGACACGGGTTCGAGCTCTGCTCGGGGAAGATCCCACATGCTGCAGAGCAACTAAGCTCATGAGCCACAACTACTGAACCTGCACTCTAGAGCCAGCAAGCCACAACTACTGAGCCCACACGCCGCAACTACTGAAGCCTGCACACCTAGAGCCTGTGCTCTGCAACAAGAGAAGCCACCGCAATGAGAAGCCCACACACTGCAACAAAGAGTAGCCCCCACTCACCACAACTAGAGAAAGCCCGCATGCAGCAGCAAAGACCCAATGCAGCCAAAAATAAAACATAATAAATAAATTTATTTTTTAAAAAAGTAAGCTAGGTGAGGATCTGAGAGATAGGAATGTATGAATTAGCAAATAGTAAGCTTCTAATAAGAGCACAACATTATATAAGGTTGTTGAGGGAATCAGCAGGAAAAAAGCACTGATCCTCGTATATAGGGAACTACAATCTGGTTATCAAGATAACACCACACCAGAGTCATTATTTGGACCTAGAATACTGGAGTGATTTTTTTTGGCTCTGAGTCTCATAAAAAGGGTAGGTCTCATGGTGGTCAGGTTCACTAGAGCAAGAATAGAAGTACACTCAGGAGAGGACAGAATCAGATCCTTAGCCAGATGGAATATCCAAATTATCATCAAGGTGGAAACAGACTCACAGCCAGGAATACTGAGCGTTAAGTCTAAAGAGAGAGTTAGAGGTAAAAAAAAATAAGAAAGAAAAGTATACCGCAAAAAAAAAAAAAAGAAAAGTAGATATAAAGCTGACAGGATGCAGATCATAATAAAGATAAAGGAGGAGCAGACCAAGGTAAGTAGATTAACAAGGTCATGACTAGCAAGAGCTGGTAAGTGCGCTGTTGTATGGGGCTGAATAAGAGGCCCAGTGAGTGATGGCCGCTCACAATGAAGGTGAATGGTTCTGACAACAGACAGTATTTGAGCAACATGAAGTCCAGAGTCAACCCATAATCCCATACTCCTCACCAAGGCAAAGTCTGCCCCAACCAACACTCTCCCTACCTTGAAAGCACAGCTGATTGCTTGCAATTTAGTCCAGTGTTGCATCATCTAGTCCAATCCATTAATTTTGAAGACAAAGCTATTACATAACTTTACCAAAGCCATACAGCCAGTGTCAAAGTCAGGACTAAAGTTCGAATTTCCTGATTGTTAGTCCAACTCTGCCATGTTGAAAACTTTCTTTTTCCTTCTAAGCTGTTCTATCAAAAGTTCATTTTTAACTTTTAGTCTCTCAGTAGGGAGTTTTCCATATCAAATCCTCCCCAGTTCTGCATACCTTAACACCCTTTCATTATCCCCAACAGCAGACCTGGGTCTTTTGTCTCTCCAGGTATAGAGAGGACTAAAGGAAAAGAGGAGAAAATAACCGAGGACTGGATTGGTGAAAGAAGTTTCATCAAGATACTTGAATTTGATCTGAAATTTGAATAATAAGTATGATTTAAATAAGAAGAGGGAACAAGGGAGGAGATCCTGGGAAAATTAAGAAGATCGTCACTAAGGATGTGATGTACCAAAGCCCAAGTCTTGCAACAGTATGAAGGGGAGAGAGACAGAAAGAAAGAGGTGGGGGAAAGAGAGGGAGGGAGAGGGAGTGACAGAGAGAGAAAGAAAGATGCTTCAGTCACAGCCTTCAAATTACAGAAGGATGCTGAGAGCTCCCCTTCACAGGTATATCCGCCCCCAACACCTCCATCCATAGAGCTGAATAAATATTTGAGAGACAGAAATGTCCATGGTTAACATTGCTTGACCACTGAAATATATTTGGAATTATAAGAAATGGAATCCTTCCCAATAGGTGTCCTACTGAAATGCAGTAATGTTGTTTTATACTTTTCATATTTCTTCATGTTTTAAGAGCCTCCAAAAATCTTTCTTACACTGACGGCTCATTCCGATGTTGGCATCTTCTAGAACCACGACTGTGCCCCTGGTCTTTCTTTCCCTCTGTAGTTGCTCTGTCCCTCCATTCCCTCAAGCATTTCTCCATCGAAGTAAACCAGACATTCTCCTCTCTTCCTTTTTAAAAATATTTATTTTTGGGCTTCCCTGGTGGTGCAGTGGTTGAGAGTCCGCCTGCCGATACAGGAGACACGGGTTCGTGCCCCGGTCTGGGAAGATCCCACATGCCGCGGAGCGGCTGGGCCTGTGAGCCATGGCCGCTGAGCCTGCGCGTCCGGAGCCTGTGCTCCACAACGGGAGAGGCCACAACAGTGAGAGGCCCGTGTACCGTAAAAAAAAAAAAAAAAAAAAATTTATGTTTTACCAAATTAATATGTGTATATTGTTTCAATTCATAAGCAGTAATATAGGGACCATAACAATAAAAAGCAGTCCCCTGCCTCACATCTGCCCACCCAAGTCCTGCTTCATTCTCACTAACAACCTAACTGCCCATTTTTGAATCATAAAAACAGAACTTCAGAAGAAGTGGTATATATAAATATATACACAATGGAATAGTATTCAGCCATGAGAAAGAAGGGAATCCTGCCATTGTGACAACACGGGTGGCCCTTGAAGGCGTTATGCCGAGTGAAGTAAGACAGACAGAGAAAGATAAATACTATATGACATCACTAATATGTGTAATCTAAAAAAAGTGAAACTCATAGAAACAGAGAGTAAAAAGTCATTGCCAGGGGCTGGAGAGTAGAGGAAATAGGGAGAGGTTGGTAAAAGAGTTCAAACTTTCAGCTATGTGATGAATGAGGTCTGAGGATCGAATGCAAAACCTGGTGACTAGAGTTGATAACACTGTATTGGATAACTGAAATTTTCTAAGAGAGGAGAACTTCAATGTTCTCACCAGAAAACAAAACAAAACAAAAACAAAAAACCCAGAACTTCCACAAGCCCCCACCACATCTCCCATCTACCATGGTTTCTCCTATTACTCCGGATGAGCTCAGATGCGGCCAGGCCCCAGCCTGCGCACTAGACCCTATCCCCTTTCATTTGCTCTGTAACAACAATCCTCCCCTCTCTCTTCTGCAGCACTCATTTTTCCCCTCTCTATGAACGTTCCCATTAGTACTTAAGCACGCCATTAATCCATCTAAAAAAATTAAAACTTATCTTGACCCCTCTGCTCCCTCCAAGTTCCACTGCTTTTCTCTTTTTTCATCACACACACCCACAGAAACTACCTGAAACAGTGGTCAACACTCACTGTCTCCCATTCTCTCCCCGGCCTCTCTTGAACCCAGCTGCGGCCAGCCTTTCATCCCCTCCACTCCACTGAAATTGTTCTTGTCAGGTTAATAAGGACCATCTGATGCCAAATTCCTCTCCTAACTTGACCTGGCAGCAGTGTTTGGAAATACTCTCCTGGAAATACTGCCATCACTTGGCTTCCAGGACACAACACCCTCCTGGTTTTTCTCCTCCCTCTTTGTTCCTTCTGAATCTCTTTTGCTGCTCACTCTGACCTTTCAATGTTGGAATTCCTTCAGGTTCAGTCCTAAGACCTCTCATTTTACCTGCATGCACTCCCTACACGATCCCAACCCAAGGCTTTAAATCCATCTATACACTGATGACTGCCAAATTTTTATCTCCAACCTAAACCTGTTCCCTTAAACTCCAGACTCATCTCTATCCAACTGTCTACTCGATATCTTCACGAGGATGCCTAATAGACTTCTCAAAATCGATTCATCCAAACCTGAGCTCTTGATTTCCCCAGCATCCGCGACCCATCTCTTTTGATGGCCCTCCATTCTTCCAGTTGCTCAGACAACAGACCACAGAGTCATCATTAAATTCTTTTTACATCCCATATCGAATCCATCAATAACTCTTGTTAATTTAACTTCAAATTATATCCAGAATTCAACCGTGTCTTACCACTCTTACTGTTACTGCCTAGATTAGTTCAATAGCCTCCTACCTAGAGTCTTCCTATCAACAGCCTCCCATGCTTCTGCCCTTGCCCCCTTTCAGTACAGTCTTCACACAGAGAGGCCCTTTTAAGCACCAGCCAGGTCACATTCCTCTTGTGTGCGCAATCCTCCAAGGGCTTCCTCTCTCACACACAGTGCAAGTCCTTACTGAAGCCTTCAAAGCACATACATCCGGCCCTCTGGTGCCTCTCTGCACTCACCTACTTCTCTGATCCCCATCTTGCTAAGCCCTCTTCAACTGCACTGGCCATCTTGAACTTCTGAACATTCCAGGCATAATCCCACTTTAGCATCTTTGCATCTGCTGCTTCCTCTGCTTTGACTGCTTTGTGCAGATATTTTCTGTGAAGCTTTCCCTGGCTGTGCTGTCTAAAGTTTCAATCTCCCTTCCTGACATGTCCTATTACCTCTTGCTGCTTTATTAATTGTTTTCCTTACTACTTATCACGAACATACTAAATACTCTGTCATAATGTTTATTGTTGGTTTTTCTCATGAAAGTGTATGCTCCATGATAGCAGGGCCTCTCTGTTTTGGATTTCTGCTATTTCTCAGGCACTCTGAAGAGTGCCTGTACATAGCAACTCAATCTTGCTTGAAGTCATATATTACAGTTCTCTGTTTTATAGACTGAGAAACTACTACACACACACACACACACACACACACACACACAAAAACTGACGCTGCCCATGTTAACTGGTGAGGCTTGATCTCACACTTGGGAGTCCTGACTCCCAAGGCTGAGCTCTTTCCATTTTTCCAGGATATTTTCCACCATCAGATTTAGAATTTTCAACATAAATGTCTTTCAACAGCAGGAGAAATCTGTTGCAGCTAGAAAATGAGCAACATTTTCCCTTAAATTGGCTGTTCATACGCTTAAATTATTTTTTCATATTTGTACATATACGTGAAAACAAACACACAAGGATAATCACTGCAACATTCTATGTAAGAGCAGAAATTAGAAAATCCCGAACATCCATCAGTAGAAAACTGGTTAAATAAATTATGTTGCATTCATGCAGTGGAATACTTCTGCAGACATGAAAAAGATTGAGGTAAGTCCGTAAGTACTATTTAGAAATCATATCTCCAAAATAGATTACCTGTGTTACAATTTCTTATCCACAATTCCAAAATCCAAAACACTCGAGAAACTAAGTTTTTTTTGAAACTTAACTGGTGTCAAAATCTGACCAGTCCTAAACTCACCTGACAGCAAGTATTTACCTGTCTTGACGTGAAAAGGTCAAGTCTTAATTGGGCTCACGTGGTATGGATCAAGTCGTCACACTTCCCAGCAGAAAACAATAGAATGTGTTTAATTACGGGGTGCTGCGTCAGACTACACCAGCTGTTACGTGATATTTGGTATATGCACTGTATCACTACTCTAGAATCCAAAAGATTCTGAACTCCTAAACTCAACTGGCTCCAAAGGCTCCCAACAAGGAATTACAGCCTACACTAAGTGAACAAACAAATACAAAAGATTATCTATGGGACGAACCAATTTGTATAAAAGATACATGCACGGGTTTAGGCCTGGAAATTCTGAAAAGAGTATGTCTTTTTTATAAAGAAAGAATTTACACTGATTATTTCTAAGGGGTGGAACAGAAGGCAGTGTTGAATATCCATCATCACGGGAACCAGCTCATCTCCTGGGGCAGCAGGAGGGAATTCCTGGGTCTCTCTCTGGAGGGCTGCCATGACGCAATTCAGTCTCAAGCGCCTTGCATCCCGATTGCAAGCTCTAGCAATAGAGGCTGACTGACCCACCTTAAGTCACATCCCCTGTGAGTGGGGGCAGGGTGGAGAGGTGTGAGGAAGTCTCCTCTGACTGGTGGTACAGACGGTACCTCCTCGAACGAGGCAGTGCTGAGACTCTTACAGAAATGAAGGGGAATGACCTGCTGGGCCGACAACTAAAACAGATGTCAGCAAGGCATGGACTATATATCTACCACTGGCTACTTGCCTGTTAGTAACTGGGTAGACTTCTCGATTCCTCTGGGCCTCTGACCTCTTATAGCTCTACCAGGTCGCTGATGGACTAGACGCTATGTCTCTCAGACTTGAAAGTACATTCAAACCACCTAGGGATCTTGTTAAAAATACGGATTCTGATTCAGCAGGTCTGGGCTGGCTTGCACCAGTTCTCAGGTGATGCTGAGGTTGCAAAGCCCCAGAGGACTATGCTGTGGCTTGCAGGTGATGAGACTCTAAGCCAAAGTGAGGAAAATTTGAGTCCTGAATGATCTACTTTATAGTAGTGAGACACGGTTGGAAACTTCCTTTGTGGCCCAGTTTACTGCAAACATTGAGAGTAGAGACAGAGCCACTAATGGGGCTTGTCCTTTGTGAAAGCAAGCAACTTTCTTTTCATCATTAATCTGATCATTAATCAATAAGGCAAAAATCTATCCATACAATAACACTCTGAAATATAACCTAAGAGCTTTAACATCAATCATTTAGGTACTTAAGAAACAAATGATCCTAACTTTGGCTTAGAGCTAATATAAAAGAATCACTTTTTAAGGTTTTCATAATTAATGTAAACTTTAGGGAATTTTTTAGAGCTATAGGCCAATCCATTGTCCAATAATATCAAGATATTAACCAACGGAATTTAGCTTGGGAGGCCCCTGGGGAAGGCCTAGGTTTTCATTTATGGCTGTTCAGAGTCAAGTACACAGATAGGTTTCAATAAATAATTAAATATAATGGAACTGGGGGACTCTAAAATGAGTTGAGTACAGTGCTAAAGGTACTGCAATGAGTTTGTTTATCTAAGGTTGTGCCTACGTTAGGAAGTCAAATCCCCCTCTGACAGGCTTTTTGGTTTTTTTGAAGTAGAAAAGAATAGCTTTATTGCTTTGCCAGGCAAACGGGGACACAGTGGGCTCCAGCCCCAAAAAACGATGTGTCCCTCCTCTGATGGGTTTGATGGTGTTTCGTCTACATCAGGTATAATTTTAGAAGTCAAGTACTCTCGTGTCAGACATTTTCCAAATTACACTTTCAGACTAGAAACCACATCAGAAACGTGAATCAACTGCAACATTAATTACCCCCAAACAGACATCCCCCCCCCGGCCAGGTTTCTTCCATTCTGTGTCCTCTCCCTGGCATTACATTGGCATGCCCTGGGAACCCCCGGGGGCTGGGAAAGCCAAACAAGACAATTACCTGCCGATGACTGAACAGGACGCAGTTCTGGATGTTTCAAGTTCTAATTCACCTGAGAGACATGAAGCAGTTGGCATTTTTTTTAATCCTCAAAAGGCAGCATCTTGTCCCAAGTGGACAGCTTAAAACCTCAGGGGCCATGGGACACTAGGTAGGGAGGGCTAAAAATAACTATAAGGAAAGGGCTTCTAAGTAATAAGAAACAAAGGTTTTAAAATGAATATTTAATACGACAAGTGGTAACAAGGAGCATCTGGAAGCCCTCAGCCCAGAAGGCAAGCTTTTTCCACTTAAAGTTGGCAAACCCTCTGTCAGTGGTTACAGCAGGCGTTTCCAGAAGGCTATCAAGGTATCCAGAGCAACACACGGGAGTCCTCTGGAGAAGGGGTGCCCCTCCAGCAGGAGAAGAAAGGAGGGGCATTTAAGAGCTACTCACTTAACTTTCAAGTACACAATTGTTAACTCTAATCACAATGCCGTGTGTTAGATCCCAAGAACTTACTCATCTTCTATCTGGAAGTTTGTACTTTTTGACCAACATCTCCCCATTTCCTCCCCCTCAAGCCCCTCCCCCCATAACCACCATTCTTCTCTCTGTTTCCACGAATTCGGCTTTTACAGATTCCACATATAAGTAATAGCATACCGAAACCGTGCCCCACAGCGGTAAAGAACCCATTGCTAACAAATTCTTGAGCTTACCTTACAGGACAGCAGAAAAGGAAGCAGGTCGGTCGAATCACCTCCGCTTATAACACTTCAGAACTGACTGAAACAAGCTGGAACCAATATAGCTAATTGGAGTCTGCGCAGAGTAGACTTGCTTGTCCGATGGATGACCTTCTGACGTCACAGCCTGAATTGCCATTGCATATTTCATGTTAATTCCCCCAAACTTGCACCTGCGACCCAAGAAGAAGTATAAAGCCCTGTTTGCATCTGCACATAAGAACCCATCACTCCCTCAAACTCCACAGCCAACCGTTTTTTTTCCCTTGTCTTCACCACCCCAAAACCCTAACCCTTAATCTATCCACCTCGCCTCGCTGTTGGGGAGACAGATTTGAGCCCTGCCTCCCGTCTCCTTGCCAGTGGACCGCACAATCAAGCTTTTCTTTTCTCAAAAGCCCGTGCCATAGTATTAGCTTCTAAGCGCATCAGGTGATGAGCACTTTGCTCAGTAACAGTGCAGGATTTGTCTATCTTTGTCTAATTTCACGTAGCATGATGCCCTCAAGGCCCATACATGTCACAATGGCAGAATTTCCTTCCTTCTCATGGCTGAATAATATTCCATCACATATGTATACTGCTTCTTTAACCAGTTATCTGAAAGTTGTTAAGAAAGTAGATCTTGGGGACTTCCCTGGAGGTTCAGTGCTTAAGACTCGGTGCTTCCACTGCAGGGGGGCCCAGGTTTGATCCCTGGTCAGTGAAGTAAAATCATGCGTGTTGCACAGCGGCTAAAAAAAAAAGAAAAGAAAGAAAGTAGATCTGAAATGTTCTTAGCACCCCCCCCCCAAAAAAAGGGTAATTATTTGATGTGATGGAGGTGTTAGCTAACAGTATGGTATGATGGTTCCAAACCTCAGGGGTTCCATGGGTCAAATCTGAAACTGACCCCCATACACGGAGGGCAAGGAGAGACGGGGAGGAAGAGGCAGACCACTCTAGATTGGTAGACGGCAGGTTTAACAAGCAAGGGAACTGATACATGAGGCTTGTCTTGGGCAGCTGCAAGACAAGCAGATTCTCTGCACCCACCAGAACCTGAAAAGTTTATAAAGAGGCCTTACCGGGGTTCATTTACATATTCAGTCCAGGTGATCTCAACAACACCTTACCTTCTCAAGGCTGTGTCCTTGAAAATGGCTCCTACTGTGGGCACGGTGGGCAGAACATGCCCTCCAAGAACAGGGGAGGGGGTGACAAGCCTTCGATGCCTGGATCTAGCTCATGGGTCAAACGGCAGTCACGTTCTCTGTATTACCCCGTACAGCATAGTGGTAATCATCTTGTCATACACAAGTACATGCCTTAAACTTATACAATGTTCTGTGTCAATTATATCTCAATGAAACTAGAAAAAGTTTTAAATATATAAACAAATACACATTCTACAGCCCATAATTTCCATCTGTAGGTAGATTCTTTTCTGTAAACGGGAGGAAATCGAACACAGCTGCATAAGGGAATGTGTACAGGGGAATTAACTGAGCTTTCTTTACAATAGCAAAATATTGAAATTCACCTTCCTGCCTATAAACAGAAGATGGATTGAAAATCTAAGGCGTTGTGCAACAGGAAGCTATTTAGTAGGTAAAATTAATGAAATACAGCCACATGAATATGTGTAGAGAAATCTTTAAAACAATATTGAGTGGGGAAAAAAAGCCTTCTGCTATGGTAAACACTGAAAACATCCAAATCAATACCACATATTGATGAAAACATGTGGGTGAAGGGAATGGGTAAAAACGTGGGTGGAAAGAGGAATCATCAGGCTAAGACAGCTGTTACCTCTGGAAAGGGAAGTGGGGGATTGAATCAATATGGATACAAGTGTAGTTACAACTGTATAATAAATGAGTTTTTAGTTTAAAAGATCTGAAACAAATATGTCAAAACATTTACATTTTAGGGCTAGGACTGCTAGCTCCCACCTCATTTTGTTCTTCCCTTTCTTTCATTCTTTAAGATCTGCTGCTGGGCTTCCCTGGTGGCGCAGTGGTTGAGAGTCCGCCTGCCGATGCAGGGGACACGGGTTCGTTCCCCGGTCCGGGAAGATCCCACATGCCGTGGAGCGGCTAGGCCCGTGAGCCATGGCCGCTGAGCCTGCGCATCCGGAGCCTGTGCTCCGCAACGGGAGAGGCCACAACAGTGAGAGGCCCGCGTACCGCAAAAAAAAAAAAAAAAAGATCTGCTGCAATGACAAGGGAAACTATAATTAGGGGCTCTGCACAGCTATTGGTACTGCTGCTGCCTTAAGTAATTGTGGGTTTTTTGTTTTGTTTTTCATATGGTTATGAAAACTGAAAGTTACAGTGGGGAACACAAAGTAAAAGAAAAAGACTGTGTAGAAGTCAACGAATGCAAACACCTGAGAAACCCCACATAAGAAGAACATTCCATATAATTAGACCAGACACTATATATTCGCCTCTGAATCAGAAATTTCCAGGTCACACTGAGAGTGTCTGAAACTACTGGAACCTTCGGTAAGGACCAGGAAAAGCATCAGCAATCTGACACACTTTATTTAGTAACCTGGACGTTAAATGTATATTAAAAAGAGATAAGAATTAAAATACTTTGAAAGACAGGTGTCATTTAAATGCTAAAGGGTTCTAATTGTAGGTTTGGGTGTGTGTGAATTTTAGTAGCTTCTAGCTTAATTATGAATAAACAGAGTACTGTTAATCTTCTTTGCTCCATGTCCATTCCAAAACGGAGAGAATTTGCATGTCGGTTTAACAATAGGTAGCAATATTATTAAGTCCATGGCACTCCTGCAAGGACAATCCTAGAGACCGTGGGCTACAAAGATAGAAAACTGTGCTTTGAAGTCAAAACTGTGCTTTGAAGTCAAAATTGTATTGAAATCTCGCTGCCACTACTTACTGGTTGTATGAACCTGGTTGAATCAGTAATGTCTCTGAGTCTTAGCTTCTCATTTATTTAAGAGGAATGCCTAGTAAGCTAATTATTTCCCACATTGTTACATTGTTGCCATAGGATTAAATAAGGTAACTCTGTAAAACAGCGGTCCCCAACCTTTATGGCACCTGGGACCGTTTTGTGGAAGACAATTTGACCACGGACGGCGGCGGGGGCGGGGGCGGGGGCGGGGGGGGATGGTCGTTCAGGCAGTAAATGCGAGCGATGGAGAGCGGCAGATGAAGCTTCGCTCACTCACCCACCGCTCACCTCCTGCTGTGCAGCCCGGTCCCTAACACGCCGGGGGTTGTGGACCCCTGCTTTAAAGTACCTGGTGTATGAGGTATTATCTGTGCTTAATAAATGGTAAATACTTTGGTTGTTATCAACAAGAAACAGAGGTGAAAATTCTTCCTGAATATCACAAAATGTTACAATTAGTGGGAAAACAAAAGTCAGTCAAATATTTAGCTTGTATGATGCAAAACTAGTCTGACTACATTTTTTTACTAAATTGCTTTATTTTTTATAGAATTTACTGAATTTTGCTTTGTTTTTAAATAGGAAGAAACTGTGTCCCTGGATATGTTAAAATCAGCCTAATCATAAACTCATCAAAAGCACCTCTCATATTTTGTTGATTCAATAGAGAAGTTTAATAAATTTTAATTAATCCATTGAACTATTCTCAATGTCAGGAAAATATCTAAATTTCACGGTCCTATTCTCAATGTCAGGAAAATATCTAAATTTCTCTCTCCTGCCCTCTGTGCATCTTGTTTCTGTCTCCACACAATGCCTCTGCCCTACATCATAAAGCAGTAAACGTTTACTTAGTCCTCGGAGGGTATGTGGCCTTTTACCAGGCATTTCAGAGAACTGTTAAAGAAAGGTCACGATTTCAGCCTTCAAGGGGCTTAAAATTCTTTTAATCAATTTTCTGAGGTATAATAGTCATACAGTAAATTACACGTGTTTAAAATGTACAATTTGATAAATTTTCACACAGATGTACACCTCCGAAACCATCCCCCAAATCAAGACAATGAACAAATGCTTTTCCACCAAGAGTTCTTCCTCCTGCCCCTTTCTAATTCCTCTATACTCCCCCTGGTTCTGTGGCAACCATTGCTCTGTTTTCTGTCACTATAGGTGAGTTTGCATTTCCTGAAATTTTATACAAATGGAATTATACAAAATGTATTCTTTTATGCCTGGCTTATTTCATCAGCATAATTATTTTGAGATCCATTCTTGTGGTCGCATGTATCAATAGTTCTTTTTTTTTCTTTTTTTTTTGCGGTACGCGGGCCTCTCACTGTTGTGGCCTCTTCCGTTGCGGAGCACAGGCTCCGGACACGCAGGCTCAGCGGCCATGGCTCACGAGCCCAGCCGCTCCAAGACATGTGGGATCTTCCCAGACCGGGGCACGAACCCGTGTCCCCTGCATCGGCAGGCAGACTCTCAACCACTGCACCACAAGGGAAGCCCAATAGTTCATTTTTTATTGCTGAGTAGTAAGTCCATTATCTGGATATATCATAATTTGTTTATTTATTCACCATTGGTGACATTTGGGTTGAATTCACTTATGGACTATTGTGCATAAGGTTGCTATGAAGATCTGTGTACAAGTCTTTACATGGACGTATATTCTCATTTATCTTGAGAAGGTACTAAGGGTGGAATGGCTGTAACAGAAGAGGTATGCTTAACCTTTAAAGAAACTGCCACCTGTTTTGCAAAGTGATTGTATCATTTTGCATTCCCAGGAGCAGTATAGAAGAATTCCAGTTCCTCCATATCTTCATCAATACTCGATATGGTCACTTGTCTTAATTTTGATAGAAATATAGTGATATCTCATTTCGATTTTACTTTTTATTTCAAGGGGCTCAAATTTGATACAAACTTGTCATAAACATGAATATATGAAAACACATAGGCTAATTATGAGTGACCATTAAGGAGAGTGAGTCAAACTTACTTTAGAGTATAGCAAGCCAAGGGAAGAAGACGACTTCCTATGGAAGACTAGTATAAGTTTGTTATTTTAAAAATTCAAGAAATCTCTGTTTTTTGGAAGCTTAAAATCTAACTTTTAAAAATGGGGGGACTTCCCTGGTGGCACAGTGGTTAAGAATCCACCTGCCAATGCAGGGGACATGGGTTCGAGCCCTGTTCCAGGAAGATCCCACATGCCTCAGAGTAACTAAGGCCGTGCACCACAACTACTGAGCCTGCACTCTAGAGCCTGCGAGCCACAACTACTGAGCCTGTGCATCACAACTACTGAAGCCCGCATGCCTAGAGCCCATGCTCCACAACAAAAGAAGCCACAGCAATGAGAAGCCTGTGCACCACAATGAAGAGTAGCCCCCACTTGCCGCAACTAGAGAAAGCCCATGCGCAGCAAAAAAGACCCAACACAGCCAAAAATAAATAAATTTATTTAAAAAATAATAATAAAAAATAAAAATGGGGCATATAGGCAATAGATGAGAGAAAGTTCACCTAATGCTAGAATAATCAAGGTTTCCAGAAGGATAGGGTTTGAGTTGAGCAAGATTTTGATATGTAGAAATGTTGGAACTGGAGTATTTTCAGGCAGAGAAAATGAAATTAATATAAATATAATTGGAATAATGTAAATGGAAGAAGATTAAATTCATTTCTGGTATGACAGAAATAATAGAAAACTTCCTGCCTATAAGACCTAGGTGAAATTGCCTTGAACCCCTTTATTTCAAGACCACTGGTACACAAATCTCTCTCCTGCCCTCTGTGCATCTTGTTTCTGTCTCCACACAATGCCTCTGCCCTACATCATAAAGACCCTTAACCTAAAACTGAGCTTCCTTTTTAGATGCATAAAAAACCTCATTCACATCAAGCCTTCTGGGGACAAGCAGATTTTGGACGTGATTGTAGACTGTGGTGGTGAAGGGTGAAGAGGGTCAGACTGTGCCCTGAATAGCCTTCTTCTAATTTGATGGCTTAATCTTTCCTCTCCTTTGTCCATCTCTGTTCATCTCTGCCGCTCCCCTTCTCCTCCTCCACCGAGCACCAGGAGTTTCACTTTCTCTCTACTGTGCTTCGCAGCTGCACCCTCCTCTGAGACCTGGGTACCAGCTGACACCCCAGCCATTGGGGAACTCATCTTCTGCCCTAAGCACATATCAAACATTTCCCCCAGTGTTGACAGTTTACCCTGTAGGAGGAATTTCAATGCTGGTTTTTAAGGTAATACCATTAGCTCATTACAAGTTTGCCTGAAGCTAAAAGGGAAATATACGGAGACACTAAGTTGCTCAGGTTGAAGAAGGTAAAACATAGGGAAGATTTCCTGGAAGCCAGGTATCAGTAGCCGACAGATCAGAATTTGTCCTGCCTGGAGGCCTCCAAGCTGCTTGCTCTTGCCACACCTTTCTCTCCCACCACGATCTGGGAAGATGCTGTGATCTCAAGAATGTCACTGTCAGCACAGCTCCCCTTATCATACACTCCCCTCCTCTTCATGGAAAATCATATGGTTTTCACTTTTAAGTGGTCAGTAGACAATTAGTCTAAAGTGGGGTCTAAGAGGACAAATAGATTAGAAAATAGCTCTAGAATGTGAAGGTTTGCCAATGGGGAAACCTTTTGGCAGAAGTCCAAATTAAGTTCAAAATCATGGAGCAAATCAAGCCAGTTATGGATGCCCTGGTGGTCAGGGAGATTAAGAAAGTCAAATAACAGGCTTCAGAAGTGGGAGACTCTAAGAGAAGAAGATGTTGGGGGACAGGAATACAGTCACTGATGAACTAGGATTTAAGGCATGGAAACTGGTGTTCAAGGTAGGTACTGAGTTACCAGAAAACACACCTGGGATCAGTTTCTTGGAGATCTAAGATCAGAGTTCACAGTAATAGCTCAATGCCTCTAGTACAGTATTACAGTTAAGAAGCCCAGCCTTTGGACTCAGAAAACACTGAGTTCAAATCCCAGCTCTGCTACTTACAAACTAAATAATCTAAAGTTAATATCTCTCTCAGCTTCAATTTCCACATCTGTAAGATAGAGATGATAATACAACCTACCTGCCTGTAAAGATTAATTGAGGTTAATAAGTCTTAGAGTCATCCTTGACTTCCCTCTTTCCAACACAGCCCTTCCAGATAGTCCTGTTGCTCTGTGTTCAGAACAAATATCTAGTATCTGATCATTTCTCACTGACTCCATCGTTACTATTTGGTCTGAGCCCCAGTCTTTGCTTGCCTGCATTATTATATAGGAACAACTACCTTCTAACTCATTACCTTGATTCCACTCTTGTTCCCCTTTCCAGGGTGATCCATTTAAACATGAAAGGCTCAAATCCTCCAGTTGCTCCCTATTTCATTCCAAGTCAAAGTCCTTATCATAGTCCAAAGGCCCTATAGGATCAACCCTCAAGTCCAGCCACTCTGACCTCTTTACTGTTTCTTAAACCCAACAAACACATTCTTGACTTAGAGCCTCTAAGTTGAGTGTTCCTTCTGGTCAACATGTTCTTTGCCCAGGTATCCACATGGTTAACTCGCTCATGGACTTCAAATCTTTCCTCACATATCACCTTCTCAGTAAAGTCCATCCTGACCAATCCATTTAAGATTACAGCCCACCTCCCCTTATACACAGATACTCTTTTCCCTTTCCCTGCTCTATATTTTTCATAACATTTACCACCTTCCTACATACTCTAAAACTTACGTATTGATTATGCTTATTATCTGTCTCTGCCCACTAGTGTTTAAGATCTACAAGGCAAGATTTTCTGTCTGTGTTATTTACTGATGTATTCCAAACACCAAGGGCAGGCCTGCTTGGCACACAGGAGGCACTTGAAAAATATTTATTGAATGAATGGATAATGATACCTGAAATGCACTCAGCACATTGCCTGATACACAGTAAGCATTTATTTAATGATAGTCTTAAAAAGGGGTGAGTTTAGCTTTGATATTGATATAGAGGCGGGGAGTGACTGCTGGCATAAGTTCTGGAATCAGAGATAATGCTGGACTTGAAGGGAAGCATTAGACAGGACCAGCCTCTGGGCTTATAGGCACATGGTGATGAAAAACCACACAGCCCACACAGAGACCTACTTCACGTAGCATGCTGCACTGTATTTCATTAGGTCTGTCCTTCCTTAGTATTTTTATATTTTCTTTCTTTCTTTAAATAAAATTACTTCAACTCATTTAACCTTTCTTCAAAGACATAGCTTCCAATCTTTCATCCTTATTATTACTCTGTGAGCCCTATGAAATGAGTTCTCCCATGGTTCTTTTGAATAAATGTGAAGCTCATAGCTGAATATTGGAGACAGACAAAACACTCCCCCATCAGGAAGGCTATTTTGAAGCCTTCGATTGTCACACACTGAGGAATAAGAGCACAGAGCAGCCCCCTTTGCGTAGATGACAAGCCTACCTTAGCAAGGTATCATCCTGGTTTCCATCTTTTCAAATTCACAGTCCCTTCGGCTGGAAAACGATCAAGAAGAGAACACACTTCTTGGAATCTTCAGGGGTAAGAACATTGTATGACAAATGCTGCTTCCAGAATCCCCCAAGGTGGCTTTCCTAAGAGTGTCTGCTCCAAAGTGATTTCACAGAATATTAACAGATGTTCTCAGGGAAAAGGGGAGAAGGGTGACTCTTCACAGTCAATTTAATCTAAGAAACTACGTAATCAACTTTAAGCATATTTCTTTACTGCAAGATTCCTGGAGATTTCATTTATTGATATACAACTGTGAATATCGAAGAGGATGGCATAATATGCAACTTTTCCTAAATTCATTAGGTAAAGGAGGCCCTTTTTGAAAGAGTTTCTTCCTGGATAGTGGAAAGATTGAGATTTGTGTCTCTGCCTGGTGGACAGACCAACAAGGCACGGCCTATGTATATGAGCTAACTGTCCAACTTCTAGATGCCAACTAGACCATGCTGCATAATTTCTCTCCTATACCTATGTCCATCCGGCAAGGTAGAAACAGTGTCCCTTTTGAGGTCAACCATGTGTTCTTCAACTTCAAGATTGGTGTCCACTTTGTGTCTGTTGAACATTGGGTTTGGGACTTGGGGTTCTGGCCTGAACAATATGGAATCTATCTGCCCAGTGCCAGTGTGATTCCACGGTTACCTCTGTTCTAGTGAAGAACTGTCCTTGTAAAACAACCTGATCGTGCTTTCCAGGAGCTGGGACCATTAGCTGGACCATCTCATTAATCAAGGACTTATAGCTCCTGGCATCCTGGGATCTGCTGGGGCCCTGTTTTCAGATTCTGGAAGCTACGAGAAGAATGTTCTTCCGTCAGATTTACAGCTTCTGCAGCTCTAAGGCAGCCCCTGGTCTGCCTTATCTACCCATATCTACCTAATTGTATCATTGTTTGAGCAGAGATCTGTTTAGCAGAGCTGATGCATATCAAAGAATTTAGTGGCTGACATAGTAAGTACTCCATCATGGAAGATATTGTTATGTCTGTTGCTATTGCACAATGACCCATGAGTGCTTTGACTATATAGGTGCAGGGAGAAAGGGAGAAGGAGGTCAGGCACCCCAGGACATGGTCCATTACCTCATTGTTGCTCACAAAGTTCCAGCATAAATAAAGATGGAAAAGGTTTGAAAAGTTTCCTGTGGACTAACTAGCTACTACAGATTGGGGTTAAGGGGCTGCAAGGTGGGATAAATGATGTTGAACAGACATGGGGAAGCCTGATGATGGGGGTAGAGAGGACTTTGATATATGGGTTGAAATGTTCAGATTTGATCTCAAGACAATGGATAAAACTGAAGACTAATGAAGAAGAAATAGCCTTCAAGAAAGATTAACCTGCCAACCATGATCAACAGGAATAGATGGAAAGAATAGCATCTAAGACCAGTAAATGACAGCCATGTGAAATAATAAAGTTTCCAGATCTAACACAGAGACTTTGTACTTTTGTTCACAATCAGTGATAATTCATTAAGTGAATGACAGCCTAAATAAAAGGGGAATTAGGGGAGAATTTACAACGTATGTTCAAGGTTGGTTCATTGTCATGAATTGAATTGCCTAGATCATGATTCTGAAAGGTGAATTCCAGGATGACATGGGGCCTATCGTGAACCACCAAATAATTCCTCATGAAACTATACTTTTCCTTAAGACGATAACAGTTTCATCATGTGGTTAATTTAGTCACCAGACAAAGACTACATTCACCTAGGGAATTTCCATGGCTTTTTAACAATGACACTTAAATTAAATACGTTGTGGGAAAAGCAGGCATGGAAAGAGTTACATCATTTCCGGGAGTCTCTTGGAAGAATACTTGTATTTCTTTAAAGAAGTTTTCACGAGCCGTTTTCTGTCTTGCATTTGTTTCACAGAAGAAAAAGTCAATATTGAAAATAGCTAAATGAGAACATAATGATATCGTTGGTTATTTTAAAAGATCTGTTTTACCTTCTTGAAATAATAAAATACTCAATTTGACCTTGTAATATGCTAATGACTTTTTGGATCAAGATAAAAATGTGAAGGTGCAACGTTTGATTTTTTTTTTCAGGTGCTACAGTCAAAGTCATGGGAACAAAATATCCCTTTTTATTCTCCTTCTCCTCCATGCACTAACCTGGGGAGCTTTGTTCTTGAAGATTCTCATTAAAATCATGAATGTATTTTCCCTTAGAAATAATGCTATAAATGAATATGTATACTTGGAATATTATTAGTTCTATATGCAAGGTGTTTAATTTCTAGCCTAGACCACAGAAGTTAGTTCAGCCATAATATACTTAGTATATTGCAAATTGATTTTATTGCAACCTGATCAACACATCAGGTTGATCCTAGATAATCTCTAATGCTTTTGACAGTTGTCCATTTGCCTTTCTATGATGGAGGATCTGGCTTCTGCCAAGGGTCAGTGAAAAGATTATAGTTTCAATGACTGGTGGTACTGAGTAGCATCCGAGGGCATTGATCTCTTGTCAGTCCTGTGGTGAGCACATGAATCTGGTTCTTCCCATGTGAAGTGCTAAATGAGTCTTGGTGAGTTGGGTGGAGAATAAGAAATTTGATCAATTTGATGTTAATCTAGGAGTGAGTCTGATGATGCTTTGGAGTTGAAACTAAGAAGTACTGATGCAATCAAGTTTCATGCCCTTAAAATGATGCCCCATGATTCTCATAGTACTTTCTATCTCCCCTTCAGAAATACCACTTAGTCAATGATTGGTCACAAATGATCACATATGAGGTGCTTGTTGAACAAATCCTGGACTAACTTTGTGATTAACAGCTAAGTATATTATTTGCTCCATTCTAAGAAGCAAGTTAATGATCTCTAAAGATCTATAAGCCTTCACAAGCATGCAAAATAAATAATCAGGAGAAGGGGTACAGTAGGAAAATTGATAAGAAAAAGCACAGTAGCCTGGTTTGTGTCTGAGAGGTGACATAGTTATTTAAGTCGTTATTTAGAATGTGAGTAAAAACATAGCCATTATTCTACTGTGTAAAACAAGAAGGGATAACCTCATGCTCTAAATGGTAAATACAAAGAATGACTTTTAGTTTTAAGAACATGGACAAAATTATAAACCTCAGTCCCATACCCAAATTGGGAGAGGTACCTCAAAAACAGAATGAAGAGAAAGGAAGATCCTAGAAGAATTCACCTGGGGAACACCTACTTCATGTCAGCATTTTGGAGACATCATCTCAGTTAATACAACAACTTAGGCTGAACAGTATTAGTCCTGCATGTGGATGAAGAAGCCAAGCTTCAGAGAGAATAAGCAAGTTTCCAAGTCATAAAGCTAATAATAAATGGCAGAGTTGGTCTCCAAATCCAGATCTAATTCCAAAGTGAGTATTTTTCAAGTACAATCCCAAGGATGTGAAGGAAAGAATATAAAAATATAATCATTTTCAGGGTTAGTCCAGTGTGTGAGAGTCATAGTTCCAAAGAAAACACAATGTGAGGAGAAGCAAGGGTGTGTTGGGGAAAAAAGTCAGAACCTTGTGAAAACCCATTCAGTCCCATAGGAGTTCTCTAAGTGAAAGGAGGAGAAGATGAGAATGTGATAAATTCCAAAATGTACTCAGTTTCCTATAGCTTCTAGAAAGTGGGGGGCACGCTTGTTTAGTTCACCATGGTATACCCCAGCACTTAGCATAATGCCTGACTTGTTGAATCAATAAATAAATATCTAATGAAAGTTGAGGAGGTGGAGGTGGAGTTGCAGTTACCATCCCAAGACCATGACAAATATGGTTACTTTTTTAAAAAAATTTATTTATTTTATTTTTGGCTGCGTTGGGTCTTCGCTGCCGTGCACGCGCTTTCTCTAGTTTCAGCGAGCAAGGGCTACTCTTTGTTGCGGTGCGCAGGCCTCTCATTGCAGCGGCCTCTCCCGTTGCAGAGCACGGGCTCTAGGCACGTGGGCTTCAGTAGTTGTGGCTTGTGGGCTCTAGAGCGCAGGCTCAGTATCTGTGGCACATGGGCTTAGCTGCTCCGTGGCATGTGGGGTCCTCCCGGACCAGGGTTTGAACCCGTGTCCCCTGCATTGGCAGGCGGATTCCTAACCGCTGCACCACCAGGGAAGCCCTATGGTTTCTTAATGTACGTGTACTCACTACATGTGTATTAAGAGGAAATGTATGCCTTTTGTTGAATAATGGCCATATTCTTGAAGGTTTTGCCTTTATTTCAAACTCATCTTTACTTCCAGATTGAATAGGTAATTGCTTGCTGAGTGTGTTTCAATCCCAGCACCTCTCCTGACAGGGTAGAGACTTCCCTCCTGTATTTGCTTATTACCAGTAAATTTAAATGTAAATGAAACAGGAAATTAGAATGAGATTCTTTCTAATTCAGTTTGAGTGAGGCAATAACCAGAGTACCAAAGAAAGACTGAGACACACACCCCCCCACGGACACCGTATGCAGATTTACAAAAGAAATGAACCTGAGAAATCACTCCTCAACCCTTGATTCCCTCAGTCAATTGGACACCATATAAAGAATTTAGGAGTGGGCAGGATTTGAACTGGTAAAGAGCTTACTTTGGAGAGCTCTGACCCAGCCTTCCACCTTGAATGGCAAGTATAAACCTCTAACCCCAAGCTTAGAGACAACCACTCAGAAAGCTGTGTTCTCTAAATTTGGAGACACAGAGTACCAGTGCCTGATTCACACATGAGGAAACTTAACGTGGTTCTGGACAGGGGCCTGAGTCCCACCTGGGAAGTGTAGACAGTGAGAGAAGGCGCTGACTGCTTGGTGAGGGAGACAGGAGAGGACCACTGTTGCAGCATCATCCATGTTCCCAGAGTTTTGTGGGCAAAGATGTTCATTCTCAGGGACCAGTGGCTTGGGTTGTACTGGGTCTTGCCCAATAGAGCCCTCTGGAGTGAACTGAGATCTTTTGCAGAAAGAAGCTGAGGCGGATCTGTTACCAAACCAAACTTGGGTCACCTGTGTGCAGTAAAGCCAATCTACTGGCACTGGGCTGTGGTGAAGGAAAGTGCAGTGTTTATTGCAGGTGCCAAGCAAGGAGCCCAGGGCAGCTAGTGCTCAAAACACCCCAACTCTCTGATGGGTTTCAGCAAAGCATTTTTTTAAACTTTTTATTTTATATTGGACTATAGCTGATTAACAATGTTGTGATAATTTCAGGTGTACAGCGAAGTGATTCAGTTATACATATACATGTATCTATTCTTTTTCAATTTCTTTTCCCATTTAGGTTGTTTCATAATATTGAGCAGAGCATTTTTAAATGCAAGGTGAGGGAGGGGAGTCACAGGGTATGTGATCAGCTCATGCACAATTCTCTGGTTGGTTGATGGTGAGGTAACAGGATGGTGTCACAAGGATTACCAATATCAGTCCTCAGGCTCCAGTAGGTCTGGGGGCTACATGCTCATGGTCATCAAGTAGTTAATTTCTTCCATTTGGAAGAGGTTTTTAGCATCTGTAAAACAACTCAGGAAATATGCATCAGATACTATTATCTAGATTCTAGATCCTTCAGAGAGGAGCTAAAGCAGAGGATATGGGGGCCGGGGGTCGTCTGTCCCGGGAAGGTCCCACAGGGTCCAGCTCGGTTACAAAACCCCTGGTTGTCCAGGGGCTGATGAAGGAATCCAACGAAGTTTCACCTGCCCTTTCAAGGGACCTGCTTGAGAGAAGGACTTAGCAGAGATGCTGTCAACATGAACTGTCAGCCTCGGGTAAAGAGTACAAAGACAGGCCCTGGCAGATTGCCTTTCCTCTCTCTGTGTACCTCACTCACCTTTGGGTCTTGTGGGGTCCAAAACAGCAATTCATCTGGTGAGTAGAAAGACAATGGAGCAAAAGAATCATAATCCCCCTTCCCCCTGCAGACTTCTGTCCTGAGACTAACCTGGACTAGGCTGAAGGAGAAGGAGTCTAGAGTTTCGATAATTAAACAAGATGGGACATTCTAGTTACTGAATTGAAACAGTTTTTACCAAAAGTGACTGTAGGACTTTTTTTTATATAATGTTTTATTTATTTATTTATTTATTATTTTTTTTCTAAAAAATGGTTCTTTTTTTATGCGATGGGTCTTCGTTGCTGCCCACGGGCTTTCTCTAGTTGCAGAGAGCAGGGGCTACTCTTCATTGCGGTGCGCGGGCTTCTCACTGCGGCGACTTCTCTTGCTGCGGAGCACGGGCTCTAGGCGTGCGGGCTTCAGTAGTTGCAGCATGTGGGCTCAGTAGTTGTGGCACACAGGCTTAGTTGCTCCATGGCATGTGGGATCTTCCCGGACCAGAGATTGAACCCATGTCCCCTGCATTGGCAGGCAGATTCTAAACTACTGTGCCACCAGGGAATTCCCTATAGGACTTTTTATTTTCTGAGAGTGACCAGAAAAGATATGCCTGTCTAAGACTTCATTTAGGATGGTCAAGTATCATTTTCAAAAGATAAAAGCGTGACTCTCATGTAAGCATAGAATAAGCACGTCAACATTTATTTAACTCATTGGTGAGAGCCAGAAGGATGTTAATGCTGGTTCAATGAGCATTTGAGAAACTGAATATTTGTGGGAACTGAATAAGGAGAGAATATTGGAAGACTGAGAGATTAGAAACTAAAATGGCTAAACTCCTAGAGGGCTATACAACCATAACCAACGGGTAATATTTTTCTATCAGAAATCATTTGGATCTCTACTGCACAAAAATCTAAAAGTTAACAAAATGTAGACCCTAATCAACAGTAACAAACCATGACATATTCCCCTAGAAAATTAAGTAATCCTTGGGTGGACCTGTGAGATGATACTCCAGTATGACACAGAAAGAACATATAGCCGTTCTCTTGCCTTTGTTCCAAGTTTTTAATAATTTTTCTTAATAAAGATCAGGGGAAATTAGCTCTTCTATGTCCTTAATCAATTTTAAAGAACTGTGTAAGATGGCAATAAGGTTGCATTTTGATCATGATCTATGAGATGTGGTTGATCAACTATAAACTATTGTTCAAATAGATCCTGGATATATTTTTTCAGGCCTGAAAAGGTGGCTCATGACTTTCTCTCCTGACCAGAAGAGCAGAGATTTGGCAATCCAATTCATCATCAGGGCACAAGACTCAGAGGGCTGGACTTGAGGAAAGAGGAAGGAAGACTTGAGACAAACGTCTGAATAATCACAGAACCACGAGAGGGCAAACGCCTGGGAAAAGCTAATGCTCAAAACAGTATTTCGGATGGTCTCTGGGGATAGAAGTGGTACAATTAGGAAGAAGGCATAGAAGGTAAACCTGGTTTCTTGAAACTTTTGTTTCTGGCCTTCTCCAAAGCAGTGATAGGGTCTGTTTGTTTTCAACTGTAGCCTCCATTAAGGTTCTACATTTTTCCAAGTAACCTAACATTTCTTCCTTAAAAAGAAAAATAGGCACAACTGTCTACTTGGCCAAAACATTGACGCATATTTAGTTTAATCTAGTTATTGACAGGAAACTTCAGTAAGACAACCCAGTGTTCTGTAGGCATTGCTTTTTGTAATTTAAGATAGCCAAATGCTCTACAATTCAAAATTATGTTTTGTTCCTTGTTACCAATAGACTACACATACAAGTAATTCCTCTACAGAGTGTTCTGACGTTACAAATGTTTGTGGTAGCCAATTCAAAGGAACATAGTGGTTGTTTAAGAGGGTGATACAATCTCCCTTGGTCAAACATCGTATTTGTTTTTTTCTTCTAACAAGCAAAATGACATAGCCTAGCCAGAAGTGCCTTTGTTTTGTTTCTGTAGAAAAACTGATCTGCCACGCAGAGTTTTTGCCAGGCTGTTGCGGTTCATGCTCTTTCTTTGAACATGGCCATGAAGAGTTAACTGCTGCCTATTACGGTCTGCCGTCCTCCTGTAATCTAACCCTGGACTTGGGCAGCTGACGAGGCAGTGGAGTCTTTCTTACAGAGCCCCAAGCTAAAATAAACAAAGAAGCAGATATGTGTTTCCAAAGAAAAATGCTTCTACTATGAAAGTGGTGGGACAGCAACTGGAATAGTAGAACACTGAAAGGAAGGAAAAACCCTACACTCTCCCACAGGACAAAAAAGAATGGACAAAATAGCTCCAGGAAGGAGTGGAGTGAGAAAAACCATATTAGAATGCTGATCTTTTCTAATGCAGAGGATGATCAGAACATAATTTTTGAAGCATAGAACTTCATTCTTTCTTCTCTAAAATCATGGGGGAAAAACAGTCTTGCTTGATAAATGGAAAATATAGAAGAATTTGTAAAAGGAGGAGCAATGGGCTTAGCACTACATGTAGACTTTTCAAAAGAGTTCCTTAAAATTACAGATAAAAGGGTCCTTGAAAGATCCAGTACTTAGTGTTTGTTTATTTGAAATATCAGTAAATGTGGGCAAAAAAAATTTTTTTTTTCAAAATCCCTTCATCTTTCCACACTGTGTATGATGAGGAAAACTGACTTTGCCAAGTACTGATCTTGCACTAATGAGAAAATTTTTTTTTTGAAAGGTTGAAAATGAGTGATTTGATTCCCAAAAACATATACTAAGAGATAAAAATCAAAGATATATAGTTACATATAACCCCAAATTACTTACATATGTCTTTGGAATGAATAAATTTATACTTCTACTTGAATCTAGTTCAAGTAGGGAATTATAATCTTTCAAAAAAACAAGTGGAGTAACACTGACGCCTCAAAAGGGAATTGCAGTCCACTTCTCCCATTGCTTCATAGACTTCACTCAGACCTGAAAGTCTGCCTTGTCTCTCTAAGTTCCTTTCTAGAAAACACCTTGCATGAAGTGAGATGAAGAAGAAAGACGGAGGTAATTAATTAACTGCTTTGTTTAAAAGGCTTCTCAAGGTAGTTGGGACAGGGATAAAAAGAAAAGATAATGTCAGGTGCTGAACTGAAATGTGGAACTGGGACATAGTATAATGAACCCCTTCACTTTCCGATTTTTAGTGTCCAGCTTGCTATGATGCTGAATGTGTTCAGAATGAAAAGCAAAACAAGTAAACAAACAAAAAGCAAGAAAGGTAGTGAGAACATCAGCAGAGGATTTTAAAGTTTTCTATCTTTTACTTTCTGGAAAAAAAAGAGTGATATTTTTGTATCCTTGTGAAAATCTCATTGTGAACTCTTTTTGGCAGAAAGAATGAGAAAACAGTATCCATCTTTGACTGCATAATGGAGGTTCAAGGCTTATTCTCCTTTTAAGGGGGAAGGGGCGGTTCCTTGGTATGTTTAGAGGCTACAAACAAGCTCTTAATTGCCTTTCACACAGGGACCTCTTAATGAAAATAAAAGCTACCATTTATTCAATGTCTACTAGGTGCCAGGCATTTTAAGTATGCTATTCTAGAATATCTCAATGACACAAATTTCCAAATTACTCTACAAAGTTCCAGTAGCTAATACTAATGAGCCTCATTGCTGAAAAAAGCGCGGTATTACATGTACTCTGACACATACAAGCGCTAATTGCTAATAAGTTTCTTCAGACGCGTCGTCCTGCTACATTTAAGAACTACCCAAGTTAGTTTTTTTAAAAACTAAGTTTTTTAACTGTCATGTTTTACAAACTTTGGTAATTTCTGAAAATATTTTTCTATTGTTTTCATGAACAATAGCAAAACAATGGAAAAGAGGCATGTACTAGGAAAGAAAACACTGGTGGATAAGACAGTTAGAAACCATTGATGGATAGTATTCATGAAAAACCAAGATTAATTAAAATTGATTCTGGGGACTTCCCTGGTGGTGCAGTGGTTAAGAATCCACCTGCCGATGCAGGGGACACGGGTTTGAGCCCTGATCCGGGAAGAACCCACATGCCACGGAGCAACTAAGCCCATGTGCCACAACTACTGAGCCTGTGCTCTAGAGCCCGCAAGCCACAACTACTGAAGCCCATGCCCCTACAGCCCGTGCTATGCAACAAGAGAAGCCACTGCAACGAGAAGCCCTTGCACCACAAGGAAGAGTAGCTCCCCACAAAAACAGAAATATAGATCAATGGAATAGGATAGAAAGCCCAGAGATAAACCCACACACATATGGTCACCTTATCTTTGATAAAGGAGGCAAGAATATACCATAGAGAAAACACAGTGTCTTCAATAAGTGGTGCTGGGAAAACTGGACAGCTACATGTAAAAGAATGAAATTAGAACACTCCCTAACACCATACACAAAAATAAATTCAAAATGGATTAAAGACCTAAATGTAAGGCCAGACACTATCAAACTCTTAGAGGAAAACATAGGCAGAACACTCTATGACATAAATCACAGCAACATCCTTTTTGACCCACCTCCTAGGGAAATGGAAATAAAAACAAAAATAAACAAATGGTACCTAATGAAACTTCAAAGCTTTTGCACAGCAAAGGAAACCATAAACAAGAGGAAAAGACAATCCTCAGAATGGGAGAAGATATTTGCAAATGAAGCAACTGACAAAGGATTCATCTCCAAAATTTACAAGCAGCTCATGCAGCTCAAAATCAAAAAAACAAACAACCCAATCCAAAAATGGGCAGAAGACCTAAACAGACATTTCTCCAAAGAAGACATACGGATTGCCAACAAACACATGAAAGGATGCTCAACATCACTAATTATTAGAGAAATGCAAATCAAAACTATCATGAGGTATCACCTCATGCCAGTCAGAATGGCCATCACGAAAAAATCTACAAACAATAAATGCTGGAGAGGGTGTGGAGAAAAGGGAACCCTCTTGCACTGTTGGTGGGAATGTAAATTGATACAGCAACAATGGAGAACAGTATGGAGTTTCCTTAAAAAACTAAAAATAGAACTACCATATGACCCAGCAATCCCACTACTGGGATTATACCCCGAGAAAACTAATTCAAAAAGAGTCATGTACCACAATGTTCATTGCAGCTCTATTTCCAACAGCAAGGACATGGAAGCAACCTAAGTGTCCATGACAGATGAATGGGTAAAGAAGATGTGGCACATATATACAATGGAATATTACCCAGCCATAAAAAGAAACAAAATTGAGTTATTTGTAGTGAGGTGGATAGACTTAGAGTCTGTCATACAGAGTGAAGTAAATCAGAAAGAGAAAAATAAATACCATATGCTAACACACATATATGGAATCTAAAAAAAAAAAAGAGGTTCTGAAGAACCTAGGGGCAGGACACGAATAAAGACCCAGACGTAGAGAATGGACTTGAGGACATGGGGAGGGGGAAGGGTAAACTGGGACAAAGTGATAGAGTGGCACTGACATATATACACTACCAAATGTAAAATAGCTAGCTAGTGGGAAGAAGCCACATAGCACAGGGAGATCAGCTTGGTGCTTTATGAGGGGTGGGAAAGGGAGGGTGGGAGGGAGACACAAGAGGGAGGAGATATGGGGATGTATGTATACATATAGCTGAGTCACTTTGTTATACAGCAAAGTGTATACACACACAAAGTGTATACACACTTGTATGTATACATATAGCTGAGTCACTTTGTTATACAGCAGAAACTAACACAACATTGTTAAGCAATTATACTCCAATAAAGATGTTAAAAAAAAAGAGTAGCTCCCACTCGCCGCAACTAGAGAAAGCCCGCATGCAGCAACAGACCCAACGCAGCCAAAAATAAATAAATAAAAATAAATAAATTTATTTTAAAAAATTGATTCTGAATTTTAAATTGAAAATTCAGTAACAGACATTTCTCATGTTGACCTAAAATAAACAGACTGCCAGTTATTTCTTCAGCAAAAAATGGTTTTATTCAAGATCAGCAAAGAATTGCAATTCGAGGTCTGCAACCATGGCAAGTCACATGGAAATATTGTCGCTGTCCCCTCCCCGTCCTCCTTCCCCAGTGAAAGAGAACTCTTTTTTTTTTTTTTTGCGGTACGCGGGCCTCTCACTGTTGGGGCCTCTCCCGTTGCGGAGCACAGGCTCTGGACGTGCAGGCTCAGCGGCCATGGCTCACGGGCCCAGCCGCGCCGCAGCATGTGGGATCTTCCCGGACTGGGGCACGAACCCATGTCCTCTGCATCAGCAGGCGGACTCTCAACCACTGCGCCACCAGGGAAGCCCCAAAAGAGAACTCTTTTAAAGAGGGGCAATGGAAGTTGGGAAGGCTATAGTAAACAAAGAATCCATTGGAGGAATTGAGAGTTCTGAAGTATAGCGGCTTTTCATTGGCTGAGTTGTGACAGTCTTTTATTGGCTGAGATATCTCCAGGCAAGGAGAGGAAGTGCTTCTTCCCTTGGGGTCAGCTATCATCATAGGGTGTGAGACTTTCCTCGTCTGGCTTCCCAACTCTATTTTAATAGAGATTTTTATTAATCTTTACACACGTTTTAAAACAATTTAATAGAGATACCAAAGGTGTTAAGTATAGGGGCATTCAAAATACATTTATATTCAAATTTAGGGCACAGTTTTGTTTTCCAGATGTATTAAATAAAATGCTTTTCAACATATGGAATCATCTGACTTGTATACTGAGGATATTTATATTAAACCTGGTAACCCCTGGACACCAAAATTAGGATGCTATAGATACTGGCCTGGGTTTATGAACATTTTACCTCTATCTTCTTTTATTCTAGAAAGTACTACTAAAAGCCTCTAATTTGATCTTTAAAGTGAGAGGCTTATTGTTGCCATTCCCTCTTTGCCATAGCTGTTTATTTACTTATTTATTTATTTAACTTGTATTTAATACATATAATGTACAGTAAATCTTATAGATTCAAAGAGAAAAAAGAACCCCTTTTTTTTCAATTATCTTACATTGCGGGAATCAGGTAATTTTAACACAATGTGATGTGCTACAATTAGGGAAAGACATGTAAAGGTGCTTTGGGAATATAGAGAAGGAAGCTCTTAGCTGCTGAAAGGATGTGAGGGATATAAAACAATTTAGGAGTTACCCATGGCGTGTTTGGGGGAGGGACAGAGGAAAGGCTTGCAGCGTTTCAGGCAAAAGGAAACAGGCTCTTCTGACAAGAGGGTGGGGTAAAGAACCACATTCTAAAAATGACAAGTAATGAGTAAGGCTGCAGCACAGAATTGTTGGAATGGAGGAAAGATTAACCTATGTCTGGAAAGGTAATCAGAACTAAATCATAACGGCTCATGGTGAGGTTTTTAACCAAATAGACAATTGAAGAGTTTAAAATGGAAGGAAATATCACCAGGTGCTCTGTTCAGAAAGCTCCTGTTTCCTGTTGTGTGGAAGATAGCTCCACCTGAAGAGAGTGGCGCTCTCACTTCCTCAGCGAGAAACTGCTGAGAAGTCTGAGTATAAATAATGAAGATCTGAGCAAACCTGGTAACTGTGAAACAGTCAGGGGGAGATAGACTTGGAAGTATTTGGAAGGCAGGTCAAAACGAGTTGACAGACTGACATGGGAAGATGACAAAAGGGATGAAATAGAGGATCCCTCCCAGATTTCTAGATTGGGTAGGCGGATACTGATGTCATTAACTGACACTGTAGTCTCAGGAGAAGAAGAAGTGGAGTCATGGTCATGAATTCTATTTGTGATATGTTTATTTTGAGGTACCTGGGAGATACACAAGTGGAGAATTCTGAGCCAGATTAAAACCCTATAAGGCCTCAGGCATTGAAAAATTATATCTAGTGCCTTAGTACCAGCAATCAAACCAAAAACAATACAAAGTCATAAAAAGATATAAGGAAGGACAAAAAGGTTTTGCTTTTTCGAATAATGATCATTTTGGTACTTTTAAAAAACATTACCCAAAATGAAGATTTTAAAAATATATATTATACATATTTATTTACATAAAAATCTATATTTATAGAAATGTACTTATTTATATAAATATATTTATATATTACTTTTTTTTTTCTGCCCCTGCTTGGCAGATGACAGAAACATGTGCATAGACAGACTGTGTATTGGGTAATGCAGCCTGGGAGATGATTAGGAAATGGTCAATCCTACTTCTTTCTCTACAGTGTCCCATATGCTGAAGAATTTACAGATCTGCCCAAGACAAATGTACTTGGGGTTTTACACTAACGTAAGCCTATGGAAATCAAGCAGAAGAGAGGGGCAGTTCATATGTATCTGAATAGAACCAGTTTATGAGTCTCATTCATGGCTATTCTTGTTCTGTACCCATTTAGAGTCAAAGCACGTGGGCCACTGCTTATTTTCTTATTTGATATATTCCCTCACTTCCATGTCTGCCTGTCCATTAAGTAAATAGCACAAGTTTCTCATATGCCAGTGTTTCTCAAATGGTTTCTATCAGAATCTCCCGGACGACTTGTTAAACTAGATAGTTGGGTACCACCCCTACTGGTTCTGATTCAATAGATGTGGGATGGAGCCAGAGAATTTACTTTTCTAACAAGTCTATAGGGGATCTTCTGGTTGCTGGTCCAGGAAGTGCAATCTAATATGCCAATTTTCCACAGCCAAACAATTAGAAGAGAATTGAGACAATAAATTAATTTTTAAATTCACTGAAGTAGGCACAGGGAAAAATTTTGTAAAAGTAGGATATGTTCATTATGAAGGGATAACCAGAGTAATTGGGGTGGGTGGTCTTGCTTTTGAATAAAATCTGAGATTATTGCCATGACAGTCTACTTTGTTTTGGTTTTGGAAAGCTGACCCTAAAAATATTCACAGGCAAGCATAAAAATTCTCTTTACTTTGATTGAAAATGCAACTGATGACAAAAAGGACAAAGCAACTAACTGTGCATTTCAAGACATTCTAAATAGCTGTCACATATACTGGCATAGAACAAAACTGATCCTTTGAGGGAATAAAAAGTAATTTAAGAGAGAGTTTATAATTCTTAGTTAAGAAGCTGTCTTTAGTTGCTTGATTTCTGAATTTTTGTGAACCACATGCCCTTCTCTGAGCAAAAACTAATTTTCCCGTTGAGTAAACCATCTTCATTGGCTGTTTGACTCAGACCACTATTGCCTTGGAAGAATAATCCTGATAGCAGGTATTGTTAAATGGCAGGAGAATGGCAGGCTAGATCACACTTAAAAAGAGATGTGAACATGGGAAGTCTTGAAAACAGGTTGGTAATATAATTGTTTTAAAGATATTTCAGTATAATAGAATTTAGAATTTTCATACAATTTTAGTATGACTTAGGCAGCTCCCAAATTAGAAACATGTTCTATCTAAAAAACTGGAAAGTAGTTTGTTTGGAATTTGGAACAATTTCCAAATGACATTATCGTATTTATAACGTTCTGAGGTTTCTAAGAAATTTTAAAATTTCTGAATCCATAGAAAATTTACAAAATCCTTAAGATAACCAAAATACCAGGTCTTTACTTGGAAAAGGAAGAAAAAAATCTTTCATAATGAAAAGTTTCTATTTGATGGAATGTGAAAGTACACAGTGGGACTGGGTCCTATTTCATTACTAGCTGTGTGGTCTTAGACAATTCATTTACCTTCCCCAATTTCAGTTTCCTCAATAGTAAACAGGTGGTGTTGATTAACAATGTTTAACTTATAAAGTGTTGAAGAGCACTGGAAACAACGCCTGTAAACTTTCCTTCCCTCACAGGGCAGGGTGCTGTCAGTATTGTAACGTAGATTATTCATTTATTAACCATCCACCCTCTATCAGGAAGAATACTAGGAATTTCCGTGTTTTCCATTTAATCATCAAAATAATCCTATGTGGTAGGTGTTTCTATTTTCCTTTTTGTAAGTAAAAATCAAAAAAAGGAAATGGTTTAAAATTTTAATATGAAAAACTAGTCCCTAAGGAAAAACATAGATTTAAGTAGAAAAGGTTGATAACTCTGGGCCAACATTAGTTATATCATATTTATAACTATTTTCTCACTGATCCTTGCAGCTACCCTATGAGACTGGAATGATTATTTTTTTCCATTTTATACATGAGTATTCTGGTAATCGGCACATTTCAGAGTCTAATCTACAATAGATATTATGGGACCAGGAATTAAGTGAGAGGGATTCAGGTTTATACAATTCCCGCATCAGTTACAAAGCAGTGGTTTCAGTAGGACAATGTGGGCATAGGATAGAATAGTCTATAGAAAGTGGCCAATAGGAAAGTAAGAGAAAAAGTCACATGTAACCCATTGGTTGAATGTACCAGATATTCTGAAATTAGGTGTCTGTGATCTAGAAAATGTGTGTACTTGGTGGTAGTAAAATTTGCTGAGACTCTATAACTCTGTACTCAAAAATTAGTTATAAACCTCTTGGTTCATAAGGAAATTGTTATTTATAAATAAAAGGTTTTGTTTACTATGAAGAAATAAATAAATCCCTCTTACGAAGTCAAAGATTTTCAGCCAGTACATTACTATATATGAAACTGGAATCTAAACTGTTTCTGAAGCAAAAGCAAGTTAATGTTAACTATTTTAATATTATAACCTGGTTGATATCGTCAGGTTACCAGTTTTGTGTGAAGCAGAGACCCACATGACGATATTATTATGGCCCTGCTGCAGGGAAGTGTGGAGTCTTAATCACTGGACTGCCAGGGAAGTCCCATCCATATTATTACCAATCTGGATATTGATTGAAGTTAGCTAAGCCTTATCTTATCAGATATCAGAGGTTAAGGAAGTTCTGCTTACAGGTATGACAGATCTTAAGGGATAACTTAAGATCGTTAAGAAAACTGAGGGTATAAATATAACAGATTTGGTCATTCAAACAAGTTACATTCTTCTCTGAATGGATTTTTTTTTTTTTTTAAAGAATTAGTTTACTGGGAATTCCCTGGCAGTCCAGTGGTTAGGACTCCACACTTCCACTGTAGGGGGCATGGGTATGATCCCTGGTCAAGGAACTAAGATCTGCATGCCCCACGGCCCAGCCAAAATAAAAAGGAATTAATTTATCAACTGAGCCCTGAGCCCTATTACTTGTTAGGCATTAGGCTAAGTGCTGGAAATACATAGATGAGTAAGAATATTCTTGCCCTATAGGATTTCACTATCTAATGGGAAGACATAGATAAACTGCTAGATACAATACAAGGAGGCATGAACCTACAGCTGTGAGAGGGTTGAGTCCTGGAACGGCATTATTCATCCTTCTGGCCTGACTTCCAAACGAACGTTTACTTTCTACTTGAAACCCAAATCTCCTTATTTTTAAATTTTTTGTTCCTATGTACCCTTCACCCAGTTTTCCCCTAATGTTGACATCAAAACTAAGAAATTAACATTCGTACACTGTTGTAGTAAGTTGTGCCCTTTTTGTCCCCAATCTGAGAATTCCTCAGGCTTGTCTTGACTTTCAGAAACTGGACACTTAAAAAAAAATTTATACAGTTTTTAAAGGTTACACTCCATTTACATATATTACAAAATATTGACTTTATTCCCCATCTTTTTTTTTTTTTTTTTTTTTTTTTTTCGGTACGCGGGCTTCTTACTGTTGTGACCTCTCCCGTTGCGGAGCACAGGCTCCGGACGCACAGGCTCAGCAGCCATGGCTCACAGGCCCAGCCGCTCTGCGGCATGTGGGATCTTCCCGGACCGGGGCACGAACCCGTGTCCACTGCATCAGCAGGCAGACTCTCAACCACTGCACCACCAGGGAAGCCCGGTACTACTTTTAACTTGAAAAATAAATCCTTTTTCTAGTAAATACTAAAGCCTTGCCCTAAGGTGAAATGAAGGGAAGAACATAATTTCATCTCAGTAGAGGTTTGTTACTGAAGTAGCCATAGGATGTTGTTAAAAGGTAATTGCTCTACAGCAAAAGCTTGAGAAGGGGATTCTAAATTTTTATGAGACTCAGTGGATGCCAGGGCTTGTGGTTGGTTGGTTGTTTAACCACTATATTGAGATTTCCCATTCAGAAGCAGTTTATAATTAACAAAGCAAAGGTTGAGAAGACTTTTTTGGGCTTGTTTAGATTTTGCATCTTTTAGAATCCTGCTCCCAATTTTAAAATTAGGGAAAGGGGGCCAAGATAAAATTACATTTCTGTTTTGTGAAAAGTAATAAACGAACTCATTGACAGAAATGGTATTTCACTGAAACGTTGAATGTTGTTTTTTTTTACATAACCATTTGGTGTATAGTAAACCAGAGTACCTATTCATGAAAAAGCCAAAGGGGAAAATGCCTTAAAAAATATTATAGATACTGAATAAAGGGGGATCAGTGAAGTTTACGCAGGCCTCCCCTAAAAGCCACGATTCTAATTCCTCTTCAACGAATTATCTTCCCATCCAAAACCTGGGCTGCTCCCCCGCCCCCCCAATCCCCCCCCAATAAGGGGGCCTGTATTCCCTCCTGAATACCAAGTGAGCCATTCAGCGCTTAACTCCACAAGTAACACAGAGTCCTGGCAAATTACGTGGTAGGTAAACATAGGAACAGGATACAGAATAAGTAAACATGAACAGGATACAGCTCTCTTGCGAAAAACAATTTTTAAGCCAATATTTAACAAATGTTACCCCCTAATGAAGCACATTTATCGGTTTTTCACAAACATTTGTTTTGTTTTAATACAAGTTCAACGCACACTTTTATCGTTTGCAGACATTTTATTCACTTTTACTTTAGCATTTGAGTTGCTTTGTTATATTTAAATTCCTCCAGTTTTAAAGTGCCCCTAGATAATTTTATAACAATGTTTCGAATTAAGAAGAGAAAAGGCTGCATTCAGTGTATCAAGGGTCAGCTTTGAAAAGATACTTTGGTTTCGCTGTTACGTTGAAGGAAAATGCTTGTATAAATCTATTAAGCGGTTAACTACTAGGTAAAATGGTGCTTTTTTCTGATTTCTTAGAGCTCTTTTGTTTTCTTCGCCATTAAGCTTATTCTGGGTTCGAAACAGGGTCTGCCCCGCAGATAATGATGCCTGTGGTGGTAATAAAAAAAAAGAAAAGGAATTTTAGAAATGCCTAGGGAAAAACTTTTAATGATTTTTGTGCAACCATTGTGGGTTGTTGCTTTTTGTTTCTTGAAAGCGCCGAAATCTCTCACACCAGGTGTTCCTCTTTCCACTACAGAACTTGGAGCCGTCCCACCGGGATTCCACCTGTCTCCCCTTTCAGCTCCCGAAGTTTCCTTTCTCGAAGGCGTAGGCGGCATTTCTCCTCGAGTGGATTCAACTGGCTTTTCCCGGAGGCCCGGCTCCACGTGACCTCCCCTAACACCTGTACAGCCACCAGCTCACAGCGCCCCCATCCTCTCCGCCAGGTACAGACCCAGCGTGGCTCCTCCTCCCCCAGGAGGTCACGGTCCGGGTGCGAGCCTCGCTCGGGCCGGCAGGGGAGGGGCTGAGCTACGGCCCCGCAGCCGCTGGAGCCCTTGCAGCCGTATTATCACATGACTCGACGGCGGCGGTAGCCTTGGCAGCAGCTGCGCCGGCTCCGCGGACTCGCCGGGTGGGCTCAGTTCCGCTCACGCAGGAGTCGAGCGCAGCAGGCGGGGAAGGGACCTGCTGAAGGTGCGGCCTCCCAGCCGCTCCCGGAGCGCTCGGCATCTCCCCCGGCCCGGCCGGCCCGCTCCATGCCGCTCCATTGCGGAAGTGTAGCGGGGGGAGGGGGCGGCGGCGGCTGCACTGAGCGCGGGAGGCCGGAGCTCGGCCCCTTGCAGCACTAGGCTCTGGGAGCAGCGCGGCGCGCCCACCGGCCCGGCTGCCCGTGCGCCCGCCGCAGCCTGCATGCCCCGCGCTGCGCCTCGCCCGGCCCCAGCCGCCGCCCACTGCTCGCACCGCTGCTGCCGGGCGCCGGAGTAATATGCTCACTCGAGTGAAATCTGCCGTGGCCAATTTCATGGGCGGCATCATGGCTGGCAGCTCAGGCTCCGAGCACGGCGGCGGCGGCTGCGGAGGCTCGGACCTGCCCCTGCGCTTCCCCTACGGGCGACCCGAGTTCCTGGGGCTGTCTCAGGACGAGGTGGAGTGCAGCGCCGACCACATCGCCCGCCCTATCCTCATTCTCAAGGAGACCCGGCGGCTGCCCTGGGCCACTGGCTACGCAGAGTGAGTGCAGCGACACCGGCGGCGCCCCTGCTCTCCTCGCGGCCCTTCCCCGCACGCTTCCAGCCCTCCTCTCTCCTTGTTCCTCGGCCCCAGGGCCCTCCGCTGGCCGCTGGCGTCCAGGCCTCGGCGGGCACCTCTTTACTGACACTGGCCATTTCTCTCTTCTCCCACTCCCCTTTCCCCCAACCCCGAGGGCGCGGCGTCTCCAGCCCGGGTTTGGGTGGTAGATGGGTGGGTGGCAGCGCTGGACCGTGGGAAAGCTAAGGCTGGACGCGGCTGTGAACCTGGTGGCTGTGACACTTGGAAGAAAGAGCGTGGAACAGCTCTGCTGAAGTTTGAAACACAGAAGGGAAATCTGGTATCTGTGCTCCCATTACCCCCAAATCTTTGTGCCTCCGCGTGAAGTTTGTGCGGTAGAGCTTGGAGGAACTGTCCCTGCGCCAGGGTTTGCGGGGTGGGGCGGTTGTCCGAGCCCTGGAAGCGGCTGCGGCCCCGTGCTTGGTTGCACAGTTCAGAAGGTCTCAGTTTCTCTGATTTCAGCCTAAGAGCTCATTCGCTTGTCCTTTAGCAGGTAGGAAAACCTGCGCCTTTAGTAAACGCCAATATTGTTTCCCCCTGTCCTTGGGGAGGGGGAAACTTCTTCCAGGTGTCTAATGATAGCATTTTGGTAATCAGTTTTGGCAATTAAGCGAGAGTTTGAGTGATCTGCTATTTCGAGAACCGGTTGAGTTAGGTTGACGACCTGGAGTGGAACTGGGAAAGGAGAGAGGAAGGATTTTAATGGCCTTCCCCCAACCCTACGGCTACTCTTCCATTCACCATTAATGACCGTTTTATGAACGTTAGGGTAATGTTTCTTCCCCTATTCAGCGTTATGAAACTGGGAAACTCGGAAGGTGGAATTTAGCAGACCGGAGTTCCGGGATTAATAATGACCAGGTGGGTGTGCAAAAGTGCACGCAAACCCTTGGTGCCTGGCACACCTGCCCCTTTTCCTTTAACTTCATCCGCTCTATTATCTTGGCCCTCCCTTACCAGTGCACAGCCTCGCCCGCTGATTGGTTCATCGGGGAACCAATCAGCTCTCCCGACGCCTGGGCGCTTCGATGCTGACCCTGTTCTGGTGTCCCGGATACCCCCGAGCAGGCCTGGTTCCCGACGCTCCGGGTTCCCGGGTAAGGGTTGGTTTGGGAGACGCTCTTCCTAGAATCTCGAATTCTCTTTTCCTTTGCCTTTCATCATACAACCATTTCTCCACCGGCTGAAATAGAAAATATATATAATTGGGGATAGATGACTGGAGTGTGTAAAAACAGGACACAGAAGTGAGAGTGATGGGTGCTAAAACAATAAAATTTAACACATAATAAAGGGCAAAGCATGGTAGAGAACGGTGAGGTTGGGGAGGTAGAAAATATCATTATACGTTTCAGGAGAAAACCAAAGCAAAAACACCTGTGTGAGGGAAAAGTGCCTGCCAAAACACCAAGTACTGTTTCTCGATTGAAAAAAAAAAAGTTTAAACGACCATTTGGACCTTTGCAAGGCCAAAGGCAACTTGGAGGCATACGGTGTCCTACAATTCTGTAGGTGGGGCACCTCGTGCCTGTCAAAAACCTAAATGTGAGGGCCCATTGTCACTCCAGTGGGTTCCCCAGGGCAAGGGCACCTATCTGAAGGGCAGAGAAATAAGAAGAAAGATGTTTAAAACACAGAATGTGGAAGCTACTTGGACACGCAAAAGGAGTACCTCAGTTAGCAGGAAGGAAAGGAAAGGGGAAAAAAAACCCGTTTCAAAATGTTTGGATCCTATGACAAGCACACGATGTGCCAAGGGCTGTAAAGAATATAAGGGAATCTGAAATGAGACGTGTGGGAGGCGTATAGCTTCCTTATCTCTAAGAAGCTTATCTTACCCTAGTCTAGGACACGAGGGAGGTTCAGTTGTAGGTTCGAAAGGCCACTGTAAGATGTTTAATTATTAAATCTAGTTATAAAAGTAGTACATACTTGTTAATTCAAGCAGAGACCTGTATACAAATGTTGTCTTGTCACTTCCCTCTGTCAGATGTTGTACTGTACCACTTCCTCAAACTTTGAACTATAGTTTATCTTCCTGCAAAAATACATCCTGAATGATCAAAATGGCTGAAATAGGGAAGACGAGAGACAGACAAGTAGGAACTGTGGTTACGGTCAGAGGCCACTTCCAGTAATACTGCCCAGGATATACTGGGAGGAGGAATTCTCTTTGTTCTGGAACGTCCCTTAGAGGGATAGGATTGGTAGGAAGATTGCTCAGAGTGGGGATCAGAGCGGTGCTCAGAGTCCCAGCTTGAATCAGAAGTGGTTTGTTTCCAGAAAGTGAGCTACTTTTTAAGCCTTCCTGGGGAGGAAGAATTGGCATCACTTGGTGACTGAGGAGTTAGAGGAGAGTTGAACTCTAGTGTTGTTGAACTTTTGTATGGTAGGAAAAAAAAAAAAAGGTGAGGGTTTCCCTGTTGGCGCAGTGGTTGAGAATCTGCCTGCTAATGCAGGGGACACGGGTTCGAGCCCTGGTCTGGGAGAATCCCACATGCCGCGGAGCAACTAGGCCCGTGAGCCACAACTACTGAGCCTGCACGTCTGGAGCCTGTGCTCCGCAACAAGAGAGGCCACGATAGAGGCCCGCGCACCGTGATGAAGAGTGGCCCCCGCTTGCCACAACTAGAGAAAGCCCTCGCACAGAAACGAAGACCCAACACAGCAAAAATTAATTAATTACTAAACTCCTACCCTGAACATCTTAAAAAAAAAGGTAAAATGGTCTATTTTTTGCAACATATTGTTAATCCCTTTAAGAAGGAGATACTCTGTAGGTTATAGAACTAGAGAATTAGCTTAAGTGATCCCTGTAAGATTTGGGGATCCAGAAACAGAAGTCCCTCATTTATTCAGTATTTATTGGCATTGTGCGAGGTGGAATTTCCTGCTCCTCAGAAAGCCTCCTATCGTGGCTGAGAAGTTTAGCCATTTGATTCAGGGCTGTATGCTAGGTTGTAAAGCATTGTAGTTACAGATAACATCCACGGAGCTAAAATCTTTCCAAAAACATTGATTAGCAAGTTTTATTTTTTAGTTTGGTGTTGAATCACTGACTTAGCCTGTTAGACCTGCTCAGAGAGAGCCCATGGGAAACAATAGTCGGACCCAGAGACCTCACATGGTAGCTGCTTCCTTTCTTTTCCACAAGTTTAAATAACCACCCAAGTGCTTCAAGGACCCGGAAGTCAGTTCAGTTTTTAATAGGTTAGAAGTGCATTTTGACTTTTCTTCTTCTTGACCTTTTTCCCAACCTCTTTCCCACTGATGGTCAGTTGGATGTAGTGGATGTGGAGTTTGTGCCTGAAACTACGACAGTAGATAATGCAGAGAATATGCAGTGCTCTGTATATGAAAGCATCATATTCAAGTTTTATCAGTGGTAAATTTCTTTGCTTGTACAGAAAGAATAAATCATAATTATAGTATTATCTTATTTAGAGTATATCTGTAACTATGCAATTTTTTTCCTATTACCTTTCTTATAAAAGTGCCCCAGACGTGGGTATTTAAAGAAAGCTACTTTGAGAGTTTCTGTTAAATGTGCATTATATAAGTTCTTTCTGCCTCACGAAGTTCAAGATTGTGAAAATTTTGTTGAAATTTAACCTTATTTAAATCCAGCAAACGGCCCACAAGTACTTGGATTTATTTTGGAATCTGTAGGCTCTTCCATCTCCCCAGTCATTGGCACTAATTAGCAATTACGAATAAATTGCATTAGTTGGCTGTGTATTGTTTTTTTTGACATCTTTATTAGAGTATAATTGCTTTATAATGGTGTGTTAGTTTCTGCTTTATAACAAAGTGAATCAGTTATACATATGTTCCCATATCTCTTCCCTCTTTCGTCTCCCTCCCACACTCCCTATCCCACCCCTCTAGGTGGTCACAAACCACCTAGCTGATCTCCCTGTGCTGTGCGGCTGCTTCCCACTAGCTATCTATTTTATGTTTGGTAGTGTATATATGTCCATGCCACTCTCTCACTTCGTCCCAGCTTACCCTTCCCCCTCCCTGTGTCCTCAAGTCCATTCTCAAGTAGGTCTGTGTCTTTATTCCCATTCTCTAGTAGGTCTGTGTCTTTATTCCCATCTTACCCCTAGGTTCTTCATGACATTTTTTTTTCTTAGATTCCATATATATATGTTAGCGTATGGTATTTGTCTTTCTCTTTCTGACTTACTTCACTCTGTATGCAGCTCAATAACAAAAAAACAAACAGCCCAATCCAAAAATGGGCTGTGTATTGCTGATAGCAGAGAAACCGCTATTTCTCCGACCGCAGAGCTCAGAAATCCCCTGCCCTTTGTTTTTCCCTTCTGGCCTCTAGTACACCCACCCCTCTTACACCTGGTAGCAGAGCTCCTCCCTGGGAACTCCCTCTTTGACTTTTGCAACTGAAGAACCTTGAGGTTCTCCACTTCTTGTTGGATAAGGAGGAAAAGAAATGAGTGGGGTGTGGTGTTAGGGGGCTTTCACTTAACAGAGCTCTCCATAGCACTTTTCTGCAGATCCGTGCAGAGTAGCCTAAAATATTTCATCTACCTTTCTACTAACCTGCAGAAGGTATTAATTTCCTATTTGAAAGCAGGTGGCTAAGCTCTCCTCCATTTTTCAGATTATAAGGAAGTCGTCCCCTCAGGGGTGGAGCTCCTGGGCTGTCCTTTTTCTTAGAAACATGGATCAGCTTCCTTCAAAGACTAGTGATGCTTCAGGTAGAGGATTTAATTATCGCAAGGGGTTGTGTTTATCCTGTGTTGCAGCCCCAGTTACATAGACATCGTCTCTGATTTTGCCCCACCACACGGTGCTTCCTTATTATATCAACAGTTACATCCATACCGACTGATAACTTAAAACTGACTGCATGATAGAATTGTTTTCTAAAAATGTATAATGTTATTGAAGATAACTTAGAAATTTGAGATATAATTGACACGACATACTAGTTTCAAGTGTACAGCATGATTCAATATATGCATGTACTGTGAAATAATCACCACAATAAGTCTAGTTAACACCCATCACCACACACAGATAGTTTTTTTTGTGATGAGAACTTTTACTCTTAGCAACTTTCAAATATACAGTACAGTATTATTAACTATAGTCACCATGCTGTACATTACATCCCCAGGACTTATTTGATAACTGGAAGTTTGTACAATTCTGTGTCTGTGAGTTTGGTTGTTTTTTTCTTTTCTTTATTTAGGTAAGAAGTGGATTTATTTAGAGAGAAACACACTCCACAGAGTGTGGGCCATCTCAGAGGGCAAGAGTGGCCAGTTTTTTGCTTCTTTAAGATTCCAAATGTAAGTGAGATCATATGGTATTTGTCTTTCTCTGAGTTATTTCACTTAGCATAATGCCCTTAAGGTCCATTCATGTTGTTGTCAATGGCAGGATTTCCTTCTTTTTTATGGCTGAATAATATTCCAGTATATATATGGAATATTATATATATGGAATATATATATATCTCATTTTTTTTAATTCATCCATTGAGGGACACTTAGGTTGTTTCCATGTCTTGGCTGCTGTAAATAATGTTGCAGTGAACTTGGTAACGCAGATATCTTTTTGAGTTAGTATTTTTGTTTCCTTCAGATAAATACCCAGAAGTGGAATTGCTAGATCATATGATAGTTCTATTTTTAATTTTTTGAGAGATCTCCGTACTGTTTTCCATATTGGCTACACGAATTTATCTTCCCATCAATAATGCACAAAGGTTCCTTTTTTCCACATCTTTATCGACACTTGTTATTTCTCATCTTTTTGATAATAGCCATTCTAAGAGGTGTGAGATGGTATTTTATTGTGGTTCTGATTTGCGTTTCCCTCATGATTAGTGATATTGAACACTTTTTCATGTACCTATTGGCCATCTGTATGTCTTTGGCAAAATGTCTATTTGTATCCTCCACTCATTTTAAAAATCAGATTTTTTTTTTTTTTGCTGTTTACTTATATGAGTTCTTTATATATTTTGGCTATAAACCGCTTATCAGATATGTGATTTGCAAATATTTTCTCCCATTCGGTAGATTACCTTTTCATTTCTTTGATGGTTTCCTTTGCTGTGCAGAAGCTTTTGAGTGTGATGTAATTCTACTTGTTTATTTTTACTCTTGTTTCCTTTGCTTTTGGTGTCAAATCCAAAAACTCATCACCAAGATCAATGTCAAGGAGGCTACTGCCTATGTTTTCTAGGAGTTTCATGGGTTCAGGTCTTACATTCAAGTTTTTAATCCATTTTGAGTTAATTTCATGTATGATATAAGGTAGTAATTCAGTTTTTCTTTTGCATGTGCTGTCCATTTTCCCCAACACCACTTATGAAGAGACTGACCTTTCCCCACTGTATGTTCTTGGCTGCTTTGTCGTAAGTTAATTTACCATATAGGTATGAGTTTATTTCTGGACTCTTTTCTGGACTCTTTCTGCTCCATTGATCTATGTGTCTGTTTTCATGCCCATACCATACTGTTTGGATTTACTGTCACTTTATAATATAGTTTTAAATCAGGAATGTGATGCCTCCAGTTTCGTTCTTGTTAAAGATTGCTTTGGCTATTTGAGGTCTAATGTGGTTCCATACAAATTTTAGGATTGTTTGTTCTATTTCTGTGAAAGATGCCATTGTAATTTTGATAGGAATTGCGTTGAAACTGTAGATTGCTTTGAGTAGTATGGACATTTTAACAATATTCTTTCAACTCATGATCATAGAATATCTTTTCATTTATTTGTGTCTTCAACTTAATTTATCAGTATCTTATAGTTTTCAGTGTGCAGGTCTGGTCTTTTACCTCCTTGGTTACGTTTATTCCTATTTTATTCTTTTTGATGCATGTAAATGGACTTGTTTTCTTAACTAAAAAATTTTAAAGATAAGTTAGTTTAAAAATTAAGTGTCTTTATAATTTTCTCTGATTTGCCTAATTTGAACAGAGGATTGATATTTTTCCCCCTTGAATTTATGCCATTCTCCCTCAGGAAATAAACAACATTCATCTGCTTCCATTACTTCTCTCATCCAATCAATGAAATCATTTCATTTGTATGCTGGGTCCATAATATAAGACACAGTCATCATCCTCAAGAAAATCTTACGGCGTAGTCTTTCCCCCTTTAGTGTCATTCTTTGAAATTAAATTGAAGTGAAATCATGGACTATTAAGATTACAAGAGACCAGCACTGCGGGTGGGGGAAGTTGTTTGTTTTGTTTTTAATGTCTTAATGCTTCTGGGCAATTTCAAATCTCAGTATTTGGAGCCTTTAAGTCACACTAGGGAAGCAAATTGTTCTTTTCAGCAAGCATTATGATTAGCTGCGAAGCCCTCTGTACCTGAAGGTCGCAAGACCTTTATACATACCTGTATAAAGGTATGAATAAAGAAAAAATTATCCTGACACTTGTTAAAAAGGTAAGAAAGACTTTATTCAAGACTATTGCAATAGGGGCATTGTATTAGGGGAGAGAGATCAGACTCAACTCCAACTACAGCAAAGACAGATGGAAATTTATAACCCAAGAACAGAGTGATGAGGTCAGTGGATGGAAAATTACTAAGAGGAAATGTCAAAGATAGGGGGATTCTTGCTGAAGGTAGGTCAAGGAATTATACATCAAAGGTAGGAGATGAGGAAATTGATGATCAGGGGTGATCAGATTTGACTGCTAAGTAGGGACATAAAGAAACCAACTTTCTTATTTACTATCAGCAACGGTTCATGAAATAAAGGATATCTTAAATCAGAAGTGTAGAGGCATATAATCTCAGCAAAAAGAACAGTTTTTAGTTTTTTGAAAACGCTATGCTCCTATTTTTCTAGTTTTTCACAGACTCAAAACCATGTATTTTACCTGTCCTGGGGGATTCCCAAGACCCTTTACAGTTGTAAACTTTGTGAGTTACTGGGATTAGGCTGAGAACCAGTGTCTTTCCTTCCAGGCTGTGGTTACTCCCCGTGGGGCCTGCTGTCTCCTTTATTGTGATTACAATTTTGAATTCCCCCAGTACTTTATTATGAAAATTTTCAAATATCCAGAAAAGTTGAAACCATTATATACTTAGCACCCGTATGTGCCCACCATCTAGATTCTACAATGCACATTGTGCTGTATTTAATCATTTGCCTACCCATCAGTCCATTCTTTTTATTTTTAAGTGTGTATTTCCTTTGGTCCAATGGCATTGATTTATGCTATTAAGTTATTTTCCACAGTAAATTAAAAGTTAGGTTTGAGTAGCTTTGACTTTCTCAGTCGAGAAAGCCACCAAACCATTAGGTCCTCATCCATGTGAGGGGGGCAGGAGGGGACCCAGATTTAACTCTTACAACTTGGTGCCCTGCAGATGCTCACTCAGTCCGTATGCTTTCCATAACTTAGCACTCACATAACTGAGAGCTTTACATGGGGTCAAACTGAAAAGTAGAAAGAGTTGACACATCTCTTTGCTGTGCTCTTGTTCAATTAAATCAGTGGGAAATTGGTTTAAAACTTGAGTCACTCCTCTTTTCAGCTGGTAGCCAGTCAGGTGAATATTATCTGAGGAGTAGTCTGTTTAGAAAAGACTTCAGAAAGTGTCGCCTGAAAAGTGCTTAGTGAATAATAAAGACACCATTGCTCTGTGTTTACCTTACTTCTGAAGCAGATGTAATCCACTGGGAAATTTAGGGAAATTAAAGTACTTGCTTAATTGCTCTTTTTCCAGTGAGGAATGTGAATCCATTGTGCTTTCTTTGATACACAATTTCTGACTTAGTTTTCTTTAAATGACTGTAAAATTTAAATGCTTACCTGTATTTTCTTTCTATGCTTATGAGAAAAGATAATGATACCACCAAGTTACATCTGTAGAGCTCTGTATAGTCCCTGCCATGTATACTTACATATAAGCATCTGTTAGCCATGTTTAATAAAAGGAAAATGAGGCCCAGAGAGAACGTAAGTTACTTTAGAATCTCATACCGTCCCGTGATCCTAGTTGTGACCATGGCTGAATCATTGAACCTGACCATTTGTTGTGTGAAATTTTTCATTAATAAAAAGCCATCATATCCTCATAAACAAAATGCCACAGAAGAGAATGTGTAATGTATTTAACTACTCAAAGGAAACTAATAAAGCCTAATCTCTAGGTGTCTTTAAATTCCGTAAGGGCAAATTAGCACATCAAGTTTTGTATGAAAGGATGCTTTTCAAAGCTTTTAAAAATAGTTCTACTGAGTATAATATACCTTTTAAAAATTAACTTTCTTAATATATGTGTATTTCCTATGTTTAACGGTCCAGATATTTTCAAAATTACCATCTTTTCCTCACTTCAAATTGCTTTTCCCCCCCCATTTTAATGTTTTTGGAAACCCTGTAAATCTTAAAACCAATCTGTACATTTTATGTAGTGATGTTTTTCTAAAGTTAATAAATAGATCATGTGTTTTACTATTATTTACTACTTAGACATGAGGAAATAGACTGAGGAATTTTGAATAATGAGGCCCAAGTCCTGAGTCAGGTTTTATGAGACAGTTCTTTTAAAAATTACTTTGGGAATTCTGTTACCTAAGTTCTTACTTCTTAAGAGCAATCAAGTCTGAATGGAATGTTTCAACTTCGAGGGCCAGCAAGGCCAGCAGTGCTCGGAGTGGCCTTCATTTGCTGGTCCTTGGCCTCATGGGCTCCTGCAGGGCTGTCTTGGGGGAGTGTATGCCTTGGTGTCTTGGACTAGTCAGGTCTAATGGAGCCTTGCTGGCTGGCTGGGCTGTGTAATGAATCATTGCAGGGCTGTGGGAGAGACCAATTATTTGCCAAGCTGAGGTGACTGAAGTGATTCGTGCCACTCTACTGTCCTTTCAGGGAGTTGACAGACAGACATTTAAGCTATTGAAGAACAGTGCCTTTCTACCAGATAACCTTTTTCATATAAGCATAGGAGGGGAAAAAAATCTCAAGTGATAAATTGATTTTTTAAATAAAAGTGCAGTGAATTATTGAATTGCTATATTTAAGTGGTTGGCCACGGTGTACTAATAGTCATGCTTTACCTTTTTGAAGAGATGAACATTGACAAGTTATGTTTAGAACACACAACTGGCAAAAATAAGAGATAGAAAATAAATGCTTAGTAGGAAGCAGATTTTAAGGGACGCTGAATATGGATAGCTCATAAGAGGATGTCAGGGGACGGAGGGAACCAAACTGGTATTACTCTAGAAAGAACTATTAAGTGGGTTTTTTGTGGTTGTTTGTTTTGTTTTTGTTTTAATATAGAAGAGGAAATAACCACAGTATTTTGTTGCAAACAAATAGCCTATGAGGATACTATAGCCTAAAATATATGTTTGGGAAACACCAAGCGATTTTTTTTTAGCCTTTACCCCGTAAAGTAGGGTTTAGAATAGAGCCAAAGAGCCAGATTAGATGGCCTCTTGGCACCCTGCCCTGTGGTTATTAATAATGGGACCATGCTGCCTGGTTGTTAGAACCAGGTGTCCAGAGCTGGGCTGGTGATTCAGTACAGCAGCAAATGGGAAGAAAAGAAGAATTGGCAACTCAGACTACAGCAGCTGGTGTTTATTCTTTAAAATATCCAGGTGCTCAGATGGGAATTGCAGGGGCCTGGCGTTGAAGCCCTGCCTCTCGTCCTCTCTCTGTGTCCCTGGTCATCAGGTCAGTGCTGACAGCGGCCACTTGGCCACGCTGGCCCTTTCCCACCTCGCATACTACCTGAAGTCCTGCCTGCTGCCTTGCCACCCTCAGGGGCACCACGAGGTGTCCTTGGTCTTGGGTGTCATGGGTCTTCGGTGGTGCTGTGGATTCCCTGCAGTCCTGGTTCCCAACCTTCTCTATTATGCACCCATTTATTTATTTATTTTCTTGGCTGGATCCCTCATGAACGATCTTGTCCGGCAAGCTGTATAAAAAATAAGTATTGCTGCCCCTTAACATTTTTTTAACCAGACACAGTATTTTCTAACCAGTAGGAGGGGTGGGTGTGGTAATAACATTTAAGCCTAATGCTAAGGATTCACCTTGGTTTCAGTTACTGTATGAGTCCTTACTGCGCACAGCCTATTTTTCATTAGCTTTTTCCCCTTCAGTATTTAAAATAGCTTAGGTATGTTATTGCTGCCTTCCCTGATTCGTAAGGAGCATGGACCACGAGTTGGAACTCTGCTGACAGGCTTGGCTTTTGTACCACCCCTGGGTTTTCAGCTCAGATTCACGTCAAGATTATTTTGTTTGGGATTCGAATGTGTAACACCTTCCCAGAGCACATTACTTCAAAGTCCCCGACGTCCTTTTCCTTGTTGAAAAATTATGTTTTAATAGTTTTATTTTCTTAGCTCGCAAAGTGTTGCAAGTTGCCTGAGAAGCCTGATGCTTGTCAGCTGTAGATGTAATTAAACTCACGCGAGAGTTTTGTTTTGTTTTTTCTAGCAGAGTTTTGACCCTTGGGCAAAAGTTTATATTGTAACAATTTTTAAAAAATTAATTAGTTAATTTTTATTTATTTTTGGCTGCGTTGGGTCTTCGTGGCTGCGCGCGGGCTTTCTCTAGTCGCGGTGCATGGGCTTCTCATTGCAGTGGTTTTTCCTGTTGCAGAGCACGGGCTCCAGGGCGCTCGGGCTTCAGTAGTTGTGGCACACGGGCTCCATGGGCTCAGTTGTGGCTCGTGGGCCCTAGAGTGTGAGCTCATAGTTGTGGCGCACGGGCTTAGTCGCTCCGCAGCATGCGGGATCTTCCTAGACCAGGGCTCGAACCCATCTCTTCTGTATTGGCAGGCGGACTCACAACCCCTGTGCCACCAGGGAAGCTGTCTTGTAACAATTTCTGTCATCCACTGACTATGGGTGAGAAGAACTTAAAAACATCTTTGGATGTCTTCTAACCTGCCAAGGTAGAGGAAGGCATCGATCAGTCAGGAACATAGAATTAGTGTTTTTAAAACGATATACTTTTTTCCTCATCACAGAATTGATATGTGTGCACTGTAGGCACTTTAAAATTCTTATAAGTACTATAAAGAACGTAAAAATTATCCATAAATTCTATCATTCATAATCAGCTTCAACTGATAATTTCTATCTCTAAGTACAATTGTATTTGTTTACGAAATGGGATAATTCTACATACTGATTAGTTTTTTCACCTGAAATGGAGTGACTATCTCTCCATGTAAATACATATTTCACTCTGTAATTTTTAATTGTTCCATTGTATTCCATTGATGATTTTAACATACTTTTTTTTTTTTTTTTTGGTGGTAACCAATTTTTTACTATTAAAAACAGTCCTGGGATGGACTTCCCTGGCAGTCCAGTGGTTGAGACTCCCCCTTCCCCTGCAGGGGGCACAGGTTCGATCCCTGGTCGGGGAACCAAGATCCCACATGCTGTGTTTTGTGGCCAAAAAAAAAAAACAGTCCTGGGATGAATATCCTTGAAGCCAAATCTTCATTAAACCATAATTTGAAAAGTGACATTTTTTCTGAGAAAAATGTTCAAATTGGACTTCTCCAGTATTTCTAGAGACATTATTCAATAGTTTGAAAAGATCAACATTCAGGGTGAACATTATTTTGAGAAATGGCAGTCATGTACCTTATTTTAAAGTACTTTACCAAAGTAATGTTTTTGGTGAGCCAGGCTTCTTTTTTATATTTAGGGTTAAATAATTTGGTTTAGAAAAATGACCCTTAAGGACTAGTTTAAGACCCTATTCTGAAGAATTCCCCAATGATTCTGTCGTGTCTTCAGCGCTAAAGGCACTCATTGGCTGTCATGCATTTGAGAGATAATTGGTGACATCTTTTGTTTTTATTTAATTGTTTGAACTTCTAATGAATAATCTTGAGGGTGTGGGCGTTGTCGTATACATTTTAATTCCTCTAATACTTAATATAGAGCTATATACATTAATGCTTAAACATATATACTGGAAATAGTGGGGAGACATAATGAATATAGTTCTTTTAACTTCAAATGAGCAGAGGTTACCTTTGTTCTATGGGTTGATTTCAAATTATGAGCTCAACACCTGGGAATACAACAGTTACCACCATATTTAGAAATTTCAGACAAATGTCTGAATGTCACTACGTGTCTCTTGGAGGCATTGCATGGTATCCTCTGCATCTGGATTTCCCTGTGGGGAAAGGAAAAAATGCATTAGCTTTCTGACTCTTAGCTGGAGGTAAGCAATGAGAAGAGTAAAGTAGACTTCTTGGTATATTTTAATGAGTGGCTGGGAATGGAAGTCTGTCTGTATGGATACTGAGTTCAGAAACCCACTGAAGTTTCTGAACATCAGTCCTTTGTCTGCCCTCTCACCTGCTCAGGTTTTTTTGCTTTTTGTTTTTTCTCTCCATTTTCTTTCTGTTGTTTTTTTGGGGGGTGAGGGTGGAGGTTTGGTATATTCATAAGATGCTTGCTCATTAATCCTTCCTCAGTGCACAAGCTGAAGCATTATTGAATGAAGCGCAATCTATGATTTAGTTCACCTGTGGATTAGATTGTTTATACTGAAACTTGCACTTTTGGTTTGGTATGAAAACTCAAAAGTCACACGAGGTAATTGGTCCATTTCCCTCTCTGCCCAACCTCAGCCCGATATCTTCTAACTTAAAATCATGTGCATGTAGATATGCACCAGTTAGAATAAAATTCTTTACTCAAATTTAATTTCATTAAATTCTCCTAAATTGGTGTCGGTTCCCAGGCTGACTCTGAGAAGTTTTTGTTTTTGTCAGCTATACAGGCACATCTCAGAGATACAGTAGTTTCAATTCCAGACCACTGCAATAAAGTGAATATCACCAATAAAGTGAGTCACATGAATTTTGCAGTTTTTCCCAGTGCGTATAAAATTTATGTTTACACTATACTGTAGTCCAGTGAGTGTACAATAGCATTAGGTCAGAAAAATGTACAAACCTTAGGTAAAAAAATACCTTATTGCTAAAAAATGCTAACAATCATATTAGCTTTCCGTGAATTGTAATCTTTTACATCTTTATTGTAAACTGTTACAATAGTAACATCAAAGATCACTCATCATAGATGACCATAACGAACATAACAACTGAAAAAAACTGAAAATTTGCGAAAATGACCAAAATGTGATACAGAGACATGAAGTGAGCAAATCCTGTTGGAGAAATGGTGCCGATAGATTTGCTTGTTGCAGGGTTGCCACAAACCTTCAATTTGTAAAAAAAAAAAAAAAAAAAAAAAAAAAAGAAAGAAGAAAAAGGAAAAAATACAGTATCTGTGGAGCACAATAAAATGAGGTATGCCTGAATATATGTTATATTTACTGTACTGGAAATTAAAACTGAGAAATTAAAAAAAATTTATAAATTTAGTTAAAAAGAAACATGGAAGCATTTTTAATAAAAAATACCCATGTTTTCCAGAACAAAACCCAATTTAGTAAGAAGAGTGGCATCATTATACACTCACAAGTCCCTTTAGTGTCTGCCTTAATAGAAGACAGCTGGATTCATATCTGCTTCTGCACTTAATAGGTTGTACTATCACACTCATGAGTAAACTCCACTCATACTCATGAAAGAATGAGTGTGAAAAAGGAAAGTAACATCATAGCATTATGATGAAAATAATTTTGACCTCATGTATCCCTTGAAAGGGTCTTTGAGTTTCCCTGGGGTTCCCAGATCATATTTTGAGAACTGCCAGTGTGGAGAATAAACAGTTAACATAACTTTCTGCTTTACTATTTTATTTGGCTGCGCCGGGTCTTAGTTGCTGCGTTTGGGATCTTCTTTGCGGCATGTGGGATCTAGTTCCCTGATCAGGAATCGAACCCCGGGCCCCCTACATTGAGAGTGCGGAGTATTAGCCACTGGACCACCAAGGAAGTCCCTCTGTCTTATTTTTTGAACTCTATTTTACAGATAGAAAACCTTAGACCACTTTAAAAAAGTTCCAGTGGAATGTATCAATAGCTCTTCCACTTCCAATACGAATATTTGTACTGATTCAGGAATACACTTCCACACACTCTGTGGTTTTTATTCCAGATGGTGGAGTACTTTGTTTGCTCCAAAGGGCTGTGTGTCATTATGTTTGGGCTATTTGAGACCATTAGACAGTTGAGAGGGGTTAGTATTGTCTATCTTTAATAGATTAAAAAAAAAAAAAACAATAGGGGCCAGAATTTGCTAGAGTTGGGGTTAAAAGTACAGATCTTTGAGCACGTTAGGTTTATGGCAATTCTGGGATTATTTAATAGTGTATTGTACTGGTTTTCTTTGTACCGTTTATCACAGATTTGCTGTATACTTCACATGAGCTAAGGGGCAAAATATACAGAGATTTTAAGAGGCTTACATTGTTGTTGGGAAGATAAATTCATGAAAAGATTAAAATCTAAGCCTAGTGTGACATAGGAGTAGCATGGTGCTGGGGGAAGATGAGAACCTCAAAGATGCAGCTTGAGGTCATCCTGGCTCTTCTAACCAGCTTATGGCTTCCCCAAGCTGGTTCACTTTATTAGTTCTCAGTTAAGTCATTGACTGAGTCCTTTCCAGCTAGGAGGTGCTGAGTAAGTACCTCCTTACTCAAGCACAGCAGAGGTTGTGCACTGATTAGTTATTTTTTACTGACTTGTAAGGTACTTGTATACAGTTCATAAAAGTTAATGCTTTTTCATTTGCCTTATTTGTTTTATCATGAATAAAATCTCTGGCGGATCTGTTGGCTGCTTTGCATGTTAGCAAAGGTGGTAGTGAATTGAAAATCTAATTACATGTGATTTAATGATACAAACTTCTGAATCTAACAGCCTGGTAAACTCAGGGTGGTGGAATGGAGACTAAGCTTCTTGCCTGGAGGATCGCCTTCCGTCCCCACATCCTGTGCAGCAATGAAGAGTGAGCACCAAGCACGGACTGTAATATTGTTTCTAGAACAAACAAAATAAAAAATTCTAAACAGTTTATCCTGGATTAAAAGGGACTAAATTTATAGGCTTTTTTCCCCCCCTCTAATTCTTGGAGAGTAATGAGGCAGTCACTGTATCCATCCAGATAAGTTTTGATTTGAAGTATTCGTGTAGAAGGACCCATTTTTATCAGTGAGGCAGGTAAAATTATGGTGGTGATGATTCCAGCATAGTTGGTTCCCGTTGGTTCCGCTCTGGGATGACCTTTTTTTAAGGCATGATTCAGTAAGAGCCAAACCATAATTTGTAAAGTATGTAGATGTCTGAATAGAGTATATGAAAAGTTGAAACAGATGTGAAATTGGTAGAAACCTACTGATCCTTCCAGAAAAAAAAGAATGAGGATCACAACCAGTGTTGAATTTAGCTCCTCTGGTTAGCCCCCAGTTGCCTGAGGGTGGGTGACCTGAGGACATCTGTAGTGCTCTCAGAATTGTGCTGTCACTTGGTACAGAGCGAATGTCCTCTACTTTGGCAGTTAAACTGCTGTGGAAAGCAGTTGTACTTGATGGAATTTAAATCAATATCTGTGCTTGTATGCGGCCCTGCAGCCACTTTATCACTCTACTCTTGTCAGCATCTCTGACCTAAGAGTAAAGGACGCGGTATCTTGCTTAAGATTTGGTTTTGAAAACTCATGGAAGTCAAATTATATTTTAAAAGCACTGGGAAGCTGTCTACTTAAAGTTTGTTACTGTGGGACATATTTTCACAGTGTTGAGAATAGTTCTGTTCATCAGTATTGGTTCTTTGTGAGTTGGAGTTGAATATGCTACATTTTTCTATAGTGGAGGATAAATATAGTGGTAGGTTCATTTCAGATGCCAAGTGACCAGCTGCTAGCTTCAATAGCTCTTTGACGATATCAGGGGTCAATGGCTGGGAATGAGTGGTTGGGTCATTACCTACTTCAGCTTCCTCCCTATTTTGCTTTTTGATACTCTGAGAGGATTGATTTCCTTTCGGTATCTGTTCATACCGGAATTGCTTGAGCATCCATTTCTATAGTAGGTTTATTCCAATTTAAATAGGAACGATTCAACACAGTATATACCACTATTTTCTCTCACAAGAAGCACTCTTAGTGTTTGAACTTAACTTACATGTCCTTTCCTGGGATATATTTATTTTTACCGTATCTCAAAGCAGGGTTTTACCTCATCTGTAAAGCTAATTTTGCAGTATTATTAGGAAACTAAGTAATTTAGGTGTTTTGTTCCTTAAATATAATAGGTTAGGTATTTATAAGTTGAAGAGTGAGTTATCTCCATTTCATACTGTATGGCATTCAAGCTTTTTAGAATATGTTATGGGACACACACCAAAAACAAAACAGAAAATGTTTAGATTGTGTTATGTTAGTAAAATAAACAGTTTGATTATTTTTTTAATAAACATAATTTTAACAATCTATGATCAGTAATGCCCACTTTTTTTCCTACAGTAAAAACCATTGAATCATATACTTTATTTTTTAACATGTTTATTGGAATATAATTGCTTTACAATGGTGTGTTTGTTAGTTTCTGCTTTATAACAAAGTGAATCAGTTATACACATGTCCCCATATCTCTTCCCACTTGCGTCTCCCTCCCTCCCACTCTCCCCATCCCACCCCTCTAGGTGGTCACAAAGCACCGAGCTATCTCCCGCTGCTATGCGGCTGCTTCCCACTAGCTATCTATTTTACGTTTGGTAGTGTATATATGTCCATGCTACTCTCTCACTTTGTCCCAGCTTACCCTTCCCCCTCCCCGTATCAAGTCCATTCTCTAGTAGGTCTGTGTCTTTATTCCCGTCTTGCCCTAGGTTCTTCATGACCATTTATTTTGTTTGTTTTGTTTAGATTCCATATACATGTGTTAGCATACGGTATTTGTTTTTCTCTTTCTGACTTACTTCACTCTGTATGACAGACTCTAGGTCCATCCACCTCACTACAAGTAACTCAACTTCGTTTCTTTTTATGGCTGAGTAATATTCCATTGTATATATGTGCCACATCTTCTTTATCCATTCATCTGTTGATGGACACTTAGGTTGCTTCCATGTCCTGGCTATTGTAAATAGAGCTGCAATGAACATTGTGGTACATGACTCTTTTTGAATTATGATTTTCTTAGGGTATATGCCCAGTAGTGGGATTGCTGGGTCGTATGGTAGTTCTATTTTTAGTTTTTTAAGGAAACTCCATACTCTTCTCCATAGTGGCTGTATCAATTTACATTCCCACCAACAGTGCAAGAGGGTTCCCTTTTCTCCACACCCTCGCCAGCATTTATTGTTTGTAGATTTTTTGATGATGGCCATTCTGACCGGTGTGAGATGATATCTCATTGTAGTTTTGATTTGCATTTCTCTAATGACTAATGATGTTGAGCATTCTTTCATGTGCTTGTTGACAATCTGTATATCTTCTTTGGAGAAATGTCTGTTTAGGTCTTCTGCCCATTTTTGGATTGGGTTGTTTGTTTCTTCAGTATTGAGCTGAATAAAGCCCACTTTTAATAAGCCATACCGGGTACAAATAAGACTTAGATTATGTCAGCTAGGTTGACAGGAAACATTGTTAATTCAGTTTTCAGTCAGTTAACATTTATTAAACTCCTACTGAATATAAAGCTCTAAAGTATGAAAATAAATGCATTCCCTATCTTCAAGAAGTTCACAGGTTAGCCGGGGAGATATAGTATGTGTCTAACTATAAGATAGTGAGCTACTGTGATAAAGAAATTCAACAAATGCAATGGGAACTCAGCAAATGGGAACTCAGCCTATAAATTTAGTCCCTTAATTCTGGTGGGATTGGGGAAAATGGGAAGGGGGTTAGCAAAGCTGATGCTTGTCTAAGTCTTGAGGAATGGGTATTGGATAGAGGAGGCATATGAGGGAGACAACAGCATGAGTAAAAGCATGATGGTGTGAAAGTGGCTATTTCTGGGAATTAGAATTATCTTTCGCGACAATTTGTAGGTATACATTTGTTGAAGCTCCTCAGAGAATGTCTCCACCTGGAGCCCAAGCCGCCTGGCACTAGACATAGAATGATCCTGTCTTCTTATGGCAAGAGTGGGTGCTGATAAAATTTTGATTGCTCTTTTTGTTTGCCAGGCATGGCCTCTGCAATCTGTAAGGTTTGTGCTTCCCTTCATTATGGTGAAAAGAACCGTATCTGAATGATGCTTCTGTATTTAGAAATCCTGCTGGGTTGCTCTTGGGATGCACACCTTCACGTTATGTATTGAGGAATGGAGGGGAAATGGGAGATGAGACCTAGTGGGATTTGTCATGGATGGAGGTCTAAGGTGAATTCACTGTGGACCACAACTCTTGCTACAGGAAAGGTAATAATGATGAGGGGCATCCTCCCTCGTGTGCTGGTAGCATCACCTGGATATGTCCTGCAGAAGCTCTGCTACAGTCTGTGCCAAACACCCCCTGGCCTACCTGATTGAATCACCAGGGAAGTAGAGCACATTCTAGAAAACAGGATAGTAGAACTTGAAGGCCCTGCCTAAGGCACAGAGCTGCAGACACTGCTGGTACTGCCTGTGTTTGACAAGACATTAGAGAGCCACTGAAACCCTAAGCCAATTTTTCTTTTGCCCTGAGATTTCTGACTCATTGCAATTAAAATCAAAGTAAGACCTAGTTCAGAAAGTGTCAGACCTTAAAAAAAAAAGTGTACAGAGGCCAGGGACAGGGCTGAAAAGGTAGATTGAGGTGAAGAGAGTGAAGGCCCTTGTATATCATAATAAGGAATTTTATACCATAAATAGTAGGTAGCCACAAAGGATGTTTTTTAGTAATCAGGTGTTGGGAATAACATGATGAGATATTTTGGAAAAATAACTGGTAGGCATAGGAGAGAAACAGGTGAAGGTGAGGTATGATAGTGAATGAAAGAAGAGGGTACTGTTGGAGGGCTTCTAGATGTAGAGCTAGCAGACTGCGGGGGCTGATTGGGAATGAGGAGGAGGTATGCAGTAGGGACATTGAGCACTTTACCCCTTCTCTGATTCTCTTCTTGTCAGGACACATGGGAGGCTTAGACTTTTCTGCTCCCTTTTAAGCTAGGTGAGCCCATATGACTAGTGCTGCCCAGTGTGTTGTGAGCGGAAGTCAAATGTCACTTCCAGGCTGAAGCATTTAACTGTAGTTGGAAGACCTTCCAATATTATCTTCCTCTCATACGATAGTGAGAAGGCTGTGTGTTTCAGATGGTTCATCTACAGGTTGGTGGAGCCTTAGTCCACTGAGTCCCTATAGCGGGGACATTGCCCTGTAGGATTGTTCAGGTATATAGTGATCAATATCTGTTGTGTGAAGCTACTAGGATTTGGGGGATGTTTGTCACATAGCATATTGTGACTGATGCATGGTGGTGGCTTGTAGCCTACATTTGTAGATGGAACCTGCAGTGGAAAATCAGGTTTTACTTATTGTATTTCATTATAGGTGCCACCTGAGAAAGAATCTGCACCCATGCTGGGTTAGAGTTAGGTCGATATCTTTGTAGGATTTCTTAGAGCTTGTAACTCACTGTGGAGAATTTTGAAACTGAGGGAGAGTATGTGTTGCTTCCTAAACGTATCTGACTATGAAATCCATTTACTCACCTTTTTCGGTAAGTGCACTTATTAACGTTTTGAGAAACACAGTTAAGGAAATACCGAATTACACAGCCATGATGGTCTAGGCCTGACACTAATTGCATAAACCAGAAGAGTCTTCAACTGGAAAGGAAGGATAGATTTGAGGGAAAAGTTGAAAGAAGGATGGACAGGAGTGGGACTGACTGGATGTGTAAAGAGGTTTAATTGTTTTCAGTTGCCGTCTCATTTCCGATTGATTCCTTGCCAGTCTGCATAGTGCCTTTCCAGACCTTTTCCTTTGCCCTCCAACTATCAGTCCCATTCGTGCCTCCCTCTGTGTTGGTAGAGGCCCTTACCTTCCCCCCTTACTGGATCTTTGTTCAGCACAAGCTCCTCTTTCAGGCCACCGTGGGACCTCTTTAACATCATCTTTCTTGTCCCCTGGTGTTGGAGATGGAGAAATGTTCCGCCAGAAGTGTTAACGCCTTCTCTCCCTGCCACATACGCTCATATGTGCCCTGACTTCCATTTCCTCTATTTGTAATCCCAGCATCTTGACTCTTCTCGTTGCCTCCCCCTGGGCCCAGAGGTGTGCTAAGTCATTGCTATTGGGTCAAACGGCACATCCCCTCTTCCAGTCCGTATCTCCCCTTCAAGTTACTGGACCCAAAGTTGCTCTCTTTTTGTAACCCCTTTATTTCTTTCCTTACACAAACACACATGGAATGCCTTCTGTATGCCAAGAACCCTTCTGGGCGCCAGGGACACAAAGACGGATTAGAGAGGCCGCTTCCCCCAACGTGTCTCGTGGGAGACCCATCCAACTGAACAGCACAGAGCATTGTGGGGAGACGAGCCCAGGGCGGGGACATCAGAGAAGGCTTCCCACGGGAGGCGTGGCAGGAGCTGAACGATAAAGAAGTCAGCCAGCCAGTGGAGGGGCTGGAGAGGAGAGAGGGGTGGGTGCACAGAGGGGTGAGAGTAGGGTGCACACCAGCAACTGTGGGTGGTCTCCATGCATTGCTTCTACTTCAGTGCTCCTCAGGAAAATGCTTGCCCAAGGTCACCAGTGACTTTTTAGGTTCAAGCAGTCACTTAAATTTGTTCATCTTCCACATCCTCACCAGAGCAGTCATTGCTGCTACTCACTCTCTAGTCCATGAACTCTTGTATCTCTTAACTTCTGGAGACTCCTTCCTCTGGTCCTTTTTCTAATTTTCTAACTCTGCTCCATTTTCTTCTCAGAAATCTCCTCTCAATTGCGCTGTTCCCGGGCTCTCCAAACCTCTCCCCGCTTCTCTTCACCCTCTCCATTAGCTGTTTTATCCATGTGACTTTCATTGGGATTTGAATTTATCTTTAGCCTTGCCTCTCTCCTGAACACTTCCTGTGGTCCCCTCTGCTGTGCTCATACCTTCACTATGCCTGCCTATATTGTGCGCTTTGCATGAGTCTGAATTTAGATTTGTTTGAAATATGAGTGCAAGTTACAGGAGTTGTAAAGGACATGGTAGGTATTCCTTGCTCGTGTATCATTCACGAGCTAATGGTTTTTGACAATGCCAGGTGGAAGCAGTTGGATAATGCCAAGACCTCACTGTGCCAATACCTATGAACAGCTGGGGAACAAACCTGCCTTTAGTTTCCAGAGCTACACTGGTCTGTTAATAAAATTCTGTTGTGTAGGTTTTCTGGCGAGATAGCTTATTCTCTTCTTGTTCAATTACATTATGGTGGATACTTTTTTTTTTTGGTGAATTGCCATATAATTCGGAATAACGTGCATTTGTCTTGTTAGTTTAATTTTAATTTTAATTTTTGGCTGCACTGTGTGGCATGCAGGACCTTAGTTCCCCAGCCAGGGATCGAACCTGGGCCCCCTGCATTGGGAGTGCAGAGTCTTAACCACTGGACCGCCAGGGAAGTCCCTGTGTGGTTAGTTTTATTAAAGCAAAAAAACCACAATCAATTGAGTACATGTATATTGAGTCAGGGTTACTTTCTGGGATGCCATAGGTAGAAAGTGAATTAACTACTTTTGTAGAATGTTTACATTCCTGCCAAATGCTTGCTAATGGTGTTCACCAGTTATTTCCAGTTCTGTTGGGGACGTGGCTGTTCACTGTCTTCCCTTCCTCGACAACCTGGGGACCCTCTAGACAGTGGAGGCTCTGTCCTCCCTGATGAGGACATGTGGAGCCAACCTGAAATGGGCATGTAGAGTGTGTGACAAAGAAACCTTTGTGAACACAGCGTAATATAGCCCATCCTTCCTGATGTACCTTTGCAAATTGTGTCAATATTTGGGAAATTAAAGTCAGTGGTTGCCTGGGGGATGAAAGTGGTTCTAGATTTTTCTTTCTTTTTCTTAATTTTACTTATTTCATTGAAATATAGTTGACATACAAATTCTAGATTTTCTTAGTATCTCAGGCAGTACATTGGGACCGTGAAGAAATAATTCTCTGATAAATGAATGAGTTGTGTAGCTTATGAAGTGGGTTTCACTACTTACCTGAATTTCTAATTAGAGTCCTTTAATGTCATCAGCCTTTTGTGGCATTACGGCTCGCAGGAGTATTGTGAAATGGACGTCATCTTTTCCTTTTTTATTGAAAAAGGGAAACAGGTGAGTTACTCAGAGGTTTAATAAGGTTAGTCAACAAATATTGCCAGGTGCTGTGGCAGGCTTTGGGATTGAATAGTAACCAAGATAAAACCTGGGCCTTCAGGGAGAAAAACAGCAATTAAAGTATCAAGTGATAAGTGCTGGTATGGGGGAGGCTTAGGGTGTTAGGGGCAGGAAGGGAGGGCTACCTACCCCTGAGCTGTGTGCTGAGGAGGTGATGTTGGTTCAGCTGAGATTTGCTAGACACTTTCTCTGTGCAGGTAATGGGATGGGTGTCGGGGATACAGTGGAGAAGAAAAGCATGGCCCTTGTCCTCACAGAGCCTATAGTCAAAGCTGAGACCGAAGGATGAGTGGTAATTAGTGGGAATCTGCCACCGGATCCCCTGAAAGTGGAAACCTATGTGCAAAGGCCTGAAAATAAGTAAATGCTCAGGTCGTAAGACGAGCTGCAGGGGAGCCAGGGCCCGGAGGCTGAATGGCCTCGCACACAGGGAGGGACTCCAGGCACGCTTGTGAAATAATTGTGAAGAGCATACTTATGAAATTAAGGTCAGTAAATGAATTGTACAAGATCACATACACACTTCCTGGAAATATAATATCTTATGCCAAAAACCCCCCAAAAAACCAAACCCAACACATGTTGGATGCTACATTTGATTAAGAAACTTGTTGAAATTGTAAGTTCCCTTTTGGGAGAATAAGGAGAATAATGTAGGGTTTAAAAGTTGGGCAAATGAGTGTAGTTTACAGCTTGTAATATTGTTGGGGAGAAAAAGAGAAGTCAGGGGTGACTCCAGAGTTTTGGGCCTGAGAAACAGGGTGAATAAACGGTAGCTCCATTTTCCAATAGTAAGTCAGGGAGGCCCAGCGAGGAGCTGGTGTAGTGCTGTCCTCTAAGCAGTGGGCTCCAGCGTTCTTTGGCCCAGTCCAACCCCAGATCGGCTCCTCCTAGCTGACACCTAATGGCCGTTTCCACGTCTGTGAGCCAGGGATTAGTCCTAACTCGCAGGGTGCTTGTGAGTATGAAACAAATGTGAGAACAAGAAAGATGGTAAATAATTATTTGTAATTATTTGTTTAATATATACCCCACTCTTACTGGAAGCCCCTCAGGGCAAGGTCTACGTCTGTTTTGTTTACTGCTCTATTCCCAGCCCGGAACCCATAAGTGAGACAAAACTCCCAATAATGATACAGGGGGATCCTGTCCGGGAGGAAAAATAATTTTCTCTGTACCCTTCTGGGTTCTTGGCGGAGACACTGCCCACTCCCCCACTCTGGTAATAAAGACATATTAGCAGGAGTAAAATGGAAGTTTAATCACATGTATGTCTCCTGTATACATAGGAGATACCCAGGGAAACTGATTAACTTCCTGAAACCACTGGACCTCCAGGGAATTCTCCTGAGTTATCACCTTAAATACCTTTGGCTAAAGACAAAAGCTGTGAGAGCCAGTTTTAGGAGGTTATTAGGAAAAGCACAGTAAACAAGGGTAGGGCTGCTGTGCAGATTTAAATTGCTGCCTCTCCACTGATAATAGTTTCTAGAGATTTAGTCATCCTCCTCTTTCCGGAACCAAGAGGGAAACACCCTTACAAATGGAAATTTCCCCTGTATGCTTAAATGTCTCTTACAAAGGGTAACATCTACTAGGTTTTCAGAGTTTCTCTGGTGTTTGCTATTTCTTAAAAATAACCAGCTCAAGATCATCCTTATGCCAGAGAGGCATACTTGGAGGTGGCATATTTTGTTCCCCTTCAGCTCCTAAGAAATTTTATTGCCTAAAATCAAGGAGGCATTATTATTTGTGTGTGTGTGTTACGCGGGCCTCTCACTGTTGTGGCCTCTCCTGTTGCGGAGCATAGGCTCCGGACGCGCAGGCTCAGCAGCCATGGCTCATGGGCCCAGCCGCTCCGCGGCACGTGGGATCCTCCCGGACCGGGGCACGAACCCGCGCCCCCTGCATCGGCAGGCGGACTCCCAACCACTGCGCCACCAGGGAAGCCCAAGGAGGCATTATTTAAAGGTCAAAAAATAGCTAGAGCACCTCCGTGAAGCCAGCTGGCTGGGATTTCCTCCGTTGGGCTGTAGATCCAGATCCCTCCTGGTCACGACTCTGACTTGGTGGTTGTCCACTCCAGTGTTAATTATCAGGTGGGTCGGCCCTGTATCCTCTACAAGCCGGAGACTTTCGAGCCAGAGGAGCAATGTCTTGGAGCTTTATTGTACGTGGAATGTATTTGTTACCTAATGCCTAATGCATTTGTTTCCTAGGGCTGCAGTAAAAAAAAAAAAACAAAGAAAACCCCACCAAATGAGTGGCTTAAAACAACAGAAATTCCTTTTCCCACAATCCTGGAACCGGAAGCCTGAAATCTAGATATTGGCAGGGCCATGCTCCTTCTGAAGGCTCTAGGGGAGAATCTTCTGGCTTCTTCAGGTGGCTGCTGGCATTCCTTGGCTTGTGGTTCACATCACTCCAATCTCTGAGTCCGAGGTCACATTGCCTTCTCTCGTGTTTGTGGCAGATCTCTCATCTCACCCTTATAAGGACACGTGTCATGGTTGGCCATATTCTTTGTAGTATCTAGGAAGTCTGCAAGGGATGGCATTAATTTTGCCTTGATTTCCATTAGCACTCACTGTTTTCAATCTTAAGACTTTTAAGCTCTGAGGCATTTTCTTATATTGTACTTTGTACTACCAATTGTGCTCCATTGGCTCTGCTGTCTTATGTATGGTGAAAGTACATTTATGCGTCCTTGCAAAATGTGATGTTATAATAACATGTCATTTATTGAGGTCCTCTGTTCTAGGGGTGGATTGCCAGGTTTCTCTCTCATTTGTACGTGAGCCTTTCCCTTTTTTATTTCTTTTTTTTTAAGTTAATTAATTTTATTTTTGGCTGCGTTGAGTCTTCTTCGCTATGCGCGAGCTTTCTCTAGTTGCGGTGAGCAGGGGCTGCTCTTCATTGAAGTGTGTGGGCTTCTCACTGTGGTGGCTTCTCTTGTTGCAGAGCACTGGCTCTAGGTGCTTGGGCTTCAGTAGTTGTGGCACACGGGCTTAGTTGCTCCGTGACATGTGGGATCTTCCTTCCTGCGTGGGGCAGGTGGGTTCTTAACCACTGAGCCACGAGGGAAGCCCCAGTCCTTTTAGTTTCTTTATTCATTTTTCCCATGTTCTGGAATAGTTTCTCAAGGTTATCTATCCCCTGTGGTACTGTAGGGAGGAGGAAATTTTCCTCTACTCTTCTAGGTTCTTCTGGCTGGTCTAAGAATTAAGTTGACATGAGACAGGTTAACAGAAGAAGATTGAACAAAAGTTTAATAACATGTATACACGGGGGAGACCAAGGAAAACTGAGTAACTCACCAAAATAGCTGAAATCCTCACCTTCAATACCATCTTCCGCTAAAGACAGAAGAGGATGTTGTGGGTAGGGACTTGGGACTTACAAGTGGAGGAAGGCAATTGCCATGGAGATGGAAAAGCAAATGTTTGGTAAATGTTTGCTGGGCCTTGCAGAGACAATGGGACACAGAGTGGACTCTGATCTCTGAGTCCTCCCCTACACCTAGCCTGTCTATGCCGATATCTGGTGATAGCTCTATTCCTGGAACAGACTCTCTGTCTAGTTAGGGAGAAGATCAAAGTTTCTTCCTGAGCCGTTTGGGCCTTGACTGTTTTCAGCTCGGAAGTAATCCGAGGAGACATTTTGGGGTGGCCAATTTTGCTCCCCTAGAGTACTAGTTTAGTTTCTTGTGGTATTTGCTTTTCACTAGTGAAAATGAAGGTTTTTATTTCAGCAATTACATTAACTTTTCTGTCCTTTCTTTTCTTGTGTCATACAAGCAATGCTTTTTGCTTAAGAATAAGAATCGAAAAAACTTTTTTTTCAAATTGGCCTGTTTCATGAGGCGAACTTCTTTTGGGAGTGTAAGAGTAAAAGAGGATGTTTCTCCAAGTTTTGTTTGTCATCATCCTTGTTTAGTAAAAGTAAAAGCAAAGCACGTCCATCTGATGGTTCTTTTTCTGTGCTGTGTGTTGTGATCAGGGTGTCGCTAGCCCAGATGCAGGTCTGGCTTCATGAGTGAGCAGCTCCTGCATGGAGGAGAGAGTCCTGTGCTTGGCTAAATGCTCGGCCGTTGCCTTCTTGAAATCCTTATAAGTTTTGAACAAGGGACCCCCACGTTTTCATTTTGCAAGTGGACCTCATGAATGATCCAGCTGTCACTGGCTACATGGAACCTATGTACAGATTTTAAAGAGGACCCTATATTTCTCCAGGTGGATACAGCCCCGATGTCATACCTTGGCTGCTCCGCGTATTTGTGCAGTGGACATGCTACCCAACCTTATATGGCATTCTTGGCGGTTTTCCCCTCCTTGCATGAATTCACAATGCAGATAATAACTTTTGGTTAGTAGAAATATGCTTTTCTTGCCTTTTTAGGTAGGCTTTTAAAAATGAAATAAAAGTAAGTACAACTCCATCCCTCATGACCTGTGAGGTATGCGTGATTGTGATTGTAAGCGAATCGATGAGCAGGTTGTCCTCTACTTGTCCTCAACACTTACTCTTCTCTTGTGTACTATATCTTAAAATAAATGGAATGTGAATTTCTCTTCTGCCTCAGGCTTTAAAAAATGATCTTAATTACTCTTGCCCTAATAGCTTCAGACGCTGGTTTTAAAGTTGTTGCACTCTGTCCTGACCGAATGTAGAGAGAGCATTGCAAGGACGGTCGCGAAGAGGAGGGAGTAGGTCTCTGTCAGCTGCTGGGAGCTGGGTGTTGCTAGGCACCCTTTTTCAGACCTGAAGCTGAAGGGCAGGCTGGTATGGAGAGCTCATCGCACTGTGTCTGGCTGTAGAAAACGTAGAATGAGTATTCCTGCCCTTTCTGGATCCAGGTATGCATTCCAATTTTCCAGGTCACACAGGGAGTTTATTGAGACCCAGGCTAGGGTGATAGCCCTTTATGTGAGACATATTCATCGGATCAACGAAGGAGAATTAGACCAGGGGCTTATTTAGAGTGCTTTTATTTTAGTTTCAGAGTCAAGGCTTTTGACTTTGCAATTCATCTGAGAAAGAACTCTTGACAGGCAGCCCCAGTATAAAGAATGGAGCAGAGAACCCAGAGGACACCGGACAATGAGAGAGCGTGCAGGCGTTGGCAGTAGGCCTGGACACTCAGCGCCTCTGAAGAATTGCAGTTTGCTCATTTTCTCGGAACTCCACTTTCTCCATCTATAAAACTAGGGAGATGATATCTAGCTCCCAAGATTTGTGGTGATGAAATGAGATGATGATGGAAATTTCCCCACGCGGTGCTGCTGTTTCTAGTCTTTCTCCCATTAGTGAGCATTTAGAGCGCATGTCTTAGGTGAGGGGAGGGGCAGGAGAGGGAGCTGTGGAAAGAATAGTCCGCAGTCTTTCCAAAGAAAAACATTACTTTTGTAAAGAGAGAAGGCGCCAGGGACCAGGAGACCCAAGGATTAGGAGGTGATCTGTTTTGGTTTAACCCCTTCTTCAGAGGGAAATGGGTCAGTGGAATCTTCCAAAACTTTCTCAGCTCCAACTCACCCTCTTCCACGTCTAAAACTTCTCGTGGCATTTAATTGCTCCAGGCACATTAGCATTCCTAGTCATTTCAGACTCATTGCAAAGCTGAAAGAGAAGGAATTTGTTGTTATGCTGTACATGTCTGATTACATTTACACAATGAACTGATGCTGGAGTCTGTTGTGGTTAATTTCCAGTTGTTCCCATGTCCTACTTTTAAGAGACAAACTATGGAAGAAGGACTCTTATCCACTGTGTAGCATTTCTTTCTCCTCTGTTTTCTTCTATTGTTGCCTTATCTTTTGTTTCCCTGGGGCCAATGTGATGGAAGAAATAGACTACTGTATTTCTGAATAGTCTTTCATGTGGAGAAATACAGTTTACACCCTCTGGACATTCTGTTGGTGACCTACTTTTATAGTCTTTACTGCCCAAAAGTTTTTGTTTGTGGAGAGAAGCACCTTCTACTATGTGTGCCTTAGTGCTCAAACTATTAAATTTGTATGCATAATCAAACTTTAAAAATCAATTTCTTAAACAGGTCTTCAGTCTACTTAAACATGGTTACAGACTTAAATTTTTTAAACAATTTAAACTACAATGATGGTTTTTCTGAATACTACAAACACTGTAAACAGCACACAAAGATTCAGTGATTACAAAACACGTAACACACTTACACCTATTCTAAAATACTAATGCCATGGGCGTTCATTTATTGTTCTTTAACTTGTTAACTTTCCAAGGTTTGAGCAACATATATTTTGATAACTTCTAGTGTTAGAGCAAAGTCCATTTTGACACTTTCCTGGGCATATAACAATACAGTTGTACAATTCTGCAATTCCGGAAACCTCATCGGAGCCAGAGAAATAGTCTGACCAGCTGAGATGACAGAATCTAGTTATCAGCTGATTGATTTTTTTTTTTTTTTTTTTTGAGGTACGCGGGCCTCTCACTGCTGTGGCCTCTACCGGCCCCGGACGCACAGGCTCAGTGGCCATGGCTCACGGGCCCAGCCGCTCCGCGGCATGTGGACCAGGGCACGAACCCGCGTCCCCTGCATCGGCAGGCGGACCCTCAACCACTGCGCCACCAGGGAAGCCCCCAGCTGACTGATTTTTGGTCGTCTGTATTTGTCAACTCCAAGCCACTAGTCATCTGGCTAGGCCCCTTTTTATACCTGTCCTCCATTTGTTATATCAGTAAGACCTTGGACCCATGCTTTCCATACAGGTCCTAGTGTTTTTTGCAGCATGGTGCTCCCCCCTGAATGTTATATTCTCTAAACTTTGCTTGGTTGGCGTTTCCTGGACCGTTGCCCCGTCACCCTGATGTTTGCCAGGTCTCTGTGCATCATTGGAAGCTTACATGTGCTTTGTTACTACCTGACTCCGCTTAGCAGGGCCATCTAGGGGTAGCATCTCCTAGGGTGTGAGGGGTGAAGTCTGCAGTTAGTGTACCTCTTCATACGTTTAGCTAATTCATCGTCTTGACACTCCTCTCAGTTTTCTTCCCGCTAGTTGTAAAGTGCACTGATGCTTTTTTGTTACTGGTCTGCTCTACCTTTGCTAGGACTAGTATTAGGATGTTCCCTGCATTTACCCTTCTCTACTTAAAGAAATACAGGCACACCTCGGAGATATTGCAGGTTCAGTGCTAGACCACCACAAAAATATGGCAGTAAAATGAGTCACACAAACTTTTTGGTTACCCAGTGCATATAGAAGTTATGTTTACACTCTACTGAAGTCTATTAGGTGTGCAGTAGGTATATATCTATACCTTAATTTAAATATAATGCTGTTGAGTAAATGGCGCTGGTAGTCTTCCTCAGTGTGAGGTTGCCACAAACCTTCAGTTTGTAAAAAATGCAATATCTGTGAAGCACAGAAAGCCAAGCGCAATAAGACAAGGTTTGTCTGTATGTAACAGAGGAAACAAAACACCTAGCACTCTTCTATTATTATTATTTGTAAAGATCGATTTTTACATTTACATTTAATTTAATTTACCTTTGGCTGCATTGGGTCTTTGTTGCTGCGCATGCGGGCTTGCTCTAGTTGCAGTGAGCGGGGGCTACTCTTTGTTGCAGTGCACGGGCTTCTCATTGTGGTAGCTTCTCTTGTTGCGGCGTGCAGGCTCTAGGCGCGCGGGCTTCAGTAGTTGCGGCGTGTGGGCTCAGTAGTTGCGGTATGAGGGCTCTAGAGCGTGGGCTCAGTAGTTGTGGCCCATGGGGCTAGTTGCTCCGTGGCATGTGGGATCTTCCCGGACCAGGGCTCGAACCCATGTCCCCTGCATTGGCAGGCGGATTCTTAACCACTGCGCCACCAGGGAAGCCCTCTTCTATTATTAAAATCAGCAAAGCACTAAACTGATACTCTCTTCCCTTCTTTAGCATGATAATGCCTTGTTGTATACTTTAGATGAACTCTTCTTGTTTGGGCATCATTACGATTTCCTTACCAGCAAAAAAGAAGATTTTGACTAGACCAGTGGTTCCCAGAGTGGTCACACCAGAATCACCTGGAGTGCTTTTTTTTTTTTTTTTTGCGGTACGCGGGCCTCTCACTGTTGTGGCCTCTCCCACTGCGGAACACAGGCTCAGCGGACATGGCTCACGGGCCCAGCCGCTCCGCGGCATGTGGGATCCTCCCAGACCAGGGCACGAACTCGTGTCCCCTGCATCGGCAGGCGGACTCTCAACCACTGCGCCACCAGGGAAGCCCCTGCATTACTACCTTTGATGCCCATGTTGTCCCATCTTGGCCAGGGATTTGTCCTTTCAGCACTACTCCTAACCTCTGTGAATGTCTTCTACCTTTCTGGCGTCACTGGTTGGGCCTTGCCCATCCTCAGTTTTCCCTGTCCCAAGATACGTAGTTGTCTACCCTCCAAGAATCCTTGGTTCCTTCCTTTTGAGAATAGTTTGAAACCAAACTCTGGGTGCTCGTTTTATGTGACAAGTACTTATACGATGTTAGCTATGTGCCAGGTATTGTTCCAAACTCTTTATATTGTTTCATTCATTTCTTGTCACAATCCTCTGAACTGGGTACTATGATTTCTATTGAATAGATGAGGAAACTGAAGCCCAGACAAGTAACTTGTCCAGGGTCACACACCTAGTAAGTGGCCAAGCCAGCATTTGAACCTAGGAAGTCGGGCTCTGCAATTGTCTCTGCTGCTTGGGGGTGACATGCATGTTGCTGGCGTGGCAGAAAGTTGTTGCAGCTGTTGGGCCGTATCTAGGTTAGAGCTGGAACGTTTTTCTTGTAAAATTTATGGGTTTGATTGATTTTTTTCCAGGAAATTAACGTTCCATACGGTAAAACCTCATCGATATTAGACACACTATTCTTTTATAAACTAGTAAGGGGGGAAAAAAACCCCACTGCAGACCTAACTAGGACACAGTGCTCACACTGATGATCCTGGGTGACTCCTGAATAGAACACACCAGCCTCTGTGGCTTTGAACCCTCTTTGTTACCAAGTGAGACAGTTTCTCCTGCCTTCCCTGTCATTGCTTTGGCACATGACAGCAATCCCTTTGTACGTTTATCACAACAAAATGCGCAAAGCTTTGTCTGCCGGTGAGGTTCTTCCCTTCTTCGGTCCCACGAAGCAGTTGGTTGTAGCGTGGCAAGAAAATAGGGCACAAGAAATGTTTGCTTTGCTCAAAATCAATTTCATACCCCCAGCTCTCTCTGTGGGCCTTGGTGTGCACAGGACCACTTTTTGTTTCAATGCTGAATGGAGGGTAGCCCGGGAGGCTTTTTCAATAGTATCTTAGACCCACAGGAGAAATACCAACAGTGCACATAATTCAGTTGAAGTGGTGGTAGGAAGAAAAGTTTAACCAGTTCAAGTTTAGATTATGTTTCAATGCCCTATTCATCTTAGGCTATCAGGTTTCATCAGTCACTAAGACTTTCTGTTACAGGGCGCCTCTGACAGAAGTGTGTTACCCAGTAATTAGATGGAATGTGAACATGTTAAGTGTACCCCAGATTTTAGAGTTGCCCTTACATTTCTCAGTTCTCTTCTAGAAACTGATGCCCATCTTACAAATTTGTTTTCGTTTTTTTTTTTTTTTTTTTTTGGCTGCGTTGGGTCTTAGTTGTGGCACGCAGCCTTCGTTGAGGCATGCGGGCTTCTCTGTAGTTGTGGCATGCAGGTTTTCTCTTCTCTAGTTGTGGCGCGGGCTCCAGAGCTCATGGGCTCTGTAGTTTTTGTGGCATGAGGGCTCTCTAGTTGAGGCGCGTGGGGTCAGTAGTTGCCACGCAGCATGTGGGATCTTAGTTCCCTGACCAGGGATCGAACCCAAGTCCCCTGCATTGGAAGGTGGATTCTTTACCACTGGACCACCAGGGAAGTCCCTTGCAAATCTGTTTTGACTAATGTTCATACATTACCTAGTTGCTAAGTAATATTTTTGAATGTTCAGTTCTTTTAGACTCTGCGCCCCTCCGTTCTCCTTCCCTGCTCCCTGAAGTGACAACTAGTCACGATGCTGGATGTTTGGTACTTATCAAGTTTGCAAATCTTAAGTGAAGTTGGTGGTGTTTCATTTTTTCTGCCACTGGAGAGGTTGGGATGGGTGGATATTCTCAATCATTTTCTATCCTGCCGGATCAAAAGCGTGGGCAGAATTCTTATCCTCAGTGGTTAAGTAATACCTAGCTCTCAGGCCTAGTTGCTACTTAACCAGAATCCATTTTATCCACCATTATTATTTTCCCGCCCCTTCCTTCAAATGTCATGAAAGCCCTAAAATATGGAGGATGAAATTGCATCAAGGATGGAAGTCTTAAAATAATAATTCAGGGTATTTCTGGACCAAGCATGTACTTGACTTCCTATTGCTTTGTCTTGAGTCAAACTCTGTGGTCTCCTTTTAGTGTATTTGCACTGACACGCTTCCACCCCTTCACCAGCTGTTTTTATCTTAATTTCAAAGCATTAAAGAGGCTTTCAGATTTGAGTTGGTTGATGGAGGCATCTCCAAAGGAATGAATCGTGCTGCTTAGTTTAAATGGGAAGAACTAGGATTCTGATGGTGTCTAAAATGCTGTGGCCACAAAGCTTGGCTCTCACCAGTATATTACCTAGTCTGTCATTCAGGAGGGGGTCAGCAGTAGCCTTTAGAGTTGACTCACGAAGTGAAATGTCCATGATGATGTCGTGTTCCCCCAAAACCCACCCATTTGGTTGCTACCTAAGTACCCATTAAAAATCGGTGATCAGATATGTAGTCTAATTGGATTAGTTTGGTCCCCTTGATAGGGGGATACTCCTTTCTCCATAGGAGATAGACGTGTACCTGTACGGTTATCTCCAAACTGTGGCTGGCGTTTCAAATCATGAGTGGGTCCTCCATGTAGAGTAGATCCTCACCAGTTCTATCATTCTGTCGTTCTGGGGAGTAACAGTGTTTACTGCAGTCATGAGAACCTCAAGTTTTAAGCCCTTGCTGGGTTCTGGGCACCGGGCTAAGGATTGCATGTGTATTATCTTAATTAATCCTCAAGGTAGCTCTGTGCTGTCGATGAAGAACTGATTCTCAGAGGGTAAGTGACTTGTCCAGGGCCTCAGCCATCGAGGGAAAGTCAGGATTCTGACCCAGGTAGACTGCCTCCGGGGTGGGCGTGGGGACACCCCATGAGCTTTGGTCCTCCCTAGGCTGTGCCCAAGAGGGCTGGGAAGGAGCCCTGAGGCCGTGCGCTTAGTCTGGAAAGCATTTGAGTGTCAGGCGGTCACACATAGTGCCACAGCATCTCGGCTTCGTAAATGTTTAAAAAATCCTACCCGTTTTAAAAAGCATTTGATATTTGGTTGTTCAGTGCTCTGAATTGGTTTCAGAGGAACCCTCTAAAGTAAACCACGGTAAGTTATATTATTTCTCATTTGTTTTGCATTTTATTATCCCCTTTTATCCTAATCTTGGGAGCTTGTGTCAGAATGAGTCACTTATAGAACTCCCCCCAACCCCATGCCCCTACCCTGGCCTTAATTTGGAACCAAAACCTCCTTGCACTTGCCCACCCAGCTTCACCTCCAGGGTGAATGGCATTCAAGAGCCGCAGGGATGCTCGGAGCAGAGGCTCTGTCTCCTCAAACCCCCTTGCCAGGGACTTCCTACCACGGCACCTTACAGCACGTTGATCGGCATGAATTAGACAGCCCGCATAGGAAGGGTTTCCTTTCCCTGTTAGGAAAGTTCAGAACGCGTCTCACTTGGAGAACAGCTCTGCTCTTGTAATTCATCTTGGTAGCCCTAACAGTAAGCGTCTGTGTGCTACTATGGTCGCACCTCTGTCAGGCAGCTTCTATAAAGATGTGTATCATTTTAGAGCAAGTACCACGGACAATTCCCATCAGCACAAAAGCATACTTTTCCCCAAATGCCTCTGTTGCCCGAGGACATAAACTGTCGTGGATTCTGTCTGGTTTGCTTCAGATTTTGTCTGTGAAGTGGCAAGCTTTTTGTGACACCCGACAGCGAGTTCCATTATTAACGACAGCGAGTTCCATTATTAACGATCCTCAGTCATTTCCTCCAGTTTGAGTAATTTAAAAATAGAAATAGAGAACTAATTGGATTCGGTTGCTGATAATGGTCGTTCTTTCACTGTAAATGTAAACTCACCTCTTAAAGGTTTTTTAAAATTAAATTTATTTAATTATTTTCGGCTGCATTGGGTCTTTGTTGCTGTGCACAGGCTTTCTCTGGTTGTGGCGAGCAGGGGCTACTCTTCATTGCGGTGCGTGGGCTTCTCATCGCGGTGGCTTCTCTTGTTGCGGAGCACGGGCTCTAGGCACACGGGCTCCAGTAGTTGTGGCGCACGGGCTCAGTAGTTGTGGCTCATGGGCTCTAGAGCGCAGGCTCAGTAGTTGTGGCACACGGGCTTAGTTGCTCTGCAGCATGTGGGATCTTCCCGGACCAGGGCTCAAACCCGTGTCCTCTGCGTTGGCAGGCGGATTTTTAACCACTGTGCCACCAGGGAAGTCCCCCTTTTACCTTTTAGTTTCTTTCCCCAGGCTATCTGTCAGGTAGTTAATAAACTGTAAACAAACACATAAGTACACTCAGGAGTTTTAAGGGAAAGAATAAAGACTTTCGTAATACCACAATCCTATAATTTATGTTTAACAGTATGATATACTGTATGCCCCAATTTCTAACTTCAGGAGCAAGAATGTTACTGTTATAACATGTATTACTGTTAATATGTGTCATCTTTCCCAGCTCCGTATATTGATGCTTTGGTTACAGTTTGTCCCTAATTGTGGTCAGCATGCCTCGAATGCTCATTAGAAATCATGATGTACAACAAAGCCTTCCAGTGGCCTCCTAACTGTCTTGAAACCAATTGAAGGCTGTTTCTCTTTCAGTTGAAGGTTGGCTTTCCTGTCCTTTCCCCTTCAGTAAGGAGTAAAGTGGTATCACACATTTTAAGGTATATAAAGTAGGAAAGCCACATAACTGGAAAATAATAAATAGTGAAGTTTGCATGAGTTATCCAAGCATTTGTTAATATATCTCAGGAAGTTGTCTAGAGAAATGTGGATTGATCATTACCAAATAAATTTTTACCTCTAACTGGCTGACTTTTTGAAGCTTCTTTGCAAGTCTGCCTGTTTTCTAAATTTGGAAACAACTGTATATTTGAGCTTTGAAAAGATAGTCTCTTAGCAACACGGAAGGACAAAGAGGAAGAAATTAAGTAAGACGTGTGCTATTATTTGTGTATGTTGTCAGTGTTTTGAAAACCACCCTAAAGGTAGGTATTTTTTAAGCTGTTTATAACGTTTGATCAATTTAAAACTTAACAAAAACAGGAGTGGTGTGTTTTTCCTCCTCTGTGCCTTTTTTTTTCTTTGTCTCCCCACACTGTATATTTTTGCTCACTTGGAGGATATACGTGGGCATTCTAAAATAAGAATTAATTAAAAGTGTCTTCTTTTAATTAATTAATTAAAAGAAGTCCCAGAAGGAGAGGTTTTATAGTGAAGTTGTTACCTGGGCTGAGCTGGGAAATCCAGCAGAGACCCTGGCTTCTCTGTCATGTTCTATTGGTGAAAGCAAGCTACAGGGCCAACCCAGATGGGAGAAAGGGGAAATGAATTTATCTCTGATGGAAGGAGCGGTACGTGTACCTAAGGCATAGAAGGAATTTCTGGTGTCCATTTTGGAAATGATTTTTTACATAAATTAAAGGAGTATTCATTTATGCCTCGGTTACTATGTTCCACTGATTCGCAGATGTTCATTCCCTGCACCCCTACACACACTTTTTAATATCTCTGAAATCAGGATGTGTCTTACAGTGATAGCATCTTATCACCATTGGCTAGACAGCACTGATACATTGTTGTCATTACCTCTGATTGTGCAGATGTGGACATAGCCGTTATGTTTATGTATATTGTTGGTAATATACATGATGAGATTAATTGCATATGAAAGGTCTTCCAAATATTACGTCATGATTCAACACTGAAATAAAAGATTTTTGTGTACATAGAAAGTTATAGAACCAGAGCAACAGGTTGTAAATTTTGTATCAGTGAAGGAAATTTTTGTTAAGGAAATGACCACAGTTACTAGTTTTTGCAAAAAACAAACAAACAAAAAACGAAACGAAAAAACAACCAAGAGCTTTGGGGCACCTGAGACAGAAGATAAGTAGCTGAAGTTGTGTTACAGAGTTATGGCAAAAGTATTCCAGATAATGTATTATGCAACTTGAAAACAGGAGAGGTTGGTAGACCCCTTCAAACAGATGAAAGGAACTTCAAAGCAATAAGTAGCTGGTGTGTCCAGTTCATAAGCTGTTCAGGACTGTTGCTGAGGTGTATAGAACATCAGTTTATCAAACTTGCTGCCAACATAGAGTGTAGCTGCCATTTTTCTAGTGGTTTGTGATTTGGAGAAAAATTGAGTTTAGACAGATAGGAAATGCTGATAAAATCCTGGTGTTCTTTTAAAAGGCTCTGAAGTTTTTCTGTAATGGAAAAGGTGCTAGTGAGGTCAAAGTCATGAGCATGGGCTACGAGAGGAAGTTACTGCTGTGATACTTTGCACAATTGCTGGTGGCTTAAAGTTGCAGCTTTAATTTAATCATAAACTAAAAACATTTCCCAAAGACGTTATTGTGCATGGGCATGCAGGTATGCGGCCCTTTGAGTCACCAAAAATATGAGTCCTAGTTATCTGAAAAGCCTTCTGTTACGGCACCCGGTAAGAACAAGAAAGTGCCAGTCTCAAAATCGGTATATTGTTGGGCAGCTGAAAGAATGTTCCAGAAACAGTGGGGCGTCAGGTGGAAAAAAATGGACATCAGCAACAGAGTTAAAGTGATTCAGAAGAGTCAAGAAGATGTGTTAGGAATATCTTTACCGGTTTATTATTATTATTTTTTTTTACTGTAGGTACATGAGTGATATATGATAAATCTATCTAAAACCTTTTTCAATCATTATAAAATAGCTCTAAGTGACCAGACAGCATTATGTTTACTCGGCAGCATTTTTCTCAGTGGTGTGCAAACTGAGGGTTCATCTTAAAACCAACTGCATCTTAGACTCAATAAATATGTGCCAGGCACTGAGCCTAAATTGCTGCTTTCATGGAGTTTCCAGTTTAAGGGGTTTCCAGTTTATGGGAGTATTTCTACTCAAGCCCCAACACGCATTTCAAAATGCGCTTTCATAGAGAGAGTATATAAGATCAAAATTATTAAGCAATTATGTCACTTTTATGGAAAAATAAGCTCCAAGTTCCGAACAGCCCAATCTTGAAGGAATTAAGTGTTAGACTCATTTTCTTTCTGTTTTATATATGTGTGTTGTATATTCCCAGCTAATCAGTAAGTTCTGAGTGTATTGTATACCTTTTTTTTTTTTTGCTTATTCTAAAACTTCCTCATTGTTTTCACAACAATTTCTGCAGGTGGTAAATGTTCCACAACCTTTTGGTGTTTTAAAAGTAGACCTTACTTTTTAGAGCGGTTTTAGGTTCACAGCAAAATTGAGAGAAAGGTACAGATAGTTCCCGTATACTCCCTACCCCTGAACATGCAAAGCCTCTTTCATTATCAGTATCCCCCACCAGAGTGGTACAGTCTGCTACATTCCATGAACCTACATTAGTATATCATTACCACCCAGAGACCATAGTCTACATTAAGGGTTCACTCTTGGTGTTATACATTCGATGAGTTTTGACAAATGTATAATGACATGTGTCCACCATTATACATAATGACAAATGTATAATGACGTGTAATCTCGTACAGAATAGTCTCACTGCCCTGGAAATCCTCTGTGCTCTGCTGATTCATCCCTCCCTCTCCCCAGCCCCTGACAGCCACTGATCTTTTTACCGTCTCCATAGTTTTGCCTCTTTCAGAATGTCATGGAGTTGGAATCGTTCAATATGTAGCCTTTTCGGATGGGCTTCTTTCACTTAATAACCTGAATTTAAGGTTCCTCCATGCCCTCTGATAGCTTGATAGTTCATTTCTTTTTAGCACTAAATGATAGTACATTTTCTGGATATAGCACAGTTTATCCACTCACCTTCTGAAGGACATCTTGGTTGCTTCCAAGTTTTGGCAATTATGAATAAAGCTGCTATAAGCATCCATATGTAGGTTTCTGTGTGGGCGTAAATTTTCAACTACACTGGATTCCAAGGATTGTGACTGCTGGATGATATGCCAAGAGTACGTTCAGTTTTGTACGAAACCACCCAGTGGTCTTCCAAAGTGACGGTACCATTTTGCATTCCCACCAGCAATGGATTAGAGTTCCTGTTGCTCACCATCCTCAGCAGCATTTGGTGTTGACAGTGTTCTGAATCTTGGCCATTCTAATAAGTGTGTAGTGGTATCTTGTTTTAATCTGCATATCTCTGATGACAGATGATGTGGAACACCACTTTTTTGCTTATTTGCCATCTGTATATCTTCTTTTGGTAAGGTGTCTGTTAAAGTCTTCAGCCTGTTTTTTAATCAGGTTGTTTGTTTTCTTGTTATTGACTTCTAAGCGTTCTTTGTATATCTTGGATAACAGTCCTGTATCAGATATGTCTTTTGCAAATATTTCTGAACTTTTAAAACACAAGTGACATCAGACTTGCATTTCTAAAAATCAGGCATTTTTTTCTATTGTAAACATATCAGCATAGAAAACTATAAAGAAGAAATATTTGCCCCACATTTGGGGCAAGCTGTCTCCCATAGTACCCTGCAGTGCCCTAGGGCAGAACCCTGGTCTCCCCACCCCAGCTCTGGCACCTGTTACACTCCTCACACCACACAGGATTGACATGGCTCCGTTACTTAATCACGATGTAAAGTCCTCCTAAAGTGGCAGGAACTAGGACTGTACAGTTGACTCCAAAATCTAGCAGAGCACCTGGTACGTAGTAGGTATTGAATGAAATGTAGAGTCTCAGTGCACAGATTATTGCTATAAATAGCTTTCCTCATTCTTGCATATGCATATTTTCATTTTAATTTATTAGATTTAAACATTTTCCAATATTTGACTCGTTTTGTTTTTGAGAAATGTCTGTTTGTCATGTTTGCAGTTTTTAGGACAATAACCCTGGTTATCTAGAAATGTATCTTTAAGCATAGTAGCCACTAGCCCCATGTGGCTATCTAAATTTAAATGTAAATTAATGAAAATTAAAATGTCAGTTCCTCAGTCTCACTAGCTGTATTTCAAGGACTCAACAGCCCCATGTGGCTACTATATTGGACAGTGCAGGTCTAGAACTCTTCTGTCATTTGAGAAATTTCTATTGGACAGAGCTGACTTAGAGGGTGAATTGCTGGGGAGAGAAACCAGAGACAGGGAGACCAGTTAGGTGGTGTTTGCATAATGTCAAGCAAGTGATGACAGCTTGAACGAGGCAGTGACAGGGTTCGAGGAGAAGGGGACGTTGAATCAGAACTGAAGAGAGGATAAGCTTGATCTGGGCCGAGGTGTGAAGAGGTTAGGTTGATGTTAGGGTTCAACCAGAGAAGCCTAAAGGACGGGTAGGTAGTAGGTAGATATCTTTGTACGTGGAAGGGATTTATTACAGGAATTGGCTTTGCACTTGAGGGCAGACTAGGCAAGCTGGAACCCCGCAGCCTCAAGCTGAAGCTTGTTGCTCACAGGTGGAGTGTGTCCTGCCTCTCTCTTTTCTTCCCTGTCTTCCTCTGGATTCCCCTCCCTTGCCCCCTCCTCTTCACTCTCTCTCCCCAGCTCTCCTTCCTCCGCCTCCTTTCTTCCCTCTTTCTCCCTCTCTTTTTCTCCCTCTCACCATCTCCCCACCCCCATGCCTTCTACCGATTAAGTCAGCCCACCAAGGATAATCTCCTTTAAGGTCAACTGATTAGGGACTTTAGTTATATCTGCAATATCTCTTCACAGCAGCATGAAGATAAGTGTTGAGTAGTTAGGAGTGTGTGCCTGTGTGCAGGCTGCAAGATGGTCGTGCCTCCCTTCAAAATCCTCCAGCTCTCACAAGAGACTCTTCTTTGTAGCCCATGTTAACCAGAAACACACTAATGCTAGAAAGGGAATTCTGGGGAATAAAGTTTAGCCTGGCCAAATGGACACCACAAAGCCATCACAGACTACTCCTAGTTTTCTGATTAGGCAACTGTGTGAATACTAAGTTAGGTGAACTGAGATGAGGGTTATAATAGGAAGACGTTTGGGGTGGAGGGGAGCAGCTGATGAATTCATGTGTGGTCTTCTGAGGTTTGAAGTACTGCTGACCATCACATATCCTGCTCATAAGTCTGGGCCCAGGAACTAAGAGGGGTCTGGGCTGAAGACACGGATGGTGGGCCCTGAGTGCAGGCATGGTCGTGAGAACCAGGTGCTGCACTAGTCACCTGGGGACAGCACAAAGAGAGCCTGGGACAGGGCATGTCCACCCCTAGGGGGCTGAGGACAGAAGTGGAGCCAAAACAGAAGCTGAGCTAGAATTGTTCCAAGATGGGGGCTGAGCAAGGACAGGCGAGAGGATCGTGGTGGCATGCAGAGCGGCACGCGTTCTCTCCAGAGCCCAGGTGGCAGAGCAGCCCACTGTCTGAGAAGGACGTGGAGGGAGCGGTATTGAGGGTGCTGACCTGTGATCACGGAGAGCTCCCAAGGAAGTCAGAGTGGGTCTCTCAAGCATGTTTTTTCCGTGCTGCCGCCAGGCCAGGGGTGGCCAACCCCAGTGCCCGCTGTGCTTCAGCAGGGAGCAGGAGCTCTTAATCCAAATGTGGGCCCCAGGCTTCACAGAAGAAATAATGAAAGTTAAGATCTCTGGGACAGGTGGGAATTAGCCAAGTAAAAAGCAAACCTAATACTCTACCTCCTTTCTCAGTAATTCTGGTCAAACCTGATCTTTGCAAAAAAAAATTTTTTTTTAAACAGTGTTTCATAACCTAGTCTGCTCTCTGTACTGAGAAGATGTCTGTTTTCTACTAAATTACATCTTCAAAATTCTATCACAGAAGTATAGTGTATATATAATTTTGTGTGTGTGTGTGTAAAAATGTTTCATTTTTACCATTTATTCTCTTTCTCCTTTTATCAAGGAGCATGCTTAAATTAGGGTAGAATTCATCTTATTCTCCAAAGGTCCATTTTTAAAGTTGGTAGGTTTTGAAAAGTAAAGCACTTCAGTAATAGAAGCTGTCCAGACCTGTGGACATTTGCCTCTAGCAGAGATGATTTAAGAATAGATACCTAGAAGATGGCCGTGTGGGAAGACGTGGAGTTAGCGTCTCCCCACAGCCAGGGTGCCTGCCAACCGCTGGTGGGGGACTCTGACGCCCAAGGAGATGGGAGGAACCCCAAAGTGAACCAGTAGGACGTAGGGGGACTGAGGGAGGAGGAGAAGTGGAGGCCAAACAGGATCGGCACCCCTGAGGCTGGGGAGATCAGGAGAGGCAGTTGGAAGGAGCCATGCAGAAGGAGCGGGAGAGAAGCAGAGGGTGATTGCCCTGCCCACTCAGGCCCAGGGAGCTTGCTGAGCTCCCAGGCCGATCCCTTGCCCTCCAAATCCCCCTCCAGGTCATGTGGGTCCTTGGGAGTATAGGAAGGAGGCTGAGGGGAGAACAGCAGAGGCAGGTGGGAGGGGCCCTCTGAGACGGGAGGATGAACCCTAGGAAAAACACACCAAGACACATTAATCAAACTAAGAAAAATTAAATTCAAAGAAAAAATATTAAAAGCATCAAGGGAAAAACAAAAAACATACAAAGGAATCCCCATAAGGTTATCAGCTGATTTTTCAGCAGAAACTCTGCAGGCCAGAAGGGAGTGGCAGGATATACTTAAAGTGATGAAAGAGAAAGACCTACAACCAAGGTTAATCTACCCAGCAAGGATCTCATTCAGATTTGATGGAGAACTCAAAAGCTTTTCAGACAAGCAAAAGCTAAGAAAATTCAGCACCACCAAACCAGATTTACAATAACTGCTAAAGAAACTTCTCTAGGCAGGAAACACGAGAAGAAAAAGATCCACAAAAACAAACCCAAAACAATTAAGAAAATGGTAATATGAACATACATATCGATAATAACCTTGAATATAAATGGATTAAGTACCCCAACCAAAAGACACAGACTGGCTGAATGGATACAAAAACAAGACCCATATATATGCTGTCTACAAGAGACCCACTTCGGACCTAGGGACACATACAGACTGAAAGTGAGGGGATGGAAGAAGATATTCCATGCAAATGGAAATCAGAAGAAAGCTGCAGTAGCAGTACTCGTATCAGATAAAATAGACATTAAAGACTGTTACAAGAGGTAAGGAGGGACACTCCATAATGATCAAAGGATCAATCCAAGAAGAAGATATAACAATTATAAATGTTTATGCGTCCAACATAGGAGCACCTCAATACATAAGGCAAATGCTAACAGCCATGAAAGGAGAAATCGACAGTAACACAATAATAGTAGGGGACTTTAACACCCCACTTACACCAATGGACAGATCATCCAAAATTAAAATAAGTAAGGAAACACAAGCTTTAAATGATACATTAAACAAGATGGATTTAATTGATATTTATAGGACATTCCATCCAAAAACAACAGATACACATTTTTCTCAAGTGCTCATGGAACATTCTCCAGGATAGATCCTATCTTGGGTCACAAATCAAGCCTTGGTAAATAAAATTGAAATCGTATCAAGTATCTTTTCCAAACACAACACTATGAAACTAGATACCAATTATAGGAAAAAATCTGTAAAAACTACAAACACATGGAGGCTAAACAATACACTACTTAATAACTAAGAGATCACTGAAGAAATCAAAGAGGAAATCAAAAAATACCTAGAAACAAACAACAATGAAAACATGACCGCCCAAAACCTATGGGATGCAGCAAAAAGCAGTTGTAAGAGGGAAGTTTATAGTAATCCGACCTCAAGAAACAAGAAACATCTCAAACAACCTAATGTTATATGTAAATCAATTAGAGAAAGAAAAACAAAAAAATCCCAAAGTTAGCAGAAAGAAAGAAATCATAAAGATCAGATCAGAAATAAATGAAAAAGAAATGAAGAAAACAATAGCAAAGATCAATAAAACTAAAAGCTGGTTCTTTGAGAAGATAAGCAAAATTGATAAACTATTAGCCAGACTCATCAAGAAAAAAAGGGAGAAGACTCAAATCAATACAATTAGAAATGAAAAAGGAGAAGTAACAACTGACACTGCAGAAATACAAAGGATCATGAGAGATTACTACAAGCAACTATGTGCCAATAAAATGGACAACCTGGAAGAAATGGACAAATTCTTAGAAAAGCACAACCTGCCAAGACTGAACCAGGAAGAAATAGAAAATATAAACAGACCAATCACAAGTAATGAAATTGAAACTGTGATTAAAAATCTTCCAACAAACAAAAGCCCAGGACCACGTGGCTTCACAGGTGCATTCTGTCAAACATTTAGAGAAGAGCTAACACCTATCCTTCTCAAGCTCTTCCAAAATATAGCAGAGGGAGGAACACTCCCAAACTCATTCAGTGAGGCCACCATCACTCTGATACCCAAACCAGACAAAGATGTCATAAAGAAAACTACAGGCCAATATCACTGATGAGCACAGATGCAAAAATCCTCAACAAAATACTAGCAAACAGAATCCAACAGCACATTAAAAGGATCATACACCATGATCAAGTGGGGTTTATCCCAGGAATGCAAGGATTCTTCAGTATACGCAAATCAATCAATGTGATAAACCATATTAACAAACTGAAGGAGAAAAACCATATGATCATCTCAATAGATGCAGAAAAAGCTTTTGACAAAATTCAACACCCAAACTTACGTCAACATAATAAAGACCATATATGACAGATCCACAGCCAACATCGTTCTCAATGGTGAAAAACTGAAACCATTTCCTCTAACATCAGGAACAAGACAAGGTCTTCCACTCTCACCACTGTTATTCAACATAGTTTTGGAAGTTTTAGCCACAGCAATCAGAGAAGAAAAAGAAATAAAAGGAATCTAAATCGGAAAAGCAGAAGCAAAGCTGTCACTGTTTACAGATGACATGATACTACACTTAGAGAATCCTAAAGATGCTACCAGAAAACTACTAGAGCTAATTAATGAGTTTGGTAAAGTATCAGGATACAAAATTAATGCACAGAAATCTCTTGCATTCCTATACACTAATGATGAAAAACCTGAAAGAGAAATTAAGGAAACACTCCCAGTTACCATTGCAACAAAAAGAATAAAATACCTAGGAATAAACCTACCTAAGGACACAAAGAGACCCATATGCAGAAAACTATAAGGCACTGATGAAAGAAATTAAAGATGATACAAACAGATGGAGAGATATACCATGTTCTTGGATTGGAAGAATCAACACTGTGAAAATGACTATACTACCCAAAGCAACCTACAGTTTCAATGCAATCCCTATCAAACTACCACTGGCATTTTTCACAGGACTAGAACAAAAAATTTCACAATTTGTATGGAAACGCAAGAGACCCCTAATAGCCACAGCAATCTTGAGAAAGAAAAACGGAGCTGGAGGAATCAGGCTCCCTGACTTCAGACTATACTACAAAGCTGCAGTAATCAAGACAGTATGGTACTGGCACAAAAACAGAAGTATAGATCAATGGAACAGGATAGAAAGCCCAGAGATAAACCCATGCACATATGGTCACCTTGTTTTTGATAAAGGAGGCAAGAATATAGAATGGAGGAAAGGCAGCCTCTTCAATAAGTGGTGCCGAGAAAACTGGACAGCTACATGTAAAAGAATGAAATTAGAACACTCCCTAACACCATACACAAAAATAAACTCAAAATGGATTTAAAACCTAAATGTAAGGCCAGACACTATCAAACTCTTAGAGGAAAACATAGGCAGAACACTGTATGACATAAATCACAGCAAGGTCCTTTATGACCCACCTCCTAGAGAAATGGAAATAAAAACAAAAATAAACAAATGGGACCTAGTGAAACTTAAAAAGCTTTTGCACAGCAAAGGAAAGCATAGAGAAGATGAAAAGATAACCCTCAGAATGGGAGAAAATATTTGCAAATGAAGCAACTGACAAAGGATTAATCTCCAGAATTTACAAGCAGCTTATGCATCTCAATATCAAAAAAACAACCCAATCCAAAAATGGGCAGAAGACCTAAATAGACATTTCTCCAAAGAAGAGATACAGATTGCCACAAACACGTGAAAGAGTGCCCAACATCACTAATCATTAGAGAAATGCAAATCAAAACTACCATGAGGTAGCACTTCACACCAGTCAGAATGGCCATCATCAAAAAATCTAGAAACAGTAAATGCTGGAGAGGGTGTGGAGAAAAGGGAACCCTCTTGCACTGTTGGTGGGAATGTAAATTCCTATAGCCACTATGGAGAAGAGTATAGAGCTTCCTTAAAAAGTTAAGAATAGAACTACCATCTGACTCAGCAATCCCATTACTGGCCATATACCCTGAGAAAACCATAATTCAAAAAGAGTCATGTACCACAGTGTTCATTGCAGCACTATTTGCAATAGCCTGGACATGGAAGCAATCTAAGTGTCCACCGACAGATGAATGGATAAGAAGATGTGGCACATATGTACAATGGAATATTACTCAGCCATAGAAAGAAACGAAATTGAGTTATTTGTAGTGTGGTGGATGGACCTAGAGTCTGTCATACAGAGTGAAGTAAGTCAGAAAGAGAAAAACAAATACCGTATGCTAACAGGTATATATGGAATCTAAAAAAAAAAGGTTCTGAAGAACCTAGGGGCAGGAGAGGAATAAAGACAGGTGTAGAGAATGGATTTGAGGACACAGGGAGGGGGAAGGGTAAGCTGGGACGAAGTGAGAAAGTGGCATGGACATATATACACTACCAAATGTAAAATAGATAGCTAGTGGGTAGCAGCCGCATAGCACAGGGAGATCAGCTTAGTGCTTTGTGACCACCTAGAGGGGTGGGAGGGAGACGCAAGAGAGAGGAAATATGGAAATATATATATATATATATATATATATGTATAGTTGATTCACTTTGTTATAAAGCAGAAACTAACACACCATTGTAAAGCAATTATACTCCAATAAAGTTATATAAAAAAAGAAATGCTGATGAAGGGAACCCCCTCCCCAGAGATTCCAATTTAGTTGATCTGCAGAGGAGCCTGGTCAGCAATACTATTTTTAAGTGTCATAGAATATTCTAGTGTGCAGCCAGGGTTGAACCTCTGGTTTAATCATAGCGTTTATATCTATTTTAGATAGAGGGAGAGAAGAGCTTCTTGAGGAGGACAGGGAGAGAAAACAGTAAAGCACTTCCTCCTAAAAAGTGACTCATTTGAACAGTCCATTTTCCCTCCGTGCCCCGCCCCAAGAGGGCAAGGCCCTGGTACTAATGGACAGGATCAAGCCTATGTAATGAAAATCAACTTGTGTATGAAAGATTTGACACCAACAGAACAGAACCTACTTGTCATCACAGGTGATTTGAATAAGAGAAAATATTTTTATCAGATACCTTTAAAGTAGTGGTTTTCAGTGTTTTGTTTTAGACAGCAGAACCATTACTTCAAAGCAAACCTTTTTTCAAACTCTGTCCTCCACCTACCAGCCACCACCATCCCCTGAGACCCTTCTTAGGAACACTTGGGTTCCTCAAAACAGTTTAAAAACCAAAAAGCATCAAGTGTTAAAGCAACTTTAGCTTTGAGTAGAAGCTAAAATAAGCAAAAAAGCATCAGATTGAAACCAGCTCTTCCATAACGAGCAATCAAACCATGGTCTATTATTTCCTCTTGAGGTTTCCCCCTCTGATAGAGCCCGGAATAGAATATCTTTCCGTCTCACCTGCACGTGACACCCTGAGGCTCAAGAACATTTTTCTCCTTTTAGCCTAGATAATATGTTTTAAAAGGAAATAGATACTGGAAAGTAAATGAAATTTAGTTTTAGACATTAAAATTTAATGCATCAGACCTACTCTTTCCTTCCTCGTTCTTTATTTAGAATATCTGAGCTAGTATCCCTGCAAAGACAAAACAATAGTAATCGATGTATGGTCTCAACTGGGAACTTAATATCTAACAGAGCTAACCTGTATTAACCATTCTCATGCGTTCTGTGTGGTTTCACTCTGCAAGTGTGTGTATGAACTATCCCCTCTCTTGGGGTGGCAGTATAAGTTGTAGCAGCAGATAGTGCTTTAAGATCTCAGGTGGTCTGGGACTGAACCTCTGCTGGGCCACTTACCAGTAGCATGACCTTGGGCAAATTCCTTAACCTCCCCAAGACTCCGTTGCTTCATCTCAAAATGGAAATAATCATATATAGAGAGAGATGGAGTAGTTGGGAGTAATCAAGGGGAGACAGCCCATTTAAGTGTTTAGCAGAGTGCTGTGCACATGGGAAGCGGAACTGATGATGTAGTTACTATTACATATGGTACCTTGGAACAAAATGCTTTCTGTGCTCTGGGAGCTTATCATCTAGGGGACATAAGCAGTTGGAAAGTTTTTTTTTTTGGTGCAATAAATATTTATGGATCACTTGCTCTGGTCCAAGTCCTGGTTGAGGGGCTGGAAATGCAGCTGTGGCATGAGACAGAGCAGAGCTCTGCCAGAGAAGCGTTAATTCTACTGAAACACATGCAAGGGGAGAACAGAGACAGGTGGGGTGCGTTAGTAGGAGGAGATAGCTTGTGAGCCTGGCCCCTCAACAGGGTGGAGGGCAAGGGGCATTTCAGACTGTCAGGCATGACCAAAGTCGGCACGGGGAGGGTGTCAGAGTTCATGAAAGAAAAATCAAAGAACAGCTCAGTAGTGAGGGATGAGGCTGAAAAGTAGCTCGATTAGTGATAGAAGCCGCGGTGGAGAGCATTGGCCGCTTCCTAGGTGAGAGGCAGCCATTCTCTGTAAAAAGTGCTTCACTGCATAAAGATGCGCTAATAGTATCTCCTGGTCTGTGTTCGTTAACTAGGAAGCCCAGTGCATCCATGGACACAACAGCCACAAGAATATCCTGTAATAGCAGGCTGCTGACACAGCGTAAGTCCCCGGAGGAAGACACTGCCAAGATTTAAAAAGATTTGGCTAAGAATACACCTCCAGAATGGCTATCTCAGACTGAGCATAGACTGTATTTCTAATCAGAGCAAAATATACATAGTCTAGGTTAGGGAACACCATACGCCCATTTCTGAGATAAGAGACTGCGAGAAATAAACTGGGCAACAGCATGTTTGTAGAAGCAGAAAGAACGGAAACTCTTACTCAAGCTTACTCAAGCATAAGGGTTGACTCGAGCTTGACCTGGTACTGTGCTAAAGGAAAGCCGTAGCATGTGAGTGTGTGCCAAAAAAAAAAAAAAGGTAGGTGGCGGTTACATCATCTGACTCGGTGCCTGTGGGCAACTGGGCACCACTTAGGAACTAGTCATTGAACTTCTGTAACAGAATGTCGGGTTTGCAAGGGACTGCTAAGGGTGTCCACATCTAGCCAGGCTTTCTACATTATTTCTGTTCAGTGGCATGCAGCCTCCATTGAATCCTCCAACAGGGTGCACTCAGACCCTGGGGCAACCCCACTGCATCTTGGATAGGTGATTCTGCTCTTGGGTCCAGTTCTACCTGTTGGAGACATTCAGGTGGGGTGTTATACACACTCCTCCCATGTGACAGCATGTCGTTCCAAGACAACTCTCCTGCCTACCTGTACTTTCATTTTCTTGAGTTGAACATCCTGGTGGAACATGGTTTTCAGTCTTTTCACCATCTTGTTTGCTTGTCTCCATATATGAGTTTTTTTTCCCTCCTTTCATGGGTGGCTGTTTTATGGGTGGGCTGCTGTAACAAAAATGCCATTTACTGGGTGGCTTAAACATCAAACATTTATTTCTCACACTTCGGGAGGCCGGGAAGTCCAAGGCTCCAGCAGATTCTGTGTCTGGTAGGGTCCCACTTCCTGGTTCATAGATGACCGTCTTTTGCTCTGTCCTCAGATGGAGGAAGGGACTAGACAGCTTTTGAGATCCCTTTTACAAGGGCACTAATTCCATTCATGAGGGCTCCACCCTAATGACTTAATCGCCTCCCACAGGCCCTACCTCCAAATACCACCCCCTTGGGGGTTAGGTTTTCCACATATGAACTGGGTGGTGGGGAGGCACAAATATTCAGCCTGTGGCAGTGACATAAGGCACTGAATGCATCATTCAACAAATGGCCTGATTTGCTTTCAGTAGAGCGAGATCATGGATAGCCACCTTCATCGTCCTAAGCTGTTATTTCTGTTAGTGGAACCTAAGGCCACACCAGTGGTTTTAGTGCTGGTGTATTGAACTTACTTGTCTGCTAAAACCTGTAGAGGTGGTTTTGTTTTGTTTTTTGATTCTTTAACCAGCATCTCCTAAGTTTTTGCTCTCCTTCCTGTGTTTGTACTGTTTTTGACAACCCAAGTTTAGACCTTTTATTGATCCCTGTTTTATTTCTCCAGCTTGTAAAAATGATTGAATCCTGATTCAGTGGCACAGGAAATTCACTCTCATCCCTGCTTTTTCCCAACCACATATATGATAACCTTGCCTTCTGTGTTGCTATTAAAGTTGAAGATTATGTTCATCAGGCTGAGTGAAGAATGAGTTAGCCCCCCCGCCATGCCCCCCAAGCTGGGGACCCAGCAGGCTTTGGACATGCTCATTATTAATTCTTCAAATTGTTCTATCCCAATTTACCATCTAGTCAATGAGAACATCATGAGAACCTTCTCAGAGGTCTAGTGAAGCCCAGTTCTCTCCCTGATTTCTTCCTCTAACTGATCCCACTGTGGAAACAACACAGTTTCCAAGTTGTTGGAGTAAAGGATAGAACCATACCAGGTGACTTGAACCCATTTTGAACCAGCTCTTTTACAATCTTTTTATTCATCTTGGACTTTCATTCTGCCTTCCTAATGTTCGTTTACTTTTTTGTGTCTAAAGAAAATTTTCTTTAAAGAAGCCAAATATAATTCCATTAACACCAAGCACCAGAAATACCCCTTCCTTGATTTGCTGTATAAAAATATTCATGATTTTTTTAACAAAAGAGCCGACTCCTAGAAGCTTAATTTTGTTGTCTATAAAATTTCTTCAGTCTCCTGTTCATTCTGGCGTTTGGGATTCCCCATGTCATCCTCCTGCATTCACCCTAAGTGCTTTTCCTTCAAGCTATTTGCTTTTGGTTCTGTGCCTTCCTAACTTTTAGTGTGATCTCTTAAAATCTGAGCAGCGTTATTGGTTTCCATAGCAACACTCACTTTTCTTCTCATTAGGGTTTTTTGGAGATTGCCTTATCAGTTTCTAGACTTAATGAACACTCTTTTGTTTTAGCATCTCATGCTCTAGAGTCATGTCTGTGTTGTCCGAGAACTTCCAACCTAAGCTTTGCCTTTCACTGGCTATATTACCCAAAATTGTGCCTCTAAGCAAGAAACAATAAGACACTTCCAGGCTTGAATCTGTGTATAAATAAAAGAGGGTTCCACAAATGCTTGGGTGCCGAATGGCCATCACAGCCCTGAGGGCAGTGCCTGTGGGAACTGGGCTGTGGCAATAGGACCCTTGCCTTTTTGCAGAAGACAGATGTGAGAATAGCTGTGATTTGGCTGTGAGTTTTTGTGATTCTCCCCATGCTCCTTCCTGTATGTTCTTTCCACTCCTCAGTTCTCACAGTGTAGAAATCCAAGGGTGAGTGTTCAAGTGTTATACAATTCAGTCTTGGGACTGAAAATGGCAAGAAAGTTTATTTTTCATTCTTAAATTAACATAAAGCACAGAAGCTATATAAATGTGTTCATGCTGTTCTTAAGATAATGTCATCTGAATTTTCTTTGAAAGAAAAAGACATTTGAAAGGACGCCTAGGTGGATGAGAATGTTTTTCAATTTGGTCTTGGACTTTCCTAAATAGGGAATAATCTCTAACCTTGGGAAAGGGTCTCAGCAGTCTGCAGTCAGCTGTGTCCCAGTTTCTCAGGTCCCAAGTCTTGGTAGCAGCTTAGAAAGTCTGTTGCAGCAGTGTTTGGGGAGTGCCTTCTATATTTGGCTCAAAGTAATATGGAGACAGTTCACTATATTAAAGGTAACCAGCTGCCATAACCAGCTAGAGAACTTGACTATCTCTTCACTTCAGGTTCATGTCCTGCTTTTAATATTTATTTGAGGATAAGATGTTAAAGGTGCATGCTTGGACTTTCACACATCCAGTTCCCTGGTCCTTTGGATTTGCCTAATCAAATTTCTTTATCTTTTCACAGTCACTCTTGTCTATGCTGCTACTACCCTATACCAGCCACCATCTTGCCATGATCTAAATGGTCTCCTCACTTTCATTCTTGTTTGCCCTCAGTTCATTGTCTAGACTGGACAGCAGCCAAAGTGATCTTCTGAAAATGCAAGGCAGATCGCAGCATTAAAACCCTTCAGAGAGTGCCTCTCACATTTGAATAAAACCCTCAATTTTTTACAGTCTACATTGAGGCCATGATCTGCCTCTGAAATATCTCTTCAGCTCTATCTCCTAGCACATGGCCCCTTTTCTGAGGTGTTTTCTGCCTCAGGGCCTTTGCACCTGTTTCCCTCTGCTGGAACCACTCTTCTCTCTCCCTCGTCACCTGGCTGACTTCATGCTTCAGCCTAAAGGTCACTTCTTCAAAGACATTTTCTCTAACATTCCCATCTAAGTATGGGCTCTTTGTTAAATTCGCTCAGAGATCTTGATTAATCTCCTTCTGAGTCATTATCATAGTTTGTAATTATGTCCTTAAATCTGTGTCCTCACAAACTGTCAAGTTTATGGGGCTAGAGACCATGTTTGTTCTGTCTTCTGCTCTAGCCCCCCACAACCGTTTACGCATCCTGATACGTACTGTGCCTCTAAATAGTTATTTGTTGAATGAATCTGTAGATGAATGGGTTAGTGCTGCTGTGGTAGAAGGGAAAAGGCTGTGGCACTGCAATAAGGAGATGTGGATTCTAGACCCCATTCTGCCATTTCGCAGCTCTGTCTAATCTCTTGACCTTCTTGTGTTCCAGTTGCCTTTTGTTTAAGTTGGGAATCATGGTCTTGACCTACCTACCTTGGGGAGATGTTGTAGGGATCAGATGAGTCATTGTGTAGGTGAACCTTTTTGGGAACTGCATGGTAAAGTACCTTTTCGTCCTTTGTCATTGGCTTGCGAGTGACTAACAGAGGATAAACGGAACTGAAGGACTGGAGCTGTGGAAACCTGGGGACAGAGCAGATGCCAGGCGCAGGAGGTGTGCATGTTCGCGTGTAGTTGAGGAAGATGTGCAGAGCTGCCTGGGCACATTCAGCCAGGAGCCTGTGCTGAGGGTTCCTTTGGTAGAGCACGTGTTGGATGTACAAAGGGCCCTGATGCCTAGTCTTACCAATTTGCATACCATTTCCACTTGGAGGCCACATGCCATAATGAAAAGGTACTCAACTCAGAGAGAGATGTTTTGAAATATGGTCCTAACCCTGCCACTGACCAGGTCTGTGACCTTAGAAACATATTTAACCCGTTTCAGTTTCCTTACCATAAAATAGATTGGCAAGAAAGATATTACTGTTCTTATTTCCTAGAGGGTTATTGGGAAAGATTGAATGAAATAATGTATGTAGACATGCTTTGGAAATATATAAGGTATTATATGCAGAAAGTAGTGTCAAAATTCAAAACTGTAGAAGAATTCGTTCAATAACTGCCTTAAAGCACCTCCTTTGCTCATACTTTGTAGGTAGATTTCTTGGTAATACATTTTCCTTGAATAATTTAATTGGCAGTCAGGGTACTTAGGAATGCAGTTAACTACTACATGCGGATTTGTAGACCCCTTTGGGAGGAGAATTTCCATACATTCTGATCGGTCTACAGGCAGTATATTTTGATGAACATTTAGTAGCAAGAGAGCAACTCTCACTGCAAATGTAACAAAATTTTTTTTTTTTCAGCCAGAGAAATCGTGCATGTAGGGCATAAGAGATCTGATAGAGAGATTGAGCTGGGAAATATGCCTCCAGCTAACACTGTTTGAGTAGACTACCTATTGACATCGATTGATTTTGAACAGTACCAAAAATTTAATGCTAGTGGTTTCTTTTTATAATTTTATTTATTTGGCTGCACCAGGTCTTAGTTGTGGCACACAGGATCTTTTAGTTGTGCCGTGCGGGATCTAGTTCCCTGACCAGGGATCGAACCCGGGCCCTCTGCTTTGGGAGCGCGGAGTCTTAACCACTGCACCACCAGGGAAGTCCCAGTGATAGTGTTTTAACATCAAAGATACCATCACATTCAATCTATGTCATATGTAAAATTCGTCTTGATTTCAGAAGAATTAAAATATTAAAATCAGATCTTAGAATCCAGAACGTGTGCCATCCTGTTACCCCTCTGGCTGGTGTTGTATCTTAGAGACTTAGGAGTTAAGGACAGACTTTAATGCATCTTCTAGACCCATGGACACTTCTTACTTCTCTCAGAACTCCTCTGTTGATGGTACCATGCCCTAACGTTGTTTTCACATTGTAGTACTTCTGTCTCTTATTATGAATTAAAATGGCTTCCTTAGGTAGGTGAATTTTTAGGCTAGAGCAGAAAATCATTGAAGTTGTGTTCTTCCAATTAACATGTTTATACTTCAGCTCAGAAATTCTGATGAGATTGCAAAAGCTGCGTGTAAGTTGATGGAGAAACATTTGGCAAGAAACTAAATGCTTCATTTATTCCCATAGATCTAAGTGTAAAAGCTTAGTAAGAGCTTATAGCATGATTTTGCAAATCCTGGAAATTAATGTTTAAATTCTCTGCCTCACAGTGAAAGTTACAGATGCCACAGTTCTGCCCTACGTCATCCTTAAGTTCTTTTGTTGTTGTTGTTAAATTGACATATGATTCACATACCATACAGTTCATCCCTTTAAAATGTACAACTCATTGGTTTTCAGTATATTCATATGGTTGTGCAACCATTACAGTTGTTTAATTCCAGTAACTCTTCATCACCCCCAAAAGAAACCCTATTCCATTAGCATGATTCCTTATTCTCCCTTCCCCAGCCCGTGGCAACCACTCATCTATTTGCTGTTTCTATGGATGTGCCTATCCTGGACGTTTCATATAAATGGCATCATACAACAGGTGGTCTTTTATGTCTGACCTCCTTCACTCAGCATAATGTTTGCTAGGTTCCTCCATGTTGTAGTTTATATCATGTCTTCCTTTTTATGGCTAATATTGTGTGGTATGGTATACCACATTTTGTTTATCCATTCATCAGTTGATAGGCATTTGGGTTGTTTCTCTTTTGGGGTTATTATGAATAATTCTGTTATGAACATTTATATACAAGTTTTTGCATGAACGTATATTCTCAGTTCTCTTGGATACATACTTAGGAGTGGAATTGCTGGGTCTTATGGTAACTGTTTAACTTTTTCAGGAACCGCCAAAGTGTTTTCCAAACTCACTGCACCATTTTACATTCCCAACACCAATGTATGATGGTTCTAGTGTCTCCACTTTCTTGTCAACACTTGGTATTTTCTATCTTTTTGATTATAGCCATTCTAGTTGGAGTGAAGTGGTATCTCATTGTGGGTTTGATTTGCAATGATTAAATGTTGAGCACTTCTTCAGGTGCTTATTGGCTATTTGTATACTTACTTGGAGAATGTCTATTCGAATCTTTTGCCCATATCTTCTAACACTGACATTAAGCTCCTGAGTGTTCCCCAGCCTAGGAAACACCCTATCATCCTCCCATGTTCCTGCCCCTAACATGAACAGAATCACGCTGTCCAGTTACCAAAGCCAGGAACCTAGAAATCTTGTCACCCACTAAGTACATTTAATCTGTTAGTATGTCCTGTAGATTCTTCCTCCATAGTATCAAAGCCGTTCTTTTTCCATTCCCTCTGTCACTACCTGGCTTTAGGCTTGTTACTGAGCAAAAGGCTCAGTTCTCAATGCTCAGAGAAGTTAATACTACGGCACCGGCTTTTGAGAAAAGAAAAGGCTTTATTGGGAGGTCAGCTGGCAAGGAGACAGGAGGCAGGGCTCTCAAACTGTTACTGAACGGAACTTGGGTCTTCTCGCCCACCATGCAGCAAAGCCAGTTTACTGACAACGGGTTGTGGTGAAGGAAAGTACAGTGTTTATTGCAGGCACCAAGCAAGGGGAACCGGGCAGCTGGTGCTCAAAAGGCCCAGACTCCCTGGGAAGGGAAGGGCTTTTAAAGACAGCATTTGGGGTGAGGGTTGCAGGATGCATGACTTCTGATTGGTTGGTGGTGAGGTAACAGGGGGGTGGTTCAGGAATCCTAATCATCAACCTTCTGGTTCCAGCCAGTCTGGAGTCTACCTGCTTGTGGCTATCCTCCACCTGGGTGAGGTCTTAGTTCCTACAGGAAACTCAATGATACATGTTAGATTGGTAGGTATATCCCTTGAGGAGAAGCTAGGACTCTGTTTTATAGCTGAATGATTGTTTCTTGATTGTTTTTCTTTTGTTAATGCATTCCCTCACTTCCCTAATTAATAACTGCTTGAGTCTGCTCTTTGGAACTCAGGGAAGGCCTAAGAGACTGAAGCCTTTTTCTGCAAACAAGAAACGGGACACAGAGGGCCTTTTGTACCTGGGAAGGCCTCACAGGGTCCTGCTCAGTTTCAATCCCCACAATACAAGAAAGAGAATAAAGTTTTGCATAGAGAAGTTAATCATAAACTCGGCAGGAGAACTTGGTTTTAGGGGCTTGTTTTCAAAATCTGCCTCCCTGATCTGGGGTTCAGTCAGGCTTTTAAGAGTTGGGGAGGAGGGTTGGTCTGCAGAAGCGCAGGCAGGGCAGGTTTCCACTGGAGGGCTCTGGAACTTGGCCCTTTATGGTAAGGTGTGGTAAAGGGGCTTCAGCACCAGATCTTCCTGGACAGCGGGCTCTTGGCTTCTGAAAGGATTCCGGGGTTCAGGTTCTGGTCATGTACTGGTCCTTTGGTTCATGGGTGGAGAAACTTTGGTTCCAGGTGTCGTTTGAGGTCAAAATCTTCTCTGTTATGCATGTTTTGTGCATGACTTGTGGTTTTCTTCTGTTGTCTCTGGAAAACAGCTCAGTATATTGTTAGAAGCAGGGTAGGGCCAGTTTAGGGCTGGTTCTGTGGTTACAGGCTCTCCTCCCATGTCTCCTGAAAAACTGAAATGGCCTCTTCACTGGTCTCCCCTACCTGCAACCTGCCTCTCATCTCTCTTCTACATTGTCTGCAGCGAAACCTGCTGAAAAGCCTTTCAGGGCTCCCCAGATCCTAGGCCAGTGGCCAGACCCCTGAAGGTGGCCTGCAAGGCCTTGGCTTCTTCCCTCTCACAAGTCTGGGGTTCTTCAGGATGGAGTTCAAGATCGCCTGCGTCTCTGGATGACCTCCTGACTCAAGGCATCTCCAATCTTGGTTTTGTCCTTTCCGACTCCCTTCACAATACCTGGCCGTGTTTCTGTCATAGCATTTATCTCACAGCACCATGTGGGCTCTTTGTTTGTTTGTTTTTTTCCGCAGCTTTCTCAGTGCTTTTGTAGTTTCTGGGAGAAAGTAACCCCTCAAATATTTATTGAACACGTACTCCCTGAGTCCCCACAATGTGCTGGGCCCAATGTGCTGGGTGTTCAGGGCATCCATCATGGTCCCGTCTCTCCATGAAGGGTGGGGAAGGCCTCTCACTCTGAGGCAGTAAAAGGTGACTTGTAAAGTCGAGCAGAAGCCAGCCCAGAGAAGAATCGGGGCCAGAGTGATTCAGGAGTCCGCACAAACGGTGTGGAGTGTTTAAAGGCCTGAAGTAAAATAAAAAGATCTTGGTATGTTTGAAGAACTGAAAAAAAGACCAGAGACTAGAATCAGACGGACACTCTTGAAGCTGGTGATGGAGGCAGGGGTCAGCTCATACAGGGGTGTTAGGCCGGGTGAATGGACTTTTCAAGCATACTGGGAGATGATTGAAAGGATTTAGAGCAGGAGACCCATTCTGTCACATTTCAGTTTTAAGGTAGAGTATCCTCAGGGAGATTTTTCATGTGTTGGTTGTTTGGAGGGTGGTGAGGGTGGACATTTAGACCCTGCTGTCTAAACGGGCAGCGGAGAGGAGTTGTGGTATGGTGGTTGAGATGTGGACTCTGGAGAACAAACGTATGAACACCAAGGGGGGAAAGTGGCTGGGGGTGGTGGTGGTGGTGGGATGAATTGGGAGATTGGGATTGACATATATATGCTATATATGCTAATAGGTCTAAAATAGATAACTAATAAGAACCTGCTGTATTAAAAATAAATAAAATAAAATTCAAAAATTAAAAAAAAAAAAAAGAGATGTGGACTCTGGACTCACATCGCCTGCATTCACATCCTGCCTCTTACTCTGTGACCTTGCACAAGTTACTCAGCTTCTCTGTGCCTCGGTTTGCACATGTATGAAATGGGACCGTTGACATTACACGTCCTTTTGCGTTATGAGGATTAAATGAGTTAGTATGTGTAAAGCATTTAGAACAAATTTTGGCATGAATCTCAAAATAAATGTCTTATTACCACGGTTGAAAGTAACATTTTAAAAGCATGACTTTAGTAACACCTCCAAAACATTATTTGTAATGTACTAAAAATAGGCAGTAAGATGTAAATATTGTGAAAACAAAGGTACAGGAGAAACACTAGGAAGATGGTTATTTTCATTTCACTATGCTTTATACCCTCGTTTTTAATATCTACAGCCAAATTTGATGTGGTGATGAAGGCATGGATAAAATTGGGGCACTTGGAGGTGCAGCCGGGGTCACGGGTCACATTGTTCTGTGTGACCATGTGGACTTCGCAGCTGTAGTAGGTGATTAGGATACAGTGAGTGGTTAAGACTGGGACTGACACATGTGAATTTCCTAAATATCCCAATCTAGAAACTCCTCTGTAAAGGCACTGGATCTGAGCTGTATAGTGTTTCAAGCTGCCAACAAAGTCAGCTTCCTCAGACTCTTTGATGTTCCTTTAATTCAGAAGTCTAACATGTTCAATAAATGGTTGATTGTTTAAAAAAAAAAGACTGGGGCTGGGAGGCATTCGCATCTGGCTTGATGCAAGCCTTGCTATTTTTCCCTGTGTGATACTGGGCAAGTTTTACAAGCTCAGGGAGCCTCGGCTCTGTAAGTGAGAAATGGGGTATCCTCAGGAATTCGTTGGACGTTGCGGGCGGTCTGTGATAAAGCATGAAAAGCGCTCTGCACAGTGTTTGTCCGGTGCGGGCGCTCATGCATATTGAAGTGGCTGCTGCTGTTACTTTGTGTCTCCTCTGGAGCCATTCTTTTCCCCATTTACCTTTCCCGTAGCTCCAGTATCGCATCTTTTTCTGGTACTATTTGCACCGTATATGGTAATGTTTTTGAATGGAAGTGCAAATAGTGTTTAAAAGTAAAAGTTAAATTTCAAGCTCTTTATCTGCTGAGATTAGTCACTACAGAAACAGTAAACATTTGACAACAGTCCATAAGTTGGTGTTGAGTGGACGTCAACTTAGTTTTTAAAATTCAGCTGTGGATTTTTTATTTGGGGACAGGGGTGATGGAGGTGTGACAGTCGCTCGTTAGCCTGGGTTCCCCTTCACTGCCAGAGCGGTGAGAGGTCAGCCTGGTCAGCGAGGCAGGAGGAGCCTTGCTGGGGGCAGTGGCAGGAAATGGGCACCGGATTGGGACCCACATGTTCTGCAAAGTCAGATGTTACGTGGTCCTTAGAGGGAATAAATCACGAATGCGTTAATTTCTAGATTCTGTTGAGGGAACGTAAATTGAGCAGAGAGACCCATGGTCTCGTATAGCTGGCTTACAAGAAATTTTATTGACCTTGAGCTGTTCATGGTATTAAGGCAAAAAAAGAACAACAACAAAAACACCCTCTACTTTCAGGCGCTTGGTACCACACTGCAGCACTACGGGTTTAGGTCAAGCCAAAGTTTAAGGGGTGATCATGCACTTGGCACTCTTGGTTGCCTAAGCTGCTCTTGACCTTGTTGGAGTCCCACAGTCCTATTATTCCTTGTTAGAAGCGGTGAGAAACTGAAACCCTTATGGCAAAATGAAAACAGAACCAGCCCGCTGGAATGAGCCCGGAGCCTAATATGGGTACATTACACCAGCTGGTTGGAGCCCAGGGAGAAGCAGTGCATTTCGTTTTGCTTGTGACACTGCCCTTTGGACATCATAGGCAAATTCCACGAGAACGTTTGCTTTCCCTGCCAGATAAATGTACTCTGAAGACTTTTCCCGAAAGAGAAGCTGGTTTAAAGTAATTGTGTCAGCTGTGATGATGTCACAAAATGTTCTAAGCTCCAGAGCAATGTAGATAAGAGGGCAAAAGAATCAAAGGGGAAAGTTTAAGGGTCATAAGTTTGAAGGGCCCTTGACCTGGCGTAACATAGATTTTTCACCACTCATAGTGTGTAATAAATGACTTGATTATCTGATCTGAGCACTGTGGAGGATAAAGGCCTGAAAGCAAGGACTTAGCATTAAATTAGCACAGACAGATGGAAAGTCTGAGCCGAATTTAATCTCCAAATCGAGCCTATATTAATAATAAACCCTTCGTCATCAGGAGGCAGGTTACAAATTACCCTGTGCTTCCTTAAGTGCTGAGAGCATCTGAGGATCAACTCAGTCTTTTGGTGCATTTTTCTGGGTTGTGAATGAGCCACAGGCAAGGCTGGAATTGGAGGTATTTCTTGAATCAACATTTATGGAATGACGACCTTCTGTGCAAGCCTGAGACAGGAGGGCGAGAGCTGGGAGAGCAGAGCAGGGAAATACTGGTTAAGACTGGCCCTTAAGGGTGAGAGTCTCGGACTCCATTCTAAGGGACGGAATAGAGAAAGGAGAAGAGTTATTTATCGCTGGGCAACAAGTTACACTAATCTTAGTGGCTTAAAACAAACATGTATTATCTCGCACAGTTTCTGTGGGTCAGGAATCTGGGAGCAGCTTATATGGGTGGTCCTGGCTGAGTCTCTCATGAGATTGTCATGCAGACATTAGCCGATACCAAAGTTATTGGGCTTGGCTGGGGCTGGAGGATCCATTTCTAAGATGCTCACTCACATGGCTGGCAAATTAGTGCAGGTTTTTAGCAGGAATCCTCAGTTCTTTGCCACATGTCCTCCATACATGGCGAGTGGCTCCCAGAACATATGATCCAAAAGAAAGGGCAAGGAATTAGCTTTGATGCCTTTTATTATAGATTCATATGCCATTATTTCCACCATACTTTCTAGTTTAGAATAAAGCCATTAAGCCTTGCTCACATTCAGGAGGGAGGGAATTAGGCACCCACTTTTCAGAGTAAGGGGTATTGAGGGATTTGTGGACAAATTTTAAAGCCGCCAGAGGTGTGAAGTGTGCATGTCAGGAAGTACCAAGGTCAGAGCTACAAACTAGGGTGCTGGAGGGACGGGACGATGCAGGTGATTTACATCCCAGTGGGATAGGGAAACATCCAAAGGACAGGGTCGGGAGGCTTGCTGAGAGCAAGGGACAGAAGAAGAAAGTAGAGAAAAGGCTTTACTCTGGGCTCTTATGGCTTTTCCTCTAAGCACTCCCGTATTTCAGTGACACCCGGTCCTCTCATCTGATATGATAACTAGGCAGCTTGGAAGGGAATTCACCACAGTCTTTGGCCTACTTAAATACTTAATGAAAAAAAGTTCTCGTGCTGAGTAGGAAGTTTAGAAGATTTATAAAATAAGCTGTGGCCCAGTAGTGACTGTGACTACCCTAGTCCAACCCTCTTCCACTCCTTATATATGAGACAGTTACTCCTGGTCAAGAACAATTTAGGTTTTCCGCTGTACTTTATAGGGAGTTTGAAAAATGTGTTTTTTCATTTTTATCTGCAACTGGAGAGAGATAGCTATTAGAAGTGAGGTCTTTAACAACCAGAGAGGAAAGAAATGATAAAGTTCCAGGTTAAGTGATCTAGAGGGATGCAGGAGGAATTCCAACGAGGCGGAGATTCACGTGGGAAGGTTTGGAAGGAGGCAGGTTAAAACAGAAGCTGAACCCTAAAGGGCGTGTGGGATTGGACTAGAGCAACAGAGGAGGGGAAGGCTCTGTAAGTGGGAGGAATGAGGGAGAGGAGCTGCATGAATAATACAGGGGTCTCAGGGGGGCAGTTTGTGGGACGGGTGGAGGCCAGCTGGCTTTGGCAGAGGAGTCATTCTGGGGAGCAAATTAGGTTGGGTGAAGTCTTTGTGAAGGGCTGGGACCAGACCCTTCTCAGGCTTCTAAATAAACTGAGATGATGTCACCTTGCCAGAAGGGGCTTCTTCAGAGGCCCTCCCTAGTGACAGGCAATCTTAACTGAAGAAAATGAACAAAAGGAGAAGTCATCATCCGTAAGATTTGGCGGGCCGTTCTTCCCCTCTGCTGAGAGAACACTCATTTCACCTGAATGAGGAGTGGGCATTTTTCTGAAAGATGATCACCATGTTGCCAAATACTTTGTACTATGAAAGCTTATGATTTCCTGTTAAGAGTGTTCAAATTATCATCTTAAAGCTTAGCTTTTTAAAAAATCATCTTAGGCCTTCCCTGGTGGCGCAGTGGTTGAGAGTCCGCCTGCCGATGCAGGGGATGCGGGTTTGTGCCCCCGGTCCGGGAAGATCCCACATGCCGCGGAGCGGCTGGGCCCGTGAGCCATGGCCGCTGAGCATGCGCGTCTGGAGCCTGTGCTCCACAACGGCAGAGGCCACAACAGTGAGAGGCCCGCGTACCGCAAAAAAAAAAAAATCTTAAAATATTCTACTGAGGCTTTTTAGACTTAGAAATTATTTTCAAAGGTCCTGTAGGGGTGATAGTTGACTACAATATGCACCTTTTCTTGTTAGCTGAACTTTCTTGAGTTGCACATTCAAAACCTGTTTCTCAGTACAACACAAGATTATTTGACCTGTATTGCACCAGGGTACATAAATCTGTTCCACTATTGCACGATAATTCTGGTTTTAAGAAAGGTTACTTTGTTTTGAGAAATTGTTTCTCAATAGGAAGAGAAGAGGGTCAAGGGCTAAAGAGGTTTTAACCTTCAAAATTAATTTTCCTACATGAATTTCAGTAAGATAAAAAGGTTTTATATAATTCTAAGTGTATGTTGTTATTGCAATGTAAAAATAAATTGGTCGATCTAAACTGACAAGAAGAATCATTGAACAAGTTCTGAGTGGCATGTATGACCAGACAAAACCAGGTGTTTAGAGCAAATCCTAGTTGTGTACATGAGACTGTCACTTGAGTGGCCAGCCACTCTAGGTTTGCATTACCTTATTTCTTCAAGTGTAATGCCTGTTCCTGATTTTAAAAAATGAAACAAAACAAAACAAAAACCATATTGGTCCTTGTTCTACAAATCGTGTACCATGCTTCAAAAGAAATGCCATATCCAACTTTCTTAATGCAAACTTGCTCTGTAGAAGAAATGCCCACCTCTTATTGCTTCTAGACCAGGGTTTATGAACCTTGGCACTATTGACATTTTGGATGGGATAGTTATTTGTTTAGGGAACTGTCCTGTGCACTGTAGAATGTTTAACAGCATCTCAGGCCTCTCCCATTAGATGCCAGCAGTATTCCTTTCCCTGGTTGTTACAACCAAAATGTCTCCAGACCTCGCCAAATGTCCCCAGGCAGACGAGTGTGGAAAATGAGATTATAATGTTGATGCGTATGAATGGAGTGAGAAAAGACCCTGTGTCCCACAGTTAGGTGTATTGTTTTGTGAGTTTTTATCAGGGGCCTCAATAGGGAGAAAAGCTTTGGGATTGTATTTTAGGATCCGTGAATTCTATTGGCTGATTAGGCAATGACCTTGTCATCGTCTGTTGACTCTTTCCTTTCTCTGTCCAAAGAAAAAATATCCCGGAGCTCTTTTCCGGCTTTAAAATTACAGCTGTTTCTTTCCCCAAATCTTGGTCCTTAGTTCTCCTTTTTCATTCATTTTGACTGAAGCTATGACTCAGAACAACTGTACCAACAGTAGCAGTAATCCTCTAGTGCCAGATTAATTTTTACTTAACAAGCAAATCTAAAAATTTCCATATTTAGGTGTATAGAGAATAACAATATCATTTACACATGTTTTCTTTCAGAGAATGTTCATGTAATGGATACATTTCCTCAAGTATGAAAGTGAATCAGTTGAGTATTTGTCTCTGAGAAACCGAATGCATCTGATTAGCAATTTAGCCATAGAATTAGAAACCCCTTCTCCTTTTAAATGAGTATCTCTGAATAGGAATATTTGGGTTATGCAGTACACATATGTGAATAACAGAGTGGTTGGAGTTATAATTATCTTTATTTAAACAGCTCTGTGGGTGGAACCCATTTTGTATAATGTAATCTCAATGAATTTAAAGTACTTCGAGTAATTCTTAGGGTTGTATGACACTTCTACCTTGCAGAACAAAATATCTTCATTAAGAAAACTACTGGATTTTCACTAAAGCACTTTCAAAAGATTGAAATGGTGTGTGTTAAATTAACAATAAAGGATAAACTGGTGCTTTACTATACCTCTGCCTTTTATATAGGAGAGAATGATGGAAGTCTCTGACTAATGGTTTTTCTCAGCACACGTTTGACTTTTTCTTGGGTCAAATGGTTCTACAGAAAATCCTGATGTGGCTGACTTTCTTTATTACCAGTAGATTTATTTCATAAGGGAAGGTAGCTGTCTGTACATATTTATGAAAGTTGTACATCAAGCTTGCTAGGCTTTTTACTTTTCTTTTTATTCCAGGTTCTTTGCAGTTTTGCCCTCACAGAAATATTTTAAAAGGCGTGAGTGGTTTCATTCAAAAAGTCTTTGTTAGGGCTTCCCTGGTGGCGCAGTGGTTGAGAGTCCGCCTGCCGATGCAGGGGATGCGGGTTCGTGCCCCGGTCCGGGAAGATCCCACCTGCCGCAGAGCGGCTGGGCCCGCGAGCCATGGCCGCTGAGCCTGCGCGTCCGGAGCCTGTGCTCCACAACGGGAGAGGCCAGAACAGTGAGAGGCCCGTGTACCGCAAAAAAAAAAAAAAAGAAAAAAAAAAAAGTCTTTGTTAGAGGCCTAAAGATCACCATCATTCAGGTATCTGAAAGCCTTGAAGTCTTGGGTGTAAGGCTCAGAAGTTTTCACACCAGTTTGCCACTCTGAGACATTCACGTTTATTTATGTTGTATGTGGTCAGAAGCCCTTATATCTGTGCTTTTGTGCAAAAAACCTCTCTCAAAGGTTGTTATCTTCCAATGAAAAACTCTCACTGCCTTCTCATCACTGTCACCCTCTGACCACAAGAGCCTGTGCCTCTCCTGGGGGCAGCATGTGTGGCCAGCAGCCGTCTTACATCCCCTGATTTCCTGATCTGCCTAATTTCCAGTGGATTCTCATTAAGTTTTCATTCTTTTTATCTCAGCAGCCCACTCTCTAGGCGTTTCATGATCTTTAATTTCTGACCACCTTTCCAGGTAGAAAAGTCCAGAGCAGAGTTTCTCTGTAGTTTGGTGTACCTCAGAAGGCTTTGAGGCAACAATCAGAAACGTTGCTGACCCATGGATCCCACATGCTAATAAGTGTATTTTATTTGGCCCACACGGTGTTTTCAAAATCTAGAAAATTTCCGTAACATAGATTCTTGGCTTCTCTTAAAATGCCAGAAGACTTGGCAATACTGAGCCATATTCCCATAATCAGCTGGGGCTGGGCTCAGGCTGCCCGCCTTTAACAGGACACATGCTCTTCAGTTGCGGCAAGCACCACTGTGCCCTAGATGCACCATTCTGGCCCGGGAAGCATTTGGGTCTGTGCCCTGCTCTAAGGAAAATGAGACCTTCCTTCCAGGAAGTCTTAGCAGTGAGGGTTCACTTCCTCATCTGCCTCTTCTGCTACAACCATATGGTTTCTCTTCTGGAATTAAAATAGCTACTCTTCAGAGTGAGATGGAGAGTAAAAAGACCTGTATTTGAATACACAAAGTCTGTAATGCCCTGGGAGGAGAAAACTACTCATAAAAAGTAGTCACAGGGGCGGGCGGCGGGGGAAAAAAAATCTTTTGAAGTCTTATAATTTCCATTTCGGAGTTCACCCATTTCATTAGAAGTTAGGAAAAAAAAAAAAAAAAGTCACGAAGTCAGTACAGCCAGAAACAATTTCACAAGTGGAGAAGGAGAAGCAGCAAATGTTTCATTTTAGGGCTTCCTAATGACAGCCTGAATTCCATGCAAGATGCTACTGGCCCAGGTGCTTTGCAGAAGTTCTGTCTAACCCTTATAAAAGCCTGGGAGGAAGGTGGTTTAGTAGCCCCAATTCACAGAGGAGAGAGATGAGAAATGAGGCTCATAGCTTCTTTTGCAAGGTGGGGTAAGGTGGGATTTTAACCTAGTCTAGTTTGTTTGTTTGTTTGTTTTTTTTTGGCTGCGCTGCACAGCATGCAGGATCCTAGTTGCCCAACCAGGGATGGAACCCATCCCCCCTGCAGTGGAAGCACGGAGTCTTAACCACTGGACCGCCAGGGAAGTCCCTAGTTCGATTTTTAAATTGGTGTTGTTCTTCACAAACCTCACCACCTGTCTTAGTAAGTTTCCAATGTCATCTTACTCATGTTGCATTTTTTTTAAAAAACATCTTTATTGGAGTATAATTGCTTTACAATGGTGTGTTAGTTTCTGCTTTATAACACAGTGAATTGGCTATATGTATACATATATCCCCATATCTCCTTCATGTCGCATTTTGTTGTGATTAGGTAGACCTGAGACTCGGTTTTCTTATGTGGAAAAAATAAAGGTGTCGTGCCTACTCTTCCAGTTTTGCAGGGAGTTGGAGGGTTAATTGAGATGATGTATGTGGAAGGGCTGGGTAAATGATGAAACACTAGATAACCAGAGGTGGTACGGTTCTATTTTCCCACCTCTAGGTTCGTACCTGTTGGTGTCCTGGCCGGGAAACGTAGCAACAATTCAGGCTGCTGTGAATTGGAGACGGGGGTGTTGGAACATAATCCTTTAGAAACAGGGCTTATGGTTTTGTTGTAAATCTAACGTTTACGTTTCAAAGGAGCGTGAGGCCTGGCAAACCTGTCAACAGTGAGTTGTAGGTATAGCGTTAGACAGGGATTCAACACTTCATAATCAGGGTTAGGGTCATGTGATCTTTAACAAATTGGACAATTTTCTGTAATTCAGTTTCCTCATCTGAAAGTTGAAACAGTTCATCCAAATCACTTCCAGAGGCCCAGCTACAGTTTCCCGCCATCATCAATTTAATTGACATTGAAGTGTGTGCCTGTTTTGTTAGTTTCTTCTTATTATTTTTTTGTTTGTTTGTTTGTTTTTTTTGCGGTGGGCAGGCCTCTCCTGTTGCGGAGCACAGGCTCCGGACGTGCAGGCTCAGCGGCCATGGCTCACGGGCCCAGCCGCTCCGCGGCACGAACCCGTGTCCCCTGCATCGGCAGGCGGACTCTCAACCACTGCACCACCAGGGAAGCCCAGTTTCTTATTTTTTATACTGAATGTTTATCAAGGTTTTTAGCCTCGTAAGGAATGCTTTCAAAGGTTTCAATTGCTGGTTCCTTTCCACACTCCTGCCCCACCTCCCCAAAGGACCAACACACATCCTCACACTCTTTCCACCTCTTGTGTTAATGCAGATCTCTGTTATTTTTAAATCTGTGCTTGTGACTTTTGAATGTCATTTAAGAAATAAAAGAGAAGCCTATTGAGAAATCCTGGCCAGAAAGAGGCCCCCAGAGCCTTGGGCGTCAGGTGATAGCTTTGCTCCTCTTTATTCAGGTGATATACTTCCTAACTTCAGATTTTTGAAATGCAGTGTTGAAGGCTTTGCATCTGCAATTGTTGCATAAGGCCACGAGCACTGCTAATTTGGAAGGGGAGTGAGACCATTCCTTTGCTCACTGATGTGAGTGAGCAGCTATTCAGGGCTTGGATGACTAGCTGCCGTTGTGACAGAATCATTTTCTGTCATTTGCTGAGGCGGTGAACTTCCTCTTAAATGTGGCCAGTGCTGTTATTAAAGGTAATGCATCACCCTGTTTAAAATACAAGTCGCTGCAGGGTTCATTTTGAAAATAGAAGTTTGAGTGTCTTGGTGTACCTCTGGAGCGGGAAGAGGGATAGAAATTTGAATACATGACTGATTCCGTAGCTGGTTGTGGAATTGTGACCTGCCTATGTTTGGAGAACTGACCTTGCCTTTTTTTTTTTTTTTTGCTGTATGTGGGCCTCTCACTGTTGTGGCCTCTCCCGTTGTGGAGCGCAGGCTCAGCGGCCATGGCTCACGGGCCCAGCCGCTCCGCGGCATGTGGGGTCCTCCTAGACCGGGGCACGAACCCGTGTCCGCTGTATCCGCAGGCGGACTCTCAACCACTTGCTTTTTATACACTCTTTCCCCCACGTTTTCTGGATGAATGTTGATGAGGAGCTGGAATTGAAGATCACATGCTTTCTGGAGGCATGTTTCCTAATTAAGTCAATTCCTTAAGTGACACCTCCATTATCCCTTCCAGGGGTGTATTTCCCACTACGGTAATGATCAGCTTGTTGCTACTAACTTAGCTTTTGATTTTATAGGATTTTAGCTAGTTTGTAGATAATTTGAGGCAAATAATGAAAAATTAATGGTACCATTTTATGTGTGAAGATTTGAGTTAAGGAAGACATAAAAGCCTTAAACTGACCTTTAAACTATATTCTCCTTGAAATTCTATTAAGGACAAAACATTTTTTTTGTACCCCTTTACTGCTCATCTTCCCTATCAGGCAGAGGGTGAGGGGTACTGAAAGCTCCTCTATTTTATCAGAGCACTTAAATTATAAAGGTGTTATTTCTGGGCAATAAAACTCTCAATAAATATTGAAGTATGTATATAGTATTAATTACCCTTATCCCTTTATTTAAGATCTTAGGAAGATTTAGATTAACAGCATTTCACTTTTTCTTTCCATTGAGTAATAGACGCAGAGCCAAATGAGACCAGCAAAATTAGGGGCCAGCTTTTAAAGCGTGAGCAGACCTGTCTGGAAACCATCGGAATGGCCGGCGGGGAGAGGGGCAGTGGGGGAGGGAGATTACGTATCTTCAGGTGGGTGCTGAAATGCCAGCCCTGTAAGGGATGTTGTGTAGTCAGTTATGAAAAACAATAACAAAAAAGCTTATCCACTTCACAGTTGCCCATGCCAGGGCTGATAAATCAGCATGAGGCAGCCAGTTGTGCAAGAAACCCCAGGAAAAAGGGGTTGCCAATCTCCACTGGTGCCTCTAATAACCATAACATCTATTTGTTTGTACCTAAATACCAATCTCTGAGTCACACCCTGTGGGCAGCACAAAGATAAATAGTACTGAGTTCTTACTCATTGGGCTCTGGTCAGTTTAATAGGGTAAAAAGATCCCTGAGTATATAATTATAATAAAGATGGTTCCTGGTAGCCCCTGAAAGAGTCAGAAAAAAATCAATGGAACATCCCAATGAGATAGATTCTCTGGGGCTAATTGAGAGAAGAGCTGGGAGAGTGTTTTTTGGTTTTTTAAAAATTTATTTTATTTTTGGCTGCATTGGGTCTTCGTTGCTGTGTGTGGGCTTTCTCTAGCTGCAGTGAGCGGAGGCTACTCCTTGTTGCTGTGTACGGGCTTCTCATTGCAGTGGCTTCTCTTGTTGCGGAGCACGGGCTCTAGGCGCGTGGGCTTCAGTAGTTGTGGCACATGGGCTCAGTAGTTGTGGCTTGCAGGCTCTAGAGCGCAGGCTCAGTAGTTGTGGCGCACGGGCTTAGTTGCTCCGTGGCATGTGGGATCTTCCCGGACCAGGGCTCGAACCCGTGTCCCCTGCATTGGCAGGCGGATTCTTAACCACTGCGCCACCAGGGAAGCGCCTGGGAGAGTGTATTTAAGGAGGCCTTGAAGAAAGTGGGAGAGCTTTGAAAATGTTCAGGGATTCCATCACTGTACCACTTCAATTTATTAAATGGAACATGTTAATTTACTTTATTAAGTGTTGTTCCTCTTGCCAAAACTTTGAGCGTTTTTAGTATTAAAACTCACTGGTTAATCTTTTACAGCATGCATTCTCCATGGGGGTGATAAAGATTGGTTCTTGGGAGGCAAAAATATTTCAGATATTACCATGGTTTGTGGCCCTCCAAAGTACTCAATTTTTAGTACTCAATTTTTTTTGTTAGGAAGAATTTAAATTTAGCTGTTCTCCTTAGGGAAGCAGTAGTGAAAAGATTGAGAAACACTGCTTTAGATAATCATTACCTCTCATGCTTATGAAATAAGTGGCACTGTGTTTAAAACATCACTAATTTTATGATATATAATGTGACTTCACATATGAAACATAGTTTGTCTCTCCTCACTCCTTAAATTATTTTAACTACCATAAAACATTTGATGTGATCCAAACTCTGGAATAAAAATAGTGCCTTAGTAAATGCTATAGGAAAGATTCTACAAAGACTGTTGATAAGTGTAGTTAAATCTATCCATTAAGATGTGTTGTGCTTAATACTTAGGGAAGAAAATCACAGAACTGTTTCTATCTGTGTTATCTGAATGTACGATGTAGCTTTGTTTTTTGCTGTTGTTTTGTTTTTGTTTTTATTAATTTTTATTGGGGGTATAGTTGATTTACATTGTTGTGTTAGTTTCAGGTGTACAGCAAAGTGAACCTGTTATACATATACATGTTTCCACTCTTTTTTAGATTCTTTTCCCATATAGGCCATTACAGAATATTGAGTAGAGTTCCCTGTGGTATATACAGTGGGTCCTTATTAGTTATCTTTCTTTTTTTTTTTTTTTTTTTTTTTTTTGTGGTATGCAGGCCTCTCACTGTTGTGGCCTCTCCCGTTGTGGAGCGCAGGCTCCGGACGCGCAGGCTCAGCGGCCATGGCTCACGGGCCCAGCCGCTCCGCGGCATGTGGGATCTTCCCGGACCGGGGCACGAACCCGCGTCCCCTGCATCGGCAGGCAGACTCTCAACCACTGCGCCACCAGGGAAGCCCTGTTTTACTTTTTGTTAGAAAAACTAATTTAAAAGATTAGTAATTATTTTCCATGAGGGTAATGTCCACTTGGGGATCTATAGCAGATGTATACTGGGACTTCTTTTTAAAGATAGGTCAAATGAGAGCCAAAAAAGGAGTTTGAAGACTCATGACAAATGGATGAGGGTATATATATTCAATACTCATTATGTACACACTTTGTTTATGAAGAGTGCCTTGTTGGATTCATGCCTGCCCTGGTGAAACCCTCACAAAGGGAGCTAGGCATGCATTCAAATAAGAACAGTAAGATGTTATCTGCACAGTATAATAAATGTTTTGTATAGAGTTCAGAGGAGTGTGGGGGGAAAGTACAGGGAGCAGGCAAAGGTGATCTAATATGGAAAAGAGAAGGTTGAGGAGGACCTTCAATGGCAGCAACATAATGAGTTTGAACTTCAGCATGAAGGGACCTAAATAAAACTCAGCATGCACTGGGCATTGAACCCAGACCAGAAATGACTGAATCTGTGTTGAGCCATCATCATAAAATTTTTATTTATTTATTTATTTTTATTTTTTTTGCGGTACACGGGCCTCTCACTGTTGTGGCCTCTCCCGTTGCGGAGCACAGGCTCCGGACGCACTGGCTCAGCGGCCATGGCTCACCGGCCCAGCCGCTCCGCGGCATGTGCGATCTTCCCGGACCAGGGCACGAACCCGTGTCCCCTGCATCGGCGGGCGGACTCTCAACCACTGCGCCACCAGGGAAGCCCCCTATTATCTTTAAGTGCTTCTGTGCTTTCTAGCCCAAAAAGCTACCTCTGATTCACCGTGTACTTTCATTGTCTCCTATTAGCAACCAGCCATTTACCCAAAGAGGCCAGGTTTCTTTCAGTGGGAAAGGGGTTTAGAAGCCAATGTCTGGGTGCACAGAGTGCTTACTCTCCTGCAGTATCATTGCTTCCAGACCTTTGCAAGTAGACAGAGTTATGAAATATATGTGTTTAGACAATTGAAATTCTATTGTTATTTCCAACTCAAATGTAACATTATAAGGTTTTTCTTAACTTGGATTTAATTTATTTATTGCCTCATATTAAAAATCTTAGGTCTTAATAAATAACATGTAATGTTTCCTATATCCTAATAATACATAGTTTCAAATTTTCAATACCAATATTTCTGCTAACAGTAAAACCACTGTTTTTAATTTAACCACGAATTTTAATATTTTTTTGTCCTTTTTCCTCTTTAGATTATATCCCCACAGTTGTTCCAAAGCGACTTTTAACAACCCATATGATTAGATTACCGAATTAGTAGTTAGTTTGAATTTGTTTTCAACTATGGGGTATTTTTTGTTTATTTTTCATTTTTGATTTAATTTTCAAAAGTCAAAATTAGTTTTTAAAAAAGATATATGTACTTTAAACAGTCTAGGTTCCATTCCTTTCTTCACGCCATCCCTCCCACACATAACCCCACAGGTATGTTTTTATTAGTTTCTAGTTTATTCTTTCAGTGTTTTTATTTATGTGTGTTCTTATTTTCTCTTTTCGTATTAAAAAAGACAGTATAATATTGCTTTTTCCATTTCTGTATCCTGGAGATCACAGTAATGATATAGATTTTTTTAAAAAGCAGCAAAAAAACCTTTTGTTCATGAAACGATCATTAAAATCTCTGTTTACCAGAAGTTATCAGAGTTTTTAAAGAATAATATGAGAGTTTAAAAGTGTAAATTATCAGTAAATCTTTGACTACAAAAACACATACATTAAATTTTTCGAATGTCCATACAGTGTTGGAGTTTGGAGCCAATTGAAAAGGTGTCAATTATTGTCAGTTACTCTATACATTGTTATTTACGTATTTAGGAATTTGTGGGAGACTTTAAAGCAGTTGTTTAAGCAGATCCCCTTTGGATTAGAGCTAAAGTCTATTTATGGAGCAGTATGGATGATATTTTAAGTTCTTTTCCCAGCTTATTCATAAAAACAAGCCGACAAGTGAAGAACTTCCCTGGAACTAGTCCATTCACTCTCAGTGTATTGCATTACCTTAAAACTCTCCTTTCTCTGGGAGGGGAGAGGATTTTAGTACTTTGGAGTTTATAGTCCTTACCAGTGGTCACGAATAACCTCTTAATTGCCAGATTTAGTAGATACTTAAACTTTTCCTGGCACCTGACTGCCTTCTTAAATCCTCACCTCCTTGGCTTCTGTGACATCAGCTGACCTTGAATTTTTCTTCTGAATCTGCAGACTTTCTCAGCTTCCTTTCTCTGCAGTGTAGGGAGTGGTGAGGTTTAGACTTTAGAATCGGGTGGGGATCTGAGTCTGGATTTATCTCTTGATAGCTGTCTGAACCTGGGTTAGTCAACTTTCTGGATTCAATTTTTATTAAATGGGACAAATAATACCTCTCCCATCTATGTTATTTTTGGGAGGCTCAAAAGAGATAATGTACAGTTAAATTATAAAGTCTTAACAAGTGTTATATTAGTCATTTTTCTTTTTTTCCCTGAGCGTCACTGTTTTTTAATTGTTATTAATTAATTAATTAATTAACTTTTGGCTGCATTGGGTCTTCGTTGCCATGCATGGGCTTTCTCTAGTTACGGCGAACCGGGATTACGCTTCGTTGCGGTGCACGGTCTTCTCAGTGCGGTGACTTCTTTTGTTGCAGAGCTCGGGCTCTAGGCGCGCGGGTTTCAGTAGTTGTGGCATGCGCGCTCAGTAGCTCGGGCTCTAGGCGCGCTCTAGGCGCATGGGCATGTGGGATCTTCCCGGACCAGGGATCGAACCCATGTCCCCTGCATTGGCAGGCGGATTCTTAACCACTGCACCACCAGGGAGGTCCCTAGTCATTTTTCTTAATAGTAGAAAGTATCTTGTAGTTAATAACTTGGATTAGAGACAGTGTATAATTATCTTTGATAGGAGGATAGTTGGCCCAGATGGTAATTGACCTCCCAGACTGGATATGCTAAACGATCAGTATGGCCTCCACCCCTTTGTTTTGCAGCCACTTCCACCATTGGAAACAGTCTTCCTGTGTCTTGCCTTTCCCTCCCCCTCCCCCCTCTTCCCATTTCTTTTTTATTGCCAACATGAATGAGTCCCAGGCTTGGTACTCAAACTCTCTTCCTCTGCAGCTAGTGACCCCATAGAGCCCTCCCAGGACTCATTCTCATCTCCTTCATGGGGAGTCCCCACTGCCCTAGTCAAGCTCCTGCCACACACAGTGACTGACCCCTTTTCCGTCAAGTTTATGTTGCTGCCATCATAAGTCCGTGCCTCGCTGGGTTCTTCCTTTCCATCTCTGGAAGCTTCTTGAGCTTCTGACTCTAGCAGTACTAACCAGCACCAGAGGCTTATGAACTAGCATACTGTTCTCTAGCTTAGTGGCATGAGGCTGAGGGTGCCTCGTTCCCTCACTGGAGGGACTCTAGTCCCTGGCCAACTCAAAGCGACTGTGTTTTATCTAGGCCAGTGCTACTCAGTGTCATCAGTAAACCAGAAACATCACCCCCACTTGGGAACTTTTCTTGGTCCTACCCTATATCTACTGATTCAGAATCTCTTGCTGTGGGACCCATGTTTTCAGAAGTCCTCCAGGTGACTTGTAGGCACACAAAAGTTTGAAAACCATTATAAACAACAGAGATTGGTATTCTAAATGTACTTTTCCATGGAAACAGTGTCATAAATTGTATTTGTGGTCATTCAGTATTGTGCCTTATCGTTTAGTAAAATTTCCAGGTAAGCCTGTAAATGGGTCTAATGTTGTTTTGGTCAAAACGTATATTGGGGGCTTCCCTGGTGGCGCAGTGGTTGAGAGTCCGCCTGCCGATACAGGGGACACGGGTTCGTGCCCCGGTCCTGGAAGATCCCACATGCCGCGGAGCAGCTGGGCCCGTGAGCCATGGCCGCTGAGCCTGCGCGTCCGGAGCCTGTGCTCCACAACAGGAGAGGCCACAACAGTGAGAGGCCCGCGTACCGCAAAAACAAACAAACGAGAAAAATGTGTATATTGAGTCAATCAGTTGTCTTATTCACACACTTTTGAACTGTAGCCCTTTAGGAATGCAGTAATAAGTTAGAAAGTATTTTGAAAACGTAGAATGTGAGAATTGTGTACTGCTTTTATTATTTACTGATTAATTCATATTTCATGTCAATGCAGAAAGGATATGTTACAACCAGCTTATGAAATTATGCAATTTAGAAAGGTAATGAAATGAAAATTACCCTCATGGCCCTTTTTATGAAGAAAAGTTCTTCCTCCTGATTTCCTCTCAGGCTCCTGGTTCCGCTATTAAAATTCATTCTCAGCCATTTGGAGCCTGTTTCTTACTACAGCCAGGATTCTGCAACAATGAGATCTATTTTAATCTCTAGATTGAAATGCAGTAAGGAAGGTAAACAGTTACCTCATTTCGAGTCTGTGGAATTTCCAACAATTTTTGAGACTTATGTAAGTACCTCTGTGTCCCAGGGTCATGGTTGGGAGTGGTGATTAGTTCTCGTTTGCTAAATTTCTTATAATTGAACATCCTGCTGTCTCCTGATGGTAAACGTCAGGAATAGTTATCTACATTAGTTTAGCATTTATTCATAGAATGCAGCTTTAAAAAAAAAAGTCGTCTCAATAAACATTGAGTTAGCTCAATGGATAACAAGTTAAAGATATTCAGAGACTAAATATGCCTGACCAGAGGTTCCCAGAATTGTATCTCAATGTCTCTTTTTGGTCATAACTGTCAAATTTTTGCTGTTTTCTATTTTAATTTTTTTTAGTTTCTCTTTTACTGCTTAGGATAGGTGTCTAGAGATTCTTGATCTTGTGATAAGAATTTTAACCCCAAGTTACTATTTCTTCCCTTAAGTCAACAAATATTTCATTCTAGCTGTTTGACTACCTGCTGTATATGAGACAATACAGTAGTCTCTGAGAATACAAAATCAAATAAGATTCTACCTCTACCTTCATAGTACTTAATTATTGCTATAATAATAGTGCAAGTGAGTGTGTACGAGTGCTGGGTGTGTTAGACTCCTTAACTGGCAATTGACAGCCACCCAAGGGGAATTTGCTATAGGATATTGGGGTTACCCCAATATTTGAGGGATAAATGAGTCTTGGGAACAGCTAGGTATAGGGAGTCTTGGTCTAGGGACTCAAACTCCACTGATACTCTTTTTTAAAAAAATTAATTAATAATTTTTTGGCTGCATTGGGTCTTCATTGCTACATGCAGGCTTTCTCTAGTTGCATTGAGCAGGGGCTACTCTTCATTGTGGTGCGCGGGCTTCTCATTGTGGTGGCTTCTCGTGCTGCAGAGCATGGGCTCTAGGTGCGCGGGCTTCAGTAGTTGTGGCACGCGGGCTCAGTAGTTTTGGCTCGTGGGCTCTAGAGCACAGCCTCAGTAGTTGTGGCGCATGGGCTTAGTTGCTCTGCAGCATGTGGGATCTTCCCGGACCAGGGCTTGAACCCATGTCCCCTGCATTGGCAGGTGGATCCTTAACTACTGTACCACCAGGGAAGTCCCGATATTCTCTTTATTTCTAATATGTACTGTTACATAATGCTTCATTTCTCCTTTGTCTCTCTCTCTGTCTCTGTCTCTCTTCGCTCTATCTCCTCTACCTTTTTTCTTTCATTTTTCATGGAAGGGCCCTAATTTGCTCACCTACAGTCAAGTGGCCATCCCTAGACCAATCATGTGTGGCCAGGGAACAATTCTATGAGGGGGATGGAGGAGGGTAGGAAGGAAGGACAATGTCTAGAAGAAGGTGGGTCTGGACAGGTAAAACATGTCTCTGCCAGGTCTTTGCCAAGCACTTTACATTTATTCATTCTCTCAAGTCCTCAAAGTAGCCCAATTTTATAGTTAGAGAACTGAGTTTTAGGAAGGTTAATTAACTTACCCAGTTCACACAAGTAGTAAGTGGCAGAGCTAGGAAACTAGCCCAAGTTTCTGGTAATTTCCTTCATTTTAACCACTGCACTACTTAATGGCTGCATTGCTGTGTTTAAGAACCACAATATAGAAATGCATGTGAAGCAGCCTTAGGGTGATGTGGTCCTTAAACTGAGTGTTGAAGGCTGGGGGTGGGGTGGAGATTTGTCAGGCGAAAGGAAGATAGATCATTCCAGGTGGAGGAAAAGGCATGTGGGAGGAAATGGTGGCATGCAGCAACACTGCTTTCTGTAAGCCATAGGATGACTTTTATGGCTGAGAATAAGACGTGAGGAGAGCAGATGGGAAAGCTGAGGATCTGGATGGGGCCAACCATGAAGACCCTTGTGTGGCAAAGTAAGGAGTTTATATTTTACCCTGAAATCTTCAGAGTCCATTTGAAGGACCTGGAGCATGGGAGAGACATGCCCGTATTCATGGTTGAGAACTGTAAGTCTTGGCATGCTCTGCAGGATTTACTGGGGGAGGGCCAACCGGTTGGGAGGTTTCTGCAGTGGTGCCCAGAGGATGCTATGAGTTCCTTAACCAGGCATGGGAGTTGGGGGATCTAAGTCATAGCTGTGAGGTAGAATCTACAGGCTGAGGGACTAGATGTGGGTGACAGTAAGAAGCTAGGAGGACAGGCACATTCTTCGGAATTCTTGGTCCACTAAGACAGGAGCACCACAAGGATGGTATTTGAGACAGAGGTAGACAGCAGAAAGAAGCAGAAAATTCATGCAGGTTTGGTCAGCTTGAATGTATGCAAGATGCAGATGCAGGTATCCTGAAGGCATTCAGAAATGCACATCAGGGGCTTCCCTGGTGGTGCAGTGGTTGGGAGTCCACCTGCCGATGCAGGGGACACGGGTTCGTGCCCCGGTCTGGGAGAATCCCACATGCGGTGGAGCGGCTGGGCCCTTGAGCCATGGCCGCTGGGCCTGCGCGTCCGGAGCCTGTGCTCCGCAACGGGAGAGGCCACGGCAGTGAGAGGCCCACTTACCGCAAAATAAGAAAAACAAAAACAGAAATGCACGTCAGACACCCCAGAGATCAGTACTGTAGGTATGAATGTGGCAGTGCGTACTGTTTCCATCTTCAGGGGAGCCTTGGGAATAGAGATCTCCCAGAGCAAGCTCGGTAGGAAGAAAAACCAAATGGGAGCCCCAGGGAACAGCAGCCTCTGAGGCTCACTTGCTCATCCCCACATAAGGGCTAGTGGGGGGAGGAAGTTTCAGTTAATCACATTCCTATTGTATAGAGACTTGCTATATGTCAAATATGGTTTACTGGGTATCAGAGGATTATCTTAGAATGGCTGTTAACCATGTTCCATAATAAATTAATTTTGGCTCAGAAAGCAGTTTAAGATTTCCCATTAACTGGAGGCAGGGACAGGGACAGATACAGACTCAGCAGTAGAAAAGAATTCTTAGAAATTCCCTTTCAAGCAGAGATCCTCAGAGTACCTCCGAAAGGTGATCCACCGCCTTTTGGACGTTTCCAGTGAAGGGGACTCCTGCTTTCTGACGTAACTCATTGCATTGCTGGGCAGCTTCTGATAGTGTCAGAATTGCCTTTCTGCTTCCGGCTCCCCCTTGGGCCTCTGGAATTTCCCTCCTGCTCGGCCATCCTGGCCAAGGCCAGCTTGGTGTAGGCTGTGTCTGTTAACAGAGCGAGTGAGCTGAGAAGCCAAGCTAGTGTGCTGAATTAAGAATATGCAGATTGGGCTTCCCTGGTGCAGGAAGATCCCACATACTGCGGAGCAGCTAAGCCTGTGCACCGCAACGACTGAGCCTGCGCTCTAGAGCCCACGAGCTACAACTACTGAGCCCACGTGCCGCAACTGCTGAAGCCTGCGTGCCTAGAGCCCGTGCTCCGCAACAAGAGAAGCCACCTCAATGAGAAGTCCGTGCACAGCAACGAAGAGCGGACCCCGCTCACTGCAACTAGAGAAAGCCACGCACAGCAACGAAGACCCAAAGCAGCCAAAAATAAATAAATTAATAATAAAAAAAAGAATATGCGGATTGTGACCAGCTGAAGGAGGTGGCAAAAGCCACCCACACGGGGGTGGCCAGTGGTTCCCTCAGCATCCAACTCCCATTTTGGGGAAGTGAAACCCACAGGTCGTTTTGATGGAAGACACAGTTTTAATACACCCATACAAAGGAAGTACAGTCACAAGGTTAGTAATTTACAGATTCCAGAATCGAGGGGGTGCCATGAGCCGGGGGAAGGGCAGCTCTCTGTCCCGGGTCAGCAGCAAGCAGGAGATAGAGCAAGGTAGCAGGCATCTATGACAGTCACTCCTGGATATCCCTGGGGCATTCGTTCCAGGAGCCCCCACGGATTCCAAGCTCTGTGGATGCTCGTCCCTGATGGAAAATGACGTTGTACAGTGAATACAGCCTACCCTCAGTGTTTGTAGGTTTCACATCCGCAGATAAGGAGGGCCAACTGTACTCATAAAGTGGTTGGGGTGGGGGCTTCCCTGGTGGCGCAGTGGTTGAGAGTCCGCCTGCCGATGCAGGGGACACAGGTTCGTGTCCCGGCCCGGGAAGATCCCACGTGCCGCGGAGCGGCTGCACCCGTGAGCCATGGCCGCTGAGCCCGCACGTCCGGAGCCTGTGCTCCGCAACGGGAGAGGCCACAACTGTGAGAGGCCCGCGTACCCCACCCCCACCCCCGCAAAAAAAAAAAAAATGGTTGGGGTGGAGGAACTGACTGTTTAAGACATTTTTATTGGGGTGGAGTTGATTTACAATGTTGTGTTTCTGGTATACGACACAGTGAATCAGTTACGCATATACATATATCCACTCGTATATCCACTTTCCTTGGGCTTAACTCTAAGTGGTTAATTTCAAAACTGCCCTGGGACAAGCGAAGTGGGAACTATGATGGGCATCCTAAACTCAAGTCCTCATCTAAATGTCCAGACTGGATGTGAGCAGGGTTACCATACTGTAAAATGCCCAGGCAGCAACTCAGAAAAGCAAAAGTTATTTTTCTCAAAAGGTTTTCTCATCACAGCAATCACTTGGTTATGAGGGGAGCCCAGCAGTAGAGCTCAGATTAAGATTCTCCCTAGAGGTGCCCTAGGTGCTCTGGTTTATCAACCACTTCTCTGCTGGAGATGTTCGGGGCTCCCTTCACATGTCTTGCTCTCATGAGCACTCATAAGTAAATAACTTTTTTCTTTGGAAAATAGATTTATTTTCCTTGAATTGATTTGAGGGGACACCTCATGAAGAAGACATATATATATTTTGTGGCTGTTGCCTGCAGCTTGTGGGATCTAGGGATTAAACCCATGCCCTCGGCATTGAAAGTGCAAAGTCCGTTAATAACCACTGGACCGCCAGGGAAGGTCCCCCCCCCCCAACCCCCGTAAAAATATTTTAAGCTTTTAGAAACAAATAGGCAGGTTTAGAACTCATTCATTATTCTAGTGCCCCATTGATGTTATGGAGAGAATATGAGTTCCTTTGTTCATTCAACTAGCTTATTGAGTGCCTGCTCCCTGCTGTGTGACTTGAGACGTGGGAGAACATAACCAAAGTCAACATCCAGCATTAGGAAGCATATCTGTCTTTAACTAATTGAAATAATGGGGTGGTATTGGGCATCCAGTTTTAAACAGTTGACATTCTTGTCAGTGCCTTTGTCTCCTTCAAGGCCATAGCAAAGTCTCGTGGTACTTTCTAGCTTTCTGAGGGTGGGGAGATCAGTTTTCCTAAAATGGAACCCAGATTTGGCCCTTCTAGGGCCTCAAGGGTTAAACTAGCATGTTCTTTTCCTTATAAATTAGGGAGTCTTGGTTTGTTAACTGAGCTGTGTCATGGGTCTGGGCACAAAGGTAGAAATGTTGGATCAGATAAAAATCAGCTTTCAAAGGACTATTTTGTTGTTGTTCAGGCTTTAATCTGGAAACAAAACAGACTTTCTCTACAGGTTAGTTAACACAAGGGTGAAGATTTTCCAAAGCAGATTATTTTTAGTTAAAATAACTGTGTTTTTAAAAAACGACTGAAGTAATGAGGGGAAAATGAATTATTGTTCTTAATGTACATTTGTAGTAATAATGTACTTGCTCAGAACAAAAAATGTTGGAGTGCTGAACCCATATGACATGTCACAATTCCTTCCTGCAGTACCTGTATTCTATTTATAGGCCGTTGTGCAACTAATTACAAGAGCGTCGCTTGTGTGAACACAACACATCGTTTAAAACCTCAGTGACTCTGAGAAAATGCCAGAAGGGCTCGTCTAGGACCTTTAATGAGTCTTTTTCCGTATGATACTGGTGGGATCAATAAAATGGAGGATCATGACGCACCTCTCTAGTGTTTAGGGTTACAAGCATTCACTCAGTTGTTAGATGGAAAGCACTTTAAACGGTTCTGTTTTCCAACAGTCAGACAAGTACCCTGTGAGGAAAGTACTGCTCATTGTTCCTGTCTTACCGATAAGAAACAGAGGCACAGGGAGATAAAGTAGCTTTTACTGAAAGTCCTGCCGCTACTTTTGGGCTGACCCAGCCTTTAGACCTGGGGAATCCGGTTCCAGAGTCTCTCTGCTCTTAAGGGCTTTACCCAACTGCCTCCCAAATTTCCAGCAGAAATCTGCCTGCCTGCACCCCACCAGGTGCATCCTGCTCTGTTGTGTGTTTAGGGTCACAGCCGTCGAGTTTGAGGAAAGTGGACGAGTGGCCTTCAGCTCTCCAATGAAGGACAGAGCACATTTTTAAAGATCTTTTCTAAACCAGGAACTCAGAAATCCCAATTTAGAGTGTTCTTACCACCAAACAGTCCTCTTCTGTATAAAATTATTCGTCTTGTGTTGCTTTAAGGTTAAAAAGGAAAATATCAGAGCCCTAGATGGCCCAGAACTTTCTTTATCCCAGAGCAAGGGAAAAACCAAAGATTGTATCTGGGTTTTTGAGGAAACTGCTGATTAAAAATTTATGTATTTTATTTGATGTCTGTTGAGATTAGCGTCCTTTTATCTTTTGGTTTCATTTCATTAGTTTCTGGCTTTTTAAAGTTCAGTTTTTTTAGGTTACATGCTTCAAATCGACTTTCACTTTGTCTTGAAAAATACATTTCTCTAACATTGCTGATAGTACTGATACATCTGGTCAAATCAATAAAGAAAACCTTATCTTTAGCAATGTAGTGGCCTCAAGCACATTGCTTTTTTTCAATTGCCAATAGGAGCTAATAGCTATGTGCAAGTGGCACTGTTCTAAACCCGCAAAAAAGTTACTTTTCTGCTCTATTTAATTCAAAACTTCCAAACTTGACCTCCTTTTTAGGTAGGCCTTTATTTTGATTTCACTTGACCCCCACAGAGCTGCACTGTGGCCTTGTATGGGAATTGCTCCAGCATCTGACAGAGTGCAGACTTCCTGATTTAAATGTGGAAGTTGGTCTTTAGTGTTATCAATGGTTTTGCTTAGAGGACCCAGAGACTAATTGAAAGGAAGTGCCCAATGGCAGCTTTCTGGTTTTTACCTTTACTGTTTTAAAAGTTCATTTCTAAACAGCCAATGTGAAGAAGAAAACATTGATATTTATGCAGGGAGATCTTTGGGACAATACTATATCTTCTTTTGATCTATAGTGTTCGTGTTTTAATCTTCAGTTATCTAATTACACTGGTGAGGGAGCTAGGAGCTAACGATGGCCCCCAAATGCTAGCAGCAAAGTATATCCAAAGCTAAGGTTATAAGTAACACCAAGATGCACATTAAATTCTATCCAAACATACATCTCTCTCTTTGCTTCACTCATATATTATGTGTAGTGATATGAAATTGTCAGTATTGGACTGTTTTTGACCTATAAAAACAATTTCAGAGCGTTCAGTCTAATGGTTTATTTCAGGGCTCAGCACATTTTCTGTAAAGGTATAGGTAGTAAAATACTATAGGCTTGGCGGGCAGACAGTCTGTGGAAATTGCTAACTGCCATTGTACCTGGAGGCCCACAATAAACAATATGTAAATGAATGAATGTGGCTGTGTTCCAATAAAACTTTATTTATGGACATGGAAATGTGAATTTCATGTAAATTTCACATGTCACATAATATTCTTTTGATTTTTTTCCCCAACTACTTAGAAATGTAATAAACGTTCCCGGCTTGGGGGGGCCATACAAAACCAAGCAGTGGCCCGAATTTCACCCAAAAGCCACAGTTTGCCAACCCCTAGTTGGCTGCCACTGCCTTTGTAATTTCTGGTACCAAGCACTTTATGTTCACTCTCCTGAAACCAATTTCATTATCTCCTCCAGAGCTCCCCACCCCAAGCCTTGTTTCACTTTCTCATCTCCCTTCATCATTGGAGTACTTCGTTCGCTCACCCTGCCAGGGGACACCTGAGCAGCGTCCTCTTTGCTCCTCTCTCCTCCACTACCCGTGTCCAGCAGGTCTTAACTAGGAATTCTCAGTTCTCTCACCTCCTCTGAAGCCTTCTGTTTGCTTCCATCCAGAGCCACTGCTTGATTCATGACCTCTTTGTCACCTGGACTGTTATAAAAGTGACACTTTGGTGACACTCTTGTGTGACAGAAGTGATGCTCTTCACTTTTGTCATTTATCCTCTATAATCCATCCTCCATCAGGCCACTACTGTTATTTTCCTAAACAGTTTTTATCATATCAGACGCTTCTTTAAAGCATCTTAGATTCTTCCCATGGGTCATAGGCTCTATAGGATAAAGTTCCTATAGAATTTCACGGTCTAGTTCTGATGTAGCTCCCTCGCCAAGCCTATACTTAAGTCACACCCACCCCTGTTTATAAAGTTCACATCACTGTTTTCAGAGGTTATTCCTATGCCTGGAGGGTCTTGCCTTGCTTTTTCTCTGATTCTTGATTTCCTCCTTTATTCCATGAGGCTGAGCTCAGGTGCCACCTTGGCTGTGACACTTTCCGTGACTCTTCTTTTGCAGAATTGTCTCCTCCTCTGCATTTTCAGGTCTCTTGTGACATATATCTTGGGTATAGCATCAGTCGGAACAACTCAGTTATTTATAGGAAGGTGTCTCTACCGTGTAGATGACTATGGGCTCCCTGGGGGTAGAAGCCATGCCGTAGTCTTCTTGCTTTATCCCTCTTGGCTACACAATATTTTAAAGTCATTATTTCAATCAAGATGTATTACGTATCTAATAACTTTCTTGGTTTATTTATGAAGTCGCAGAGATCTGATTACAGGGTTGCAGAATCCAGTGCCTTTGGGGCCAGGCTGGTGACTTAATGGCAGAAGTGGACAGAGTGAGGTCTGGGGTGAGCTAGCGAGGAAATGCCCCATCTCTGATCGTTGTCGCCCAAGAGTGTGACAGGTGTTGCTGAAGGTATTATTTTCCAAGAGAAATGGGAAAACTAAATTTTTAATATAAATATCCCAGTTTTTCTTTTAATTAATTAATGAATGGCTGCATTGGGTCTTCGTGGCTGCGTGCGGGCTTTCTCTAGTTGTGGCGAGTGGGGGCTACTCTTCGTTGCGGTGTGCGGGCTTCTCGTTGTGGCTTCGCTTGTGGAGCATGGGCTCTAGGCATACAGGCTTCAGTAGTTGTAGTACGTGGGCTCAGTAGTTGTGGCACATGGGCTCAGTAGTTGTGGCTCGCGTGCTCTAGAGCACAGGCTTAGTAGCTGTGGTGCACAGGCTTAGCTGCTCCATGGCATGTGGGATCTTCCCAGACCAGGGCTTGAACCCATGTCCCCTGCATTGGCAGGCAGACTCTTAACTACTGCACCACCAGGGAAGCCTCCGGTTTTTCAATATGGCCAACTACAAATTCACCTTCTAAAGAAATACCTTGTGGGCACAACTTTTAAAATACCAACCTGTCTGTCGGCTGGATGTGGCCCTTGAGACCCCAGTTAGCAGACCCCGATTGGTCACATCTCTTCATTAGCCACGGACAGGGCCTGGGAACCAGAGCGTGCAAGTCTGCGTGATGGGAGAAGGCCTTGCACGTGTGTGCTCTGTTCTCAGCTGCGTTCATCCTGCCGTCTTGACACTCTGCCTCCTCCACCTGTTGGTGCTTAGCCATCTTCCAAGGTGTGAAAGCCAGACACCACAGAGAGTTCCATGGCTTCCATCCTTTCTCCTCCCTGGTGACACCCGCCGGGCCGTTAACTGAATGGGCTGGGGTGACCTCCTGTTCTGCCTCCTCCCCGGAGGTGGCTGGGAGAACGTTCATCAGGAACATCCATTCTTTTTTTTTTTTTTTTTTTGCAGTACGCGGGCCTCTCACTGTTGTGGCCTCTCCCGTTGCGGAGCACAGGCTCCGGACACGCAGGCTCAGCGGCCATGGCTCACGGGCCCAGCCGCTCCACGGCATGCGGGATCCTCCTGGACCGGGGCACGAACCCATGTCCCCTGCATCCGCAGGCAGACTCTCAACCACTGCGCCAGCAGGGAAGCCCAGGAACATCCCTTCTTGATGGAGGTTCTGGCTGTTTTTGCTGACGGCTGTTAGCGAAGGCTTTTGTTCCTAGTCAGAGCCCTGGTTTTCTAGTACACCAAGAATGAGAGGTTATTAACGCCCTTGGAGCTAGGAATTAAGTTGTCCTTATGTTCCAGCCTGTCTGGGTGGTCAGTAACCACTTCAGAGAATCACATGAAACATTGCCTGTGGGGTAACCTAGAAAAGAGAATTTTAATAATTGATTGCTATATTTGGTCTCCCGTAAGTGATTGATTTCCCACCCTTCCCCCTACGGCCTTTTGCTGCTTCTCAATTGTATATGAATCAGCAACAACTCAGTTCACCTGATGGCCTTTCTAAAATGCTTGCTCCTTCTTACTCAGTGTGATTACTGGCTGTTTAGCGGTATTAACACTTCGTGTAAACTTTTTAGTCTAAACTGTCCAGGCTTTTATTTCCTTTAAAAACAAAGCAATAGAGTAATACCAAAAAAAAAAAAAAAAAAACAAAAAACAGAGATCAAACCCAACCAAATTCTCTCTTTGGTCTTTTTCTGTGGGTCTGGGACCTGAGCTTCTGAGACCAGGAGCCTGGGGAGAGATGGCCTCGTTGGGCAGATCTAGGTGGGAACCTAGAAGTAGCACGTTCCTGACGGTGTGGCGCTTTCCTGTGTACAGAACACTGTCGCATGGGTGGCTTGTGTGTTGCAACCACTTTGAGAAGAAGGCTCAGAGGAGCAGGTGGCCTTGCTCAAGGTCCGTGTTCAGGGAAGTGTCATGCCGTGCCTCTTGTAGGCTCTGGATGTGACCCTGTGTCCTTGAGGCTGGCAGAGGGACACTGACAGAAAGAAGAGGGAAGAAGACGTTCCCCTCAAACTCACATAACTTGATAAAAGTCCTCTGGGCCCAACACAAGAGGCAGCTAGCTTGTGTTGGATATATTATTATTAAGTAATAATATTGAGTACTTACTGTGTACTGTTAAATACTCGTTATGCTAGGGCATTTAATTCTATCGGAAGTGACAGTTATCATCCGCATTTAAGAGACAGAAAGTAAACTTACTGTGCCCGAGAACAGACAGCAAGTTTGAACCTGGTCTACCTGACCATTGTCTCTGTTGGTTCTTCTGCTGAGTTGCCAAGGGGGAGGGGTTGGTAATGAATGACTTGACACTTGTGACATGTGGGAATCTTTCCAAAACATTATCAACTGTGACTATCCTTTGTGGATTGACTGTCCTGTAAATCCTTTTGAAAATGTTTCCATTGTCAGTTCTCTGGACCAGTGGCTGTTGTGACAGGGGCTCACTACTTGAGAATAGTTACTCGTCTGAATTTAGTGATAGGAACCTGCTCTGTGTGTTATATTATCAGGTGAATGTCCTTAAGGTCAAGGTTTTGAGCAGATGAGAAGGCAGGTAACTTGATAATTTAACAGTTGCCATTAAAAGCAGGATTCTTCTGCTGAAATTCAGGTGGAGTTGATTTTTTAAAAATTTGTGACTAGAATATTTTACAAACAGAAAGAAGGAAAACAGGTTTCCAAAGTGTGTGATAGTAGCAGAGAATGAATCACTTGCTCTTTTTAAATAGGGTCTTCTACTGCTACAAATCTCATGGTCACATTCATGCCTGGTGTTCAGGTCATAGCTTCCAGTTGTATCTGATACACACATAGGATTTTGGACTTCCAAGACCTTAAAATTCTGTATTTACCTGTTTTTACAAGGGGGGAAAAATCTAGGTGTTTTGTCCAGTTGAGGGTAGGCTGGTAGGTTAACACAGTCCATAATTGAATTTAACTTTGTCACGTGTCTCTCTGCTAGGGCAAACATATCCCGATCTTCTAAGGGAAGAAAGAACTGGATGTAAACTTTCCATATTGAAGACATAGTAGTTAACCTTCCCTTTCATCGTCTCACAATTCTCCCACTTGAATTTTAACCCTAACTTCAGAATTTCCCAGTTCTTTAATTTAGGTGACTAATATCCCCTCTCCCGAACACATGTATTTTAGCAACTCCCAGAATTTAATCTGAGAAGTACTACTAAGAAACTGAGGTTTGCAGAAGTTAAGCAACTTGACCAAACACTCTGCTGTCCAGTAGTTGTGACTTTAAAAAGAGGAGAACAGTAGTGGCCAACTCGTAGAGTCCACAGAGGATTACATGAGTTAATTACTACATGTAAAATGCTAACAACAGTCCCTGGCACATAATTAGTTCTCAACAAGTGTAAGATACTGTTATTACCCTACATCTAGGAAGTAGCAGAGTTGATTTCTGTCTGGTTTCATTCATTGTTTCAGCAGATGTTTGTTGAACACCTGCTGTGTGCTAAGTTCTGGGGAGATAGCCCATGTCTTAACCATTGTGCTTTATTACTTCCAGTTTAATTTCAAGGAAGATGTTCTCCTCCTTTGTAGGAAATTGGAAAATAATGACACCAAAGAGATGATGATTTGTGGTCCACCAACGTTTTGTCTTTAAGTCTTCAAAATAAGCATCATGGGTGGGTATTGCTTAAAGAAAGGACATCTTGAAGTCATTCCTGTTGATCTCAAGATAGTGCTGACTTTTTGCTGGAGCCTATGATAAGAAGGGAATGATAGAGTTGCTCACATAAAAAAAAAAATTGAACCTATTGACAGAATGATGCTTCTGAACTCAGAAAACAGTTTTTCTCAGTTTACTTTTAGAGGAATTGGAGGTTTTATTTATATTTAGTAAACAAAGCATTTGCCTTTGAAGAACAAAATGAAATATTTAAGTTGATAGAGGTCAAGCTTTTTATTTATTTGTTTTTTGCGGTATGCGGGCCTCTCACCGCTGTGGCCTCTCCCGTTGCGGAGCACAGGCTCCGGACGCGCAGCCTCAGCGGCCATGGCTCACGGGCCCAGCTGTTCCGCGGCATGTGGGATCTTCCCGGACTGGGGCACGAACCCGTGTCCCCTGCATCGGCAGGTGGACTCCCAACCACTGCGCCACCAGGGAAGCCCCAGGTCAAGCTTTTTAAAGCCAAAATAAATTGAGAAGAATCAGGTCTTTCTACTAAAGCTGTACAGAGTCAGGAATTTGAAATAATATGAAATATTGGATAGCAGTTGTGTGTTTTAAAAAGGCAATGGCTTTCATTAAAATGACTATCATCTGGGTAATAATCAGATATCTGACCAAACAGGCTTCCAGGGCTGGGGCTGCTGTCTTCCCTCTAGGTTGACGTTTCTGACTTTGTGATATTTCGTCAGTGTCATTCACAAGCTGTATTCGCTTGAAATGGCAAAGGAAGTGTACCCTTGATTGTTCTTCACGGTTCCCTGGCTTTGATGAGTCATTGCTGGACAGCCTTCTCAACCAAGTGCCGATAAGAATAGACACACAATAGAAAAATCAAACAACTGAGAGCTGAAGCAGAAAGAGCTGGGACTGTGCTGTATTTAGCTGTGTGACCTTGTGTAAGCCACAGTATTCCTGGGCCCTGGGTTTCTCATGCATACAATAAAGATTCTAGGGTCTCTTGCTGAAGTTAGGTCAACTTTGGAATTTAATATCCCCCAAGAGAGATAGGAGATATACAGCACATTCAAGGGACAGTGATTCGTGATTTATGTAATTATCGTAGCTTTGTTGACTGTTGGAAAATAGCAGTGGCAGATGAGTCAACCTGGCATGCAGCTTTCGGAGATCAGTGATGCTTTTTTTTGTTAAAGTTATGCTTTAGTCAGGTTTTTTTTTTGGGTCCCAATGGTCAGGGTGATGCCAAGTTCCAGAAATAGAAGCCCCGATCTTGTTCAGAGGACGGTACGGAAGGGACGGTTGTCACGAACTTGTTTTCCTAGCCGAGACTCCACTTTGGCTTTCCCTAGGGAAGATGTTAGTGGGTGACCACGGGGGTGTAACATCACCATCCAGCGAACCATCCGCCCCAAACGTGTTGCTTGGAAGTCACTATCAGTGACAGAGAAGAGGCAGGTGGTATTTTAAATCTCCTTCCTCTGCCGGGTTTGATTCTCCAAAAATCCATGTGAAAGGGAAACTCCAGACAAATGCATGTTCTGTATTAGGAGCTCCAGCTGCAAACACCTGGACTAAACGTGGGCTCCTCTAGAGACAGGCAGATCTGAACCATCCATCCTTCATCCTTCCTCTGGGTGCCTTCTCCAGTAGCTAGAGAAGCAGGGAGAGAATCCCCTTTCTCTCAGGCACGGACCTGAGCTTGCCTAATCTGCTTATTCCGTGCTTCCCCACACAGTCCAGCTGGTCCTCCCACCGACTGATGCAAATCCCCGTGTATAATAGGAAGAGGTTGGGCTGGGGGTCAAAGGAGGCCTCACTCTGAATCCCAGCAGCGCTCCTTCCTGGCTGTGGAACTTGGGATAACTTACTTAGCTTGGGCAGCAAGCATAGTGGTATTAATGGTCTTATGCAGGTAGTGTGTGTCTTCATCGTGTCGTCAAGAATTGCACTGTATTCTTTTTTAATTTTTTTTTTATTGGAGTACAGTTGCTTTACAGTGATGTTAGTTTCTGCTGTATAGCAAAGTGAATCAGCTATACGTATACATCTGTCCCCTCTTTTTTGGATTTCCTTCCCATTTAGGTCACCACAGAGCATTGAGTGGAGTTCCCTGTGCTCTACAGTAGGTTCTCAGCATTGTATTCTTAAACCTTGTGAAAACGCCTCCTCCTTAGAGGAGAGAGTGAAGGTGGGGCCGAAAACTAGACCTTGACCTTTTCCTCCCTTCATCCCTGAGAGGGTGTGGAGGCAGATTTGACCTCACAGAGATCAGCAGGGACCCCTGCCTCCTACGAGGGACCCCCACCACGAGGACAATGGTCTTCATATTCTGTAAGCAGCAATCTACTTTAAAAAAAAAAAAAAGAATCTTACACAAAACTGTCGTGTGTAAAATGAGTTAAAGACTTCCATTTATAAAAATATGGTTAAGTTGAAATTTATAATAAACTCAGGAAGAATGATAAAGCAGTTTCAGTGAACAGAAATTTGAAATAGCGGAGATAGTAGATGACTTTTATGATCTTTTTCCTATTACATATAGATAAGTAATTGCAAAATTTTTTTTTTTTATTTCTTTTTGGCTGCATTGGGTCTTTGTTGCTGAGCGCGGGCTTTCTCTAGTTGTGGTGAGCGAGGGCTACTCTCTGATGCGGTGCGCAGGCTTCTCATTGCGGTGGCTTCTCTTGTTGCGGAGCACGGGCTCTAGGCACGTGGACTTAAGTAGTTGTGACACACGGGCTCAGTAGTTGTGGCGCACGGGCCTATCTGCTCCGCGGCATTTGGGATCCTCCCAGACCAGGGCTTGAACCCGCGTCCCCGGCATTGGCAGGCAGATTCTTAACCACTGCGCCACCAGGGAAATCCCTCAAATGGTATTTTTTTAAACAGATCTTCTTCCAATCAAGTGATACTGGTCAAAGAGAAAAGATAGAAGGATTATAATGCCAAAGCTGCCCAAAATATATAGACTAGCATGTATTTGTTCACATGTAACAGATGGGAATCAACTTTTAAATTATTTCAGTTTTTTCCAAAATGCTTATACATTTAAAAAATAAATTTAAAGTAAATGTTAAAACATCTGAAACACCTCCATAGAATCCCAAGGTTTGGTAGAAGACTTCAAAACACACTCCCTGAAGTCTTACAGCACTCAGATCTCAGTTTGCTCTGTTTCCTGTTTGATTGTAGCGTGTATACAGTTTTTAGTACTGAAAGCCATTTGATATAAAAAATGGTGACATTTGAATAAGGTCTGCAGTCTGGTTGACAGCGCTGGATCAGTGTCAGTTGCTTGTTTTGATGTTGTACTTGAGTGATATAAAATGTTGCTTTTGGGGGAAGTTGGCTGAAGGGTACATGAGATTCTCTATACTATTTTTGCAGTTTACTCTGAGTTTACAATTATTTCAGAATTTAAAATTCTTTATAAAAAGTCATTTGAAAATGATCATCTTCTAATTAATTGTTAGGAGGGAGTACAAGAAGACTGAGTGGTGTATATACCACACTTTTAAAGTGGTTTTCCATCTGTCTTACCTTATTTTGAAAAAAAAAGCATCTTTCTTTCCTTGCCACTGAGTCTGTATCCTCCACACTCACTCTGTCACCAACTGTGACACTGTTGAAATTTTGGGAAAAAAACACAGGCAATGGCACATCAAGGAGAGCTCTCTTTCAGGAAAACTAATTTAGCTGCCACTTAACTACTTAATAAGAAAATGGTACCGAAACCCAGGAGTTCATTCTGCGGTCACCTGATACAGAAGAAGGTCTATGAATGATGTAGCATGTTTTTCTGAGGCATTCCTGTGCTCAGAACATTAGTAATTAGGCCAAAGAATATCAACATGCCATGAGATCATAGGGCCACACGTACAAATCAGCATGCCCTATAGTCTGTTGTGATGATGCAACGTGAGGAGTGTTATTCTACATGAGAAAAGATAAAGGAGTGAAGATAATTTTAAAAGAATAAACCTTTGATCCGTTCACTTCTCCGTGTGTAAAGTAAAAGTGGTCATGGCAGTCATGAAATACAGTTCTCTGTTCTCTTGGATTTTACAGTGTGCTGTAAACGACTGCCTTGTTCTTTGATAAGATTGATGGTGGTTTTGCTCTATCACTTGGAGAAATGCAACGGAATTCCCTGAGCCAGCCATCTGTCTTCAATGTAATTGGCAAAAAGTGATTGTCTCGAGTGTTTTGACTGGAAGTGGATTGGTGGGGTTGATCCCGTCTATCAGACACCTGCGAAGGTGAGCTGACCTCAGCATATTGCTTTAGCACATGTTTTAACATATGCTGGTAGAATTACATTAAAAAAAAAAATCCATTTACTCCACCAAGGCTGTAAGGTCCTGTGCATTAAGTAGGGCGTTCGTTTTGTGCCAGTTGTGAAGCCTGTCTGGGCTGACCTGAGGGACTGGGCTCTCAGCTCTCCAGACATCACTCTGTCTGACCGGCTTTTCTGGCTTCTCCTCCAGGGTTATCAACGCCGGGAAGAGCACACACAATGAAGACCAAGCCAGCTGTGAGGTGCTCACCGTGAAGAAGAAAGCAGGGGCCATTACCTCAACCCCAAACAGGAACTCAGCTAAGAGACGGTCCTCACTTCCCAACGGGGAGGGGCTGCAGCTGAAGGAGAACTCGGTAAGACCCTCCTTCATCCCCTGTTCTCGGGTGAGAGGAACATGCACGCTGTGGCCCCGTTGTGGGATGTTCGGAATGGAAGAGAGAAAAGCCATGTCCCCGGGGTTAGTGGAGTGGCAGGTCTGTGCTCAGGGTATCACACTGTCACAGCGAAGGTGACACATGGAGTTAGGAAGAGCTGGTGTTGAATTCCCTGGCGGTGCAGTGGTTAGAACTCTGAGCTTCCACTGCTGGGGGCTCGGGTTCCATCCTGGGTTGGGGAGCTAGGATCCCGCAAGCCGAGCAGCACGGCCAAAGTAAACAAACAAACAAATAAATGGAGCAGCTGGTGTTTAGGTTCTAAACCTTTAAAGTAAAGAAAACGCCCATATCATATATGAATTTTGCTGCAAGAATTAGTATATATGTTTGGTGGCTTTTAAGAAGCTACTTCAAGGTTTTTGTGAAGGAGATAGTCCCTGGAAGTCTCTCAGAAGCAGTAGGAGGAACTCGAGCCATCGGCTTGCAGCCCTGCTACGCACGACTCTGCCCCTCTCCTCCCCTTGCCTGCCCCTTAGAGTTGCCCAGTTGGAGCCTTGCTTGAATGTCTTCCAAATTAATGTTTGTTTCAACTGGCCCAAAGCCCTTGCATCCTATGGGGCAGCCCTGCAGACCGGATGCCCTATTGACAAACCACAGAGCGTTTCTCCTCTTTCCAATTTCTGGAGAACAAAGCAGACATCCTCGGAAAGTTCTGAAGAAGCTCTCAGAAAAGTATAGGGAACAATCAGCTCTCTGTCCATCGGCAGATTTAGTCCTACAGAAAAGAGACATTAAATGGGATGACCCCATGTGACTGTTTATTCTGATGGTCTTAGGATACTTTTGTATGTAAATTTCTATAGGATTGTAAAGGATCTAGGAATCTCTTCTTAGTCTAAGTGATAGTGTCTTATTGCATTTACGCTTAGGGAATAAGAGTACTGATTTATTTTGGTAGCATTAGTTCAACTTAGGGTTAGAAAACACAGTGACCTGTGGAGATTCATCAGTTGTGCTTGCTTTCAAGGCTGAAGGAAGCACTGATTAGGCCTCTCCCAAAAAGCGAGAGTCAGGGACCCAGATGGGCAGGACAAAATAATACTGGTTAAGTGCATGGTCTCTGGAGTAAGACGTTTCAGAACAGTCCATTGCTTGCAGCTGTTGAATTTGGGGATAGTTATTTATTCTCTGAGCCTCACCCTTTCTCTTCTCTAAAAAGGAAGGATAATAATGGTAACTACCAAATATGGTGGAAGAGGCTAGTTGCAAGTAAGAAATCCAACAGTCCATGTAAAGTCTTGAGCCAGTGTCATCATTAATAAATCCTTGATCAATGCTAGTGATTATTATCCTAAAGTCAGTTCTACTTCTGTAATCCTCTGCGGATAACGCCCACTGGGTTTTCATTCATCTGTAAACTGGAGATCACACAATGTCTTTTGTACCTTCTTGATGGACTTATTTTGAGGATTGAGTTTTTATGGAAAAGGGCTCAGGAAATGTGAGACATTAGTGATAATTGGGTATGGGTGCCAGTGACTTAATGTTGCTCTTTCCCCTGGCAGGTCTCCTCTGCCACTGGATATAAAGGGATTTCTGTAAAACTAAGTCAGTGTTGACATTTGGCTGAAGGCCTGTGGGTGATGGCGTTTTCCCTTGTTGCTAAGTTCCTCCTAGAAGTGGAACCAGGAGTAACTTTTTACCTTTCTTTCCTTAAGAACAGTGAAACCAGTGCATGAGCCCTTTAGGATGGAGCCGGGGGCCTCCTTTGTGATGACTCTGAACCTCTGTGGGGTCCATGAGCCACTAGGAGGCAGCAAGGACATGCCATGCAGAGCCGGCACCTCTCCCCCTGCATTCCTGCTTTGGCCACAGCAGCTTCACTTCTACCTGCCTTATATATTAGGCTACTTATTAGAGTTTAAGGCAAGCGCTGTGCCGCCTTTTTCCTTTTAATTGTGGGAAATTATACATAAAATGAAAGTTACCATTTTAACCATTTTTAAGTGTATGGTGCCATGGTATCAAATACATTCATACTGTTGTGTAACCATCAGTATCATACATCTGCTGAACCTTTTCATCTTCCCAAACTGCAACTCTGTACCCATTAAACACTAACTACTCCTTCCTTCTCTCCCCCTTCCCCTCCCCGTCCCCCGTCCCTGGCAACTACCATTCTATTTCCTGTCCCAGTGAATTTGACTGCTCTAGGGGCCTCCTATAAGTGGAATCATATAATATTTGTCTTTTTGTAGTTGGCATATATCACTTATCGTAATGTCTTCAAAGATTATCCATGTTGTAGAATGCGTCATAATCTTATTCCTTTTTAAGGCTGAATAATAAATATTCTGTTGTGTGCGTACATACCATTTTGTTTATCCATTCATCCGTCGATGGACACTTGCTTTCATTGTCTATTGTGAATATTACCACTATGAACATGGGTGTTTGAATACCTGTTTGAGTCCCTGCTTTCGATTCTTTTGAATATACACCCAGAGTGGAATTGTTGGGTGATAACGGTAATTCTGTTCAATATTTTGAGGAACACCATGCTGTCTTGCACAACAGCTGCACCATTTTACATTCCCACCAGCAGTACACAAGGGTTCCAATTTCTGCACGTTTTTGCCAACACTTGTTAATTTCTGTTTTTCTAAAATAACAGCCGCCCTGATGAGTGTGAAGTGGTACCTCATTGTAGGTATGTATTTCCCACGATGAGCGATGTTGAACATCGTTTCATGTGCTTCTTATTGGCCAGATATATCTTCTTTAAAGAAATGTCTGTTCAGGTCCTTTGCCCATTTTAAAATCAGGTTGTCTGTTTCGTTGTTGTTGTTTGTGCTGCTTTCTAAAAGCTGGAAAAGCATAACCTAGTGTGCCAGGTGACTCACTGAGTGCGAGCTGTGTTCCAGGAATTGGATGCTAAGGATTCAGCAGGGAATAAAACAGACAGCAATCCCTCCCTACAGGGAGCTTGCGTTCTTTGACGGCGACAAACAGTTAAAATAGATAGCATGGCAGATAAACACTACGGAGAAAAACAAAGTAGGGAAGCAGTAGGGAAAAACAAAATAGGAAGCGTGAGGCTCAGGGTGGTTAAAGGAGGTGTCAGACTGTAACACGGGGGCAAAGACCTGAAAGGGCAGCTGTTGGGAGGAAGAACATTCTGACATCCTAGGCAACTGTAAGAACCCTGAGGCAGGAACAGGCTTGCAGTTTCTCAAAGAATCTGCCAGGAAGCCCATGCGTCTGGAGCAGACATAGGAAAGCCTGGGTTGCAGGTGACATTGTCAGAAAGGTTATAGAGAGTGAGACAAAGTGGCAGGACCTCAAGGCTGTTATCGGGACTTTGGCTGCTATGCTGAATGAACAGTTTGCTAGCAGAGGTCACTGGATATACTGCTTAAAAGAGGCCGGTGATTTTTGCCATCTAAAGACATCCCTTAACTCAGATATGGTGACACTGAGGAAAGGGCAGTGACAGCATAGGGCCCAGGGCAAGAAAACACCCGCAGGAGACAAGTAAGGTGATCCCCCCCTTTCTCCCTGTGATTCTCTTCCTTCACGCAGCAAGTGTGTGCTGAGCTCTGAGTCTGCACGCTGGGCCTTGGGGCTGAGGAGATGAACTCAGTACAGTTCCCACCCCCTCGAGCAGAGTTGGGGAGGGGAGGAAGGGTCGATAAGCAGCAGTACTACAGTGGAGTGAGTTTTAGGAGAAACAGAAAAAGTCCAGGTTGTGTGGACGCTCAGACTGGCCCCTGGTGGTTTGGGGAACAGTGGAGGGGATAGGCTGGGTCAGGTGAGGGAAGGCTCCCTGGAGAAGTGACATTTGAGCTGTCAGAATTAACCAAGCAAATAAGAGAAAGGGGAGCTCCTGACAGGGAACGTGCAAATGCGGAGACAGGCTGGCGTGAGAGTGCGTGGGGCATGTCTTCCCACGTTTGGGAGCACGTGTAGTCACTTGGAGGGGAATGAGGCAGGAACAGCAAGCAGGTGTCACACGTGAGGGCCACTGAATGCCCTAATAAGCTGGAATTGTAACTAGTGACTTTAGACAAAGGCATAACGGACTCACGACAGTGGGGAGGCTGACTTGGAAGACGAGGGGAGCACACCTAGAGGCTGGGACACCTAGGAGTCTGGCTCGTGCAGAAATCTGGGTGAGAAGTGATGAAAGCTCGAAATAAGGGAGTGATTAGAGCAAGGGGCAGGCTCGGAAGAGATGATATGAGAGGTACTGTTGAGGTGACCAGGTGACCAACCATGTGGGGCAGGGGAGAGTGGGAGATGCCAGGTTTCAGCCACTGGGTGCTGGTCCTTGAAAGTGAACCCTTGGGGCAGGCACAGGTTCAAGGTGAGGAGATGGGCGGAAATGGCGACTTGAGTTTTGAGGATGCTAACTTTGCAGGGGGGAGTGTTTTGTAGGAAGTTAGAGCTGAGGGATTGGAGCTCAGAGCAAGTCTAGGGGGGCTTAGAATTCAGGAGTTACAAGCCCAAAGGAATTCCAAGAAGAGAGGGGAGTTGTCAGAAGCAGAAGTAGCAATGCTGCGGGCCACAGAGAGGCCAAGAAAGGTAAGGATGAAAAAGTGGCAAATACTATTATAAGCAAGAAATGCAGCAACGGGAAAAATAATGGCATCATTATTTCATTTGCAAATAGAGAGTTGACAGGCATGAAGGATGGTGAAAGGAAGATGCATGGACTCTCTCCAGAATACATGTGATGAATTTCTCCCTCCTTTTCGACCTCTTCATCCCCAACAAACTTTGTACAGTCAAAATAAATATTTCCACAAGACTTCTTTCACATATAATATCACCTTCATCTTACTTGGAGATTGAAGAAAGCCTAAAGTTTCCTGTAAGATCACATGAGATTCACCATGAAAAGAGGAATTATCACAGGAATATTTTTATATGTTAGAAACATGGGAGGGACTTCCCTGGCGGTCCAGTGGTTAAGACTCCGCACTTCCGCTGCAGGGGGCGCAGGTTCGATCCCTGGTAGGGGAACTAAGATCCCGCTTGCCACGCAGCATGGCCAAAGAAAAAGAAAGAAAGAAAGATCAGTGATGTGCAAGGAATTCAATTCAGCAGGAGCCTAACTTTGTATTTGATAACGTAGGGTAGTTGGGTAGCAGTGAGATGATTATTTATCACTACAGATAATTATTGATTGGTATAAAGATTATAAGACAACTTTAAATTTTTCTAAGCTTTTTATTTTATATTGGAGTACAGTTGATTAGCAGTGTTGTGTTAGTTTCAGGTGTACAGCAAAGTGATTCAGTGATACATATATATGTATCTATCCTTTTTCAAATTCTTTTCCTGTTGAGGTTGTTACAGAATATTGAGCAGCGTTCCCTGCGCTCTACAGTAGGTCTTTGTTGGTTAACCATTTTAAATACAGCAGTATGTACCTGTCAGCTTTAAGCCATCCGTCATGCCAGCTTACAGAGAATTATTTTATCCTATTAGTACAAGTAATTGTGTAGCCAAAGGAGTCAAATTAATCCTCCTGTTTTAAAACAAACTTAAAAAAGATTTTGGTGGATAAAATAACATGCACTCTGTTCTGCTTCTCATAGCTTCCACGAGGCATTTGCCGAAGGAGCGTTGTTTCCTGTACTTGGGTGAGCTCTTGACAGCAGCGCCTTACTTATAAGAAAGAAAATACAAATTAATTTCAGGTTCCATCTACATATAGAGGAAACTCTCAGGAACAGAAGAAGCCATGTTCGAGAGAAGTCATAAAACTTAAAAGGAAAACAAAGAGAAGAGTTCCAGGGTATTCTGTGCTATAGTTTTTTAGCCTGAAGAAACGCAGTGGGATATGGTGAATTACTGATTGTATTCTCCCTTAAAAAATACTCGGCAATGGGTCTAGTTTCTCCTTTTTAATTTAGAGTTTAGTGATATAATTAGTGAAATAAAGAAAGAAACATTTCTCTTTTGAGGAATAAGGAAGAGAAGTTTTGAGACCTCTGGGTATGGAGTGGCTATGAAGGAGAGAAGGATGTTTTCTGTGACAAGTTGGGGGTGGACTTTTCCTGTGCCGGCATCACATTGGGTAGTTGGTGTCCGAAGAACCTTTAGCCCACAGTCAGGCAGGTAGGAAATCGATACTCCGTGGCAATGTGCAATCCTCTCAACATTCCTACGCGTCTGATTATTTGTTTGGGGACATAGGGTGTATAGCTAGGAAAGAAGAGAATCTAGAATGCCAGCGTTTCTGAAAGACATTGTCATAGAATCGTCCCTTAGGGAAAATGCTGTAAGCTTGTTGAGGGCAACACCCTCTCCCCCAGCATCCTCCTGCCTTCCTCCTACTGAAGCCTTTTCAATTCACCTGGTCATGACTTGTGGGAACTAATCACCATTACTAGGTTTTCTTTCCTTTAATTTGAAAGGTGTTAAGAAGTCTTTATTGTACTGATTGCCACCCCAAGTGAAACAGCTTTTCCAAGAGCTTTTGTTTTTCAGTTCCCAGGTACCTAGTCATTCTAGGAATGGGATAAAAAGAGGACCATAGTATATCGCTTCTCTGGGGAGGGAGAAAGAGAGTTCACTCTTAAGGGCATCTTATAACCTTGGTATTAAGATGATCTTATGTAAGATGTGTGAGTGGGAGATAGGGCACTGTGGCAATAACCAGGACATTCTCCGCCCACGTCTGACTCCCTGTTTTGAAAGAGATTATTTCTGGCTTAAGACGAATCTTGTGGACACACGCATCCTAAGTCTTATTCCCTTCAGAGCCCCCTTATGTTGTTACAGTCAAAACAAATCAAAGTATGTGGTTTCAGTATCTGTTAGTTCAGTGTCTAATTACAATAACAGGAGATGGCTGTGTCCACATCACGGCCAAGTTCATCAGCAGGGAAGAGGAAAGCTGATTATCTTTCTCAGCGGAGGATAGGGCAGCACTGTGGGAATTCCAGGCAAATAGGATCAAACTGGGGTGGGGAGAGGTAAAAAGGAAATGAGAAGGGGCTATTTCAACTCTCTGGAGTGAAGATTTGCTGTTCTTTCTATCTGTTTTCTGTAAGAAGGAGTCAGTCACCCGCCTCTCCCCCCTCCCCCCCACCACCGCCAGAACATTAAATGAAGGTTTCTCGTGGTTCCATGGTGGCATCCCTTCTGGGGCATTTGGCCACGTTTGGCTGTCTGCTTCCTGCAGCGACGTCAGCTATAACAATAGGAGCGGCCTTTTATTTGTCTCATTGTGTTTATTACTCTAAATTTTCCCTCTCAACTAAGGTCTTTGTTCTGAGCATGTCAAGAAAAACATAACCTTTCCATTTATCTACTTAGATTTTTTTGAAGCAGGCATGCAGTGGTTTCTCTCAAAACTCTTATCTCTTGGTTCCAGGGATTAGAACTCTTGCCAGTGATTAAGAAGAATGACTTTACACCTAGGAATTGTTCAGGCTGATGTCAGTTAGAATAACTTTACAGTTCCCTCCTCGGTGGGTGTTGATTCACTCTGAAGACCAGGTTTGACCAAGATGTACGTAGCTGCTGAGAACGCAACTCAAACTTGGTTCCTCAGTAGATTCTCCCACTGTGGCAAATCTTAAGGCTAAAGGAAAATAAATGGCGCTGAGATGGAAATTTCTCCTTGTTTCACTTGTAATCTGATTTCCCCAGAGCTTTAGGTGGGAAGAACATTGGCAAGAGCAGTAAGCTCTTGAGATTTTCTTTTCTTCTTCTTCTTATTTTTTTAAAACCCAATGTTCGACATTCATGTGCCAGACACAGCACTGCTCTTAATGCTTTGCCAATATTAATTCCTTTAACCTCATAATACATAAGTATGGACTATTCTTATCTTTATTCTACCAGTGAGGAAACCGAGGCACAGAACTGGAAAGTGTGGAGCTTGGGTTCAACCCAGGCAGTCTGGCCTCCGAGCCTATACACACTGGTAACATGCTGCCTCTTCATCCTTTAGCAGCTGGGAAATATGGCAGGAAAATCTCCTTGGAAAAGTATGAAATGAAGGAAGAACAACTCCTAATGTTGAGATGTACAATTTCAATATAATTTGATGCTAAAATTTTCCTCATTCCCATTAGGATTTCTGTTTTGAATTAGGAGTTATTTAGCAGTCTCCCCTGTCGACTCAGAAACTGGATAACAGCTCTGACCGATTCAGGTGAAGAACACAATGGAAATGAAATTGTTCATCGTCTTATTGTCCTTACAGGCCATTTTTTTCTTGCTAAATTATTGAAGACCATTGTTTGCCTGAAACCATGGCAAGTAGGAAAAGCCTTCTGATTGAACAATAATGAGTGCCTTGAGTTTGAATCCCAGCTCTGCCACTCACTAGACATTACCTTGTGAAAGTTAGATGACCTCTCGATGCCTCAGTTTTCTTATCTGCTAATTGGGGGTAATAGTTCCTACTTCATAAGATTATTAGAATTAAATGAGTTAAAAATATGAAAAGTGGGACTTCCCTGGTGGCGCAGTGGTTAAGAATCCGCCTGCCAATGCAGGGGACATGGGTTTGAGCCCTGGTCCGGGAAGATCCCACGTGCCGTGGAGCAACTAAACCTGTGCACCACAACTACTGAGCCTGCGCTCTAGAGCCCACGTGCCGCAACTGCTGAAGCCTGCGTGCCAAGAGCCTGTGCTCTGCAACAAGAGAAGCCACTGCAATGAGAAGCCCGCGCACCGCAACAGAAAGTAGCCCCCGCTCGCTGCAACTAGAGAAAGCCTGTGCACAGCAACGAAGACCCAACAGCAGCCAAAATAAATAAATAAATTAATTTTAAAAAATATGAAAAATGCTTAGAATAGTGTTTGGCGTGTAGTAAATGCTCAATTAATATTATCTGTTGTTATTCTAACAGTGGGGTTTGCAGCTGCATTTCAATATTATTTCGCATTACTTGTGTTTCTACCGTAAACTAATTTAAGGAGAAGCTTTTGAGGTATAGAATAATAGTTTGAGAACATTCCCGAGCTAATTTTTGAGTCTAGAATAAACCATAACACAAGTTAGCCAAAATGATCTTTAGCCACCTTTATACTTCCCGTCTCTCAGAAATTTTTATTTAATAGTGTTTTTACATATGGAACTAAATTGCCATTTGAAAACAAAAACCAAACATACTTAACCTACATCTTATTGTCTCATGAAGTGGAAGAATCGAACCAAAGAAATCTGCGTTTAGTGTTATCAGATCCTGAGAAGGAAGCAGTGCTCTTTTACATATATGAGAATAAGAGATCTTTCTCATTAGGGAACAAAATATTGGAATAATTTAGTCAGAGAAGTATGTTAAGAACAAACTAACTATGCGGTATGGGCATGATTCCAAGTGGACAGCAGTAGAATGTGGGCCCAAGGAAGGACTTGTCACGAAGTTTCTCCACATCTCAGCTTCATCATCAGCTAATTTATTCTTCTGCCTCATACTGTGTTGCTGTGAGATCACATGAACTGGTGGTTGAAAGCTCTGTGGATGAAATGCCTAAAAACAGATACTCTAATTCTGCATCGTCATCCTTGCTGTGATACCTTGAAGCCTGGCCAGAAACTTGGTGGAAATCAAGTCATATAGTAGCTTATGGTGGGGATCAGAGGAGGATGTCCGCTCTCTGTTTCCCCAGTGGAAAATAAGTAATCCCTCTTCTTGGGCAAGAAAGGAGGCAGGCAAGTGCATACCATGTTCATACTGAGCCTTTTGTAAAACTGACCAAAGGATTTAACTCAAAGTGGGATTTCCACATTTGTGATATTCCTTTCATGCTGTCCTCAGGTTATCTGAATACCTGGTGGGTTGGGACAGGGAGTGGAAGTTGAGGGTAAAATTAGCGGTGAACCTCTGTCTTCAGGGAAGGCAACCAGGAGGATGACACCACTTTTTCCTGTAAGACAGCTGTTTCTAGAGTAGCCATCTCCAATCCATCAGTTAGAGACAGTTTTTTTTTGAGTATATACCCTTAATATATGTGTTCATTTATTGATATATAGCCATACTACTGACCATCCATCTAGTATACATTTAACAATTACAAACACATGTTAAGGATTTAAAATATAATATAAAGACAATAAAGATGAAAAGGCAATTTTTAAAAATATAACAGCTAACAGTTACATGGTGTTGATTATATGCCAGCCATTGTTCTCTGTGTTTTTCATGCAGTAACCCATTTACTGCCTTGCTAAGAGCAGAGACTTCTTGTTTCCATTAGCTTATATCTCAAGGCACAATTCATCATTAACAATAGCAAGTATAATTCCATATTTCAGCTGTCTCCTTGAGCACATCAGATACTTCTGGCTAGAATGGTTATTATTATTTGTCAGATATGACTAGTTGTCATTGCTTGGAGTGGGAAGTACCAGGTGTGACATGTTCTTTTTTGCTTGTTTTCTATCAGCAATTTCTTTGCAGGGATTCTTAGAAACCTGTGCTCTATTTTGTGAGGGATAATTGAGTTAAAAACTTCATAATATAATGTGCAAGACCACCCCGTTGGGAGCACATGTACCCAGGAATAGGTCGCAATAAGCCAGAGCTAATAGAAGCGCCAGGGCACCCGTGCTCCATCATGTCCTGGAGACTTACCGACCCTGTGAGGGCGCCAGTGTCAGCCTGTATGAGAAATACTAGCTAAGGTTAATTTTCTTCTTCCACATTAAGTGAAACCATATGAAAGAATTTCTAATTCTAACGTTCTCCTCTTACACGCCGACTGAGCGTTTTAAGCTCCCCCTCGACTCTGCGTGCTCTCTTGTGGAAAGTGCTCATCTGGAAGGGAGAGCGGTGAAGCGGGCTTGCAACCTGAGCGCTTGTGTGGTGGGTATGAGATGCAAAGCCTGGTTTCTTTGAGCTGGTACCAGTGCGTCAAACCTCATTCTCTGGTATTCTTTGTGTTTCCTACCTTACATCTCAACACTTCTGTCGGGCTCCACAGGAAACAATGGAGGTTTTCTCTAGAATCTCCGCTTCTTTGTCAGCATGCTGGAAGAGGGGCTGCCTCATTGTCTGCGGCATGGCTCATGAAGGCTGTTTTGCCTGTGGGTCCCCCAGAGCTGAGGGGCATGTGATGTGGCTCCTGTTTCAATAGGGCTAAAACCGAGGCTACGGCTTTTCGACATCCTTGCTTAGCTGTGCTGGAATTACAGCTGAAGCTGCATGGACACAAGCTGCTTGCCTTCAGACTTATTTTAGCTTGTTCGGTGGATACCTTTCTGTTTGGTGCAATCTTCTTTAAAGGCCCAAGGAACCCTCCCCAGTTAAAGCTTACTAAGTTCTGGTATAATATATGATCATGAAAATGGGAAAAAGAAAATAAGCAATATGATTAAAAAGCAGTTTCTAGAACTTTAGAGAAAGGAGGCTATAACATGGAGCCTACTTTAGTGAAATCCTAAAAGAGAAACTATGAACTTTGAACTACCAATTTGTTACCTTCTGGAATATTCCTTAGTCTTATTGCAGATGTATTCCTGAAAAGGGGTGGGAATGTGTATGTATTATAAATTACGTAGAAGGCTATCTTTTTTTTTTGTAAAGGAAATAACTTAGAATGCAACTGGAAAACTTTTTTTTAAAAATTTTTATTTATTTATTTATTTATATTTTTGGCTGCCTTGGGTCTTTGTTGCTGTGCGCGGGCTCTTTTCTAGTTGTGGCCAGCAGGGGCTACTCTTCGTTGAGGTTCCCGGACTTCTCATTGGGTGGCTTCTCTTGTTGCAGAGCACGGGCTCTAGGCGTGCGGGCTTCAGTAGTTGTGGTACGTGGGCTCAGTAGTTGTGGCTCGTAGGCTCCAGAGCGCAGGCTCAGTAGTTGAGGCTCACGGGCTCTAGAGCACAGGCTCAGTAGTTGTGGCACACGGGCTTAGTTGCTCCGCGGCATGTGGGATCTTCCCGGACCAGGGCTCAAACCTGTGTCCCCTGTACTGGCAGGCGGATTCTTAACCACTGCGCCACCAGGGAAGTCCCAAAATTCTTATTTCTTAAACTGCTGTACTGCTTTGAAAAAATAAATACGAATGAAAAAATACATTTTCTCCCTTCCTTTCTTTGTATATTTAGTAGTTATTGAGCTTTTAGTAGTTACTGAGTAATTCTATACCAGGGACGCCCTGGAATACCATAGTGAATGAGACACACGTGAGTGTCCAAGTAGGCCGATACAGACACGTCCGGCAATTCCACACCAGTGGGATAAACACTGTTGTAGGGGACGTACAGGGGCTGAGATGGTCCAGGCAGGCTTGGTGAGGAGGTGATGCTTCCACTGAAAACTGAAGGGTACGCAGTTCTCCAAGCAGAGGGCCAAAAATGAAGGCAGAAGGAAAACATGACACTTACAGTCTTACAGGTGAGACAGAGTTAGAAGAGAGAGGACGAGAGCATCCCCGACCACTGACAAGGAGCAAGAGAGGAGCAGCAGCTAGATCATGCAGAGCCCCTGAGCCCACGTGAGCATCTAGAAGACGGAAAAGGACTTTAAGAGCAGTAGGGGGTGATTGAAGGTTCTATGCCATGACGGAATACAGGTATATTTGCAATGAAATTGCAGATTTGCGGTGCTTTAAAAGCACTGTGTTCGTGTAGCTTGGGATTTGTCAGTCCTCTCTGGTAGATCCCCAGCTGCCTTATTCCCAGCTCAGACCCCTGACGTCAGTGTAGTCCCTCGATGCTGGTGTGACATTGAGGAGGTGCTCATTCCTCAAGTTTCTCAGATCTGACTTTATGCGTCAAACCATGCACTCTTATCTGAGAGCAGCTGATGGCGCCGTTTCGAGTAAAGAAGAGGGTGAGGGAGAATCGAGTCCTTGTATCTGTTTCGGAATAAATGTATGACACGTCCTGTTTGATCATGATACTTTCAAAAGTGGACCTGAATTCTCTGTTAATGTCTAGGTCCCATTTCAAATACCATACAGCTCACTCCAACCTCATATTTTTCCTTGAAATGTCTCATGAAGTCCTCTCTCCTGGCCCAGTGGTACTACCCTGACCGAGGCTCTCTTTGCCTCAGGACAGACCTCTGTGAGCCCCTTAAATTCTGGTGCTTCCTTTTCGCGGTGCACCTGCAGAACTTGTTGGCATCAGTGCTCCCTCAGCCTGGCTCTCAGCACTTTCAGGGGTGGAGGTACTCCTCATGCCCCAAGGCAGCAAACTGGGGCTCCTGGTCGGCCTTGCTGGACTCCAGAACCTCACCCTGACCGGAACCTAACCCTCAAGGTCGGCCTTAATCAGGTCACTGTCCACATGGGCCTCCATATATATATATTTCTCTTTTCACCTACATTGCCTATTAGTTTCTCCCTTTTCGCAGAATATTCTTTCTTTCAATCCACCATTGCCCAAGCACGTGGACAGACAGTCACAGACAACATGATGAATGCTGCAGTCAGGGTGGGCACAGGGGGCAGTGGGAGCTTCCAGGAGGAGGTGACAGTTAAGGGGATTACTAAAAGGTGGAAAAAAAACCACCAAACAAACAGAAAAAACGGTAGGGCTTCCCTGGTGGCGCAGTGGTTGAGAGTCCTCCTACCGATGCAGGGGACACGGGTTCGTGCCCCGGTCCGGGAAGATCCCACGTGCCGCGGAGCGGCTGGGCCCGTGAGCCATGGCCGCTGGGCCTGTGCGTCTGGAGCCTGTGCTCCGCAACGGGAGAGGCCACAACAGTGGGAGGCCCGCGTACCGCAAAAAAACAAACAAACAAAAAATAAATAAAATAAAAGGTGGGGGGGAGGTGGACGGGGAGGGGTAGTCGTGGTTTGCTGTGAGCTGCAAGCCTTGTAGTTTTGCATGGGTGGGATTTGGGGTAAGAGATGGAATGTGGAGAGAGAACCAGAGCCTGCAAACCCGGGCTCATAGCCTTGAGTCAGCTTGCAGGGCAGGTTGTTAGGCTGGTAAAAGACAGTGATCAGATTTTGTGTTTTTTGAAACACTCAGGTTCCAGAGTGTAGAAGTGGCTTCGTGAGCCAGGTGTCCATCAGGGCAAGCTTTCCCTCCAGGGCTGGGCGGAGTGTGGGGGTGTTAGAGCATGGACTCTGATCCCAGCTGCATCGCTTAAGAGAGGGTAACCTGGAGTGGTTACCCTCTCCATCCCTCATTTTCCTCCTGTAAAATGGGGCTAGTAACCACACCTCATAGGGTGGTTACTCATAGGATCGTAGTAAGGATTAAATGAGCGAATATTTGTAAAGCATTTAGAATATCGCCTGTCAAATGATGGGAAGGGTGCTCGAGGCCCGTAACTGGCTGTGTCTGTGCCTTGTGGTCTTTTAGACTCTAGTAGCTGAGCTGGCATCTGAGTGTGTGGGGTGTGAGCCGGCTTTGTCGTTATTTCCCCACGTAGTATATCACTCACTTGAAGTTCCTGCCACAGGAGGACAGTGAAGATTTTGAAATCTCTTGATGGGCTTGGTTTTATCTAGTTCAAAGGCTTTCAAAATTTTATTTTAAACTGTCGAATTCTTTTATCCACAATCTTTTGCAAAACCTTGATGTTCATAACTGATGAAACTGTGCTGCTCTGGTTGGAATAATAGTCATAGGGACTCATCACTTCAACAGCCACTAACCTTCCTCTTTCCTAAGGTACCTATTTAGAACTAAGGAACACGGTTTGGATACCACTGGTCTGATCAGTTTAGGGAAATGTAAGTGACTCATCCAAGGTCATACAGTGAACCCATGGCAGATTTGGGACTAGAATGTAGGTCTCCTGATGGCTTAGCAGCCCCCTTTCCTTTAGACCAGGGGTTCTCAACTGTGACTGCTCGTTAGAACCCCCTGGGAAGCGTTAAAGAAGACGAATGGTGGGGTGCCACCTTCAGAGACACTGCTTTTAATGGGTCTGGGCTTGGCCCCTGCATCAACCTGTGCTGGATTTCTTCAGCCTACACTTGATTTGTGGAAAGCAACTTTCTTTGTGGAAAACATTATGTCTTACAAGTTTTAGCTGTGAAAATTATTAATTGCATTTAAAAAATTTGCTGTACCAGACTTTATAGCCCTGTGCAGAGGTGTTCTCAAAAGGAGAATGTTGAGCCCTTCTGAGCCCCACGTCACAAGTCCCTCAACCAAGCTGCCTCGTGACTGTTTAAAAATTCCCCAGATATTTTGTCAGCTGGTGGTGGTTTCGGTAGCTGCAGAATGCTCTGCGTCGTTGAAGGAAATGGTTGGATTACTTGTCAGAAATATTACAGAGTTGCTTTTTTTTAAATGTAGCATTCCACGGCAGTGTCGTTCGTTATTTCACGGGGCTTGATCTTCTTTGATTCAAATCGTGACTCTGGAAACATGATAAAGTTTGGTGTCACAGAATCTGTGCCCAGACACTGACATGACTGCTGCTATCCCGTCTCTCACCTGCCCCTGCTGCAGCTTCCTCAGAGGTGTTTGCTGGGTTTTAATTTAATCAGGTATAGAAGGACTGTGTGCATAGGTTTCACTCAGGTGGCCTTGGGCCCTTTGGGGAATTGGATGTGATGAGCAAGGAATCCTTTCCTTTTGCCCCTTTCCCCTATTTGTGGGGATGTGATATGGCAGTATGTACTTTACTAACGCAGCAAGTAACAGGAGCTAGCAGTGGGGTTGGCAATCCTTGCAAAGCAGTGATGAGCGTAAATGATAATTCAAAATGTGCAGATGGACAATGCTATTCCTGTTGGTGACCAGGTCACAGATACTGCTAATACCGCTGTGCGCTGTTGCCTTACATTCTCAATATGGGGAACTGACAAATTTCAGAGGTCTGTGGAGATAAAGATGGATTCATGTGAATTCTATCCACAGATGCCCTGAATTAAGAACATTTTCCTGGGGGTTCAGGTTTATTCCCAGTGGATATCCACTTCTGCCTACTTCAGATTCTTTTCTGTGCCTGTGCCTTACTTATGTGGGCTCCTTCTTCCTGCCACGTATGCCGCAAGTCCCAGGATACCATGTACCCATGCTTCTCCACGTGCCCAGCTCTTGTTACAGAATCTCGCAACAGTGGCTCATCGAAAGGTCATGAAGCCCATGTGACAGCTTTTCCAGGGCCTGTGCAGCATCCCGAGCCAGACCTCAAGGGCCCAGGCTCCTGTTGACCTCCTGCCCCACACCCTGCTGACCTCCTGCCCCACACCCTGGGCTGCAGTTTTCAGCCTTTTTGGCAAGAGGGTTATGCCACCTCCAGGAGTCACTACTGTGACCCAGGCAGGAAGAAAGGGGGAAGGATAAAGGGGGAAAGACCAGGCCCATTGATTTGTCCTTTTTGTCAAGAAATCTGTAAGTTTCCTGCAAGTGTCCACCCAGGACACTTCTTCTTGCAGCTCATTGGTCAGAGTTGAGGCTATGTGACCACGCAGAGCTGCGAGGGAGGCTGGGGTGTATTTTTGGTGGATACGTTGCTGTCCCAAACAATCAGTAGTGAGGAGGAAGGAGGATAGACCCTGAATGAGCATCTACCAGAATCAGCCCCATCACCTGAGCCTCCTGGTGCTTCCCTCTCCTGGGCTGCCATATCACCTCTCAGTGCATCCAAATTCTACTTGTCCTGTCTTCAAGGTCCACCTCTCCCCCACTTCCCCAGCCCACACTGGTCTATCCTTCTTAAACCTTGAACTTGCAGGATTAGCAGAGGCATCGGAGTCTTGTAAAGAAGTTCCCTCACCCCCGCCACTGAAGCCCAGAAAATAACTTACCTGAGATCATATTGTATAATGATAGCAGCACCCCCAACGCCACACACGCACACGCGCACGCAGACGCAAGCACGTGCACATGCACATGCATACACGCATACACACACGCACACACATACACACAGCAATGCGCACGCAGCACGCACGCACGCACACATGCACACATGCGCACACAGCAGTGCACACGCAGCACACACGCAGCACACACACGCGTGCATGCGTGCCCAGTTGCTCCAAATGTGTTACTTAGCTGCTGACTAGGCATAAATTACCACTTAACATTTCCAGTACCTCTGCCATAAGGTAGCTATCACCTGCCTTTTAGTTGCTAGGAAACCATGGCACAGAGGTGTTAAGCAACAGGGACGTCCAGCTCTAGAGTGACCCAGACAGGGTCCAGGGCCTGGACTGCCTTCCTCTCCTTGTTCTGTCTCCCAATCAGCTGATTGGTATTGAAGATGCCATTTGAGTCCAGATCTTCTAATCCTTTGGTCATTGTTTTTTTCCACTTAACTTTCCTCTGAGATAATGTGCTTGTTCCTTCTCTTTATGGTGCTTTTAGTCATTCATAAGTGTTTCTTCCTGCCTGGATTTGATTGAGTGCTTATTAGGGTGGTTGTTACCTCCTAACTGACATCCTCACTTTCACCCTTTATTCCGTCCTAATCCTCGCAGCGTATCTTGAATGACCTTTTTTTTTTTTAATCTTTATTGGAGTATAATTGCTCCACAATATTGTGTTAACTTCTGTTCTGCAACAAAGTGAATCAGCCATATGCATACATATATCCCCATATCCCCTCTCTCTTGCGTCTCCCTCCTACCCTCCCTATCCCACCCCTCTAGCTGGTCACAAAGCACGGAGCTGATCTCCCTGTGCTATGCAGCTGCTTCCCACTAGCTATTTTACATTTGGTAGTGTATATATTTCCATGTCCCAGCTTACCTTTCCCCCTCCCTGTGTCCTCAAGTCCATTCTCTATGCCTGCGTCTTTATTGCTCTCCTGCCCCTAGCTTCTTCAGAACCATTTTTTTTTTTTTTTTAGATTCCATATATAACTGTTAGCATACGGTATTTGTTTTCCTGTTTCTGACTTAACTTCACTCTGTATGACAGACTCTAGGTCCATCCACCTCACTACAAATAACTCAATTTCGTTTCCTTTTATGGTTGAGCAATATTCCATTGTATATATGTGTCACATCTTCTTTATCCATTCATCTGATGATGGACACTTAGGTTGCTTCCATTTCCTGGCTATTGTAAATAGAGCTGCAAGGACCATTATGGTACATGGCTCTTTTTTTTTTTTTTTTTTTTTTTTTTGTGGTATGCGGGCCTTTCCTGTTGTGGAGCACAGGCTCCGGACGCGCAGGCTCAGCGACCATGGCTTACAGGCCCAGCTGCTCCGCAGCATGTGGGATCTTCCCGGACTGGGTCACGAACCCGTGTTCCCTGCATTGGCAGGCAGACTCTCAACCACTGCGCCACCAGGGAAGCCCGGTACATGACTCTTTTTGAATTATGATTTTCTCAGGGTATATGCCCAGTAGTGGGATATGGTATTTCTATTTTTAGTTTTTTAAGGAACCTCCATACTCTTCTCTGTAGTGGTTGTATCAATTTACATTCCCACCAGCAGTGCAGGAGGGTTCCCTTTTCAGCACACCCTTTCCAGCATTTATTGTTTATACATTTTTTCATAATGGCCATTCTGACCATTTTCATTGTAGTTTTGATTTGCATTTCTCTGATAATTAGTGATGTTGAGCATCTTTTCATATGCCTTTGGCCGTCTGTATGTCTTCTCTGGTGAAATGTCTATTTAGGTCTTCTGCCCATTTTTTAACTGAATTGTTTGTTTTTTTGTTATTGAGCTCCATGAGCTGTTTATATATTTTGGAGATTAACCCTTTGTCGGCTGTTTAATTTGCAAATATTTTCTCCCATCCTGAGGGTTGTCTTTTCATCTTGTTAATGGTTTCCTTTGCTGTGCAAAAGCTTTAAAGTTAATTAGTTCCCATTTGTTTATTTTTGTTTTTATTTCCATTACTCTAGGAGATGGGTCGGAAAAGATCTTGCTGTGGTTTATGTCAAAGAGTGTTTTTCCTGTGTTTTCCTCTACGAGTTTTAGTGTCCCGTCTTCTATTTAGGTCTTTAATCCATTTTGAGTTTATATTTGTGTATGGTGTTGGGTAGTGTTCTAATTTCATTCTTTTACATGTAGCCGTTCAGTTTTCCCAGCACCATTTATTGAAGAGGCTGTCTTTCTCCATTGTATGTTCCTTCTTCCGTCGTCATAAATTAGGTGACCATATGTGTGTGGGTTTATCTCTGGGCTTTCTATCCCGTACCATTGATTTATATTTCTGTTTTTGTGCCACTACCATAGTGTCTTGATTACTGTAGCTTTGTAATACAGTTTGAAGTTGGGGAGCCTGATTTGTCCAGGTCCATTTTTCTTTCTCAAGATTGCTTTGGCTATTTGAGGTCTTTTGTGTTTCCATATGAATTGTAAAATTTTTGTTCTAATTCTGTGAAAAATGCCATTGGTAGTTTGATAGGGATTGCGTTGAATCTGTAGATTGCTTTGGGTAGTATAGTCATTTTCACCATATTGATTCTTCACCATATTGATTGGTATATTTCTCCGTCTGTGTCATCTTTGATTTCTCTCATCAGTGTTTTATAGTTTTCTGAGTACAGGTCTTTCGCCTCCTTAGATAGGCTTATTCCTAGGTATTTTATTCTTTTTGTTGCGATGGCAAATGGGATTGTTTCCTTAATTTCTCTTTCTCATTTTTCCTTGTTAGTGTAGAGGAATGCCAGAGATTTCTGTGCATTAATTTTGTATCCTGCAATCTTACCAAATTCATTGATTAGTTCTAGTAGTTTTTTGGTGGCATCTTTAGGATTTTCTGTGTATAGTATCATGTCGTCTGCAAACACTGACAGTTTTACTTCTTCTGTTCCAATTTGTATTCCTTTTATTTCTTTTTCTTTGATTGCTGTGGCTAGGACTTCCAAAACTATGTTGAATAAGAGTGACGAGAGTGGGCATCCTTGTCTTGTTCCTGATCTTAGTGGAAATGCCTTCAGTTTTCACCATTGAGAATGATGCTTGTTGTGGGTTTGTCATATATGGCCTTTATTATGTTGAGGTAGGTTCCCTCTAAGCCCACTTTCTGGAGAGTTTTTATCATAAGTGGGTGTTGAATTTTGTCAGAAGCTTTTTCTGCATCTCTTGAGATGATCATATGGTTTTTATTCCTTAATTTGTTAATGTGGTGTATCACATTGATTGATTTGTGTATATTGAAGAATCTTTGCATCCCTGGGATAAATCCGACTTGATCATGGTGTATGATCCTTTTAATATGTTGTTGGATTCTGTTTGCTAGTATTTTATTCAGGATTTTGGCATCTATGTTCATAAGTGATATTGGTCTATAATTTTCTTTTTTTTTGTGATATCTTTTTCTGGTTTTGGTATCAGGGTGGTGGTGGCTTCGTAGAATGAATTTGGGAGTGTTCTTCCCTCTGCAGTTTTTTGGAAGAGTTTGAGAAGGATTGGTGTTAGCTCTTCTCTAAATGTTTGTTAGAATTCGCCTGTGAAGCCATCTGGTCCTGGAGTTTTGTTTGTTGGAAGATTTTTACTTACCGTTTCAATTTCATTACTTGTGATAGGTCTGTTTATATTTTCTAATTCTTCCTAGTTCTGTCTTGGAAAATTGTACCTTTCAAAGAATTTGTCCATTTGTTCGTGGTTGTCAATTTTATTGGCATATAGTTGTTTGTAGTAGTCTCTTATAATCCTTTGTATTTCTGTGGTGTCAGTTGTGATTTCTCCGTTTTCATTTCTAATTTTATTGGTTTATGTCCTCTCCCTTTTTTTCTTGATGAATCTGGATAAGAGTTTGTCAATTTTGTTTATTTTCTCAAAGAACTAGATTTTAGTATTATTGATCTTTGCTATTGTTTTCTTCATTTCTATTTCATTTATTTCATCTCTGATCTTTATGATTTCTTTCCTTCTAACTTTGGGTTTTCTTTGTTCTCTTTCTCTAGTTGCTTTAGGTGTAGTGTTAGATTGTTTATTTGAGATTTTTCTTGTTTCTTGAGGTGAGATTGAATTGCTATAGCTTCCATCTTAAAACTGCTTTTGCTGCATCCCATAGGTTTTAGGTCATTGAGTTTTCATTGTCATTTGTTTCTATGTATTTTTTTATTTCTTCTTTGATTTCTTCAGTGATCTCTTGGTTATTTAGTAGTGCACTGTTTAGGCTCCATGTATTTGTGGTTTTTACAGTTTTTTTCCTATAATTGTTTTCCAGTCTCATAGCGTTGTGGTCAGAAAAGATGCTGGATATGATTTCAATTTTCTTAAATTTTCTGAGGCTTGATTTGTGACCCAAGATGTGATCCATCCTGGAGAATGTTCCATGTGCACTTGAGAAGAAAGTGTACTCTGCCACTTTTGGGTGGAATGTTCTATAAATATCAGTTAAATCTATCTGGTCTATTGTGTCATTTAAAGCTTGTGTTTCCTTGTTTGTTTTCTGTTTGGATGATCTGTCCATTGGTGTAAGTGGGGTATTAATGTCCCCTACTATTACTGTGTTACTGTTGATTCCCCATTTCATGGTTGTTAGCATTTGCCTTATGTATTGAGGTGCTCCTATGTTAGGTGTATAAACATTTATAATTGTTATATCTTTTTCTTGGATTGATCCCTTGATCACTGTGTTGTGTCCTTCCTTATCTCTTGTTAACAGTCTTTATTTTAAAGTCTATTTTATCTGATACAGGTATTGCTACTCCAGCTTTCTTTTGATTTCCATTTGCATGGAATATCTTTTTCCATCCCTTCACTTTCAGTCTGTATGTGTCCCTAGGTCTGAAGTGGGTTTCTTGTAGACGGCATATATATGGGTCTTGTTTTTTGGTCCATTCAGCCAGTCTGTGTTTTTTGGTTGGGGCATTTAATCCATTTACATTCAAGGTTATTATCGATATGTATGTTCATATTACCGTTTTCTTAATTGTTTTGTGTTTGTGTTTGTGGGTCTTTTTCTTCTCTTGTGTTTCCTACCTAGAGAAGTTTCGTTAGCAGTTATTGTAAATCTGGTTTGGTGGTGCTGAATTTTCTTAGCTTTTGCTTGTCTGAAAAGCTTTTGAGTTCTCCATCAAATCTGAATGAGATCCTTGCTGGGCAGAGTAATCTTGGGTGTAGGTTTTTCTGTTTCATCACTTTAAGTATATCCTGCCACTCCCTTCTGGCGTGCAGAGTTTCTTCTGAAAAACCAGCTTATAACCTTATGGGGATTCCTTTGTATGTTACTTTTTGTTTTTCCCTTGCTGCTTTTAATATTTTTTCTTTGAACTTAATTTTTGTTAGTTTGATTAATATGTGTCTTGGTGTGTTTTATCCTGTATGGGACTGTCTGTGCTCCCTGGACTTGGGTGACTATTTCTTTTGCCATGTTAGGGAAGTTTTCCACTGTAATCTGTTCAAATATTTTCTCAAACCCTTTCTTTTTCTTTTTTTTAAATTTACATTAAAAATTTTCTATACAGCATGGGCTTCCCTGGTGGTGCAGTGGTTGAGATTCTGCCTGCCGATGCAGGGGACACAGGTTCGTGCCCCGGTCCGGGAAGATCCCACATGCCACGGAGCAGCTGGGCCCGTGAGCCATGGCCGCTGAGCCTGCGCGTCTGGAGCCTGTGCTCCGCGACGGGAGAGGCCACAGCGGTGAGAGGCCCGCGTACCGCAAAAAAAATAAATAAATAAAAACTATAAAAAAAAAAATTTTCTATACAGCAGGTTCTCCGACCCTTTCTTTTTCTCTTCTTCTTCTGGGACCCCTATAATTCGAATGTTGGTGCATTTAGTGTTGTCCCAGAAGTCTCTGAGATTGTCTTCAATTCTTTTCATTCTTTTTCCTTTATAACTGCTCCTCAGCAGTTATTTCCACCATTTTGTTTGCCAGGTCACTTATTCGTTCTTCTGCCCCAGTTATTCTGTTATTGATTCCTTCTAGTATGTTTTTCATTTCAGTTATTGTGTGGTTCATCTCTGTTTGTTTCTTCTTTAGTTCTTCTAGATCTTTGTTAAACATTTCTTGTATTTTCTCAATCCATGCCTCCATTCTATTTCCAACATTCTGGATCATCTTTACTATCATTACTCTGAATTCTTTTTCAGGTAGATTGCGTATTTCCTCTTCATTTATTTGGTCTTATAGGTTTTTACCTTGCTCCTTCAACTGTGACATATTTTTTTGCTGTCCCTTTTTTTTTTTTTTTTAAGTTTTTTAATGAGTGGGATTGTGTCCCTATCTTACTGGTTGTTGGGCCTGAGGCTTCCAATACTGGAGTTTGTAGGCTATTGGTTAGAACTGGGTCTTGGTGCTGAGATGAGGACCTCTGGGAGACCTCACTCCGATGAATATTCCCTGGGATCTGTTAGTCCAGTGGTTCAGACTTAGAGCTCCCACTGCAGGAGCTTTGGCCCAACCCCCGGCTCATGAGCCAAGATGCCGCAAGCTGCACAGGGTGGCAAAAAAGAAAAAAAAAAGGAGAACAATAGCAAAGTAAAAAATAAAATTAGGTGAGGAAACTAACAGATATGTTAGAAAAAATATAAAAATAAAAACGTAGATGAAATAACAACCGGAAGGTAAAACAGAACCACAGTAGTAAAAAAGAGGAGGAGAAAAAAAAAAATGAGGTGGAAAAGGCCTTGGCTGTGGAGGGCGGGGCCTAAGCAAGGGAGAGATTTGGTTGGTGGGCGGGGCCTACGCTTAGGACCCACAAGGCTGGAAAAGGCCCTGGGAACTGTGGGGGGTGGGGCTTAGCCTCAACAGAAGGGGCCCAGGCTTGCCTCCTGCCTCTGGTCTCAGAGGGCAGGGGACCTCACCTGGGAGCCCAGCAGGCTTCCTGGGCTTGAGTGAGCGGGGCAAATGCCCTCGTCTCCTGCTCCTCCGGTCCCAGAGGTCCCCTCCCACCTACCTCTCCTGGTCTTCCTGGCCTCCCTCTTATGCCCCCAGGGCCTATGCGGCCTGGAGGGGGCTTTGGAAGGCGGGGGACCAGCCTAGGAGCTCAGCAGGCTCCCTGGGCCCAAGTGGGTGGGGCAAACGTCCTCTGCTCCTCTCCTGCTCCTTGGGTCCCAGAGGGCCCCTCCACCTGCCTCTCCTGTTCTCTCCCGGCCTCTCTGCTATGCCCCCAGGACCAACCCGGTCCAGAGGGGACTTCTGAGGGCACAGGACCTGGCCTGAGAGCTGGGCAGACTTCCCCAGCCAGTTGGGCAGGGGAAACGCTGGGTGCGCTCCACCCTGATCCAAGCCCCTGAGGGTCCCTCCAGGCACTGGAGGGCTCCCAGAACCCCTCCCCGCTCTCAGACACACCTCAGGGGCACCGGTCCTGTCCAGCCTCCACTTCTCCTCCCCCTTCGGTCCCTCCATGTCCTACCGGTTCGATTGGGGGTTCTTCCCATCTCGTTGGGCATCGGGGTTCCCCACCAGCGTCTGGCAGTTGTGAGGTGACGCGAACTCTGCGTCTTCCCACCGCCATCTTCTCACCTTTAGCTTGAATGATCTTTTAAAAATACAAATAAAAATGATTTAAAAATACAAATCTTTTAAAAATGCAAATCTATTTTCTAACTCCCACTTCAATCCATGGCTTTCTGTTACTCTTAAGCTAAAGCCAAGATCCTTCATAAGTCTTGGAAGGACTGAGTGGTCCAACTACTACCTCCTTCTCCAGTCTCATGTCATCTCCTTCCTTTCCTGCCTCTGTCCCCTATTCAGCCACATGGCCATGGTCCAGTCTCCTCTTGACCATCACACACCTTCTACCACGGAGCCTTTGCACCTGCTGTTGCTGCTTTCTGGTGTTCCCTCCTTTCCCCTCTTTATCTTGTGAATTTCCAGTGGTCCTCAGCCTGGTCCTCATGTGCTCAGGAAGCCTCCAATATGCCCCTTTGCAGGCTGGCCTCACAGCACTTTGTCCCCTCACCAGAATTATGATCTTACATGTACTTGTGTGATTATTTGATCAGTGTCTGTCTCCTCCACTGGATTCTTAAAATCAGACCCTGTCTCTGTATCTTTCATCTAGTCTTTCATCCCCACTGCCTACTTTTGTGCCTGTCACAGAAAGAGTGCTCAGTAAATATTTGTTGACAAAAAACAAAAAAAAGACTATTTTATCTCTAAGCATCTAGCACAGAATCGAGTAAAAACAGAGTTTTAAAGGGCATAAATAGAGTAATGGCATATGTCACCCTAAGTACACAGTATCTTCCAGCATCATTCTAAGATGGACCAAAATGGTGGTTACCAGGGACTGGAGGGTGGGGGCGATAAGGAGAAATGTTGGGTAAAAGGACAAACTTGCAAGGAGTCGTAAAAAAGTCCTAGAGATATAATGCACAGTACAGTGAACATAACATAGACAACAATATTGTATTATAATAATCAAACTTGATAGGAGATTAGATCTTAATTATTCTAACCACAAAAAACCACAGTTATAGAGATGCTAGCTATTGCTATGATGACAACTATATCACAATATATAAATGTATCAAATAAGCATGTTGTACACCTTAAATTTATACAATGTTATAGGTCAAATACTTTCAATTAAAAAAGTAAGATAGACCAAAAGAACTTTATATAATGGCTTCAACTAAAAAAAAAGAATTCAACATTTATTGCTGCAGGCTAGATAAGCCTAGTTGTCAGTAGTGGATGTTATATGCACCTTACCTATTTAATCTCAGTATTTAATATCTTATCCCTCTAGCTACACCATAATTGAGCTGCTTTTTTCCCCCCTATAGCTACTAACATCTTAGGCATATGTGATTCAAACATGGTTTTTAAAAGTGTTCATCTTGAAATAGTCTCAGAATCAACCAGCAGGTACAAGATCTGTGGTAGATGAGGGAACATGGGCTGCACGTAGCTTTAGGGTAGGAAGAGGAAGCCAAGATGCTGAGTGACAGCTGGAAAACTGAGGGGAGTAGGAAACATGAAGAAGAGATTTGAATTGACTGCATCTTGTGAAGGGTGGACTAGACTGGGTGTTCAAGGGAAAAACATGTTCCACAAATTCAGGATGTAGACATAAGCAGATGGGGCAATTATCTGAGAGTATAAAAGCCCTATGAGGTGAAAATGGGTCTATTTATCTCCCCTTGAAGAATCTGTAAAAAAGACCTAACTTCTTCCAGAGACTCCAGGTCAAACCTGCTTGGGGGTTGCAGCAGAAGGGAGGTGAGGGGTTAGCTGTTAAAACTGTAAAGACCTACCTGTTTGCATGGAGTTTTACCTCTCACTTCTGCACATCAAATTAAAGTAGATCTCACCCCAACTGAGGGGGTGGTGACTTGGACTCCTGCCCTGGGTGGACAGGCAGGGACCACTTTCTCCCTGGGGTGGTGGTAACATCAGCGATGAATCTGGGGACCCTTCCCTAAGTGTTTTGCTCGGTTTTGACCCCGTTGTTTGCAGACAGACAACCAGATGGATGCGCTGACCCCTGGAGGTGTCACGCCCTCACCCTGGGGCAGTGGCCACTGCGTTTCTCACTCTTCCTTGTCGCCCTCCTCCCGCAGGAATCAGAAGGCGTTTCCTGCCACTACTGGTCGCTGTTTGACGGTCACGCGGGGTCCGGGGCTGCTGTGGTGGCATCCCGCCTGCTGCAGCACCACGTCACGGAGCAGCTGCAGGACATCGTGGAGATCCTGAAGAACTCGGCCGTGCTGCCGCCCACCTGCCTGGGCGAGGAGCCCGACCACACACCCGCGAACAGCCGGACTCTGACCCGCGCGGCCTCGCTCCGCGGAGGGGTGGGCGCCCCCGGCTCCCCCAGCACCCCGCCCACGCGCTTCTTCACCGAGAAGAAGATCCCGCACGAGTGCCTCGTCATCGGGGCTCTTGAAAGCGCATTCAAGGAAATGGTAGGTATCACTGAAGACTCTAGGGCAGCAGGGGCCCGGGTGGTCGCTTAAGCCACATACTTGTTTCTTAGAAAGTTCCCTGGAAGGGCATGTCTCTGACCTGTCCACTTGCTGCATGGTCCCCTCCGTCTGCTCCTTTTACAGCAGGGCTTCCATTCTCAAAACAAGTGGGCAGCAAGAGAGTTCTAGCCTCCCGTGCCGGCAAAGGTGTAAAAGAAGATGGAAGCGGGATAGTGAGTGAGGTGATAGGCTTATTAAATGGACGCGTATTGCTTCTCTTTCTGCCAACTCTTAGGGATGCCAGCTGGTAGGATTGAACTTAATTGAAACTGTGAGCTCGGTTGCCATCTGTTTTACACGTATGTACACGAATTCCAGGTGTTTGGGGAAATGGAGCTTTTAGTAAAGTGTTCCGAAGTACGCTTGCTGTACAGATCTAATCTGAGAACAGCTGTTTTCCCATGATTGGCAGTGTGGTTCCCACTGCTTAAAGCAAGTAGGAGCCAGTATCCAAGAATTCTTTGTTTTACTTGGGAACGTGGATTTGTTTGTACATTTAAATTTGAATATATCTGATCAGGGGATTCAGCCTCCCTCCTGAGAACACACTAAGCTGCCCTCCCGGTGTCCCCTGCTTGTCCTTCTGCCCGGTGAGAATGCACATAGAAGGTCTCTTCTGTGCCACCCCCTTGAGCTCACTTATACTGAGGCAACTATTTGGGTTCCAAAGATTTTCACTCCTGAGCAGCATCCTGTATGCAGATACAGTAGGAGATATGTAGAGATGTTATAAGGACTAGAGTAAGGTGAGTGGGCAGTAGTGTCCTTATAACCTAGAGATTAAAAAGTGATGACAAGCTCTTAGGTAGAGCAGGAGCAGCTAGAAGCATCTCTGCAGAATTGAATGTACACCCCGTGCACATTCCAGGATCTCACGATGTCAGGTTGAGTGCTAATGAGAGGAGAAAAGTAAATAATATTAAAGAGCATCATCTGATTTGTTTACAAGGCAGAGAATTGTTCATATACTCATGCCTCTAATTTGCAGTCTCTCCTCACTTTAGCTCATTTCTTCTTCGGTTCCAACGTTTCTCTCCTTGTCACATATTTACCCTTTTGAGTAGCAGGTGGTTTAAAATGCACCTCCATGTCAGGAGTATCTGGTAGCCTTCAATCCCAAGAAGAACACCAGGAGGCAAGAAAAGATTATTTAGGAAAAAAAGGAATCAAGGTTAGAAAAATGGACTCCTCCTTGGGCTTGGTATAAAAATCTCCCTCTGTCATGGAGGCTCTGATGTGAATAGCTGTTTCTAAACACGGATGCTCAGAAAGCTAAATATTGAATTGAGGTGACAGTTTGACAGGGGACCTTCCCCCTAACGGGAGAAGTCAGTTTACATGATAGAAGTGAAAAAAGCAGAAGAAATTTTGGCTTTTTTATTTCCTTCGGTAATTGCTAGTACTATGAGGTATCTTTTACTTCGCACTGCTGTATTCTCCACTTCATCCACTAGAGGCCAATGTCACATTGAGTCAAGCCTCCACAGCGATCTCAGACTGTTTCTGCCCATTAATGGTGCAGGTTTCCTAGCACCTACTGTACTTGAGAGGCTCATTCAGAAACATACTTAGTAAAGAGCCCCATTCTTGTTTTTTAAATTTTTAATAACTTTTCACTAGCTGATTCATTACCAGAAATCTTTCTTGGACACTTGGTTGCCAGCGAAAAGATCACATCGCTTTCCTGTGTAATTCATTCAATCCATAAATATTGGTTGAGAACTAACTCTAAGCCAGGGCTAGCTGGGAAAAAAGCATGGAAGAAATTAGGCAAAGACAGATATTAAACAGATAAACTATAAATGGGAAGGGCCTCGAGAGAAGAAATGCAGAGTAGGTAGGAATCTGATAAAGAGATGAAGTAGGGTTCCCTGGAGAAGCAGTGCTGTCAGAGAGTAGGGAGAAAGCAGACAGAACGTGGGAGCTGGGAGAGTGCTCTGGGCAGAGACAGCCGTTTGTGTGAAGACCCACATCACGGAGAGAACCCAGATGGGCCGAAGGCAGCGAGCTGACGTCCACCATGGTTAGATGCAGATTCCAAGTGCAGGGATGCTGTAAGGGGACTTGGAGAGGCCATCTGTAACCAGCCTGTGGATGACTTGCTGTGCCGTAATATGGATTTTGGGCCTTAAGCCATTCTGTTGTTTTCTAATCCACCCCACCCTATAGCTTCTTCTTCACACTTAACGTTTTTCCCAGATTGTCTGTCTAGCCCCCAGCATGCCTGCTACCTGGGCTTTGCACCATGTGCTTGGACTTTATAAGGGAGAATACTCATCATTCCTTGGTTCTCCTGGTTCTTGGCAGTGTGGCCCTGCCTCCTGCACGGCTGGGGACTGAGCCAGCTGATGCCTGTTGGCCCAGAATAGTTATTAATACTGTCCCCTTTTACTCTCAAAAGTGTCCCTGTCTGGATGATGTCATATGTTTACCCTAATTATAGAGATGCTCTAGTTTTTTTCTTCGCTTCATCAGGGACTTCAGGAAAAATCTACTCCAGCGTCACAGAAAAGTGCCTGACTTGGCCATTAAATAGCTTGGGTTGAGCTTCAGAACTTACAACAGAGAAATTATACCGCATACTACGGAAGGCCATTGTCAACTCATAAAAAATACTTTTTCTTTCCACCCTTTCTCGCTATTAGGTTTTGAGAGTCAGCGTTTAAAGGTAAACTTTGGTTTGAAATGCTCAACACACAGCTGATTTCCTTATTCTGTTGGCCTGACCTTGGTGGTTCCTCCTTTAGACCTTTCCGAGGGGAGCAGGTTTGGAATCTCCCGGCCATTCTTAATTTTTTTCCTCACAACAGCCAGCTACTTTCTAACTTTCTAGGTGTTTTTTAGGTATTGCAGGTTTTATGCCATTCTGATCCCCTGTAATAGGAAAACTCAATATTGAATAAGATTCAGTCATTTCAGCTTTGTGGCTCTCTTGCTTTCTCCTGCACTTTCAATCCCTAAAAATTCCCGATGCCTAGCATCTAAGCCTCAAATTTGCCACACCGATGACATATTTGCAGCTCTCCCTCCTGAGATTCAGAATGTAACATAATATCTTTAAAGGCAAAGCTTGCCTTTCGTTTGGGGTTTTGCCTTATTTATGACAGTTCAGCAAAGTAGAATCAGAGGTCTTTCCTCTCTCCCCACCTCCCACCAGTGCCCTTCTCAATTTTATATATATATATATATATATATATATATATATATTTTTTTTTTTTTTTTTTTTGCAGTACGCGGGCCTCTCACTGTTGTGGCCTCTCCCGCTGCGGAGCACAGGCTCCGGACGCACAGGCTCAGCGGCCATGGCTCACGGGCCCAGCCGCTCCGCGGCATGTGGGATCTTCCTGGACCGGGGCACGAGCCCGTGTCCCCTGCATCGGCAGGCGGACTCTCAACCACTGTGCCACCAGGGAAGCCCTCAATTGCTTATATTTTATAACCAGCATTCTTCTAGACACCATGGGGGTCTAGAAGGAAAACATTGGATTTTGTATCTGGGGGTATTTGTCGTCACATTATACGAACACAGAGATAGATAGTATCTCATTTGTTTTAATGTTCTGAGTGACATTAAGTGAAATGTTCATATCTATCTGAAAGAGAAAATGGGATAAAAAGATTCAGAAACACCAGACCAGAATAAATAGTACCTATTTCTAGGAAAAAGTAGGTACCCATCGAAAAATAAAGACTAACAGAAGTGGGGGGGGGGAAAACGCTGTGGACCAGAGGAGATGGTAAGTTTCATCAAATACTGTAAGCCTCTTTGAAGGCACTGTTTTTCCTCTTCTCTTTGATCCTGGGGTTGTCTGGCACAGTATGTGGCTTGTGAGGAGGTGACCTCTGACCACGGGCCTCTGATCCATGCTGGCAGAAGTGGGTCTGCCCTGTGGTCCCCTATTGTATCTCATCTTGGATCTCCCTTCGGAGTGAAGGCTGCGTGGCCAGCTCCTCCTGTGTCCACCGTGGAAAATGAACCCTCGCTTCCAAGAGGACCAGGATCTCAGGAACTTTCTGACTGACTTCATTTCTGCTTCCCAACTACACTTTGTAACAATGCCTACTTCTGCAGCTAAGTTTTGTCACCTATTATGTTTAGGTGGTTGCTTGGCTCAAGATGACAGATACGAAGAAGATAAATGTCTTCTAAGTCCTGATGTCAGTCTCCTTCCTACTTCCATACCCTCCAAAAACAGGGGAGTCATGTAAGAAGTCACTTCCATTGTTGGTATAGTTGCAGGAGACCTTTGCCCTCCTAGGAATCAGAAGCAAGTCAGCAGTGATGACCTTTTTTACCTACAGGAATTGAGTTATAGACACAGGCAGGAGGATCTCAAAATTCTGTCCTATTTCCTTTTCAGTGTGGGTATAGATTCCTCGCTACAGTGAAGAATGTTTTGGAGGCTTGATTGTTACGAAGGGAGAAAAATGGCAACATTTTAACTTGTAAAACTAGCATACATCTTACTGTCACTGAGTAAATGGTTGGAAATACCACTCAGCTTGGCTTTGTCGGTAAAAACCATATGGTGACACGATGGTGAAAAAGGAGGACGAATGCAAAGCTAATTTATAGTTTATAAATTTTAATGGTTTTGAGAATTAGAATAGTAATGGTAAGTGGACCTGTTGGTCTGTCTGTATTTAAGCTAGAGGCTTTTTGTTTTTGTTTTGTCTTTGTTTTTAGTAGAACAGGAAGTTCTTCCGAGAAGGAATGAGCATGTGATTCCACCAACAGCCAGCAGGTGGCGATATTAGGCAGTGCTGGTTTGTCCCTTCCCCATTGCCTGGCTGACAGATTGGCTTCTCAGAATAAACCGAAATCAGGCCCAGATACTAAAACCATGCAGAATCTTATTATTTGTGACTGACGCTATTAGCAGTGTGCTCATAACCATGTTTTAACCCAGCTAGGGGGAGGTGCCAGGTCCTATTGAAACCACCCAACACTCGCTGCCTTCTGGTGTTTGATATTGCTTTCCTTTTGCGACCTGAAATTGGTAGGAAACAAACAATGATCCTGGAGCTGCGTCATCTGTGGGACTTTAGAACCAAATTACAGTGGTCCCGAAAAATATATTTTCTTTCTTGCAATTCTTTCCTGCTGAATTAGTCTCCTTTCACACACATTCTTTTTTCCCTTCACTGCTCTCATTCTTCCTTGCAACAAAAAGGAGCAAAATACAATCCCAAGTCTTAAAAATTGGATCCATTCTTTGATTTAGAGATAATCCTTGCTTAAATGTAATATTTAGACAGATGCAACACGGGATAAATCAGTCCTGCTAGGTAGAAAGCAGCCTTGAGAGGGACTCTTGATTGAACAGATAAATCAATTATCTTGTTAATGGAATCTTCTGAGTCACTTAAGTTGATCCTTTTAGATCATACTGGAAAAGGAATGATAGTATGTGCATGTGTTTTGCTGGTAATTTATTCTAGACTTATGTCTTGAGGTTCATGGCAGCTAAAATGGGGGAGATACTCCAAATCGGTCTTTGTTTAGCGCAAGCGGTGGGCAGTTTTTCATGATTTCCTTAATCTTTTGAAAAAAGTACCCAAACTTCTTGAGGGATACATTTTTAAATTTTTTTTTTAAACGTAGAGTGTGAGAAGCTTAAGCTAACTGGAAAAGTTAAGAGTTTGAAGAAATTAGGTAGTTAATTCAACAGTAAATATATCTTTATTGACTTCATTTATCATGTTTGATCTGGTAGTAGAAGGACCACCCAGATGGTCCTTTAATGTTCCTTTTAGTACTAAGATTTTGTGAAGCATCTTTTAAAGAGGAGTAGGTGGTGTCGGGAAAAAAATGTGCTATTTTGTCTTCTAGGGAGGGGAGGGGGAAGCAATTATTTTTAGAATATGTTCTAGTTACACCCAGTTTTAGAAGAAGAAATAAAAGAGCGTATTTTCATGTCAGTGAATCCTACAGGGCGGATGAAGTCTGTGGAAACACATCTTTCAAATCCTTTCACCGTGATCCCAGAGAGCACACATGTAATTAAAGTGTGCGTCTGAGCGCACACGCATATGTCTATTAGCACGCAGAGGCGGGAGGTGATGAAAGCATGAGTCTGTTAGCGAAGTTTCTTGTATAAAAAATAGCTAGACTTTGGTCCACTGTTTATGTGGAAATGTTGCCAAATTTGCATTCCTTATGCTGGGGGAACTGCAGAGGGAAGGTAGGAAAAGATGAAAGAAATGATGAAATCAATTAGAAAAAAATACTGACTCACGCTATTAATGTCATAACAAGGCATTCAATGGGCAGGCTAACTGGAATGTTTCCCCCTAAATGAAAGGCAAATGTGAACTCTGCTGTAGCAGAAAAATCTTAGTGTCAAACACTCTATCTTGATATTTTTTTAAAAGATGAAATAATTTTATAATCATTTTCTGGTGATGTAAACCATGATAAGTAAGACACCTACAATGCAGAATAAACTTGTTTGTCTGAGTCCCAGAGGAATTCTTTGACATGGGCGGCTCTTTCACGTGGACTCTACTTTTTGGATCGCACCAATGGTTTAAGTCTGTCAAGCATCATTCACACTCCAGTCCGTAAGCAGTTGGGTGCTTAAAGGATTTTTACTCAAAACTGCCTTTCATTCAGACTTTAGGTATTCAAACAAATAGTGATTCTGGATGTGAAAGGATAGTTTCTGTAGCTGGAGCAGTTCTTTCCAGTGTATTAAAAACGTTAGTATGGAGTGTGGGCTTTATATACCAGTTTCTATATTAATTTGATGAAATATATATCTATCATAATATCAACTTTATTTTATTTATTTAAATGCAAAAAAATTGCATAAACCTACCCGCAAACTCCTTTGTGAATAGGGTTGTTGGTTCTGTTTTGATGCACTGTTTGGAGGTTCAACAGACGGAACTTCTGACGTCTTGATGTTTTCTTTCCCGTCTTTCATTTTCTTGTGACGGTCTTTCCCTGCTGACGTGTGTCCCTCCTCCCGTGTCACCCTCCAGCCTCCTGCCATCCCTGCTTGGGTTCTAAGAACCATTCATTCATTCCTGTCAATTGACTGCGTGTTATTAGAAGCCTGGGTTCCTGCTTAATTATTATCTCAGTGAGTGTTTATGCATGTGGTAAGCTTTTCACTTATGAATGGTGGGACACATGTCTCGTGTTAAGGCAGAGGTAAAATGGTGGGGAGATAATTGGAAACCCAGGCGTTTTATCATGTATTTCTTTATTTGCCCATTGAATAGATATTTATTAAATTACGTTTTACTTGGCCCAACGTGGGTGTTGAGGATCTAGCCCTGAGCGAGAAAGGTCTCTGCTCTCAGTCATGGGATCCAGGCTGTGGGGAGAAGCTAGCTGGTCTCCGAAGCCCCTCATCTACGCCGTCTAATTTAATCCTCATGACAGCCCCTTTAAGCTAATTTATACAGAGATTGTACATAAATTTTTAAAATTCAGTGTGGTCTTTGGGGGTGGTCCTCGTGCTTGACCTGTCTGCAGCACTTGATGTTGTCATTCACTCAACCCCTTTTTGGAATTCTTCTTCACCTGCTTCTAAACCATCACGTCCCATATAGTACACTCATTCTTACCCCCCCCCGATGGTTCCTCAGCTTCCCCCCCCCCCCCCCCCCCCGCCGCCTCCACCGGCCCTTAACCTTTACTCAGTTCATTCCCAGTATGTTAGTTTCTCCCAGGTCTTGTCTTCGTACTTTTCCCCTCCTTACATTTTGACCAATACTGTGTTCTTAATCTGTTTTCAAAGCTCGGGCTCTTCTCCTGTTTCCAGCTTCTCCTTGGTGATTTCTCTGACTTTGTGTTACCGCCTCTGGCCTCTGGAGCACGGCAGCTGCCGATAAATGCTGGATTACTGAATTATCTCCGCTTCCCATCAGGAGGCTGGCTGAAGCAGCTGAGTTCTAATTCTGTGGGTTTCTAAGCATCACAAACGGGCCCTGGGTCAGCCGACAGCAGCCTCAGAATCAGCCAGAGCACCGCTTCCTGCTCTTCTGTACCCCACCCTCGTCCTTTCTTCCTTGGCCCCAACAATAGATGGCGATGAGAACATTTGCCATTATTTTGGCCAGCATTCGGTTTATTTTCCTAACGACTCTCATTTGTCTGAGGTCAAGGAACCCTGGCTTCTGTCACTGACACAGCGTTTCACACAGACATCTGTCTGGAGGATGATGCATCTCTGTCCACAGGAATGTGGTTCTATTTTTAATTTCCTTGGGGAGACCTCATTAGGTGGCAGGTAATAGATACTAGGCTTTAGAGGAGGAGACCCCGATTGGAATCCAGACTCCAGCAGGGTAAATATGGGCAAGTTCCCCACTTGTCTGCATCTGAACAGTGAGGTGAATGTTACAGTTGTGAGGATGAGATGCGATTCTATATGTAAAGTGCTTCTCGCACTGCCTGACACAGAGGAAGTGCTCACTGACGGCTGGCTGATACTATGCGTGTGTGTCCCTCTTGTGAATTAGTGGCCTTGGGAAGAGGACGTTAGTTCAGAGTTCAGAAGCTTCTATCTTTGATCAGTAAGACGGGGGTGGACTCCTGCCAAGTTGAATTGAGGACACAGTCCTTCAAGTCACCTGTCTCGTCTAGCTGTAAAGGAATTTATTTACTGGAGACTTTGGGGTTAAAAACATTGATCAGGTCCAAGCACTCGACATTATTAGCCTCTCATCTGTTTTCCACAGCAGCTCAGGCTGTCCATACAAAGACTGAATTTTCCGTAAGCCATGATATGTATTAAATACAATTGGTTTAATTCTTCTCATTTTTGTCTGATTAGATCTGTTTGCCTTCCCTTGTTTCCTGTCTCTGGTCCGCACATGGTCTGGTAGGCGACCGTTTTATGCCAGTGTCCTCTCCAGAAATGCTTGTCAGTTGATAGAAAGCCAGTACTAAAGATTTTCATGTCCCTTCTTCGAGTCGTACTCAGATCTTAGGGCTGTGTCGAGGGAGCAAGGCTAAGACAGTCTTTGTTCCTGTACAGTCCAGTACTAACTTTGTCTTCTTCTCCAGGACCTACAAATCGAACGAGAGAGGAGTTCATACAGTATATCTGGTGGTTGCACAGCCCTCATCGTGATTTGCCTTTTGGGGAAGCTGTACGTAGCAAATGCTGGGGACAGCAGGTAAGCAGATTAGCCCTCTGGTTCTTCCTAAAGTTCAATGCCTTCCTTTAATTTTTTAATCTTTTTAAAAAAGTTAAATGCTTAGAAATAAAATAATCCTGCTTGGGATTAGATATTGAGAAAGATAAGCCTTGTATATCTGGATAAGAGTGCATTTAAGAAGACTCATCAGGAAGGTATTAAAAGATATGGGTGGTCTTCTCCTTACTTGTCTGTAGTAGCAGTTCACGTGTGTGTGTGTGTGTGTGTGTGTATATATATATATATATATATATATATATACACACACACACACTTGTGTTTAACCTAAACCAGTAGTGTCCAAATGTTTTTTGACTTCAGAACCTGATTTTCGATGAAAGCTTATTAGCAGGGACATAATATTTGAGAGAGACGAGGAGGGAGGAAAGGGATTTGAATGAAATGGGTGTTTGGAGGGGCCCGGGGAGGACTCTCCAGCTAGTTCGTTTTCTACTCGGTAACTTTGCCCTGTGTCCCCTCCCAGAAGCCCAGGAGTGTCTCCTTTTACGCATGTGCCCCTACAGCCTGCATTTTCCTCTCTTCTGGGTTCAACTGAGAGGAATTTGGGGCAAGAGATGGTGGTTAACCCTTACTTTATCCAGTATTACCAGAAATCAGATAGACTTGTGTTTTAATCTTCTTTTAAATGACTGATATGTGCTCACTTTAGGTATGGCCACATCTGTTATTTAGTCGATATTAAATTAATTTTCACAGACTTTGTGAAAAGTGTTGTAATATGGATTATACATTTCTCCGCCCCTTGAGTAACAAAATACGTTGGCCTTCTAGCAGGACTTTTTGCCAAAGGCCGACTCTATTCTGAAAGCAGTCAAAGTACTGGACTCTAATCGTGTTGTCCTCAGAGGATGAGTGATTTCCCTACACGGGCTGTGGTCTAAAGATGCTGTCATTCCTCCAGCTTCTTCCTCTGGGTCACGTGCCTCTTCTCAACATCTCTGCTTGGTCTAGCCCTCCCCTGAGGTCGGACCCTCCCCTTCCCTGACTCCCTCAGGCAATCAGTGAATTCCAGAGAGCAGGAGAGCCTGAGGGAGTTTCCAGTCAACCTAGTTAAGCATCCTCTCCCTGTCTTGCCACTAAAGATTCTGGAGACCAAAGGACTGTGACCTGCCAACGCAGCAGTATTTGGAGTTTGAAGATTTTGGAAGGTCTGTTTATTTTTAAGGTTTATGTGGATTTCTGTTCTGCTGTCTCAGCTTCAATATAAAATTTTTCCAAGTAAGTGGAAGTGAGTATAAGATGCCATGTTTATTTCATGGCTTCTATTCCCTAGTGGTCCTGGCAGGAGACAGACTCCAACTCACATGTATCAACTGAATGAAGGAGTGAAAGGGGACCGGCCAGGAGCACTGAGACCAGGAGGGCATTGAAGCCCCCTAGGCCTGCAGGGTCCAGGGAGGAAATGCTACAGCTAAGCCCAGGAGAGGGGGCCACAGATGAGGGCCCCTAGGCAGGGGCCACAGGAGAGAATGGGAGGAAATACTCCGACGACTTCTTCCTATCCCGCTTTCTCCTACCAGGGCCTCCCATTGGATGAGCCTGGCTGGAATGAGGGTCAGAGAGGTTGGTCAGCCAGGGCACAGACACAGGCCAAGATTGCATCTCCAGGGTGGGGGGCAAGCGGAAAATCACCAGCACATCTGCTGCCCCTCGTGCCCTCCCCAGGGTTGGAGCATCTTGAAAATAGGAATCGTCATCTCCCAGGGCCTTGTAAGGTACACACTGAGGAGCTGGCCTCTGAGCCCTTGTTCACTTCTGGATCTTGAGTTTGCTGGAGACAGATGTGCAAGTCAGGGGATGATTCCTTTCTGTTCTGTGTAAAACCGAATCGATGATACAGCTTTTGCACTCATATTCACCTTTAGTCTTGATGTCTGGTTCCGTGTTTTTCGAAAAGAGTTTGCTTCCCTGGCCCTTCCAGTGATGAGGGTAGTGACCGAGTGCTTTGTTCCCGCCCCTCGTCCCAGGGAAGCATCTTTCACCAGAGGACCCCAGGCTCGGAAGGTAACCCAACTTCCATGCCCAGAATATCTTTATGTTGGATTATGCCTTTCAGAGAAGCAGCTCCTCCCCAACGCCCTGTCCACGTTTTTGAGCACAGTTTCCTTCAAAGCTCTGAGCTCCCTGACAGAGCTGCTTCCCCAGCCAGCCAGGGCTTCAGCCCTACTTCCCAGAAGCTCAGTGCCCTGTTCAGGACCTTGCGTCCCACCCCACCCCCTTTTAAGTGCCAGTGTCTAGGCCAGATCTTGATTTCCTCATCTATAAAAATGGTGATATTGGACTAAGTATTAATTTCTAAACATTCTGGCATTCTAAAGATTGTCACTATGAGGTGTGACACTTTGAGAAAGTAAAGTGGTGCTCTAAAGGTTGATCTTTTGGTTATTTTATCTTTCTTAGAGTCAGTTTTTGAAATTGTCAAGTAACTGAAGTTCTTATGTTTCTAACTGTCCACAGAAGTATGATGTTTTACATGCTATTCCTAATTTGAAAAGCTTAACAGGTGCTTTTGTCCTTATTAAAGCTGTAAAGCACACCCCCCTCCCCACCAACTACACAAATTATTTTATGAGAAAACAGCATCTCTAGAACCTAATCAGCTTAATTACATTTGTAGTATTCTGGCCCCAGTATCCAGATATGAATTTGGGGTTTTACGGCTGACGGGTTGGGTTTGCTGTTCACTTATGGGTCATATGTTATGTAGAAACGTAAGAGCAATATGAGTTTGTATTGTATGCTCTGTCCAAAAAACTTGTAGGACGCTTATTAGTTAGTGTATTTTCAGCTCTTGTATAAACAATACATATTTGATATCACCTTATGTAGGATCACTGCCTAGTTTATATACTAATAACATAGGTGTTTGTGTTTACAAATATATTCAGTTCTTCCCAAGAAACAGCAGCTAAGTGATTTTTTATCAGACCTACGTAAATGTAGGTCCATTATGACTTATGGACAAGTAGTCGTGAATCCAAGGGCTCAGTTTAAACAAATGGTCAAGCCAACAGAGAATTCTGACAACAGAGCCCTGATTAATTGCTAATTTTTCTTCTTTACTCTCAGATATTGGCTGCCCATCTGTTTGCTTTAAATCTTGACAGTTTTGAGAGTGAAGCAAATCTTTGTCATAGGATCACTACCCCATAATTATTTACACTTAGGAAAAAAGAACCTTTGCACTGGTTTGATTTGGAAACTACTTGTGGTCAGGAACTGGTTTTGTTTGTTTTTAAATTTTTATTGTTTTATACAGCAGGCTCTTATTAGTTATCCATTTTATACATATCAGTGTATATATGTCAATCCCAATCTCCCAATTCATCCCCCCCCACCCCCCGCCACTTCCCCCCACTTGGTGTCCATACGTTTGTCCTCTGCATCTGTGTCTCTATTTCTGCCCTGCAAACCAGTTCATCTGTACCATTTTTCTAGGTTTCACATATATGCGTTAATATACAGTATTTGTTTTTCTCTTTCTGACTTACTTCACGATGTATGACAGTCTCTAGATGCACCCACATCTCTACAACTGACCCAATTTCATTCCTTTCTATGGCTGAGTAATATTCCTTTGTATATATGTACCACATCTTCTTTATCCATTCATCTGTCGATGGGCATTTAGGTTGCTTGCATGACCTGGCTAATATAAATAGTGCAGCAATGAACATTGGGGTGCATGTATCATTTTGAATTACGGTTTTCTCTGGGTATATGTCTAGTAGTGGGATTGCTGGGTCATATGGTAATTCTGTTTTTAGTTTTTTTAAGGAACCTCCATACTGTTCTCTGTAGTGGCTGTATCAATTTACATTCCCACCAACAGTGCAAGAGGGTTCCCTTTTCTCCACACCTTCTCCAGCATTTGTTGTTTGTAGATTTTCTGATGATGCCCATTCTAACTGGTGTGAGGTGCTACCTCATTGTAGTTTTGATTTGCATTTCTCTAATAATGAGTGATGTTGAGCAGCTTTTCACGTGCTTCTTGGCCATCTGTATGTCTTCTTTGGAGAGATGTCTATTTAGGTTCTTCTGCCCATTTTTGGATTTGGTTGTTTGTTTTCTTAATGTTGAGCTGCATGCACTGTTTATATATTTTGGGAATTAATCCTTTGTCCGTTGATTCGTTTGCGAATATTTTCTCCCATCTGAGGGTTGTCTTTTCGTCTTGTTTGTAGTTTGCTTTGCAAAAGCTTTTAAGTTTCATTAGGTCCCATTTGTTTATTTTTGTTTTCATTTCCATTACTCTAGGAGGTGGACCAAAAAAGATCTTGCTGTGATTTATGTCAAAGAGTGTTCTTCCTTTGTTTTCCTCTAAGAGTTTTATAGTGTCCAGTCTTACATTTAGGTCTCTAATCCATTTGGAGCTTATTTTTATGTATGGTGTTAGGGAGTGTTCTAATTGCATTCTTTTGCATGTAGCTGTTCAGTTTTCCCAGCACCACTTATTGAAGAGACTATCCTTTCTCCATTGTATATCCTTGCCTCCTTTGTCATAGATTAGTTGACCATAGGTGCATGGGCTTATCTCTGGGCTTTCTATCCTATTCCATTGATCTGTATTTCTGTTTTTGTGCCAGTACCATATTGTCTTGATTACTGTAGCTTTGTAGTATAGTCTGAAGTCAGGGAGTCTGATTCCTACAGCTCCGTTTTTTTTCCTCAAGACTGCTTTGGCTATTCGGGGTCTTTTGTGTCTCCATACAAATTTTAAGATTTTTTTCTTCTAGTTCTGTAAAAAAGGCCACTGGTAATTTGATAGGGATTGCATTGAATCTTTAGATTGCTTTGGGTAGTATAGTCATTTTCACAGTATTGATTCTTCCAATCCAAGAGCATGATATAGCTCTCCATCTGTTTGTATCATCTTTAATTTCTTTCATCAGTGTCTTACAGTTTTCTACATACGGGTCTTTTGTCTCCCTAGGTAGGTTTATTCCTAGGTATTTTATTCTTTTTGTTGCAGTGGTAAATGGGGTTCTTTCCTTAATTCCTCTTTCAGATTTTTCATCATCACTGTATAGGAATGCAAGAGATTTCTGTGCATTAATTTTGTATCCTGCTACTTTACCAAATTCATTGATTCGCTCTAGTAGATTTCTGGTGGCATCTTAGGATTATCTATGTATAGTATCATGCCATCTGCAAACAGTCACAGTTTTACTTCTTCTTTTCCAATTTGTGTTCCTTTTTCTTCTCTGACTGCTGTGGCTAGGACTTCCAAAACTATGTTGAATGAGAGTGGCGAGAATGGACGTCTTTGTCTTGTTCCTGATCTTAGAGGAAATGCTTTCAGTTTTTCACCATTGAGTATGATATTTACTGTGGGTTTGTCGTATATAGCTTTTATTATGTTGAGGTAGGTTCCCTCTGTGCCCACTTTCTGGAGAGTTTTTATCATAAATTGGTGTTGAATTTTGTCAAAAGCTTTTTCTGCATCTATTCAGATGATCGTATAGTTTTTATTCTTCAATTTGTTAATATGGTGTATCACATTGATTGATTTGTGTATATTGAAGAATCCTTGCATCCCTGGGATAAATCCCACTTGATCATGGTGTATGATCCTTTTAATGTGTTGTTGGATTCTGTTGGCTAGTATTTTGTTGAGGATTTTTGCATCTATGTTCATCAGTGATATTGGTCTGTAATTTTCTTTTTTTGTAGTATCTTTATCAGGTTTTGCTATCAGGGTGATGGTGGCCTCATAGAATGAGTTTGGGAGTGTTCCTTCCTCTGCAGTTTTTTGGAAGAGTTTGAGAAGATGTGTGTTAGCTCCTCTCTAAATGTTTTATAGAATTCACCTGTGAAGCTATCTGGTCCTGGCCTTTTGTTTGTTGGAAGATTTTTAATTACAGTTTCAGTTTCATTACTTGTGATTGATCTGTTCATATTTTCTATTTCTTCCTGGTTCACTCTTGGAAGGTTATACCTTTCTAAGAATTTCTCCATTTCTTCCAGGTTGTCCATTTTATTGGCATAGAGTTGCTTGTAGTAGCCTCTTAGGACGCTTTGCATTTCTGTGGTGTCTGTTGTAAGTTCTCCATTTTCATTTCTAATTCTATTGATTTAAGTCCTCTCCCTCCTTCTGTTGATGAGTCTAGGTAATGGTTTATCAGTTTTGTTTATCTTCTCAAAGAACCAGCTTTTAGTTTTATTGATCTTTGCTATTGTTTTCTTTGTTTCTATTTCATTTATTTCTGCTCTGATCTTTATGATCTCTTTCCTTCTGCTAACTTTGGGTTTTTGTTCTTCTTTCTCTAGTTCCTTTAGGTGTAAGGTTAGATTGTTTATTTGAGAGTTTTCTTGTTTCTTGAGGTAGCATTGTATTGCTATAAACTTCCCTCTTAGAACTGCTTTTGCTGCATCCCATAGGTTTTGGATCATTGTGTTTTCATTGTCATTTGTCTCTAGGTCTTTTTTGATTTCCTCTTTGATTTCTTCAGTGATCTCTTGGTTATTTAGTAATGTATTGTTTAGCCTCCATGTGTTTGTGTGTTTTGCATGTTTTTCCCTGTAATTGATTTCTAATCTCATTGCATTGCGGTCAGAAAAGATACTTGATATGATTTCCGTTTTCTTAAATTTACTGAGGCTTGATTTGTGACCCAAGATGTGATCTGTCCTGGAGAATGTTCTGTGCACACTTGAGAAGAAAATGTAATCTGCTGTTTTTGGATGGAATGTCCTATAAATATCAATTAAATCTTTCTGGTCTATTTTGTCATTTAAAGCTTGTGTTTCCTTATTAATTTTCTGTTTTGATGATCTGTCCATTGGTGTAAGGGAGGTGTTAAAGTCCCCCACTATTATTGTGTTACTGTCGATTTTCTCCTTTATAGCTGTTAGCAGTTGCCTTATGTATTGAGGTGTTCCTATGTTGGGTGCATATATATTTAAAATTGTTATATCTTCTTCTTGGATTGATCCCTTGAACATTTTGTAGTGTCCTTCCTTGTCTCTTGTAACATTCTTTATTTTAAAGTCTATTTTATCTGATATGAGTATTGCTACTCCAGCTTTCTTTTGATTTCCATTTGCATGGAATATCTTTTTCCATCCCCTCACTTTCAGTCTGTATGTGTCCCTAGGTCTGATGTGAGTCTCTTGTAGACAGCATATATATGGGTGTTGTTTTTGTATGTATTCAGTGAGCCATTGTCCTTTGGTTGGAGCATTTAATCCATTCATGTTTAAGGTAATTATCGATATATATGTTCCTATTACCATTTTCTTAATTGTTATGGGTTTGTTTTTGTAGATCTTTTTCTCCTCTTGTGTTTCCCACTTAGAGAAGTTCCTTTAGCATTTATTGTAGAGCTGGTTTGGTGGTGCTGAATTCTCTTAGCTTTTGCTTGTCTGTAAACTTTTGATTTCTCCATCGAATCTGAATGTGATCCTTGCCAGGTAGAGTAATCTTGGTTGTAGGTTCTTCCCTTTCATCACTTTAAATATGTCATGCCACTCCCTTCTGGCATGTAGAGTTTCTGGTGAGAAATCAGCTGTTAACCTTCTGGGAGTTCACTTGTGTGTTATTTGTCGTTTTTCCCTTGTTGCTTTCAGTAATTTTTCGTTGTCTTTAATTTTTGTCAGTTTGATTACTGTGTGTTTTGGTGTGTTTCTCCTTGGGTTTATCCTGCCTGGGAGTCTCTGCACTTCCTGGACTTGGGTGGCTATTTCCTTTCCCAGGTTAGGGAAGTTTTAGACTATAATCTCTTTAAATAATTTCTCTGGTCCTTTTCTCCTTTGGGAACACCTATAATGCAAATGTTGTTAATGTTGTCCCAGAGGTCTCTTAGGCTGTCTTCATTTCTTTTCATTCTTTTTTCTTTATTCTGTTCTTCAGCAGTGAATTCCACCATTCTGTCTTCTAGGTCACTTATCCGTTCTTCTGCCTCAGTTATTCTGCTGTTGATTCCTTCTAGTGTATTTTTCATTGCAGTTATTGTATTATTCATCTTTGTTTGTTTGTTCTTTAATTCTTCTCCGTCTTTGTTAAACATTTCTTGCATCTTCTCGATCTTTGCCTCCATTCTTTTTCTGAGGTCCTGGATCATCTTCACTGTCATTATTCTGAATTCTTTTTCTGGAAGGTTGCCTATCTCCAATTCATTTAGTTGTTTTTCTGGGGTTTTATCTTGTTCCTTCATCTGGTACATAACCCTCTGCCTTTCCATCTTATCTGTCTTTCTGTGAATGTGGCTTTTGTTCCACAGGCTGCAGGATTGTATTTCTTCTTGCTTCTGCTGTCTGCCCTCTGGTAGATGAGGCTTTCTAAGAGGCTTGTGCAAGTTTCCTGATGGGAGGGACTGGTGGTGGGTAGAGCTGGGTGTTGCTCTGGTGGGCGGAGCTCAGTAAAACTTTAATCCCCTTGTCTGCTGATGGCTGGGCTGAGTTCTCTCCCTGTTGGTTGTTTGGCCTGAGGTGACCCAACACTGGAGCCTACCCAGGCTCTTTGGTGGGCTAATGGCAGACTCTGGGAGGGCTCACACCAAGGAGTACTTCTCAGAACTTCTGCTGCCAGTGTCCTTGTCCTCACGGTGAGACACAGCCACCACCTGGCTCTGCAGGAGACCCTCCAACACTAACAGGTGGGTCTGGTTCAGTCTCCCCTGAGGTCACTGCTCCTTCCCCTGGGTCCTGATGTGCACACTACTTTGTGTGTGCCCTCCAAGAGTGGAGTCTCTGTTTCCCTCAGTTCTGTCAAAGTCCTGCAATGAAATCCCGCTAGCCTTCAAAGTCTGATTCTCTAGGAATTCCTCCTCCCGTTGCCGGACCCCCAGGTTGGAAAGCCTGACGTGGGGCTCAGAACCTTCACTCCAGTGGGTGGACTTCCGTGGTATAAGTGTTCTCCAGTTTGTGAGTCACCCACCCAGCAGTTATGGGATTTGATTTTATTGTGATTGCACCCCTCCTACTGTCTCATTGTGGCTTCTCCTTTGTCTTTGGATGTGGGGTATCTTTTTTGGTGAGTTTCAGTGTCTTCCTGTCGATGATCCTTCAGCAGTTAGCTGTGATTCTGGTGCTCTCTCAAAAGGGAGTGAGAGCACGTCCTTCTATTCCACCATCTTGAACCAATCTCGGAACTGTTTTTTAAGCTGCTTCATGAGCTGTGAGTCATCTGATTTACCATCAGGGGCACGTGTGCTTGGGGGTTGTCTTCACAAGAAGCTTCCTGATGGTCTATGTGGCTTACTAAGTCAAGGACCACCCTCGGTGTGGGATGGTCCATAGTGATGCCAGGTGGTACGGCCTGGGACAGCCTTGCCCTCCCTTCCGCAACTGAGGTAACCAGCCACAGAGGGTCATGAGAGAACTACTTCATGCAGCCAGTTGCTTTATTTTTCCCAGTCGAAAGCAGCCAACTCAACACCTAGGGGATCATAAGGGACTAGGCAAGAAGCAGATGGTGGGCGGCTTTTTCACTTCAAGCAAAAATGAACTGGTGGCATGCAGATGTCCTGCAGCACAGTGTGTAAACTGTCACCCGTTGTATTTGAGTCATCCACTCCTTCAGGCCCTGAGTGATTCTTCAGTTTAAGAAGGTGCTTTGACTGCATTTTGGAAGATAATTTCATTTTATTTCTGGAGCGCTAAGGCACTGAGGAGGCAAAGCCATTACCACTTATTTCAAACAGTGTCTAAAGGTTTGGCAACTGAGACTAGGTGAACTCCTTTAGAGTAAAGAAGACCATTTAAGATTTGTTAAGTTCATGATTCCGCTCTTGGCAGATTGAAGTAACAGCAGCGATAAGACAGATAATAAGTTCTAGGTACATGTTAAATACTCTAGAAGACAATCATATTTAGTTCTCTCAGCAATTTAGTGAGAAGTAGGCATTGTTCATATCAGGTAAATGTACTGAAGCACATTGAGGTGAAGGGATTTGCCCAAGGTCCCACAGCTACTAAGGAACAGGGCTGACATCCGTCTCACGAATGAAAGTCAGAGCACCAAGTTCTCAGTCAATGCCCTGTACCCTGGGATGTCCCATCCATGCTAAGACTCACACGGTGTTTTTGTTTTTCACATTTGAATGTCTCCAAAATGAACAGTTTCTAACTAACATTTTTTCTTTACTGTTTGCATGTAAAGTAATGACATACCTTATGATCAATGGCATCTTTAATCTCACATAAAATGGTTTATGGGGTGTAGTTGAGGGGATGATTGCATTTAGAAGCTATTTTAAATGCACTCCAGTCGTGAAGCATGTAAGCATTGGGTGGTCCAATTTATTCATTTATGATATAGGCAATGCCCCTTCCTCAAACTGAGGGCTGCCATTCCCTTCCAAAGGTCCCAGGGTTCTCTGAGAACATGTTAAATTTTGCATTTTCATTTTGATGGTAATCAGAATAACATGAGCATTTTCTGGATCTTCTGGAATTCTGTCTTACAAATGATAACTGCCATGAATTCGGACCCCCATTTTGTCTTGCTTACCATTTCTCTGTCAGCCAAGGGTATGTAGACTTTTTCAAGATGAGTGACAGGAGTCCATGGAATACAGGGCCATCTTTTTGAGGATTCTCCTAGGAAAAGGCTGCAAAGGTTGAATGTGTCTGTGAAGCAGCTCTGTATAAAAAGCGGTCCACAGATCATCCTTGAAACAAAGCCAGTACTACCAGCCAGGATGGTTTTCTTTTATTTCACTTTTCCTCGTTTTCAGTTTTTCAGAATGTACCCTCATGTAAGTTAAAGCTTTCCATATGCATTCACAGGTGAATTCCTCTGGCCAAGTCTGAATTTTCTTGCGGATAGGAGCTAGGTATTAAACAAGACTTACACTTCTAGATTGAAAACCAATTACACATCTCACACTTCGCCCCTTTACTAGTGGTAAGATAATGAAACTGTGTAACTGCTTCCAACCCAAGGAAATGCAAAAAAACTGTTCATTCCTTTTTATGAGCGTGGATATCAGTGGCCAGCAGAGAACCTTTCTGAACCTGCTTATTGCTAACAAGGGGTTCATCTGTCCACACCTGCCAGGGAGCTGTTTCTTTGATAGTAGCCTTCCTCTGAGTTCAGAATAGATTTCATCTTCCTCCATCGACTACATTAAGTTCACCACAACTCTCACTTTCTTTGACAAATGTCTGAAAAATGGAACAGAAAGAAACCGTAATTTACGACCATTCTCTACTATGAAAGTTGAGGTGTTGTTTGGCCCTTTTTTCATGTACCCCCACCCTGCCCATCTTTTTAGTATATATTTACATGATCCCTTAGCTCTACCCGTAACCTGCAGAAGCGACTAGCAGAAAGAAAATATTGCTATCAGATGATCACAGATATGTGCAAAGACGTGGAGACCACGTGATGGCTCAAAACAGTCTTTACTTTTCCTATCAAGCCACTCGCTGTCAACGCAGAGGGCACTATAGAGGCCCTTCTCTCTCTGGATTTCCTCCTTTTCTCTTCCCCTTGGATTTTTTTCAACCTTCTTTCTGACACCCCTTGCCCTAAATCAGTGGTTCTCAAAGTGTGGTCCCCAAACCAGCAGCAGTAGCAACTGTTAAAAAAGTAAATTTTTGTTAGAAAAGCAAATCCTAGGGCTCTACCCCTGACCTGCTAGATTAGAAACCCAGGGATGGGACCCAGCGCTCTGTGTTAGAGCAACCCTCCAGGTGATTTTGCTGTATGGAAGAACCACTGCTTTAAAGTCTGAGGAGCCAGGAAGGAGCCAGTCTGTCCTCAGGGTATAAAAATCATAGCTGTTCCTGGCCTGAGCCTAAAGCATCAAACTTCGAACACTGTCAAGCATCTATCGGCCTCCACTGCAGCCACATACCACACGCAGGGGAGCTTCTATGGCGATGTTTCCGCCCCAGTGCTATCCCACACAGGTGGAGGGGCCCCACCTGCACCACTGTCAGCTGTCTGCAGATTCCTTCTTGCCATCCTCATATTATAGAACGTAGGTCCATTTCTTCAAAAAGTGGGATCTGGGGTAAGGATTTCTTCCATGATCTAGCTCTTCATCTCAGATGCCCGCTGACGGCTGGGACGTTCTGAAGCCCCCATCCCACTGTGCAGCAGGCTATAGCTCCCTTATCTGAAATGGGTCACATGTGCTCCTGTGTGGACTTTTGGTCCCTTGTTGGGCCCCTGGGAGAGTGTAGTTCTTGCTGTGGTTCCCTATCCCAACCAAGTATGCTCTTAACAACCCCCCTTTGCTCCTAGCCCACTGAGGGGCTGGGCTGGGGAGTCTCATGGACTTGGTGGAAATGGAGTCTTTGCACTTAACAAACATTGGCATGAGATGATTGTGGTCAAGAGAGTGACCTTATCTATCCCTGGCTGCTAAGATAGGAAACAGTGGCTCAGTGACAGGAAGGAACTTTCTAGTGGAGAGCCCCAAGGCTTTATCTGTGGGCCATTCTAGCCTACACCAAAATTTTCAACACCTAACCATCTAATTTGCTGATGATGTAAAACCAAGAAAGATGAACTAGCAAGATTCAAAAATACCTTTAGTGCCTGGGAAGGTGAACTAAACCTAACCGGGGGAAGTTTAACCACAGTCAAGGTAAAGTGTAACATCTGTTTAGAACCTAATGTAATCATAGGCTGCAGCATTTGCAGTATAAAGCAAATAATAACTAATGGTTTTGGTTGGCTTACTTTGTCCTAAGCACTGTTTCTAGTTTCTAGGGCTTTACCTGAATAACCTAACTCATCCTCACACCAACCCTGTGGGGGAAGTACTCTTATTAGTCTCATTTTACACATGAAGTTCCTCTCTAGGTGACACAGTTCAGCCGGGGCATGAATGGGCAGTAGCCCTCCAAAGAGAAGCCTGAGTGGTGAAGGGGTTTGGAACCATGTTGGGAGGAGTGAGAAAAACTCAAACAAATGAACACACATTGTAAATCAACTATACTTCAGTAAAATCGAAAAAAAAGAAAAATCAAGCAAAACTCAAACCATCTAGAGTGTGTTCAGCCATGTGAAAAGATAACTTGTGTTGCTGTGAAAGAGATCCTTAGGTATTTGTCAGATATGGGGGGGAGTGGTAAGGCTTGCTCTCCGTGAGTCTGGGACAGAGGTGACAGCCACAGGAGGACAGGGTGGTGGTTAAGAGCAGGCTGCCTGGGTTGAATCTTGGCTCTACTACTTCTGGTTGTACATGATCTTGGCCAATCTCATGTTTCCTTTGCCTCAGTTTTGTCATCTGTAAATGAAGATGGTGAGAGTATCCACTTCCCAGGTGAGGATTAGATGAGCAGGTGAGCGGAAGGCTCTTAGCACAGGGCCGGGGCCGCAGTAACCGCTCATTGTAACGCTGAACTGCTGTTATCGTTATCGTACTTAATACGAGCTCAGCGAGAGCTGTCCAGAGAGGCAGTGAGCTGACACAGAAAACAGTAGGTTCTCTCTTAGAAAAGTATTTGTGCTCACGGTATAACTACCTGGCAAGGATGTGGGACTAAATAATTTGATTTTTCATGGTCCCCATTAAGCACTAGGTTTCTTTGACTTTAGGAGTATCTAAAAAATACTGTGACTGTTTTCATTTTTCCTTCTTTTTATAAGAGTTTAATCTCATGCTTTGTATAAGGAAAGGTACAAATATTTCCTGCCGTATGATGGGCTATCTGGTAGGCTGAGTGCGGAAACAATAGGCCCTCAAATTCACTGGCCTAGAAAAGCAGTGGCTTTGTCTCTTTCAGGCATGCAGGCCCCTAGGATGAAGGAGGTCTGTCATCTTTACACTTGGCTTCCAAGGTCACTGGGGGCATCTCCCCAGCAAGAGCATGGAGGGACCCCTCAGGAAAGGTTTTAACGGCCCCGGCCTAGAAGAGGCACACATCACATCTGCATGCTTCCCGCTGGCTGGAATTCAGGTTCATGGCCATCCTGAGAAACAAGACTCCTGGGAAATGTAGTAGTCTATAAATTACGTCTTCAGGCCCAAGGGAATTTTTTTTGATCAACATTTTGGAAGTTTCAGCCACCACCGGGCATTGAGAAGGGAACTCACATTAGGTTTAATAAGTGATGGTGTCTTTATTCATCGCTATTACTTTTTTTCCCCATGGACCTGATGAAGCGTGGATGTCATCTTTAAAGCCCCCAAACCAATGATCTCTTTTGTTACTTTAATTCTGTCATTGTCAGTTTTAAAAGAGCTGCAGTAAGTTCAGCTTCAATTGTCAGGCAGTGAAGAAATAGCTGTCTCACTAAGATCCGCTTTCATCTTGCAGAAGAACACATTTGAATCATAAAAAAGCCTACAAGTAAACGGCATACCAAATATTTGTCTTTAGAAAGTTCATCATAGAAAGCAGTACTCATTTCATGCTAAAGAAGAAAGGTTGTATTAAGCAGGTAGGATATGACTGTAGTGCTGTCTTAACACCTTCTTAAGGTGTCTTAACACCTTAACACCTTAAACCTTCAAGTTTATTTATGTTAAACTTGTCCAATTCATTGTGTGTGTATTATACAGTCAGAGACCCAAAGTAATGCAGTGTGAAGGGTAAGTGCAGGTGTTGGGATAAGCCCTCAGCTTTAATGAGTGGAGGCTGCCTTGGGTTAAAGGGGGAAACTAGCACACGTGGGATTATGTTCTTTGACTTCAAGAATGACAATGACGTGAGGGTACTTCACAGGTCAAAATCCGTTGCTACGGAGCTATGCAGGTGGACCCACTTGCTTTATTATTCCATGGGGTCACTGTCGAGGTCGTGAATAGTGCTTGAAAACTTGGTTGGCGATGGGGTCATTTGTAGTACGGATGTTTGTAGTGGGACACTACTCGTTTTTGTTAACTGTGAGCCTCATTGAACTGTTATCAGTAGGAAATGGTATATGTACGTCTTTCATGTGTCGTGACAGGGTGTTTCTATTCACTGAGCAGTCCCTCTTGGGGTGCAGTGTATGGTTATCTGGTAGTTAGTTGGCTCCGGGGAGTTCACTGGACAAGATGGGCATTTAACCTTCAACTTTGCCCTCGCTTGTGTGAGCAAGTCCACAGACTCCCCAGGACCAAAGGTGGTTTGGCTGTTAGTGGCGGGAAGGGAGGAAGGGAGGTGTCATCCCCTGGAAGAGAGCTGGTGTTGTGGCGATACCGCATGGTGAAGTGGGATGAGCCTGGGATACTGGGGTTTACAAGAGCCAGACCTCACCTTTCAGACAACATCTCAGCTTTCCTGCTGTGGAAGGGGCTGGTTCCAACTCTTCAGGACCCCATGCAGGTCAGAGATACCGTGTGTAAGGCACAGGGACCGAGTACGGCAGGTGGGCATTCCTTCATTCACCAGATCTGTGTGGAGTCCCCACCTCTTCGTGGTGCCTGCACTATCGTAGGCATAAACAAAACCCCCTGCCCTCATGGGGCTTACAGACTCGTCGGCAAAACAGGTAGTAAGCAAGGCGAATAGTGAAATGTTGAGTACGCTAGATGGTGATGATTGCTAGAGAGAAAAAATAGGACAAGAGAAGGGCTCAGTAGTTACAGGCGGGGTTGTAGTTTCAGATGGGAAACCAGTGAAAGCATCACTGAGGAAAAGGCTTTTGAGTAAAGGTCTGAAGGAGGTAAGGCACGAGCTGAGCAGATATTGGGGGAATGCGTGCTGGCAGACAAAATAGCAAAGGCCTTTGAGCCAGGAATGTGCCTTTTAGTAGATGAGGATGGGAGAGAAATGTACAGAGTAAGAGACGGGTAGGGGTGAAGCAGGGAGGTGCCGGCAGGGCCCAGGCACTGTCAACGAACCCGGTTTCTAGTTTGACTCTTCAAATAACTGAGCCATTTCCCTGGCTCTAGTGTTTTGGGTTTTTTTTGCAGTACGCGGGCCTCTCACTGTTGTGGCCTCTCCTGTTGCGGAGCACAGGCTCCGGACGCGCAGGCTCACCGGCCATGGCTCACGGGCCCAGCCGCTCTGCGGCATGTGGGATCTTCCCGAACCGGGGCATGAACCCGTGTCCCCTGCATCGGCAGGTGGACTCGCAACCGCTGCACCACCAGGGAAGCCCTCCCTGGCTCTAGTTTTAAAACCTTCATTCCATCTTGCACATGAAACCCTAAGTAATTCTGTAAATTCATAAACAGTTGAATCTACGCAAGGCCTTAAAGACTGTCTTCTAGAGTGGTATATACACTTTTGTAAAAAAGCAATGGAACCGTTGTGTGTCTGTTTTCTAGTAGAATCTCATGCACATTCCCAATTTATAAAAACAGCTAAAGGTGGGAGCCATTCCAACCGACGTCTGGGACCAGGTTGAGCGCCTACACTGGCTCCTCTTTCCCAAGGTGGTGCTCGGGGCTGCTCTGTGGGACACGAAAGCCACCTAAACGTGGTCTGAAGGTTGGTGACCTGGACCAGAAATGCCAGACTTGCTTGCACATCAGAATCACCTGGGGAATTTTTCCACTTTTTTATTTGCTCTGTTTTCAACATTTTATTGTGAAAATTTAAAAACACACAGAAAAGTTGAGAGTCTCACGGTGCACTCCTGTATCCCTACTACTTAAATTCCGCAGTTGCCGTAATCACATTTTAATCACATATATGTGTATCTCCCTGTCTCTCTGTCGATCCAATGCCGAGAGTACATGGACCCAATCTGTGTACCCACGTGGGAGATTTATTTATTTGTTTGTTTTTTAATAAAAATGGTCAGTCCTCTATTTTCAGGCTTACTGAACCAGAATCACTGAAGGTGGGGCTGGGAGTCTTTATTTTAAAAGCACTCCAGGGCTTCCCTGGTGGCGCAGTGGTTGAGAGTCCGCCTGCAGATGCAGGGGACGCGGGTTCGTGCCCCGGTCCGGGAGAATCCCACATGCCGCGGAGCGGCTGGGCCCGTGAGCCATGGCTGCTGAGCCTGCGCGTCTGGAGCCTGTGCTCCGCAACGGGAGAGGCCACAACAGTGAGAGGCCCGCGTACCGCAAAAAAAAAAAAAAAAGCACTCCAGGTGATTCTGGTGTGACCACTCTGGGAACCACTGGTCTAGTCAAAATCTTCTTTTTTGCTGGTAAGGAAAATGAGGCCCAGACAAGTTGCCCTTCTCAAGTTCCCACAGGTAGCTGGCAGCAGGGATAGAATTAGAACCCAGGTTTTGTGGGACCCCACCTCTTCCCTTCCAAGATTCTTTTTAGTTTCTACTCAGCAAGATCAGCCCTTTCTAAAATCAAATAATACTCCTGCCCTACTATTCCTCTCCATTAGCAGTTTGCTGAGCCACTAGCTATCTTAGGGAGTTGTGAAGATTACTTCGTTTTCTTGTTGGTTGAAATTTTCAAGCATTATTGAGATGAAAGAGCACAAGTGTCCCGTGTCGCCCTGGGTTGCTTCAGTGAGGCAGTAGGAGAGAGAGCGCTGGGCTGGGAGCCCAGAGGCAGGAAGAGAAGCTCCAGCCCTTTCCCAGAGTGTGGAATGGTAGAAAATTCACATGACTCTCAGAGCCTCAGCTCCCTGCTTTGAAAACAAGCCGTTAAAAAGATCTTGTTAACTGATCTCAGAGGTGTCTTCCAGCTCTGAAATCTGTGACCGTTAAATTAACATCCAGCCAGCGCCTGACCTGGCCAGTCAGCTCCCTGTACCCCTGAGGCCCTGATCCATTTTCCCCCTGTCTTGTTGGCTTAGATGCCAGAAGACAGATGAGACGACTCAAAGAAGCTTTTCACTTGCCACCTCTGCCAGCCCTGACGGGAACCCTGAGAACAGTCCTGCAGGGGTCCCCCCAGATCCCGGGCTCCTGGTAGCTTTGAGACTGTCCAGTGCTGACCTCCACGTCCTTCAGGCCCTCAGAGGCCCTGATTCCTGGGTCTAGCGCCATGTCTGCCACCCGGATATTAACACTGAGCATTTCTCAAAGCTTAACTTGCCTCTTACTCTGAACTAGCAGCTCACAGCCTAGCGGCAGCCTGTGAACCTAAACAGTGGGCATCACCTTTCCCATAGTGTTGCATCGTGCCCTCCAAACCAGAAGCTGACTCTCCTGTGTCCCTTTGTTTTATTTTTGATTTTTATTTATTTTTTTCTTTGCGGTACACAGGCCTCTCACTGTTGTGGCCTCTCCCGTTGCAGAGCACAGGCTCCAGACGCGCAGGCTCAGCGGCCATGGCTCACGGGCCCCGCCGCTCCACAGGCTCCCGTGTGCTTCGGTAGTTGTGGCACACGGGCTCAGTAGCTGTGGCTCACAGCTCTAGAGCGCAGGCTCAGTAGTTGTGGCGCACAGGCTTAGTTGCTCTGTGGCATGTGGGATCTTCCCGGACCAGGGCTCAAACCCGTGTCACCTGCATTAGCAGGTGGATTCTTAACCACTGCGCCACCACGGAAGCCCACCACCACCACTTCTGACACTGCCTGCCACTCTGCTAGCAGAGCCGGTCAAGCTGACTGGGTTTCATGTTTCCACCCTTTACTCTCCCCACCCATCCAGGTTCCCTTTGACTCATCCCTCTGGTCCCCTGCCCCCAAGGGAAACACTTTTCCAGAATCCCTCTTTAGGTGTCCATGGCATCACAGATCTCAAGGAGCAGCCAGCGCCCCTTCCTCCCGAGGGAGCGGGACGTTTTCTCCTCGGGTCACAGCTTGGTATGGTTTGGGTTCAGGCTCTGATTCAGGCCAGCTTCGTGCCTCAAATGGGTGGCACTGCTCTTTGACTCTGTCATCGTTTGTGTGAATAACCCCAGGTTGATGTGGGTTATGAAAAAAAATGATAATATGAAATGGAACATTAGATGTAAATCTAAAATAAGATTTTCGGAGAGTGGCTAAGCAGACCCATACCTCAAGGGTACGTGTGGGTCTCTGGCTGGAGGACGATTCAGGACACAGAATGGCCTGGTGATTAAGCATGCGCGCTTGGAACTCACGTGGGCTGGAGTTGGGATTCCAGTTGCACAACTTACAGCCTGACGTAGGGCAAAGTATAGGATTCCTCTAAGACGAAGTTTGCTCATCTATGTGATTAAAATAATAATAACCCCCTTCGTGGAACTGTTATATTAAATGAGAGAGTGCACATAAGACATTCATCTTATGTGCCGGTACATAGTAAGCACTCAGTTCATGTTAGCTATTGCGTGTGTTAAAACAGAAGAGTCAGAAATGCTAGATATTGGTTATAAGGGCAGAGTTTGGAGCCAGGCAGCCTGAGTTTGAATTCCAGCTCCATCACTTCCTGTGTGATCTTGAACAAGTTATTTAACCATTCTGGGTGTGTTACCTCATCTGTAAAATAGGAATTATAACAATCCCTATCTCACAGAGTCCTGTGAGGATTCAATGAATTAATTAATTCAAAAAGTATTTGCATGTCCACTGTTCTCCAGGCACTATTCAAGGAACTAGATACTTAGTTAATGATGGGACGAAAACGTCTGTCCTCGTGGAGCTTGCATTTGGAGGAGGGGCAGGGTAGGGGTAGGGGGAGACTGGTAATCAATAAAATAAAGAAGTAAAACATATAATGACTGCAAAAGCATTAAACATTACATGCTGATTGATTGCTTTTGAAGTGGTTAGACAAGTGCCTGTCTGCCATATGGAAAGCATTTAATAGATGTTAGTTATTAATATTGATTTTCAGTACTTTCTTATTGCTGTTACTACTCATACTATAAATAGTGTTTGCCACTTTAATATATCTCAGTTTATAATTTTAAAATGGTGCAAGGTAAAATACTTTTTGCATTGCAGTATAGACATGAATATGAAAGGGCTGCGTTAACTTTTGATTTAAAAGTGTGAGTTACGGACTTTTTGGATAGCGTTCCCGAGCTGTTTTAGGACTCCACTGTGGAGTAAAACGCATCTTAGTCAATACTGCTGCCAAGTATTAGCGCTGGACTCTAGAACTCTGTTCTTACCAAATTAGATCTAGAACAATTCAAGCCAGCATACTCTTATAAGACCAGTGTTGGGTGGGGTTGGGGGGTGTCTATCAAGTTTAAATTATGCTCTAGGTAGTTTGGGGGCACACTAGGCAGCCTGTAATATTCTTTCCAGCTCTCAAGTTTTATGATTTTTTTTTTTTTTTATCCTAGTGTTTTTGGCAAGCAATAGTTGTCTCTAAGTAACACAGAAAAGTCCTTTTTCAGCACAGCCGTTTAAAAAGCCTCCAGGCTCTTAAGCATTTGACAGACACACACTTTTTTTTTTCTTGCAAGACTCAGCTGTGAAGTCAAGGTCATGCTTCCCGGGGAGCTCCGTGGCACAGAAGCCCTCACGTGCCCTCAGTCGAGCTGCTAGACCCCGAGCCTGCCTGACCCTCTGCCTCGGGCTGAGCTTGGCGTTCAGCGCTTGGATGCTTAGCTTTTCTCTTCCAGGCGAGCAAGAGGCTTTTGAGGTTGCAGAGGGGGAACTCATTCCCTACCGTGGGCCACGCGGCCTGCCTGCAAAAATTGGATTCATGCAATTAATTTTCACACTGATTTCATCTCTCTACTGGCTCCCCATCCCCCCACCCCCCATTTTGGTTCTTTTCTGTGTCAGAGTTTATGTATTGTTTTTTTCCTCCCCTCTCTGCCTCATTCTTTGTGAATCTGAGCTGGCAGGTCATAATGATAATTGCCACCAGTATTTCAAGGACATATGGTCCCTCTTCCAAACGGGCTGCTCCGGCTCTCAATGTTAGTAGGTCATCTAAAAAAATAGCTAGACTGTATTATGCACTTTTCATACTCTTCATTTAGGTAAAATCTAACACAAGCCCAATGAATAAAAGATATAAGAACATGTATGGTAGAGCAGGCTATATATAGTGTTTAATAGAACAGACTCTGGAGACAGCCTGGCTGGGTTCTGGTCCTAGCTCTGCCACTTATCATACTGCTGTGTGACCTTGGACAAAGTTCCCAACCTCTCTGTGCCTTTGCTCCCTTAACAGTGAAATGGGGATAATAAAAGACCTTATCTCTAATAAGGTTGGTAGAACGATAATAAGTGTGTAAAGTGCTAAGCATAGTTCCTGGCATCTAGTACACGTTCAATAAATGTTTGTTTTTATTACTGTAATGATAATTATTATCGTTAACATGATTTTTATCCCCCGTCAACCGTCCCTTTGGGTTTTCCATTGAGTTGTTGAAAACCACCATGCAGTACTGTGCTTTCAACACCATACTTTTCATGCGGTGCTTTTAGCTGTAGAAGACATTGAATAAATGTCAAATAAAATGGACCCAACAAACCAACCTTCGTGCTGTGTTGCAGAAGGGATATTTAATGATTCAGCTTATGAGCAGCCTCTCAAGCAGGCTGAGTTTGTTTAGGCCACAAGATTGGCTGTGCTGGTGAGTGGGCAGCGGTACCCTCTTGCCCTCTGCTTCAGGACTGAGTGGCGTCTCGTGGGATGCTGCATCCGGCCTCCCGTACATGTCACGGCCATCATGATTTGCTGCTTGAAAGGCTGCAGTGGTGTTCCACATGGGAATACCCACATCCATGCATTTTAGCTTTTCCTGAGCTTGGGATCTGCAGACAGCCTCCTTATCCCCAAATAGTGCCAGTCTGGAGGCCAGAGCCTTTGGGAGGTGACAGTGCCACACCAGGAAGAGCTAAACACTGCCCTCCTGCAGAGCCTCTGTGGTTTCTTATGCCAGGGCATTGATTACGCTTTTAACTACATTGCCAACGGGCAGCCTTCCGGTTGACCCAACATTTCTATAAGAACTGTCAGACTTACGGCACTAGAGAGGTCCAGTAGTGCTTGGGAGAGAGAGAGCGCTCATGGGTTTCCTAGCATAGTTGTGCATAGTGTGTAGTATGCTTACCTGAAAATGTTCGAGGAGCTGCGCAAAATGAGTGTGTCCCAGGTGAGGCTTCAAAGCAGGGTGACAAAGCCAGACAAAGCCCAGCTATCTTTTCTTTCGTCGTTTGGTTTTTCATAGGAGTTTACACTTTGCTGTGTTTAGCCGCAGGGATATACTGATTTCTTCCACTAGTGTTCTTGGTCCCATCTCCTCGGGAAGCCGACTCTACCCATCCTTTCTACCGTCCCTGTCTTCATTGGCCCCCTTCCTTCTGGCTTCTTCCCCTCTGCCTGAAAACATGCTCACAGCTGCCTCGTCTTACACAAGCTTCCCCTCACTGCTCTGTCCCCCTCCAGTCAGTTCCCTTCATGTCCAAGATCCTCCCACGAGATGGGCGTCCCCTGGCTCCACCTCTCCTCTCAGGACAGCCTCGACTCTGTCCCCGCCATGTCCCTGGAATACAGTTTCCTTCCCCACCTTACTCACCCTGCTGTATGGGAGAGCAAGCTAGCTGCTCCCCAGGCCCTCTCCCTCTTGTTCCAGGCACAGGGCATTGACTGCCCTCCCCCGCTGCTGTATGGGAGCATAGGTGTGGCTATGGGACTAAGTTTCAGTCAAGGAGATGTGAGCAGAGGTGAGGCCTGACCCATAAAAACCTCTCACACACTGTAATGGCTTAATTGTGTCCCTCCCCAAAGGTATGTCCAAACCCTAACCCTCCTATCTGTGAATGTGACCTTAGTTGGAAATGGGATCTTTGCAGATGTAATGAAGGTGGAAGTTAAGATGAAGTCTTACTGGATTAGGGTGGGCCGTAAATCCAAGGAATCGTGTTCTCTGTGAAGACAGAGATGGTGGGAGGGTGACAGGTGAAGATGGAGACCAAGATTGGGGTTAAACTGACAAGCTAAGAAACACCAAGGAATGCTAGGAAGAGGCAAGGAAAGGTCCTCCCCTAGAGCCTTCAGAAGAAGCATGGCCCTGCTGACACCTTATTTCAGACTTTTAGCCTCCAGAGCTGTAAGTGAGTAGATTTCTGTTATTTTAGGCATCAGGTTTGGGGCAGTTTATGCGAGTCCCAGGAAACTGTTATGCACACCCATCCTCTCTTCCCTGTTCTGCGGACTGGTTGCTGACAAACGAGGGTGACCTCGGCAGTGAGCTGGAGCAGGCGGAACACCTGGCAGCCTGATTCCCTATGAGGCCCCTCCCCCACCTCCAAGCTGCTACCTGGACTGTATGTTTCACAGGTGAAATAAACGTGCGCGGCACTAAGCCGCTGAGACTTGGAGGGTTTATCTGTTACAACAGCTAGTATTTCCTTAACTAAAACACCTGCTGACTTGCCAAGGGACTGACGGCAGCTGCCGTAAATACACACTCAACCTTTCCCTCCTGGAAACAGTCTCTCTGATGGTTTCCAGCATTTCACCCTCTCGTTTCCTCTCTCCCTCCTTCACTGCTGGTTCCTCTTCACGCCTGCCCCCTAAAAAGCAGCCCACCCCCCAGGGTTTCCTCTCCCTCCAGCTTCTCCATACCCCATCCCTGAGTCCTCTTATGCACCTGCGTCTCCCACTTACTCTGATGTTGTCCAGATATATAAGCCCACACCAGACCTGTCTCTCCCATCTCGGGCCCCGTGGCCACCCACCTCTGGTCATGTCACTGCACCCCCCTCTCTGCACAATGTCAGGGGGCTTCCGGGGAGGCAGTGACAGGGTCGGCCTTCTAACTGTCCTCAGACTTTGTCACTCGTCTTCCCACCACATCCCCAAGCATAACCCATTTTCTGAGCCTCTGGCTTGGCACATAGGGTAACGGCTCTCCAGGTATCTGTCGGCCAGGTATCTGTAACCATACTTCTCAGTGTTTTGAAAAACAGTGTGTGGGGAGAATTGCCTGTCCTAACATCCCTCTAGAAATTCCCAAGTTCGTCCCTGGATTGAGGCTGGCCCTCACATATGGGGCCACCTGAAATGGTTTTCTGAACAGCTTTTTCTGATGACGTGAGCTTGGAGAAGGTTAGGAACAGCGCTGGGAAACGTGTTGCTGGCTTTACTGCAGGGGTCCTGCTGAGGGACTTGTCCATTTCATCACACAGTGTCCTCTTTCCTACGTACCACTGGGCACTTTTCTCTAATGTGCTCTTTAGGGAAAGAACTGGGGTTAAGGGGGAGAGGAGGGTTTTTTTGGGACCCTGAGGTGAGTAGACCAGTTGTGGTGGTTTCGTTGCTGCCTGTCATGAAACATTTGCGGCCGCTTTTCGGACAGTTAAGAGCCTTACAGCACATGTTTTTGGTATTCACTTAATTCCTAGCTTCCTCTGATCTTCCCCAGTTTTATTTTCCACATATATTTATTTACTTTTTTAACCTTGTGTGTATTTATGTAATCTCTGTTTAAATCCTTTCTAGAACAAGGTAAAGTCTGAATGAATAAGATGTCGCCGTGAACCTGTTCACACTTAAAAAGTGTCCAAAACTAGAGGCATTTTCTTTTCCAAAGTGGTGTCCCTTTCCTGTGCTCCCAGGTTGATGGTGTCACCCAGCAGCCCCTTACTTAAACTAGGACCCTAGGATAGCCTCAGGGTGCCCGCTCTCTCTCTCGTCCCTTCTCCCCTCCCACATCTGCTACCACTTCCTGTCTGGAACCAACAGCATCTTTTGTGGGCTCCATAAAGGAGCCTCACCAGCGCTCCTTACAGGGCGCTCTGCTTCACTGGTGCCCAGCCAGTCAGCCAGTCCCCAAGACCACAGACACCCGTGGCCACCCCACGTCCCTTTTGAAAGCCCACCAGTGACTTCTCGTCTTCAGAATCAAGTCCAGATTCCTTGGGCTTCTTCGTCAGCCTCTCTGCACCTTCATCTCCTGCCGCTTCTTAGCCCCGCACCCCAAGCCCCAGCAACACCAGAGCGTACGCTTACCCCTCCCTGAACCAAGCCGTCCTCTGCCCCTTGTCTTCATAGCTGCCCCTGCTTCCCTCCTAATCTGTTGAGCAGAATGTCTTCTACAAGACTCAGCTTAGACGTCACCTCTTCCTTGAGGTCTTTCCCGTGTTCCCTGTGCCTTCATAGGCAGCGACCTGTTTATGGTGCCCTTGTGTGCGCTCGGGACCCCAGGGTCTCCCCTTCTCTGTGCTCCTGCTTCTCTTTCCACACCGCAGCATAATTGCAGTTCTCTCCTTCTCTCCCCTAATAGGCCAGAGCTCATTTGTGGCAGGAATCAAATCTTCTCTTTGTATCCCCTCAGAGCTCTGCCAGAAGCAGGCTCAATTCCGCTTAGTTGTTCCAAAAAATTGCTTATAAATAGTATTGTTGTTTTCAAAGACCATGACGCTGTTGATACCGTTGTGGGCTTTACCATATTCTTTAAAGGAGCCGGGGCAAGTAGATACGCTTAGTCCAGGGGTGACACTAAATGGTGGGACCTGCAGCGTGAAGGAGACGGCTAGTTGCGGGGCAGCACCCGCCTCGGTCCCAGAGATCATGGGCTCCCCGCACCGTCCCCGGCTCCCATCCCGTCTGACCCCTGTCCTGTGGTTCTGGCTTCACATGACACCGGGAGTACATCTCTTCTGTGTTGTTCCATTGCCCACCTTCAGGCAGGACTGGCCCTTCTTTCACGGAAGCTTCAGCGACAGACTCCTGTTTCCCTCTTCCAGCTCTGTCCTGCACCGTCCACTTTCCGCACCCAAGAATGACCTTTGTGAAAGAGAAATCCTCTGCTCTGAGCCCTGCAGAGCTTATTGTTGATCTCGTTTGAACTCTTCCGACAGCCCGCCCCGTCCTCTGACGGCCCAGCCCACCTCGCTAGCCCTCCAGGCCTGTCTCGTCTTCCTCACTGAGCTTCATCCAGCCCCTGCACACACCAGGCATCCCCGCCACGGTTTTTGCGCACACACTTGCTTTTGCCCGCACTGCTTTTCCCCCGGCTTTGCAGTTGGATCCCCCTGCCAGTCCTTCGGGCCTCCCTGTCTGAGGCCCCCATCTTCCTACTCAGATCACTGCTCCTCCCAGGGCTGAAAGCTCCGTGCAGCAGTGACTGTTCCCTCGGGTCCTCTGCCGGATCCGCGGGCCCCACGTAGGGTAGGCACTCAGGGAATATTTGCCCAAAGAAAGAAAATAAGGGAGAGGAAGAAAGGTCCGGGAAGTTCGAATTTGATCAGTACAAGTACAGTGTTACTGGGGCTCCCATTACGCTCAAGGTCACATGGTTTTGATTTAGGTCCATTTTTTATGATTAAAAATGTCCAGCCACTTTGGAAGCTGAGCCCTCCATACGTCCAGAGGGTTGGTGTTCCCTGTAGCTTGGACCCGTGGGTGAGACGCATTTGCCACAGATTGGCGGTTTGGCTCTCCCTGGCGTTGGCAGCCCCGATCTCCTCTCTGGAATTGAGGGCGTACCTACATTTCCAGTGCTCGTTTTCCCCTCTCGGCAATGTAGGACACAAGCCGAGGGACTTGGCTGTCCCCAGATGGTACCTCTCAACATACCGGTTCCAGAGTAAGTGATCTCTCCAGGTGCACACTCTCTCTTTCCTTCTGGGTCACTCCCACTTGTTCTCATTTCACTATTTTTGTCCCTGGTAATTGTCTGGGGAGGAATTCACCAGAGTTCGACATTTTTTGTATTATCAGATTTTTCAAAGGAGAGAAGTGAGAGGGGTGGTCGCCCCTGGCATGGAGCAAGAAACGAAGAGCAGGAAAGAAAGGTAGCAGCTGGATTAAGGCAGGGATCTCAGATGGGGAAGAACCCTCACCTTTTGCTAGAGGGCAGCTGAATGCATCAGTGGCGTCCCTAAATGTTCAAAACAACCAAACGACCAGCAGTTTAGGTGGGAAATAACAGACCTCCGTGGGCAGGAGGAAGCACAGCATATTCAAGAAAGAGTCTGGCTGAACCACTAACTTCCCTAGATCGTGGGTTCTTCATCCCTCAAATGAAACGACTGTCCTATGAGGATTTCTAAGCTCAAAAAATTTCCGTGGAGAAACGTCATGTATCGCATTTCTGCACTGCGCACCTCTGGGAAGTGTTTAAGGAACTGCAGTAAGTTTTGGAGTCACGTTAGTGATTTCAGCTTTCTGTGTTTGACACCTGTTCTCTCTGATGATCCCCCCGGAGAGAGGAGTTGCTGAGGAAGAACTGAGCTGGAGGCTCTCAAATGGTTGTAGCAATTTCTGATGTACTCCCACCTGCTTTGCCAAGTAGTGAACAATTAGACTCACGGCCACGCGGCAGTCCTCAACACAAGAGGCAGGTGATCTGAAGTCAGGTTCCCCTCGGGAGTGTTCACTCTGCCTGGATTCAGTGCCCAGCCCTTGATTTAAACTCACACATGCATCTCCATAGCACACCATGCAGCACAGCTTAAGTTTTGTGATCTAGCAGAGTCAGACTGGCTTGTGGTTAGAACCTAATCTTCAACCTGAGACTCAGTGCTTACCCCTCAGAATGACTCTAGGTCTTTCAGCTGTTTTACCATCTTTTATAGGAAAAGTAATTTTTTTTTAAGTCATTCCGGGACGCGGCCTCTCCATCCACAACCTTTCATGGAGAAGAGAAACCCACTCAGGGGCCAGGTAGTTCCTGGCTGTGAAATCTCTCTTGGGTCAAATGCCCCTTGCTTTTCTCCATGGTTTAAAGGTGTAAGTAAAAGTGTGGGGAGAAAGATAAGAAGTTTGAAGCTTTGGCAAAGCTGATGTCCTACTGCCAAGATGGAACAAACATTGATTCGGTCAAGAAGCTGAGTTTTTTGGGTTAACGGTCCCAATGAATTCTCCCACATTTCATTCTCCGATGATCGTGCATTATAGATCATCTTTAAATTCCTTAGACCTCAGAAACTGGCAAGAACTGTTTTAACTACACATAAACACATAAGCCGTATAAATACAGAAACCCCACACATGCAGGGACCTCCCTTTGGTGAGAGTGCTGTAGGCATGGATGAATCACGCTCAGATAGTTTTCATCTGTGAAGCTGACGCGAACTCTGACGCCACCAGACCTCAAGGCAAAAATAGATGCCCTTCAAAGACTTTGTAACTTCCAAGAATCATCCATGTGGAAACCAAATGGAGGTGTTGATTCTCATGAAAGAGATCTCACAGCTACAAGCGAGCGACTCTGAGTGATCCCAGCCAAACATGGGAAAGTGTTAACTTTGTCATGTGCGATTCCGTGATTAGGATACATGACCTGAGGATCCTGGGGCAGTTTTAAGCACTTAGCTTCGAGCACTACAGTTTAGCCTTTTGAGCAGCAAACTCATGTTTCAAATTATAACAAACGCCTCTATTAATCCTCTAATCGCTTCTTAACCCCACTCCTAAATTGCACCAGGCTGAGGCTGCAAAGATTTGCATGCGGAAAGCCTCCATCTGCCTTTCTCCTCTGAGTGGTGGTTGTGAATGGGACCAAGAGCCGCTGGGAACGGGACGATTGTGCCCTAGGAGCCTCTTGTTCTGTGGAGTGTGTGCCTTGCTGACTGATGCTAAACATTGGAAGTGTACATTTGAATAGGTCCATAGAGATCGGAATCTGACGGCTTGTTTGCCCTGAGTGTTTTGTGGAGTGGTGTCACCGTAGGGAGAGCCTCTTCAATGGGGTTATTTATTAGAAGAACAAGCTTACAACTTGAACTTTTTCCCCAGAAGAACATTGGAAGATAGCATATCTGTAGTGACTCATTTCTGGTGGATTTACTAGGGTGTGTTTTTCTTCCGGTGAATTGACCTCTTCATTAATTTGTTTTCTTCACTCCTGTGAGATCTACAAGGGTGAACTGGTTTATTTTTATTTTACAGTTGGAGGAAGAAGGTAAACTCTAAGTAGCTAGTCTAGAGCTTAAGATATTTTTGTATTCACCTGAAGATTTTAATTTTTTCCAGTGCGTTAGCCCACAGTAGAACTATTTCCCGTCCATCTTTGTGTCGCAAATGGGAATGGCATCCCTAGGAAGCTAAGTTTTGGCTTTTGGCACTACGGAGCCCATTGAAAACGGGAACTGGTTTATCTATGGAAAGTCACGGTCCTGATTGTGTTGGTGATGTTCTTCTCCTGTCTCTTGAGTACTGTTTGTACTCAGATAATTCAGATTCATAACCAGAGCGTGAGGCAGAGTGGGGATAACAGGTCATGTGGCTGAGACACCCCCCCCCCGCCCTCCGCCCCGCGTGCAGGCAGTTGGAATGACTCAGTTGCCGATAAAAGAACCAGACAGTGCCCATCCTCCCCCCGCCCTCCCCCCCCACCCCCCCCTTGGACCACAGGTCTCTCTTCTGGGCTTCGCCTTTGGTATTCCTCTTGCTGGTCACCCACCTTCTCCCAATCTCATTTTCCAACTGGACCAATTATGGCATGGAGTGCTCCCTGGGAACTCTGGAAGAAGGAGATTTCTCTTCTCTGAGCCCTTGGAGATACTCTTTGGCTTTGGGGGTATCTTGACTGACATCACAGCCACCTCTTCAGTCAGCTTAACCAGGTCCAATTGGTTTGTGGCAAGAAATCCTGGTTTCTCTCTCCCGCTCGTAGCTGCGGTTCCTGGCAGAGATGCTTCCATGGGTTCCTAGCCTTTCCTGTGCTGTTCCTAGCTCTGTCAGTCAGCTTCTCCGAGATTCAGTTGCCCTCCCTCCTTTCATCCCCCCTCCTACTCTTTTCTTAAATTTCTCAGTAAATACTCTTCACCTTTTCACAACCACATCCCAGGGTTACCAGCTCAGCGGCATCTTAGAACTCCCCGGCCTGCACCTCCTTTTTGTTTATGACAGTCCTCTCGTGCAGGAACTTATTTTGTATATTTATATGCACATGTTTACTTTATGAAACAGTTTGTCAAAACAAACAGCAAACTTGTTACTGTTACATAAGCAGTAGATGTTACTGGTATACAGTTTTTAAAAATACAAATAAGTAAGATTAAGAAAAGAAAGGCATATTCCTATCACATAGACATGATCACTCACTCTCTCATTTGATGGTCCTTCAGATACTCAAAGGCACCTATTGCGACCATCCACAAATCTTCTCTTCTTCAGAGGAAACATCCCTGGTTTCCTTCACATGGTCTTCAGAGAGCTGGTTAGAGCCCCTCAGCCCCAGGTCTCTGGCCCTGGCCCTCTTCTTGTGGAATTGCCCTGTTCACACGTGGCATCACCCAGCACTGAGCTGCCCCGTGCTGTGTGGAGCGATGGCCACCCCCCTTGTCAGGACAGCATCGCTGAGCCCACTCTCACTTTCCTGTCAGTCATGCCACAGAGCCAAATCACGATGACCGTCTGTTGGACTGAAACTCTTTAATTTTGCAGCTATTTCAACCACTTTTCATTATTATTATTATTTGTTTTTGTGGTACGCGGGCCTCTCACTGTTGTGGCCTCTCCCGTTGTGGAGTGCAGGCTCCGGACGCGCAGGCTCAGCGGCCATGGCTCACGGGCCCAGCCGCTCCGCCGCATGTGGGATCTTCCCGGACCGGGGCGCGAACCCGTGTCCACTGCATCGGCAGGCGGACCCTCAACCACTGCACCACCAGGGAAGCCCCTCAACCACTTTTGATTTACCTCTTTTTACTTACACTGTTCCTATCCTTCACGGTCAACCAAAAGATCATGAACAATTTTGGTGGTTTCTAAAGTCCAAATAGATAGATACTCTGCCTGTGGCATGTCTTTTACCTGGGGGGGAAAAAAAGGGATGGAGGAAGAGGGCTTGGGGGAAGGGACAAGCTTTCCTCTTAGTGGACTCAGGCAGACCACCAGTGACCGCTGCTTTCCTTTATTAGCCCTCACGAGCCTTCCCTTTAACGACCTACTCTAGAATCTTCCTCCAGGTTGATATCAGGTCCCTCCTTGTTAGTTTACAGAATCCATTGTTTCCTTTGTTGAAAAGGGAACCTGAGTTGCCTGTCTCTAATCTTTGGTCACATCTTCCCTTCACTGCTGTTCCTCCCAGATTCCTGACAGAACTGTGACAGCCTCATCTTCAAGTACTTTTAGGGCCCTGGGATGTAATCTGTTGAAGCCAGAAGACTCCATCCCATTTATTGCAGCAGAGTTCTCTTCTGTAATATTTTCATCTGTCTTGGGCCTTAGATTTTTGTTTTTTTAAACTCGTCTTTATTTTCTCCTTCCGCCTGACAAGTAAAATAGAAATAAATTGGTACTTCTCCTCCTTTGTCATCCATCAGCTTTACACCTGTAGTTTCCAGAAGCCAATTAGTCTCTTCCTCAATCACCTCGATTTTTCAAATATAACTAAGGAAGGTCACTTCTGTTGTCTTCACCATGTTCCATAGGTATAAGTCTATTCTGGGTTTTAAGTTTGTGAACAATTTTGATTGGTGGGTGTTACTGTCCCTTCTTGGCCAGCTTCCCATCAGAAGTAATAGGGTCTTAAATTAACACCATACTAATGAATGGTCTGAGTGTTTGCAAAATGGGAAAAATATAAGGTCCAAAATACATTTCTTTACCTTGCATGTCAGAGAGATTCCCATGTGTGAAATAAGACCTACTAGGTGAGCTGTAGAGGAGCAATGACATTCTGCAGAGATGAATTAAAGCTCAACTCGATTTCCGGAAGGTCCCAGGGGAGGACCTCTAATTCACAGGTCCTATCTGGACCCTGCCTGCCAATCCTCAAAAGTTGAACAGGGAGCTATATGTATGGACAGAGGATAAGGCAGAGGAACACATTATATAAGTAACACATTTTGGCCTTAAATCCCCATGCAGTCCCTTCACGAGCCAGACTGGAACATATTGGGGTCTTCTTTTGTTTAAGCTGGAATCAGGACCCAGAACAGTCGGTCTGCCTCTTTTCCCCAGTCCCGGTGATGAGGGAGAGTCATTCCAGAGAAGCAGCAAATACAAAAATAAAATGTGAACCAGAACAAGAAAGCCCCCAAACTTCTAATGAGAACTAGTTGAAGCCAGGGTAGCAGGAGCACACCTTGAGCTCTCACACCTGGCAAATTATTTAAGAGAAGAGTTAGAATGGAGAAAACCAAGGGGCCGGGAGAGAGGGGGAGAGAGCTTGGTTTTCTTCCAGGCAGCCCCCGCCCTGGTCTCAGCCCCCTTTACCTCTGAAGCTTTGTGAAGGAAGTGCCTCTCAAAAAAGAAAATGGAATCAGAGAGAGAGAACAGCCGTGATTTTTCATCTGAGAAGGTTTTTGGGAGTAGATGGTGCAGCTCCCAAGAGTGAAACCCACTGTGTCCCTAGGCTATAGCTCAGTCACGGGCATCCATCCCTGAATTTGACCTACACTTGGTAGAAAAGTGAAGAGCGGTTAAGAAATGTTCCTCCCCTAGTCAGATTTGGGAATTATTGCAGAGTTACCTAGTCTTAGAGAACAATGACACATTTTACTATACTAAAGGCTCCGAAAAGTCCTGTGACAAAGAAAAGTGTTTCCCAAACTCTTCTGAGCATGCGTTTTTTTGGTGGTTTCCTATTATCACTCAGAAGAGTGTTCCATGGAAAACATTGTAGGGGGCAACTTCAATTCATCAATTTACTCTGTGAAGTGAGTTCAACAGGTACATGAGGGAATGGACCCATTTTCTATGTTCTTGCTTAATATTTATCCCCACGTTCTATATACATTCCCTGGAATACTTGTTTCAGTTCCACAGTTTTAACTACCATATAAACATAAGTGTTCCCACCTCTTTTTCTAGCACTGACTTCATTCCTGTGCACCATACCCACACTTCCAGCTGTGGACTCATTAGCCCTTCTCCCTGGGCAGCAGGCACGTGTGCTGAATTCAACATGTCCAAATCAAAAGGCAGTGTCTTCTCCTCCAGATGGGTTTCTCTTCCCGTCTCTCCTGTTGCTATAGCATCATCACCCTCCATTGTCCAACCTGGGCATTTCAACAGATTCTAAGACCTTTTCATCTCCTTTACTTGGAAGAATATATTTTTAGATTATATACATTTAATAAATACACACATAATTTTAAAAATTTAATATATTGTACCTCTGAGACTTTTCTGTTTCCACAGACATAGTCCAGACTCTCACTTTTCATTTGGACAGTTGTAATAACGTCAGGTAAATTATGGGCTCAGTGGAATTTTTGCAGGGAAAGGGGATTTGGCATGGGAACCTGTAGTATATCTGTTTGTCAAAATGAAATCTTAAATTACAGATATGCTTGGAAAAATCTGAAGGAGATGATGGCATTAGTATTAATGGACAGGGTGGGGTTTTAAAGCTAGTGATCAAGAGAAGCAGGAATGCTCCATTACTACCCTGTCAATCTCCCTTCTTTTCCATGGAGTTCTGGGGGTACCCGAACACATGTCATTTTTATGACAATGGGAAGTCAGCATGCCATTTCATCATTAAAGCCTAAGTGAGGTCACTAGATACACTGTTTTTTGTTTTTTGTTTTTCCTTCATACAGTTCTTTAGGATCACAATTGTGGACAGTTATTGTACAAAATAACAAAGTTCCGAGTAACGACTGTTCTACTTTGGCTTGTAGATATGTATGTTTCCCTTAATGATTCAATCAGCTATGCTTAATAAGTCGTGCTTAAAGTCCTTTTGCACATAAACTCATTTAATCTGAAGAAAGAGGTATTTACCCTTTTTCAAATGGGGAAAATTGAGTGTCAGAGTGGCTCCTAGCATGGCTAGTTCATAGCTTGAGCTAGACTTTGAACTCTGAGCCCTGATCCCTTTCCACTACACCTCAACTGGCTCCCCAAACCCAAATGATGGTTATGTTCAGTGGATGAGAGATGGGCTTCCCAAGCGTTTCTATGTGAAGACCTGACATGGGGTAACCATGGGCTGGTAGAGCCAGGAAGCCCTGCAGGCGAGGCATCCAGCCTGTTATCTAACCATTGGGCCACAGATAAGCCACCTGCCCTGCCAGGTGAAGCCATGTCATAGCTTATTTTGGGCAGGGGCATGTGGCACCGAGGGTGACCTGTTTACTTCGGTGGTATAGATTGTAAGACTTTCTAAGTACATTATACAGTACACAGCCTGAAGTGAATGGTTGTGGATCCGGCTTTGCCCTCACACCACAGATGTAGTTCCTGATTTATAGCATCGTAAAGAAACAACAATAAAGGATGCCTCAAGATTCTTGGCAGGCAAATATAGACAAAGCTCCCTTATGTCCTTTTGAAGAATTTCAGGGACGGAGACCCATTGGAATTGGCTTCGGTCAATGTATAATGTGAAGATTAGGAAATTCTTTTCTTGTTTCCAACCATAGAATCTTACTGATTTGATTAAATAGAATTTCCTCTTGTTTGTGTTGCTCTGAGCATGAAGAAACTGGTCAGTCACCATTCTTTCAATAAAATGGTTTCAAATTGCGTGAAGGAGATTGTGATCAAATCACTGCTCATTTTTTCCTTCAGGCTAAAATACCATAATTGCTTTAACCTCCTTCAAAGCATCTATTTTCCATCCCTTACATTGTTTTTATTTCTTTCCTTGGAACTCAGTTCAGTTGCTCCATGGCATTGCCCTATTAAAATATAGTGGTTGGAACTGGACACACCTGTGTCCAATTGTAACTAATATGGAGCACTGGTAAAGAGGTTGCTTCCCGGACTCTGCATGTATTACCTGCCTTGGCACACAAACAGTGAGCTATTGTCATCATCAGTTATTTAAAAGAAAGGGAAGGGGGGGGGGAGGGAAGGGGAGGGGGTGGAGGGAAGGGGAGGGGGGAAGGGGAGGGGAGGGAAGGGGAGGGGAGGGGGGAAGGGGAGGGGAGGGAAGGGGAGGGGAGGGGGGAAGGGGAGGGGAGGGAAGGGGAGGGGAGGGGGGAAGGGAAGGGGAGGGAAGGGGAGGGGGAGGGAAGGGGAGGGGGAAGGGAAGGGGAGGGGGAGGGAAGGGGAGGGGAGGGGAGGGGGAGGGAGGGGGAGGGGAGGGAAGGGGAGGGGGAGGAGGGGAGGAGAGAGGAGGGGAGGGAGGGGAAGAAGGGAGGAGAGGGGAGGGGAAGAAGGGGAGGGGAGGGGAGGGGAAGAAGGGGAGAGATGGGAGGGGAGGGGAAGAAGGGGAGGGGAGGGGAGGGGAAGAAGGGGAGAGATGGGAGGGGAGGGGAAGAAGGGGAGGGGAGGGGAGGGGAAGAAGGGGAGAGATGGGAGGGGAGGGGAAGAAGGGGAGGGGAGGGGAGGGGAAGAAGGGGAGGGATGGGAGGGGAGGGGGAGGAGGGGAGGGAGGGAGGAGGGGAGGCTCATCCAATCATCCAGTAGTCATCCAGTCTGGCTACTTGCTAGGAGAAAAATGTGCTCATTTTGGGGCTTGAGAAGTGTTTGTGTACATTTGTGCTGGGGGACCGTAGAGTGCTGTAGGTTATAGGTATTGATCCTGCACTTGAGAAGAACAGAATATACACCCTCTGACCACAAATGGAAAAGGAACCACTAGATGTTCAATATGTGCCTTGAGATCGAAGCACACAGGCAAAACTTTGCCAACTAAGTGCTTTTGAAACTGTGCAAAATAAGAAACCACTGTGGGATTTTCAGAAATAAATTTAGTTTGAACTCTGCGATCCTTTAAAAGAAAGTTTTAAAATTCACCAGTTGGGAATGCAAAATGGTGCCGCCACTTTCAAAAACTGATTGGCAGTTCCTCAAAATGTTAAACATGGAGTTACCGTGCGACCCAGCAGTCCCACTCCTAGGTAGATAGCCAGGAGGACTGAGAATATATATCCCCATAAAAACTTGTACATGAATGTTGACAACGATGTTATTCACAATAGCCAAAGAGTGGAAACAGCCTAAATGTCCATCCACCAATGAATGGATAAACAAAATGTGGTGTATCCTTACAACAGAATATTCATTCAGCCATAAAAAGGAATGAGGTACTGACGCCTGCTGTAACACGATGAACCTTGAAAACGTTATTTTAAGTGGAAGAAACCAGGCACAAAAGGCCATATATTATAGGATCTCATTTATGTGAGATATCCAGAACAGGCAAATCTATAGAGACAAAAAACAGATTGGTGGTTGACGTGGGTTGGGGGGAGGCGGGGGGAATGGGGAGTGACTGCTAATGAGTATGGCGAGCAGTTCTTTTTGAGGTGATGAAAATGTTCTGGAATTAGTTAGTGGTGATGGCCGCACACCCTTGTGAATATACTAAAACCTGAATTGTACACTTTACAGGGGTGAATTTTATGGAATGTGGAATATATTTTTTAAAACAAGAATAAACAACCCCACCGTTATATACACATGGACCCCTTATCATTATTTTTAGAAATAAGCACCTCAAAAAGTTTTCTTTCATGACTGTAAGGTTTCTACCTGGTGTGGAAAATATTGTGTGGGTGCACTTGGTTTCATGAATGTTGCTGGTATAGCAAGATGTTTGTAGAAAGTGGCTGAATTATGACATTGAGAAATTATTCTGGGTGGTATGAATACAGACTGGGCTGCTTGCGAGGAAAACAGGAACATCTGACTCAGTTATTGCTCTGCGAGCGGTCATTTATTTTTGCTGCTACTGAAAGATCTGAATTTTTTTTCCTGACCATTTTTTGGTGAATATTTTTGCTGATACACTTGCGTATCTGAGGTTCTGCTAAATGAATCATCGTATTTGCAACCTTTTTCTTTAGTATCCATTCTGGAAATGGAATGACTAAAAACACACCAAAGCTAATTCCAGGCTCCTGGGGTTATTTTTTTCCCTTCAGCTATTTTTTGACCCCTCTAATTAGCATCAACAGCCTGGATGTCGTCTGATGGTGGTAACCCCAGCTTCCTCCATCAGCTGCCCCGCTTTCTTTTCCATCGACACATTTCTGGTACTTTTGAAGGAGACAGATGCTTCTGCTGCATCTGAAGAGGATTCACAAGGTCTGATGCTTTTTGACAAAACGGATGCCTCCTCCCTGTACTTTGGAATGGATATGCGCTGTCAAAACGGGTTTTCCGAATGGTTGCTCTTTGTCACCTTGTACCAGGTTTTCTCCTCCATTCTGGAAAATGTGCAGTTTAATGTTGCGTTTCGAATCACTTTCAGCTGAAAAAGTGTGTAATGGAATCAGGTCAGAGATGCTTTTTGTTTGCAGCTTCGCGTTCCAAGGGGACTGGTGACAGCAGGGAAAGTACATTGGGGGGCTTGCTTGATAATGGGCTCCTGTCCTTTATGGTTTAAAAGAAGCACTAAGGGTGACTTCTCCCATCCTGGCGCTTCTGTATTGGTTTATATTTGGGGGATCACCTCCTTCTGAGAGGGAAAGTAGTAGCTATCGTGATTTGTCCGTATTTCTCCACTCTGCAGATATTTGGCTTATTTTCAGAATCACTGAAATTTAGACCTGGGAGGTGCCTTGTCCCACCCCTTCTTTTTATTGGCAAGGACACCAAGGCCTAGAGCTAGCGGTTAACCTAAAGTGGGGCTGGCATCTGCAAGTTCTGGTTCCCAAGCCAGTGCCATTGCTACCACACCACCTCACTACCAGTGATGGGGCACATGGATGGGTACCCCTCAGGGCTGTGGACTTTCTTTTTTTTTTTTTTTTTTTTTTTTTGCTGTACGCGGGCCTCTCACTGTTGTGGGCTCTCCCGTTGCGGAGCGCAGGCTCAGCGGCCATGGCTCACGGGCCCAGCCGCTCCGCGGTATGTGGGATTTTCCCGGACCAGGGCATGAACCCGTGTCCCCTGCATCGGCAGGCGGACTCTCAACCACTGCGCCACCAGGGAAGCCCAGGGCTGTGGACTTGCTGAGCAGGGAGAGGGCCTGACCTCGGCCGTTGCCCCACAGTAGTGCTTTGTCTTTCCCATTACAACCTCCCGTGTAAACCGGCAGAACTTACAACAACCCAGAAAGATTCCTCCTGTATGTTGTACACTCACGTCCCCTTTACTACACATGTGGGCGGTTTCCATGCTGCAGGACTGGCTGGCTGCTTAACTGTTCGCCATGGGAATGAAGTTCTGTGCTACCTGGACTCTTGCAAACACTAGCTGCGGAGCACTTGGCTTTGCCGGCTAGCGGTTCCTATGCTGCAGAGAGAAGAAACCAAGGGGTGTGGCAAAGTGAAGCCAAGTGGTTTGGATGCTGCCTTCAGGAGTGAGCTTGAGCCCTGACTTTTGTCTTACTTAACCTCTCCCTCCGTGGAGACTGGCCTGCTGGAAACTGTTAACTGCCTCTCAAGTCCAGCAGCCTGGCGATTTTGAAGTTCTTTTCCATTTCAGCTCTGCAGAGAGATTCTACCTTTATTGTTAAGCTTGGAGATTTTCATCTATATATGAATATATATAATGTTTATAAATGGAGATTTATATGTGGATTTTTTTATACGTAAATATGTCTATATTGTATATAATCTACATCTATAAATCTATGTATATAAGGGATATATATATATATATATATTAATTTTTCCCCATTCTTTGTGCCCCTTGGACCTTTTATTGAGGCTGAAAACCTATGTGCTCCTTAATTGTCCTTATACCAAGTTTACATAGTACCTCTTTGCAAAATCATTTGTGAATTTTCGTATTTTGTTTGGTCTTCAGGCCACAGTTTTTATCTTGAGGAGGCAGGAGGGCTGACAAGTGGTCTGCTCTGAAGTGCACTGGGCAGAGCTCGGGCTTTTAAGCTTCCGGAGGCTCACGGAAAGGAAGTGCTGGCTGGGGTTCTCCTGCATTTGTCCTCCATCATTCTCCAGACTTCCTCTTCCTCTTCAAACTTCAATGTGTTTCTCCTTTGCTTGAATCTGAAGCTTTCTTGATAGTCACAGCCGATGACGTAAGAGCTGTGCAGCGCACCGAGGCAACATCATCTCATTTCACTGAAGGTTAGAAAGGAGGGGGTGTGAATGAGCCGCTACTATTCAAAGCTACTAGCATCCTGGGGCTAGGGCGGGACTCTCTGAAACACTCCAAGAGGGTGTTGTACACAGTGAGACCATTCCAGAGTGTAGCCGTGAACCTAAGCTACAGCACGTTGCCCACAACACTCACCAGTATATGCTGAGTTCTGCTTGCCCTGGAAAGAGGGAGATGTCTTCCAAGCGGTAGGAAGTGTAGCTGGCTGTTTGCTCCTTCCTCCTCCACTTACTTCCAACGGTGATCTCTAAGGGGAAGTGCCGCTCCCATCCCACAGCCACATCCAAACCCCTGGGTGGCTGCCTCGGCCTTGAAATCTGGAAGTCGTGTGGTGGTAGGCAGCCCACGGGCAGTGGATGCAGCCACTGAGGTGGGGCAGCGGGGGATGTTTTGTTTTCGTTTTATCGAAGTGTCACTGATTTAACACACTGAAAACTTCCCTGTGGCCAATGAAAAAGCATTACAAGGATGCATCCTGTCAGTGTCTAAGAGGCATAGTTTCAAGTTCTTAGGTCCTCAGAGAAACGTGTGTGTCAGAGTAGTTCACAATGCCCAGGCTGTGGCAGGAGGGGGAGGATTCCATATGTACAGACCCTTCTGTACGCCTAAAATAAATGGAATCTAACCATCCAGGGGAGGGGCTGATGAATCCCCGAGTCACCCCATTCATTCTTCATTCAGAACGTCTTTCTGTCGTTTTCATTTGTGAGCATGGTTGGCTGTTCTGCACCTACTTCTGTGGGTCTCCTTTTAGAACACAAGTGATAGAAGAAGGTACAGACATTTTTGGTCTTAACCAGTTCTCATTTTTATAACAAAATTCTGCCACTGGCTTCTTAGTGGCTTCTGATGCAGCTACAGGAGAGTTTTGCAGTCACACCTGAGCTCTGAGAGACGTTTGGGGCCCAGGAAGAATTCTGTGGTCCCTTAATGCTTGGGTCCCACAGGGTTCACGAAGACCGGTAGTGCTACAAAGATGAATTAGCATTTAGTAGGGTTCCGGACCTTTTGTGAATATGTGGCCAAATCCGGGCAAATAAATTCCTCTTCAGAATTTACAAAAGGAATGTTTCACGATTCCTGTAAGTCCAATGATACAAAGATATGTAAAGGAAAATTAACTTTCTCTCCCACTTCCATGCCTTTCTACTTACTCATTCAAACATAACTTATATTATCAGACAGCCAGGTGTCCAGGTGGCCAGTTAGTACCGTGACAGCCTTATTCACTCTCTGATAGTGCAGGCAAGAGGCAAAGAGAAAGCAAAGTGTTCCGTTTTCCCCACACAAGGGCACCGGGCCAGGGTCAGGTGATGACATGCAGCAGGGCAGGAGGAATCTTCTCCGTGTTGAGGAGCTCTGAACAAAAGGCTGTGCCTTTGGACCAGGGGATGGGGGTGGGATGGCAGGTAGGTGGTGGAAAAGGGAAAGGACTAGGAGTGGAAAAGTACTGAGTCAGAGTGGGGAGAAGTATCTTAGCCAGGACTCCTGGTGGAGGTGCTTAGGCTGGGTAGGCAGAAAAGTATGTAAATGTGACCTATGGTGGGGTGGGGAGAGGGAGCCCTGGCTGCAGCTCCCCTCAGAGACTGCAGAGCCCTGGCTGGGCACCAGGGGTGGGGAGGGCAGCTTCCCGGCAGGCCTGCCCAGTAGAGCCTTTGCAGAGCCTGAAGGAGCGGAGCACACACAGGATTTTGTCCTGGAATCAGATACTTCATGTATATAGGGTATCTATATATAGTTTTTGTTTTTATAAAAATGGGATTATTCCCCATATTACTCTGCAACGTGCTTTTCTTTTCTTTTTTTTTTTTTTTTTTTTTGCGGTACGTGGGCCTGTCACTGTTGTGGCCTCTCCCGTTGCGGAACACAGGCTCCGGACGCACAGGCTCAGCGGCCATGGCTCACGGGCCCAGCCGCTCCGCAGCATGTGGGATCTTCCCGGACTGGGGCATGAACCCATGTCCCCTTCATCGGCAGGCGGACTCTCAACCACTGCGCCACCAGGGAAGCCCTGTAATGAACCCTTTATTTCTTTAGGATATATTCCCCACAGTAGGGTGGCTGAACCATTTTTTTATGTAGTTACAATTTTAAGAGATTTAAAACGTATAACAGTCTATGTTCCCTTTAATTATGAGAATGACTTTTTCCCCTCACCCTATGAGAACTATTATATATTGTTAATGTTTTCAATAGACGTTTGCCAATCTGATGAGCAAAAATTACATTACTTTAATTTTCCTCTTCCTGGACCAGTGAGGTAGAGCTTCTTTTCATATGTTTATTGAACATTTGCATTTTCCCTTCTGGTCGGTTGCCTAATCACATCTTTTATTGTTTTTTTTTCTTTTGCTTGTTTGTCAGATGCCTTTGGAAAGTATCACTCCTGCTTTGAGACGGGATTTAACAGGAGTTAGTGTGATCTCCTTAAGAGAAAGTGCAAAATTGAGAGACTCTCTGAAATGAGCATCCTGTTTGACCCTTTCGTTTTCTCTTGACCAGTTTACGTTTTGACCAGCTTGGGGAACAAAAAGTAATTCTTTTTGACTCCAAATTGTGACATTCAAGGCTATAAGTAGCAGAATTTTCTAGCACCTGTTCTCTGAACTCAAATTTCTCATCGGTTAGGAATAAGTTGCCCTTATCGTGTCATGTGCCTCATATGGGGGGGAGGGTTTGAAAACTATCAGTGTCTTTGCTTTACCTCCTCTTTTCCCATCCTTGCAGTTGACTCACAAAAACACATTAAACCTTAGCATTCGCCGTGTTACAAATACTGCTCCGTCTATTAGACTGGGTAAGAAGTTAAAGTGTGTATATTTCCGTTAGTCTCTGTGAATGAAAGGCTAGCCTTAACTTTGCAGAATATGCTTAGGAACCGCTCCCTCTGTATGGTATGGGGTGCCAGGTGGGAAGTGGTGGCTAGTTGATGAAATCACCCAACCCCTGGTGACTCCCTCACCTCGTCTCTGGCCAGACACCGAGTAGGTGAATGAAATGTCATCCTGACCGCAGTCATATCCACAGGTCTGGACCTGAGGCCCCAGAAGAAAGGTCAGGGCATGTGCCTAACTCGCCTTGACTTTCGCTGCTATATAGCTTTTTTTATCCTCGTTTAGTAAAAACATTTCATAAAATAATGAAGTAGAAGATATGAAGTCTATAAGGATCCTGTGATGAGAGAATGTAGCTTTAAAGGCATTTCTCTACTTTACTGGTTGTTTAGTACAGGATTTGTCAGCCTTCTTCACATGCACTCTGTTCCCTTTGAAACCCCTTCCTCTCACTGCCCTACTCCAGATTGGAGACCAGCTCTCTGACAAATTGATCCCTAGATCAGAGGGATGAAAGAGAGAAAGATCAAAAGGAAGCCGGGAATCGCATAGGAAGAGGCATCATGATGCAGGAACTGGAAAGTTTGGCTGCCAGACTTGCTGTCATTCTTTAATCCACGGGTGTCTCATAAAGGAAAAACTTGGTAGTTCAAACAGAAGCGAAGAATGTTCTGTACATAAGTGGACTTAGATATAAGGATCTATTTATGAAAGTGATTAGGTAGGGTTACCCCAGCAGTGAACGTTGGAGTTGAATGCTGATACCTCGTCGTGTACGAATTTGAAATGAGAAAACAGAGTAAACATAGTGGTGACTGCATTCTCCCTCCCCTGCCCACTAAGGACAGGGGCCCTGCCTAGTTTTCCTTTATCGTTAGAGTCACTTTTCAGTGTTGATTCAGCCAGAACAACATCCTTTTAGGTCCCTTGTCTTTTTGTAAAACCAATGAAAAGGCATGCGGGTTTTTGAGGGCTCAGGCGGTAGACAGTTAGACAGTTACAGATCATGTTATTAAGAAAAGTCTTATTTGGGACCTTCGCTTCTGGACACGTCTGTTCATCCACCCAAGTCTAGTTCACTCTTCATCCATTTAGTCGCTTATCCCTCAGCAAACAGTTATTGCGTGTCTGTCACAGGCCACACACTGAGTGCTGGAGATTCAGAAACCAGGGCTTAGGCTCTGCCCAGAAGACATCCTCAGGTAGTTAGAGACAGCCACAGAGGCCGGCCATCTCAGTGAGACTGGTAAGGGCTGTGGTACACGAGGCACGTGACCCCACGGGGTCACAGAGAAAGGGCGTCGAAGGTAGACCAGGAGGGCATTCTCCTGGGCTGACTCTCAGAGAGGAATCAGTTGGCCAGAAGAAGGGAGAGGCAGAGTGCAAGGAATAGCAAGTGTGAGACTGAAACCAGAAATATAGGCAAAACCCGGATAATGCAGGAAAGTGGAAATGCTGGGAAGGCACCTAGGGGCTTGCAGTAGGGGATCTGACGTGATGCAGGTAATGCTTTTAAATCATCTTGGTGACCCTGGGGAGCAGAGCTCCTGAGTCAGGCAGACAAGCTCTGATGTGGCCTGAACCCAGGCACTAACAGAAGAAACCAAGGAAAGGGACAGATTCTCATGCTACTGAGGAGATAAACTCCACAGGATTGCTGCCTCTTTGGATGTGTAGAGGGAGAAAAGAAGGGAGATGGCTTCTGGAATACCCCCCGCCCCCCGGTGGAAAGGGATGCTGTTCCCTGAGACAGGGACTGCTGGAAGGACAGATTTGGGGGTGTGGTGGGGCAGGATCATTAAGTCTGAAACACGTCGAGTGTGAGATGCCAGTGAGTATCCAAGTGAATATTTGTTGGCAGTTGGCTGTTCCAGGCTGGAGCACAGCAGAGACGTGTGGGCCGGAAAGGATACTTGGAATCATCGGCATGTGTCATGGTTGAAGCCATCGATTCATCCAGTAAATATTAAGGGCGTACAGTCAGGGCCCGCTTCATGGGGTTGTGACCTGTGCGGGCCGCCACATTTGCCTTAATGCCCTGCTGTCACAGTCTTGAAATTCTCATTAATTTTTGAACAGGAGGGCCTGCATTTTTATTTGGCCCAGACCCTAGAAATTCTGTAGCCAGTACTGCTTGTAACTGCCTGGCTCTGTGCACAGTAGTGGGGCCTCAGCGTGAGCAGGACGGACATGGCTCTCGCCTTCGGAGCTGACAGGCCAGCTCGGAAGGCGGACAGTTAAGCAATGAGTAACAAAACAGGTTGTGTTCCATATTGGGAGCACCAGGCTAACAGAGCATGTAGGAGAGGGCTCTAAACCAAATCTTGGGGGTTACAGGGTTGGGAAGCGAGTGCCCAGGGAGGGGGTAGAGAGGCGGAATGGCAGCCCACAACCCCAGAGGAGTCTGAGAGGAGTGTCCTGGGAGGTGGGAGGGAGACCAGGAGAAGCAATGCCCCAGAAGCTGGGGTCGGAAGGGACCAACAAATGCTGCCTAGGAAGGTGGGAATGAGGTCATGGTCACGGGGTGTAGCAGCAAAGAGGCCATTTGGGGACTGGTGAGAGCAGTCAGGTAGAGAGAAGGCAAGAAATGAATTTACCTGTATTTGAGGGATCGGTGGGAGGTGAGGAAGTAGAGCCCCTGAATGTAGATTAATGTGTACATTAATGTGTAATGAGTGTGTAAACCTTGGTTTAGGGGGAAAGAAAGGGGAAAAGACCCTGAAAGTGGGTTTCAGATTGGGAGAGTATTGTTTGTTTGGTTTTCGTTTCGGTTTCTGTTTTGTTTGATTTTAAACACAAAGTGTTTTGAGTGTGGTAGCCAAGCCAGCAGAGAGAGAGGTTGGGAATACAGAGGGAATAACTGATGTACGAAAGACTCCGGGGTTGGAAGTGATGGATGGACTCACCTGGTCAGGAGAAGAGGAAAAGATGGCCGAGGGAGCAGGTGCGATTCCAGGCGAAGGCCCCTCTCGGCTCTGTGACAACCACCCAACTCTCCTTGTGTAAGCGAACGTCCGCTGCCTCCCTAGTTCTGCTCTCTTCCTCTCAGACTCAAGGCAAAGCTTCTCCTAAATTCTCTCATCTGTTTTTTTTTTTTTTTTTTTTTTTTTTTGCGGTACGCAGGCCTCTCACTGTTGTGGCCTCTCCGGTTGTGGAGCACAGGCTCCGGACCCGCAGGCTCAGCGGCCATGGCTCACAGGCCCAGCCGCTCCGCGGCATGTGGGATCTTCCCAGACCGGGGCACGAACCCGTGTCCCCTGCATCGGCAGGCGGACTCTCAACCACTGCGCCACCAGGGAAGCCCTCATCTGTTCTTATATGCAATTAATATTCATGGGGCTCCTGCTAGGTGGCAGGCAAGATACCAAGCATCTGGAATATGAGAGTGAACAAAACAGACCAGGCCCCTGACCTCCTGACACTTAGGTCCTGGAGGAGGCTCTCGCATGGTCTGGTTGGCCGCTCCCCACAGGCCCACGCTGCCTGACACCCCACCTTCCACCGTCCCTTCCTTCCTCCTCTTACCGCAATCTTTTACCTCCCTCCCGGATACCCACCTTTCTTAGTCTGAGCCTGGAAGCTGGAATTCAGGGGCCATGTAGGAAAAGGGAGGGAAAAGAATTAAGACTAGCTTTTAGCAAAATTTTGAAACAGAAGATTGCTGTGGGAATTTACTGCATAATGCCTTTTGCTCTAGTGCCCCACATTCTCTGGGCCCTTCTCGCTACTTTAAGATTAGGCCCTAAGCTTGACCTTCCTGACCCCTCCTTTCAAGTTCTCCAGGTTTCTCCAGCCTCTATCAAAACCCCTACTCTTACTACAGTTCTTCTCAGCCGATAAGTAGGACAAAGACGATTTCCGTTAACTCACACTGACTTGTGAATGGCGGATATCCCCTTTCTTGGGGTTGGGGGAGGTGGGTTGCATTTCACAAGTGACTCTGGGTTTATAAGAAGGAATCTTTAATCTGTCCTATTTTTGGCGGCATAATAAAAGAAGTGATACGCATATTACAGCAAGAGCCGCCCTCTTCCCAGGGTCAGCCCCCGCAAAACTTTCCCGTTTTCTTACAGTTCCACCATTTTTCTCCTAGATCCATAAATTCTCTAATGCCCGCAAGATTTTTATTATCATCTCCTCCCTTGCCTGCCCCCCTCCCCTAGTTTCTATGACAGCAGCAACTGGGCATGGGTGGTGAGGGGTTAGCAGGGGAGAGGGTCGAGCAGCTGCAGCCGTTTATAGGGATTGTTGCCAAGTCGGGGACTGCCTGCCTCTGCGGTGGGAGGGAGGGGTGCCCGGGGCTTCTTGGCACAAAAAATGCAGCCTCCCCATGTCAGTGAGGCATCCACCCAGAGCTGAGCTCAGTGATGGTATTCCCCGTGCTTGTGGCTCTTCACAGAGAAGTGTGCTGGGTCCCCAGGTCTCTGGCTCACTGATACCAGGAGCTTTGTGGTTCGAATAGAATGCAGCTCCCCTAGCCACTTGGATGTGTCGTAGAAATGGCAGCCTTCCACCACAACTGATCGATAGCTGGCAGGCGGCTGCAGGGACCACTGCGGAACAAGGTCTGAGCACAGGAGGCTCCACCGAGAACAGGCTTAGGGAAGGTTGCTGCACAGTTATCAATCCGGCAACTCCTCTTTTAGACGCCTGCTTTGGGGAACTCTGTGCTCTCAAAAGTCCTGGAGTCGGCAGTAGCTGTCGGGCACACTTTGGAGAGTATGTGAATTTCCTGAGCTTTAAGATGAGATAAGAGTGGTTTTCCTGGACCCAGGATATTACCCTAGAAACTCAGGAGCCTAGGTCCGGCGTTCTTAGATTTTTAACGTGCCTCTGAATTCCCTGGGCATCTTACGACAATGCAGATTCCAATACAGGAAGTCTGCGGTGGAACCCGAGAGTCTGCATTTCTAACAGGCTGCTGGCTCACAGACACTTTGAGTAACGGAGATCTGGAGCTGCACTGTCTATCTACTACACTAGCCCACTGTGACTGCTTAACTTCAAGCTAAATGAATTAAAATTAGAAATTCAGTTTCTCAGCTTGCACTCACCGTGATTCAAATGCTCAGTACCCACATGGGGCTGGTTGCCGCCATATTGGACGGCACAGATTCATGAGCTAACGAGAATGTCATGTTCTTAAAGATACTTACAGTGTGGTGAGTTGGTAACACTGAGCTTTGCTGTGCAGGTCAGAAGAAAAAGTATCCTCTGAGAGTTTCAGGTGTATTCTGAACTAAGCTATGGAGTTAGGACAGAATTGAGGTACTTATGAGATTGGCTGCTGACATGCATTTTCACCATTTCAGGGCCATAATCATCAGAAATGGAGAAATCATCCCCATGTCTTCGGAATTCACCCCTGAGACTGAGCGCCAGCGACTTCAGTACCTGGTAAGAGTCACGTAGGTCTGGCAGAGCGCCGCCGCGTCAGGGATGGCGTCGGGGCTGTTTTGGAGGAACATGTTGCTATTGACCTGGGAGCAGGCCCACAGCAGTAAAACGACATACGGCGTTAACACCCCCCATACACGCCTCCTGGATCACACATCCTGGCTCCGTGTGTGACGACACACTCCACCTCCGTGAATTTATTATTGTGGCTGGTTTTCTCCCATCTGTGACCGATCAAAGACATGGCATGCTCTGTTTCCTTTAATGGCTTGGTATGTACAATACGAAATGTGGTGGTAAAGAATGCTGATACGTCTTCCCCAGGCCTGCCACTCACTGTAACTCAACCAGAGGGGTTCAGACGGGTCTGAATGTCATGTGAGCAGCCCCCAGAGTCTGATGACACACCAGGACTTCCTGCTCTGATATGAAGTCTCAGGGGCCCTTTGGGAGAATTGCAGGTGTCAGAAAATCTGTGTCTACCCTGAAAATAAATTCTCCATGTTAGATCTCCCTCTTTGGAGTGAAATTATGAGAGGGCTCTAGGAGGGCTGTTTGGTTTTTCAGATCTTGAGAATTTTTGCTTCTTCGAAAATGTGAGCTTTCTGAAGAACAGAGTATATTCCCTGCCCTCACATTCCATGCAACGGTGACGATCATACAGGATTGCTTTGCAGTGGGCATCCTTCGGCACTAGCTGTGAATAGTAGTTCTGTGGATGAACTGTTTTCTTGCCGACTGGCTTTCTTTTTAGACGACAAGGCTAAGATAGTGACCGTCTGCTCTTAGGAAAGAACTGATCCAGCCTACTCCAAAAGGACTTCGCTCATGTCTCTGAGTTCCAGCATGTGGGAACAGTCAGGATTTGATGACTTCGGTTGATTTAGCAAGAAGTCGTGCACTTCCCTCAATTCCCTTGACTGTGTTGTGTTGGTTTTACTCGGTAGCTAAGCTGTGTTGCTTTTGGTACTCACCTGGTCCATAAGACAACAGGAGTCCAAAGCCAAGGTAAAAATGTTTCTTCACTCTTTGACTACGGTTATTTTCCAACCTATCTGTTGCTATTTTCAAGCAGGTAAACTTGAAGCCCCTCCGGGGGCCCAGATGTTAGAGCCTTTCACTTTCTTTGGCCATCCAGGCAGGGGGAAGGGACTGGCAGCAGCCGGCAGGACCTCATCCTGCTCCCATCCTTAGTCACCAGCTGGGTAGCTTTGTTACAAGTCTCTTAACCTTTCCAGACCTTGGTCCGTCCCTTATAAAGTAGAGAGCTAGACCAGAGGGCCACCGAGGACCTCAGAGCTGCGAGGGTCCTTCCAAGTAGCGTTCCTAACAGCCGGCCTCGCTGCCACCTGGCTGACTCTCTCCAGTCCATCTTCCACAAAGCCCCCGCCACGTGATCATCACATAGGTCTTGTCACTCTCTTCCCTGAAAACCTCTGGCTCCCCACAGTGTACAGAAGGCAGACCCAGAATTGGGCTTCCCGCCCACCTCTCCAGCATCATTTCTTCGTCGCCCTCACCAGGGACACAGTACATCCCGGGCTGCAGCCACGGAGAACCGTCTTCCATTTCCAGGACACACTGTGATCTCTCCGATCTCCATGCCTTTGGAGATATGCTCTGCCTGGAGAGCCCTTCCCTTTGTCTCTGCCGGGAAAACTCCTCCTCATACTTTGAGACCCCAAAAGAAATGTCACTTCCTCTAGGACATGTCCCCTACCCCTCGCAGGGGGCCAGTCCCCGGTGCTCACACAGCGCCCTGTGGAAGCCCACAGCGTGGCTGTCAGCATGTGGTATTGTATTGCTTTTTCCAAGTCCCGTGTTCCCTTCCAGACTGAGTCCCGGAGGGCAGGCCCCTTACCTTAGGGACCTCACGTTGTCAGTACCTAGCACAGAGCTCGTATTGAATCAGGGTGTGTCGACCAAAGGGGCCAGTGTTCGTATTGATGTCTGGGTCATTACCACACAGCACCTCCCCTGCTTCCCCTGAAACCTCTCACAGTGGCACCAGGCCTTTGCCTCCCATGCCTCAGCCCCTCCCTGTCCCATCACCTCCGTGACCCTTAGTAAAAACCATTTCCTGTTTTCCTGCTAAAGGCAATGAGTAATAGCAGATCCACTTTTTTTATTTTGAAATACTTTCACATTTTCACGTGGCAAGAATGATACCAAGAGCTTAAAACATTAACTTTTAAGGAGGGGGAGGGGAATGCTGACATTGTTCAGATTCAGATTCCAGTATCAGTGGTCTGTTTTGGGACGGCTGGAATAAGATGCATGTGGCTTCAGAGCTCAGCCTTGTCACATGACTGCGTCTGTGATTTCTACAAGGCCCTTCACTGATCCCCAGCTTCACTGTCAGTAATGGGCACAGAAAACCCCAGAAGGCAGGTGCAAAGATGAAATGCAATAATATATGTGGAAGTTTCTGTGGCATGTAATACTCATTTGGTTATTGTTGGGTGAATCAAAGTCTTGCCACTTCAAATTCTACTGGTCTTCACACCTCAGTGATATTATCCCTTTATGTTTATTTCAGAATCACTCCTAATGGTCCTAAAATTAATGTGTATTTTGGTGTTACTCTTGCACAATCGATGGACACTGTTAGCCCCCAGAATAGAGTCTTAATATCTGAATTTCTAAAAGGTGAGAACACTGTCCCCATTCTTTGTCATCCTCACTCCTAAACCGTATAGGCTTCTCTATATGGAAATTATACCTAAAACTTTTCTCCTCAGACAGCAGGAGTGTAAATGACCAAAACATAAAATATCCTGGTTGTCCAACTTCCTGTTCCATCAGGAATCTAGGAATGTGTGCTTTGGAATGAAGAAATCCAGTAATAATATTCACATGATCTGTGATGTGAATCTTTGTAGTGAAGTATTGGAGAGCATTAGGGGGCTGGGAGCATAAAATAACCTTGTGGTGAAATCTTTATGTAATGGATTTCAGAGAACTGGGAGGTTTATAGCATAAAATCTTAAAAATAATATCAATTATGAGAGGAAAACACAGGGTGATGTGGGCTGCTCTCAGCCCAGCCCAAACAAGAGCTGTGTGACCTCAGGTCTCTCACACAATGAATGTCTCTGAATCTCCTTTCTTCCTGAGTGAAATGTGTAGGAATACTTGCCTTGAAATATTCATTACACGTTCTGAGGTCATAGTGAAAAGTAATCTCACGATAACATAAAATACAATATGTATCTTATAATTTTAGGTGCATCTAATCCAACCAGTTCATTTTGGGGGAACATCAGTTCCCTTGAACTAATTGTGAACCACTTTTGTGCAATGAGAGCTGTTGTATCCTTTACATAATCTAAATGAATTAGTACGTCACCAGAAAGTTAACAATGTATTCCTTATTCTTAGGTCAAATCAAATTTCATTTTCATGATGTCTGAAGAGACATTTAGGATAGAATCATGAAAACTTCCAGGTCCCTAGAGACTTGTTTGAGCAGCTGACTGCAGTCCCAGGGCTGTTTGACTTGTAGAAATGGTTAATGATTTTCTTAGAGGTGGGGAGGGTTCGGAGCCCTTTGTACATGAATCGTTTTGATCCACGTTGGACAGGAATGTTCTTGGTGTGCACAGTCCAGACGTTCGGGGATTACAGAACTGGAAGCAGATTACAAGATGATGGATGTCCAGGCACATTAATTTTGTTTGGTCTTGCATCCTGACCTCAGAGGGCCCTTCAGACGGCTCTCTGGGTAATGTGAACTTTGTTCTGTAGATTCTTGGGCTGGGCGATTAATCAAGCAGGCTTGAGGTTTTGACTTGTTCACATGGAATGTGGCAGGTGTGCGATGGAGGGGTCAGGGGCCATGCACTTCTGCCCCAGCAGTCAGGGAGAGTTGATGATCCTACGAGTCACGACTAAGCCTTGCTTTTTTTCTCGCTGGGCTTTTTTTTTTTTTTTAACGTTTCCAGGGTGATTGAAATAAAATATTTAAGGGGGTCCACCAAGCTGGACAGAATGTTTTGATGGAGTCGATGCCCAGATAGGAGGGAAAGCGGTCTGGTTTGTGGGCGTTTCTCGGCAGCGTTTACTGCTCTGATGCTGCAGCTTCCAGGAAATCACCCCCGCGTTTACTTCGGGTGACAGCTAGAAATGGGTCTCCCTCTAGGGGGGACCTCTATAAGCCCCGAGGTGTGAGAGTAATGGCTTCCCCCTCCATTCTGCCTGGACATATTTATAAACTCTGATTTGATTACGTTAAGATGTGCTGGTATCATCAAACCTTCAAATGATGTACGTCTGTCCTTGTAGATAATCCAAGTCTGCAGCTGTTTATCATCAAGGGCAATGTACAGAAGAGATGAAAGTGGGTTTCAAATGCACATTTGATACACACAAGTGCAACATTATCTTAGGTGATTTCTTGCGGTGTCTTTGGAACTGCCTGCAGCCTTCTACACCAAGTCTGGTTTGATTTGTCTGCCGTTTCCCTAGTGCTGAGCTTGGAAAGGTTTCAAGGAGGACAGCATTGTACCTCTTGGCTCTCTGGGATTTTTCACGCTCAAGAGTTATCTCCCAAGAAGTATATTTCTTAAGCCTGAACCTGCTTTTAAGACAAGATGCTATCATTGGGAAGGGTCATATGTGCTAGTGAGTAAAAATGGCGCTGGCCTGCCACCTCGACGTGGCCCTTAACCTTGAGCAGGTTGTTAAGCCCGGGAGCCTGGCTGCAGTCACAGGGAGACAACTTCACCACTACTCTGCTTTGCCTGATGGCTGAGTCAGGGACAAATCCACTCCAGCCCCACCTCTCTCCCCATTTAACCCCCCTTTGCAAAACTGCATTTGAGTTTCAAAATCTTGAATTAAAAAAGACGGCAGGCTAGAGTGGTTGTTGACATTTTTCATGTTTACTATAGGTTCCATTGATCACACCAGCATCATGAAGAAGCCAGGAGAATTTTAGAGCATGAGATTGGCACTGCCCAGGCTTTCAGGGCAGAACTTATATGTGGCTGCCCTAGGAGCACTCCCTGGCTCCGGGAAGACTCTGAATACATTAGCCCTTATAACTGAACCTCGCCACTTCTAGAGCCTCATTTTGAAAATGAATATAAACGGATGTATTATTTATTCCAGGTTGGGAGAGGTCAGAAACTTAGCATGGAGGCATTCTAAACCTACTATGCAGACCTAAGAAAATGGATTCCACACAGCTGAACAAAATCATCATGAGAAGGAATCCCTACATTTTCTTTTTTTAAAAAAAATCAGTCTTTCTGCGCAGTTGCTATACATAAATGATCTTTAGACTCTAAAGCCCCTATCCCCCAAAGCATTCTGAGTAAAAAGTTGGGCACATAAAGCTGGAGCTGTCTGCCCATAGGGTCCCTTAAGAATTGATCTTAGTGTAAGGAAGCAAGATAATGTCATACATCCTTTAAATATATCAAAGTCAAATATGCTTTGAGAGAGGTAGACAGGATTCACTGAAGTTTATTAGGGCAAAAACTTAACTGTAAAATGCTTTCTGTGCTTCAGTTGCTTTATCTGAGAATTAGGGTAATTGCAGGACCCTCACAGGATCGGAATGAGGGTTAATGAGTTAATATTTGTAGTGCTTACAATAGGGCCTAGATCAGAGGCAAAATAAAATGTCTTAGCTTTCAAGTATAGCTATATGTGAACTTTTTCATGGCCGTCCTGTCATCGGGACTACTGTGGCCTTTTATAAAATTTCTCAATTCCATTTGCTTATGCAAAGAGATTGGAGATATGCAGGCATATCCTTTTTGCTGACCTGCGTTGTTCACTCTACAAATGAATGCCTTTCCCCAGATTTTTACTGGGGAAGAAAAAGCATTAGGCATATGAATATGGAAACCTTATATGTTTTATGTAAATGAACACTTTTTACCCCTTATTCTATACGTTAAACTGTCGTAGAGTTGACAGATTTTGGCAATTTTGTTTAATATCTCTATTTGTATTCCAGTTTCCATGTGACTCCTTTATCATAAGATCTCAATTTTACAATTTTAAAGTTGTTTTGGGGGCATGCTACTTCTCTGTGGCTGATGAGTGCAATCCCATGTCGAAATTTAAATGTGAACCTTCCTTGAGATCCACATAAACCAGACAGAACTTTATTTAATATCCAGTTCTGTAATAGCTTATATATGCAAGCTTGGTTTTTGCTACTTTGAGATTTTAAGGACAAATTAAGGCAGGGAGAATTTTTTAATGAAAGACTCCAACCCATATGTATTTAGGTCTCGGTCATTCCACGTTTCTTCTTCTTCTTCTTTTTTTTTTTTTTTTTTTTTTTAACCCAAACCAGAATATTCTCCTCTTGCACTGTACATCAGGCAGCCAGCCTTGGCTTTGGGAGAGCCATCTCCTTTGACTGTTCGTATGACCGTTAGTGATCACCAGTGGCTTGGCCGACTTTATTAATTTCATTTCATTTGTGACCTTAGACTTTCTATCAGGATAAATCATCTTGAAATGTAAGGCTTCCAAACCTCCTCTCATATAACCTGACAAAATTTTCTTTTCCCCCCTAAGGGCAAGAAAGAGGAGAGATTATTCAGTTTTTTAAAGGATGTCTATTGAACACTGAAAATCCTCATTTTGATAACTTGCTTTCACATACTGAGAGTTCTAAACATTTAAAGAATTAATTCATATAAAATTTTTCTAGGTAGATGACTTTACATTCCTCTTCTGGAATGTGACTTCTCATTTCATGCATGAGTATTCTGCCTTTCCATATTCTGCTGATGGGAGTGGAAATTGGAAAAACTGCTTCGAAAAAGGATTTGACCCAGCAATTTCACTCCTAGGTATATACCTAACAAAGTGTTTACCGCTGTTTACACCAAAGGACAAGAATGTGCATAGCAGCACTGTTTGTAAGAGCCCAAGCTGGAAACTATCCAAGTGCCATGGAGAGTAGAATGGATAAATAAACTGTTCAAACAGTAAATGCTGGAGAGGGTGTGGAGAGAAGGGAACCCTCTTGCACTGTTGGTGGGAATGTCAATTGATACAGCCACTACGGAGAACAGTATGGAGGTTCCTTAAAAAACTAAAAATAGAACTACCATATGACCCAGCAATCCCACTCCTGGGCATATATCCGGAAAAGATGAAAACTCTAATTCAAAAAAAGATACATGCACCCCAGAGTTCATACCAGCACTATTCCAGTAGCCAAGACACGGAAGCAACCTAAGTGCCCATCGACAAATGAATGGATTAAGAAGACGTGGTACATATATACAATGGATATCACGCAGCCATAAGAAAGAATGAAATAATGCCATTTGTAGCAACATGGATGGACCTAGAGATTATCATACTAAGTGAAGTAAATCAGGAAGAGAAAGAAAATATCACTTATATGTGAAATCTAAAAAAAGATACAAATAGACTTATTTACAAAACAGAAATAGATTCACAGACATAGAAAGGGTTACCAAAGGGGAAGTGGGGGAGAGGGATAAATCAGGAATTTGAGATTAACATATATACACTACTATATATAAAATAGATAAACAACAAGGTCCTACTGTACAGCACAGGGAACTATATTCAGTATCTTGTAATAACCTATAATGGAAAAGATTCTGAAAAAAAAAAAATATATATAACTTGTGGGCTTCCCTGGTGGCGCAGTGGTTGAGAATCTGCCTGCCAATGCAGGGGACACGGGTTCGAGCCCTGATCTGGGAAGATCCCACATGCAGCGGAGCAGCTAGGCCTGTGCACCACAACTACTGAGCCTGCATGTCTGGAGCTTGTGCTCCACAACAGGAGAGACTGCGACAGTGAGAGACCCGCGCACTGCGATGAAGAGTGGCCCCCGCTCGCCGCAACTAGAGAAAGCAACTAGAGAAAGCCCTCGCGCAGAAACGAAGACCCAACACAGCCAAAAATTAAAAAAAAAAAAAACAAAACTTATAAGCATAACAAATAAGATTAGACATCAAAAAAAAAACTGAATCACTTTGCTGTACACCTGAAACGCTGTAAATCAACTACAATAAAAAAATTAAAAAAAATTTAGAAACAATGAAGATCCTTTTCAGATTCGCTCTGCCCCCACTCTTTGTTCCTTACCCCTGAACGTAGCTCCATTTCCACCCATCCTGCCTTCCTCATTCTCCCCTGCTAATGCGTGAGCTCTAAGCGGAGGGGTCTCTTTTTTATATTTTGAATCCCTAACCCCTGGTGCCTACACCTGCAGGAGCTCATGTGTTAGTTGTGTGAATTCCATTGGTTGGGTACCCCAAAACCTGGGATAATCCCCTTATTGGCTGGCACTACTTATTGGCAAGCTGACCACAAAGCAGCAGAAGGAAAATTTATTAGAAGAAGGAAGCATTTTGTGTTCCCCAGCAGGCAATTTTGAGGAACCTTGGGAAGCACCGTCTCAGTGTCAGCAGGAAGCCTGGTACTCAGCCTCCTCCCAAGCCCAGTACATACGTATCCCTCCCTGGGATCTGGGTTCCTGCTTCTACTCCCTGTTTTCTCCCCGCCTTGCATCCCCAAGGTGCTCAAAGCTCTCCCCTAGCCCAGGATGGTGGGGCTCACGTCCATGTACTCTGGAGCGAGACAGACCTGGGTTCGGGGACGCACTCTGCTCTACTGAGAGGCTTCCTGAAAGGTCCCAGAAGGACTCTCTTCCTCTGGCTTGTCCCCTCCTAGGACGGCTCAATCCCTCTGTGACTCAGAGACTCTTACTGGGATGGGATGGTTGTGTATCTTCACAGTGCTGTGCTCACCTCCATCCCCTTCCCTTGAAGCTGGTTTCTGCCCAGAACTAGAGAGGAGAGCAGCCGGAAGAAGATGCTCAATCCTCCCGCCCCATCTCTGGTGTCCTGGCATTTCTTGACACAGCAGGTTACTCCAGCATCCTTTCCCTAGAGAAGATGCCTCTTCTTGTTCCTAGCCAGATGTAACCATGTCTGGAAATGTATTCTTACTAGCTGCCCAGACACTTAAGTGTCAAGGATATGTCCTACCCTCTTTTTTTTTTTTTTTTTTTTAGCAAACCTGTACTCTCCAGAGTCCTTAAAAGACTCTTGACCACCTGCCTTTGGTTTTGCGTGGGCAGTGGTTACCAGGCCTTTCCTCCCAGGTACCATTTGTGGTGCACACCTAAACTCCAGGTGTACCTCCACCCCTCTCCCTTCAGTTAGGAGCATTCAGTTATGCTTCCTTGAAGGAAAGCCTCAAAATTCAGGATAAAAATGAAGGTACAAAAAGAGGTCCAGTTTTTTGTTTTTTTTACATGCGGTGGGCCAGCACACTTTAAATTGGATTTTAGTATAAAACACATTTCTAGGTTTCTGGTTGGCATGCTTACCCAGTAGAGGAGAGACGTAATATAATTTAGTTCTTAGGACTGTAAAGTATCCTGGGGTTTTCAATGGTATGACTGCACCCACCTGCTTGTTGCTTTACAGGAAGGTATCTGTGAAATTATAAAAAGTTAACTAAATCCAAAATACGTAATGCATGTCCAAGATTGTTTTTGTGTGCCGTGGACCTAAGTTTTATCTTTTTCTAAAGATTGAAAGCTATGTTGTATTACTTTGTAAAGTTTCAATGATCACAATAGGTGATTGTGTAAAGCAGGTCAGAATGTTCTGTATTCATTCTTCCAGCAAATACTTATTTAGAGCCTTTACTGTGATCAGTGCTATGCTAGGCACTAAAGTGTAGCTGAGGTTTTAAAAATAATGAACATATTTAAGTGTAGCTGGTATTACTTGTGTCATCACGCAGATGTTTCTAACATACATATATCCAAATAGCATCATCAAAGAGAAAAAGCTAAAATATATCCAAGCATAGCGGATAAATAAGGAGGGTGTAGGAGAGTGTCCAGAATTTTCATTTTGCAGGTGGACATGGGACCTTAGATGTGTGCTTGCTCCCATTTTGGATATTGATCCCATTGAGGTCCACGTTTTTAATAGGCCAGCATCCCTAGGAGATGTGCCTTGGAAAGGGGCAGTCGTCATATACACATGTTTATGAGCTGCCCAGGTATGAGCAATGGAGTAAAATATGCCAGAATTGTCCGTGAATCCTACAAGTTTGGGGTCAGAAAATCATTGGATTTTATTGCTGAAAGGAACCTAACAAATTCCAGCTCCCACGTTTTGCAGACTCTAAAATTTGTGTGTGTTGCTTACACTGTATTATAAGTAAAATCGCTTTCGAGGCTCAAGATTCCAAAATGCTGACTTGAGCGATGCTTCCAGCAGGGCAGGCCAGCACTAGTGAAGTAACGCTAACCAGTCCATGTTATTTGAATGCTGGGCGGATCCTAAGAAATGTTTGAGTCCCCAAGTTGCTGGGCCACTCTGCTTCTGAGAACAAAATATCTGTGCTGGCCCATTGGGAAGCAGTGTGCTTCAGCATCTCCTGCATTGGAGCCAAGCCTCTGCCTGGGGTGGCGCTTTCCAATGATTTTAGCATTCCCTCAAACTATTGGAGTAAGAAGGGGCAGTTAAGCTCCTTTCAATAATTTTTTAAGACATAGTGTAATAACTGGGTTCTCAAAAAATAACAAATTTTAGAGTATTTTTAAAATGAAAGTAATCCATGTTCAATGGTAGAAATATTCATGAATATAGATAAATTAAAAAGAAAACCATCAGGTAATACTGTATAATATTTTCATGACTCTGAGTGTATGTACATATATAAACATGTATACATATAACAGCATATTATGGACTGAATGTATGTATCTCTCCCCTCACATTCGTATGTTGAAGCCCTAACTCCAATGTACTGAATTTGGAGATAGGGCCTTTACAGAAGTAATTAAGGTTAAATGAGGTCATAAGAGTGGGCCCTGATTTGATAGGATTAGTTTCCTGATAAGAAGAGATACCAGAAAGCTTGACTTCTCTCTCCACGAGAGCACAGAGGAAAGGCCTTGTGAGATGCAGCAAGAAGGCAGCAGTCTGCAAGCCAGGAAGAGAGCCCTCACCAGGCAGTGAATCTGCTGGCATCTTGATCTTAGACTTCTCAGACTCCAGGCTATGAGAAATAATTTTTTGTTGTTTTAAATCCCTCATTCTGTGGTATTTTGATATGACAGCCTGAGCTAAGATAGACTATGTAAACTTTCATGAGTATTACACAAAAAGATACACTAATAAGTGTGTCTTTTCCTCAGAAAACCAACAGGTATGTGTCCCATTATATTTTAGCATCTCATTCTTCGTTCATCAGCCACCTATTTGTTCTATTTGTACTTAGTTCTTGAGTTTTTTTGTTGTTGCTGTTGTTTTTTAACATCAATAACTCCATCAGGTCTGACAAATACAACAGGAGTGAGTATTGAAAACGTTGGTAAGAAGGAAACCTACAACTAGGATGCAGATGGTGATTTTTTTTTTTAACATCTTTATTGGAGTATAATTGCTTTAGAGTGGTGTGTTAGTTTCTGCTTTATAACAAAGTGAATCAGTTATACATACACATATTCCCCATACCTCTTCCCTCTTGCATCTCCCTCCCTCCCACCCTCCCCATCCCACCCCTCTAGGTGGTCACAAAGCACCGAGCTGGTCTCCCTGTGCTATGCGGCTGCTTCCCAGTAGCTATCTATTTTACATTTGGTAGTGTATATATGTCCATGCCACTCTCTCACTTTGTCCCAACTTACCCTTCCCCATCCCTGTATCCTCAAGTCTATTCTCTAGTAGGGTTGTGTCTTTATTCCCATCTTGCCCCAGGTTCTTCATGAGCATTTTTTTTTCTTTTTCTTTTTTTAGGTTCCATATATATGTGTTAGCATACGGTATTTGTTTTTCTCTTTCTGACTTACTTCACTCTGTATGACAGACTCTAGGTCCATCCACCTCACTACAAATAACTCAATTTCGTTTCTTTTTATGGGTGAGTAATATTCCATTGTATATATGTGCCACATCTTCTTTATCCATTCATCTGTTCATGGACACTTAGGTGTTTCCATGTCCTGGCTATTGTAAATAGAGCTGCAATGAACATTTTGGTACATGACTCTTTCTGAATTATGGTTTTCTCAGGGTATATACCCGGTAGTGGGATTGCTGGGTCGTATGGTAGTTATATTTTTAGTTTTCTAAGGAACCTCCATACTGTTCTCCATAGTGGCTGTATCAGTTTACATTCCCACCAACAGTGCAAGAGGGTTCCCTTTTCTCCACACCCTCTCCAGCATTTATTGTTTGTAGATTCTTTGATGATGGCCATTCTGACCAATGTGAGATGATATCTCATTGTAGTTTTGATTTTCATTTCTCTAATGATTAGTGATGTTGAGCATTCTTTCATTTGTTTGTTGGCATTTGTATATCTTCTTTGGAGAAATGTCTGTTTTGGTCTTCTGCCCATTTTTGGATTGGGTTGTTTAGTTTTTTGATATTGAGCCGCATGAGCTGCTTGTAAATTTTGGAGGTTAATCCTTTGTCAGTGGCTTCATTTGCAAATATTTTCTCCCATTCTGAGGGTTGTTTTTTTGTCTTGTTTATGGTTTCCTTTGCTATGCAAAAGCTCTTAAGTTTAATTAAGTCCCTTTTGTTTATTTTTGTTTTTATTTCCATTTCTCTAGGAGGTGGGCCAAAAAGAATCTTGCTGTGATTTATGTTATAGAGTGTACTGCCTATGTTTTCCTCTAAGAGTTTGATAGTGTCTGGCCTTACATTTAGGTGTTTAATCCATTTTGAGTTTATTTTTGTGTATGGTGATAGGGAGTGTTCTAATTTCATTCTTTTACATGTAGCTGTCCAGTTTTCCTAGCACCACTTATTGAAGAGGCTGTCTTTTCTCCATTGTATATTCTTGCCTCCCTTATCAAAGATAAGGTGACCATATGTGCATGGGTTTATCTCTGGGCTTTCTATCCTGTTCCATTGATCTATGTTTCTGTTTTTGTGCCAGTACCATACTGTCTTGATTACTGTAGCTTTGTAGTATAGTCTGAAGTCAGGGAGCCTGATTCCTCCAGCTCCGTTTTTCTTTCTCAAGATTGCTTTGGCTATTCGGGGTCTTTTGTGTTTCCATACAAAGTGTGAAATTTTTTGTTCTAGTTCTGTGAAAAATGCCAGTGGTAGTTTGCTAGGGATTGCATTGAATCTGTAGGTTGCTTTGGGTACTATAGTCATTTTCACAATGTTGATTCTTCCAATCCAAGAACATGGTATATTTCTCCCTCTGTTTGTATCGTCTTTAATTTCTTTCATCAGTGTCTTATAGGTTTCTGCATACAGGTCTTTTGTCTCCTGAGGTAGGTTTATTACTAGATATTTTATTCTTTTTGTTGCAGTGGTAAATTAGAGTGTTTTCTTAATTTCGCTTTCAGATTTTTCATCATTAATGTATAGGAATGCAAAAGATTTCTGTGAATTAATTTTGTATCCTGCTACTTTACCACAGATGGTGACTTTAAAGCAGTGTAAAAATATGTCATGGCGGGATATGTCCTAGGTACACATGGAATACACATGCATTCTGTGGTGGGCCTGATTGTAATGGAAAATGTGTCATGTAAGATGTGAAATGTGCTGTGGCAACCAGCCAGAGGAAGAAAAATACCACAAAGAGAGAGAAATCCAAGGATGTGACATCCGTATCAATGGGGGATGAATATCACAGTAATTCCTCAGAGCTAGGGCACGCTTTTTCCTCTTACCTTTTGACATACTTGAAGTTGGGATATTTTACAGTTGATTGTTGCTGTCAGCCAGGTGGCAGGCATGACATGGCTGTCATCTCCTAAGCATGAGCAAACATCAAAAGAGCAGCACCAAAACTTCAGGACTGGCATCCAGCAGCTTGAAGGAAAACCCTGCAGACAGAAGTGAAGCACTTTTTGGATGCAACTAGTCGTGCAGAGGGGCTTGGGGAGGAGTGACCAGACTTGCTCAGCCACATTCCCAAAGTGGGAGTCAGAAGCAAGCGGGCTCTGGAAGGTTGCAAAGCTGGCTTCTGTCTTGCAGTTCTTCTGTGGGTTGTTTAAGAAATGCTGCATGACCAACACACCCCTGAAACACAGCCCGCTCTTGTGTGGAAAATCACGAACACGGGATGATTCAGAGTTGGAAAGCAATGAGTGCCATTGGATTCTAAATGTGAAAACGTTTTGGAACAATCTTAACCGATTCACTTCACTTATATATTCCTTCCTAAATATGCACAATAGTGATAGATAATAGAATTTTGTCTACATCTAAAGGAGTTCTTTCAAAAATAATAAAAGTTTGAAGTGGGAAAGAAAGCACTGTGCATCGTTTAATTGGCACCTTTTTTTGCCCTTCCTTAGAGGTAACGAAATAATGGCGCATCTAATAAAGGGCATCTTAGAACTGATGAAATACGGTAGCCTGTTGTTACAAGGGGGGAAGCAGGAGTTTTGTTGAGACCCTGAAAGGCTCTGCATGTGAAGGGGCAATGGATGTCACAGGTGACACACGGTTCAAGGCCCCTTTGAGGCTGCCCATCCCCAGAAGGAGGGGCGAGGTGGCCCCTGCAGACAGCAAGCTGCTGGGGAGTTCCCAGCTACCCTGCAGACTTCTCCTGGTACAACTGCCCAGGCAAATGTATTCCAGGAGAAAGGGCACGAGGGTACAAAATGTACTTAGGAATGGCCTTTGCATCCTAACCTATGTGTTATGTAATGTATATGTGTACCTATGTTTATACACATGCATACTCATTTATGTATACATGTATGTCCTATATAGATCTGTGTATATATATAACACGATTCACGTAAGCTCATACACTTGCACACTCACAGACGCATTGTTTGATATGCAGTTTTTCACAAATAGATCAGCTCATTCTGTGTAATTACATACTCTGTATGACACCTTTGTATGTGATTGCACAGAATTCTTTTGTGTGGATTTATGCTGGTGTAATCACTCGTATCATTAAATGATTTCTTCTCGCTGCTTGAGGAGCATCGTCATGGCCAGGTTGTGTGCAGATCTGTAACTTTTTGTTAACTGGATCGTCATGGGTGCCTGTTTGTGGTTCACACTTCGCATGGATCACAGGCCTGTTGTTGCCCACTTACCGTGTTTCGTAAATGTGTGCAGGTTAAAGGGCCAACATAAGGGTTAAGATGGGGGTTATGGGTTTGATATGAAGCTTCAGCTCTAGAACCACCCATTCCTGGCTGATAGCCTTGGGCTAGGTGTCTTAACCTCTCTGGACCTTAGTTTCCTCCTTTGTAAATTGAATCTATGACATGTGCTTTGTAGGATTGTTGAGGTAATAACATAAGGTGTATCGAGTGCCTGACACATGGTAACCTCTAAATCAGTGTCACTCCAGCTTGGAGGGCGGGGGGGGGGGGGGGTAGACAAAAACGCCATGTTAATTCAGTCCCAAAGTTCTGAGAGATGATCGAGGGTGCATAAAAATGCTGCTGTTATTGACTGTTAATGCCTCTGGTCCTTAGTTTTCACGGGTGGACCAAAATAAAGGCGAGGCATAGAATGGTATCTGCTCTGTAAGTACGTCTGGCTTTGTGGGCATGACTTGTGCAGTTGCCCAGGGCCCTGCACTTGGTTTAATGCTCTGCTGTCACCTTCTTGGAATTTTTAATTTTGAATAGAGCCTCAGTATTTTCCTTGTGCCCTGGGCCCCACAGATTAGGTAGCCAGTCCCGCCCATAAGGTTGGCGTGGGTGTGCGATGAGAGCTCAAGAAATACTTACTGTAGTACTCAGGATGTAATAGGGCTCCATGATTACTAGAGGGCTAAATTATTTTCTTTTTACGAGCAGAGGCAGTCATGATAAGTGCACTGTAGATGTCATTTCCTTTCATTGTTAGAACAGTATGAGATAAATCTTCAGTTAATCTCGATGTACAGGTAAAGAGACTGAGGCCCAAGCACTTAAATCACCCACTAAAATCACACAGCTTATAAATTCAGAGCTTGATTCAAACCCAAAGTTTCTCCCAAAGCCTACCCCATTGACCTGCGCTATGAATATCAGTTCCCTCCCTCCCCCCTCCCCCTCCCCCTCCCTCCTCCCCCACTCCCTCCCCAAGGAACTTCTCTGTAAAACCCAGTGTTTAAGTGTTCTTGATACCCATAGGCAGCCCAAGCCTCATCCCCAGCAGAGGTTTCAGGGCCCCTCGAAGATGATCCAGAATTCCCCTCTGACCTGGAACCTGCTGGTTACAGCAGACAGGACAGCCCCTCTTCTCATTCTCAGTCCTGTCCCATCCTGTCCCCAAAGCCTGCCCAGCATCACTGGCTCGGAGTTTTTGGCTGGTCCAATCTGACAGCCTGGGGACAGTTCAGCTTGATGCGCTTAGCTGCTGACGGCTACCATCCAGCTGAGACCTCCAGACCACCATGAGAATCAGTGGGAGATTTGCCAGCGTCAGGTCCTGGGGGAAAGAGGCTGTGGGAGATGCCTTTTTTCAGGAGACCGAGGATATGGCCATCTGTCCTATGGCAGGGAGCCCTGGCTGTCCTACGGTGCCAGGCCGTGATTTGCTCCACCCACTCTTTTCCCTGCCAGAAAGAGAAGAGAGAGAGAGAAGATCCATTCCAGTACACTGCTAATAAGCAGGTATATGGCTTGGTGTGGGACGGCTCCGGGGCAGGTCTGCTTACAGTGTGTGGCCTCTGAGCAGGGAAGTCCATACCTGAGCATTTCATCTCTTGGGTAACTGGATTTGAATTTTGAGTGTGACAATGCGACTGTTTGTTGTTTCAAAGCAATTCCCTAAGTGGCTGTTTGCTCAAGACTTTTGTAGTGTGAACAGAGATTTGGGGGAGGGGAAGAAGCCATCTGTTCTGGAACAGTCTTCCAATTACATGATCAAATTACTGCAGAGCAAAATGGAGGGAGTCCAACAGAAAGTTCCTGTCTGGTGCATCCAGTCCCAACCCGCTCCGCTCTCTCAGGCCATTGTGTTGACATGGAGACCCACATGCAGCTTTCAGAGGCCAGGCCCAATAACTAGGCGTACAAATAGCAGGCCAGCAGAGAAAGCCAAGGAGGAGAGAGTCAGGGGGAGCTTTCCTACCTCCTCACCGTGCCATTCAGCCCAAGTGAAACCATCTTGAATTTGAATTAAAAAGTGAACCTTTTCCTTGCTTGAGAGATACACGTCTTTGATTACCATTAGTTTTATCATCTCCAATGAAAAAGTCACATTCCTTTATAAATTAGATTCATGATTTTTATTTGTTGATATTCTATTTGTATTTAGAGTCTTCAATCTATTTATGTCCCTTAAAATTTGAGAACTGTGTTCTTGTTTCTGAAATGTGGGCTGTCTCAATTTGCAAAAACATCCTTGGGTCTTATTTTTTCCTCTAAATATGTGTGGGTTTTTTTTTTTTTTTTCCTTTTCTTTTCTTTTTGCTATTAGGCATTCATGCAGCCTCACTTGCTGGGAAATGAGTTCACACATTTGGAGTTTCCAAGGAGAGTACAGAGAAAGGAACTTGGGAAGAAGATGCTCTACAGGGATTTTAATATGACAGGCTGGTAAGAACACGCCTCCCTCTGCCTTGGCACTGCTGCAGCGTGTGTGAAGGAAGCGCCACTCCCGCACTTTGGATCAGGAGGTGCAGCCAGAGACCTGGGTTTGTGGGGAAGGAAAAGGGGCTACGCCCACTTCTGCTGCTTTCGCCTGGGCGCCAGTTCTCCCATCTGGGTGTTGGTTTGCTTTTCTGCACTCTGAGGCCCTCCTTGGGGACACTAGACCCACGAAGCTGATGTAATTCCTCACTTCATACAGAACAAGCGTTGGGGGGCTTTTAAAAACACATTAGACTTGGGTTTTTAGGTTAGGGTTACTGAAGAGGTAGCGGGGCTCAGAGGAATGAACCAGAGCTCTGTTTGGCCAGACCAGTTTAGATGTGAATCATAACTCTGACCTTTCTGAATAGGCAAAGTTGGATAAACTACTTAACCCCTATGAGTGCCATTTCCCATGAATAAAGTGAAAAGAATACTCTTTGAAGGGTGATTGTAAGCACCAGAGGTAATGAGCTGTCTTCATGATTTCATCACATTCATATCGAAATAAGAACTCGTGGCAAGGGGCATCTTATTCCCCAAACACACCGATATAGGGCACCAAAACCGTTTGTGTGTGTCAGTAGCCAGCACTGACTAAGACCTCATCGGTTTCTTCCAACTGAAAAACAGATATGATGATAAAGTACTTAAATCTCATAGGGTTGGTGTAAGGATGAAATGAGAGAGCAGTGCCCGGCACAAGGAAGTGTGGGTGAAGATTTGCTCTAGGCCCTGCGATCTTGACCAGGGAGGCTCCTGCCACGCTGGAGGTCAGCAGAAGGAAACAGTGGCCTCTTTCCTCACCACGTCCCCAACACAGGTGACAAAGTCAATTCCACTATCTCTTCTTCTTTGACCGGAATAGCTATAACAGATGGTCACAGCCCAAATTCCCATGGTGATGACTTCTAGGCTGGGAATCTACTCCTAGGGTACGTACTGTCTTAAAGAGACAGTCGAGCCACTCGGGAGGATCAGAGGCTGATCTAAGGCACGTCCGGTTGTCCTTTGCCATCTGAAGAGAAGGTCCTCACCAGTATCCTCTCTTCTTCTAGAAAAGGGTCAGCAAGTTACGGCCTGAGAGCCAAATTCCACCCCCACCCCTTTCGTAAATAAGTTTTAAAAGTACAGCCACGCTCATTTGTTTATGTTTGATCTGTCACTACCTTCACACGACAGCAGGGCAGTTGAGTGGTTGCAGCAGAGCCTAAAATATTTACCCCTGCTCTAAAACGTGATCGGATTTATCGGAAAGGGTTCACCATATTTGCGGCTCTGAGTTCTGCAGTTTTGTTGCCCCAGACTGGGTTTTCTCGCAAATTCATTTTTATTCAGTCAGCAAAGTCAGCACTCCTTACAGAAAAGTTTAAGGTGAGGGATTGTGTAATTCAGAAAACCGTGGCAGAGTTTGGTCTGGTTTTTGTAGAATTTGGAAAGATGGAAGGAAAGGCATCCCAGGGTAGGAACGCACGTGGCTGTAAACACAAACCAAAAGAGCAGATCTAAGAGACAGCGCGGGAAATGGCCAAAATTGGGGGGGTGGGGGGGAGCGGCTGTGGGAAATTAGGCTGAGTTGGTACCGAGGGAATGTATCAGAATATGGGAAGCCGGGCAGAGACCTTAGGATTTACTGTGGGAGGCTGCACGTCACTCTTGTGTGTTTCGGCGGAGAATGAAATGATGAGAGCGATGTTGTAGGAAGCTTGCTGTAAGAGGAGTTTGAAGGAGACTGACCAGGAGAGAAAGCAGATTCAGGTACCCAGAGAAAAACTGTCACAGCAATATGTACGTGAGATCCCTAGAGCCAAATAGAGGGCTGGAAGCAGAAAGCAGAGAAGGCACGGAAATGAACAAGAAACCAGATGACTTAGGCCGAGGGATGAATGTAAGAGGTAAGTCATCCATTACTCGAATTATACTAGTGTGTAAGCCCCCTGTGGGGCAGCCCAGTGCCTCGTCCTGTGCCCGACATGTAGTCGACAGGCCGTGTTTGTTTATTGGATGAAAGGAAGAAGAGCGCGCTCCACGGAAGTTGATGGGGGGCAGGCCGACGTGTAGGTGGTCAGTGGGAAGGGTAGGAATGAAGAGAGCCTGCACACGAGCCATGGTGCGCTCGAGGCAAGGCCGTTTGTATGTTTTTTCTATGCCAAAAAGGCAAATGAGATCTCAGCAGTCAAAACCAACTTGGTAAACAAATGGCTAAAGGTTACCCCTTTTTACAGTTTTTTAAAATGCAGTTAAGTTCAGGGATTAGATTACATCCAATGGTATACACACACAGTTACTCTCTCTTTTGCTCTCTCTCTCAGGTACGTGCACACAAACACACATTAGCAGGGTCTTCAGCGAGTAAATAGCCCATAAACGGGCTCTCTGTAATGGTACGGAACTCCACAGAAGGTACCGAATTAACTGAGAAGCCAAGACTAAGAATGGCTTCAGTCAGACATGATTTGCTCATTTGTTGCAGCAAAGTTCCCTGCATGGCTGTTGGCTCACAGCTTCGGCTGCGAGCAGAGATTGATGTACGTCTTAGTGTATTTCCTATCTGTTGTTACTTATGATTTGAAAGTGATGCTTAAGGAAAAGGAGAGCTGTTTACATCTTTGTTGGAAGAAGTTGGGAAGTTTAAAGACAATTTAGACCCCTGCCTATGTAAACTCCACCCCCCCGCCCCCCTCCCAACTTTAATGAGTTCTTTTAAAAAATGTGTTTTTTTTGTTTGTTTCTTTGGTTTTTTGCGGTACGCGGGCCTCTCACTGCTGTGGCCTCCCCGCCGCGGAGCACAGGCTCCGGACGCACAGGCTCAGCGGCCATGGCTCACAGGCCCAGCCGCTCCACGGCATGTGAGATCCTCCCGGACCGGGGCACGAACCCGTATCCCCTGCATCGGCAGGTGGACTCTCAACCACTGCGCCTCCAGGGGAGCCCTAAAAAATGTTTTTAACCTCTAACAGAAAACCTCAAATCTAGCAGTTATTTTTTAGGACTGAAGAAACATGGGCTCCCAATTTCCTACCTGTCTGATTTGTGTATAGAGAGAGAAGGGCTGGCAAATGGATCAGCAGGGTCCCTTTTCCCACAAAAGCCTCCAATTACTACCAAGCTGTTGGGATTGGTTGAAGGTGGACTGGTGAGTATTGGCAGTGTGTCACGCTCAAGGAGACAGATAAGTCCTTACCTCGTCCCTCCTTTACGTTTCTTGCCTTCCGAATTAGCCTTGGCCTGTGAGCTTGTGTCTCTGAAACCTTTCTAACAAATAGGGGTTCACCTATTGCCAACTGTTGAACCCTTGTAGCAAAGACCTAGTTGTGGAAATGTTTATCTGCCTGCTTGTCCCCCACTAATCGTGGGGCTAGCTGACAGTGAGTGGGAGAGCTAAGGGCCAGGCACTGTGATGAGACCTTTACAGGACTCTTCATGTTGAACAATCCTAGGAACTAGGTACATTTTACAGATGAGGAAACTGAGGCACAGGGGCCGAGTTGCTCAAGGTCACACAACTAGTGAGAGGAGAAGCCAGTCTGTGACCCCAAACAGCCTCCCTTCAGGCTGAACTGCCCAATGCCCAGTGATTCCTCCTCCCTTGTTCCATTTTGCAGCTGAGCAAATCGAGGCTCAGAGGGGATTAAGTGGTTTACTCAGCTTCCACTAGTGCAAAAATGTCAGAATGACCCAGGTTTCTGACTTTTAGCCCGGGGCTCTTTCTGATACAATGCATCAACTTTTTTTTTTTTTTTTCCGGGTAAGATCAGACATAATTATTCAGTTCTGAGCTGCGATGGAAGTTTAAGCAGGGGACCTCCATCTACCAGGATCAGTGTCTCCTTGACAGCCCTTTAGAGGACAAGAGGATGGAATGAGGCATTTCAGGAGCTGCTGAGGTAGTAACTTTTCTACTTCCCAGTCTGACCTGATGGACCATCGGCCAAAGTAAACAGTGATGCTTCCCACTCGTCACTAAAGTCTGTGCGTGGACCGGGGCCACGTGGTGATGATGGGGAAGATCCCCGAAGAACCGAATCTCCTTTACTTAGGAAAATTGATCGCTCTCATTAGAGCAGCACCCTGCCAGCTTTCTGCGGTGTGTCTGCAGCCGGGAGGCAGTGAGGGGGAGGGCGTGGGCTCTGGGAAGCCTCTCATAATTAAGGATGAGTCTGTTGCCTCCTGACGGGGATCGTTTCTCTCCCCCACCCTCACGCTTTCTCGGAGACTGTGGAGCAGCTTGGCAGGCCCAGGTTGCACAGAGGACGAAAGGTTATCGCCACCAGGACCTTCCTAATGAAATCCGTCTCTCACCTGGCTCCTAACCCTGACCCTTTCCCAGCCTGCTCAGGTAGTTTACACAGTGGCTTGATTCACAAAGGCATTTTCTAACAGCGCCCCCAGTGCTGAGCTGGTCCCTGACGCATCCCAGCTCTCGCTTTCTGTGCCTGGTGTCATTGGTCCTGGCGCCAGAGCTCTGGTCTTGGACTCGGCGCGAGCCGCTGCCCTTCCTCCTGGGCCCTTTGTGTGGAGCTGCTGTTGCAGGATGCACACTAGCTGGCGTTACGAGCAGAGCGTCCAGACCCACGGCCCTCTGAGCCGTCTCAGGCCATAATTTGCTGGCAGGCGTCTGTGTTACCGGGCTGAAACAACAGATTCTCACAGCTGGCTTTGTGGCACCAAGTCCCTGCTCCTGTGACCGCTGGTGATTTCGCTTTCTCGTGAAGGATCTGCGTTCTTCGTGCTCTGTGTCCAGCCGCGTGGGGTGATGAGCAAGCCAGAGCCCCGGCAGGACAAGGGAGGGCGCTGTAACTTCACCCCTGGCATCAGGCCAGATTCTCCAGCAGCTGTTCCTGGGCTGATGGGATTTGTTGAGAGCGAGGGCCAACAACGACGAGAAGTCCATCGTGTGAATGCAAGATTGCTTCCAGATGGTTCTGGTTAAGAGGAAAGTACACCAGAATTCTTTCTTTAAGCAGAGCCTTTTTTAACATTTACAATGGTCTCGTTTCAGGGGCAGGCTGGACCAGTAACTTGAGATTGCATGGCTTACTTAGGAAGGAGAGTACTGCCTTGGGAGATAAGCTCCCTGGATACTGCTCCCGGCTCTGCCAAGGTTCTGGGGCCTTGGGCCAATCCTAGGCCTAGGTCTCTCGTTTGATAAAATACTTTCTTTGCCCTTCACTGCCAACCTCCGTGTCTGGTGGCGGGAGGGCTTTGCTCTGCTTTTCAGAGCTTCTGGGAAAGACAGATTCCATCAGGAAAATTCCAGTGATGGTAACCTTTCATTTTTATCTCTTGCAGCCCTTAACTCTTTATGATTCTAGCTTGATGACACATCAGGGTAATTGTTCCCTCTTGTCTTTCCCCTGAAACTAAGAGCAAATCAGAGGCTTTTCCCCTGGGAACAGAGTGGGGTCCACCACCATTTTCTCCTTTTAGCATTCGCTACTTTTATGAAGGCAAAGGAAAGCTTTTCTATTCTGTGTCCACTCCAGCCGAGTGGCCACTAGCCGCTTGTGGCCATTTAAATGTAAATTAGTTAAAATTAAGTAATAGTAAAAATTCATTTCCCAAGTCACACCAGCCACATCTCAGTTGCTCAGGAGCCGCATGTGGCTCGTGACTACTGAAGTGGACATTGCAGATATAGATTTCCATCATCACAAAAAGTCCTAGCAGATGGCAATGCAGTCTAGATAATGGAAGAATGCGGGTCTAACTGGTGAGGGACGGTGCCAGGAGCTGTCTGTAACTGAACAACCCAACAGCAAAGAGTTAAAAAAAAAAAAAAGCTGAGCCTGGATGGGGAGAACGGAACGGTGTGGCCACGTGTTGTGGCTTCTGGCCCCGCTACAGAGTCCAAAAGTGGGGGATGGGCTTTCCTCTCCTTTTGAGATCTTCAGGGGTATAAGTCATTGTGTTTAGGGATGACGGTCTGCAGCGATCACTCACTGGCGAGCCTGCTGGCCAGCCTGAAGGAAGACCCGTTCCATCTGCCCTGGTCAGTAACACACCTCCCTCCTCCAGCCGCTCCCCGCCACCTCCTGGACCGTGCCAGCTTTCGGCGCTTTTATTCATCTTGCTTTTCCTTTCACTTCTTGAAGAGTATTCCAGACCCCGAGGATCGGAGAAAAAAGCAACTTCCCTTGCAACCCTTTCCTTTCTGTTCGGGGTGACCTTTATTCTCAGTCTGCAGCCTGGAGCCCAGCTCAGGGTTGAGCACTGCAGTCCCACAGCATTGGGCTTCTTACCAACCATCCAAACATCTTCTGGAGAGAAACTCACTGGAAGCAGCCTCCCAGCATGAGTCTGGAGCTGCTGGGTCGAGTTTCACAAATAACGTAGATACGCCTTCTGTCTTATTTTTTATTGCTCTTTTCAATGCCCTCTGACAGTGCGTTCAGGCAGGCTGACAGGGAAGGGGATAAGCAGATTGAGAAATGCCACAGAATGCTTTATGAAGCCAGCTCCAGAGCTATACCCGCATTTAATATAAATTGATTTATTGAATCAAGCACAGAAGCCCTGTTACAGAAACCCCAGGCTTTATCCTCTGGAGGACCACCTAATAAAGCAGCCCCAACGGACACTCCTCATTAGCTTTTCCACGGATCCCCAGGCAGATTTTAAAGGGACAGTGTCCCTCCTTTGGGCTGACTTTATATGTTGGCCACGCCTGTGGGTCTAATTAGCTGAGCATTATTAGTCTTACTAGGAAAGCCTGCATTGTCTAGCAGCTTGACTTTTGAGTTTTAAGGAGTAATTGGAAAATTCAAACCTCTTCCTCTTCTTGATTTTAATCACCTCTAACCCAGTCTTTGGAAATTTACCTGCAGATGGCCCTGATGCCCATCGTTGAGGCACGGAAGGAATTTTCCGGTCCCTCCTCGGTGTAAATCCTGACGTTAGTGTTGGGCCGCAGACCTCACCGAGGAGGCCTTTTCTACTCACCGGAGAAATAGCACATTTTAATTTTATAATTACTTCACGAGAAAGCAGGCCATTCCCGAGTTAAACCTGGGATTAATTTCCTCCTAGCAACTTGTATTTTCAAATTTAATGATTATGGGCCACCGTGGCTGCAGCCTGATTACTGAAAGCAATCTGGAAATCTGACTTTGTGGAGAGAAGAGGGGCTTGGGTGGCATTTCAGAGAATTTTAACCCCAAACCTCAGTAGATTGTAGTAGATGGGGATTGGCCAGAACAGGAATTACGTGCCTGAGAAGTCCCTGTGTTCCCAGCTCCGCTGGGGCCCGGGCTGAAGGCCGAGCCGGTCAGCCTCACGTCAGGAGGGTCCGCTCCCGGGCTCCCAGAGCAGCGATGATGAATGGTTATTTGCGAGGTGCATGTTCTGCATCTTTTCAAGATTTGCGGCTCTGGCTGTAGGAACGGCAGGGAGGAAAGCCGGCCCTGCTGCGTGCAGCACATCTCCCGACAGTGATAAATGACTCCTTGCTCCCCGCCCTCCTCCCTGCCGCCCTGCCCATGAGGCCAGGAGAGGCTGAGAGATCTTTGCAAATGGTTGGAAACCAAGACACGCGTTGTCGGGCCGCAGAGAGGAGAAAGAAAAGAGCTGCCCAACCAGCTCGCTCCCTGCTGGTCGTCCACTCACCCTTTACACACTCCTACGCCTCTCTCTGCTTTAATGATAAGTGTAAGTGTGTTGTTCCTAAAGTGGCCAAACTGCTTCCAAGCTTTTCCTTCCTCCTCAGACCCTGTGAACAGTCACACACTTATCTGTGCCCCTTCATATACCTCTGAGAAGCGGGATCTCTGCCGCTTCTCCGCAGTGATCATTGCTTGGGGTTGTCCAGTATATGGGTGGGAGCAACTTAGCTCTCCCAGTCACCTGGGGAAGTTTTAGGGTGTCAAGTGCTTGCCCAAATCCCTGTTAAAATAGCCAGTGTCCTTTTAGCCAAGGAACCCCAGGACCCACTTGTTTTTATATTTGACACGCCTTTACTGTACATCTGAGGCATGTTAGACATTGCCTCGTGGTTAAGAACAAGGGATGTGGAGCCAGACCGCCTGGCGGGGACAGTCCCCAGGTGTGGCTGGGACACATCGCGTTGCCTCTCTCTGTCTCAGTTTCCCCGTATGTAAATGGGGCTAATGGCCGAGCGTATTAATCAGATGGCATGAGTTAGTCTGGTTGATCGCATTGACCGGAGCCTGGCATGGAGTAAGTGCTGTGTGTGTCTGATAATAGAATCATTAGACGTTATGGAGGTTGGAAGGGCCAACAAGATCTGACCCTTGCCTCGGGAGGTTTACGGCCTAATAGTATGTGTCGAGATGCTTGTTTCTCAATTGTAATGAGAGGCTAAAAACCTAAAGGAAAAAGGAAGGCAGTTTAGAGAAGCAAGAGACTGAAGATCAGGGAGTGCTGGCCACTTCCGCTGGGCAGGTCTGTCCGACAGCTGCTGTGCCAACTTCTTATCTATAAGAGACCCCCCCACCTCAGTACAGTCGGAAACCCCTCTGTCACTGGGGGCTGCTGGGTAGGGTGTTTTTTGTGTTATTTGCTTGTGGGGGTTTTTTGTTTGTTTGGGTTTTTTTTTTTAAATCCATCCACAGACTTTCCATCTGTCTCTGTGTTGGACCTGATGAGGCACTGCTGCATACCTCCTGAGCCACAGCCCAGGAGTCGGGTTTCCAAGACCCTCAGTGGCGAAAGCGTGTCCCCACGTAGGAAGGATCTTATCAGATAAGGCTGTGCTCACGTCATAGAGGTGGTCAGCTGGCCCAGGAACTGGCTGGCTTTCTGGAAATTGATCAAATGATATATTTTCCATATAAATCTATTCTTAAAATCTCAGGAGTGAGGGAGGTAGATCTGTTGAAATTTGTGTATGACTAACTAAAGCAAGACAGAATATAGGGCTTACCAAAAGGGGGTTTGAAGAAAAAAGGCCCTGTGGCTGTGGAAGAGGGAGTAGTGGTTTTGAGGAGGGGAGCTAGGGACTGGGGAAGACTCAGTGGAGAAGGTCATGTTTGAACCAAAGGTCTGAAATAGGAGAGGAGTTTCAAGAGGGTTGAGGGCAGGAGGGAAGGACATTCTGAGCAGAGTATATAGCACAAGTGGAAGCCCAGGGGCATGAAAATAAGTTGTGTGTTCTGGGAATGTGGAAGCTGAAGGTAACATTCAAAATATTTTGATGGTCAGCATGGAGGAATAGGCTACATTCCGGTCCTAGAAGCCCCCCTGCTGTGCCAGGCATTAATTCTCCCTCCCTCCCTTCATTGCTGCATGAGGGCCCTCTCCAGCTGCAGCGAGCGGGGGCCACTCTCCGTTGCGGGGCGCAGGCTTCTCATTGCGGCGGCTTCTCTTGTTGCGGAGCACGGGTTCTAGGTGCACGGGCTTCAGGAGTTGCAGCACACGGGCTCAGTAGTTGTGGCGCCCGGGCCTATCTGCTCCGCGGCATGTGGGATCTTCCCGGATCAGGTCTCGAACCCGCGTCCCCTGCATTGGCAGGCGGATTCCCAGCCACTGAGCCACCAGGGAAGTCCGCATTAATTCTTTCTTTACTACATCATGGGGATTTTAGGGGAGAATCCAGAGCAGCAGATGGGGCAGTTGGGGACTTGGGACAGTCATTATTTGCGAGCCAGTACAGGAGTTTGTCCGTGTTTCCGACCTCCGTACTCACTTACTGGTACCTATCAACTAGATAATGTTCCTGATGGTAGCCTAACGTAAGTGAGGGAAACTTCGAATGCCATGCTGAGGATGGCAATAACTAACATGATTTTATTTTCCCACCCTTGAGAGCTCTACGCCTCTATAAAGTATGAAAACGACACACAGCAGGACAGAACTATAGGGCTGACAGTATATTTAGAAGGACATATGGTCCAATCCTCGGCCTATTTATAAGATCCTGTTTTTAAGGAAATTCCAGAGAAGTGAGTGCTAGAACACTCCGACAAATTTCCAGGTACTGGACAAGCCTGCCAAGGAAACATTTTCCTATGTCCAACCCGCACTCCTCAAGTTATAACATTTCACTCTCACCAGAGGTAGATAAAGTTTTTCTTTTCCCTGCCACCCCTCCTCTGCCCACCAGGTTTCAGAGTAGGAAATCAATGCTGCTGGTTTCAAGCTGACAGTCCCATAAAGGTGCTAACTCACCATGGCTTGAGGGCCTCTTCATCAGAGTCAGCTGGGGTGCAGGTTTAAACCCCTGGGTTCTGGGCTTACCCCAGGAATCCACATAGGAGAGTTGGAGAACCACCACTCCACACCCTGAAAGATCTCATTCTACCTTCATGTTCCTCTGACCTTCAGACAAGTCAATCTAAGACTTATTCATAGCAAGGCAAGGTCTTATGTCTGTCCCTCGCTGAAGAGCTAAGCATGCGTCTTTCTGTAAGAACTAGAAATGCTGGTAACACCTCCCCTTTCTATCCTCACCTTGTTACTCTGGCAAAGGCAATGAGCCTCTGCCAGCTCTAGGTTCAGATTCCACCAGGATTCAATCAGCTGTGTCCGCCTCCCCAGTCAGATCAAGTGCTGTGTATCGTGCCCAGTGGCCTAAAGGACAGAGTACTGGGCTTTATCTATCTCTGTGGGGTGATTAGTTTAACTGTTACTTACTCATTCAGTGAACTGGGTGTTGTGCTGGGTTTTGGAGAAACAAAGAGGATAAAAATAGGCCCTGACCCCATGGTGCTTACAGTCAAGTGTAGGACAAACCCATACCCAAACTGGCAGAGGAATGTTGACCCACGAGGGAGCTTTTTCACCTGGAGTGATTATTCAATAGACTTTTTTTTTTTTTTTTTGCGGTACACAGGCCTCTCCCATTGTGGAGCACAGGCTCCGGACTCGCAGGCTCAGCGGCCATGGCTCACGGGCCCAGCTGCTCCGCGGCATGTGGGATCTTCCCGGACCGGGGCACGAACCCGTGTCCCCTGCATCGGCAGGCAGACTCTCAACCACTGCGCCACCAGGGAAGCCCTCACCTGGGGTGATTATTAAAAACATTCCAGAATCCCTGAGGTCCTGGGCTCTGGGGTTTTTGTTTCAGCCTCCCTCCCAGGTGATTCTTGTATATCCTTAAACATTGACCTTGGGCAGCCCCAGTTATTCTTGCCATGGCTAGGACGAGCAGCAGCTTGCAGAGATTGATTAGCAGGCGCTGGGCACACCGGGCTCCTTAGCAGGCTTGTGACTCCAGCCTCCTGCTCATCCTCCTGCTGGTGCTTGGGAACCTCTTTGTCTACCTGCGTGGACCAAAGACTGTGTTCAGGAGGGGGCTGTGGATGGGACCTGAAGGGGGGGATAAGGAGTGATGAAGCCCTTAGGTGCGAACAGTTGGTCAGAGTTGAATTGAGCCTTTCTTTTACTTTATTGGCACTTGTGCCCGTAACCTGGATAGATAGTTCAGGCCTCAGGCACAGTATAGATATGTGGGCTAGGTCAGCAGACCATGCTCCCGGGGTATCTAACTTGCTGGTTTCTCATTCCTGTTCATCCTGAGTAAATGGTACTCCCTCCCCAAATTTGCCTAGTCCTTCTGGGTGGCCTTGGATCCCTTCGTGAAAAACTGGGCATCTGAGTGTGAAGATTTAAGGTCTCTCAATCTATAATCAACAGAACGACTTGAGAGCCAGACCTCAGGTTAAACCTAATTCTCCAGTGACCTTGAACATCCACCATATTGTCAAGGGAAGAAGCAGTCCGAGAAGGTGGTATGTTTAAACTTGCATGCGACTTACTTCTGTAAAAACCTGGAGAGGGGTAGACCCTAAAAATTTTTATGATATACTCTGAGGATGAGATAGTAATTAAGCATTCTTCTTGCATATCATGCCATTTTATGGTATCTACACAGATCCACAGCTCTTCAAGAATGGGCAGAGGACCGTAGTTAAGAGCACAATGCACTTTGCTGCAGACCTGGAAATGAGCTTAACCTCTGTTGTTTCCTAGCGGTGTGACCTCCATTTTCTTTACTTGTGTAATGGGGTTCATGTTAATACCTGTCTTAAAAGGTGGTTCTAAAAATCATCTAAGTTTAAAAAATATAAGCGCTTAGAACAGTGCCTAGAGCGAAGCAAGTGCACAATAAACGTTGGGTATATTAGAATTCCGTAAGTGTTAGGGGTGAGGTGATGGCGGAAGCTTTCACAGTTGCTGCCTTTGCAGTCCATCATCTAAAGCAGTAGGGCCACCCTGATGCAGGAGCTGAGAGCGCTATGTTCCCCCCACTGGTAATGTTCGCAGCCCTCACCCCAGGCCCGTGCTTCTTACCCTGGGGCTCGAGTAATGTGGGTGTTAGGTGAGGATTCCGGAAGAGTATAGTCATCCTCAGGATAAGCATCTAATTCAACTGAAGATTTGGGGGTGGGGGAGGATATTTTTGATGAAATAAATGTTGTGTGTGTATGCTTATGCAAAATTCTCGTCGCTTTTTAAGAAAGAACAGAAGACTTGAAAAAACATTGGTGTTTACTCTGAGATAACTTGAGCTCGGCCTGTGCAAGGGCACTTGAATGGAAATATTGAAAGGCTGTAGCATACGTTAGCGTCCCAGTGTGTAAGTGCTTCTTCCAGGGGATAACAGTAGGACTGGGTGCTCTGGGCTACAGATATCTACATGACCAGAGAGAGAAGCTTTGTGAGGCAGGGCTGCAAGACCAGCATGGAGGAACTGGCCTCTGCAGTAAAACCCTCTTTGTAGCAAACAGTTTGCTAATTTCTCCCCACCATTCATGGATATGGGGTCAATTTTGGTTATTTCCTGATTTGTATATGTTGACTTGGTCTCATACAACATAAAGGCCGATGTCAATGAAATTCATGTTTGTTTCAGAATGAATGGTCCCTGAGGAGGCAGAAATCATTCCATATTTGTGTGCTCATAAAACAAGGATCTCTGCTTCATACCTGTGGGAGATCTAAACGTTATTGATTAGAATATGAAGCTCTCCTAGCCAAGTGCTAATGCACACCAAGTGGATGCTGAATCAGAAATCCTTTCCAAATCTGAAATTTCCCTAAAAGTCATCCAGAATGTTTTGTCCTGAAATATTATTTGTTCTGTTTTGCGTGTGTACCTGATTGATTCTATTTTCAGTAGACTGATTCAAAGCATTTTTTTCCATGTGAATCCTTTTCCACTGCTCACCTTGGGCCCATGAGTCAAGAAATGACCCTTACTTTATTTAACTCCATATACCCAGCACCTGTGTGAGTGCCTGGCGGCTAGTAGGTGCTCAGTAAATATTCACGAATGAATCCGGTAGAACCTGTTGCTCCCATCTCCGGTCAAAGCCTGATCTCCACATGTGGAGCTACCAGGAGCAGCTATCCAAATTCCTTTCTACACATTTCCAACTGTGAGTGGGGACCCGTTTGGCGGTTGTGAAATCAGTTTGGTGTCTGGAGATGTGCATTTTAGATTAAGTTGCACAGGGAGAAAAGAAAATATCAAAGTGGATATCACATGGTAAACATAAATATTGTTTTTTGAGGTGTGTGTGGGTGTACACTGGGTTAACGAGATCGATACGTGTCTTTGAAAGTCATAGAGTGTGAAACCTCTGCTCTAAGCCAGTGGATGCTCCCGGGGAACGTGGACCAGTGACGTGAACGCAAGCCCTGTTGTGTCTTGCCACCACCAGAGGCCTGGCGGTAGGAAGAGGAGTGTTTAGGCCACAAGAGAGGCATGTTTACCACTCGCAGAACGCCAGGCGGGCTCTGGTCCAGGCATACTGACGGGAGGAAGGGGAGAGGTAGGCATTTTCCCAGGGCTTGTGGGTTGGCCCTACTAATGGGTGCCGGCGGGGGGGGGGGGTGTTTCCTCAAGGGCAACTGCAATGTCAGGAACAGAGCTTGCCCCCCATTATGAAAAGTTTTCCTGCAGAGAGGGCCGGAAGGTTTCCCCGTTCATTGGTTTCTCTCATCACAGCCAGCCATACACAAGCTGGGCTGCACGGCACCTGCCAGCTCTCTTCAATTACATCACCAAATATTAATCACACTCTTAAATTCAAGCATGCTGTTTGTGCCTGAGTCCAGACTGTTGCACTAGATTGGCACCAGCGCATCAACTTGTATATAGCTTAGGGCCTGCAGGCTTCAACTAATTTAAATGACAGTCCAAGGACCAAAAGGAGAAAATAAAGTGGCATTTGTTGGTGGAGGCTTGGCCTCACAGGGGGACTTTCCCAGGAATCAAGTAATTAAGATTCCCATTGACAACGACTCCTGGCACATAAATCCAGGGACCCAGTGCATCAAAATATGACCCCGTCCCTCAAAACTCAGGTCTACAAATAAGGAAAGCCTGCTTGTATATACAGTGGTGAGCCTGTGTCAGAGAGGGTGCTGCCCAGAGCATTAGAGAGGATATTCCTAACCCCCGGCCTGCCTGCTGGGTAGGGGATGTTTCTTAGCCTCTTGCTACTCACCCTGGGGCCCTGAGCACGGCCTCTCAGCCTTACTCCCCGGCTCTGACTTAATGACCTCATTAAGTTTGGTTCACATTCACCCTCCCTGACAGTTGGGGGACATTTTTCCAGCATATTAAGATTTCATCCAAAGACAAATTTAAGAAATTTGGGGGGAATTTCTTAACTGTGAATCTTTGAAACCAGGAAACAGGGCCTCTTAAAAGAAGGCATTAAAAAAATAAGAGACCCGACAAAGTACCAAAGTCTTGTGTTGCCTTAAAGAAAACGCAAGCATGGGTATTCATGCCGGGAGCAGGGGGTGTGGGCCGCCCACTGCAGGGCCATCTCCAGGAGCAGGAAGCAGCCTCCTCTTTCTGAGCTCTGTGGTTAGGCTTTGGGCTCGACTCCTTTGCAAATACAGAGGGCTGGCAGGAAAAAGGAAGAATGAGGTGATTGCCAATCCCCCGTTGCTTTTTCCAGGAAGGTCTGGGGGAGGATGGGTGTGGAGAGAGCTGAGTTGGTGGGAGAGCCACTGTGGATTCCGTGAATTGCTTAATTGAGGTCATGCCAAGCTCTTAAAAGCCACGGGTAGCATTTGGGCACTCAGCATGTGTCTGTTCCTGACCATCCAGGCCTCGGTGATGTTTCATCCCAGGCCTCCTGGGATTCAAGCTTCTGTTGAGATTTGGTTGTTGGAAGCCCGAGATGGGGACCAGAGCCTGAGACGCTCTGTCTACCATCCTCCATCCAAACCTGCTCAGCCCCTCTGAGATGTGCCTCTGTCTGCCTAGGACTTAGTTTCTGTCTGGGCAAATGAGACTTCCTGGGGCTTAGCCTCCCTCCTAGAAGGGCGCTGAGCTTCTAGCTGAGGGGGGAAGATTCTCCATTTGTGACTATTTCAGACCAACCCAAAAACACCCCCTTTAGATTATTAGCTCGGAGATACCCTTCTGAGTCTCTGAGTCTTCACTTTCCAGTGGAACCGTAGACCTTTCCGGATGAAAGTTGCACAGGTGCTCTCCTTCATACTTTGGTATCACTAGCAGCAGTAGAAAAAGTATGAATTGGGGTGTCTCGGGGCCTCAGCAGGAAGCAGTTTTCCTGGGGGAATGTGCTGTCCTCCTGCCTGTGGGGACCGGTTATCTGTGCTCTACCTCCCCAGTGATGAGGGACGCTCCTAAGACTATAATAGCCACCACTTAGAGTTAAATAGCACCTTATCCTTCTTCGCAAAGGACCTTCCCAGACATATTCGCATTTAATCCTTGGAAACTTCCGTGAAGAAAGGCAGCTGAAGAAGCAAATGCAGTGAGGTTGCGGGACTTTGCCAAGTTCACACAGCTAGTCCACGTGAGGACTCAGCTGTAACTTCAGAACCTCTGACTCTACGCCCACAGTGGACTCTGCCAGGCGGGGAGAATCCAGGAAGAAAGACTCCCAGGGGAGGAGAGCCGTCCAGGGCCGTGTCAAGAGGTCAGCGAGTGGAAGAATGTGACTCACTGGTGTGTGTCACTGGAGCCGCAGGAGTGGATGGTCAAGATGAGGCAGCCCCTGAAGGAAGAGGGTCCATCACAACCCTCGGAAGGGGTCACATTCTTCTTAAATGACTTTGAAGTCCCACTAAGGAAATTAAGACTTAGGGAAGCAAGTGCTGTTTCCATCCCTCTTTCTAGTTAAAAGTCAGGACTTAGGAGAGAAGGGAGAGCATGGGAAGTGATCTGTGTGGATGGTGCCAAAGCGTGAACGTTGGGTCCCTGGCCTGTGGGTTACGAAGTCAGAGTGGGGGCCGTGGCTGGGAGTGGAGGAATCCAGCAAAGACGAGAAAGAACTTTCTGAAGTGGGGACTTGCCTTCCCAGGTAGACTTGCGCCTGAGTTAATATGGAAGAACATTATCTAGGTAACACCGTAAACCCTGGAGAACCACTGCACCAAAAGCTACCATTCTGGAGGTGATGCCTAGGAATTACCACGAGAGAGCGATAAGCAAGAAGATCATAAACACCATTTTTATGACTATCTACAAATTCATATTGGCGATAAAAGGGAACCTAAACTTTTAATATAATGGAGTAGACAAAAATCCAAGGTATCGCTGATGGAACTCAACTCCAAATTTCAGCCCCAGAAAAGCTTGCTGTTAAGGAAGAATGAGCGGGGAAGCGTGTGCTAAAGAGGAGGTGACAGCCTTTATTCATGTATTCATCCATTTAGCGTCCACTTTACATCCACAATGTGCCCGCACGGTTGTCGATATGAGGATAGAACAATGAATAAAACAAAGTCTCTGGCTGCATGGAGCTAATGTTTTAGAGGGGGAGGCAGAATGAGTAAATTAATAAATACGGTAGTTTCCGACTGTGCTGTGTAAGTACCATGAAGAGATGAGACAAGAGCAGAGAGCATCATACTTTTAGATGAGCGGCTGGAGAAGGCACTCAGGGGTGTCCAGGAGCTGGCTCTGTGAGGGTCTGGAGGAAGAATGGCCCAGGAAGAGGGAAGGACGAGCCCCCGTGGCACATTTAAGAAACAGGAAGAAAGCTAGTGTCCCGAGCATGTGGCAGGGTATAAAAGATGTCAGAGCAGTGTCAAAGATCAGACCGTGGAGGGCCTCATCGCTGGGTTATATTATAAGATGATAGAAAGCCGCTGGAGAATTTTAAGCCGAGGAGTGATGACTGTGGATGAAAAGAGAAATGGCTGTGGAAGATTTGCTTGCAGGTGTCTCGGCCAGTCTGAAAATACAAGCAAAGGTTTTTCTGATAAAAATTCCAAAATGGATACAGAGATGAGACGTGTTCATCCAGGAGGAGTCGTATAATTGCTACTCATCAGAAGGGTGAAAAGACATCACTGTGGCTGCCGGGGGATCTCTTGAGTTCAAACGTTCAGTGAATGTGTCTAAAACATATACTCCAAGGAGCAGCACACAGCGAGGCAAGACCAGAGCGGGAAAGGGATGTGCGTGTGAGCGGGCATGGGCTGAGACTTAGAAAGCAGCCGCTGAAAACAAGACTTTTTGCTTTTGTTTTGTGAATACATAAAGAACAAGAAAATACGACAGGGCAGAATAAATCCACTGCCTGGAGTAAGTAGTATGCGCTGATTTGCTCCCTTCATCGAACATCTGTTGGGCACTCATTATGCACTGAGCAGTCTCTGAGGTACCAGGGATGCCACGGGTAGCAAAACAAAAATCTCCGTCCTCAGAGAACTTAAGTGGGGGGCAGGGCGTACAGGGGAGCAGTCGAGAAGATAAACGAAATAGGTAAAATACTTAAAATGTTAGGTGGCAGGAGATGCCTGAAGAAAAAGAAAGCAAAGAAGGGGAATAGGAAGTTTGGGGGTGGGGAGTGATTTTTTAAAGAAGGTCATTTCATTACTTGGCTTTTATTTCAAGTGTGATGGGAAAGCCATTGGAGGGTTTGAGTAGGGTAATGACGTTATCTGACATTTTAAAATAATTACTCTGGTTGCTCTGAGAATAGAGGTAAAGGACAAAACTGAACGGTTTTCAGCACCTTCACTGCCATCACTGTAGCCGTGGCACCATCCTCTCTTGCCTAGATTATTGTAGGGGGGCCCGATGAGGCAATTGCAGTGCTGTAGGCCGGAGAAGATGGTGTGACATGAGTAAACAAAATACTCAACTCTTGTGTTTCCTTCTTACTAGAGGATCAAGAAGGTGAGGCATTTTAAGCTGTTAGCAAGAAAAATATTGTAAACATTTGCCAAGTGGAGACTGGATCCAGAAACAAGAGTAGCAGAAGGTAGTTAGAAGGGCGGGACCGAGTGGGTGGGTGGGTGGGGACCTGGCCTGAGAGCCACAGCAAAGGAGTGAGAGGGGAGGTGACTTGGAGTACAGATCTCAGAGGATGCAGCCCATATGACCAGGTGCTGATGGGGAGCAGTGAGGAAGGTCATCAGGAAGTAGGTAGGAGTTATAAGGTCAAGATTCCAGAAGCACCATCAGAGCCTGTAAAGTTGCTGAGAATAACGTGCAGGGGAAAGAATGGGAAAGCAATCTGTAAACCTAAACTGAAGTCCTCAGGGAAGGTGGGAGAATGCCCTGAAAGGGGAGGGAGGGGTGTGGGAGCAGATGCGGGGAGGCAGAAGGAGAGCTGCAGTCTGGAAGGGCCAGGCTGATGGGGGAGCAATCAGTGCCTCTCTCTTGCCTTAGGAGTGAGAGCAGTTTGAAGGTTCAGCATCCCCTGGGGTGGTGTAATCTGCAGAACAACTTGGATTCACTAGTAAGTCAAGCTCAGTTAGCAATCTCCAGCGTTTTGATAGGGTGTCCAGGCTGGTTGATCGTGGCCATAGTGTACACGGATGTATTTCGACTTTGTAAGAAAGTTGATGGTTTCTTCTCTTAGTCTTTGGACAAGATGGAGAAATACTGTGTGGACAGCAGTTCAGTTGCTTCATAGATGGCCTGAGAGCTATACCCAAAGAGTCTAAAATTCATGAGGACAGTGTCTCTCTGGATCAGTGTTTTCAGGCTTTCTTAGTCCTAAATCACCCCCTGCCCTACCACCCAGTAATTTAAACATGGATATCTCATTGTCTGCCCTCTACTGTTGAGTCTGTCTTCTATGTTTCCACCAGACAAGAACACGATTTTTCAAATTGCACTTACTTTCATCCACTTGCCTTCAAAAAATGTTGATATACCCTTTGTCTGGTTAGGTTGACCTGGAGGAAGGTCTCTAATGGCCTGGTTCTGCTTAGCATTGTTGGTTTTCTCCTTCAATGACCCGGGTGAAGATGGCAGAGCTGGTTGTCAAATTTAACGTGACATAGCGTAGAAGGAGAGCTGAGTTTTTTGGATGAAAGGATATAGATTCCGATGTCCCTTGGTGGGTTGGAACGATGGACTGAAACTAGCAAGATTATAAGGGCAACGGAGTTTTCCACTCAAAGCAAAATATTCATTGCGTAAGTGTAAACTAGAGGAAGACGATGAGTCAAGAAACCTTCTCAGGTCTTTTTTCTTGTGGACTGACTGGGCTTTTGTTTGGTTGGGTTTTTTGTTTGTTTGTTTTCCCTCGTCGTCTCATTATATGACCCTAAACCACGCAGAGACGTGTACCTGCACGTACCGCCAATATAAGCTGCAGTAATGTAAAAAAGAGCAAGGTCTGAATCAAAGAAGTAATCGCTTCATTCTTTTGTGGACCACAGCTTAAGTGTTTTCAGTTCTGAGTGCCATTCTTTGAGGACTGTGACAAGCTAGAAGGCTCCGAGAGGGCCCCTCGCACGGTATTTGGTGCTCAGTTAATAAATACTGGTTGAACGGATGGTTAGGGATGGTGCCTCAGGTCCTGTGAAGGACGGTTCATGAGACTAGGAAAGAGGAAACTTTGAGATAGCTCTCTTCAAACATTTGCAGAGCTCTGAAGTAGAAGAAAGACTAGATTTCTTTCATGTTTTCCCAGAAGACAGACCAACACACCAATGGGTGGACTGGGTCCATTTAAAAAAGAATTTCCCGGGGCTGTTCTCCAGTGGCACTGCAAAGTTAGTCCTGTAAAGTTCCTCGGACAGAGACTGTCTACAGCAGCCCATTCGATGACAGAGGCCAGGGCCAGTGTGAGGGGTGTTGAAGGAGGGATTCCTGCATTTGGGGTACAGCCAACTTAGTGACCTTCTGGTCTCTTCCAGAGCTGAGCTTCTCCTTCCAAGTGGGTCCAGATCAATGGTGCCTTGTCTTTGCAGCTTTGCAGAATCAACGCTGCAAGGGAAACTATTACACTTACTTTTAAAAATGTTTAATGGAAACTTCTGAGGATACCGCCTGGAGTTAGGGAAAGCCCTTTAATTTATTTAGCTCTTTTTAAGCCTTGCATTATTTTTTTTTCTCATCTCATCCTTGTGTCAGTTGGCCTCATAAATATTCATAAAGGAATTGACCCCAAATGAGAGTCTAAATATCTTTCCTAAGCCTTTCAGTTTTGCTTTCTTGTAACAAGTAATTATTTGAATATGATCTCTGGTCAGTTATATTATTGTCAACTAGTGAGTAATCTATTCGGGGAGGTTTTTTTGGGGGGGGGTGTTGTTTTTTGGCCACACCGTGAGGTTCGCAGGATCTTCGTTCCCCAACCAGGGATTAAACCCGGGCCCCGGCAGTGAAAGCGCTGAGTCCTAACCACTGGACTGCCAGGGAATTCCCTGTTTTGGGAGTTTTTTAAAAAATTTAATCAGGATTTCGGAAACCATAGGATCTGATGTGAAGGAATAGACTTTATCTATTCATCTTAAGCCCTAAGTACGTCTATGTCTTAGAGCTCTCAAGCTTCCGACCTCTCTTATCCTCTCACCTCCCCCAGCGGAGAGGAGTGGAAGCCAAGGACACTTGGGAAGCGTACAGGTTCAAGCCCACAGCCTAGACATGGACTGTGGATGTAATATGAACAGCAGAAACTGAAGTGGCCCCTTAAGCTGCAGGACAGGTTGAGGGAGGCCTGCAGTCTGTGGGAGAGGACTCCGTCGGACTCCTTGGCCACAGGTAAAATGACCTGGGAAGCGGTGGCTTCCGCGGCTTCCCTGTGTTCTTCCCTGTAGGCTGTGTTGGGGAACAGCTGCTGGTTTTGTCCCCTCATGGTCCCCTTTTGCTCTTTTGCCTCACACAGAAAATTCCCCTTCCTTTTCTGCCCAAAGTTGCCCATCATTGCCTGCTTTTTACCCACTGAGAGGTGGGCAATAATGGTCTCATTTGAGACTCTTCAACTAGAAGGAGAAACCTGCAGAGCTAAACCCTGACATCACATTTCTTTGATGTGTTTTCTGGGACAGTCTGAGTTTAGCTTAAGGGCCGCTAACACGGGGTACGGTCTTGGGAGGGTAATGTAACCTCGGTCTCCTTATCTGTCAGATAGGACGCTGCAGGGTCTTTGAGAGATTTTAGACATGGTACGCAAATAACCAGCCCAGTGTCTGGGCTTGTCCAAGGTGTTCAGTAAGTTATAGCTGCAGTCACTATTATTAGCTATCATTGATTTGCACCGTCTTTAATCACGTTACCAGTTTTAACTCTTGAGTATTTTACTCTTTGTTATTTAAGACTTTAACCGTGGCGGGAAGTCCACTTCCCGTCCCGTGATGAGCTGTGCTTCAGACTCTGAAAGCCTGCGGAGGGGAGGGTGCTCTGCTTTCTCTCTTTATTTGTAGTTATTCACCCGGGTCATCTGTTGGGGAGGGGAGGGGAGGGGGCTCGTATTTGATTGAAAACCAACAATGGCAGGAACGGAATAAACCTTTCTTTTCCAGAGCTGTCTTTTCTATTTTCAACTTTTGTGTTGTTCTCGAAGATGAAGAAACAGGGGCTAAAATGTAACATTAGCACTTGTGGCGGTCTTGTTCCTGTGGGTGACAACTCCAAGATGAGTGTCTGCCTTTCAGAGCTGTGGTGACACAGACTTCACTCTCCTGAAGTTCTCTGCCCCGAGAGAACTCGATTACCTGGGCTTACGGTAGAGTCAGAGGACAGTGTCTTGCCGCCTTTTCAAGCTTGGCAAGAGTGTTCGTAGCCTGTCTCCACTGAGCTCTAAGAATTTCCAGTCCTCGATTCTAGACCTGCCACCTTCTGCCTCACGAGTGATTCCAGACTCTGTGCCTGGATCTCCAGGCCCCAGCCCCTCCCTGGGGACCGTCCCCACTGCATATCCTCCTCTCTGTCTGAACCTGTCTTCTTACTCTCCACACCTCCTCCCTTCGCTCCCCAAGCCCTGCTTGTGCCCACTGCACAGCCTTTCTCAAGCCATTACCCCCTTTCCCTTGAGCCATGTAGTCTGTCATCTTTAGGGTCAAGGTGACAGGGGGCTTATTGCTCAACTGATTTTGAATGTTAGCTAATGATTTTGGTCTCTAGTGGTGGTTCGCAACCGTGGCCGCACACTGGAATCACTTGGGAAGGTTTTTAAAAATTCCTGGTACCTGGGTCCCATCCCCAGAAGTTCAGATTTAATTGCTCTGGGATGTGACCTGAGCATCAGGATTTTTCACGCCTCCCCAGGTGATTCCATATGCAGCCAAGATGGAGAACCACTGGTCTACAAACTCGTTCAATCCCCAAGCTGAGTGGATTCTAATAATAGCTCTGTTTGGTCCCCAAGTGACTTGGATACCACAGTGTCTTAAATAGTTCATGGGAGTATAGAAACATCAAAGTAGCTATTTCCACCTTGTGTTAGTTTGGTAGATTTGGGGGAAGGAAATAGTACGGTTCCTTTGTCGAAAATTCAATCCATGGCATACCGCTGGGCCCACTTGACGGCAGCAGCGGCAGCAACTAGCTTTTATCAAGCTCTCAGCGTGTGCCAGGCACTGGGCTAAATGCTTCCTAAGCTCGCCACATTCATCAGCCCATTTTTATCTGCACAGCAAGCCCAGGAGTTTTTGGCCTCTCTACTTAACGAGGAGCCTGAGGTCCAGAGAGGCTTCTCCGCTCTCCCGGGGCTATGCAGAAAGCAGTGCTTAAACTCAAGCGCAGACACGTCCAGTGCCAAAACTTCACTGTTCCTCTACCCTCTGGGAAGGAACTTAACCAAATAACTTCCTGGAAAATAAAGATGTGCCTGCTTTAGTTTTGGGGTTGAGCCCTTTTTCAATCGGGTTGCATTCTTTTGTGTGTCAAGCTCCTTCATAAATTGGATGTCGGGTTCACTCCCAAGCTGCCTAGATATATCCAGGACCAGGGGGCGCGTCACAAATTAATTGTTTTCATGCACTCAGGAGATATTAGTTGAGAAAAGCATCTTGCTTCTAGCCTCTAACCTAGCAGAACCTACCCCATCTGTTACTTGATCTTCCTACCACTTTTCTGAGGAATTGAATAGGCAGTGTTCTGCCCATTGTGCAGAAAGGGGGACTGGTGTGCCACGTATTAGCTTTCTACTAAATACTAGCGATAGCTACCACTTCTCGAGTACTTACTAAGTGCCGGGCTCTGTGCTAAGCTCTTCACATCCCGTGTGGTTATCCTCATTTACAGATGAGGAGACGCAGACCCAAAAAGGTGGAGCTCCTTGCCCAGGGTTATACAGCTGGTAACTGGGTACCACGTTTGCTTGTTGGTTTTTTAACTTCCTGTGAGCAAAATCGCAAGACGTGGCCTTCGTTTGCTCTCTCACCATAGCCTGGCCAGCCTCTGCCGTGTGTGTCGTGGCATCTGGACAGCCGTGTCTGGAATAAACCACTGAAGCGTAAAGTGGATTTTCTTTCTGTGTGTCGAATGGCCATTTAATAGCTCTCGTGAAACAGAGGATTTTCTGCCAACCTTGAATATCAGGCTGAGGTCAAACAGGCTCTAAATATTCCTTCTCCAGCCATTCCAGTACAAGGCTGCTTTGGCATAAACAACCCCCGAAGGTGAGAACTGGCTCTTGGAGCAGCCCCACCCCCACCCCCCCATCCACCACTGAGTGTTGCTGCTTCTCACAGCTCCAGATTAATGACAAGAATCCTGCCGCCGCTGCTGGAGAGCTTCGTTATTGCACGGACACTAAATGCTTAAGACGGGAACCTATCACCCCTGCTCGCTAATTGTGAATATGCCAGCTCATTTTCTCTCTCTTCAAGCCTGTAAAGACTTGGTATTTTCTGGTTTGTTAAAATATGTACACACACACACACACACACACACACACACACACACACACACACACACACACACACACACACACACACACACACACACACACACACATCTGTAGGGAGAATGACTGTTTATACAGAAAGAGATCAGCAGTGTGGTGACCGGATGGAATCTCAGGGAAAATAAAGTACCTGGCGGCCTGTGTCAGGGCAGCAGGTCACTAATTGAGTGCAAAGCATTTTTTTTTTAATGTTGTTTATCCCCCTACAGGGCATACAAAACCATTGAGGATGATGACTTGAAGTTTCCCCTTATATATGGAGAAGGCAAGAAGGTAGGCACGTGCCCTCCCCGGACTGAGAGAACAAGGCTCTGTCTCCACGGAGCCCGTGGTGATCTGTGTGTTCCACTCAGCAGCTCATGATTTTATAGCCTTGACAGCTTGAAAGGATATCATCTCCATCATCCTTCAGGCCTCCTGTCTTGAGGGTCCAAGGAGTGGCAGGGTTGGGGGACGGGGGTGGTGAGCATGAGGGACTAAAGTTAATTTTGTGAAAATGCCATCCCCCTTCTCAATCCATTTGAATAACTTTTCACAGTGTTTAAACACGACCACTTTCACATACATCATCTCCTTGTGTATCTCACAACAAGCCACGAGGCAGGCAGAGCTGGCTGCCTTATATCCATTTGGTAGATGAGGCAGCCGGGACTCCGAGGTTAAAACTGCTCAGGAAGTCACGCAGCTGGTGAGGGGTGGTACCAGCTGTGGAGCCGTGGCCTTCCACTTCCTTCTAGTGCCCTCACATCCCACCACGGAAGCTCAGGCTTTGCAAGGTGGCTTCTCCACTTGCCCCATGGAAAGGGGATCCAAAGTTTCACCCTGATTAAACTATAGGATCACATGGACCAGATGCCAGGCGGAGATAGCGAAGGCCATCCGTCACCAGCTCCCAGGGCCTCAGTCAGAATCAAACATTGTTGAGCTTAAGGAAGGCTGTTGATCTTGAAGTGGTCTCTGAGCAGAGACTGGAGAGGGTCGCAGTCCTGGAGCAGAGATGAGGAAGCTTTGAAGCCATTTCCCAGGAAGAACAAACACCTTCTGAATCATTGCATTCTTCCTCCAAACACGAATACATTTCAACTAGGCGCTGAGAGTTCCAATTAGAAGTGAAAAATGTGGTCACATTGAAAAGAATCTTCAACTGAAATTTTTTTCAGCATTTGATAGCTTTTATCAGGATGAAGTGACTCATAAGAAAACCGAAGGAGGCCTTGCCTTCATGGGCAGAACTTGAGTGTATGTGTGGGCGTGTGCGTGCGTGCGTGCGTGCGTGCGTGTGTGTGAAAGAGAACACACAGGATTAGGTTTTGGGCTCAGTGTAGCCCAGCAGTGATTTCGCTGGAAGGAGACATTTCATGGAGGGAAATGAAACACAGCTAGTTGATCAATAAACACATCATTTTTCAAACTAACTTGCCCCATCCCTGGTTGAGAATCATGACAGGGTAGAGCTCTACTCCTGGTAGGGTTTCGTGTATCTTTCTGTAGAGTGGGCGCCGTCAGTGCACATCGCTCAGCCCAGTGATCTACGCCTGCAGCTGCAGTTCTTTGTGGTGCTGAAATTCTCAGTATTATCCTGCTGCTACCCAGTGACTCCCAGTAAGCTCAGGACCACATGCTGTTGCCTTTGTATCCTTAGTACCTGTCCAGCCTGGTACTTGACGCATGGCAGGCCGTCCGTAAATGCATGAGTATTTAATAAGCTATTCAGTTATGTTCAGTATACTCTCCTTGGTACCACAGGAAAATGGATAAATGTGTTCTTCAAAGATAACCAGCAAAAAGATTGAAAAGAGCAAGGGTTTTCCCAGTTTAGCAAACAGTTCAATTCACCAGGACATCATGTTCCTCCAGCATTTCAGTTAATTAGGGCTTGACAGTTCTGTGATATGTAGCTGACAAGTTCAGTCATTGTACCTGTTGACCTATTTAAAAGCCACTGTGGCGTCAGTCTGCTCCAGGCATGCCCTGTACCAAAGTAGCATGCCTCCTCTGTCCCAGGAGTCCGTGATCTCTGCAGAAAGCTTTACAACACATCAGTTCTGTCTTGATCGTTTACAGGGGTTTTCTCCTTCCTCTCTGCACACGGCCTCCCCAGAAATTTCAGAATACTTTCACTGCTGTTACTTTTCATTTAATTTCTGCCAGTGCTTTGAAGGACTTGTGTGGGACATGTAAACAAATTCAGTAACTAGCAGAAATATCAGATTTCTTTGGACTAAAACGTCCAACCAGAGAAGGTGCCACAGCAGGAAGGAGAGTAGAAGGGCTACAAGGGACTCAGAATGTCCACATTTAGAGCTGAACGCGTCTCAGCTAGAAGGGAGCTGAGCCAGGCCCCCGGCAGAGCAGTGCCAGACCGGAGGTCCCCAGGTCCACATTCCTGTGTCTGCATTTCACCCCCTTTGATTCTTGCCTTTGAAATATGTGTTACGGTTTCATTTCCACTTGACAGTAAACCTGCCCACCTTCTGATGTGAAACCAGGTCCAAAATCCACAGCTTTTTGGGGAAAGTAGGATGAAGATATGGTAAAGTGTTAGATTCATGCCTTGGCATTTATAAGTTATTCTTATTACCCAAGCATTAGAGCGAGGATTCACGTTCAGGTCTTTGAACCATGACACTACACCAGGTACAGTGTTGTGATCTGAGTGTTAGAGCAGTGGGCTTCGGTCCACCCAGAATGAGTTTCACTCCATCCCTCTGTGTTTACCTGTCTTGATGCTGGGTATCCTTCTGCACAAAAATGTAGTGCCCCCTGCTCCAGGGAAACTTCTTAGTAGAATTTCTACCTCCTCTGAACTCATATAACCCATTGTTCATGTGTCTTTCAGCACTCAGCCCTATTCCATATGTTGTTAATTAGACATGGACCTCTTAGCCTCCCTTACCAAGTTCCTTTGTAGGAGAGACCAGGCCTTAGATATTTGTCCCCCACAGCAGGGTGCCTGCACATAGTAGGTGCTCAATAAATGTTTGAGTAAATCAAATCTGTGGCCTCCCTGGAGATCATTAGGCTGACAGTGTAGGCATTAGTTTAATGGTATTGCTTCCTTAAAGCATTTGGACAACCATGTAGAGAAAGCTACAGATGGTGTGGTCTCAGCTATAAGGTGTCTGTGTATTTACAGCAAAGTGACATCATGTTCCTTTCCACCCAGATGGAACTTGTGAAGATGTTAGCAGGACAGGTTATAGAGTTGCTAATGGTTTATTTTCTCCAGCCATAAAGTGTAATATATGAGCTTTGGGTGGGCAGGATCTGCCTCTGACGGTTTTACATCTTTTATCACAGAACCAGAGACGTAGCAGGTGTTCAGTAAACACGTGAAGGATGGATGTATAGCAGATGGGTGGGTGGATGGCTGGATGGGGGGATGGGCAGATGGTTGGATTTGGTTTGAATTGATTTCAGTAGCTGTAGACATCACAGATGTATTGTATTTAGTTTATTGGACACCCTTCCGTCCAGTCTCTGCAAAAGAAATCCGAAATGAGACAGCAGCAGTCCATTAAAATTAAGACAATTGCTAGAAAAGCCACTCCTCAAGTATGCAAGTGACCTCGGTGGGCCCTTCCTTGGAAACAAGTACCCACAGAAGTTAGCAGCCAGGGGCATGGAGAGGGGCAGGAGGAACCGGAAAACGACTGCTTCTCTCTTAGCCCGTGGCAGCCATACTGTGGTGAGAATACTTTCTGTGTGTGTGTGTGTTTCTGATGACCCTCTGCTTATACTCCTAGGCCCGAGTAATGGCGACTATTGGAGTGACCAGGGGACTTGGGGACCATGACCTGAAGGTGCATGACTCCAACATCTACATAAAACCATTCCTGTCTTCAGCTCCAGAGGTACCGCATGAGGTTTTTGTTTCTCTTTGGTACAAGAACATGTTTTCTACATTATTCTTCCCATGACTCACACCCCAGATCCAGACAGTAGCCAACTTGTGTCACATGTACTTCTGCAGTGTCTCTCATGTCTGTTTCTTTTCCCCACTCCATTCTCACTTGGACTGTGCTGGTTCTTCCCTCATGGCCTCCCACCCAGATGGCTGCACAGCCCACAGCCCCTTGCCTTCTCAATCCAGCCCACATATTGCCATCAGGCCAATTTTCCTAAACAACTACTCTGACACCTGTTTGTTCAGAAACCTTCAACAACACCCCAAGGCTCAGAGACTAAAGCACAGACTTCTTCACTTGGCATTCAAGGCTTGTTATAATTTGGTCTAACTTAAAAAAAAAAAATCTGATCTTTGTTCCCCTACACCAGCCAGAATGAACTTGCTTTTTTTTTTTTTTTGTGGTACGCGGGCCTCTCACCGCTGTAGCCTCTCCCGTTGCAGAGCACAGGCTCCGGGCGCGCAGGCTCAGCGGCCACGGCCCACGGGCCCACGGGCCCAGCCGCTCTGCGGCATGTGGGATCTTCCCAGACCGGGGCACGAACCCGCGTCCCCTGCATCGGCAGGCGGACTCTCAACCACTGCGCCACCAGGGAAGCCCCCCTCTTAGATTTTTAATTGCCTAGAAAGCTGATGTCATTCAGTTGATGTCTAGAGAAGTTAACTGAAAAACAAGTTGTCATATATTTGGTTTAAAAAATCATTTTTCTTATAATACAGGAAACAGTGTCAAGTTCTATTTCAAGGTATATCATTTACAAAAGATATTACTTCTAAGTGATAGAACACTCAGTAATAGTAGTTTAGGGGTGTACTTTCTCACATATCACGGAGGCTGGAATTTGGTGGCTGTTCATGTTGGTGCAGCACCTCCAATGTGCCAGGGGTAACACCTCTGCATCTTTTTTTCCTTCGTAGTTGCAAGATGGTGACAGAAGCCCCAAGCGTAACATTTTCATGCAAGGCAGGAAGGAGGGGACAGGCTATCTGTCCCAGTAGACATTCACTTGCATCTCATTGGCCAAAACTGTGTCACATGACCGCCCCTAGCTGCAAAGGAGGTTGGGAGAGTGAGAGAAATGTTTGCAATTTGTACAGTAGAGGAGAGCCAGGGAGGGGTGAGTGAGGAACCAGCGGTATTTGCATACCGTGTAATTAACTGTTGAAACTGTGCCTCACACTGGAAATCCCTGAATGTTTAGACATAGCTCCATCTGCATGTTCTTCCCAAGGGTGGGTGCTGTGTTTGTAGCGAAGGCTCTCTTTGTTGGAGGAAACAGAAACCCACTCATGCCGACTCAAAAAAAGGAGGTGTTTATTTTAATAATGTCGGAAGAGATATGTATGGGGTCCACAAGAAGAACCCTTGAAGAGCCAGGCTTTATGGGAGCGAAGGTGGCTCTGGAATCCAGGCAGCCCTGAGACCAGCCATGCTCCATATGTCTCTGCCACCAGACAGCCAGGTTCTGACTCCCCCAATTGCACGTTCCCAGAGAGGAATCTCATTGGCTCAACTCACCTTTTCTCCGAGGTCACAAGTGACTTCCCAGCCTGTAGACTGTCCACTCCAGAGCCAGCGATGGGTACCATCGGCCACCCAGGCCTACCCCTTTGGCAGGGCTGTGAGCAGGGCTAGTTCCTTTAGAGTCCTTTATTGCTGAGGCTGACATCGAAAATAGATCTAGCCACAGGAGGTTAAGAGGGAAATCTCTAGTAAATAGCAGGCGTGGAAGATACGCACATTTCCTGATATCACCCAGGATGTCAAGTGAGGTCAGCTTGGTGGAAATAATAATTACCATCTGCAGATGTCTCTCTTTTCGCCTTCATAGCAATTCTGCATGGTAAGAACCCTTATGATATAAAATGTCCAAGGGTCCCTGGAAGTTGGTGGATCCCTGCTCCCTCTATTCTGGCCAACAGAAGGATCCCTGAATTACTGCTGAAACTCCTCCTGGCCAGAGAAAACCAATAACTATTGGGTTGGCCAAAAAGTCCGTTCAGATTTTTCCGTAACATCGTATGGAAAACCCGAACAAACTTTTTGGCCAAGCCAATGCTAGCCTCATGGACGTCTATATTTTCCCCCTTGGGAGGGAGGCATTTATCAGGCATATTAAATGGTACTGTCACCTTTCCAAAAAACACAGGTAAAGTGTGACTATATGGGGGGGTGAGGGCTTCTCAGGAAACACTAATAACCATTTTGCTCCTTAAAGGAGAGTGAAAACCTTCTCACCCTCCCCACCCCCCTACACACACACACACACACACACACACACACACACACACACACACACACACACACACACACACACACACACACACACACACACACTTTCTATATAAAGTGAGAAGTTCGGTTTGGTTTTCAGAAGAATGGTCTCTATGCAGTTGGGTTATAGATCTTCCAATCACTGTGCTCCCGTGGATCCCAAGAAGAGACTGTAGGTTTAAGACTTGGGCCAGTATGGGAGAGTCCCCGAGGACTGATGAAAAATCCCAGTTGGTTGATCAGAAACTTCATGTCACCTGTCTGGAAGTCTAGGCCGGACGATATACTTTTTTTTTTTTTTTTTACGTGCAGCATCTCATGTAATTCTCACAACAATTCTGTGAGGTGTGTATGGTTTTTATACCCATTTTACAGACCAGGAAATTGAGATCCAAGGAAGTACGTTAACTCCCCCATGGTTGTACAGTTATTAACTAACAAGATGATCCTTGTACTCAGGTTTGTCCAATTCGATCAGGCTCTGTAGGAGAGGGAAGCTGAGTTCAAGGAAATCTTCTTGGATAGTGTTGAAGGGACCCACTGAGAACTGTTTCAAGGGGCTCTGAAGAGAGTACCTCTATCCTGGGACCTCAGTGGCCAGAGTTCCTCAGAGAAATACGGCCGGCCTCAGACTGCAGTTGTGGAAAATGATGGTGTGATAGAAAAAGTAATTGGGAAAGACAGGACTGGCCTTCTGTGTGTGCCACCCTAGGCCAGACAGAATTGTGCAAAATGAGGTTGTGCACCTATAATTTAGCTTAATGGGTACGTAGTGTAAATCTCAAGATTCTTTTGCACGAGATTAAAATTGTTGTACATTTTAAACGTTTCCAGATGGGGAGGCCTTAGCCAGAGCCAGGAAAGGGGGAGGAAGGTCCGAGGGAAGAGAGGGGAGCAGCTTGAATCAGCTCCGATGCAGGAGTGCAGAAGAAAAGATGGGTACGGGGGAACCCCACATCCCCGGTCTTGCGGCAGAAACTCCTTTTCCCTGGGTGGCAGTGATGAAGTCAGACCCTGGAGAAACGGCTAGGGGGCTTCTGTTGGGAGCCCACCAAGCCGGGTACATTTATTTAAACCATCTAATAAGGAATAACTGGCTCCCTTGCTGCCTTTATTCCCCCACCTGCACCCCAAGCCTACCCTGGCTTTCTAACCATGACTTCCTAAGAACATTCCCCTGCTACGCTTCATCTTTGCCAAGCATGGGTCTTTATTTCACATTTGGGTTCTGAATTTCAAACTCAGCTCAGGCTGGTAGTTTTAACAGTCGCAAGGAAGTGGGGTATGTGTGTGTGTGTGGGGTGGAATGTGATTTAGTTCTAAGAAAAAAGGCTCAAACATCTTCTTGGAAATCAGCATTGTTCCCATTCATCATTGTAGCTCCTAATTTGACTTGATGAGTTAAATAAAAATAAATCAAAACCATGTGGATCAAATTTACGTAAAAAATGCACAGGGGTTTAAAAATTAGAGAAGCGTTTCTAGCCAAACACATTTTTGGTTTCGCTGAACACAAGGCACTGGAAAAATCTCGAGTTTGCCAAACCCAAAGAGCGGCCGCCAGGTTTGCTGAGCCTCCCACGTATCTCCCCAGGTCGAAGGTAGGGAATCTCTGGCCGAGAACTGAATTCCACAGGAGGCCCCCATCAACCCAGCACGGGTCTGTCTGCCGAGCGTAGGAAGCGTTTTGACCCTCCCCTGGTCCATGGCATCATTCCCCCGTGTAACTGGAGCCTCTCCTCCATAAGGGAAACACCCCCATCGGGTCTCCCATCCTCTCGCTCAATGAAGCTCATCACTGTTCAACCTTTGTGTATCACCCTAGAGTTCAAGTGGAGAAGGAGAGGATTTGTGAATTCAGAGTCACTCTGCACCTTCTTGTCCAGCAGTTCTCCACCCCGTCCAGCACACACCTCATGACCTATTCCTCAGACAGCGTGGCCCAGGCCTGCAGCCTAAACCTACAGATGTTCTCTACTCCGCACCCATTTCTGGCCTGTGACAGGCCCTCCCTAGAGCTAGGATTCCTCTTAATGTCTTTCTCGCTTTCTGGCCTCTACTCCAAGACTGTGCTTGACTTTAGGCCCCTTTCGGGCTCTTGGAAGAATGAGGTCTTTTTCTGTCTGGGGGCCGGTTTGCAAAGCCAACCCCATCAACTCAGCAGTCCCCCACCTCCCGCCCCCGCCATACTGAACCACAAGGGAGCCTGATTTTCTCTTGGCTTCATTTTTCCTCTCCTTAGTGTTCAGGATTCCTGTCAGCTGTTTTCTGTGACTCCAGCTCACTCATTTAGGTCATTCTTGGTTCTCTTCATCTAGATTTCATTTTTTTCTTTCATCTGAAACAGGCTTCTCTAAAAGAAGGAAGACCTTAGGCTCCAGTATCTGAACTCCCTCCCTAGCACCGGCATTACCTGTGACCTCTACAAGTTCTTTCAGCCTGCTTTCCCCTTGCTGCAGGTGGGGTGGAAATGCCTAGACTGACGAGGTGCTGGGAAAAACAAATGAGAACATCTATGGAATTGCATGGCACAGGGTCTGGTACATGGTCAGAGATGGTCAGTAAACATTAGTCTTCCTTATGCACTGGCTTCTGGAAGCCTTTGCACTTACAGGGGATTCCCAGTATTCACTTTCAGGTGAAGAGAAGAATGACTGTTTTGTTTGAGACTCCCCTGTTGTCTCCCATGAAAACATGAACAATATTTAAGATCTCACGTTGACTCCTGGACATTTACGGTCTTCTGATTCTCAGTAGCTTTTCATGCCCCAAGCCAAAATCCTGTTTTGGGAACGAGCATGTTTGATTGTATTGTGTACTTTCTGCAGTCTGGCCAATTCATAAAAAAACAATATTTGTGCACAGTGATACGGGGAGATGGCTGGGCTACATTAAGTGAAACAAAATAGGATTGTGTATACAAAAAATTGATCGTAAGTAGGTAAAAAAGTTGTGTGCATATGTATACACATATGTAAAAATGTAGGTCTTGAGAAGGAAATTTTCTCGAATGTTACAGTAATTATCTTTGGGTGGTAGAGGAGGAATTAAAAAATTTCCTAGACCCCTCAAAAATACCTTAGGAGGCAGTGTGATATTGTGGTTAGAAACTCAGACCTGGTAATCAGTCACGGGCTCAAGCTCTCTCTCTTTACTTACTAGCTGGGTGATTATAAGAAAGTTACTTTACCTAAATCTCAGTGTCCTCCTCAGTAAAAAGAGGACAATAGGGTTGTGATACCCAGGAACGCAAGGAACAAGTTAAATGACATAAAAAGTACTTAAAACAATCTGGCCTAATAAACATTAGATCGTTTATTCCATCAAGACCACAGAATCTCACTGGCTGTTTACACAGAGAGTAAACATGAGTCCAATAGTGTTTATCGAGGAGCACACTGGGGAACATGTCCTCAAGCAATTAGAATTTGGGGCACTTGGAAGGCCAAAGAATAATCAGCCATGAACCCTGTGAGTCCTGCTTCCTAAGGGACTAGGGGAATTCAGAGAAGGGAGAGAGCGAACACCATCTAATCTGAAGAGGAAGGACAAGATAAAAGAAGGAAGCAGCAATGAGTCTGGTGTGAAGTAAAATTTGCCTTACAGAATGTTTGGAAGATTAGCTTGAAGGGCTATTAGCTATCATCAAGCGAATTATCATGGAGGGCCTAGAACTGGACCCGAGGCGGCAGATCAGGTCTTCAGCAAGGGGATCAGCATGATAAGTGAATGTGGCGGTGGAAATCTTAGCTTGTAACAGCACGTGGATGGGGGGTGCAGAGGTAGGGAGGTGCAGACCGGGAGGCCGCCGTAGAAGTGAAACCATGTGGCAGTGAGGCTCTGAGCTGGGGCAGGGACCAGGAAAGCCAAAAGGAGGCACAGGGGAGAGGCGTTTCACAAAACCACGTAACAAGAACGGAGGGCACACTTGATTTTTAGAGGATGAAGCAGGGTGAAATTTTTAAAAAATTAAACTTTGCTTTCTAGCCTGTGAGAAAGGAAGAAGGTTGCTTGTTGGGGTCTGAAGAGGAAAAATAATTTTATCCTTTTTCCCTGAGTTTTCTGAACCAATTTAAAAAACAGACACAGGAGTCTGGGATGAAAATAACTTTATAGCGAGGATAAAGTTAGACTGGAAACTGCGGTTTGGATCTAAGACCAAAATGGACGTTTTATTCCTCACCTCCAGCCCTCAAATTAAACTTGCCTCCTGGACTGTCTCTCATCTCCCCACCCCACCAAGGGAGGTTTTCCTGGTATTTACCTGCTGGAGGACAGGAACAGAGGGACAGGTGCTGCTTATGGACAAGTAGGGACCAAGGAGAAAACTCCAACGGGCTCGCTGTCCCGTGTCCCTTCTCACCAATCCTATAGGGAGAGGGGCCCATCACAATACAATGCCTTTGTGCCTCTGTTGACTACAAAACAACTTAGAGGCTTAACAGGAGAATTTATTATTATCTTTCATACTTCTGCGGGTTGAATGGGCTCAGCTGGGTGCTTCTCACGTAGTCACAGTTGGCTGTCAGTTGGGGCTGGAGTCATCTGAAGGCTAGATGGGCTGCAAGTCCGAAACGGCTCTCTCACATGGTTGGCAGTTGATGTGGGCTATCAGCTGAGCGTTGAGTCGAGGCAGCTACACACAGCCTCTCCATGTGGTTTTGGCTTCTTATGGCATTACTGCAGCTGGATTCTGAGAGGAAACATCCCAAGAGGAGTGGTTTGAGAGACTGAGGCAGAAGCTACAAAGCTTTTTTTTGTTTTTTTCGGTACACGGGCCTCTCACTGTTGCGGCCTCTCCCGTTGCGGAGCACAGGCTCCGGACGCGCAGGCCCAGCGGCCATGGCTCACGGGTCCAGCCGCTCCGTGGCATGTGGGATCCTCCCGGACCGGGGCACTAACCCGTGTCCCCTGCATCAGCAGGCGGACTCTCAACCACTGCGCCACCAGGGAAGCGCTACAAAGCTTTTTAAGACCTAGCCTCAGGAGTCCCAGAACATCACCTCTTCCACATGCTGGTGATTAAAGAAATCACTAAGGTGGGTCCACATTTGAGGAGAGGAGAACTAGAATCCACCCTTGATGAGAGGAGCAGCGTGCTTGTACAGGGAGGGAAGGAAGTGATGGTGGTCATTTTGGAGACCTTCTACCATCGCCTTCCTGTGGAAGTGTCCTCCCTGCTGTGAAATCTTGAGGATTAGAGTAATCATCCTCTATCTTTCCAGTGCAAACTAATGTAAGTTGATGCATTAGTTATTTACCTAGTTAATTAAGAAAGGAAACCTAGTTTGCAGTGTAGAGGCAGATTTACAGTGATGCTAGTTAATTAAATGTAAGTATCAGGGTCCTTCACTCAGACCAACCTTCAAGGAGTTCTGGTTGTTACTGGGAAATGTAGACAGTTCTATGTGGTGAGGAGAGGCAAGGTTACAATCAGGAATCATTTCCTTGCAATCATTTCTCAAAAGAAAGAGACCTCATTTCCCATGGTTCCAGTAATCTGTTGCAATTTCTCTTCTCATTCCTAATAAGCATTCACATTAGTATCTAAGTTTGTATTCATAATTATTTGTGTTCTTTTTCTTAAAGAGAGCTCCCCAGAAAAATACTGTATCATCTCACTTCTATGTGGAACCAAAAACAAAACCCCCAAGAAACAACAACAAAAAACCAAAACGCAAAGGGATAAGACTTGCAGCTACCAGAGGTGGGGACAAAGGGGAATTAGAGGAAGGTGCTCAAAAGGTAAGACTCCCAGTTATAAGATAAATAACTACTAGGGATGTAACGTACAGCATGATAACTATAGTTTCCCGTCTATTGTACTGCTGTACAATATATGGGAAAGTAGTTAAGAGAGTAAATCCTAAGTGTTCTCATCACAAAGAAAAACATTTTCCTTTTATTCTTCTGTTTTCTCTTTTTATTGCATCTATATGAGAAGATGGATGTTAGCTGAACCTACCGTGGTAATCATTTCATAATATATGAATCAAACCATCATGCTGTATGCCTGCAATTTATACAGTGATGTGTGTCAATTGTTTCTCAGTAAAGCTGGGGAAAAAAATCACTCCCCAAATTGCATAAACTTCAGGCCTTACAAACCCTGGATCCCCCTTGTACAAAGGGAAAATGATGAGTTCTGTCTAAAGATACTTTGATAATTTACAGAAGTTGTATTTGGCACTCTTTTTTTTTTTAACCAGTCTTACTGAGATATAATTGACATATGAGATTGTGTAAATTTAAGTCGTACAGTGTTTCGATGTGTTAAGATGTACAGTGTTTTGATGTGATACTTACATACAGTTGACCCTTGAGCAACATGAGTTGGAAGGGCACGGTCCACTTATATATGGATTTTTTTCTCTATGTTATGGAGAAACCCAAATGAATTTTTTGGCCAACCCAATACTACAGTACTACACAGTCCGAGTTTGGTTGAACCGCAGATGGAGAGGAACCACACATACGGAGGGCTGACTATATACGTTACATGCAGAGTTTCGGCTGTGCAGAGGGTCAGCGCCCCTAACCCCCTAGCTGTTCGAGGATCAACTGTATTGCAAAATGATTATCATGGTAGTGTCAGCTAACACCCCTATCACATCACTAATTACCATTCCTTTTCTGTATAACTTGCAGGTATATAACACAGTATGACATACAGATTATGTGTATACATTATACATAGTGTGTATATATGTGTGTGTGTGTATACATAATACACTATATACACATTATATTTAACTATAATCACCATGCTGTACTTTGGATTCCCAGAACTTATTCATCTTATAACTGGAAGTGTGTGCCCTTTGACCATCATCTCTCCATTTCTCTCCCCTACCCCCTCCCTGCTGAAAACCACCACTTTCCTCTATGTTCTACGAGTTCAGTTTTATGGGCAGTTTTCTGACTCTCTTCTCTAGTCCCACATGTCTGCAGCATCTCATACCTCTGCTTCTCAGTTGGGTTGATGCCCCCTTGGGGGTATATGCTCCCCTCCCATCACCACCAGCACTTTGAAAATGTCTGGGGGAGAAACAATCCCATGTTAAGAGTGTATAGAACCGCTTTCTTGGATTCTGGTACCATCTGACCTTATACATACAGGAGAGACTTCCCTAGCCTGTCCATCTCCATCTCTCATTCTCCAATCTAGCTGTAAAAAATCACTCGTGATGTACCTGTGTGTCGTCCATATGGATGGTTCCCATTAGGAGCTGTCTTGAGATTTGCTAACCAGCTATTTGAATAAAACCACAATTTGAAATTTACTTGTACACACACCAAAAAGTCTAGCTTTTGAAATCTGTGGTCACACAAGGGAAGCCAACATGTATATTGTGTCAGACATTCCTTCTCGTTGGTGATTATTCCCCTCTGATCCTCTCCTGAACAGTAATAATTTCACCTGAATGTTTCGAGTGAGTATCTTTCTTTTTTTTTTGGCATTAATTTATTGTATTACCTCATATAAGAATAGTTTGAGGAGTTTGTTAAAGAACGCAAACCCCTGGAATCCACTTCCTGAAAATCTGAATCACTAGGTGTAGGGTGGGGTCCTAACAATGTTCACATTTTTAGACACTTCTGCAGCAGGTGATCCAAAGACCACTCTTTGAATAACACTGTCATAAGCTATTCTTCACTGTGTTTCAGGAACTTTAGTTTCATAATCCTAAAGTCATCCATGCTCTAGTCCTAGATTGCATGATTCATTCTCACCAGGCCTGTGGCTCCGTTCTAGGCTGGTAGGTTAGGGCTACTACACACCTCACTCTCTGCTTGATCATAGGTCTGCCGAGACCTGGCCTGCTTGCAAGCAGTGGGGTCAACTTTGCCACGTGACAGGTATCCCATAGCTTACCAGGGCTGTTTGGGTCTCCTCTTCTAAGGCAAGATACACAGTAACTTGCTCTCCTGCTCACTGGAGATCCCCCAAATCCTGCCATTGTGAAACGAGTCCTGTGAAGTAGTAACACAGTGTCGTTATTATGTTTAGTCCCAGTGGCCAAAAGTAGCAGCTACAAGAATAAGGAACAGTAGTCATTTCATCATTTACACGCCGGGAGACCAGATAACTTACCCTCTCAACCGGGACATTTTTGAGAGTCAGTGGGGACGCTATTAATAATTACACTGGGAAAGCAGCACAAACCCGAACTATCTCAGGCAAACAGGGATGGACGGTCACTCTGTATCTGCCTCCCCCACCTCCTAAATGGATTTGACATGACTCAGTCCGTCTACACGGCACCCACGTACTTTCACTCACAGGCTGGGATTTCCTCTGACCCTGATCTCTGCAGACGGGCATCTTAATGAACCCAAATGTAATCCTCACATGACTGACAAGCTAGACTCAAGTCCATGTGTTCACTGATCCATTCAGTGAGGCTTGGATTCTGTGGTGAACAAGCCATTGGAATCCCAGAGAAAGGAGGAGATGATAGGAGTGCCCCCATCTGTAAAGGAAATTCCTTCCTCTGTAGCTTACCTCCCAAAGCTGTAAAGTTCTGGCCTCACGTGGAGAAAATGAAAGCCTTACACTATCGCGGCCAGGCACTGGGTACAACTTTAGACTCTCTATATACCACCTAATATCTTAGCTGGTTTAGCAACTTTTTCAGTTATTAGATGGTATCCACCCTCAAAAGGCAAATGTTTATTTTGTCTGTAGACTCCAAAAAAAAAAAAAAAAAAGAAAAACACCAAACCTCAAGAATATCTGTGGTGCACTCCACATAGAAAATTATACCCACAGCCAAAACAACCAGCTTCTTTTGGGGTAGGAGGAACAGCCAACATATCTGTCATATTTCAATGTCCCTTGATTCATTTGCAGTCAGACGCTCTGAGGTCATGTGGTCAGTCCCATCCAGGTCGAACTCATCCTGTGATGAAAGAGTCGGGGAATGATAGAGCCATAAGCATCCCCAGTGGCCGCATCATCCTAACCTTTCATTTCACAAAGGGAGACGCTGAAGATTTGAGAAGCCTCATCCCTTACCACTCCCCAGTGGAAAGCCAGTACCGTAGCCAAGCCAAACTACGCAAAGCCACCCTAGCACACCAGCCTGCTCTCTCACCCCCAGGCGTTGGCCCCTGCAGTTCCCTCTCCGTGTAAGGTACGTGATGCCCAAAGTCCTCCCTCCTTGATGCTCCCCATCTGGTAAATCAGTACTTCCTCATTTCATACTCCCGGCAGGTTGTCAGGAGATTTTAAAATATGAATGAACAAAGTGGTTTTGCCTAACTACTAAGGGGCAGAGGTGGGTCTCAAACCCAAGTCTTCTGCCACCAAATTCAGTGTGTATTTCATGACATCATCTAGTGTAGATAGAATCACAACAGAGAATTCAGGTGCAGTCTTGGTGGCCTGCCAGCATGCCAGTATTGAAATAATCCACTGTGACGAAATAGGCTAGAGTTTTATTTTCTTCTGGTATAAGTTCAGCGTTCAGCTATGTTCAGCGTTCTGCAGGTTGAGCTTTTGGGTTGGTTGGCCATGGAGGGTGGAGAGGAAAAGAGTTTGTACTCTTCTTATTTTCCACCACCTACTGGCAGCCTTTACCTTGGGGACCACCTGACTTTTCTGCCAAAACATGACTGAGAGTCCCAATCACTGTCAATTTTAAGTGAGACTTTAGGAAATGAACACCAGGTCCCTTGAGCTCACCCGTAACTCATCTCCTTTCACCAGCTAGCTTACTTTCAGGTGTATTGCCCTGAGATCAGAGCCGTAAACAAATAACATGCTGTGCGTTAGAATTTGTAGTTCTCTTCCACATTATCTCATTTGATCTTTTTTTTTTTTTTTTTTGCGGTACGCGGGCCTCTCACTGCTGCGGCCTTTCCCGTTGCGGAGCACAGGCTCCGGACGCGCAGGCCCAGCGGCCATGGCTCATGGGCCCAGCCGCTCCGTGGCATGTGGGATCCTCCCGGACCGGGGCACGAACCCGTGTCCGCTGCATCGGCAGGCGGACTCTCAACCACTGCGCCACCAGGGAAGCCCTCTCATTTGATCTTTGTAACAGCTTTGTGAGAAAGGTAGAGTGGGTGTTATAATATTTATTTTTCTTGTATTTTTTTTTCCATTTTTTTAAACAATGATTTCAGGGATGAGAACATTGAGAGCTAAAGAAATAAAGGACTCGTCTCCAGTCCCAAGGCTGGTTAGAAGCAGAGACCTGAAGTGAGGGCTCCTACTAACCCAGGCAGGGAGGGTTCTGCTTCTGCACCCAGCCGGACCTGAGCTGCTGGCTCACCTCATCCTACCTCAAATACTTAAACGGGAAAAAGGGTTTGGAGGACGTGCTGAACTGATAAAGATGTGAGAGCCGTGAGGACATCCTAGACGAGCAGCCAAGACTGGGCAAATGAACGAACTGATGGATTCTTTTAAACAGTGGCTTCAGGGGCTTCCCTGGTGGCGCAGTGGTTGAGAGTCCGCCTGCCGATGCAGGGGGCGCGGGTTCGTGCCCCGGTCCGGGAAGATCCCACATGCCGCGGAGCGGCTGGGCCCGTGAGCCATGGCCGCTGAGCCTGCGCATCCGGAGCCTGTGCTCCGCAACGTGAGAGGCCACAACAGTGAGAGGCCCGCGTACCGCAAAAAAAAACAAAAACAAAAAACACCAGTGGCTTCAGGAAGCAGCGTCAGCTTACAGCAGCACGAGCTCTCACGGGCCACTGAAATTTCCTCAGTAACAGAGCAAAAGGGCGAACAGATATTAGACAGGCACTGAGACAGCAGCTAGCTGAGCACTGAGTGGAGGTACCGCGTTAAAGAGCTGTTTGTCTCCACTCCCCCGTAAAGCAGGGCCCGGTGACGACGGTAAGGGTGACTGTGCCCTAGAGTCGGGGGGCAGGTGTGAGAGCCGTCAGCGCCTGGCTTCCTCAGGGGCATATACTAGCCGCGACCCTTGGTGACCCCAGACTTCCTCCTGCTTGCCCCCCCCTCCCGAACGCTGAGTGATTTTTGTTTATTAGCAGCTTCCCTGAGGATAGGGGACGAAAAGGAAAGAGTCTGCTACTCCTGGTAAATACCAGCGCATCAGTTTGGCGACTGCCTGGGAGCGTCGGCGTTTACAAGCTAACACGGTTGGGTCACCACGAGCTGAGGGGGTCTTCGGAATGGATCTCATATGAATTCTTTTTCTTTCTCTTTTCTTCCCATTTACTCTTTGTCTCAGCAAGTATGTCCTGAAGATCTAGTGGTATTTACTCTATGAAAGTTACGGCGAGGCCCACAGAAGAAGTGCAGAACGGGATCTCTGGCCTCCAGAGGTTGAGTCTGTGGGGGAGAGATGGTGACCAGCTCTCAGGGTGTTCGCTGTAAGCAGGACAAGGGTAAATGTCCAGCAAGGGAAGTGCTTCCCTTGGTGGTTTATTGTGTGGTTTCCAAGAGCCAGGCTCTGTGCTCTGCTCGGGGTGGGGTGGGGGGGCGGGGCAGAAACAAATAGGACAACTCAGACCTCGCCTCAGGGGAGCTTATTGCCTAAGACCGTGTTTTCAGGGTGAGGTTCCCCCATCACCTGCATTGGAATTACCCTTGTTTACATAGGCTGATGCCTGGGCTAAGATCTACACAATCAGAATCTTTAAAGGTGGGTCCCTGAATCTTAATTAGCACCCCAAGTGATTCTTACACTAAAGTTTCAGAATAACTACTCACCTGGAAGAGACAGACAAGTGAACGCAGACTGGTACAAATACGCGAGTACTGTGCTAGTGAACATGAAAGGGATTGTGTCTGCAGAGGACCAAGGAAAAGAAAGGGAAATCCTCAGGTCTTCCTCAGGGTTACTCTGGCAGCGGAGGGTGGTACTGTGTCCCCCTCAGCCTCTCTTCTTCACCACCAGTCTAACACTGTCCACATCCTCTTAATCCGGAGGACTGGCAGGTCCCCAAAAGGAAGGAAAGGGAGGCACAGCAAGGGACCTGTGGAAAGTCACCTCACTGGTTCAGATCTCTGTTCACATGGTGTCTTTCCAGAGACACCTGCCTTAACCACATCTTCTCAAATGGCTCTTTGGTCACTGTCCTTACCTGCCTGACTTTTCTTCAAGCACCTGTCATCTTCTGGCATTGTAATTTATTTGTGTGTCTATGGCACCTAGTTTAGAAGTGGTGAGGACTCTGTCACTTTTGTTCACAGCTGCTGGCACATAGTAAGTGCTCAATAAACATGTCATGGAGGGTCCAGGAGGGCAGATGGATCCACCCCAGCCTCGTCTCTCCACGGCTCAAATTCTGTTGCGCTGAGAAACGGCAAGAGTCTCAGGATGCCCGTGGCCTTTCTTGGCAGATGGGCACGCAGGAAGGAGCCACTAGGACCCTGCCCGTGTTCTCCAGACCCCCTTCCCACAAAGGCCTTTGCCGATCGTATCTCTCCCCTCCCAGAGACTGTCTTCCTCATGTCTGAGTCCTGGGGAGCCACAGAGCCCGTTACTTTTGATGTGAAGCTTCCCGGAACATTAAGAAGCTATTTGAGGAATGGAACAGGGAGGTCCGGGGAGGCGAGTGTGGTCTGATTGAGGAGGCCCTGCAACAGCTTCGGGGAGGGAAGGTCGGGTCTCCAGAGCCCACTGGAATCCTTTGAAGCCCTAGCCGCTGGGGAGGATAAGCGTGCAGTTGGATGCCTTGCACGGCAGTCCGGCTTTTCTGAGAGCGTTTTCACAAAATGTTCTGCATCGCAGGTTAATGTATAAGACACGAGTTGTAAGTGGAAAGTTGGCAAAGTCCTTTGGAAACTGGCTAAAGGGCAGGAAACAAAGGGTAGCAGTAAAAAAAAAAAAAAAAACCTAAAAGGATGTTAATTGGGGAGTGCCTCAGGGAATAGGGTTGAGACTGGCTGTTTATTATTTACATAAAAATTGCTTGGAGAATGGTACTGAAAGGGATTTTCATGTTGGCTAAGGAAACTGCATTAGAGAGTTATGTGTGGAAATGTGAATAGTGGAATTAGGGAAGGATTCAATTTATTGATGGAAGTGAAGAGGAACATTATATAACATGTTGCTATTTATCAACCCACACCCGTTTTGTTGGCCAGATTTCCATTTGAATAAGACAGCTTCAGCTTAAAACAACTCAAATCTCCACGCTTTGGGGGACCACAGAAAGCACTTGAAGAGATTTCGGCACCCTACACACAGGGCAGGTCCTGACATGAAACGGCTGTTATCTTTGACCTTAGAAACCTCTCTTTTAAAAGGAGCTGCAGGGCAGGTGGCATCTCCTAGTTTGCTAGAAGCAGAAGGTGCTACACAAGCACCTGACATCCACATCTCCCTACCTCCCTTTATAAGAAACATTTTCTATCCTTTGGAGCTCAGAGTATCACAGAAATTTATTGTAGATCTACCCCAATAAGAAGCGAGCAGTCTTCCGTAAGCAAAGTTATTGCACGCTGGAAGTAACTACACAGTGACACAGGACTTGAAATTAGGAGCTCAGGGGTGACATTTGCTGTCCTCGCTATAGCCTCCCCTACGGGGTAGTCTACACAGGCATCACAGAGGCCACTGAGCCCTTGGATTCTTTGTTACAGACCAGTAGGGCTCCTCCGTGGCCTCAGTAGTCAAAGTGTAGTCCAGGGACCAGCAGCATCACATGGGAGCAAGTAAGAAGTGCAGGCTCTCAGGGCTTCCCTGGTGGCGCAGTGGTTGAGAATCCGCCTGCCGATGCAGGGGACACGGGTTCGTGCCCCGGTCTGGGAAGATCCCACATGCCGTGGAGCGGCTGGGCCCGTGAGCCATGGCCGCTGAGCCTGTGCATCTGGAGCCTGTGCTCCGCAATGAGAGAGGCCACAACAGTGAGAGGCCCGCGTACCGCAAAAAAAAAAAAAAAGAAAAAAAAGAAATGCAGCAGGCTCTCAGGCCCCACCCCAGAAGTGAATTGGAATCTCCATTTTAGTAGGGTCCCGGGCTGATTCCTGTGCACATCAGCATTTCAGAAGCACTGCTCTAAGACACCCAGGAACCACAGAAGGTAAAGCAGAGGGGATCCGGTTGCCGCTAGAGTCAAAATTGAACCACAGGAGTTCAGCAGCCTGAAGACAAAATTCTGGCGTTTGGGACTTTCCAGTCTGTTGTAAACTTAAGATTCCCCCCTCCTGTTTTCTCTAATTTGGTCTCGTAGGGCACAATGCCTTCTCTAGAATGTACACTTCCCCTGTCTTTTGAGAGGAAGATGTTAAAAGCCAGTCCAGGGCTTCCCTGATGGCGCAGTGGTTGAGAGTCTGCCTGCCGATGCAGGGGACACGGGTTCGTGCCCCGGTCCGGGAAGATCCCACATGCCGCGGAGCTGCTGGGCCCGTGAGCCATGGCCGCTGAGCCTGCGCGTCCGAAGCCTGTGCTCCGCAACGGGAGAGGCCACAACAGTGAGAAGTCCGCGTACCGCAGGAAAAAAAAAAAAAAAAAAAGCCAGTCCAGTCTTCCCCCGAGTGCTCCTCTCCTGAGTGCGGTCCGTGTGCTGCGCCATTAGCTAATTGTTGCCGTCTTGTTCACCAGCCACAAAGACTGTTTTTCATTTGAGCTCATTTTCCAAAAACTCTGTGGGCAAGTGTGGGGCATTTTGTTGTTTTCTGCTGCTGGGTGTAGGCTGTTCGTCCATAGGACCAGCCCTGTGGCAGGCAGGGCGTCACTGGCCTGGGCAGACCTTCCTAAAACATAGGAGGCTTGGCTTTTGAAGATGTGGATGTGAACGTTCTGCAGGCCTCTTAGAATTGTATTCTCTCGAGATCTGAGATGACCTGACAGTGATTGTGTGTGATGGGACACGGGAACAGCTGCCTATACTCCATCCGCCTTCCCTCCCCTCCCTTCCCTTTCTTTCCCTTCCCCTCCCTTCCCCTGGCCTACACCTTTCACTCAGACTTGTTTTTAGAAAACAGGATAATGAGGTGGGGTTGAAAGAGTTGGAAGATTGATGAAATTGACCCGCCTTTGTCCTTAGCTCATGAAGTGGTGTAGGCAGGGGCTGGTCCCGTCAAATTAGCAGGGAATAGCAATGAAATCCCAAACTCCTCTCCCTCCCATCCTGCCCGAGTAGGGGGAACATGGAGTTGTGGCCTAGTGCAAGTAAGCCTTGATTTTTATTATTATTATTTTTGCTAAGGTCACTATGTTCTTTTCCAAGAGTTGAGGGGGATGTTCAAATAGCCAAGTCATTCCAGGTACTAGAGGTGAGGACAGACTTGAAGTCTGTTGAGACACACTTAGGAGATTCAGACTTGGCGTGTGTCCTTTGTGATTTAGGCTAGACTGAGGCTCTTCAAACCTGCATGTGGTATCAGAGCCCCATCGTTGCATGCGATAAGGCCAGCCCCATGGGCCTCAGAGCAGGTAAGCCAAAAGGTATCAAGTGAGTACATGAAATAAAGTGTGTCTCCTTAGTCCTAAACCAATACACGCAGAGTAGCTGCCTTGGATCCTAGACTGGCCTTATTTCCCCTGCAGACTGAGAGCTCAGAAGCAGGGAAATCTGCTGTTTATCTTTATACTTAGATCACCTGGCACAGAGCAGGCCCTTAATAAATGTCTGTCGGATGGATGTGCAAAGGAAGGAAGGCAGCAAGCTTCCGGCTGCTCTTCTAGCTACCGCTGTATCTATTGTGAGTCATTGTTGCAGCCACATTTCAGGCATTACATTTTCAGTTAATTTCTTTCTTGTCAACTATTAATTTATTGGGCTCATTCACAGGTGTGTTTGGGGCCCGATATGTCTACACAGCAAGTCTTCAAAGGAGGCTACCCCGGGCCACAAAGCTTGCTGTATACCCAACTGCGCACACCTAAAAACCACTGGGCTGGGCGGGAAAAGGGAAGGGAAATCAGAAGCCGGTCTGCTAGGGGGGATAATATGCTCCCAACTTCTTAAGCAGGGGTATTGCTGTTCATTTCAGGTAAGAGTCTACGATCTCTCCAGATACGAGCATGGAGCAGACGATGTGCTGATCTTGGCCACTGATGGACTCTGGGATGTTTTGTCAAATGAAGAAGTGGCGGAAGCAATCACTCAGTTTCTCCCTAACTGTGATCCAGATGACCCTCACAGGTTTGTGCATTTCTATGATTGGAGGGTTGTTCCTCAAGCGGTCTTTCATGTGACTGAAATAAATAATAATCTTGCACTTTTCATCATTCATTCTGATATAGATGGTTTAGTAACCAAACTGCAAAAGGGACTACCCTTCTTATTAGAGGTACTTTCACAGCCAAATAAAAATCCTCCTTAAGTTAAACCTAGATACAGGTGGTAAAGAATTTGTTTTGTGAGATACTTCAGCAGTATATCTTTCTCAGATTCTTACTTCATATCCTGCAAAGTGGGAATAACCCAAGTTGTGATCCTCCTCGTAAGAATGATAGCAAATGCTCCCAGCATTCATTTCCATCCATTGAGGAACTGTTTCTTTCAAGAAACATTGGGAAAGGAGAGGAAGATTGAAGTAGGGATTCCTTATAGCATGATGGCCGTGTAAACATCCTAAACAACCCTAGGTGACTCAGAAGTAAACAGAAATCCCCTCTGGAGAAGGGCACCTTTCGCTTAGAACACAAGGAAATAAGTCACCATGAGTGAAAACCAGCAGAAACAATAGAGAGCAGAGTTGGACCTGTAAATATGATTGGATTTATCAGCCAAAAAATATAAATAAATATTTTAACATGTTTCAGAAATATTTTTAAAAGCATTGAAATCATGCATAAGGACAGACTATAAATGACTGCACAGAGTTTTAAAATAAAGAAATGGGACTTCTGGAGATGAAAAATATAAAAATAGGAACTACAAATTCAGTGGATTAAACAGATTGGAGACAGTTGAACAGTACACTGATGAACTGAAAAACTGATCTGAACAATCCAGAATATGGTTCAAAGAGACAAAGAGGGAAAGGATGAAGTGAGATTGAGACTAGGAAGATAACTAAGAGGCTAAAAAGAATTGCAAAGGAAATACTATAGAAAGTGGGAAAAAAAAAAAACCAAGTTCCAATCCAGAACTGTTGAATGATATTAAACCTAAGATCCAGAAAGCCCAACAGATCTCAAGCAGAAGAAAGAAAGAGATAATTTTAAGTAGATATTTTATAATGAAACGGAAGAATTTAAACAAAAAAGATACTAAAAGCAGCCTGAAAGACAAAACAGATACATAAGAATAGCATTTACAGTGATAGCTGACGTTTCAAAAATAACAGTGGAAGCCAAGACAGTGGAGTTACATCTTCAGTTGGCTAAGAAAAGCAGCTCTCAATTTTTAGAATTTTTATATACAGTAAAGATATCAATAAAGAGGATGAAGTAAAAGCATTTTGAGGCAGAACAAAACTGAGAAATTTTACTGCCATCCAGCCTCCTCTGAAGAAGATTCTATAGGATGTCCTCAGATAAGAAAAAGAAATGATCCCAGACGGAAGACTGAGAAGTAAGATGGATTATTAAGCTATTAGTAAATAGGTATACTTAAACATATACTAACTATATAAAAACTGCAATAAGAATGTCTAATATGTGGTTAAAAATGATAAAATACTGAATAAAAACAGCATAATAAATTGGCCAGTGGGGATAGTAATCAGCTAAAGTATGCTATGGTTCTACTTGAAAAGAGGTTAGAAGTGTTTAACTTTAGACTTGAAATGTGTTTAAATAGCTAAGAAAGCGAAAGAAAGAATAGAAAGTGTAATTTTCAAACTAGTCAAGCCCACATAGAATTAAAAACCAAACTTCTAAACAACTTATAAATCAAAAAATTGTAATAAAAATTAGAAATTACCAGGACCTAAATAATACTACATATCAAGACTTTAAAGGCTGAATTTTGAGCCTTCCCCCCCCCCCAATTTAATGAGCTATGCATAGGTGAAAAGCTCTACTCATCCCTGACCTGCTAGAAGTGACTATATTCCTTCCATATCATAAAGGAACTTTTTCCAACCCTCCCAACCTCCCAGTTCCCCAGATCACAGGGACCCTGCCCACAAGCTCCAGGCTTCTGACCACAGAAAAAGAAAAATAGCCCCTTAACCAAAGAGAAAGGTATTTCTCAGAGTATGATCTAGAAGCCTGCTTTGTGCTACTGGGCTAATTCTGCCCATATTATTCCTATAAACATGTACACAAGAATTCTTATAACTTCACGGTTCTGAGGGGCCACAGGAGTGGAGCTGTCTACTTGTGGACTGTGTGCTCTTTTCCTGCATATAGGCTGTTAGTAAACCACTGTCCTAATTTAAAAATTTAGGTCTGCGGTCCTTATTTCAACAACGGCATCTAGATTAAGAATTAAAAACAACAGAATAAACCCAGGAAAAGTAATGGAAGGAAAAATTAAAGATAACAAAAAAGAGAACAAATACACAATAAAAATAAATGGTAAAGCCAAAATCTGTTTCTTTAAAACAACTAACACATGAGGGAAATGCAAATCAAACCACACTGACATACTACCTCACACCCATTATGCTGGCTATTTAAAAACAAACACACGAAGAGAAAAAAACAAGTGTTGGTGAGAATGTGGAGAAATTGGAACGTCTTGTGCATTACTGGTGAGAATGTAAAACGGTACAGCTTCTGTGGAGAACAGTATGGTGATTAAACATATAAATATATCCATCAGTTCTACTTCTGGCTATGTACCCCAAAATGAGTGAAAGCAGGGACTCAAACAGGTACGTGTACACCCATGTTCATAGCAGCATTATTCACAATAGCAAAAAGGTGGAAGCAACCCAAGTGTCCATCAACAAATTAAATGGGATAAACAAAATGCGGTATATAATACAATGGAATATTAATCAGTCTTAAAAAGGCATGAAATTCTCACACATGGATGGACCTTGAAGACATTATGCTCAGTGAAATAATCTAGTCAGAGGAGGACAAACATTGTATGATTCCACTTACATGACGTCCCTAGAGTCGTCAAATTCATAGGGACAGAAAGTAGAATGGTGGTTGCCAGGCGCCGGGCCGGGGGGATAGGGAGTTGGTGTTTAATGGTGATAGCATTTCAGTTTGGGAAGAGGAGAAAGTTCTGGAGATAAACGGTGGTAGTAGTTATACAACAATGTGAATGTAGTTAATGCCACAGAACTGTACACTTTAAAATGTTAATTTTTATGTTTTGTGTATTTTACCACAAAAAATAATTTCTAAAAAAGAAGCAAATTAAAAAGAAAACTAACTAAAGTAGATAAATTTCCCTTAAGACTAATCAAAAACAAGGGGGTCCAGCAAATAAATAATATTAGCAATAAAAAACAGTCATAAGAGATGCGGCAGTAATGAACCTATACATATTCTTTAATAGGAACATTGTTAAAATATTAATTTTTCCTAAATTGATCTTTAGAGTGAGTAGAATGATAACCAAAATTCCAGTGAGGTATTCATGGAAATTTGTAAGCTGATTCTGAGATATATATGGAAGAACAAAATGCCAAGAATGTTTGTGACACTTCTGTATGGGTCTTACCCTTCTAGATATTAGTACAAAATCAGAACAATTAAGATGGTGCAGAAAAATTTAAAATGGATCCTTCCCTCACACCATACACTAAAATCAAGTCCAGGCAAGTTAAGACTTAACTGTGAAAGGAAAAGTAAATACAACTTTTAGGAAATAGCATAGGAGACTATTTTTATGATCTTATAGTAGAGAAGGATTTCTTAAACAAGATACAGAAAGCACAAACAAGAAAAGATTGATAACCTTGACTACGTTAGGATTACCATCTTTGGTTCTTCAAAAGACAACATGAAGAGAATAAAATGGCAACGTGATAGCTGGGAGAAGATCTTTGCAATTTGTATAACCAAAGAGGGATTCATACCCATAAAATAGAATGAACTGTCACAGATCAATAAAGACAACACAAATAACCCAATAGAAAAATGAGCAAGTACCCAACAGTCATCACACAGAAGAAAACTAATGGCCAATAAATATATGAAAAAAACTTCAACAATCAGAGGAGTAGAAATAATTAAAAACATGTAGAACAACTGCAGATGGATTTGTGAATTTGTAGAAAGACTCTGAAGATGGCTTGGCATATGCATATCGTATAACCCAGAAGCTCCACTCTTAGGTCTGTACCCTGGAGCAGTGGTTCTGAAAGTGTGGTCTTTGGGTCACATGGCATCAGCATCGTCTGAGAACTTGCTAGAAATACAAATCTTCAGGCTCTACCCCAGATCTACCAAATAAAACTCCAGTGGTAGGACCCAGGGATCTGTGTTTTAACAAACAACCCAGGTGTTCTTTTTATTCTGGTGCTGGTGTAATTCAATTTATACAAGAAGATAGCCACACAATTGTTTTTATGATAAGAATTGGAAGCAACCTGCATGTCCAACCATAGGATGGATAAACAAAGAATGAAATAATTCACAGTCCTCAAGTGAGAATGAACCAAAGCTGTGATCTTTAACAGGGAAGAATCTCAAAGACATAATGTTGAGTTTAATAAGCCAGTCATAGAAGAATACACATATTATGATTCGAGTTACCTAAAGTAGGAAGCTAACAATATATCACTTAGGGATACAGATATTAAAATTATAACAAAAAGCAAGAGAATTAACCCAAAATTTGGATAATGGTTACCTTGGGAAGAGAGGTGGCAGAGGGGAATGTGTGCTTGTGGAGAGGCCCATAGTGAGCTTCTAAGATATTTACTGGTAATGTTCTGTTCCTTTAGCTACATGGTAGATATATGATTGTTCATGTTATTTATAACTGTGTATCTTTTTCATACATTTGTTTGTATGTTAGCTATGAGAGGCAGTGTAGTCTAGTGGTTAACAGTGTGGATCTAGCCAGACTGCCTGAGGTTAAATCCTGGTTCTGCCCCTTCTAGACTTTGTGAGCTTTGTGACCTTGGGGAGGTTTCTTAACCCCTCCATGCCTCAGATTCCTCATCTGTAAAATGGGGGTTCCAGTAGTCCTGACCTCATCCTTATATATAAAGTAAAGTGCCTGGTATATAGTAAGCACTACTGGGTATTTGTTGTTGTTATTCTATGTTTGTTGCTATACTTATATGTTTCATATATTTCACAACAACAACAAAAAATTCCTTCAGGAAGAAATTAAAGCTAGACATTCTTTCTCTTTCTAGAATTGTTTGTATAATTTTTCTCAGGCACAAAGGAATCGATGGGACTGCAAATAAGATTCTTTTATTTGAATTCGAATACATTTTTTTTCCTGTTGAGCTTTTAGTTGTAATCTGCGTTTTATATCCTACTTGTTAGCAACATTCTCCTGTTGATTTTCTCTACTGTAATTATTTTCATAAAGCTTTGCGAAGCCATCTGACAGGTATGAGTGAAAAGGCACCCAACGCTTTTTAAAATCTCTCCAAGCTGGCTTGGTTTTCCTTACCAGCCCCCGTCTCTCCATGGCAACAAATCTGCCCTCCAGGGAGTGGTAACCTGTGGGCAGTGCTGTCACTGGGCAGGGGTATGCCAGGTCAGAATAGGTTCCTAGGTTCATGAGATCTGTTACCTACAGGGCTTACAGGGATCTCCATGGAACAAAAGGGCAGGAAAGAAAAAAGGTTTTGAATTTACCTTTCAGGGAAAATGGCAAACCAAAGCCTAAGAAAGAATCCTGTGTCAGATAGATGAATGAGTGAAAGGAAAAGTTATAAAATCGGCACAGTTTCATTGCTAAGAGATGAAATATCTGGCTGGAGATCAGAAAAATTCTGGTTGGTTTTTGACATCTTAAAACAGTGAGGCCTTATGGGGGAAGGTATCTTCTTTGCCAAATAATTCCCATTCAGATTCATTCATCTGGGAAATATTAAGGACCTATTTTATGAGCCATGGCCACTGGGGAAGAATTTGTGAAGAAAACAGACCAGATCCCTGTCTTCTTGGAGTTTAAGGTCTAGAGGTTACAAAAGCATAAGGAAGTTAGAATATGAATGATTAAAAAGATAGCACAAGGGATAGGCAAGAAAGCTTCCCACTAGAAGGGATGTCTAAACTTAAACGTGAGGCGTAAATGAGTGTGTGTCAGTCAATGCAAGGTGGGGCAACATCAGGGAGAGAGAACATGGTGCTTTCAAGGAACCCAACAGTCAGTATGGCTGCCTGGGCTTAGTGTGGGGTAGTGTCCACAGATAAGGCGTGAGAGGTGAATGGGGCAGGTCGTGTCAGACCTCAAGCACTGACAAAATGAATGAATGTGAAGATTAGTTGGAGGGAAGAGAGTCTGTGATGATGATATGGAATTTGTGTAATTCATTCGTTCTGATCCACAGTCAGAAAACATTCTGGACAATCTGATGGTGAAAATATGAGGTATGGATTGTTTCTCTACCCCTCTGTGCTCCTTAGTAATTTAAGCCGTATTGGGAAGTCAGATAAACTTAATTTATTTCAAACTCGGGCCTTAGGCATTATGAAAAATGATGTTGTCTTTCACGTGTGTGTCATGTTTGCATGTATCTTTGTGATTCGGAAGGAAGGTACCACACTCACACCCAGGCTTAGTGTGTTTCCTCGGGAGGCGCATGGAGAGCTCAGTCCCAGAAGCCACGGCAGTGGGTTTCCTGACGGTGCCCTCCCAACCGGGAGCTGTTCTGACCTTTTCATGCAAAGTAGAAATAGGAGTGGAAGTCGTCCTAATAACTTTTAGCCTAGGTCATAATTTCTGTGATGAAGAAAGACCCGCTATCATACCCTTCCTGTGGCTCTATGAGTTCTTACTCAGCCAGAAGGATACATTTCTCCCCAGCTGTAGCCCAGGACCACAGGTTTGCCTATTTAGTCATGTGAGTGGTGGGAATAGAGGGTTTCTGGGTCCAGACCTGAGGGGTCTGACCAGGCTGGCTGATCGTTTGATGGAAAATGAGAAAGGGAAGTTGTTCTCTACAAGGTGGGCCTCCTGAGAGATAGGAAGGGCAACAAAGCAACAAGAACAACAAAATCTTTCTTCATTTGACGTTTTGAATGGGCCTGTTTTACTTTGAGTTTTGTTTTGTTTAGAAATTCAGCAGGACAGGAGGAGGCAGGGCATGAGTCCTGTGACAGGGAGGACTTGAAGGTTTTGCCATTTGATCATTTGGCTTTGTTCATGTTGTGTGTAGGTTTTTTCTTTTTCTTCTCCTCTTCGTGGAAGACATTCTTGACAAATGGCTGGCACCGTCTTCCTCTGATGACATCCTTCCCAATAAAAAATTTAAAATACCATCTCCCCCTCCAGGATGCACTGTGAGGGAAGAGGTGATTAAGAGAGAGAGACGTTTGCGAAGTTCTGACCCTCACACCATCCTCTCTGGCAGAGGTGGGGTAAAAATGAGCTATGTGACCTTCCTGACCCCAGCGTATCTTACTAAGTCCTTTTGCTGTTTTGAACTGTCTCGAGGAAGGAACCAGAAAATTAAAAGGAGACCTTGTGGACAGGCCAGAACATGAGTACAGTTGCCCTTTTTCTTTCTTTTCTTTTTACTGGATTATGCCCTGAAGTGTAGCAGAGCTGGCAGCTCCGTGCATCTTTTGTGGGGTCATGAAATGAACCGTTGATAGGAAATATACCAAGTTCACATTTTCAGGTGGCGTGGTTGGAATTCACGGGGGTTGGGCTACACAACCTGTCATTCTCTTTACTAATTCCAGTAAGATTCTCTTAGGAGGCCTAAACATCCTGCAAAATTTGGAAAGGGTGCTCAGAGAAAGGCGTGGAAGGGGTTTTCTGAGGCAAGAGATCTCGGACTGATGATCTCCTCTGTAAGGCTGGAGGTTTAGTGGCAGGTCTCCCAGAAAGAATATTCAAAATGGAGGCAAGTACGTAAATATGCAAAGAAGATGCTTAGTAATATGTTAGAGAGGAGTAAATTGTTAATATTACTAACGGAGATAGGTGTGGGCCAAGCTGAGTGGACCTCGGGACAAAGAACACATGAAAACATGTCATGGATTTACATCCCAAATGCCCAGGCAAGACGTAGCAAGGATTTTTTTGCCCAGTCCTTCATTTCCCAAAACCTGTCTGTGGAAACCTCACCTTGGTAACTTGGACCAAATGACCCTCAGTGCCCCTGCCATGTCACTCTGGGGGCTTATGAAGGGGTATTAAATCTGTAAGTACCAACGTACTGTAAACTCCAGACAGCATCTCCTTAATAAGAGAAGCCTTCTTGATGGTCACGCTTCAAATGTTCTTCATATCCATGCTGTCCTTGGCTCTGATAACTGTGTGCCACATTGATGAGGAAGAGATTAATCAGTAGAAGGTTAACAGAAAAACACCCACCAAAACTGACAGCAGGATATTAATGCAGGTATTAAATGCTAGTTTGTATTACCTTGATAATATGAACCATTTTGGCAAAAGACAAAGGTTCTTTTTATGAGATGTTTCTGTGAGTTGGCTGAACTAACTTCTCCCACTGCTATATGTTTTTGTTTTTTTTTTTTTGCGGTACACGGGCCTCTCACTGTTGTGGCCTCTCCCGTCGCAGAGCACAGGCTCCGGACGCACAGGCTCAGCGGCCATGGCTCACGGGCCCAGCCGCTCCGCAGCATGTGGGATCTTCCCTGACCGGGGCACGAACCCGTGTCCCCTGCATCGGCAGGCGGACTCTCAACCACTGCGCCACCAGGGAAGCCCTGCCATATGGTTTTGAAAAACTATGCCTCAAATGTAAAAAGGAAGGGTTCCTCCCATCGCCAGCCCCAACCTCACATCAGTTACAGGTTTTAAGAACAAACTGGTGAGCGTTTTATCTCATGTTGAAGACTAGATAAAATCTGCATTTTTGTTTCTTTTGCAATGTTGAGCATATTCAGATCCGTGGGAATGTGGACGTCAGCCCACCATCCTGCCCTTGACAGCCTCTGAACTGCCCCCTGCCAGGCCCACCTTTCCTTCCTCAGTGCTGTTGATATGGCCATTGGAGCGGAGCTGTGTGGCCACTTAGTTGGAACATAAGGACATTTTATTTATTTAATTTTATTTATTTATTTATGGCTGTGTTGGGTCTTCATTGCTGCACGCGGGCGTTTTCTAGTTGTGGCGAGAGGGGCTACTCTTCATTGCGGTGCACGGCTTCTCGTTGTGGAGCATCAGCTCTAGGCGCGCGGGCTTCAGTAGTTGTGGCACGCGGGCTCAGTAGTTGTGGTACGCAGGCTCAGTAGTTGTGGCACACGGGCTTAGCTGCTCCTCGGCATGTGGGATCTTCCCGGACCAGGGCTCGAACCCATGTCCCCTGCACTGGCAGGCGGATTCTTAACCACTGCGCCACCAGGGGAGCCCCCATCGGGGCATTTTAAAGGGCTTCCCAGGGACGATGCAGAAGAAAATAGTCTGATATGCCCCCTCCTATCGAAATGTTGCTGTTTGGGATTTGAACTAAAACTCACACCACCTTGAGAAACCAGGAAGCTGGTGCTGGGGCAGAGAGGTGGACGAGGCCTGGTGGGTGTTCTCGCCATCTCCCATGGGGGTGGTGAGCTCTCCCTAGTCCGTGGCCTTGCACCTGCTGACACACCCCCCCAGGGGACACAGGGACAGTGCTGTGGGCAGCGGCTGTTGCTGTTCCCTTGTCTCAGGGTACTGCGCCTGAGTGAAGTCCCCACACTCCAGGCGGGACAGAAGCTGGTGTGAGCACCTTCGGTGGCTTCAGAGCCAGACGAGGGACACATGTGGCTCAGCCCCCAGCAGCGAGCCTGAGGCGGGCCTCCTCCCAGGACAAGTTGCCTGGTTCTGAGCACAACAAAGAGCTCCCTCCAAGTCACCCGCCCTCACCCCACCTACCCCGTTACCATAGATCCCTGCCAATGTTCCCAAGCTTGGGAGAGCTTTTCTACCTCTTAAATCTCAGAGGCCTGCTCAGAATGCAAAGAGGATTCCTTCTCCTGTTCCCATCATACTCTATTACTGCGGGGCCTCAGCAGATGGAAGCTGCCTTTTATATGCAAATATTCGGAACCCATTAATTCCCCAGTTCCTGCCACCTACCCTCCCTCTTGTAAGACCCTGTCTGTACCATCCAAATGGCAAATAGAAGTTCCTGCCCAACTAGAACTGTTGGCTTTAAGGCCAGTTTACAGCCTGAGGCCTGAAACGGACTTATTTTTGACACTCCGATCTGCTGATTCAGATGTGGTCTTGTGGGAAGAGACTCTACAAAAGGTGGATGACTGCGGGCAAAACTCTTGGTCGGGGAGAGAGGCCTTTTATGTCTAATGAGGGAAATGCTTTAGGAAGGTTCTGTTTACCCCGGCAGGACCTTTGAGGCATGCACTAGCATTATTCCAGATTCGAGAGGCTAAGGAGTTTTTCCCCAGCGGCCCCGATGTGGGCGGTCGTGCAGCCAGGCTGGGACCCGTGGCAACCCAGCCCACACCCGGGGCCCCTCGTACACCCCACTGAAGAGGTGAAAGAGCTAAGAAGTGTCCAGAGGTGGCAAGGACGACAGAGACGATGGAGGATTTGCCCTCTGGCCTCCTTCCACCCTGACTTTAGCGTCAGTGGTTGTGAAAAGAGCCTCTGGCCTTCCCGTGGTCCTTCAGCCCCTCTTCCTTTTCTGCTTTTCTTCTCTCCCCTACTGTCCCTCCTCTGCTCCCTCTGGCTCGGCCCGAGGAAGCCTCTGCGCCAGGCCCTGTGCGCCTGCCAAGTCAGACCCCTCCCGACCGCCGCCCCTTTCAGCAGAGCTCGGCCGATCGATATGGAAAGCTTCAGCCAGAGAAGAAAAATGCTCTCAAAGTACAAAACTGGTCTCCCTGGGAGGCTCTTCGTTAGGAGGGGTGAGTACCCCAGCTACTCCCATAATACTTCCCGGATGCGGTGTGACCAAGCCTTCCGCGTGAGGCCCTCAGGCCGGGCCCTGCTGCCGCCCCACATCCAGCTTCCAGAATCATGGGGTTCCTCAGCCCCTCGTCATCCCGGCCGGGGTATAACGGAATCCATGACCCTTTCGCTGTCATCAGCTGCACCATGTTCTTCTCTGCTGCTCCCCTGTATGTCCTGTATTTGTATTTCATGTTTTGACTCAAATCCTCTCCTGCCGCCTCCTGCGCCCTTCAGTCTCTGGCACGTGTGCCTTTGTGTTCAGCCTCAGCACCACACTCAGTAGAACCCTCCTGTCTTACTGCCACACGAAGCAGTCTTTTTTGTTACCAAACCAGACAGCCCTTGTCAGGTAGAAACTGCAGGAGAATGAAATGGGGGAGAGGAGAAGCAGTCCTTTCCCTCCAGAGGAAATGTCTCTTCTCTTCCTCAGGTACCAGTCTCGATATAAAGCAACCTTTATAGGTGGTTTATAGGTGGTTTCCTGCCTGGGGCAGATGGTGCTTGACTAAGGATGCTCATGAGTTCTAAAGTGTCCATCAGCCTGGCTGAGATTGGAGCTGGGGCAAAAGAAACCTTCTCCTAAGAACTAGGTGCCTGGGGTTGTGTTGAGGTGATCAGCTTATGAGGAAGGATCCCCACAAGTGGCCTCATTTTACCTAAACACCATTTGTGACTTCATTTCGATACTGCGTCTCCTGTAGAGTGAAGGAAACCAGTCCTAGAGTTCAGCTGCACTGTTCAGTTACTGCAGGCAGCACCTGATCAGTGCCGCTCAGTTGTCCGTGCAGACTGCTCCTTCACAGGCGGGACGTCACATTCGCATTCGCCAGGGAAGCCTCGCAGAGAGAAGTCAGGTGGAGGAATCTGGCTCCTGGCCACAGTGTTGGAAGCAATGGTCCAAGGCGTCTCCCTGAGCTTCCCGCTCAGGTTGGGGCATCCTTCCTGCAGCACGTGGATGATGGCAAGAACCTGATGAAACTGAGGTTCTGTGAGGAGGGGGGTGGGTAGGCCCGCCACACAGGAAAGTGTGAGGCCAAACCTCACACCACACGTAGGGTGTGGGGATCCTAAGCCACAAATCGCACCTAAAACATGTTCTAGAGCTGAAAAAACCCAGAACGTCCCCCAGTAAAGGCACACTTAAAAATCTCTGTAGATAACCCAAGGCACACAGTAAACAGCCCTACTGAAGAGAGGCTCCTATCTTACCTTCAAGCCTACCATGAGAAAGGATAACTAGATACAACAGAGCCTTCCCTCTGTCCCCCCAAAGAAAACCTAACAGAACAGGATGAAGGAAACTTTAAACATGTACAAATAGAACCATAAGGTAAGAAGAGACGGATTTGGAAAAGAACCAAATAGAAATTTGCAATGGTGAAAAATATGTCATTGAAATAAAGTAACTCGCTGAATGGAGAGAATAGTAAACTGCTAAAGTATGAATTAGTGAACTGAAAGGTATTACCAAGAGATTTTAAAAAAACAGGAAAGAGGTTGAAATCTGGAAGGTAAAATGAGAAGGATCTAACAGGAGAAAATATAAAATTATGGAGAAAACATAAAAAATAGAGGGGAGTCAGCATTCAAAAAGTTCATGGTTGAAAATTTTCCAGAATCAGAACTATCTTCTCAGTTTGAAGGAGTAAAACTAATTTCCAACTATGATAAATAAAAAGAAATCCTCATTATTACGTCTCAGTGGAACTTCATACCATCAACAACAAAATATCAACAATAACAATTTAATAAACTACCAATGAGAAAAGACGTTTACTTATAAAAAAATGAAACAAGGGCTTCCCTGGTGGTGCAGTGGTTAAGAATCTGCCTGCCAATGCAGGGGACACGGGTTTGAGCCCTGGTCCGGGAAGATGCCACGGAGCAACTAAGCCTGGGCACTGCCAACTGCTGAGCCTGCACTCTAGAGCCTGTGAGCCACAACTACTGAAGCCTGCACGCCACAACTACGGCAGCCCACGTGCCTAGAGCTCTGTAGCAAGAGAAGCCACTGCAATGAGAAGCCCGTGCACTGCAATGAAGAGTAGACCCCACTCGCCACAACTAGAGAAGGCCCGTGCACAGCAACAGACCCAAAGCAGCCAAAAATAATAAATAAATAAAATAAATAAATTTATTTTAAAAAAATGAAACGAGACAGACTTCTCAACAAGAGAGGTCAGAAAAGATGAAATATTATGTCCAAACTGCTAGGGTAAAATAAGTCAGTCTAGAATTCTATACCCGATAAAGCTATGATCCAAGATTAAAGGCAAAAATAAAGATTTTTGTGGCCCCAAAACTTGGTGAGTTTATCTCTTTTAACAGACCACTGTTAAGAGCATTACTAAAAATGTACTTCAACTGAAGGAAATCAAGTCCAGAAGAAAGGAATGGACTTCGAAAAGCAAAGAAGTTACTATGTTGGTTTATATACATTATAATAATGACTTAATAGGAGTTTAAAAACAAGGCAAATTTAAAATACTAGGCAATAACATTACAAATGAAAGAAGGCATTCTAATATCTTTTTATTTTCTGGAGAAGGACACAAATATTGATTGACATATATTAAAAACTTAAGCATAGCTGCTAAAACAACAGAAATAATCACTTCTCAACTAGTAGAGAGAGGAAAAAGGTATTCAAGAAAGCAAACAACCTGACAGAAATCAAGAAAGGAAAGAAAAATAGAAAATACTAAATAAATTTTATGTATGTATGTATATGTATGTGTGAATGGTGGCAAAAATAAATTCAGAATAGCGTTTTTTACAACAGGTTTAACGTGCATCTTAGTAACTATAAAGGTGAGATTTTATTTTAATTTAGCCATCTACCAATAATGAAATACACTTTAAATAATACAAAGTTTAGAAGTCCTACAGTGCCTTGTGGAATTTATCATTGGCGAATATCAGGTTGAGAAGGTAGCACTGAAAACGACTACGATTTCCTACTTAAGAGAGTGGGGACAGCATTAACTAAGGATGATAGATGAGAAAGTCCCGCCTTGGCAGTGAAAGTAAGTTAACATTTATTGACTCTTCCTGAGTCCTAACTGGGGCCTACCAAGGAAAGTAAGAAGAGCTGTGCCACGTGTCATGGAAGCCCAGACATAGGAGAACTTGGAGTGTGCCGTGGTGTGGTGGGCAAGCCAACCTCAACACCTCCCACCTCTGCAAACAAAAAGGAGAACTCAGAAGAAAAGACAGGAGATGTCAAGAATAAAGAAGATGGCCAGAAGTACGGTGTCTGTGCTGGAGAGAGGTCAAGTGGAATGAGCACGGAGAAGTGTAGGAGGCCGGATTAGCAGGGTATTGGGCCTACTGGTAAGAAATGAAGGAAGAAAAAGGGAAGTAAGAAATGGAGGAAGCAAAAATGGGTCTTCTCTCGAGAGAGGGTTCACCTAAGGGAAGACAGAATGGATGACAGAGAGAAATGCAGGCTCAAGGGACGTTATCTTGGCATAGGCAATAACCGGTTTTGAGAAGAAAACCTTAATTTTCTAGAGCCCTTGGGTTTCCTGGGTAACCATCTTTTCTAGGTGACCTAATGCCGCTTTTTAAAATACCAAAGCTAATTTTGACCATTTTTTCAATACCCAAAGTCTCCAGCAATAGCAATATCAGGATGGTCTCTTGCCTTTAACTACGGATGATGCTCTTATGTGACTTAAATAAAATGAGGTACGCACTGTTTTGATTTTAACTTTTTTTAACTGAAGTATACTTGATTTATAATATTGTGTTAGTTTCAGGTGTACAGCAAAGCGATTCAGTTTTTAATGTATTTTTTTCAGAATCTTTTCCATTATGGGTTATTACAAGATACTGAATATAGTTCCCTGTGCTACACAGTAAATCCTTGTTGTTTATCTATTTTATATATAGTAGTATGTATCTGTTAATCCCATACTCCTAATTTATCCCCTCCCCCCTTTCCCTTTTGGTAATAACCATAAGTTTGTTTTCTATGTCTGTGAGTCTGTTTCTGTTTTGTAAATAGATTCATTTGTATTATTTTTTTAGATTCCACATATAAGTGATATTTTTCTTTCTCTGTCTGACTTTATTTAGTATGATATTCCCTAGGTTCATCCATGTTGCTGCAAATGGCAATATTTCATTCTTTTTTATGGCTGAGTAATGGTCTATTGTGTGTGTGTATACACACACAGAAACACACACACACCCCACGTCTTTTTTATCCATTCATCTGTTAATGGGCACTTGGGTTGTTTCCATGTCTTGGCTATTGTAAATAGTGCTGCTGTGAACACTGGGATGCATGTATCTTTTCAAACTAGAGTTTTCATCTTTTCTGGACATATGCCCAGGAGTGGGATTGCCGGATCATGTGGTAGCTCTATTTTCAGTTTTTTTAAGGAACCTCCATCCTGTTCTCCATAGTGGCTATACCAATTTGCATTCCCAACAGTGTAGGAGGGTTCCCTTTCTCCACACACTCTTCAGCATTTATTGTTTGTAGACTTTTTTAAAAAATGAATTTATTTAATTAACTTATTTTTGGCAGCGTTGGATCTTCGCTGCTGTGTGCAGGCTTTCTCTAGTTGCAGTGAGCGGGGGCTACTCTTCGTCGTGGTGCGCATGTTTCTCTCGTTGCGGAGCACGGGCTCTAGATGCACTGGCTTCAGTAGTTGTGGTTCACGGGCTTTAGAGTGCAGGCTCAGTAGTTGTGGCTCGCGGGCTCTAGAGCACAGGCTCGGTAGTTGTGGTGCATGGCCTTCGTTGCTCCGTGGCATGTGGGATCTTCCTGGACCAGGGATTGGACCCATGTCCCCTGCATTGGCAGGCAGATTCTTAACCACTGCACCACCAGGGAAATCCTGTTCATTTAACCTTTCATTTAACCTTGTTCTGATCTCAGCCGTTGCCCCATGACCGCGGGACCTGTGATTTACCACAGATACCGGTCCTGACTTCCTTCATCTGTTTTTTTTAACATTTTTAAGTAACTTCCTTTCGCTGCCAGCCATCTTTTCTCATTACTTGCCATAATCTTCTGTGTCTAGTTTGCTCATGAGCTGAGTTAAGGTGTGTTCAGCCCTGACAGATGAATCTACGAACTAGTATATTGCCTCAGCCAGCTTTCTGAACTTGAAAGGCTAAGGTCTAGACCCTGGTCAATCACTAGGGTAATAAACATCAACTGATACTGATGGTAGCCTTTCCCTGTGAGGTTTTATCTCAGACATGCAATTCAGTGTAAACCCAAGAGTAACCTGGGGTGAGCATCTGAGAGCTCTTCTGAATGTAGTATATGAGTGGCAGCATGTGGATAAGGGGCATGTATTTGCCCCTTTAGCCAAAGGCCTCTTTGGAGTCCTTTCTGTTTATTTCGTGATCCCAGTAGGAAGAGAATCCCCAGGAGGCTAACTGGTGGCCCCTTCCCTCAAGTGTAACTGGAGATACTTCTGCCTCAAAACTGATAATTCTCTCAATAAGGATAGAAAAAGAAGGTGTCTCTCCTACTCACCTACCACCCATCCTCTAGGAGGAAAGTCACTTATTTTGTATTAACTAAAATAGCCTCTCTCTGCCACCTTTAGTGTGTGCTACACCTCTCTCTGCCTGGGCTGTCTGAGCAGACTTGAGTCTCAGAGACTCCACAGCCTGGAATCTGAACAATCCTGAGGTTATTTGCTACAGACCTTGTTCTTAAGTAATGTAACAATGGGGCTAGATGCAGGTCTCTTTTAACATGAGAGTCGCTTATTCCGTAAGGGGTTTTAACAGAAGAAATGCAAGAGGCTTCTGGTGTTCTGAATTCCACAACTCATAGTTCTGAAGGCAAGGCCGAGTGACATTCCAAGCAGGGAAAGGCCACAGTAACATCAGGGTGGTCTGTTGTTTAAGGGCCACAGGCTGGCTTCCAAGAGGCCTTCCTTACAGGGTGACATTCATTATCTTGGTGATTTACCAGAGGCTGGCTTTTAGCTTCTCAGGTTCAGAAACTGGTTTAATCAACACACAAAGAACAGATTCATTATCAGAGCTGGGCTCACCTTAACCAAGCTTTCATGATTGATCTGCAAACTGAAGAAATGCCAGTTGACGTTTATATGGAGAAACAGGACTGACGTTCTTAAAGTACAAATGACTAGCTCACTCTTTCTCTGTCGGCAGGCCACACAGGGAGGCAGGTCATAATTAGAAGGTTATATGGTGAACATGAAATCAAAATCAAGGGAAACTGTATATTCTATGGCAGAAGCTAAGAGTCATCCATCCTCACTAAATATGGTCCTACCAGTGGAACTACATTTCTTTGAAATCTGTGGGATAAGACTCCCTCTGCCTCAATCTGTATTTGGACAGACACCTGCCAATGTTTTTGTCTCCTTGTTTTAGGCCTCCAGGCTAACCTAGGCTACATACACCCAAATCACCTCCCACATTAGTCTTTTTCTAGATTTTAATGCTTTCCATCCATTTATGGCATAGTCATTAATTCTTCTTTGAGTTTATGCTCTGAGTCTCAGGGAGCAATCTTATTTTCAAATTCTTGGGGATCCCTCACTGTACTTACAGTGGTGAAGAGAAGAGTGTGGCATTGATGACGGTGCAGCTTGCCCACACCGAGGTTTCCCAGTCATGTACCAATAAAACCTTTGCATTTTTACTATGCTCCTTTGCTACCTGCGCTATCATTAACATTTTTCTTTAAATCAGCTCACTTTTTAAAAACAATTTATTTAAAAAGGAGATTTACCCCTACCATAAGTGGAAAATGACGATCCTTTGTCCTAAAAGCAGTGTGGCTCTAAAAATAAACATTGGAAACAAAAGTTCTTATTTTTCCCATATACTTTTTTAGCTACACACTGTTTGCTGTAGAAAGCTCTGAGCCTGAGCAGGTATGTGTTAAAGATACACCAGCACGAAACTGGGACTCTTTTGTTGACATCAGAATTCTCAAGAGGACTGAAAAGCAGAACAATTTAGGAGGTTATTTATTGTATGTAGAATCTTGTCCATCTACCACCTAACTAGCAGTCTCACATTAGGCATCACACATTTGGGAAAAAGATGGCCTAGGTTTTTGTGACTTGAAGGGTGTTTGAAAACAGTTCATACAGCTGTAGTGATGCCTCCTTCTCAGCCTCGCCTGACCCCCGATTCTGCCTGATGCCACACTGACAGTCCCATTCCTGCCTCTCCCTGTACAGGTACACACTGGCGGCTCAGGACCTGGTGATGCGTGCCCGTGGCGTCCTGAAGGACAGAGGATGGCGGATATCCAATGACCGACTGGGCTCAGGAGATGACATCTCTGTATATGTCATTCCTTTAATACATGGAAACAAACTGTCATGAAAACAGCCCAGGGTTTTAGAAGGACAGAAGGGAAGAAAGCTGGGATGCCTCTGGGCGGGGCGGGGCTGGGAAGTGCCCCAGCAGAGTTCCAGACGATGCCCCTCCTCCCTGCCCAGGTGGGAAGCTTGCTGCCGAAAGGCCTCTGGCTGAGCTCCAAGAGGACCCTCGGGTTTCAGTTTCCTCTTTAGTAACAGGTCTGGATACTCAACAAGAGCAAAACATAAAGGCTGCGACTGAGTGTTGTGCTTCTGTCGGTTCCTTTCATAGGCCTCCTAGGTGGCCACTGCCCATTTGGGAGCACATCCATCATATTTATTTTATCCACAGTAGCTGGGGCAGCCCTTTGCGGGTGTCACTGGCAGAAGACTCTTCAGCCTGCCAAGCTGCCAACTTCCCTACGGGTTAAAAGTGCTGCATTGGAGAGTTGGGGATCATGCCTCAGAAGATGTAATCGCCCATCTTCTAGTAAGCCTGAGATTTATTTCAGGGAACACTATCTGTGTGTGTGTGTGTGTGTGTGTGTGTGTGTGTGTGTGTCTCTCTCTCTCTCTTTACTGTTTTTTGGTGCCGGTGGGGTGTGGCAGGGAATTTTTTTTTCTTTTTTGACATTCCTTGAATCTTAATTGTTTTCCTTCCATAGAACAGGTCTGGGACTTTCCAGGCCCCTGTCGAGGAATCTGTGTGTCCAAGTCCAGCCCAGACTGTCCCCATATCCCGTGGCCCACACCACCCAGGCCGCCATCTGGAGCGGTGCCCTGGCTAATGGAGTTCAGTCTTTGTTATGTAACGGTTTTTCCCTGAGTTGCATTTTCTCACCAAATCAGTGTGTTTTTGTGGAAATATGGGTGTTTCTCTGGACCCACAGTTCCTCTGTCATCTTCAAGGGCCCCCCTGGTGTGGGTGAGGTCTCTCTGGGAGAGTCTGGATTTCGTTTCTGGAACGGTTGGCCCTCCCCCACCCGCTGTACCATAGGGACAGACACAAAGCAGGGTTGAAGCGAGCAGGTTAAGAGATTCCTTGTATCAGTCAGTTCACCACACCCCATCTGAGGACCACTCCTCCATCTGGATCCAGGTTCCGTGGACCAGGACCGTCCCCAAGCCCCCTCCAAATAACATGTTAAGGAGCAGAGTTCTGTCAAGCGCTGTCTCTGCCTCCCCATCATATCTGGGCAAGGCCCGCTCGGAGTGGCCGTTTGATAAAAGTGAATTTGAATCAGGCTGACTGGTCATTCTCAGGCTGGACCCTCTGTTCCTTCTCCACGGAATCATCTCCCAGCCCCCCAGGTACCGAGACCCCTGTTCCCACTGTCACTCCACCTCTGGGTGTTCCTCACAAGAGCAGCGGCAGCCAGCGTATCAGACCTCCCTGGTGCATCTCGGCCGGGAGGACTCGCAAAATAGATTTTTAGAAATCACTTTTAGGCAGACCGCTTCTGGGCATGGGGGACCTTATAGAGCAGTGTCCAATCACCGAGTCTTCTCCCTGCAGACCTCCTGTGGTAGCGTCACCATCTTGACTACTTTTTGTAATAAGACGTGCTTCCCACCCATTAAAGACAGAGGTCATTGGTGTGATTCCCCCCAGAAGGCTGGAGAGCCAGTTCCACTTCTCCTGTTTGTTCAGTCCCTTCCGCAGAGGGGAGGACAGGAACCTTTTCTCTGGGTAGTGGGTCGCCTGCGCTTACATTCTTGGAATGTAGCTATTTTCTTAGGAATGTCCTGGAGCCTTCCTGCTTCGGAATGTATTCATCCCACAGTGTGGAGACAACCGCTGGTCTGGCAGGTGAAGTATGGCGGGAATTCACCCACCGAGTGTTGGCCAAAATGTTGTTTGGGAAGAACTGGACTCACTGGTCCCTTGTGGGGAGTCATCGTCATCTGACGGCTTCCCTCCTCCTTCAGGAAGTCTTAGCCACCCCCAGCGTCTCTGTGGGGAGAAGTCTGTGGTAAACCATTTGCTGCCCTGGCAGAACAAGATGCTCTGGGGAAACAGGCAGGCATCCTACAACAGCGTGGTCCGCTTTCTGTTGCTGCTCTGACTCTCAAAACCACGTACGAATTCGGAAATGAGAAAGTTGTACGTGGAGGGCTCTGAGCTGCCTTCTTTGGGAGGCTGTCCTCACAAGCAGTCACCTCTCCCCCGTGTTTCCACTGCCTTTCACTTCTTTTATTTCCTGGGCTTCTCTCTGGGCCCTACCTTGAGCTGCTCTGGTTTTACTCAAGACACCAGAGTCAGAGTTTGCATGTGCATATCATAGGGATGTCATGACAGCCTGGACTCAATTCTCCAATTCATTTCCTGCCAAGGCATGTCTCAGCAAAAACTCTGGAAGCCCCTGATTCAATTTATCCTAAAGTTTTGAGTATTTAGTCCTACTGGATTTAGTTAGAAAGGTGTCCAGGAATTCTCCTCATAAGCCCCCTTGGGTGGAAGGATCTTAGTAGCAAGCTGAAGCCATGTTGTCAGTTTGGGGGATTGGAGGGAAACCACAAATGAGATGAATAAATCAAATGTGGAAAAAAAATGATCTGTTAATGCCCGCGGCAGGTCTGCCCAGCACCGATATTGCTCTGTGAATTGAGCTTACTCAGTTTTAGCCTCATTTTTCCCCCTTGGAGCATTCCTGGAAAGGTCAAAAGGCAACACACTCAAAATTCTGCAGAACATATTTATACGTGGTTCTGTGATCTTGCGTATCTGACTTACAGTCAAGTCTGCTTGCCCCAGTAGCCTCAAAGGAAGTCTTATTTAATAAAAAGCTTTCGATTTCCTAGTCAAGTCTTTACGGTTATCTGGGGGGGGAGGGGTGTGGCCACTTCCTTAAATGAAAGCCTCTCTCAGTTCTAAATCTCTTTGCTGGACTGGCACTAGCTCTTCAGAATATTTGGTGACACTCTTTTCCTTAAAGAGAGCAAACTTGCACTCCATCCACACTGTGGCATTTTGTCAGGCCAACAGGCAAACCTGTGTTCTCTCAAAACCTGAAATCGGAGCAGTACCAGACCCAGAAAACTGGAGGGTGTGTTCTCCTGTGGTTGTGCTTGCCTAACTGCTGTTCTTACAGAGGGAACAGAGAAGTGAAAGTCGGGCTAGGCCAAGTACTCAGCTGTCTAATAGGACAGAACCCCCAAAGTGGGAATTTGTTATTTTCCACAGTTTACAGTTTGGGGGAATTTGGGGTATTTAATTTCTTAATCCCTAGCAATTTACCTCCATGAGGCTGCATGAGGTCAGCTGTGCTCATTCTTTTTGTGCTCTTCTAAGTATTCATTTACTTCTTGGAAAGAATCACAGCTGTCAGTAGATACTGGTGGGCAAGGATGAGAGTCCCAGTATCCAGAGTTGGCCTCAGATCTTGGCCATTCGGGCAGGGTTTTCGGTTCACCAAGAGCACTAGCGTGGAAACACTTGGAAAAAAAACTCTCACATCTTTACGACTCTGGTCTAACCTCCTTCCTCATCTGCCAATCAACTTTATTTACAAGGCCACGAGTAGTCAGTGGTTTTCTTTCTCCACCACAGTCTGAGGATCTTACCTTTCCTTAAGCAGCCCAGCAGCTCCACTGCTTTCAGACTGAACATGTTAAACTTTAATGAGATTCTATTTTTGGTAAGTTCGTGCTATTGGGACACATGAAGAAAGCAGTGAGAGTCACTATCTATGCAAAAACCCACCAGGCTGACCCTAAAAGGTAGCGGATCTAAGAAAATACTAAAACAGTATCTGGCCACCGGACAGAATTTTACATTAGGAACTCGGATTTTTGAAGACTTTCAGTTGCAGAGACATGTCACAGCCTGCGCACCATAAGCCCCCCAAGTGTACTTTGGTTCTGTGTTGGGTGATGTGACTTATGTGCATACACTGGGATTTTTCAAAGGACACTACATGAGCAGCCCCACCTGCCTCTTCTGTAAGTACCGTGGTGGCTCTTTGTGGTTTGAGTGTCAGTCCAGGGAGTGCTGCTCTTTATAATCCACATGATTTGTGTAAATAGCTTTAATTTTGCCTTTGCGTCTTAGATGTTTTGTTTATGTAGCGCCCAGGTAGACAGTGACCAAATGAGGCTTTAAATGTATTGTTTTCTACTGTGATGTACTTGAAGGAGAATCTCGTGTCCTCCACTCTTCCAGTCTTCCATAGTATTTTGTGTTTGGGGTGTCCTGAGGTTACTCTATTACTCCTGTTTTGCCTCCACTTTCTTTGTTTCTTTTGGAAACCCAGGGAGGTCCACAGTGGAGATCATTTGTAAGCAATGTATCATGGTCTGGGTTTCCAAGAAAATACCCTACGTACAGTGAATGAGAGGAATCTGCCTGAAAATGGTTTCGGAACCATGTACCTTTATGCTTTGTGATTGTGAAACCTTGACTTTTGTAACCCAAAAATGAAAACTGTTTAGTAAAGGGGATCTATTTTGTGTGTTTTGAAACTTAGGTGCAATGTTCCCTGGAAAAAGCTAAAGAAATGTATATGCTCAATGCCATTTTAAAATAAAATATTATACATATGTATATAGGACACCTTTAGCAAAACCTTTTTGTGTCATTTCGTTTAATTCACTAAGAAGTTTCTTCATACCAGGTAGTGGAATGAGTTGAGAGGGTCATGGCCTCATGGGGAGTCATCAACTGTGAACAGACTCAAAATCAGACGGGAATGGATGCCAACACTATAAATCTTCACAGGAATCAGCAGTAAGAGCTGTACATTTCACCAGTGCCTTTAGAACTACCATGGATATTACTCCCAAGAACTACTCCCAACAGGTAATTCTTTTTTTTTTCTTTTTATTGAGGATAACTGACAGCATTATATTAGTTTCAGGTGTACAGCATAACGATGCAGTGTGTACATATTGTGAAACGATCATCACATTAAGTCTAGAGAACATCCATCACCATACAGCATTACTAACTTCTTTTCCTTGTGATGAGAACTTTTTTTTTTTTTTTTTTTTTTTTTTTTGCGGTACGCGGGCCTCTCACTGTTGTGGCCTCTCCCGTTGCGGAGCACAGGGTCTGGACGCGCAGGCTCAGCGGCCATGGCTCGTGGGCCCAGCCGCCCCGCGGCATGTGGGATCTTCCCGGACCGGGACACGAACACGTGTCCCCTGCCTCGGCAGGCGGACTCTCAACCACTGCGCCACCGGGGAAGCCCAGAACTTTTAAGATTTACTCTCTCAGCAACTTTCAAGTACGCACTACAGTGTCATTAGCAAATACTATGCAATTATAGTATAGTCACTCTGTTGTACATTACACCCCCAGGATTGATTTATTTTATAACTGGAATTCTGTACCCATTTCACCAACTCCCCAACCCTGTGCCTCTAGCAACCACCAATCTGTTCTCTGTATCCATGAATTAGGTTTTTTAAAAATTAATTATTCAGGTTCCACATGTAAGTGAGATCATACAAGATTTGTCTTTCATAAGACATAGCATAATGACTTGGCATGATGCCCCAAAGGTCCACCCGTGTTGTCACAAATGGCAAGATTTCATTCTTTTTTATGGCTGAATAATATTCTATTATAGCTCCATCTCTATCCCTATCATCAATCTATCTATAAAAATACATACACACCACAGTTTCTTTATCCATTCATCCTTTGAGGGACATTTAGGTTGTTTTCCATATCTGGGCTATTGTAAATAATGCTGCAGTGAACATGAGGGTACATATAACTTTTTAAATTAGTGTTTTCATTTTCCTTGGAGAAATACCCAGAAGTGGAATTGTGGGATCATATGGTAGTTCTATTTAATTTTTTGAGGAATCTCCATACTGTTTTCCATAGTTGCTGCACCAGTTTACGTTCCCAACAACCTTTTCCCCCACATCCTGCTAACACTTATTATTTCTTGTCTTTTTGATAATAACCCTTCTGAGAGGTATGAGGTGATGTCTCATGGTTTTGATTGGCATTTCCCTGATGATTCGTGATGCTGAGCCTTTTTTCATGTACCTGTTGGCCAGCTGTATGTCTTCGTTGAAAAAATGTCTATTCAGATCCTCTGCCCATTTTTTAATTGATTTTTCTTGAGTTGTATGAGTTCTTTATATATTTTGGATATTAACCATTTATCAGATAAATGTCTACGATTTGTAAATATTTTCTCCCATTTAGTAGGTTGCTTTTTCATTTTGTTGATGGTTTCCTTTGCTGTGCAGAAGCTTTTTAGTTTGATGTAGTCCCTCTTGTTTATTTTTGCCTTGGGTGCCAAATCCAAAACATGTTTGCCAAGACCAAGGTCAAAGAGCTTATTACCACCTACGTTTTCTTCTAGGAACCTTATGGTTTCAGGTATTTATGCTCAAGTCTTTAATTGTTTATGGTGTAAGTAGTGATCCAGTTTCATTCTTTTGCATGTGGCTGTCCAGTTTTCAATGCACCATTTATTGAAAAGAGTGTCCTTTCCCCAATGTATATTCTTGGCTCCTCTGTTACAAATTAATTGACCGTATATGCATGAGTTTATTTCTGCGCTCTCTATTCTGTTCCACTGATATGTGTGTCTGTTTTCATGCCAATACCATACTGTTTTGATTACTATAGCTTTGTAATAGAGTTTGAAATCAGGGAACATGATGTTTACAGCTTTTTTCTTCTTTCTCAATGTTTCTTTGGCTATGCAGGGTTTTTGTGGTTCCATATAAATTTTAGAATTGTTTGTTCTATTTCTGTGGAAAATGCCATTGGAGTTTTGATAGGGATTGCATTGAATCTGTAGATTGCTTTAGGTAGTAAGGACATTTTAACAATATTAATTCTTCCAGTCCATCAGCACAGTATATCTTTCCATTTATTTGTGTCTTCAGTATCTTTCATCAATGTCTTATAGTTTTCAGTGTACAGTTCTTTCACCTGCTTGGTTAAATTTATTCCTAGGAATTTTATTCTTTTTGATACAGTTGTAAATGTGATTGTTCCTTTAATTTCTCTTTCTGATAATCTGTTATTAGTGTATAGAAATGGAACAGATTTCAATGTACTAATTTTGTATCTTGCAAGTTTACTGAATTCATCTATTAGTTCTAACAGTTTTGTAGAAGGTCTTTAGGGTTTTTTTTTTTAACCTATACTATCATGTGATTTGCAACTAGTGAGAGTTTTACTTCTTTCTTTCCAACTTGGATGCCTTTTATTTCTTTCTCTTGCTTAATTTCTCTGGTTATGACTTCCAACACTATGTTCAATAAAAGTGGCAAGATGGGCTTCCCTGGTGGCGCAGTGGTTGAGAGTCTGCCTGCCGATGCAGGGGACATGGGTTCGTGCCCCAGTCTGGGAAGATCCCACATGCTGTGGAGCAGCTGGGCCTGTGAGCCATGGCTGCTGAGCCTGCACATCCAGAGCCTGTGCTCCGCAGTGGGAGAGACCACAGCAGTGAGAGGCCCACATACCGCAAAAAAATAATAATAATAAAATAAATAAATAAAAAGTGGTAAGAATGAGCATCCTCATCTTGTTCCTAATCTTAGAGGAAAAGTTTTCAGCTTTTCACCACTGAGTATGATGTTAGTTATAGGCTTGTTATATATGGTCTCTATTCAGGTAAATTCCCTCTGCATCCACTTTGTTGAGGGTTTTTATCATAAATGGATGTTGGAATTTTGTCAAATGCTTTTTCTGCATCTATTGAGATGATCATATAATTTTTATCTTTCATTTTGTTACTGTGATGTATCACACTGTTTTGTGGATATTGAACCATCCTTGCAACCTTGGAATAAATTCCACCTGATCATGATGTATGATCCTTTTAATAATGTATGGTTGAATTTGGTTTACTAATAATTTGTTGAGGATTTCTGCATCTATGTTTATCAGGGATATTGGCCTATAATTTTCTTTCCTGGTGATGTCCTAATCTGGTTTTGGTATCAGGGTAATACTGGCCTCATAAAATGAGTTTGGAAGTGTTCCCTCCTCTTTTTTGGGAAGAGTTTGAGAAGGATTAGTATTAATTCTTCTTTGAAAGTTGGTTAGAATTCACCAGTGAAGCCATCTGATCCTGGACTTTCGTTTTTCTTGGGAGGTCTTACTGATTTAGTCTCCTTACTAGGAATTGGTCTGTTCAGACTTCCTATTTCCTCATGATTCAGTCTTGGAAGGTTGTATGTTTCTAGGAATGTATCCATTTCTTCTACATTGTTCAATTTGTTGGCATATCATTGTTCATAGTAGTCTCATGATCCTTTATATTTCTGTGGCATCAGTTGTAATGTCTCCTCTTTAATTTCTTTCAGCCCTCTCTCTTTTTCTTTTGATGAGTCTCACTAAAGGTTTGTCGATTTTATCTTTCAGAGAACCAGCTCTTGGTTTCATTGAAATTTTCTATTCTTAGTCTATTACTTCATTTCTATTCTTAGTCTGTTATTTCATTTATTTCTGCTCTGATCTTTGTTATTTCCTTCTTTCTACTAACTTTGGGCTTTTTTTGTTCTTTTCTAATTCCCTGAGGTATTAAGTTAGATTATTTGAGATTTTCTTGTTTCATGAGGTATACATTTATCACTATGAACTTCCTTCTGAGAACTGCTTTTGCTGCATCCCATAGGTTTTCATGTGTTATACTTCCATTTTCACTTGTCTGAAGGGTTTTTTTATTTCTCTATGGACCCACTGATTTTTTTCAGTAGCTTGTTTAATTGCCACATATTTGTGAATTTTCCAATTTTATTCTTGTAATTGATTTCTACTTTCATAGCACTGTGGTCAGAAAATATGCCTGATATGATTTCGGTCTTCTTAAATTTGTTAAGCTTTTTTGTGGCTTAACACATGGTCTATCCTGGAGAATGTCCTATGCACACTTGGAAAAAATATGTATGTTCTATTGCTATTGGATGGAATGTTTTGTATATGTCTGTTACGTCCATCTTGTCTAATGTGTCATTTAAGGCATATGTTTATTGATTTTCTGTCTTAGTGATCTCTCTATTGATGTGGGTTATTAAAGTCCCCTACTATTACTGTATTGCTGTCTGTTTCTCCCATTAGGTATTAGTATTTGCTTTGTACATTTAGGTGCTCCTATGTTGTGTGCATAAATATTTACAAATGTTATATCTTCTTGTTGAATTGACCCTTTTATCCAAAGAGGTATTCTTTTTTTATATATATATAGTGATCTTGGGGTCTTCTTATTTTTTATTTTATTTATTTTTGGCTGTGTTGGGTCTTCATTTCTGCGTGAGGGCTTTCTCTAGTTGTGGCAAGTGGGGGCCACTCTTCATTGCAGTGCGCGGGCCCCTCACTATCACGGCCTTTCTTGCTGCGGAGCACAGGCTCCAGATGCGCAAGCTCAGTAGTTGTGGCTCATGGGCTTAGTTGCTCCGTGGCATGTGAGATCCTCCCAGACCAGGGCTCAAACTGGTGTCCCCTGCATTAGCAGGTGGACTCTCAACCACTGCGCCACCAGGGAAGCCCCCAAAGAGGTATTCTTAAGTGAGAGGGCTAGTGACCAGTATCCTTGCTGAAGACAGTAAGACTCAAGACTCCCCTTTGTCATTTAAGCATTTTAAAAAATTACAAAGTGTTAGTAAAATGTACCATCATATAGAGAAAAGTTACCTTACAGGTGGGACAAGACACCAAAAAATGCTAATTCTGCTTACTTCTAGAGTCCAGCAAGTTAATGTAGAAAACACTGACACAATGTTAAAAATAATCAAAGTATTGATTCACAAAATAAAGCTAAAAAATAGACTATAGCTCATCTGAAGCTTAGTTCAGAAGAGCAGACTAGGTAAAAAAAAAAAACAAAACTCATATTAAAAATGATTTCATTGCAAAGTCTATCCAGCTCTTTTCACCTTCACGTTTACCCTAATGCTTATGGTGTCTCCTCCTCCCTACTCAATAGCAAAAACTAAACGAGTCACTCTTTGGATTAGATACATTTGTTTGGGACATTTTTTTCTCTGTGGAAGATGGAGGAGTCTTCTAGCATTGTCTCACGAGTAGTGCTTAGCATATCAGATTACCTCTTGAAAGCTGTAGTAGACTGTCACCAAAGCTGGCTGCCAACTATGCCTTCTGTGTTGGTTTGCAAATGCTCCTTTTCTTATCAAGAGGTGGTATTTGTATCCCCATCCCTTGAATTGGTCTGGCCTGTGACTTGCGTTGCTTAATAGAATGAAGAAATGACACTCTGAGAATTCCAAGCCTAGGTCTCTAGAGGTCTGATACCGTAAGTGAGGCCCAGCCACTTCTCAGCTGTTTAAGCCATTCCAGCTGAGTTCACAGACATCACAGGACAGGGAGGAAAACCATCCACACTGAGCCCTGCCCGAATTCCTGATCCACAGAAACATGAGCAAATAAATGGTTTTGGTTTCAAGCCACTAACATTTGGGTAGTTTATGATACAGCAGTAGATAACTGAAACAAAGTATAGACAACCTGGCTCTGGAGGATTTGGGGTAAAGTGATTAAAAATATCAACTAAAAGAAGAAAATGGCATTGAGAAAGTACATTTGTAACTTGGGAAATAATCCTCCTTTTGGAACCTGGTAGAGTGAATGGGGGAAACAAACTTATAGCAATAATGCAGAGACTCTAACGTGGCTGTGATGGTATCTTAGCAAGAGTTCTCCTCCACACCTGTGTTTTGTTTCTTTGTGCAGCTTAAAATGATCATGAGTAAGCCAGGAAAATTATGACTATTGGGGCTATGGCTCTAGATCGGGGAAACAAAAGGTCTTTAAACTCTCAATAATGATAAGCCCATCCCATGTTGTACCTTTATGACTGTTGGGAGAGTCAAGTGGTTCTTTGGCTTCCAAGACTGTTGCTTGAGAGTGTTAGCTTATATCTGAGTAGAAACATAATTTTAAAATTGTGAGTATGAGAATTAAAAAAAATCCTCATCCTCATCTAAAAATCCCCATCTACAAAATACTTCAAACTTGTTGCCATCCCAGTTTTTTCATTTAATTCAATGATGGGCCAAAGAGTGAATTAGATATCGTAGCAATTAGTCTGCCTTTTTAATTGCTTTTTCTATCAGTAGAGCCCCGAAAAGACTGCTGCTCTCTTAGTACATCTCCCTACATTTTTTGGCCTCATGTCTTTCACTTTTGACGAGATTTTCCAGCCACCTAACCTCCTTTGCTTTATTGATTCCACTTAGGCTGCCTTCAAGAGATTCAGATAGTGACTGAGCATGAGACGGAGGCAGGGTGCACCTTGACTGCCTTGCAAGGACCAGGTCTGATCAGTTTGGTGGTCCAGGGGGGCCATGGACAGACCTTTGGAAAATGTGAATGCAGATCTGGAGGACAACACTCTTCTAAAAGGGGCATACAAATACGAGCTTTCTCTTTTACCCTCTTTTTAAATTTTAATTTACAAATCTAGTCACAGAAAAGTAAAAGTAGATAAGCCCATTCAGAAGGCACTGTTGTGAGGTGGGAGTGGGTTTGGGGAAATTGTTGACATAAGGATAGGAGAAAAGAAGTTGCAGCAGCAAAATATCTCAGAACAAGTCATTTCACACTCTTTAAGCACTACTAGTATTTAGTAACCAGTCATCTCTGATTAAAGAACTGCGGAACCTGAAAATAGTAGTCTTAGCAGTTCTGAGTTAGACATTACCTCCTTTTTGAGTTTGGTCAGTGAGAAAAAATGTTGGGAGGACATGCTGGAGAACTGTGAAATTTCTACTCTCCTGTCCTAGGTGAAAAAAAAAATCAAATTTCTGATTCCTGGAAGCTCTAAACGTTAAGTCAGGGGACATTTGGCAAGTCTACCAATTGCACAATAGAATTGGAAAGAAAATTAACAGTGTGGTTGTTTTCATACTTATGAACAATATAAGTGCTATCATTATTAGTATTGTATGCCTTAAAATACAACGCAAACGGACTCAAATATACAACATCATATATAAATACCTGGGAATTGCTTCAAACATTAAGTGAGGAGGAGTTGAGGGCACACAGATAAAAACAGTTGGAGAAAGTTATGCAAACTTGGAAATAAAAGGATGATGCATGTTTTTTCAGTGTCTTTCCTGGAATATCATCTACCAGGTCCACCCAAGAATGATTCAATTCTTTGGTTAGGGTTCAGCAAACTTTTTCTATAAAGAGACAGACAGTAAATATTTAGGCTTCAGGGGTCATTTAGACTCTGTCACTAAAATCTGCTTTGTATCGGAGCTAGGATCTGTTCTAAAATGGTAAAAAGTCAAGCTTAATATCTTGATCAGAAGTATTAATTCATGAAAATACGGCCTGATCTTGCTTCTCTCTTGTGAAATGGATGAAAAAGTCAAATACATTAGTATACACGAGTGGCCTCTAATTAAGAAAAAACAGATGAGTAATCATTTACCTTGTTTTATTGGGTTACCAACAAAATAATTTATTAATTTGCCATTTTTTTTATTGCTAAGATAGTCTTATATTCAGCTTTTTGCCACAATGGTGGTGGATGCATCAGAGTTGTGATACTTTATTTCCTCAGTACTAAGACACCATCAGTTATATTCTGCCACCAACTCAAAGCAGTTAAAATTTTTTTTTTTTTTGATTTTCAAGGAGGATGTTAACCCATCATTTACCACACTCCAGCAATGAGGCAAAGAAAAACATGCATGCATATGGTCTTGTTATGTGTTATTATGTATTATATATTTATTAGGCCCTTTGCTGGGCACTTGAGATCTGGGTTCTTTTATCTTCTTCTCACGTAAATATTGTCACATTTTATAAATGAGCAAATAATTTCATTCCATTGTGATCAGAGAGCCTACTTTGTATGATTTCAGTCCTTTTAAATTTATTGAGGTTTGTTTTACTGCCTATCATATACTCTATCCTGGAGAACGTTCCCTTTGAACATGAGAAGAATATGTATTCTGCTGTTGGATAGTGTGTTCTGTAAGGTGTCTATTAGATCTAATCAGTGAAGTCTTCTATTTCATTGTTGATCTTCTGTTTAGTTGTTCTACCCATCATTGAAAGTGAGGTATTTAAAGTCTCCAACTATTATTGTTGAATTGTCTGTTTCTCTCTTCAGTTCATCATATTTTTCTCTGTGTCTTTTGGGACTCTGTTGTTAGGTGCATATATGTTTATATTTGTTAACCTTTTCTGATGGATTAACCCTTTTATCATTATAAAATGTCCTTCTTTGTCTCCAGTAACAATTTTTATCTTAAAGTCTATTTTATTTATGCTTTGAATAGTTTTATTAAAGTAAAAATAGATCCGTATTTGATCCAGAAGATTCCTCACAAAATTTCATTTCCATCTGCAAGGCATTTGACCAATAAACATGCCAGATATTCCTAGAAACGCACTGACAAAGTGCATATGATTTTAAAGACATTCTCTAATCAAATAAAACAAGATCCCTTAAGTACAGGAAAAAAAAGTCTATTTTGGTTGTTATTTGTATAGCCACTCTAGCTCTTAACTGGTTATTTTTTGCTTGGTATATCTTTTTCCATTCTTTCATTATGAGCCATTTTGTATTTCTAAATCTAAGGTGTCTCTTAGAATATAGTTAGATCGTATTTTTAAATTCATTCTGGCAGTTTCCACCTTTTGATAGAAATGGTTAGTCCATATACCTTTAATGTAACTATTGATAATGTAGGACTTATGTTTACCACTTTATTATTTGTCTTCTGTGTGTCTTATGTCTTTTCTGTTTCCCTATTCTTCCATTACTGACTTCTTTTAAATAATTTCTGGTACACCATTTTAATTCCCTTGTTTCTTTACTAAATTCTTAAAGTTATTTTCTTAGTGGTTTCCCTGGAGATTACAATTAGCATCTTAACTTAAAACAACCTAGTTTGTATAATGCCAAATTAATTTCAATAGTATACAAAAACTTTGCCCCAGTAAACACTTCCTTTCCTCTTCCTTTGTGCTATTATTTATCATGCAAATTACATCTCTATACAATATAAGCCTATCAAAAGTTTAATCATCATTGTTTGATGCACTGTCTCTTAAATTATATAGAAGGAAAGAGTTATAAACAAAAGTACATTTATACAGTCTTTTATAATTCCCATATATATTCTTTATTTCTTCCTATGGATTCCAGTTACTATCTAGTATCCTTTCATTTCAGCCTGGAGGATTCTTTTTAGTATTTCTTGTAAAACATGTCTGCTTGGGACAAATTCAGTTGTTGATCTGGGAATGTCTTAATTTCTCCTTCATTTTCTGAAGGATAATTTTGCTAGATATCAAATTCTTATCTGACAGGTTTGTTGTCTTGTTTGGTTTTTTGACCTTTCAGCACTTTAAATATATCATCCCACCACCTTCTAGCCTGCATGGTTTAATTTGGGACATTAATCTTATTGAAGATCCCTTGCATGTGATGAGTTACTTTTTTCTCGATGCTTTCAGGAGATTGACTGTGATGTGTCTAGGTGTGATCTCTTTGAGCTTATCTTACTTGGAGTTCACTGAGCCTCTTGGATATGTAGATTAATGTTTTTCATCAAATTTGGAGCACACCTTCAGTGCTGTGGAAAGCAATTCACAACTCTACCTTGGCCTTCACTTCCTGCTTTTGCAGAGCTTTAAGGTCAGGCAGGTCTTTCCTGGGCATGCACACTGCCCTGCACATGTGCAAGGACTTTTAGGTCTTCAGTAATACGCTGTAGCTTTTCAAAGCTCTCTATGGACATCTTCACCGGGTTTTTCCTTTTTCAGGTTTTTTTGGTCAGCTTCTTGTTAACCTCAATTGGTATGACTGCCTTAGATAGCTATGATGTTAAACAATTTTTGCTGATTCTTTTCAACTAACACCTTGGGGATAGAGTTGTTCACACAGAGCTGGTCAAGTTAAGACAAGCCCTGAGAATGGGGCCTTTCCAGAGAGTGAGATTCAAAGAGTGACAGTTCTCTGGGGCTGGGGCTTTTGGGGGAGCTACAAACCCTATCTACCCCTAATCTGCAAACCCAAATCTGCTAGTCTGCTGGATCTCAGAGATAGATAGTATAGTTGCAAGGCTGTTGTTGTTCAAGGCTACCACAGAAGTGGAGAGAGCATAAGGAAACTGGTCCAGTTAAAATGCTGCCTTATTCCTATCAAGATTCAGCTGTTCTTGAATAAACACTCCTTGGATTGTTGCGATCCTTTGCTTAGTTTCTAGAGTTCTGAAAAAGGTGATTTTGGGCAACTTTTGCCAGTATTCTCTTTGCTTATATGGAGTAGTGGATTTTTAGAGGTCATTATTCTACCATTCCAGAAGCACTTCTCCAGATGAGGAAATAAAGGTTCAGGTAGGTTAAGTAGTTGCCCAAGGACCCAGAGCCAAGCAGCACCAAAGCCAGGATTTCAAATCCAAGGCTCTATTTTACACTCAACTGCCTCTCCCTACAACAGTTTTCTGGAACATCTCATAAGAGAATAAGCAGTGGTTACAAAACCTCCATCATGTACATACTTATTTAGACAACATTTTTAACAAAGCCCTGTCACATGAGTCTCCATTCCTGAACTTTGTACCAATTAAGCAGTATCATCTGACCCACCAATATCATCTTCTATAAAATGTATTTCTGCCACAGGCATTTTATTTCCCTCTCACTCTAGTTTGACTTTTACTCAGCTGAAGCTCTATGCCAGCATCTCCTTAGCACTTATGATGAAGGTTTACGTTGGCAAGACTTATTTTCAGGATGAAATTGAGTACCAGAGTCAAATATAAGGTCCTTACCCAAGCAGAATAAACAGTGTGCTACCCCGGGGCTATTAGGCACAATACCTGAACTTTCTATAAATTTTTCAGTAACAAGTGAGCAGCAGGTAAGCGTCAGCTCTCCATGCTTGCCAATTAATAGCTGAAGAAGAGGAGATACCCAGGGTCTGGAAGAACTGAACAAAATTATGTTCAAATTCCTCTTGAACTAGAAGTGTGCTTCAAACATCCTACATTCTTGAGCACTGACCTGTAATAAAAGTAATGTAGAAGGTAAATCTTTTACCAGGGTGCCCAGCTGCACTATTTATTACAAAACCTGAAGTGTCGGGATGGAGAGTCATTTGCTGCAGTGGTATCAGTATTACAGCTCTTGACATCTCTCTTTATGGGCTCAGTTGACCTGAAATAAGAAAACCATTTCACATACTAACAGGGCATTTTTCGATGATCCACTTTGACCTTTGCCTCTGGGCTTAGCAATAAGAGTGATAAGATGACATTTTTAATAGAACAAAACCCAAAGAATTTAAGCTTAAGGGAACCTAAATCCAACAATGCAGTAGCCATGAACATTTAATTAGTTAATACGTATCTCTTTCTGCAGGGATTTTAGTCCCTGCCTGCACACTAAAATCACCTGGGAGCTTAAATAAAAGTCCTCAAACCAATTAAATCTGAATCCCCCCAGGGAGGGACCCAGCCATTAGTATTTTTGAAATGTTCTCCAGTTGATTCTAATGTGAGAACCACTATGTAAAGATATTAAGGACACACACACCAGAACTAGCGTTGGCAGATTTCACAAATAAACAGTATAAGACATGTAGTTAAATCTAAATTTCAGATAAACAAAGAATTTTTTAAAATAAATATAAGTATGTCCCATGCACTATTTTGGACATACTTGTATAATTATTTGCTGTTCCTTTGAAATTCAAATTTAAATGGATGTCCTGTATTTTATCTGTAAAACCTACACAGGACAAAACTGAAAATTAAACAGTAGGGGCACAAATAAAGCTCCACCAACAGAGAAATTTCGCTGGTTAGTTTCTTATCAAAAAAGAAGATCACCTGGAACATAACAAAAAGAAAGTCGTGCCAGGCCAACGCCATCCTGAGGGAGAGAGTTTTCAAGTCCTGGAGGAGGAGGGAGAGCCACAGGAATGTTGCAGGCAGGCTTCCTTAGTGCCTCTGTTAGTTTGCTACGGCTGCCATAACAAAACACCACAGATTGGGTGGCTTAAACAAAAGAAATTATTTTCTCACAATTCTGGAAGCCAGAGGTCCACGGTCAAGGTGTTGGCAGGTTTGGTTTCTCCTGAGGCCTCTCTCCTTGGCTTGGCCTTTTTTGCTGTCCTCACGTAGTCTTTTGCCTGTGTGCATGCATCCCTGGCGTCTCTTTGTCCATATTTCCTCCATCGGACTAGGCCCCACCCGCGTGACCTCATTTTACCTTAATTACCTCTTTAAAGGCTCTATCTCCAAATACAGTCACATTCTGAGGTAGTGTGGGCTTGGATTGACAAGTGATTTTTTGGGGAGACACAATTCAGCACGTAACGGTGCCCCTCACTGGACTGCAGGCCTACGGGAGGCTGTGGGGTGGCATGGTCTGATGTCCTCTTCCCAGTGCCACCCTAGCCCAGGAGAGTGACTGTGCCCCTGAGCTACCAGGCAAATGGAAAGGGGAGTTTCTGAGGAAAGCGACAGGAGGGCAGAAGAGGATCCACTCTTTTCTGGGAAGAAAGGGGTTAAGAGTGATGCCCTCAGATGGGAAGAGGATTAGAGGAAGGGAAGGGGAACATGTTAAACCAAGAGGGATCGTATGCAGAAGAAAGGAATATGAACACACTACCCACTCTTCCGGAGCTTGAGGGCACTAGGAAAGGGAGTAGAAATCATGATTTCTAGAGCCAAGGGGAAAACCGTAGAAACTGACCCCTAGCAACACTGCTGCCTGTTTCCTCTGTCCCTTTTAGGGGGAAAAAATTGCCTCAAGTTTTATGACGCTTTGCACAGGACACAGAGAGGGGCTTGCCCTGTCGTCATTTTATTGAATTCTCGGGCTTGGTCAGCCTTTAAGAACACAGTTCATTGTCTCCAAGCAGCTGACCTGGGTTTTACTGCTCTCGGGCATGAATATGCATGGTAAGGAGCCCCAGATGTGCCGAGGCTGCTGGCAGGTTTTCAGGACTTGAAGGCGCACAAGCACACGCGCCGGTCTGCTCGGGTTTTAGGCGGTGCCAACGGAAAAGAACAGCCAAGAAGTTTCCCTCCTGGGGGTTGTTACTGCGAGTCCATCCCCGCTGGATGCGTGGGCTACACCTGGCAGGGAGGGCTTGGGCGGGTGCAGAAGGACCTGGGGGAGGATGAAATATTGACCTAGGGTTTTGGATGGGGGTTAAAGCACAGACAGCACTCTCCTATTTTCTCACGTTCCACGTTTGCAAAGAGCTCGGCGGGGAACCAGCTAACAGTGCAAGGGGGAAATCCAGCCACAAAACCACTGAACTTTTCCAGGGTGGTGAGCCGCTGAGGTTCTTGTGCCCCAGCTTCTGGCACCTTTGTCCCCGGGCCCACCGCGCGCTCTGGGCGGCAGGTCGCCGGCGAGGGCGGCCCAGGGGGCTCACCCGTCCCGAGACTGGCTGCCTGGCCCAAGGCCAACTCCCGCCGCAGCCACTCTCTGCCATTCAGACGTGAGTGAAGGCTCCTTAATAAGAGTGTAAATAAAAACCGGGCTGAGAAATGAGTTTTCCATGCCAGCAATCACCGGCCGAACCTCGGCTGTAAATAGTCTGGCGGAGCCGCGCAGATGGAGTCCCCGCACCTGGGGGATCGGGCCATCTCTGAGCAGCGCCAGGGCCACAGCTGGGCGCAGCCCAGACGCCAGTCCTCCGGGAGGCCGCGCGCCGGGCCCGGATTCTGCAACCACAGATAACGCGCCGCCCGGCGGGCCCCCTCCCCTCCCCCGCACTGGAATCATCCTAGCCTGCTGTGTCCTTGGGAGGGACGGACCGCCAGGCCCCCTAATTTATGGTCATTGGTGTAATAGCTCTAACGTGATTTATCTGACCGCAGAGGAGATGGCAAACGCCTGGAGATGAATGATTGGCCGGGCAGGCTTTGTGCATTTCTGATTGGCCTTATTAATTTCGAGCAGAGCTGGGCAGCAGCCTCTTGACTGAGACAAGGAAGTCAACTTGGCAGCAGCCTCTACACAGAGCCAGTTGGGGCCTGGCAAAGGTTTAGCTTTGGCACAAACTGAAGGAATAATGTATTGCTTAAAAATTCGGGGAGTTTGACAGAATGTGCTAGCATACTGATTAAAGCAGATTTAGTTTGAGAGAGGGTAAGGATCTTTTGATTTGACAAATTCCTTCTCCCCCCCCCCCCCCGCCCTTTGTGTCTGTATAGGCCTTGGGGGTAGAAGGGAGAGCAGGAAGAGGATTTTTTTGTTTATTTTTAATGTTTGAGTGAGAGGCAGGGGGATGCAACACTTACTGCTTAGAAGGGAAGGAATTTGGGGGAATCATGGGGCAAAAACGTATCCAGAACATCCTTCTAAAAATGTTATATTTCACAATCATTTGTGTGGGAAAAAAGATTTCTTGCCTTTTGCGTTCTCTTCAGACATCACAACTAGTGTTTATGGTATATATAAATTACTGGATAAGCACACCAGCGTACCACACTTTCAAGGTCATTACTCTGTGTCACTGTAGTAACTGTCGTTTAAATGTCATCCTTGAGTGATGCAACTTAGCCCCTTGAATAAAAGGGACTAAATAAGAATATTGGGGGAGTTACAATATTTAGTGGAAGCTATTTCCATATGAATGAATTACAAATTCAGTAGGGGTGAATATGCAATTTAAATGTACACATATTCATTTACTGTATATATTTGTGCGTGTAGGACTCAAATGTAGACACACAGCACTAGGCAACCCCCAAAAACAATCCTGAACACCCTGTTCCTCAGGGGAACCAGAGCAAAGCCAGAGTGAGAGCAAGAGAACGTGACTGCTTGGGGAGGGGGCAGGTTGGTGTCACACGTGCAGCGGCACAATCACTTCTTTCATTTATAGCTCTAACCAGAAAAATAGACTGCAAGCAGCTGAGTACCAATTTCTTTTGCTGCCTGAACCGATGAGTGGTTGCCTTAAATGTCATTGAGCTGGAAGGCTGTGCATTTCATTCCCTGCCAGGTTACAGGAAGCTTTGAAGCAGATCGAGAAGGCGCCCAGTAATTGTCCTGCCACCTATCAAGGTGGGCAAGTGCAATCCTGCCAGGTAGAATTGGCCCAGTGGGGGATGAGAGCTGCCTGTCATCACTGAGGAATCTCATCAAGTGCTGCTTGAGTAGAAATGAAGGTGGCCCGTTTAGTCCTATGACATGAGCCAAGTAGAGCAGAAGGTAAGGGTTACCTTCCAGAACAACAGAAATGGATTTGGAGGTTAGGAGCGGGGACTTGTTTGGGCCACAGGCCATAGAATATGCACGTGACACACAGGTCCTGCGTCCAGCTCCCCAAATGTGTAACACATGAAATAAGTCCAGTTAGCAGAGGTATGAAGGAGTGCTGTGGAGAATCAGAGATTAAGAGTCTAGAAGGAGGGGCTTCCCTGGTGGCGCAGTGGTTGAGAGTCCACCTGCCGATGCAGGGGACACGGGTTCGTGCCCCAGTCCGGGAAAATCCCACATGCTGCGGAGCGGCTGGGCCCGTGAGCCATGGCCGCTGAGCCTGCGCGTCCGGAGCCTGTGCTCCGCAACAGGAGAGGCCACAACAGTGAGAGGCCCGTGTACCGCAAAAAAAGAAGAGTCTAGAAGGGTCAGGGAAGGTTTTCCGTGTTGACCACTGCACTGGGTCATAAAGGATGAGTAGCAGTTGGTCCAGGATAGAGGGTGAAGGTCATGCCGGCCACGGGTGGATCATGGAGCATAAAGGAAAGGAGGCAAAGAACAATCCTGTTTAGTGCCTGATGAGGATCCTGTGAGTACAAGTTCAAGCTGCATCTCACCTCTTTGTGAAACTAAACGTTTATAAGATGCTAGAAATTTCACCCCCTAATAAAGATTAGCAGTCAGGTGTCTCCTAACTTTCTCAAGACCATAATGGAAAACCATGTATGTTTCTTTAAGCACATCTAGCTGTAATGACTGCAAGCAAACCAAAACCACAAAAGAGACTAAACTCTGAACTCTGAGTATTAACTGTTTTTAGCTTAAAATAATCCTTCTCCACTAATTTGACATGTGACCCAGAGACAAATACTAAGTGCTGTCTCTCCAGCTTTCCAACTGAACTCTGGTCTCTAAGGACAGACAGGCTGGCAGCGAAGCAGCGGCGTTCCCTCCATCCACACAAAGGTCTGGCTCTGCCCCTCCGCCTTTCCCCACTGGGCTGCTCTCTGGACACTGCAGGAAACTCATCTGTCATCACAACAAAAATCAGCTCCGTTCGTTTGCCGTCTTTTGTTCGCCGGGAAGCTCCCTCCCAGGCCACTCGGTAGACGCTTCTCTTTCTTCCTCGGCCTCCCAGCCTCCTCCTCCCTCTGACCTGCTCGTTGTCAAAGATCGGAGTTATGACTGCGGAACTGACTGCTGCCCTCAGTTAAAGAAAAAAGGAAAGCACCTCCTTTGTCTTACTTCAGTCCACCTCACAGGCTGTGTCTTGTATCAGCTCTAGTTTTCTCTATAAAGATGTAGTGGTACTAATCTTGTCTCAGAGAATACACATTGCCTTAGTTGTGGGTCCTGGGCCATCACAAACAGCATTCCCAAGTCCTCTATTCTCATATGCAGCCCATTTCCTATCTTACCTGAAAGTAGCTCCTTCCCTTTTTGGCAGTATTGTTTCAATACTTCCCTGTGATTTGGATTTGAGCTTTTTCAGAGGCTTCCCTGTGATTTGGACTTGAGCTTTTTTCAGAGGCTTCCTTGAAGGAATCACAGTGCCTGTGTATCAAGGTCAGGAGCCTGTATAGCCCAGGGGCTTGCCAATGGGTCTTGCACTTGTGAACAGCAGTCCTGGGTGACTGACAGGCCTTGGGGTTTTATTTATTCATTTTGCAAACTTTACAGAAGCCCCTTCACTTTTCTTAGGGGATGTGGAGAAGAATAAGCCTCTGGTCTCGGGCCGCAGACCTTAAGTGTGTAACGCTCACGTGAGAGAGTACAATGAGAGAGGTATGAAGAGAGCTGTGGAAAATCAGAGAACGCGTTTAAGCGTCTGCAAGGAAGCGAATCTCTCCCACATGAGTTGGTCATGGCACTGGGTCCGGAAGGATAAAGAGGAATCAAGGGGAGAAGGGGTAGAAGGTCACGCCAGCCACGGGTGGAAAAACAAAGCTTAAGTGAGAGGAGGAAAAGTAGGACAGGTGGAGAGAAGAGGCAGGGAGGCATCTATGGGGTCGATTAGAAAAGAGAATAAACAAAGGGAAAGATGGACATGGACAGGAGTGAAAAGGGGGACCAGTAATTGTCTCCACTACTACTTAGCTAAACCCATGCCTTGAATAGCCAGGTGCACTCCCAGGGCAGACACCATCATGACTATACTATATCCATTTCACCAAAAGATGTTGAAGCTTCAGGAAACGAGTGACTTAGAATGGTCACAATAAGTTACTAAGAGCATAAGGCAGATATAGAAAAAGGACAAAAAGACCCAGGCATTAAAAAGTTGCGAAGAAAATACACTGAAATGGTATTAGCTCTGGGTGATAGGATTATGAATTATTTTAATTTTCTTCTTTTTAGTTATCTGGATTTTCTGTCCTATGGTGAGCGTGAATACTACTTCATAGGCTACTAATTGAGTAATCTTTAATAAAACATTTCCTGATAAAAGGGTTCCTAAAGTTTATTTAAGTTCACGATAATGGTATCTGATCCCTAAATAGAAAAGCAAAGGTAAAAATCTAGGACTGTCTCATTCAGTGTGCAGGCTTTGTACAGATAATTTGGGTTATGTCTCATTTATACGTATGTAAATAGTGCAGCCACCACCATCCTCCCTCAACACACAAGGGCAGAGACAAACCTACAGCCCTCTTAGTATCCCCCGCCCCTAAGGCAACACCTCGCATAAGCAGATGCACATTTAATAAATGTTTAACAAAGGATTCCTAGACCTTCTGACCTTAAAACCAGGACGCTTTCCACTACAAGAGTGATTCTCGTACTTCAGCATACATCACAATTATCTGGAAGGCTTGTTAAGACACAGAATGCTGGGCCCCACCCCCAGAACTTCAAATTTTATAGGTCTGGGGTAGACCTGAGAATCTGCATTTCTAACAGGTTCCCAGGAGATGCTGATGCTGTTGATCTGGGACCAGACTTGGAGAACCACTGCTCTTTCATACTGTCTGCAGGTGGAAGGATCCTAAGGGCTGCCTGCGGTCACACATACTTTCACAACCATGGCTTGAAAGAATGCTCCAAGAGATACCACGAAGAGTCACAGCTAAAATAGCTGGCAGAGAGGTGAAATGACCACGAATGCTTCTAATTCAACAGCTTATTTATTACATTTTGTCCAGAACTAGGACTCATTGTTTGGTATCTTCAGAGATCATGGAGTTTGGTCATGGAGTCCAGAATAGCACACAGGAAATGGAAAATAATGATATGTACAGTGGGATGACAAAACGTGTGGTACTGAGAAGTTCTATGAGAGAGAAGGGAGGGACCAAGGTCAACTAGACTTGAAAGGCAAACTTTACTGAAAATCTAGTTTGAGACCTTGGAGGACGCTATTTAGGGTATTTATTGCTGTAGAGCAGATCACCTCGAAATTTAGTAGCTTAGAACTACTATCGAGGTACTTCCCTGGTGGTCCAGTGGTTAAGACTTCGCCTTCCAATGCAGGGGGTGCGGGTTCGATCCCTGGTTGGGGAGCTAAGATCCCACATGCCTCGGGGCCAAAAAACCAAAACATAAAACAGAAGCAATATTGTAACAAATTCAATAAAGACTTTAAAAATGGTCCAGATCAAAAAATCTTTAAAAAAAACCCAACAATAACTACTCTCGTTATCTCATGGTTCTGTAGGCTGACTGTACTCAACTAGGTGGTCCTGCCTGGGATCTTTCGAGTAGTTACGTCAGAGAGTAGCTGGGACTGGACTTGCCTCAAGGCTCAGCTGGGCTGGTTGTCTAACGTGGCTTCTTCACTCCCATGCTGATGGCTCAGCCTCCTCCACGTGGCTTGTCTGCCTGGACTTATTAACGGCAGTTCAGGGCTCCAAGAGATAGGAAACCGCCTGTCCTCTCTTAAAGAGTAGCCCAGCACTGGCAGAGTGTCACTTCTGCTACAGTCTATTGGTGAAATTAGTCACAGTCCAGCCCAGGTTCAAGGGGGCAGAGGACTATCTCTCAGTGGGGGAGTGGCATGTGCACAAAGAAACTGATGGCAGCCATCTCTGGAGACAAGCTACCACAGATGGGCAGGCAGAGCAGACAACTTAGTGCATGAAGATGCAAGAACCAGATGGGGGCCAGGAGGAGATCTGAGAGCTTGTATACAAGAAAAATCAAAGGAGCTGAAAACCGAAATGAAGTGTCTGGGTCAGATCTGATAAACAACGGGGGAAATCACTGTAAGTTCTTAGGTAGCAAAGTGGCTTTCACTCACTCAACACACCCACGTGCATTGTTCGCCTGCTGGCATCAGGGTGGAGTGGTGTACATACAAACATACACAAGGCAGGCACGGGCCAGCCGCCACAGATCAGAGTTTAGTGGGAGATGCACGTGAGTGAACAGGCACTTACAGTTCGCTGTGATGACTGCTAACAAAGGGGAAAGTGTAGGGTATTATGAGAACATCTAACTCAGATAAGGAAGCAGGAGGGGAGAAGAGGGGTAGCTCAATTTTTTTTCTATTTTCTTTAAAGATCCCTCTAACAAAAGTTCCTGGGCAAGATTGGAGGAGGGAAAGACAGAAGCCAAGGAGACCAGTTAGAGCACTGTAGCTAGACAGGTGATTAGAATTAGACACTGTAAATCGCCATCTCTAGTGAATGAAGATGCAGCCCTGATAGGGAGTATGCCTAGAGCATGACGGGCGTTAAAGTTGTCACATCTTCCCTTTTAAAGATCTGGTCCTACCCGATATATAAAGTCATCTGATAAAACGTGTAAAATGACAACAGGTGGTTGGAAAGCACCAAGGCATTATTGGGCACACCTGGGAGATCACATCAAAGGCAGCTGTGTAGTGTTCCTTCTCATGCCCCGGAAGCACCTCCCAGATTCCAAAGAAAGAGCTTATTGTACTCTCAGAGGCACACGGAGTCACTGAGTAACCTTTCGGGGAGGAATTTTGATTTTTTTGTTCTTGTCTACATTAGATAAGCTCGTGTCTTTAGGACAACACCTGCAGTAAGTTGTTTATGTGCTGTTCCAAGGAAACAGGACTGCTGATCGTAATCCCAGAGAAATCGTTTTCCACCAGAAAGGGGGCTCCACTTGGTCCTCCAAGTGATGGTGCTGGGCCCAGCACCGCTTCCTACATCTAGTGTACCGCCAAATGCACAGTGGAGGATCAATGAATATTTGACTAGCTAGGGTGTATCAGATTTTTACAGATCACAGATGGCAATGGGGTGAAGTACACACAAATACTTAACTCTGCATCCTAAACTCTATGTCAGGAGCTCTAAGTGTGCAGTTAACTATTTAGAGAAATGGAGGAGGTTCTACTGTACTACCGAGGGCACAGGAATAATAGTTACACTGAGCCCTGGTACAGAGTACACTGGAATAACTCTGCTATGGAAAATGGTGACAGCTAAGTCAACAAGATGAGGTGGCATCTCCTGTTTGTCACTCTTCCCATTACTGTTTCGAGCCTGTTTTCAGGCATCTCTTTTCCTTTTGTTCTTTGCTTGCTTTCATTCAAGATTCTTCCCCAGAGACTATGTGGGTATGGAAGGGAAGGGAGGGAATTGGTAGGAATGTCCATTTTCCTCTTGCTAGCTTGGGCTTCTGCTAGCTCCCACAGAGTAGAAGAGGAGACCTGGAGAGAAGACCACTGGGAAAAGAGAGGTGGAGGCAACACGAGGCCGGAGGCAATGTGGGGAAGAGCCCCCCTGGCCCAAGGCAGGGCAGAGGCTAAATACTGAGATAGGAAGCGAAGAGACCACGCTAAGCAGCAGCCAGCCGGCCAGCCAGCCGGCCAGCCTGCCCTTTGCTGGCTTTCCTCTCCCTTGCTTTTGCTTTGTCATTTCCCTGGTTGTGGCACCTTACTTGGAAAGAGAGGAGGAGGAAACTTGGGTTCATCAACTTTAGATACTTAGCTGTTCACAGTTAAATGCTATATTAGTTTTCTATTGCTGCTGTAATATCACCACAAACTTAATGACTTAAAGCAACACAGATTTACTATCATATAATTCTGGAGGTCAGAAGTCTGAAATGGGTCTCACTGGGCTAAAATCGTGGTGTCGGCAGGACTTTCTGAAGGTTCTAGAAGAGACTACACTTCTTTGCCTTTTCCAGCTTCTAGAGGCGACCTGGGTCTCTACTACACTGTGATTGTATTGGGCTCACCAGGTAATCCGGGATAGTCTCCCTATTATAAGGGCAGCTGATTAGCAACCTTAACTCCATTGCAATCATAATTCTTCTTTGCTGTGTAACCTAACATATTCATAGGTTCTGGGGATTTAGGATGTGGACATCACGGTGGGAGTGGGTGGGGTTGACCTCAAACACTGTATAACCTTACTGAAACTACACTGTTTCAAATTTTTCCTAGTACTCTTTGAAAACCAAGAAGAACTCAACGTCAGTTGTTTGTTTTTCCTCTTATGGGTTTGCTGGAAACAGAAGTAACAATCCTAACCATCTGTCATTTAAACAAGGGAAGATTTATTGCTTTTGACTAAAAAGACACTTGTCACAATAGCAATGCTACACCCTTCCGCAAAGACAGAGCCCCTCTTGCAGGGGCTGCAACATCCCATCAGCATGTCACCTGGCTCCACTCTCTTACCTGTGCTGCACAGTTGCTCTTTGCCCTGAAAGGCAGTCAAGAGGATATGACCCTGTAACAAAGGGGCAACATACAGATCCACCGGCCTGGGAGACCCAGCCATTTATTTGGATCAGTTTCATAGTTTCTATAGAATGGAAAGGCTATCATGCAGAATGACTCCTGGCCATTTATTTGTCGACTCAAGCAATGTGACACAACTGCTAGCAAGCTTAAGAGGGGTGCTCTAGTCCCAGACAGGCTAGACTTCAATCAACAAGAAAAGACTTGGATTGGCTACTGTTTTCGACAATGTTGGTAGACATCACAATTAAGCAGGGGGGATAAAGAGCTAACATTACCAAAGAATAATTTTTTAAGAAAATAATACATTCTGCATTTTATCTTTTTCTGAGCCATTTCCTGAATATTCCTTTAAACTGGCAATAGGACCATTTCCCTGATGACAAAAGGCCATTCTTTAAGTGGTAAGGTTCATATACAATTTCAGGAGCGTAGAATGGTAATAGTGTGTGTGTGTGTGTGTGTCTGTGAGATTAAGATTGAAATTATATAAGTGTATTAAGCATGTGAAAGAGACTTTAGACTACTTCAAGTAGCTACCATTTATAAACGCTCCTTGTGTCAGGACTTTGTTGGGCACTTTAGGTGTATTATCTGTGATCCTCAGAACGACCTTTCATTGTAGGTATTACAAATAGGAAACTGAGGATCAATGAGATTAAGAAATTCACCTGAGGCCACACAGCTGTTAAACAGCAGAGAGAGGAAATAACCCTCTGGCCACCTGATCTAAAGCCCTCGCTCCCTCTTGCACAGAATAACTCACTGCTGGATCACCCACGCCTCTAAGGTTAAGTGGTGGCAATGGAAATATGCATCGATAGAAGTTGCACTGCCGAGGCCCTGACGTCACCAGGGTCTGTCCTCACCTCCTCAACCTACTAACTCCCCAGCCAGCACTGACTCCCCCAATTTCCTGATTAGTGACTTGCCTAGAGCCCCATGACGAGTCAGCAGGATGTAACTGTGAGTGTGCCTCTTGTTTCTGGTGCCACATCCCTTCTCCCCAGAGGTCAGGGAAACAAGAAGAGGGAAGAAATGAAGAAAGTGAGCAAAAAAGGTGTGGGGGGAGACAAAATCAGCACATTCATTTGTGTAGGAATGAGTAGCTCAATTTTGCAGATCACTGAAAAAGTTAGACATACTATTTGCCATGCAAAGACTACAGAGCACTGCCCTGCCACACTTGGAAACTGATTTTTCCATTATTTACTTGGCCTCATTATTAGACTGCATCCTCAGAGAAGATCTATCTTTTAACTCAAATTCAATATTTGACCAAACCAAACAACTAAAAATGTTAATAAAAACAAACGAAACCAAAATCAACAAGAGCCTAAATATTAGGGAAAATTCCTTTTGTGAATTAAATTCATTTAGTAATAAATTCATTTTTAAGGTTAGATGGCTTCCTTTTCATTAAGGCTTTGCAAGCTTTTGATTTACAGAAGATGTTACTGTTAATGGAGTTCAGTTTTCCTGAGAATTCAGCATCATTTTTAAAGCTGAGAGTGCATATGCATTCTAATATTATGCAGAAACCATCTCCCAGGCCCCACACAGTGCACACTGCCCAACTGTTGTTGGAACCAGTCCTGCAGAATAAGTGGTCTCTCTAATTTATCTTATCCCCATAGAAGCTAGTATATTGGAGGAGTCACAGTGATACTCATTAATATTGGCTAAATAAAGAAATGTGTATTTATGTACACATATTCACTGACTCACAGAATTACACAAGCACATTTATTTTTCAAGGCAAAACAATTCAGGTAAAACTGCCCTCCTCTTTTCCCATACCCCTTCTTTCAAAAATTCTCTTCCTTTTAGGTTTTCTTCTTCAACACTGCTATTGACATTAATTTTAATTAGATTAGAATCCTCTACAAAATGCTGGGGAAGAGGAGACAAAAGATACATTTGACCTAGACTCCAAGCTTCACAGATGGTCCATAACATGGAGAAGAGCCAGAACAGATTTTAGCACAGCGTTCTACACTATATTCCATCCCTAAAGGATGGCCACTGTCTATTAGAAAAGAACATGAATGGCATGACTTGAGCATCAACTTCAGGGTCCTTACCAAAAATAGACTCAGGCAGCCTACAAAAATGCTTGAAATTTTAGTAACTCCACAGGGTAAACACTGAAGGTTGCTATTGCAATTATCCAAGTAAAATTTTTGTGTTAACACTTTAGTATTATTCATGTCAATTATCTGGTCACTCTGTAAGTCTTTGAAAAAAATAAGGTAGGCAAGTTCAGAGTTTGGATGACAGTAATAAAATGCCAGAGAAAGTCTGGAGCATATGGAGAGGCCTGGTGGTGTGGGAGGGGCTGGGGGAGTAGAGAGCCCTGGTGAACAAAAAATCAGCAGGAGGGAACTGGACACCATGGGTAAAGATAATGCCACCGCAAGGAAAGAGAATGATAAGGGAAATCAGCATTTACAAAAAAATAATTACACACCAGGTAGGCCCTGTGTTCAGTACTTAGCATATATTAAAATA